>NC_140581.1:683996777-685346777 GCF_964204655.1 Triturus cristatus
AATGTAACCCTAAGGTTTACCAGAGACTGAACCACCGCCTGTCCTGGTCAGGAGAGACCAAATTGGATAAAAGCTGAGTCTTCTAATATTAACTTGTAGCCAGCAACTTCCCCAAATGACTGAGCCGCCTTCACTAGATCTTGTAGACCACTAATCTGAGAGAGGGTCAAAACGGCAATGTCATCCGAATAAGCTGAAATATTTACTTCAAAATGGAGTCTCAGGGGTTGTATCTCTAATGTTCGTTTGAGGGACTAAATAAATGGTTCAATATAAAGAGCTAATAACTAAGGGGAAAGAGGACACCCCTGCCTGGTCCCACAAAGTATGGAAAAGGGATTTTATTTTTCCCCCATCCACCCCCCACTACATATTCTAGCCTTGAGACCCAAATAGGGACATCTAACTCTTGAGATAAAACCTGTGCCTAAGCCTATGGTCTCCATAACCCCCTCCCCCCCCCCCCCCCCCCTCCATAGGAAGGCCCAGAAGACCCTATCGAAGGCCTTCCCCGTATTCAAACATATCATACCAATTGACCCATCCCCGACCGAGACTACCTCCAGAGATGTAATAGCTGTATTGACAGGAGATCCTGTGTCCCATCCAGAGTTAAAACCATGGTGGTTTGGGTCCACCAGATCCGCAATAATACCAGACAACCGATTTAGCAAGGAGATTCGTATAGATCTTTGAATCAGTATTGATTAGCGAGATAGGGCAGTATGAAACACAAAGTGTAGGATCTTCCCCTTTTTTAGGGAAGCTAACAATGTTTGTCTCCCTCCGACTCAGGAACCCTATCCAACAAATCGAGAGAATTAAACGGGCCCCCTCAAAACTGGCACAAGGTACTGTGAGAAAGTAGCATTAAACTTCAATGGTATCTGGTCGGGACCAGTTGCCTTCCCTCTGGCCAGAGAGCTAATGGCTTCATTGACCTCCTCAAGGGTAATGGGTAACTCCAACTTAGATCGCTGGTAAGAGTTGCCATATGCTCCAGATGCTGCTGGTTAAATCAAGATATGTCCTTGAGGGAAGATAAGCAGTCCTTTTGAGGAAATTGATTGATCAGCCTAAATGTGGAGCGTGGGCATTTTTAGAAACCAAACTTTAAACCTAAACATGCCTACCTCAGTCAGTTGCAAATACAAACAACATCACAAGTCAATGATTGAGACGGGGGTGAGTGGTTGAAAAGATTCAGCACTCCGTCCATCATCTTGTTGTTTAAAACATGTATAATTTGTCAGCAAAATGAAGCTGGACAAAATGTAGTATGACCTCTTATACCTGTTCTTACCTCACGGACATTCACAGGGTCTGGTGGTGAGTTCTTGATCTGGCTCTGGTAATAAAGTAAGAAGTCGTCCGCTGTCAAATCAATTATCTTGTCCATGTCTGATGGAATATGAGAACCAATGACTAATTCTGCATATGTTGGCTGAGCCTTAAGCAGGTGCTGGTTATAAAGAAGGCACATATTGGATACTTTGCCACATTCCACAGTAATAGAACATAGATGGCCCTGCTTTCCCAATTAATTTACTTGAGATATGACTGTGTGAAGATTGACTGACTGACTGAGACATTTATAAAGCGCACTTATGCCGTGGCGTCTTGGCTTTGGATGAATTATGAAGCAGGCAACAACAGATCTTAAATCCTTGGAAAAAGCCAGGTCTTTATCTTTTTCCTGAATAGGGCCCTGTTTGGTTCTTGCCTGATTGACTCAGGGAGGGAGTTCCACAAAGTAGAAGTTTGATAAGTGAACCCGGTTTCTCCCCATCTAACTCTTGATTCTGGGGACACATATCAGCCCTGTGTTAGCTGACCTAAGCGCATGTCGGGGCTGGTAAACGGCAAACAGGGTTTGAATATCCAACGCTCCACCTCCATAGATTGCCTTTTGCAGTAGGCAGAGAGCTTTAAAATTCACTCTCTGACGAACTGGAAGCCAATGTAGTTCTTTAATCACTGCCGACGTCGGGTGGTGTTTGGGTTGGTCATAGAGTATACGGGCTGCTGCATTCTGGAGTGATTGAAGATTTTTGATCTTCCCCATGCATATTCCCAGATATAGAGTATTACAATAATCAATTTTAGATAACACAAGGGTTCCGACCACTGTTTTCCGGAGTGACAGCGGAATAAAGGTTAAAATCTTCCTCCGGATTTTTAATGTGAAGAAGCAGGTGAGGTAACTTGTTTAACTTGGGAGGCATATTTAAGATCTTTATCAAGCACAACTCCCAGATTCCTAGCCCTAGTTACAGGAACTGGACAGGTGCCTGCCTCTGGGGGCCACCATGTTTGGCTCCAGATTGAGGGGAGTTGACCAAACTCTAGTACCTCAGTCTTTTCTGTATTTATTTTTAGAAAGTTCCTAGTCATCCAACCCATTACATCTTTAAGGCAATTGCGGAACCGCTCCGCTGTTAACCCGACACTTTGGGACAAAGAGACCACTAATTGAGTGTCGTCAGCGTAAGACACCAGCATTATGCCATGATCTTTGATTACCTGTGCCAAAGGTCTAACATATCGATTGAAGAGAGTTGGAGACAATGCTGAACCCTGTGGGACTCCACAAGGAAGATGGAATGATCCAGATTGTTGGCCATTCCAGTGAATCAGTTGTTCACGAGATGTCAGAAAGGAAGTGAGTAGGGTCAGGGCCACATCTTCAATGCCCGCATCCTTCAGCCGCTGCACCAATACCGCATGATTTACGGTGTCGAAGGCTGCGGTCAGATCTATTAGGATAAGTGTGGCCCTGCCTCCCCCGTCCATCACCTTCCAGATCTGTTTTGTGGCCGTAATTAACGCTGATTCAGTGGAGTGACATGAACGGAAACCATGTTGTGTGGAGTCCAACAAGTTACTGCTGTCCAAATACTCTGTCAATTGTAAGTTCATGGCTTTTTCCAGGATCTTAGATGGTAATGGGAGACAGGAAATTGGACTGTAATGTTTTGAGTCCGACGGATCTAAGGAGGGCTTCTTCAAGATGGGCCTGATACATGCTTTTTTCCACAACGTGGGAAAAACCCCTGAAATAATAATAGCGTTCATTAGAGGTGTCAGTGTAGAACTAATCTCACGAGGTATTAGATGTAATATGTAAGGCGGACCGGGATCAAGTGGAGAACCCGATTTAGTTTGTAACAAGGTTAACCACTTGATCCTCCTCCAGAAGCGAGACAGCCTATGTGGGGTTGCCCGGTGATCAGGGGATACCGCACTATTGGGTTGTTGGCCACCTGCGGTAGTATTAACGTATTATATACCATCCGAACTTTGTTCTGGAAAAACAGGGACATTTGTTCCACAAAATTTTGATCCGGCTGAAATCCACCCTCGCCCGGACATTTTGCTAACGCTGCTACTGTTTTAAATAACTCCTTAGAGGAGTTTGTTGCCTCCAGAATCTTCGTGATAAAATAAACAGATTTCGCCTGTTTTATAGCTGCCTTATAGTCTTCCAACGCACTGTTGTAACCTTTTTTTATGCTCAGCACTATAGTCTGACCTCCAGATGCGCTCCTGGTGTCTACAAATTATTTTTATTTACCGCAGCTCCTGCGTGTATCAAGGTGAGCTCACCGGTTTAATGTGAAGTGGTTGTATAGTTTCCGGGGTGTGCAAATTAACTGCCGATCTTAACCAGCCTTCAAAATTTGCGGCTGAGGAGTTAATATCAAAAGTCACCTTAGGGGGCTTAGTCTCCAAGGTTGTCATCAGGTCACACTTCTTAATAGATTTCCAGGAGTGAGATTTAGGTAGATCTGACCTGAGGCTACGACCTCTAGTTATTGGTGGAAGCTTTATGCTAAAACGTATTGTGGAGTGCTTTGACCATGAGGTGGGTTGTACACTCTCAATATGGAGCTGTTCATTGTTAGTAAAAATGCAGTCCAATGTATGGCCGGCTATATGTGTTGGCTCTACTACAAGTTGTCTCGGGCCATAGCTTGCCAAATTATCCAACAAGTTGGATGTATCGGAGTTGTTGTTAGCCTCTAAGTGAAAATTAAAATCTCCCAAAACAGTAAAAGTGGGAGTATCCAGACATGATTCTAAAAATGACTGGAGTGAGCTTATAAATGAAGCTCTTCCCCCTGGTGGATGATATATTAATGGCCCCTGGAAGAGTTCCATATTTTTATACTTAATACTAAAGAATAGAGCCTCAGCCTGTACCGAGGGTTGCGGCAGCATCCGGACAGAGAAACCGGATCTATGTATAATAGCAATCCCTTCTCCTTTCGTCTCAGCCCTGTCCACATGTACTACTGAGTAGCCTGAGGGGACCAATTGAGGGCCAGGCTCTCACTGCCCCTGGTTTCCTGTGTACCAGTGGCGCGAGGGTTAAGTGTTAAATTCCTAAATAAGTGTTAAACCGCACTACATTTTCTGGTTAATGCTCTTAAAGCAATGGTAGTAGGCGATAGTCATATCTGTAATATGATTTATTTTCTTTCAGTTCACTAGGATGCATATCATACGCTACTCAGTTTTTATGATGTTGCTTTATCCTCTTTCCTTTCATGTGCATTCTATTATGGTCACTGTGCTCCCCACCAAGCACAATTAATTACCCTAAACATCCCCAGCACTGGCTTAATTTACTATATGGTCCCTGTTGTGTATTGCATAGTCTCCTCTGTAAATTGTCTACTCCCTCTTCTGGTTAGTATTCTATATTATCATGTTTAGGTCGAGCCTAGGTAGCTCTTGCGCTGTCTCTTCGAGACATGTTGTACATACTTTGTGGGCTTAAAGCCTGCCCATTGCTTTCCCCTTGTTTTTGAGGGCCCTTTAATAAGCCTGGCTTCCAAGTGGCTAATTTTTCCTATTTGTTCCTTGTTTCTGTCGGTTGGTCTCTTCCATGGAGCACTGCTCCCTTACTTGTAGCCTTGCATGTATCCCATTTAGGAAATGTTTTCAGGACTTTTTTCTTTAGCAGCACTTTTCATGAGCGCTTGTGTTTTCACTAACTCCCTTGTCTTAACACGCACTAATGCCATACCCTCTGCTCTTTCAGCCCATTCAGCACAACGCAGTCGCAGCCTCTTTTCCTCCGGCAGGTTCGCTCGGTACTACATGGCTCCCGTACACTTGCTGCTCTGGCCTTGTGCCACCCCACCATCCCCCCTGCTAAACGCACGTACAGTCTGTTTTGACGTATGTACTTATTTGTAGGTTTCACCTGCACTGCTTGTGAAATCTATTGTTTTTAACATATCTTAATAGGGGCTTCTTGTATCAGTTCCCGAGGCCAAAGTACTCATCCTAATCCGCTTTAGAGAATGGAACTTTTTTTCATACATCAAGGCTGCGCAGCATTTACTGTTTACAGATACTTATCTTCCCCCTGGCTGCGCTCATTTACGATACTTGTCTTCTGCTAAAGCTGTAAACACTGTTTAAGCCCCATTCACTGTCGAGACTTCAGGGACTGTTAAACTGTAAGTCAAGATCTCTTCCCAGGGAAAAATCAGACCGCTTTGAACGCTATGCAGAAATGCTTGCTTTTTTTTTTTTTACTTTGTTGTGTAAAGCAGATGTTTTAGCCTTAGAATGTTTGCGGCATTTTCTTTTCTTGTAACACTGTCTTTCCTTGCACTTTGTAAGCATTATTGGATCGATTTTACTACGATACAGGCAGTCACAATTGCCGTTAAACGGGGTTTGATTTAAATGGTACAGCAGATGCAGTGGCACAGTGGCCAAACTTTGTCAGAACTCTTCTAAACACCAAATATTGCTAAATTTAGCTACTAAACAGGCAGTCATAAGTGCAGTTATCTAGCCGGCATCAGGGCCATTATATCCGTGCAGCAAGTGCAGCGACACTCCAACCAAAAGCTCCAGGCACCCCTCTAAGTACCGATTATTGCTATATTTTGCAACTAAACACTCACAAGTACGGTTATCTTGCTGACAACAGGGTCATGATTTGAATGGTGCAGCAGGTGCAGTGACACAGGCCCAAAAGCTCTAGGGACCCCACTAAAAGCAGAATATTGTTAAATCTTATTACTACACACAGCCACAAGTGCAGTTATCTAGCAGGTACTAGGGTCATGATTCCAATGGTGCTGCAGGTGCATTAGCACCGGAGCCAAAAATTGTCGGAACTCCTCTAAACACCAAATATTGCTATATTTAACAACTAAACCAGCAGGCACAAGTGCAGTTCCCTTGCAGGAACTATTGTCTAATTGGTATCTCTAAAGTGCATTTGGACACAGGAGTTTGAGGAGATAACTTGAAGCTCATTTGTAGGGTACACTTTCCCCCTGATGAAACACCTTCCAGTACTGAAATGCATTGGGCACTGGAGGGTTGTAAAGCCATTAGTTAATGATGGCATTTGAGGAATGAAGAGGTTACACACCGGGATCTGTGTCACACCTTGGAAACAAAATACTAATAAAATGAATGATTCATGAACATTGGAACTTTTAGGTAAAGATCGATGGAATGAAACTACAATAATATTGATTAAGAATGGAGACTCCTCACAGTACCAGAAGGAGTGCTTAAGGGGATGCGTGTCGTTTTCTATACATGCATATGGTGTTTGACTTTTGCATCACCAATGAGTGAAGGGTGATACCCACGATCACACTAACCAGTGGAATTTTGATAAACTATTTATAAATTGGAGTACATTGAGTCCACAGGTTTTTTCTAATTGTGCACATCTAGATATGTTCCTTTTGTGAAGCCCCTAATCTGGCTAGTTCTCTGGTATCTAGAAATTTAGAGCTATGCGTTCAGGTTAACGTTGGAGGTGTGTAGGCTCTCCTAGTACTCTTGGAACTCTGCTGAAATGTTTGGCCTCTGTTTTTAATTATACCTCCTTCTCTAGCTCTCTTGTAGTTCATTGAGCTTTTTGATTATTTTTTTTCCCAGGAACTCAGCTATCATTTCACTTGGACTATCTCGCACTCTGTACGATCTAGCGATCTGCTTCACCTAAATTTAATTTGCTTTGTGGAGCCTCATATTCATCTAGCTTAGTCTTCACCTAGGCAGAAGTCTTGTGTCTCCTTTTCAAGGTGGTGTCTCTCCAATGTTCTGAGTTAGGGTTCCACCCTTAGCATTCCATCCAGTTTGGCAGTTCAGAACCCCCGCACCCTGTAGGACTGCTCTACATTTCTCCCGCTATACTGAGGGGCTGTCCACTGACTTCATTGGTAGAAAAAAATGCCTCCGTCTCTTGCCTAATACAATGTCCTAAGGGCTCGATTTGGGAGTCTCCAAGAAAAATGCCCAGAGCGTCTTCCCGTGTATGCTTCTCATCAGTCGCACTAAGTCAGAAATTATTCTCTGAACATGATCAGCACAGGTGGCCCACAGACAGATGTCTTAGAGGAGCAGCCAATAATATCATCTGGACCAGCTGCAGCGGAAGTTGGACATGCATGTTCCCTCTGGTATCTCTGGGTTTCTAACATGCCATACATCAATTGTTGTTCTCTTCTATGATCTCAAGCAAATGTTTTGTAGCAAGGGGATGTGAGCATCTTCTCTTGCTTGATCTAGCTACACTCTGGTCTAGTATTACATTAAAATCGCCTTCCTCCAGTTCCACTGTGTCCCCTTTAGCCACACCTCCAGAAAGAAGGCTGGACTGTCAATGTTGTGGCCAAAAGTGCTTCTTATTATGTGTGTCGGGGTATAATGTAGTGATCCTCTGATTAAAGGATTTAGTGTAAGGGATGGATTGGGGGTGCCATGGCTAATTAGAATGGGAGCATTACTGGTGTGTGACTAATAAGATCTTGTGTAGCTGGCTTCAACCCACTTGGCATGAAGGCGACCATCTGTTTTTAGTGTGAAGTGCATCTCCTGCAGGATGCTGGTATCAATTTTCTTTGTAGGTACATAAAGACTAGTCGCAATTTCACTATCATTAAGCTCATGGATGCTTCATATAATCAGCTTAGTTGGTCATAGTACTTATCTCTGGTACGCCCACCCTAGATGCGAGCAATGTGGCAGCCCTCTGGGGTATGTTTACTTTGTAGGGCTGACTCCCACTATCACTGGATAGTTATTACCAGTGCTTAATGTGTGGCGGTGCTTTAAGGTGCTCGCCACCTAATCCTCAGTACCGGCGCTTATAGCGCCATTTAAGGACTCGCTCATTTGGAAGGAACGGGATTTTCCCCAGAATCGCAGGATGTTGAGCCACGCTGAGACTCCGAAATCAGTAACTCTAACCATTAGGCCAAGTCCTCTCCAGAATAATATGTGCCTGGGCTCTAGTCAGGAGGCAGTTTGTACCAGCACATTTCTCCTGTTAGTGCTGCCTCCCGAGGAAAACACTGGCAGTTTTTAGGGTTTTTAAATTTTTATTATATACAAATTAACCACTGGTTATTACCCTGGTGGAATTGTATGCCACAATTCATAATCAATTGGTGCCACAGCTGGAGTGTTTATATGCCGCCTCCTTGGTGAGCGGTGTGTTGCCCCCCCCCCCCCCCCCCCACCATGGGTCAGGCCCTAGTGAACTCTCTGCTGAAGCCCGCAAGGGTGCCTGCTGACATGACGTCATAAAGGTCCCAATCGCTACTAAATACAGAGTAAGGTATTTGCTCATAGGCTTCACCCCCTATTTCCTAAACTTATTCATGTGGACCAGTGCAGATTTGTGCTTGGCTACAGCACCGCTCTAAATCTACTCCGAACCTACCATGTCATGGATGAGGTCTCTGGTCTTTCCCCATGGGCAGGTTGCCCTTCATTGGATCGCTGTAAATCGTTCAACTCCTTGAACTGGGATTACATGTTGGTCGTCCTTAGACGTTTTGGTGTCCCCGCTAATTCTATACATTGAGTTGAATTTCTAGACACTTCTCCCATGGCGAGGGCACAAACAGGGGTGCACATATGCGACTCTTACCCCGTTCTCTGAGGCACTAGACAGAGCTGCCCACTCTCCCCAATGTTATTTGTAATTGCGCTAGAAACCCTAGCACAGAGGCCTCGACAAGACGCTCTTGACTCAGGAATCTCTATTGGGCCTACAGTTCTGCATAATATTGTATTCCAAGGTTCTGTGCGAGAACCTACGAACAGTAGCCCAGATGTTTATCACTTTGAGTCTATCTCAGTGTTTGCTGTCAACGCTACTGGGGGGCACCACTTGGGGGTTAGGACTCCCTTCAGCAAAGGCTAGCAGCAGGGTCCAGGGCAAGTCCTACTCTTTCTCTTTGCTGATATGCCCCTTGCCCTGACTGTCTCCATTGGTGATAAACTAATCCAGGTGGCACCCATTACATTCAGATACCTGGGGGTTCACGTATACAGAGAAATGCAGGCTATACTAAAGGGGAGTCTCCAGAAAGCGATCACCTCCCTCTGCTCGTTGGTTGCCTTTTGGGCCTTGCTTTTGCTCTCTGTGGATGTCTGCCTAGCCATCTCCGAAATGGTGATGCCTCCATGCTTTCTCTTCTTGTTCGTAAATTTACCAGTAGTGCTACCAGCTCGATATGTTAAGACTCTGAATACTCTCCTGATAGACTTGGTTTGCGGTCATAGCAGAAGGCGCATTAGTCTTGCTAAGCTGCAACTGCGGTCGGACGGCAGGGTGGTGGGAGCCCCCAACTTTAAATCTTATTGCCTTGTGGGCCAGCTGCAGTTGCTCTGTTATTGGCTGCAACCTTCATGAGAAAGATTATGTGCAACGCATGATCACACGACAGGGAAAATTACACTAATTACACTGCCCTGTCTCACCACCTGCCCCCCAAGGGCCCCGTAACTGCTGAGAGTTGCTCTCGCATACTGGAAAACAGCTATGAGACACACTGACCCAGCTGTCCCCCACACCCCCTAATATACCTCTGCTAGGCTTTCCCACAACTGCTGGTACACTAACACGGTGCCAACTACAAGTGTGGGAACATGAAGGAGTGACAACAGTAGGGGCACTGTTGGGCCATGCAGACTCTATTAATGTGCAGGGTCTGCTGGACTCGCTGTTCCTAACACGTGCGAGTATCGTACGATTAGTTAGACAACCCTGGGCCCCAGATGGGATAGAACCACCCACACACACATTCATACAGTCACTACATAATATGGGTCAGGGCAGACGTTTGAGATAGTGGCTTTACCAAGGACTTTGCACACACCTATGAACCTCTCTGGCTCCTTTTGAAGGCCCGGTGGGAGGTGAATATGGGTTGATAGTTCCGGGATAAGGAATGGGCATTCCTCCTTGAATTCCCCAAGAAAATATCCTGCTTCTCTAGATTCAAATGTATGCAGTGCTCTGTTTTTTTAATGCAATGCTCTTGCACCACATAGACTCCATGCCATATTCCCCAGTATTTCCTCAACATGCCCTGAACAGGATGCTGACCTGATGCATATGCTTTGGCCGTGCCCCACAATATCTTCGCACTGGGCACAAATTAAAATCACACTGGAGGATGTAACTGGTGGGATCGGCTAGCATTCAGCCGAGAGTTGTATTCTGGGTCCCTATCCACGCCCCAAAGGCAACAGGGTGGGGGCACGGTTTGTGGGCTTGGTACTCTTTCTGGTAAAGAGCCTTCTGATAAGGAGGTGGAAATCCGTAACGCTTTACCAGTGGAGGGAGTAGGCAGAGAGGCCAGGTTTAGCAGAGAGTGATGCTGTTCGCCTGGAAGAATATCGTGGGTTGTGGAAGTGACCGATCGTGATGGAATGGAATGGAATATGTACTGCTGGAATAGTTTAAGGCTCTAGAGTTGCCCGATTCCTGAATACTGATACTTGCTAATGAGAGGCCCAATATGATACCCTAGATATGCAGCAGTTTTGGCCCATCAATTCTCGGATGGGCAGCAACGGCTGTGCGTCACCTATGGCTGCACGAGTGTGGGGACTGACTGAGGAGCCATATTGCCCGAAACTGTTCCTGTTAACTGCTGAACAACATGGTATGTTCGCTAACCGACCTACTTGCTACCTAATGCGCTGCAGTGTTTGAATGGATGGATGTCATGTTGAGGGGGAGGGGACTGGTATATTTGAATATTGGTTATCGCCAAACACAATGTTCGTTTCTTTATCTTACACTTATGATGTACGCATAGACGGGAATAGCATGTTAGAAACTAATTCTACTGTATATGTTCCTGTTTGGCATGATTGCGGTAATGTCAATAATCCTCCATGCCATGTCTTTTGAAACTCGTTTAAAAAAAACAAAAAAACAATAACTGGATAGTTAAATGTTTTATTTTTTTATTTTTGTGTGTGTTTTCTTTAATGAAATGTTGCAGCGCATTGTCTGTGTACTTGTACCACGGCCTGTGTCTGATTCCCTCCACACACCCTCAAAACATTAAACCCCCGGTGCAATGCAGTACTAACAAAACTGTACAACTTAATGGTCTTACATTTGATGTGGGTCTTAATGTGCCATCCCATCTTGTTTGTCTCTATATTGTAATCTTATCAGTTAACTATAAATCCGTGAGGGGGTGGGTTCCCAATTGGGTAGGGGGTTGAGACCTGAGACTGGCTCCCAACTCAGTTGGTTGCCGATGTCCACAGGTTTAAGCATCTAGCTTTTACGCCGTATGTTACCAACACAGCACAGTTCGGCATGATTTCAAAGTTTTGGTAGCAGGTTTCAGGATATCTGTGCTACTCGCCCTCATGGGTGATTTTCGCTGCTTATTTGACCATTGTTCAACATCTTTTCTAGCCAGTACTTTATTGGGGACATTAAATGTTAATTTTCTCACCAATTCAGGTTGATGTCGCTCATGCTGCTATGTTTGGTACTTTGAGCCATTTCTTTGCGCACCGACTAGCATAGTAGTTTTCTTTATGAATTTGGTAGCTTGTAATCGATTGAACGTCTATGGCTTTCACTTTATTTGTATGCAAAACTTCTCTTGATTCAGTAGCCTGTACTATATTCCTACTTTCAGTAAGACTCTTTTGACTAGCTTGCATATCTGTGTTCTTTGCGCTCTTTTGCCATCCGCAGCACAGTGGCCTGATCTTTTAAGTTAGAGGCTTGCTATAATTGGGTGGGCCAGCACTCCTGGGGGAGATAGTCTGTGGACCCTCACTATCGAGAAACGCTCTTGAGGGGTGCCTCGTTGAAGGACTGCCTGATCAGTTTCTCCATGTATTATTCCCCTGCTTGTGGTTTCTGGGATCCCTAAAATTCAGAGGTTGTTGTGACACAATGTAGCTTCTACAGCTTCATTTTTGGCCCATATAACTTCCAGCATCTTTCACCCAGAGCAACCTTTCGTGGGCCTCTTTGCTGTGTCTTCAGTGTCCGATTTGTGTGTTTTACATTTGCCCCAGTCTGTTTTCATGTGTTCCCACATGCTCTTTCATGCAGTCTAGTCAGTCCGTTAATGTATATCTTTGAATCAATTTGTTTTAGGCTTTGTTTCATTTTGAGTGAGATCAACTGGAAATCTAGGTTCTTTTCTCTGCAGTTTGTTGGGGTTTGTATATTCTGCTGTCAGCAGCCTATTCATACATGGCCAGTTCCCTGGTGTATCTGGTCTCAAAGGCAATCTTCCCTTGTTTACCATCATGCTTGCCCATTTCGCTTAGGTGGTGTTGGGTGGCTGTGCAAAGTTCATTGCAGAAACTTATTCCCTTAGTGACATTAGTCCACGACCCACGAATTGCCAGGAGCTTGTCTGTTTCATAGTGTCCAAGTGGGTATCACTAGCTGATAGTGCTACTTCCTCCGTGTCTAGTCCCACGGGCTGACTTTGGGCCCTTTGTCCCTCAACTAATCTCGCTTCTCCCCCAGTCTGTAGCTTTTGTTCATAGGGGGCACAAGCAGATTGTGGCTGTCTATTGTTCCCTGCTGTATACCAGGGTGCGATGCCGTGCACCCTCTTCAAATACTCGGTCACTGTCCCCAGTGTCTGTATTGGGTTGTATTAAGATGGTGGATAATTTTATGTGTGGGGGATGTTGATCTTAGTTGCTCTATCCCTCACCCTGCTTGCTTTATCTGGCGATGGCACTCTAAATTATACTCCCACAGCTGGCTGTCAGCACACCAACGGCAGGTTTGTAGTTGCCCTTGAATTGTATTGCATTTTTTTACTTCTCTGTACACCCACCTTGCGCTCTGTTGCATGGACTAGTGAGAGTTGGAATGTGCCCCAGTGCACATTCCTCCCTTTGCTGCCTGTGTGTTTGCCCCACACCTGCTGGTGCCTAGCAGACAGTCAGTACGCTTGCATTGCTGGCTTCCCTCAACTGCCACTTGGTTGGCCTGGAAAGTATCACCTCATTTAAGTTTTTTGATGTAGATCTTCGCTGCAGCCCTTGTCTGGCAGATCTGCTAGCTGTTTAATCTCCTAGCCGAAGTACAAGATAGCGGCTTGCTGTGCGGTCTCTGTCCCCCACACTTTGTCGTCCCCCACCCCCCCCACCCCCCACCCCTTTCCCAGTCTTACTGGGAGCGCAAACAGAGCTCATGGCCACAACAGCCACGGCTGATGTAGGTGTCCAGGTGTTTCCATAGCTGGATGAATTCAGTCTATTGAAGGATTGTTGCCTTGGCCTGCAGAGCCTCACTATTGTATGGCGAACTTGTTGCTGCATGTTCTAGTTTCCCCTCCTTCGTGGCATATTTGGAGGAGTCTTGTTCTTAATGCGGCTTCTGTCTGTGGGCAAGACTGGTATTTATTATGTTGAGCAAGGTGAGGTGATATGTAATCCTGTATCAGGGCAGCAGAGCAAAGACCCTTTCCTTTTACCATAGGTGGACATTTTTTACCCAATTAGTATGATTTCATTTCGAACTCGTTTCTAAATCCACTATTATCAAGATTTGCTTGCATTACGTCTGTTAGTTTCATATTGTTAATGTTTGTGTTTCATATTAGATAAACATCTATTAACAGCAGCATCCATAGAGGTACAATTGTATTGTTACAATAATATTAAATCTTATAAACTATGCAATAAAATATTTGTATTATGTGCACGTTGGTATCCATGGTGTTGAAGCATAGGTGTCTTGAATTCCAGATTTTAAAAAAAATTGTACATTTAAAAAATAAAATAAAACCACAAACCACTCAGCAGGTGCTTTTCAGTCAGAGTACATCGATTATGTCCAACAAGAGTTAAAAGAAGCAATGGTACAAAGCAAACAGTGTCCTGTTCGTCCTTCCTACCCCCTTAGTGTCATCCACCCCCGTATTAATGATCTCCTGAGTCACTCAGCTAGGTATGTGTCTGGCGTAGTGTCCCCCCTGCCCCCCTGGCGGTTCATATGGAGTGCAACACTATAGTGTCTTCCTCCTCCATCTCTAGGCGATAGTAATTCAGCCATGGCTGCCAGATTTTCTTCAACTTTTTTTGTGGACATCCCCGTGCTTTATATACAGTCTTTTTGGCACCCATGTACATGTCCATGCCAGTGCGCCACTCTTTCAAGGTGGGAATTTGTGGTCCCCCCCCCCCCCCCCCCCCCCCCCCCCCAATATTTTGCTATGTCGCGTTTAGCCACTATGAGGCCTAAGTTACAGAGCAGGAGTTGATATCTTGTAATATCGACCTCCGTGTGGATGCCTAGCAGGATGTACTTGGGGTCTATCGGGATATATGCGTGAAGTATATTATTTAGTTCTTGCACGATCCTTGTCCAGTAGCCACCAATTTGCTTGCAGTCCCATAGAGTGTGGACGAAGGAGCCGCTCTCTGTTCTGCAGCGCAGACACTCTGGCGTCTCCGCCCTGCCCATCGCATGTAATTTTGCCCTATCATAGTATACCCTATGAAGAATTTTAAACTGGACCAGTCCTAGTCTAAGCTTGATCGCCACCTCCCTAGGGTGCATTAGTGCCGTCTCCCAATTAATGTGCCTACAAGGTCCTCCCACTTACCCAGAAATGTTAGTAGATTATCTGGTGCATTGTTTATCAGGGTTTTATACGTCCAGGAGACAGCTTTCTCTAATATCTCTTCCTGACGCATCCTCCCTTCTAGCGGGGCATATTCCGGGAGGTTAGTAAAGTCATGTCTTTGGGCCTGCCAGGCATGTCGGAGTTGGATATACTTATAACGCTGCGTGTCCGCCAGGTGATGGTCCCTTTGTAAATCTGCAAACGTCATCAGGGAGCCCTGTCTCGTTATGTCACCTAAAGTAGTAATCCCAATGGCATCCCACCCATTTAAACCCTTTAGTTTTGCAAATTCAGGTAGGTGTGTACCTTTCTATAGGGGCGTAGCCTTGGCCAGTCTTTGTTCCCATTTCATTACTTTTTCGGCTTCTCACCAAGCCTCAATTGCCCTCTGAGTTGCTGACAAGTCTTCTCATCCCGTGGCCCCCATATATGTAGTGAAGGTGCAAGCGTGTGGGAAATTGGAGTCTCTAGAGCGTATGTGGGGTGATCTTGAGGGATATGTACCCATTCGTTGATAACTACAAGGTGTGCTGCTCTATAGTACGCTCTAACGTCTGACAGTGAGATTCCCCCATTATAGTGGCTTCATTACAGCGTTTGCAGCGCCACTCTAGGGTGACCTCCTTCCCATAGCAAAATTCGCAGTTCAGCATTTATCGCTCCGAAGATAGCTTCCGGTATTTTACAGTACGTACTTTGAAAAATATATAGTAGCTTGGGTAGTGTAATGATTTTAAACATAGCCACCCTCCCCAGTAATGTCGGGGGAAGACGCCTCCATCTGATCACATCTTCCCGGAAGTCCGCCAGGACGCGCTGAAAGTTACAGGTTAGACAGGTTGCCACACTTTCTGAAATGTAGAGTACCAGATATTTAAAACCTTCTTTGGCAATAAGGAGACTCATCGGTACGGACTGCATGTCAAGGCAGCCCCCTTTTGGGTATATGGTCGACTTCCCCCACTTAAACTTATATCCCGCCTGTTTTCCGTAGTCTTCAACTACGCGAAAAACAATAGGGTGGATCTTGTCCGGGTTGGTTATGTATAAATGCATGTTGTCTGCGTAAAGCGAGATCCACTCATCGAGCAACCGACCTTCAATGTCTTGGAACCCTGTTAGATCTGGGCGTGGTCTAACCAGGCACGCCAACGGCTCCAGGACAAGCGCGAAGAGTAAGGGGGATTGCGGGCAACCCTGACCCCCGCTGAATGAGGAACTCAGCTGATTTGACTCCATTAACTCGCACTCTTGCTCCGGGATTCGTATATAGAAGATTGAGCCATGTCCGAAAGTTATGCCCAAAACCTAATTTTACCAGGACCCGCTTCAGGAAAGGCCAGTGCACCGTGTCAGATGCCTTTTCGGCATCCAGTGATAGGAGCATATGTGGAGCCTCCCTCTCTTTAGTCGTGTCCAGCCAGTTTGCTAACCTACGTGGGTTGAGGCGTGTGGCACGCCTAGGCATGAAGCCTGACTGGTCTTTATGCACTAGTGAAGTAATGACCTTCAATAGCCGTGTGGCCAATATAGAGGCCAATATCTTAGTCTTTACATTAAGGAGCGAAATTGGGCGATATGAGCCGCACTTTTCTGGCGGCTTGCCCGGCTTTGGAATGACCACAACTGTGGCCTGACAGAGATCCGGGGGAAGTGTTCTCTCATCTCTTGCCACTAAGAACATATTTAATAAGCGTGGGGCTAGGATATTAATGTTTTGCTTATAGTTTTCCCCGGGAAGTCCATTTGGCCCTGGGGTTTTCCCCTGACTTCTGTTTGGCAATTTCAGCCTGCACTTCTAGAGTAATCTCCTTGTCCAAAGCCGCTGTGTCATCAATGCGCAAAACTGGCATATCTATGGAAGCGAGATAGTCATCGCTGCCATCTTCTGGTATCGCCGAATGGGCCACGTATAAAGCAGTATAGCAGCTTGCAAATGCTGCTGCAATTGTGGGTGCCGTCTTATGCCATGTTCCCTCCTCTTCTATTTGGTTTATCTAATTTGCTTCGCTTTCTTTTCGGCTTAACCAGGCTAGTAGCTTCCCCGCCCTGTCTCCTGAACTTGGGCACGGGCCTCCCCCTCTACCAAAGCACGGAGCTCTCTCCGCGTAATCTCCATCTGTCGAAGCGTCCTAGCTTCATTCTACGGGGATATATTCTGTTCCAGTTCTAACAATTTGCCTTCGAGATCCCGTATGTGCGACGATTCCTCTCTATGCTTTCGAGAGATTACGTCCTGTAGCCTCCCCTTAAGGACTGCTTTGTATGCCTCCCAAAAGGTGGCTTCTGGGGACACGGAGCCTTCGTTATCTTGGAAAAATAATTTAGTCTCATTGTCAAGTGTCAGCTACCGTTTGTCACGCAGCTCCCAGGGGTTCAGTCTGATTTGGGTCTGTGTTCCCCCCCCCCTTACCTTTTACTGTAGAGGTGAGTGATCGGAGATACCCCTTGCCAGATCGTCTGTGTCCTCAATGACCGGGGCGAAAAGGTAGTCAATCCGGGAGAAGGTCTTATGGGCCCCCGGGAAGTAGGAGTAGCTACGGTCGAGTGGGTGGTGTCGGCACCAAAGATCGGTCAGTCCTAGGGAATTTTAAAGTCTGATAATGGGGTAGGTGTATGAGTGCTAGTGGCGGTGCGTGATCTATCCAGGCGTGGGTCCATCACATAATTAAAGTCACCCCCCTATGTGAATTGAGGAGTTTGAATCTAGTAGTATCTTAGCCACTGCCAGCAGCGCCTGGGATTGCAGTCGCGGCGGGGCATATACCCTAGCCAGGGTAACATCCTTCCGGCCCCATAGCCCCCTGACTGCTGCATACGTGCCCCCAGGTCTTAGCTACTTGGAAGGGTTGGGTTTTCCTAATAAGAACAGCCACCCCTCAGGCTCCAGGGGAAAACCCAGCGTGGTGTACGCCCCTCTCCCAATAAATGCGCATTGGGTACCTCTGAGGTGGGTTTCTTGTAGGAGGACTATATCCTGCTTAATCTGTTTGATATATCTGTTCACCAAGCCCCTCTTAATCTTGCTACCCAATCTGATAACGTTCCACATCAACACAGTATATGGCGGATCACTCATTATGTTTGTAGCTCATGTGGGTTGTACAGGAAATGGCTCCTAACCTGCCAGTCCCCGCCTAATAACTTCCGGCTCCGTGGTTTAAGACAACCTGCCGTTGCTAAAGAAAACGAAAAATCTTGCAATCGAGAACCCCAAAACTCCCCTCCATTCCCCAACCTGTGCTCCCACCCCACACCTCACGCGCCCTACACTTAACCCTTTAACTGTCAATATACCAACAAGCATAAGGGTTTACTGAGGTGTCTGTTGCACCCACCCCCTTATCCCCCAACAACAACCAGAATTACAAAGGATATGTCTCTAATTCAGGAAGATAGTTCTCCCAGTCTCCTGTATTCCAGATTTGACCAAGCAAAATGTGTGCTAATGTACACCCAGGAGAGGTGTAAATGTTCGAGATGATAAAGGGAGTAGTAAATCTTAAGAAGAGAAATCGCCTTATTAAAGCTACTAAAATTGCAGCAGTTACGTGATATTTGTACTCTGATTCCATTCATTCCTCACCCTCCAATTTCTGAGGGACAGCTTTGCATAAGAGTCGAGGTCCAAGAAGCATGAGTACCAGCTAATACCGGTTTACAAATGGTGTATTTCTCAAGTCAGTTTAGGATGACGCAGTGTTGGCTGTATCAGCGTGAACAAACGTGTGACCATGTGGGTGTGCAGAATATTGACGGTAAAGGGTTTTGACAATCCACAACTAAATAAATGAAGTGGGGCTTGGATTTTGATGACCGATTGATTCTGTGCCGTTTTTAGGTCGAGCCTAGAGCAGCGAGCGTGTGCTGCTTGCTCGACCTTTAGTAAGGGGCTTCAGAAAGCTCCCCAAGCTCACCACACGCTCGTGGCTAATGGGCTTTGCGTGCGTCTTTCAAGTAAAGACAGCACGCAATTGGGCAAAGGCGGGTGCATGTCCCGCCTTTGCTCCGCCCACAGCCTATTGCTTGCGGTTACCCGCACAGGCCACATCTGTTTTCAATTATCGCGCCCAGACACTGGCGGGGATAATTGAAAACGGATCGCTCGCTGTGGCGCACGCACACCACTCGCGGGCTTGTTTTGATGTGAACCCTCTCTAGCATTTCTCTGCAACTGAAAAACATACTGGACCATGTGCTCCCCTAGACGGTCTTAAGAAGCACTTTTTTGGAAACCCCTTGTTCTAGCTTCCAGTCCTGTCTGTCCTAACGTCCTGCAGTTAATTTAATAACCTCCGATTACAGTCCGCCTTGCCGGACGATTAAACACAAGTTTGTACAGTGCGTGTGTGCGTACAGACAGCAGGGCTGATCTGCGAGCCTGGGGTGATGAAGGTTGTCATATTCTCCAGTGAAGCAGCGCACAGTGCTACAATCCATGCCTTAATCAGAAGCTGCTCTGGGCCGTTCATATACATCACGCACTAACAGCTCTCTCATTACATTTAAGGAATACATATCATACATACGTAAACTGACATAAATATCGCTGTGCCGTTACGGAACGTCAAGTGGGATGAGTGTCATTCCCTCCGCAGCCATCGACGGGTTCAATACCTGCTCTGGAGGTGCTGCGAGCAGCGTTATATGGCTGATTGAGTTATGCAGCCCAACAGGATGGGCGGGAAGGAACCAGGGACGGCCCCAGAGAAACGATGATATGCGATCACTTTAAAGAGCCATCTCCATAATATTTCTTGGGGGCGTGTCGCTGCGAGGAGTGTTTTTGTGTAAAGTGTAGTGAAGCGCCAATGACAGTTTGCCCGCTTCCTCCAAGGCTGCCTCAGCTGACAGTCATGTCGGCTGAGTGCCGTGTACAGGGACTGTCCTAGAGCAGTGGAGCGGGTGACCAAGGCAAGAACGAGACCCTTCTGCCCAGCACAGCGAGCTGCTCCCTGGATGGTGCCCCTCCGTGCCACTGCCCGCTGCACCGCAATGAGAGACTATGACCAATCGATCGCCTTCCTGAGAGAGTGGGGGCCCTTCCAGCTCACCATCTTCTTCCTGCTCAGCACGATCCCCAACGGCTTCAATGGCATGTCAGTCATGTTCCTATCCGCCACCCTAGAACACCGCTGCCAGTGTAGTTGAAAGTTATATTGGTTCCAATTTTTCCATGTAGAAGTAGATTATGTGAATCTAACTGAAGGGGGCATACTGGAAAAATTAAGTGAAATGGGATCTACATACATTTTATAAGTGATAGGCCTTGTGAAGCTACGCGCATTCTGCTTATCTTTTGTTTAATTTAAATTAGCGTGTCTCCCTGTGCCGTCTTTTTTTTTTTGTTTTTGTTTTTTTTTTTGTTTAATTTAAATCAGTAGGCTTTAGCTGGGCAGGGGGAGAGTAAATGATTTGCCCAGATTCACAGAATGTTGACCCCAGGCCTTGGCTCGAACATGGATCCCCTATCCCGAGTCGCCGTTTGGTTGCTGTGCCACCCACTAGTTTTATATATAGGACAAGCACTTTTGCAATGCTTGTGTTTTGTTATTTCTGTCTCCGCTGGTGCTGCGCTCAATGTACTTTTGTTTCATCACTGGATTTAGTATTCAAATTTTAACCGACCCGACCAACACGTACAAAACCCCAGCAGGATGAGGGGGTAAGTGGGTCAAAAGGAGAGGGGCCCGCGCATGCATGTTTACGACTTGGAACCAGACCAAGTTAACATTTCTACTGCATGTGTAAATCGAACACATCAGTATATTTCCACTCACTTACTTTTATTTTGTTTTCCTCGTGGAATACACCCGTCAACAACTCCTCAAAATCCGTTTACTCCTGCCTGTCACCGGATTCAATCTGCAGTTTTTCTAGGGTGAGACATTCCTTGCAAAAGTTCTGGAATTTACGAGTTTGTCCACCCAGTCCCCTCTCCCAAACGTCCCCTTATCCAACTGCTGTTGCAAGAAGCTACATTCACTCACGTTTACGTCATTCTGACAAAACTATATGCGGCAGTAAATCCATTTAAAAGGGTACAATCACTGGTGCTGGTTACTAGCCCAGGTTACACTAACGTGCACATAGCGTGAATGGGGCCCTAAGTATTAGCAGAGGAGCCAACAAGCTGACACCTCATTCAGCACTAACCCCCCAGTGTCTGAATTCCAATATTTGTATGACAGCTGTGCATCAACAATAAAGGCTGAAAGATAAAAAGAGGTTCTTTCTTTCTCTCTCAGTAGAAAGTGTCTCTGCAGAAGATTCTGAGCGACTTTTCAATAATTCAGCGCATTGTCAGGGGTATTGGGAGCCAATATCTCCAAAAATGGAGCTCCTTCCGATATATAGTCCCTGGGCTCGGGGGGATTAATGGTCAGTAACGGGAAGCCTCTGTCAGCGGCTGCCTCCAGGCTCTCAGACAGCAATCTAGTTTAAGACTGCTACTTCCAGTTCCTGTGCCCACTGTGAGCTCAAGTGGCCTCTCTGCCCCTGCAGCACCTCCGGGCTGGTGGCCACCAAAGGCATCATAAGTACTAGACATGAGGCTAGCTCTGGGGCCACCTCTGATCCCGGCTTCCCTCACTTATGAAATAGTGACCTTGCTCAAATTAGTAGATATCCGTGATGATTAGGACTTCCGTTTCCCCTACAACGAGAACACTTGTAAAATGGCAAAAGTGCCATGTAAAACAAGCATTGTCAAGGCCACTCGCTTTTTTTTTTTTTTTTTTTTGCTGAGTTTTATATAGCACTAACTAGACCCGAATCATAATACCACTGTGACACATAATTACACGCCACATAATTACACGCTACTCAATGCAACATAAATATACTCCACATAAATGCACTCTATGCCACATACCACCAATCAACATGAATGCACTCCACACCATGACACAATTTCACTAAGCATAATTTCACTCAACACCACAGTTCCAGGCAACACAATTCAACTCCAAACATTTCCAATACACAACACATAATTACATACCAAACAACATATTTCAAGTCCACAACTCCACAACGTACCTCCAATGCACACCATATAGTGGCACCTCCTGAGCACCAAACATCACTCGCCACCACCTTTTTTGCATCAGCGCACCACCTAAGCATCATCTAAACATCACCTAAGCATCACGTCCGTCTGCCCTCGGAATCTGGCATCTGTTGATTCTCCCCTAGTGTCAGTCCGGTGCTCGTGTTCTAATTAAATTACTGTTTTCCAAACCTCCACTCCCCCGTTATTTATGTCCCGCTCCCCCATAACAAAAAAAATTATAACAAACAAGCATGAGAACAGGCAGGAAGAAGTTGCCAGCAGTGCAAGTACAAAAAAACTAGACATTTTTTATGTTAAAATGTTTTTTTAATCCGGTTGTTCAGATGTATATAATGTCGTCTTGGTTTGTATAAAGGTAACAAAAATGCTTAACACTTTTTATTGTAACTTTTCAACATGATGCACAGCAGCCAGAATGCTCTACAACATAGCCAAAAGTCCTGGCTAAACACACAAGGACTCAAAGCGAGACCTATTGGCTATGCCAATGCTTGTTAAGGAAGGCAACCATTTTGGCCGCTTAGAAGGATGTTTGCAAATGATAGCCCAACCGAATATCTAACCACACCATCTGCAAACAAATTAAAAGACCGCCTTAATTTCGGATTTTGTATGTTTTTTTTGTTTTTTTTGCATTAATTTGGCTCCAAACACTGCAGTGTAGTGATACTGTTCTCGCTGAATAAATGCATTTGTAGTCAGTAAATCGATAAAGGTTATACCCAATACATTTTAGATCTGGGTTGACCGTGAAAAAGAGCTTTAAGAAGTATTACGGGATGGGTTTTGGCTACTCGTACTTGTTTCCCTTAACTAAAGCCTTTCATAGTTCAGAAGTTGTAAACTCCCGCCGAAAGAGTGCATAGAATTCAGTTTTTGCCTTGTTGGACCTCATTGTTTATGCCATAGGTCTCGTCTTATTCTGAAAAGTTACAACCAAGGCAGTAGTCCTAAATAATTGTGAAAATTCTATATTAAAGTCAATAGGCCTGTAACGGTAGAATGTTATTACACTTTGGGAAAGCCTTTTAACAGCTATTTTGTGACATGGACTCTCGTGGATCACCATAGTGGGCAAGAGTTTTGATGTTGCTTAACATCTCTAACAAGCCCTAGGGGTTGACGATTTGACATTTGAGAATCTCTTATGTGCACATAAGAATGGTGTACATAGTTTTGCCCATTATAATTTAGTACATATTTGTAATCTTATGACTGTCCGTGGTTTCCTTGAAGGAAAACCTATGTACAGTTCAGTAGGCCGGAGTTGATTATGATGACAAGGTTATGATAAATTCTTTAGGACTGATTTGCATTGGGAACATTTATAGCCGATGCCATAGATCTGATCAGTTTAAGAAAAGTTACAACAAAGGCAAAAGAACTCTTGTATTAATAGTAGAAAAACACATTTCAAAGCAAATATGCTTGTTTGTTACACAATCTTTCGGGTTACCGTAGCAGGCAAGGATTTTGGTGTTCGTTACCCTCTCTGACAAACCCCTAGGGAAGAATATTTGCATTGAGACAATCCCAGTTAGGCTCGCCTAGGAGTGGGTGTAAATTATGTTAACAACTGTAAATTTGCACATATTTGCAATTGTAGAACTATTGCCATGTGAATTTTTATTTTTTATACTCCATGCAGTGGGCCTGAGCTGGTCTTTCTCACAAGCCAGCGTTGAAGGCTATAGGCATGGTTAGTTCACTGGGAAAAGTTATGCCCAATGCTATATGCCTGATCAGTGTTCAAACCATTAGGCTTTAAGGGTGGGTTTATATTGCATTTGGTAAAGCCTGTAGACTCTGCTATTGTCACAAAGCATCTTAGCGCTTACTGTAATATGTAAGAAATGTTCTCTTGTTTTCCCTGAATGACAAATGTTTGGGTAGAATGTTTTCATCTGCTAGTGCTTTAGGCCCTTTTTGGCAGGGGTTGCATATTTTGTTTTTGCCAACTTACATTTTGTACATCTTTATAGTTTCTTTACACTAGGCTGATGGTTGCTTTGTGGGCAAGCTTAAGCTCCATACAGTAGGACTAAGTTTTTTTTGTTTTTTTCTCTTTTTCTTTCATTGTTGCAAGTAGGGGTGGGCGGAATTTGCGAAATTCGCTTTCGCAAACTATCGCGAAAATGTTAAATCTCCGCAAACGCGGCAATATCGCGAAGACGCAGACATTTTTTTCCCGCCCGTTCGCGGTATTTTCTGCGTGATCACGGCTTGCCAACTTACCCATGCGGTTGCTCACGGGCGTGAGATCTCAATCATCACCTACTCTTGTGGTGCGTGATCGCGCGATGAATGACGTTAATGCGGGCACGAACTGTCGCAAGACAACGCAAATGGCTACCAACAATCCAACATCTCGTGGAGAACGCGACTGGATCGGGAAAACTTGTCGGCGAACGCGGGGATTCAGGTAAGGCGATTGCGCGCACGCGATCATGTATTTTTTTTTACAGCGCGGATTGTGGAAATTTTGACATTTTCGCGCTCTCCGTGGAAAGCGCAAATGTCAAATTATCGCAATATCCGCGAGCGGAATGGAATTTTAGCCCCGGCCTAGTTGCAAGCCATTGATGAAGGGTATAGGCCAGATCAGTTAACTGCGAGATGTTAAGTGTGGGGATATTCTAGACTAATTCTCTTTGTTATGAAAAGCTATGAAAGATTTGACAGGCCTCACTTTTATTGTGAGATTTATACGTTGAAGTCAGTAGGCCTTTGAGGGTGGATTATTATTAGTGTTAAAGCCCGTTAAAGACAGTTGTTTATTTTGAACATAGAATATCAGATTATTGTAGTAGGCAAGGTTTTTGGTGTTGATCAACCCCTCAAGTTAACCCTCATGCTAGAAGATTTGCATTGTGACAATCCTTGGTAAACCCGCTTAGGAGTGGTTGTATATTTTGCTAACTGTCATTTTGTTTTTATTTGCTTTTTTTATGCATGTATGCCTAGTATTTGCCTTATGGCAAAGCTTATGCTCAGTATGTAGGCCATTTGTTGATTATGGTGACACAACCATTCCTGCAGACCTGATTACGTTACATCGTATGCCTTATGACTTCATTACAAAAACCTATGAAACGAGCATTGGCAAAGTCAATAGATCTCGCCTTTGGGACCTTATAAGTGTTTAGTCGGAGCTATTGGCTTTGCTAATGTGTTTAAGCTATAGTGTGAAGCATCGTTGCTGCTGTGCAGCATGTTGGAAAGTTGTAATTAAAGTGTTATAATCATTGTTCGTTACCTTATCTATAAGACGAGATTATGTCTAATTGAATGACCTTATTTAAAAAAAAATGTATATAAAAAAATGTTTAGTGTTGGCAACTTTTTCCTGTCCTAATGTTGTATAGTTTTTTTGTTGTTGTTTTGAGTGGGGGGGGGTATAAATAACGGGAGGGTAGAGATTGGGACAGGGTAGGTGAATTATAATTTGAGTAACAGATGGATATTGGGGGAGAATGAACATGGCAGATTTTGAGGGTACTATGGAGCTATAGCAAGAGGCAGCCCTTACTAGCGCTACGATGCCATGAAAGTCACAGAAGTGTTACACAAAAAGTGAGTAACGTAGCCAGCAGTGCACTTTTACCCCCTTCTTTACTCTTTTATACACCACGCCCTCCTCTTTATATACAACTTAAAGCACCGTCATCACCATTGAACACGAAAAGGGAAAATAAAGAGTGGGGGAAAGAAAGAAGGATAGAACGCTAAGATAAATAAGAACCGAGCAAGAAAAGAACAGAGGATGAGAAAATCAAAAAAATAAACTGACGAGCCAGTAATGGCAGGAAAACGGGAAGGAGATTAAAAGAGTTCAAGAGGAAGAATAAATAAGAAAGGGGGGCAGAAGAGGAATGGGGAAAGGGCACTATGAGAAAGATGAATGCGGAAATAAATACAAAGGTTAAGATGAAAGAAAACCGAGTGGAAAGAATGCAAGAAAAAGACTAAGATGGTAGGATCAGCGAGCACCACGTGGGTGAAGGGGTAATGCTCCGGGTAAGTATCAGGGGTATAATCTGCAGGTCACTGGTTCACACTTTTGCACGCAGTTGGTTAATCTAGTGACAGGTGTAGCCTGCTGGTCACTGGTTCTAAACCGAGTCACACAACTCAGTGGGTCAGTTCACCTACTGTAGAAATCTGTGCGACTCCTGCAGGACACAGATTATGCCAGAAAGCTCAGTGGGTTCAAGCAGCTGACGTTGGTGTGGAACATACTGGTCACCAGTTCCGTTGTTCATGAGGCAACTAGCTCACAGCAGTACACTAGCTGTGTAGGTGCTATATCAGTAGAGATCGGATCCCATGCACCGTCCCTGCTCGGCAAACTCTATCATCTGTTGATCCTGCCTACAGTAGCCTTAAATCTGGTGGCACTGCTTGTCTCTAGTGGTCCACAGTCGGGGCACTTAGAAGCAGGCTTCATCGGATAAGAAGCACTATAAAATAAAATACGGTTTACAGCCACAGGCTTAGAACCTGGTGGCATCAGGAGAAACTGCTATTTTGTGGTTTCTAAGCCCTCTACTGAACACGTTATTGCCCAGTTTTGCGTTCCTCAGCTTTTTTGAACGCCGAAAGATGAAAGGCTCAGTTGGGCCTGCCAACAGGCAAGTAAGAAAATATGTGCTTATTTCGCCAAACCATCGGACCGGCTTTAAATGTGTAAATACATGTTTTTACATAAGGCTGCTTGCGTACATGTTTGCCTTAGTACTAGTCCACAGAGCAGAAATGAAAACGTATGCTTTTCTGTCATTTTTAGGTCCCCCCTGAGCCAGCGCTTTAGCGCTGCTCTCGCGAGAGCTTTTGTAAAAGGGGGATCTGGAAGTGCAAACCAGTGCTTTCAGGCCACCATTTGGCAGCCTGCGTGATCATTTCGCGGCCGCTTTGAAGTTCTCAGTGAGCCGCGCGGCCACTGAGAACATCAAAGCGGCTGCGAAATGATTACTTTCACTTTGCGTGCGTTCTTTCGTTGTTCTGCCGTGGCTGACTGGTGAGCACTTGTTAGACCTGTGGGTGATGAGCACGGGCAGGACCCGACCCTCTGCATACAGGCAAGAATGCTGCCGCGCACAGAAGCATGTCTCCTTGTGTAAGGTAACTGGTGCTTATGTAAAGCTCTCCAATACCTTCGAGTCGAGTTCACGCTATATAAAACTACAAAAAGATAAAAATAATAATGATTCAAGTCATACAGCGACAGAAAGCCTCTCAGGTCCAATCCTTTGACTTCACGGCGCTTTTTGCATGGATTCTCCCCCCCCCACTGGGAGCCTGTGATGTCCATGCACTTAGCAGAGTCAAAGTGCACTTGTCTAGATGTCAGATCCCGTTCCACCCCTCACTTCCTCCTCTCCGGGACAGCAGCAGATGTGCGCCGGGCAGCCAGACGGACCATATGGCGACACGTGCCCCCAGGGATGCAGGAGCCCTCCACCCATCTCAGCACTCTGAGGGGCGAGAGCGGGGCAGGAGGCAGCCCTCGGTGCCACTGGAAGATGGGCTGTGGTTTCTTCCTCCGGGTGCGCGAGAGACAGATGACATTAAAGATGTCTTCAGCGAGCATAGATCACGATGCAAGCTCCCGTCTGATTAGGTTACAAATCAACCCACGAGGAAAGCTCTTAATAACTCACATGCCGCATCCTTCGCTCTAGATTTTGAAATATCACACGCCTCTCCGAAAACGATGAGAACTTTTATGCTTTCGAAACAGAACTGCGCTTTTAAAATTATGAACCTTCCGATTAAGTCAGAATATTAAAACCGGAGAAGAATTAATGTCTGATGAAATGAAAACGGTGACATTTCAGTATTTCACAAAATAACTCTGAAACTTTAACCCACAAAACTGAGAAAGATATACATGTATGTAAATACTTATATATAACAAGCATTGGCAAGTGTTTAGCCATGCAACAGTTGCCTAATTAAATAATTATAAGGTCCCAAAAGCGAGACCTATTGGCTATGCCAATGCTTGTTCTTTCAAGGTCCTTTGCAGCTGCGATAAGTTAGAAAATCTCCTAACCAGAAAAGCAACTGCTCGTGCTCTCCTTACCTCTCAAATTTGCTGCAAACGGCATTAGAAAGAATTGTAATAAATCAGATGAGAACGGCGTTTTGCATTTTTCACAATCTGAATTGGGTAAACCGCATTCCGGACGGACCTTAATTGACAGCCAGTGAATTGTCCGTATCAGCAGCTGGAGTGCGATTTTTGTTTTTTTTGTTTTTTGTTTTTTTTTTCTCCAAAGAAACGCACGCCCACAAAAGTGAACAAGGCTGCCATCTGTTTCTAATTAACGCAACCGCGAGTCAGGCAAATGTACCCAAGCTCAGGCACGATAATTGGAAACAGATGGCACCGCTGCTCGCTCCTGCAAGGTGGATGCCGTACATGCACGAGTACTCATTGGAAACAATGCAGTACATGCATGAGTTGACGAAAAAGCACAAACCGATTTCAAAAGATAATCTCCTAGGGCAGCGCTTACACGCTGCGCTAGACTCGACCTAAAAAGTAGCAGGGCTGACTAATCTATAGTGGCAACCATGTTTAAGACAATAAGCCTTTAAGCGTGAATTGTTACACCATGTAAGACCTATAAACAGGAATTTTGTAACTGGAATTTGACAGATTACAGCAATAGGCAACAGTTTTGGTGTTTGCCACCCCCTACCCCACCCCCACCGAATGTGGGGGGTAGAAGATTGCATTTGCGAATCCTTGTAGGGCCTCTGAGGAGGGGTTGTATATTGTTTTCCCTGTTGAAATGTAATACATGTTTGTAATTTTATGCAGTCTGTCATTTTTTACCGTGCTAAGATGACTGTCCTATTTTGTCCTATTTAGAAGCAACATTCAAGTCATCTTGGATTGCTACAGCAATGAATCACTTTTCACAATAAATTCCGAGATGGCCACTCACTGTTATGTTTCTTTTAGTTAAATTATTCCTAATTAAAAACATGCCTGCCAAGTTTATGTAGTAGTATTTTTCTACTTTTATTTTATCTCTCATTTGCTTCTTGAGTGTATGTGGTTTGCTGTGGATAAATGTAACAATGAGTTGACGGGTTGCTGAATAAAAGAATGAATGCAGTGATGAGTGAGAATGCACATATGGTTTAGGCATTCTCCCTAGCTCTTCTATTGGCGAAAAGGGGGATCGCTATGCACTGGAGATCCCAAGCGGTACCCACTTGGGTGGGAGCAGTTAAGAAATGGGGCTCAGCGAAGGAGGACACAATTAGGAGGGAGGAGGCACACTAAAAAATACATCTCTATGGAATGGTCCATGCTGCTGCACCAGTTCTGCCAGCATAGGGCAGGTGTGCAGCAACCAGCGCTGCCCCCGGATGCACCTGAGAAACCTAACCAAGCCACACAACCCAGGTCCCCTCCAGGCACAGGAGAAGTAGAGCACCAACGCCCTTAAGAGTCATTAGTCATGATCAGACAGTACCCCACAGAACTGAGCCCTTAGAAAGTACACAACCCCACGGCTAAACAGCATCTCCCAACAGCTAAAGTACCTGCGACAAAACCACTCCCTCCCCGCAGCTGATGGAGACATACGACAACGTAGTTTCCTTTGTACCAAACGAATAAAGCAGACAAGCCAGGTCGCCCAACCAAATTCCCTAAGTTTAAACCCCCAGTTAGGCACACATTCTTTCCTTCAATGAACTGGCCTGATATCTCATGATGTAGCATACTGTTAAGCAGGCACTGCAACTTAGTAAGACCCACACACTGCCGCAAGATGTGTCCGATTCAATTACATTTATTACCCGTTCATACTTGTGTGCCCAGGTTCTCACCCAGGCTAACCTACTGTGACACACGACTGTTAAGTCTTGATTAAATGTTGTATCTGTCTGCCTACTTATTGTGAAATAATGAAATGCTAATAAAATTTGCTTAAAACTAAAAATATATATGGATTACGCATTGAGTATCTAAACTCACTAGTAACTGTTAGGCCTATTAGCATTGCCAATGCATGTTTATAACTTAATTTTTGGGGAGGGGTTGCATGTAAAGCTGGGCACATTAAAGGTGAATGACATTGATTTGGCTCAACGCTTAAAGGGGATGAAAAGGTTGAGCCGGCGAGGATCTCCAAAAGGGGTGCGGCACAAAAGCATAACTGGAAATTCCTCTCAATGGCTATGCCCTATGTAACTAAAAGATGAGTTGGAATTCTCTGCTTCACATAGCATGCCTCATGACAAACATTTGGATCCTTCAAAGTTTTCTTTCGGGTATTGCATCCAGACATATGACGCAACAATGAAATACGGCTAAAACAGGCCAGATGTGTTGGCTTTGCTAGTGCTTGTCAGCAGTATGAGATCAATGAGTAACGACTATTATTTTCTTTTGTGAACAATTAGAATTGGCGTTTAAAATAAGAGACTGAATTAAACATTACTATGGTCTGTGGAACTGGTCTTCATAGTATATCCGTCACAATCGTTTTCTTAACACCTCTTTCCTTTGCAGTCTTCCTGTTATATTTACATTTTTGTCATCTTTCTGAAATCCGTCATCTGCTAATCTTGCGCATCATCGCCTTCCTCTTCATCACGGTCTTCTTTCTATCTGCTCTTCTGTATTTACTTCTTTCTGATCTCTCCCCCTAGATGAATTTTAATTAGCAGAATGCACAATACAAGAGTCGCTGTTATGTTGCTTGAGCAAAACTACAGGAACCTAACATCTGGATGAAGCAAATGCTCTTCGAGAATTGAAGATTAAGTGAAATGTAAACTGTTACTACATCTCTGAAATGGATTACCTTTAGGGTTGTAATGACTCTTGGGAAATCAATCACGCTTTGTGCTGGTGAAGTTTAGGACATTAATATAGGGACTTGTTTCAAAGACTATTCTTAATTACTGCTGGGTTTTGGCCCTGGCGACACCCATCCCACGTAAAGCCCTGATTAGGCTTTATCACTACTCGGGCACCTCCACATAGCACCCCTGTCCAGTGATCTTTTGATGCCAGAAGCACAGCTATGCTTTCTTTTTTTGGTCTCTATTGCCAACGAGACTGGTATTTTCCACGGAAGACCTACTAAAACTCGAGCGTGTCCATCCCCTCCCATTGGATAACTTTTTTTGTCCCCCTGGAGCATAGCATCTTTACCATCTTTTAGAGTGGCTGGCTTGTATCCTTACATTGCTCGCATTTAAGGAATTGCTTTTTTTTCTTTATCATTAAGCAGGAGAATGAACAGGTTTCTTGCTCTCTTGTGTCCAGTCCATCCGTTTCTGCTCACTGTGGAACTCTATACTGGGAGTAACTAAGCATTGGGGCCTTGTTCCAGCTTAGCTCGTGCTAAAATGCAGTTCACAAATATTTTCCAGGACTACGATTTCTTCACCTACCTCTGTAAATTCTTGTGATTTCATAAAAGCTGTAAATCTGCACTAATGCAATGACATTTACCATGGGTGTACTTTAATGATATTTTTTTAATAATTGGGCCCCTAATTAGGTCTGGTGTTAACCAAGACCTTTTGTGTTTATTAAAATTATGTGTCTGTCTGTCTGTCTATCGGCTTCACTATAAGTGACTGCTTTCTGCTCTTTCACAAGGAGCAAATTGGCGCACACCGTTTTGTTCAGTGCCAGGAGCTAATATGGCAATGTGTCGTTGCTAATTCTTGTTATAATGGTGCTGGCCCAGCAGCTCCTACGCAATAAGGTTTTACAAAAACAATGCCTAAACTAGACCTGCTTTGACTGAACCGAAAGGCTGACCACCAAGTTTAGACCCACTGACTACCATTGCCTGTTTATTTTTGTTTCCGATAATCTTGTTCACACTGATTTTTCCTTTAGGAATATTTTGGGGAAATACTAGCATGCACAGTTTATAAATGATACTGCAAAGAAACGGTACCTTAACTTTTACAGTAGTTTAGCAAAAATTCTTTTTTTCCTAATTGCATTTTTGTGTGATTATTTTATATTGAAACCAAAGAATCCTCCATCTTGCTTTCAGGCTTCTGCAAATATTTGCATCTAATCTGAGAGCATTCTGCAAGCATTATTCATAGCCTCATATTGCTAAACTATGAAAACATGTTTATACTGGAACCGCTGTCAGTAGTGCAGTCCGAGCATACAACATTTTGTTAGAACGCTCACCTTAATAATAAAGGATTTGCATTAATGAACTATATACAAGCCTGAACAGCATGAACATATGAACTCAAATATTACCTTAACTGCAGACCATGCTCTTCCCTGATACATAATGTTGCACTGTAAACTGGCAGCCAAAAGGTTTGTGCTACAGTGGGTTGGGCCTACTTGTCCCAGGGACAAAATACACATGAAAACCTGTCCTTGACCCCAAACAATATGTCTGGGAGTCATTCCTCAACCCTGCTGGCAGGTGGCCATCTTTATTACATTCAAGAAGTCATTGCTCCATCTATGAGAACAAGGACCTAAGTTATGGAGCAGCTGTTGCATGTGGCAGCTCTTTACGCAAGCCACACTATTTCCTTCTAATTATGTCCTTGAAGGACATTCTAGAAAATATCCTAAACCCCTTAATTGCAGACCGTGAGATACAGGCTGTAGTCATCCAGGTTCATAACTATTGAGATGTACATAGACGAGAGGTAAGAGTCTCAGCATGATGCCACTATCAGCTTTGATTTTGTTCAATTTGGATGGGTGGTGACCTGTCATAATTAGGGCTCCCGGTTTTAAGGTATTTCTTTTTTTTGACATTTCCGTCTGTTTTTTTCAATATTTATTTTTGGGCCATTTTATCTGTATTTATCCATATTTAATTTGCATATAAATGAAGTTGAAAAACTGTACATTTCCATATGTATTTAACTGATAGACGCGCACTCATACTTTGTCTTCGTGTTTTAGCTATTTAAGCTGCCCAATATTACATGACAATACATCCACTGGTAAATACTAGCATTATATCACACATTTTTATTGTCACCCCACTTTATTTAAAGAAATGTCATGCTGTTATTGGATTTCCCATGCTGTCCATCTGCTCAGCTGCTGGGCTATAATTCATGAAAGACAGCACAGAGTCACTTAAAAGCAGCACCATTTTCTGTATTTATCCACTTTTAAAAATAAATGCAGACAGAAAACGCATTGTTTTCTGTCTGTACTTATCTGTAAAAATCTGTAAAAACATAGAGTCTTAGTCATAATCAGAAACTTGTGGATGTTGCAGCCTGATGAGTTTAATTGTGTAGTGCAGGTGTAATAAGCCCAAAGATAGCTGTAATTATTGATCCTAGAGGATTTTGTCACAGGTGTGGGTGTGGTAGGAATCTGGAGGAATCCAGTAAAACACTGGTTTGGTGCCAGAGAGGTCAGTCATTATAGTACAGTGTCTGCCATACTTTCTGCGATGCTAGTGGGCAAAAAGTTTGTCTAGAGCAGTGGCACACCCTCATGATTTGACATCTAGAAGGCCAAGCATCACCTTGAGTCATGGCATAGTATTACTAGCAATGGTCCTTTAAGGGTGGATGTTATTGCACAGTGCTAAAGTCTATAGACCAGTACATCAATTCACAGATTACTGGCATCTGGAATGGTTTTGGTGTTTAGCTCCGCAGACAAATCCTAGGAGTAGTTATGCACTGTTAATCTTTAGTGTATTATTTTGCCTGCTAGTAATGTTATGGCTGCATGCTTGATGGTTGTCTTATGGGAAAGCTTGTGCTCAATACAGTAGGCTTCAGTTGGTTACAGTGACAAGCCCAGGATAAAGACTATACGCCTTATTAGCTAATTAGGAAGTTAGGTCAATGCAGAAGGTCTGATTTTGTAATGAGAAGTTATAACAAAAAGCAGTAGGGTTGATGTGTTTATATTAAACATAGTAAGAATTTAAGGTCTGGTTGTTTTTACACTGTTTAAGTGTTGTAAAAAAACCTTTTTATTTTTTTTTATTTTTTATGGAGTCTCCCATATTACAATGGAAGTACAAGGGTTTTGGTGTTGTTTATCACCCCCTGTCAAACTTGGAGTTAGGGGATTTGCATTATAATGATCCTTGTTACACCCTCTTAGGACAAGCTCTATGTTTTGCCATCTGGAATATTGTATAATTTTTATAATTTAGTGATTCTATAGTCGAAGCTTATGCTCAGTATAGTAGTCCTGAGTTAGTGTGACAATCTAATGATGAAAGCTATGGGCCTGATTGTTTCATTTGGAAAGATTATATTGCCTGCCATAGGCCTGATTTGATTATTATCAAAAGTTACAGCAACGTCAGTACTTGCAGACTTACTGTGAAAGCATATGTTAGACAAAGGCCTGTGAGAGTGGATCGCTAGTACAGTAAGTATATTCGATGTACATTGCAGTTCAAGATGGCCACCTGCTGCTATGTTTAGTGTTTTACTTTTTATATTGCAAACATGTGCCCTCCATGTATAGCACCTACATTTAATCTGTATAAGGCTTCTTTGTGCTCCAAGACGATTACTACTTTCCCCTACACTTGAGCTCTCGCGCTCTTGCTCCAGGAAAGATCTTGATATTATTTCTGCTTCTCTACCACGCAAGAGCTAACTTGCTGTCCCTATGTATCGCATTCTGCTTCCCCTCTGGGCGAAATTCGCCCTCCCAGTTTGGAGCTAGCTGGTTGCCTTCGCCAGTAGGGTCCTGTTTGTGTAAGGTGGGGTCTGTACCGAGATGTACGACAAACGGCTGGCATAGAGTAGAAATACATGTCTGCGTATGTGGTATGTAAGTTGGCTGTGTGAAAAGTCAAAAGTAATGCATGGTTCACAGGGGCGATGTGGAAAATAGCACGACAATGTGTCCTCTGACGGAAACCTGAGCAACACCTTGTCATTCTTTACAGGACCCAGAATGTAAGTGCAGCGCTCCAATTTTAAGTGCCTATTGCTTGGCATTTAGTGGTAGCACCTTGGCACGCAGAAGCAATGTCAGTGGTAGTTTGCTCTCTGCTCCGTAAAGGTGTGTAATGTAATGTTCAACCTGACCAGGAACTCGTTAGATTCCTGTACCTGCAGACACTACATAGATGGCCCTCTTTCTTACCTTGTTTTATAAGCTTGCTTCACTGCTGCAGGCATTTGGCTGAGGAGGACAGAAGTTACTGCATCTTACTTAATCTCACTTCTATCTTGGTGTATGGTGCGACGGAAAAGCTGACCGCAATGGCAAGCGCCTTCGCGATTGGACAGGGAGATGTTTTTTTTACCCATCCATTACACTCAAAGGGAATAACATTCTGGCTAGCTCTTAATCTGCAGACCAACGGTTCAATATAGATATTAAAAATCAACGGGGAGAGGGGGCAGCCTTGTCTGGTCCCTCTTCTAATTTGTATCCGTCTAGTTAATTTCCCGTTAACCAGAATTCTTGCTGAGGGATTATTATAAATAGCTTTTATTGCTGACAAACATGTTTCACCCAAATCAAAACTTTGTATAACTTTAAACAGAAACACCCAATTAACCCAATCAAAGGCCTTGGCAGCATCAAATGTCATCACTGCCAAGGGGGACCTATTTATCTGGGCCATATCTATAGCTCCAATAAGATCTTGAATTAATTAATTTAGCTGTCTCCCTTTCATGAACCCTTTTTGATCCAGGTGTATAAGCGGCCCCATCACATTATCCAAACGTTTAGTGATGATCTGTGTATAAATCTTGTGATCGCAATTTAATAAAGAGATAGGCCTATACGACTCGCATTGTCTAGGATTTTGTTTTGGTTTTTATTGAATTTAAATAGTTGCTTCTTCCCAAGATGCAGGGGGGTTGTGGCCTTCTACAAAAGAAGAGTTAAATAATTGCAGAAGAATAGGTGTCAATTCTTCTTTAAATATACTATAGATTTCATTCGGAATGGAGTCTGGACCTGCTGCTTTTCCCTTTTCTAAATGGCCAGGTTTTATGCTTTCAATCACATAAGTACGGTAAATACTGCATACAGATCCAATAACCTGAGTTATTTCTTCCATAGTAATGGGGCAATTTATTTGTTCTTTTTCTTTTAATTGAAGCCAGGGGAGGGCCACATCTGATAGAAACTCATCCATGAGATATTCATAGATTTTATTTTCTCTTCTGTATATAATTCTTTTTTAAATTGGACTAAAGCTTCCTCGATTTCAACTTCGTCTGAAATTATCTTTCCGGTATCTACACATCTAAGATCCCTCATCCAATTTCTTGTTTGATCGATTTTTGTTTTCCAAGCGAGAAGCTTGCCACACCCCTCTCCGTATTCATGGTGCGCCAATTTACTGGCATCCCATTTTTTTTATTTTTTATTATGATTTCTAAGTAATCATTGAGTTTGTTTTGCAGTAGTTAAGCTTCCTAAGATATTTAGATTTCCTTGTTCCCTTTCAAGACTTTCCTGCAATCTACCTATCTCATTTTCTAGCTTTTTTGTCTCTTCATGTGTTCTCCTTGCCTGTGAACATGAAATAGCTATTAATGCACCCCTCAAGAAGGCCTTAAAAGTGTCTCACACTATTTCGATTGTGGCAGATTTAATGTTGATATTAAACTCTTGAATTTCTATTTTTAATTTTTTTATTATATTGCCTTCCAATAATAATGCTCGATTAATCGTCCACCTCCGTGATGTTTCTGCATTATACGTAGCTATTTTTAAGATAGCAGCTGAGTGGTCTGACACATGTTCCGGAACATGACTCACTTGGATAGAGTTTCTACTCATCACTGCACTCACTAAAAAGCAATCCATTCTTGAACGGTGTCCACATTTTTAATTATGAAACGTAAATTTCCCACCAGTTATTCTGGACTTACTAGCCATCTCTCTCCAGATATCTATTAACCCTATATCTGACATTAGTTGTCTTACAGCTGCTCTCCTTTTTTGTGTATTACAAACTACTCTACGTGAGGTGGAATCCTGACTTGGATCCAAAACCAAATTAAAATCACCTCCTAACACTATGGAGCCATTAACAACCGTTAGATGAAGAAGTAGAGTATATATTTAGTATATATTGAAGTTGGATCGTCTAGATTCGGTCCGTAATAACTTACAAACGTCATCCAGGCTCCATTGATTTTCAAATTAGCAATTGCCCACCTCCCCAATGGGTCCACTATGCACTATGCACTCGCCCAACATGGCAAAAGCATTTTTTTAAATCAAAATAGCTACTCCCTTTGTAGTGCAAGACTGGGTTGTACAAATACAATGTTCAAAGGGAGATGTTTTGTAACTTTTCACGTTTATCATTTCCACTTTTGATAGTAAAAATAATCCGCATATTTTGCTACCAGAAGTGTTTAGAATTAGTATTTTTACCGTAGCGAAAAGTACGCGTAATGTTTGCTTTAGTTCTCGGCACAATACAGTGCTGCGTTTTGTTTAACGTCGGTGATTGAACCAAGTCTGTCTGATCTGCATTCAGAATAAGCATTGGTAAAGTCCGTATTTCTTGCCCATGACACCTCTTGACTTTGTGTACGGGGTAGGGAAAAAAACACCCACGGTGGCTACCGTGCATTTGTGCACGCATGTGGAAGCCACCAATGAACGTTTCCTTGAAGCAAAAGAAAATCCATTTCAGTAGAGCCTTTGCTCACACACGTATATACAGAGTTAGCAAGTTTAGAATGATTTTTTTAAAAATCTATAAAAGAAATAGCTTGCCACTGACACAGCATTGGGTGGAGGTGAGCGTGAGATGGGCTTGAGGAAGCCAAGCCCATCACCTGTCAAGGTATGGAGTATTCCTCTTTGAACTCAGTGACTGTTGACTTTTTGTTTGGTTCTTTTAGAGTAAAGTGTACGGCTATTGTGAGGAGGGACAATTCTCCTAAGTGTGTGAAGGGAGATTGTTGAGGAAGAAAATAAACTTCCATTCCCACTCACAAAGTAAATATAAAGAATTGCCGTGATGGCAGATTAGGTCTTTGTGGTTATATTGTTGCTGCAGGGTTGTGCCTCCAACCCAGGCAGAGCAAAGAATGGCCAGGCGGCAGTCATTCTGACAGGGGACTCGAGATGGCTTTTTCTTGCGGTTTTGTATGCTGTGAACATTAAAAGCTTGGTGCAGTTGAGTTGAGGGTAGTGCTTCAAAGCGGACTGTTTCTGTATGTGTAGGGAAGTTTTTCTTTAAATTACGTGAAGAAAAATATTTTTTGAGTGGTCCGGAAATATAGGAAAGGTCTGCTTCAGTACCTGGAATTGCATACTTTTCATATATAGTCTGAGTAAAAGGAAATGTTTACCGCTCAAAGCAGATGAAAACAAATTTTCATCTAATAAGTGTAAATCTAAATGTGCATTGCATATCTTAAAAATGCTATACGAATTATTCTGCAAGCATATTACCTCCTTGGATCAACAGTAAAAGGAACTCTTGGCTTACAGTGTTGCTCCGGTTACTTGCGGGTAGTCTTCATTACTCCGAGTATAGTCTTCTTCGCCACATGACTAACAAAGTGAGCTTCAGCTCCACACCAGAACCCTCCAAATCAAAAAAGTTAGCCTCCCATCCCTTCCCAATATGGCCGACCCATTACACCCTGACCTCTGAGGCGGGCCGGCCCAACCCATCAGCCTGAAACTACCAAGCATAAAAATGAAGCCGATAGCCAGACAGGGAGGGAGGGATGGGAACTTTTGTGGCGAGGAAGACTATAATCTGAGTAATGAAGATTACTGGTAAGTAACCGGGGCATTACCTCCTCGTTAGTCTTCCTCGCCACATGACTAACAAAGTGAGCACATACCAAAGCCAAGCGGCTTCATGGAAACTCACAAGAAACCAATGGACCAGAATGGAACCCCCACGGAAGAGGGCAAACCAAACAGACCAGATGAGCGGAAGACCCACCCAAGAGAGAGGCAACCATGAGCAGGTAGAACCAGCCCGGGACAGAAAGACATGGGAGGGCCGAAAACCCGGATCCCCGAGACACGAAGTGCCGGCAGAAAATGTACCCCAACCAAAGTTCAAAGGAGGACAGAGAAGGCATGGCACCAGACCGCATGGAGCCAAAAGCAACCACAAACAGGCCCTCGAACAGAAAGCAGCAAGCCGCTCCAAACACACCAAGACCACCCAATGGACAGCCCAAAGCGAGAAGGGGGCAAAAACCCAAACAGTCAAGGAGTTACTGGGGCTCCATAGGAACTGAAGAAATAGAGGGCAACCCCACCCCAGAGACGCAACAAAAAAGCCACTGCAGCAAGAGACACGGTCCGACCAAAGCCCATCCACACCGCACGGTGGACCACCAACCGCGAGAGTCGAACCAACCCTAAACCAAAGACCGGAGGGGAGAGGAAAACAAAATCCACCAGGCCCGGTGGCAATCTAGGGCAGAAACAAAGGAACCAGATGAAACCAACCCAGACCGGTAGGAGCCGCAAGAACGGACGGAGGTGCAGAAAAGGAAACCAGCACCTCGCCCGAACAACAAAAATGAAGGTCATCCAAACCCCACCAGCAAGCAGAGACTGGCGGGACACGGACCACAGCTGCCCAAAGGATCCCTGGAAGGGAGCGTGACAGCAACGATAGAGCCCAGGCAGGTGCAAGGCAAAACAGACCCGGGGGGCTGCAGGAAACCACAACAAAGCAACCCCTCCATCAAGGGCACCGAAGAGGACCACGGCCAAGCCCCAAACAGGAAGGCTAACACCCACCAGGGGACCTCATGCACGAGAAAGCATAACGAACCCGGAAGGAAGGGGAATGCAGAACGAACGAGCAAGACAGCCCAGCGTAGAGGACACGTTACAACAAACAAATGATGGACGGAATGCTGACAATGCAGACATTCTCCCCCAGTCAAGAGATCTGGGTTAAATCCATCTTTCTTTTGCCCACTACGCCACCCCAGTTTAGACATGGCCATATGCAAATCAGTCTTGACCCTGTGCCTAATGGGAACAGTCCAGCCCGAACTGCCAAGCCATGTCTTCCCTGGACCGGAATCAAGCATCCTAGGACCGGTTTCTGGCTATCAGCCGTCATCAGCCAGGATAGCTTGACTCCAGTGGCGTAGTGAGCACGGGTCCCACGTCTGGGAATACCCTGTCTGCATTGTCAGCATTCCGTCCATCATTTGTTTGTTGTAACGCTTTTCGCCCTAAGTGGGATGGGTATTCCCAGACGTGGGACCCGTGCTCACTACGCCACTGGAGTCAAGCTATCCTGGCTGATGACGGCTGATAGCCAGAAACCGGTCCTAGGATGCTTGATTCCGGTCCAGGGAAGACATGGCTTGGCAGTTCGGGCTGGACTGTTCCCATGAGGCACAGGGTCAAGACTGATTTGCATATGGCCATGTCTGAACTGGGGTGGCGTAGTGGGCAAAAGAACGATGGATTTAACCCAGATCTCTTGACTGGGGGTGAATGTCTGCATTGTCAGCATTCCGTCCATCATTTGTTTGTTGTAACAGCGTAGAGGACAAGCAAACCACCCTCGCAATGTTCCACATGCAACAAATGAGCCGCCGAGGCGAGCACCCAGGAGGCCAAATACACAACCAACACCCAGGACCGACCCAGCCGAATAACGGAGATCCGTCAGGAACCGGAACGAACACTGGGGCAAGGCCACAGGCAGCAACCCACCAAAGGCGAGAGACAGAAGAGCTGGGCGGAACGAGCCCGAGAAATGTCAACACCCCAGGGAGCAAACCAGAGCCGGCAGGGCCCAGTACCCCAAAACCAGGGACAAAGAAGAAGAGGATCCAATCTGCACAGGGAGCGCCGGGCCCTGACCGGGGAAGAGAACCGGGATAACCAGCACCCCCGGACAAGCACTGTGTGAACAAAAAGCCCCAAGGGATAAATATAAAACCGTGGCAGGATACGAAACTCCAGACCCGAGTGAGCCAGCGTCCACAGAGGCACAACACGGACCACTGAGCAAAATCACCCAGAGCCACCATCTGCAGGAGCAGAATCGGGAAGCACCCAGGCGAGCACTGCCAACAGGACAAATATCCCGGCCAGGCCAACCAGCCCAGGCGCAAAGATATGAACCCGGATGAGAAGGCAGAAAAAAGCCAGCACCGGGGACACAAACCGGAAGAAAGTGACGGAGGCAAGGACAGCACCACCCCGCCAAAAAAACCAAAGGGGTAAAAACCCCGCAAACCCCCTGGAGAACGAGGCAGTGTACAAACCGCCAAGGAGAGCAACAAGAAGCCCCCGCGGAGCAGGGGCAAAAACAAGCCAAGAAACGGTCAACAGAAGGCAGACGAGAAACCTGCCAAAAGGCTTACCAACCGACCCAGCACAGACCAGGAACCCATGCACGCCCTACAGGCCGAAAATGCCGCCAACACCCGGAAAGGAGAGACCAGAACACAAAGATCACCGGCTGTACCGGCAGACAGGGCAGGAAGGGAGCCACCGGGGCAAGAGAAGGGACACCCACGGGAACAGGCGAAGTCGGGGAAAACCCACAGAGCACCGGGACCAACCAGACTGGGAGAACCCCCAGCGGACAGACCGGGCAAGCACCGCCGGTCACCCAGGCACAAGGAGCCCAAAACCCACCCTACGGAAGGACCACATCAGGGTAGAGAACCCAGACATGAACAGCCGGGGGCCACACAAAACCAGACAAAGGGGGACAGCCACCCAAGGGAGGAGATCAACCAGAGCCACAGCACGTGGGACCGGACCCATTCAGCCAGGATAGCTTGAAACCAGAGGCATGGAGAGCACGGGACCTAGGACTGGGCAAACCTGTCCCACTCGGGGTGACAATGCAAAAAGAACAATTGATGGACAGAAAGCAGAACAATGACATGCATTCACCCCAGTATAGAGACCTGGGCTTAAATCCATTGTTTTCTGTCGCACATCATGCCATTCCAGTCTGGACCCAGAAAAATACCACCAGGTATTACCTGTCACAACTTGTGCTCGGGAGCGTGTGGGGAATACAACATTTGTTTACTACTGGTAATCTTGTATCACCAGAGCCCTCAGAATGAGGCTGTAGATCTGAACATGCACCTCTTGCACCAACTGAGATCTGTGATAACCCGTCTAGGAGGAGGACGCAAGGGACGCCCGCTGAGCCATGGAGCAGGAGGAGGAGGGGACACCACCGCCTCGGCCCATGGCAAGAAAAGCTAGACTCCAGGAGCAGAAGCCAAAGCCTACCCGGAGACTACAGAAGCAGCCCAAGAAGGAAGAACCGGAGCAAACAGAGGACCGCCCCATCGGACATGCAGGCGCCCACTGCCCCCGGAATCCCCGAAGGCCACCCCAACCAGGACCGACCAGGACAGACACTGCACAACAGTGGAGAGCTGGCGGGGACAGGGGTACACAGGAAAGAAGGACCGCCGGACCATAACCCGGAAGTGAAGCCTGGGAAGGGGAAACACACACCCCTCCGGGCCAAAGGCCCAAGAATGTGCAAACAACCAGCACATACATGGCAAAACACACAGCACAACAAGAGGAACCGAGTACCACCCCACGGAACTCAGAAGAAAGATAGATCGAGAAAACACCTGGAAGGGCCCAACACCGTGTCAAGCAGTGCACGTAATAGGGTATCTAACCTGGGAACCTGACGAGCACGGACACCCAGAAAGCAATCTGGGCACCGAAGAACAGAAGTCCACTGCAACCCAAAGGCCCACAAACCACACCCACAGACGAAAGAAAGCTGAGTGGCGCCAAGAGAAGAGCCTGAGACCTATGAACACAGGCCTCCACAGCGGAAAGCAGTGGGAGGATACCCTAACAATGACCCACCATAAAGGGAGATTAAGTGAAGTGCACAGACACGGAACTTCAAGCGCTGGTACCGAGACTGGAACCCAGTCCCCCAGCGCCAAGGTCGTCCAATGCTGCTCAACCCTGCAAAAATCCCATCACAATGAACGAAAAGCCAGGAGAGAATGGAGACCTAGCAGACCCTTTAGGAAACGTAAAAAAAAACACACAATAAACGAACATTGAACACTCCCCAGAGGAAGAGTTCCCGCTGTCCAGCACAGGGCCAATATGCCCACCAAAACAACATAATCGTGGAGCCTCTGCATACCACCACTGCATCCGCAAACAAGGTAGTCCGGCTTGCCGGATCCGCTGTACCGGATGGACACAGCCCTGAGTGAAGCTGGGGGAGTTAGGCCCCGCCCCTCGGAGGCTGACCAGCGAGGAACGCCCGCTGCCAATGGCCTAACCAGGATGAGAAGCCAACAGCCCGGCCCCCTCCCACGAAGGCTTTGGGAAAGACATGCGGGAAGAAAAACAGTACCCGCCGCGTCGAAGACCCCTGCAAAACTCCTGAGTGGACCCCGGTAGCGCCGACGACTGTACCCGCCCCGGCACCCGAAGGTAAGCTGTGGAGACCGGTACAAGGGGGCGCAGCCGCGAAATTGGGAGGTGGGCCGCCCCAGGTGATGCCCGGCCGTAATCGAGGAAAGCCCCCCTACCCCAGAGTAAATAAGGGGTCGGGAATTCCCCACAGCAGCCACAGGGAATAAGACGCGGAAGCGAGCGACTTTCCACAGGAGGCGGAAAAAGCCGCTGCAGTCCGAGCCGAGACACCCATAGATGCCGGGGAGAGAAACCCAGACCGGCAGGCCGGGGCCTCAGACATGCAAGCATGTGCCCAACCACAGTAAAGGTGGTAGGTCGAGATAGCAAACAGTGTCAATTAGAAAGTCAGGAAGGGAAAACCTGAAATTCAGGGAAGAGTCAGAGGCCTGATCCACAAGGCCCAAGAGAAGCGTAGGGAAAAACCAGCAGCGCCACAAACGCCCACCCGGAGAAGCAGCGAGTCAAAAAAGGAAGCCCGCAGCCACCTGAGAGATGAAAGCACACCCTGCCAGAGCCCGCCAGCCGTACTCGGCGACAGCAGGGCCCAAATCCTAGGGCCCGCTAAAGCAGGGCATAAAGCAAAAACGGAGGGGGCCCAGGGCAGAACTCCCAAGAGCCCGCAACCACCATAGCCCACTAGAGCAGAGCTGTGAACCCAAAGGGACAGTGCGAGGGCCTCTTCCCCTAACCCTAACCCTGCTAATGGCTTGCAGTTTTAAAGGCAAAACCTGTTGGCCTTGCCATGGAGTATAATTTACATTAATTTATTTTAATATTCACTAGAATGGTAAATGATATAGCATTGTTTTAGAGTATGTATAATTCAACTTGTAACTTACTCTATTCTAATCACGACCCTTAATTAATTTTAAAGAAGTAATTTACAAATGTTATTGCTCAGTTGAACAAAACCTTAATATGAATACTTACAAATCTGTGAATACTGACACAGAATAACCCCCGGCAGTGCAGTGAATATGCCAGAGTAAGTAAAGTAAATGTGTTTCTATGAAAACCAGCGAAGGCATTGGACCTCTCTGGAGCCATTGTATGTATGAGTGCAACCCAACAAGCTGTGAAACTGAATAATTGACTCCGATTAGTGTAGCTGTTAGATCGCATGGTTCGTTTTGCGTTAATGGTTTTTCTAATCTTAGTAACAAATCTGGACTCTTCGTCCAGTTTAATTTTGTGGAGTATCGTACAGTATACTGGAGGATAGTGTTGTAAAATGTACTATGGTACAGTATATTTTGGTATAGTGGAGTGAAGTGGAATTGGGGTGGCTCACAGTGGAATGGCATTCTGTGATGTAGCGTAAAGCAAATAATACAGTAGAGCATAGTGGAGTGATGTAGAACAGCATTGAGTGGGGTGTGGTAGTTATGTTTTGTAAATATTGTAGCGTGTATTTGCGTCCACTGTACTGGTGAACGATGGAGTGCTATAGACTGGAGTGCCCTACAGTGTAGGAGCATATATATTAGAATATTGTATACTGAAATAGCATAGTCTAGTGGCATACAGTGGACTCTGGTACACTGAAGTGGAGTACAATGGAGTGACGTACAGTTCAATGGTGTGCAGTGGGCTAACGTAAAATTGAGTGTGGTACAGTGTAGTGTTGTAAATTAAAATTCCGTAAAGCACAGTGACGTACAGCAGAGTGCTGTGCAGTGGTGTAGAGTTGAATAGCATAAGTGCAATAGGGTACAGTGCTGTGGTGTATACTGGAGTAGCATAAAGTGTTGTGCCATACAGTGGAGAAGCATAGAATTTAGTAGTCTTCAGTGTAATAACGTTGTTTAGTGGCGTGAAATCTTCAAATTAAGAATGTCATATACTGAAGTACCATACCATAGAGTGTTTAGAGTGTTGTAAAATTGAATAGGGTTAATTATCGAAGCATAGAGTCTAGTAATATACAGTGGTGTCTTTTAATTAACCCTGGGCGTAGTTTGCGAAGTAGCCCTACGCGTAGTGCACTTCGCGAGCTACACGTAGCTTCGCAAACTGTGTAGTGCACTGTGCAAGATGCTGTTCGCACTGATTGCACAGTGCCAAATGCTTGTCCGCACTGTGCAATCGGTGCAAACTGCATCTTGCACAGTGCAAGCGGTCGTTTTCTCGGCCGCTTGAGTAGATTTCTACTCGAGCGGCAGCTTTCTCAACGCGGACTGGTAGTTTTTCATCGCGAGCGGTCGCGAGCATACGCGTGTAATAGAATAGAGTGGGGAACAGTATAATAGCGTAGAGTATAGTGTTATAGACTGGAGTGGCCCACAGTGGAGTTTGGTGTTTTCGAGTGAACTAACTTACAGTAGATTAGCGTACTATATATTGGCGTATAGAGGAGTTTCGTAAAGTTGAGTGGCTTACTTTAAATAGCATAAAGTGGCATAAAGAGGAGTGTGTAAATAAATGGAAACATGGGATCAAAGTGTGTGGGGGGGCAAAATGGCAATTTTATACCTGCAAAATATATTTTATAATGTGTGTATTTTCTGGTTGTATATGTAAATAGTTTAAGTAATAAACGTATACATTATCTAAAAACATACGTAAATATTGTGCTATGGTGTATTGTGCTAAGTTCACGATATACCAGGGTACATGGGGCTCACAGATGGGTATGCGATTGGTTCCTGGATCTGTTTACCAAAGGTAAATATCACGGATGTCCATTATTGTTCAGTCCGCGTTTTGCGGACTTGTGGCTTAGGGTGTTGCATATGATTAAGTATTAACAACCTATTGCCACTTTTCTTCAGTGGTAATAGGTTACATTTTTGTTGATAAATGTGTAGACATTATCAACTTATGGATTTCTTTTCTATTTTCTCCCATAATAATTTTGGCCCCATTTGCTAAATCTTTGCGATATTTAGCATACTTATTCCACCGGTTTCATTGTGGAAGGAGTAAAACTTTTGTGGAATTTAGTCAGGTGGATCCAAAGAAACAAAGGGGGTCCCAAAACGTGCTTAATTACAATGTATTTAACATACACTTTTGTATTTTCCGCTCCGCGAAAAGTAATTCACATTTTGTTACAATGTGGCAGAATTTGCATATTTTAGTACCCACATTATTATTATGTGGTGTAATCTTAGGTAAGTAGTGCAATTAATTTATAAGCTTTATGGTATTTAAAGTTGATGATCTCTGTTTTTGTGAAATATGGGGGTATTTCACAGTAGTACAACAGTAGCTAGTGATTAAAAGTCATTAGCTGATTGACTGATCATTGGCTTAAAAGTTTAATGCAGCTATGTTTTAGGTAGTTTGCCCGTGTTCTGCGTTACGCCTTCTGAGTTGGATATTGGGTGCGGTCTATTTTTCCTAACTATTACCACTTAATTGAGGTGGTAATAGGTAGATCAAAATATTTCTAAGTGTGTATATATATATATATATATATACCACCAGGTACAGCAAACGCACTGTTAATAAACACCGCAAGGCTGAACCGGAGCTAGCCAGTTCGGACTCTTAACGTCTTTCTTTCCGTGACCGAACCTCCTACAGGCACCCCCGTCTTGTCCTCAGGATACCCAACTCTACCCTCTCAAACCATCCCCAACTCCACTACTGTCCCCACTGACTCGGAGCTAGCCGTTTCGGACTCTAACGACTTTCCTTCCATGACTGAACCTACTACAGGCACCCCCGACCTCTGGTGACCCTACTCTACCCTTGTGAACTATCCCCAACTTCACTACTGTCCCTACTCCGCCTGCCCTAGCCATCCCCATACCCAACGTCACCGTTAATACCTCAGACACTGACTACCCGCTAGCCACTGCGCACTGACCCCCCCCCCCCCCCCCTCCCCGACTGCCACATACCCGAACCGCCCCCACTGCTGATCACACCGATAATCCCCCGGACACGGACTTTCTTCTTACCACTGCTCACTCCCCTCCTTTGGACGCAAGACCCACACCACCTCCTCCTAACCTTGACCGCAAGCATCCCCACTCCTAACCCCAAGGATGCCACCCAATCCCACAACCCAGTACCCTCTCCCTCCACAGACCCTTATCATACACTGTCCCCGACGAAGACATCATGCCCTCTCCGCACGATTTCCCAGATACTGACCCGAATGGAGCAGAAAATTGACTCTCTAGCGGCAGATATCCTACACCTTCATCTAAGCCTCCCCAACAGAGTTAATCCTCCTTGCTCACACACTGCGGGTAACTACACACCTTCACCCTCAGATTGCCTCCTCCAAGGTCCCACTTGGCACCCCATGGCCCACCAATTCTATGAGGAATCAGGGGCATCGTCCCAGCCGAACACTCCAACCCATTTCAGAACGTGAAGCAGATGATATTAACGACTCTTACCTCGAAATTAGCCAGAACTTGGCCGCGTTGACAATACCATTTTTAGTGCGCACTAATAGAATCCCTAGACCTGTCCTCTCGCCCAGACCCCCTGCTCAATACACTTCCATACACACAACACACACCACCTCTGAGGCTCTCCGGCATCTATTGTGCATGCTCCTCAATTGTAGATCAGCAGTACAACATGCCACAGACGTAGCTGAAGTTACAATTGCGGAAGACTTGGATATCGCATTCCTCACAGAATCCTGGCTCAATGACCACTCTACCCCCATCCTAGACCTTCTCAAATAAACGCCACCAAAGATCGTTGCGAAGAAATCACCTGCTTCTTCACTGATGGTCACAAAAATTGAGCAATGCTTCACCCAAACCGCAAATCCTCCCTCCTTTGCAACCTACCCCCCTTTAACCATACCGGATCACACAGATCGAAATCTTACCTCGGACAACGAGACCCGCCTCCAACTGAAAAATGACGCTAATTGGTCGAACTTCGAACCCATGTCGGAAACCAAAGTCTTTAATATAATTACAAGCTTAAATCCTTCTTCCCATACTATGGACACTCTCCCATCAACAATAGTAAAAGAAACTCAACCACATCATTGCCTGGACAAAAATCATCAACTCCTCTCACATCAGGTTGTGTCCCAGACTCCCTTCAGCTAGGACAAATCACACCTTTACTCAAACCATGGGCCGACCCCCAACGAGCTCAACAACCTCAGACCTATCTCCAACCTTCCGTTCCTAGCTAAAACTTTGGAGAAGTGCATTCTCCAGCAACTTAACAAACATATTGACAACTTCAACCTCCTCGACACCTTTCAGTCAGGTTTCAGGAAAGGTTGTAGCACCGAAACAGCGATACTCAATGTTGCAGATGATATCACAGAGCCTTAGACGAAGGTTCTGCCTGCCTCCTCATCCTTATTGACTTATCAGCGCCATTTGACACAGTAAACCATCGGGTTTTACTTGAGACTCTGAAGAGCCGATGTGGCATTAATGGCACAGTACTAGAATGGTTCACTTCCTTCCTTCAGCACAGTTTGCAACAGATTAAAATCAACTCCTGCCTCTCTGTACCAACTCGAATCAAACTTGGAATCCCGCAGGGATCGATCCTTTCACCATCCCTCTTCAATATCTTCATGGAACCCCTTGCAATTATTCTGAAACAAGCAGGGGTTCATTACCACCTATATGCCGATGACACACAAATATACTACAAAATCAAATTGCCCAGTGACGTCTGACACCTCAACGTCACGCTACCAAGATCCAAACCTGGTTTAACGCAAACCACTTAAAACTGAATCCGGATAAAACGGAATTAACACTGTTCTCTCCGAAAAGTAACCACCAACTAACTCCAGTCTGGTTCAAGGAGCTGGATGCTTTAAACTGCTCACTTGACCTATCCGACTCATTAAAGTCACTAGGCATTACCCCGGACAAGAACTTGTCAATGAAGGACCACATAAAGAACTCTGCAAAAAGCACGCTCTACTCCCTAAAACACCAAGAAAATTAAACCTTTAATTCCTCAAGATGTTCTCAAGACAATTGTACAATCCCTAGTCCTTTCTAAACGGGACTATGGGAACGGCATCCTAACGGGGACACCAAAAGCTCACCTAGCCCCACTAAGATCAGTCCTTAACATGGCAGCCCGACTCATAATTGATGTAAAAAGATTTGAACACATCTCACCAACCCTCAACGCTCTCAACTGGCTTCCCATGGAAGGTAGATGTATTTACAAACTGGCCTGCATCACTCACAAGACCCTTCACACCCAATCCCCAAACTACCTAAACAGCAAGCTAATAGAAGCAGGGAAATCCAGAACTCTGAGAAGCACCAACTCTCTTTTTCTCATCCCTCTGAAACTGAAAAAGAAAACGACCCAGTGCCGGTCCTTCTCTAACAACGTACCCAGGATGTGGAACGCACTCCCGATTGTCCTCCGATGCCATCCCTCCTTCTCTTGCTTCAAAAAGGACCTGAAACTTTCTTTTCAACCAATACTTTACTGACCAAGGCAACCATCCCAAACATCATTAACCTAGTAGACTCCCTTCTCACTTTGACCTTCAGGGATGGTGGTTCTCTGACTGTCAACCACCTGAGTCCTTTTCCCATCTCTGGATACATAAGTACTATGTCTTTGCTTTTGTCTTTTATGCATACTCATGTACAGTGATGTTTTGTAATTTATTTTTTTTTCTTTTCCTTTGTGTATGTAAAGCGCTCTGATACCCACGGGTCTAGCTAGCGCTATATATAACTTTATAAATAAAAAATAAATAAAATAAATGTCGCCTGTCAAAGGGATGTTGGAGACTGTACTCCAAGGGAGGGACAAGGTGTGCCATTGAATTATAAGCGAGCAAATGAGCGACAAAGCCAACCAATGGTCGGCAGTGGAGGAGCTCGAAGTCTACTGTATGGGCTGGGTAAGCCCACTATAGGTCTTCCACAACCAGACATTTGAGCTATCTGGTTTGGGAGTGTGAAGAGTTGGAAAATAAATTGCCATCAAGGTGGATACGTGGAGCGTAGGCAAATTAAATGGTTGGTATTTAAATAATTTGAAGCCGCTTTGTTAGTAAAAATAAAAAAAAAAAAAAAGAGCGGAGCTATTTGTAGAAAAATGTGAATACCGTTTACAGGCATTGTGCAAGCAGTCAAATTGAAGGTACTAGTAGGCCGAGTGGGCTAACCCATTGCTTCAAGCTGTATTCTTTGGTGGTTGGAAGCAATACATGAATGACAATTTAATGACCAGTGGATGAAGGGACCACCCTGTGTAATTCTTAAGGAATTAAGCCATGGTCCGAAGAGAATACTAGCTGAAAATGTTTTTTTAGACTAGAAAGAAGTATTTCACCCCTTACTCAATATCATCTTCCTTAGGATTGAATTGATGTTCTCCCAAATCTGTTGGGTTGTGTGTAAATAAACACGCGTGAAATTAATCTTGCAGTGAATCTTCAACCCCCGCATCGTTCACGTGTTTCTCTGCTGACAGAAAAAGGTTTAAGTCCTAAATAGTTATAGGTTTCACTTACTATGAAGGCCTCGATTATAAACTGTGTGGAGAAAGTTCCCCTTTCCACTGATTCCTAATGATGCAGAGTTTCTGCTCTGTCAGTGGTTTTAGGCTGCGTAGTGCAAGTTTGGTAATTCTCTTTTGGTTTTCTGCTCGCATTAAAATGGCTTGGGGCTGACCGCTTATTTTTTTCCACAAATCCGTGTTTACTACTTAACTTGAAAGCTTTCCTGGTTGACAACTTAGCGTTGCCGTTGGAGCATCTTGACTAACAGTTTATTATTAGTTGGTTTGCATTTATGTAAAGCAAGGAAGTGAAGCCAGACTTTTAATACCTAGGGTGGCAGCAGAAGGGACTTTACTTGAACTTGGGTGTATGTAGAGTAAGTTAACGTTCGATTTGTGGTTAAGTACAGAAGTTTGCATTTGACCTTTACGAAATGCAACCACTTATTACCCGCGTCTCTCGAGGAGAATTTTGAGGACATGTGGCATCGGGAACAAAAGGCAGCGGTTCAGAATTGGGACTGAAGCACATATTAAGAGGCTACAATGATTCACTGTTAGGTGCTTCTTCTACTGACTGAAAACAGTTGAATTTAAAACCTCGGGTCATCGAACGCAGCTACTAATTACAAACTGTTTATCGTAATCTACGCTCCGCCGTCGCACATATAAAATCGGTGAAAAGAGGGCTGCTTCTGTTACATTGAGGTGACCTTCTGTTGTATGAATATGACTTAGTTTATTATCTTTGTTTTGACATTGAACAGCTTGGTGCTGTTTATTTGGCACTACATAAAACCACATTTATGTATTTTATTGCGTGTCCTATTGTCACTCCCTGTTTTGCCAAGGCTGAATTGTTCATATGGAATGGCTAGTAATGGTGAGGCTCGTGTATTAGGTCGAGCCAGGGCATGCACTGCTCTTAGAGGCAGGCTCTTTTCAAGTATGTACATGAAACTCCGCCCACTCTCCATCCATATTTTTCATTGGCTTGTCTCATTACCCGCTGTAAACCGCGGCTTTTCATTGGTCAATAGGCTTAGTAGTCCCTTCTTAGTACTGCCTTGTCTCATTTTGTAACCTCCCATGAAGACAACCCCTGTTACCTGTTACTCGGTAGGCTTTAATTGCAGTCCGAGCACTATTTTCTCAAATAGCTGCGTCCTGCCTGCTGTTGCAGGAAGATGTCCTCTCTCCTAACGCTATTTAAAAACCTTTATAGTACAGGCGCCGAACGCTTGTGCAATGCAGTAGGTCTCTGTTAGAAAAACACTCCCACACCGGAAGGGTGGTGGTGCTCTCCCAGACATACACTGTGGTAGCTTGGCTCGAGGGGTCAGGCACCGTGCTAAGCATACGTCATACCCACACAATAACCATGCGTGCATCCGTTCCAAAAACGACACTACACCTTAAAAATTATACTGAAAATATATCTCTATCTTCTTTTCTCTTAGTTGCTGATTAAATAATAATACAATCACAGTACACAAGGCTTTTCCTGTGGAAGGGTGAGTCAAATAAATAATACTTCAACGATTCAATAAATAAGGTAGATCATAAATACTCAAGGCATAAATATAAGTGCATTACATAAAAGGCAATTAAATACTGCGAGACAAATACTGCGAGACAATAAATACTGTGAAACAATAAATACTGTGAAACAATAAATACTGTAAGGCAATAAATACTGTGAGGCAATAAATAGGACGAATACAATAAATACAGTGCTCTCAATAAATAATAAAAGCCAACAGTGACACTTGAAAATCAGTTCACATTCCTGAGGTACTATGGGATGATTTGACCCAATCCCAGCTTGTAGAGATTTGGATGGCCTGAGGGGTATACTCCCTGGCTTGGACAAGGCTGAGGCCTAAACTGAGGTAGATCAAGGGGGAATCTAGAGATCTGGCTCTCCCACACTACACAACCCCTCTGTATTAGTCTCAGCTCACCCCTGGCACTATCAAGCTGGTTCCAGCACCTCTCTAGCCTCTAGGATGGTCTCTTAGGGCTTCACAGGGCCTTAGGCGCCCTCTATTCCACTTACTGCCCTTTTTATGAAGTTCCGACGCCGCTGGAGTCGTGTCGACGCCGTGAGGCGGTTCCGGTTCGATGTCGGTGGCCTCGGCTCGATGACAGTTCTTGACGACGCCGGTAGGCGGTTCCGGTTCGATGTCGGCGGCCTCGGCTCGATGTTGACCTCCGTCGGGCAGTCTTGGCTCGATGTCGACTTCGGGCGGCTCCGGTTCGATGACGTCGGGCGGCCTTGGCTCGATGTCGACTTCGGGCGGCTCCGGTTCGATGACATCGGGCGGCCTTGGCTCGATGTCGACTTCCGGCAGCTCCGGAGTGCGATCTCCACTCCCGACCTCCGGTGCTCCTTTCCTCAGGTTCCGGCGACTCCGGAGTGCGACCTCCACTCCCGACCTCCGGCACGATTCTCTTCAGGTTCCGGCGACTCTGGAGTGCGATCTCCACTCCCGACCTCCGGCACACTTCACCTCGGTCTCCGGCGACTCCGGAGGGCGGACCTCACTCCCCCATCGACGCCGCACACTCGACCTCAGGTGACTTCCTCCTCGACCTCTGGTACTCTCCACGACCTCCGTCGGCGCCCTCTCTCGACCTCTGGCGGCTCCGGGTACGACGTCTGCTTTCCAGTCAGCGCCGCTTCTCCACCTCGGGCTCCAGGTCTCCAGGCTTCTCGACGTCGGACTTCAAGAAGTTACCAGTAACCAGGTCAGGAACTTGCTGTTCTTTACTTTTAAGGCCTGTTCCTGCTGTCCAGGTCCTTAAGATGGTTTCTCTTGCTTTCTCCCACACAGGGCTCCAGGCTGGGCTCAGTCAGCAGGGACTAGTATCAAGGGTGGGTTTCTGGACCCCACTCCAGGCACATGTTTCCACCCCTGTTGCCTCACTCCTTCCTCCTTCAGTTCTGTGCTCCTCTCTCTTCACCAGTCAGGTGCCAACTGCCAACTGCCAACCTGGAGATGCCTTCCCAACATTCTAAACCTGCCTCACACTGTCACAGGGTTCTGGAATGTTCTGGAAGGTGCTGGTAGGTTCCAGTGATGTCACAGGTGACAATGGGTGGCCACCATTTTGTGTTTCAGGCCCTCAGACAGAAGTTCCAGGGGTAGATAAAATGGCTCCCTTATTCCGCATCAATACTAAAAAGTCTGGTGGTTCCCAAAAAGGAAAAAATTCTAACAGGGTTTGAGGCAAAAGTGGGACAAAATAAATAATGATGAGGAGGGACCACCCAAAGGGCTGACGGGTCTAACACGCGTCCCCCCCCCAGCTGAAAGTGGGGAGAGCTACCCAACCCCTTGGGAGTTCTCATCACTAAGGCGGAAATACCTTGAGAGACCGTCTGCATTGGCGTGGTCCACTCCAGGCCGATGTTCCACCTGAAAGTCCATTCCCTGTAGGGAGATAGACCACCTCAACAACTTGGGATTCTCCCCCTTCATCTGCATCAGCTAACGAACTAGGAAGTGCGAGCCAAACAGGTATGGCCGCAACTTCTTCAGAGCCCATACCACTGCAAAGGCTTCTCGCTCTATTGCACTCCACTTCTGTTCCCTGGGAAGTAGTCTCCGGGATAGGAAGACCACGGGTTGATCCAGACCCTCTTCATTGAGTTGCGATAACACTGCCCCAATGCCATGTTCTGATGCATCTGTCTGGACAATGAACTTCTTGGAAAAGTCTGGGGCCCTTAAGACCGGGGCCTCGCACATGGCTTGCTTCAGCTTTACGAAGGCCTGCTGACAAGCCTCCGTCCAGACTACCCGTCGAGGTTGCTTCTTGGACGTAAGCTCCGTGAGGGGGGCCACGATGGTACCGTATCCCTTCACGAAGCGGCGGTAGTATCCGGTGAGGCCCAAAAATGCTCGGACCTGAGTCTGAGTCTTGGGGGGTTCCCAGGCCATGATGGCCTCGATCTTCGCCTGGAGGGGTTGCACCGCTCCCCTACCCACCAAGTGTCCAAGGTACACTACCGACCCCTGCCCGATCTGGCCTTGATCGTTAAACCAGCTTGTCTCAGGGCCTGGAGAACAGCTTGCAGGTGACGCAAGTGATCCTTCCAGCTGTTACTGAAGACGGCTATGTCATCCAGATAAGCAGCAGAGAAACTCTCCATTCCAGTGAGGATCTGGTTCACCAGACGCTGAAACGTGGCAGGTGCGTTCTTGAGCCCAAAGGGCATCACACAGAACTGGTAGTGGCCATTGGGCGTGGAGAAGGCTGACCTTTCCCTAGCTCCATCAGTCAAAGAGATCTGCCAGTACCCAGAAGTAAGGTCAAAGGTACTTAGATATTGGGCAGCTCCCAGCCGGTCAATCAATTCATCCGCCCTTGGGATCGGATGAGCATCAGTTTTGGTTACTGAATTCAGTCCCCGGTAGTCCACACAGAACCTCAGTTCCGGTTGGGCACCCGGTGGTGCATCTTTTGGTACTAACACCACCGGGCTGGACCAGGGGCTGCTGGAAGGTTCGATCACTCCTAGCTCCAGCATCTTAGTGACTTCACTGTTAATGCTGGCCTTCACCTTGTCTGACATCCGGTAGATCTTGAACTTCACAGGTGGGCTGTCTCCTGTGTCCACATCATGGACGCACAGGTGAGTCCTACCCGGAACAAGGGAGAACAACGAAGAGTACTGTCCCAGGACCTGGCGGCAGTCCTCTTGCTGTTCAGGAGTTAGAGATGGGGAGAGAATCACTCCCTCCACCGACCCATCCTTCTCTTGAGACGCAAACAAATCGGGGAGACGCTCGCTTTCCGCGTCCTCTGCTCCGTCAGTCACAATCATCAAAATGACTTCGGGCCTCTCGTGGTGGGGGTTTGAGGCGGTTGGCATGCAGCACCCGTAGCGGCTGACGAGGGGTCTTAAGATCCACCAAGTAGGTAGCCTTACCCTTCTTCTCCAATACCTCAAAGGGTCCTGACCAGCGATCCTGGAGGGCGCTAAGCTCTCCTGGTTCGATCACCCACACCTTCTGGCCAGGCTCCAACTCCACCGGGTGAGCGTTGTGGTCATACCACGCCTTCATTACTGCTTGGCTGGCTTCCAAGTTGTCAGAAGCTTGCTTCCACAACTTAGCCATTTGGCTTCGGAAGGCCAGCATGTAGCTCACCACGTCCTGGGGAAGCTTCCTGGGAGTTCTTTCCCATCCGTCTCTCACCAGGTTGAGAGGTCCACGTACAGGGTGCCCATACAAAAGCTCGAAGGGGCTGAAGCCCACTCCCTTCTGTGGCACTTCCCTGTAGGAAAACAATAGACAGGGTAGGAGGACGTCCCATTTCCTCCGCAGGCTTTCAGGCAGACTTCTGATCATGCCTTTCAAGGTTTTGTTAAACCTCTCCACCAGACCATTGGTCTGGGGGTGGTAAGGAGTTGTGAACCGGTAGGTCACTCCGCACTCCTTCCACATGGCCCGCATGTACGCTGACATGAAGTTGGTCCCCCTGTCGGACACAACTTCCTTGGGAAAACCCACTCTGGTAAAGATTCCCATCAGGGCCCTAGCCACAACAGGTGCTGTTATGGTCCTCAGAGGTATTGCCTCTGGGTACCGTGTGGCATGATCCACCAGAACCAGGATAAACCTGTGACCAGCTGTAGTAGGTGGATCTAACGGACCCACAATGTCGATGCCCACCCTTTCAAAGGGGGTGCTAACGACAGGAAGTGGTTCCAGGGGAGCTTTCAGCTTCAACCCTGTTTTCCCACTGGCTTGGCAAGACACACATGTCCGGCAGTAGGTGTCGGACGACACTTTCATCTGAGGCCAATAAAAGTGTGGGACAAGACGGGCGAAGGTCTTGTCTTGCCCCAGGTGTCCTGCCAATGGGATCTCGTGAGCCAACTCCAGAAGGAAGGCTCGATAACGTTGAGGGACTACCAAGGCTCGTGACGATCCATGTAGGGGTGCCTTGGGTTCACTGTAGAGGAGGCCATCCTCCCAGTAAACACTGTAGTTCCCTTCAACGTTCCCTGCTGCCTGGGCTTCGGCCTGTCTCCTCAGTCCCTCAAGGGTAGGGCACTCCTTCTGGCCCTGGCAGAATTCCTCCCTGGACGGGCCTCCCTCCACGTGCCACTCGGCCGGGATGGGTAGGTCCTCCAGTTCGGTGACATCCCCCACCGCAGACTCCTGGTCCACCACCTCCGGTGGCCTATCCGTCCTACGGGGGGCGGACGCCGAGGCAGGCTCCTCCTGTCCTCGGTTCTTCCCTTGACTGGCAGCTGGCTGGGCCTTTGTTCCAGGCTCCAGCCGAAACGAACTCCCTCTCCGGGTAGTCGCGGACCCTTTGCTCACACAGGCCCAGTCAGGTGTACCCAGTATCTCAGTATGAGTCCGGTATTCCACCTCTTTCCAAGCATTGTGCTCCATGTCATTCCCCAGCAGACAATCGACTGGCACGGCAGGGCTTACGGCAACTCGAAGTGAACCTGCAACCCCTTCCCATTCAAAGGGAACCTCGGCCACCGGATAGTGGCCCATTCTGCCGTCAGCCATCGCGGCAGGGTGGAGTACATCGGGAATCACCTGCTCTGGAGACACCAGTTGGCTACGCACCATAGTCATACTGGCTCCTGTGTCTCTCAGAGCCTCCCCCCTTTGGCCGTTGATGGTGACCCACTGCCCATACTTTATAGTATTTGCGGGCACCTGGATCTTAGGAACCATCTCCCGTTCTCCCAGGGACACTAAAGTGACACCCGCCCACTCCCTTCCCTTAATTAAAGGCATCTCCTCCCCGAGCACTACACTAGCTACTCCGGGGGCCTTTCCTCCAATGGGAGGGGGTGGTCGTTTTGGGCACTTCGCATCTCCCTTATAGTGTCCAACGCCACCGCACTCGAAGCAATGGACAACCCTTGGCTGCTGACTCTGGCCAGGATTAGGGTTTCGGGGTGGGTTAGCCCTAGGGGTGAATCCTGTTCCCTTACCTTGGAAATTATTTTGGGGGCCTTTGGAGAACTCCTTTTTCTTTTCCCCTCCCTCTTTCTTCTGGGGGGCGCCCTGTCCGGCCTTTTGAGTATCCCCTCCAGTCCCCCTTGTGGACACCCGGGTACTAGCCCAAATGTCCGCCTCCTCAGCAAGCTTCCGGAGATTGGTCAGCTTGCTATCCACCAGGTGCTGACGCAGTTCAGGGAAACATTTTTCGAGCAGGTGTTCCTTCAATACTAAATCAAACCACCCCTCGTAGTTCCTTACTTCACTGCCCTGAATCCAACCCTCTAATGCCTTCTTTGCATAATCCAGGAAGTCCACCCAATTCTGTGTGCCCAGTTTGTGGCTACCCCGGAACTTCTGTCTGTATTTCTCGGGTGTTAGTCCAAACTTTCGTATGAGCGCCACTTTCATGGTGGGGTAGTGGGTCTGCTCATCCTGCTCTAGGGCCAATAATGCATCCCTACCAGCTGGAGGCATGTACCTGTACAATCCCCCTCCCCAGTACTTCTCTGGAACCCCATGGGCCCTTAATGAGACCTCATAGGCCGCTAGCCACTTGGCAATATCGTCGCCCACACCATAGCTAGCCACTATGTCTTTCGGCAAATAGGGTTTGGGTTCCCTGGTGAACTCTCTTTCTTCGCTGCCACCATTAGGAATAGGGTGTGCCCCGGCTCGTAGGATCTGGAGATCTATCTCCCTTAACCTCAGCTCATGAGCCATCCTCTGTTCCTCCTTCTCTTTCTCCAGCCTTGCTAAGTCCCATGTGAGCTGTCTTTTCTCCCTCCGGTCTGTTAACTCCACTTCAGACAAGCCACCGCTAGAGGCACTGCTGCCCTTCCTAGAAAGTGTCCTGGGCCCGCTAACAGGTTCCCCACCTCAGGTTGGTACAAACCAGCTCCCTCACTGTCGGGCTCTCTATCCCTGTCCTCCTCCTCAGCCTTGCTTTCTTGTCGTGCCTCCCCCCCAAGCCCTCAAGCTGGTTTGGAGTGCACCCTTCTTTGCTCCTGGGGGACAATACACCCCCTCCCACTGACAAAACTCCCTGAGTTGGGCCACTGTGTATGTTTCTAAATTCTCCAGTACAAACTCCATCTTGCCCACTCAGGTCAGAGGACAGTTATTTGCAGAAGCTATGCAGGGGGGTACCTTTTATAATACCTCCTCCCACCACCAGAGTAAATTTGGAAAAACAAAAACTCACAATTAGGAAGGCCGCTTGGAGAACTCCCGGTGTAGGCCTATGGACTACCCACAGTTATTGTCGAGTATACGTAGGCACAGCTCTATCCCACCACTGAACACCAATTATGTTAGAAAAACACTCCCACACCGGAAGGGTGGTGGTGCTCTCCCAGACATACACTGTGGTAGCTTGGCTCGAGTGGTCAGGGGTCAGGCACCGTGCTAAGCATACGTCATACCCACACAATAACCATGCGTGCATCCGTTCCAAAAACGACACTACACCTTTAAAAATTATACTGAAAATATATCTCTATCTTCTTTTCTCTTAGTTGCTGATTAAATAAATAATAATACAATCACAGTACACAAGGCTTTTCCTGTGGAAGGGTGAGTCAAATAAATAATACTTCAACGATTCAATAAATAAGGTAGATCATAAATACTCAAGGCATAAATATAAGTGCATTACATAAAAGGCAATTAAATACTGCGAGGCAATAAATACTGTGCGACAATAAATACTGTGCGACAATAAATACTGTGAAACAATAAATACTGTAAGGCAATAAATACTGTGAGGCAATAAATAGGACGAATACAATAAATACAGTGCTCTCAATAAATAATAAAAGCCAACAGTGACACTTGAAAATCAGTTCACATTCCTGAGGTACTATGGGATGATTTGACCCAATCCCAGCTTGTAGAGATTTGGATGGCCTGAGGGGTATACTCCCTGGCTTGGACAAGGCTGAGGCCTAAACTGAGATAGATCAAGGGGGAATCTAGAGATCTGGCTCTCCCACACTACACAACCCCTCTGTATTAGTCTCAGCTCACCCCTGGCACTATCAAGCTGGTTCCAGCACCTCTCTAGCCTCTAGGATGGTCTCTTAGGGCTTCACAGGGCCTTAGGCGCCCTCTATTCCACTTACTGCCCTTTTTATGAAGTTCCGACGCCGCTGGAGTCGTGTCGACGCCGTGAGGCGGTTCCGGTTCGATGTCGGTGGCCTCGGCTCGATGACAGTTCTTGACGACGCCGGTAGGTGGTTCCGGTTCGATGTCGGCGGCCTCGGCTCGATGTCGACCTCCGGTTCGATGACGTCGGGCAGTCTTGGCTCGATGTCGACTTCGGGCGGCTCCGGTTCGATGACGTCGGGCGGCCTTGGCTCGATGTCGACTTCCGGCAGCTCCGGAGTGCGATCTCCACTCCCGACCTCCGGTGCTCCTTTCCTCAGGTTCCGGCGACTCCGGAGTGCGACCTCCACTCCCGACCTCCGGCACGATTCTCTTCAGGTTCCGGCGACTCCGGAGTGCGATCTCCACTCCCGACCTCCGGCACACTTCACCTCGGTCTCCGGCGACTCCGGAGGGCGGACCTCACTCCCCCGTCGACGCCGCACACTCGACCTCAGGTGACTTCCTCCTCGACCTCTGGTACTCTCCACGACCTCCGTCGGCGCCCTCTCTCGACCTCTGGCGGCTCCGGGTACGACGTCTGCTTTCCAGTCAGCGCCGCTTCTCCACCTCGGGCTCCAGGTCTCCAGGCTTCTCGACGTCGGACTTCAAGAAGTTACCAGTAACCAGGTCAGGAACTTGCTGTTCTTTACTTTTAAGGCCTGTTCCTGCTGTCCAGGTCCTTAAGATGGTTTCTCTTGCTTTCTCCCACACAGGGCTCCAGGCTGGGCTCAGTCAGCAGGGACTAGTATCAAGGGTGGGTTTCTGGACCCCACTCCAGGCACAAGTTTCCACCCCTGTTGCCTCACTCCTTCCTCCTTCAGTTCTGTGCTCCTCTCTCTTCACCAGTCAGGTGCCAACTCCAACTGCCAACCTGGAGATGCCTTCCCAACATTCTAAACCTGCCTCACACTGTCACAGGGTTCTGGAATGTTCTGGAAGGTGCTGGTAGGTTCCAGTGATGTCACAGGTGACAATGGGTGGCCACCATTTTGTGTTTCAGGCCCTCAGACAGAAGTTCCAGGGGTAGATAAAATGGCTCCCTGAATCCGCATCAATACTAAAAAGTCTGGTGGTTCCCAAAAAGGAAAAAATTCTAACAGGGTTTGAGGCAAAAGTGGGACAAAATAAATAATGATGAGGAGGGACCACCCAAAGGGCTGACAGGTCTAACAGTCTCATATTTGCGAGAGTTTAAGCTAATGTCATTTACAATGCCAATAGCTCAAACTCTCGTAAATGCGAGACCTATTGCAGTGTATATGCTTGTTTAAGTTGCATGCCAAACAAGCACTTGTTGAGGAGGAGCCTAGCGCGCAACCAAGATGGCCGCGTAGGCACAGGGCTCCCGAGGGCCTCCACAACTTCCCACGTCTATCCTGAATTTATCCTGATTCTCTCGACGGGCTTCTACAGGCGAACCTATGTGGAGGTGATACCTGTTGTCCAAATTCAAATCGGACATCAGGAACCGGAATAGCATCGACTCCAAGTTGGCGGCCTACTCCGGACCTTGCCCCGGACTCGAGTTGGCATGGTGCCCGGACAGAAAGTGAACAACAACGGCATGCAGGGCTTGGGCCGGTGCGCACCCCATACTTTCACTTTCGGTTTCGGGTCTCCTCGCTGCAACTGACTGAGGGGCCCTGGATTGTCTGCACACATTTATAGTGGGACGATTGGGTATCCTGCCTGCTCTTGGAAACTAGCCTGGACTACCCTTCGTGATCGCCGAGGCTCCCTAGATTGGCTCTCCGGGGATCGCTCATCGTGTTGGTGGCCGACACCCCTGGCGACCATCAGACAATGGCGGCTAGATTGGACGGAGATAAACAAAAATCCAAGATGACCAGGCGGGGAGCTCATACCCAAGCTAACAACATGAACCGCTATACTCAGTCAAAAGGATCTCCTAGTGGCCTGCATAAGTCACCGGAGAGACCCAAGGAAGGCCTGGGATCGTCCGCATAGTTAACATTGCAGGACGTCATGGGTGCCATCGATGAGATGAAAGCGGCGGTCGGCCAGCAATTCGACACGTTGGCCCATAAATTGGACACAGTTTTGATCGACGTTGAACTAGTCAGAGCGGACCTTTCAAAAACGAATGAAAAGGTCAAATCCTTGGGTCTGACGACGTAGAGTCTGGTAACGGACGTGTCTGACCTGCAAGCCGAGGTCTGTAATCTGCGGACGTCCTCTGATTTGTCTGTCCGTCGACTGGAGGATTTTGAAAGTAGGGCTCGGCGGAATAATGTGCGCATAATCGGGGTGCCGGAGAAATCGGAGGTCCCTGCGGCTGATCTCTTCGTGGAGGACCTCGTGATCAACCATCTCGCACCCAAAGGCTTGAGTAAATTCTTTGCGGTTGAGCGGGCCCATAGAGTTCCGGGTGGTAAGCCTAAACCGGGCGCTCCCCCACGGCCCATCATTGCCAGAATTTTTCATTTCAGGGACAGGGATGCTATACTGCAGGCCTCGCGGGTGAGTGGGCCAACGAAGTTCGAGAACACTCATATAAGTTTCTACCCGGACTTCACACAATTGGTCCAAAAGCAGCGACAGGAGTTCATGGGTGTTAAACGGCGCCTGAGAGACATGGACCTGAAATATGCGATGCTCTTTCCGGCCAGGTTGTGTGTTGAGTTCGAGGATCGGACGCATTTCTTCGATCGGCCGGAGGAGGTTGGAGATTGGCTTGATACCCTGCCTCAGCAACGACGTCGAGAGGGACAGACCGAAGGGAACAGAGTGGGCTTGGCCGGACAGGAATAGACTTTAGGTTCCTGGTGACTGACTATTGTGATGACCCTTCCATATTTTGGTCTGAGGTTTCTATTCAGTGCCTTATCCTTCAATGCCCGGGGGTTGTGGGGTGCTCAGTGAGGCTCTTTCCTCCTCTGGGTTTTCTTTTTGTAGAGTAGTTAATGCTAGGGCGACAGGCACACTGCAAGTTGGGGGGGCTACATGGGCTCATGCAGGGTGGGGGGAGTTGTAACGGGAAGGTGGGTGGGGAGGGGGGGAGTTGGGGAATGTTTGAATGTTCTACAAGGCAACGTCACGCTATACGACTGGTGGTCGGGATCGTGTTCTCTGGGGGGGGGGGGGGGAGTGGTGCGCGTGGTTGGGATGGGGGGGTAGGGGATTGAGAGTACTCTCGTGGAATGTGAATGGCCTGGGGGATAGGATTAAACGTGGAGTAGTGCTGCAGTTTTTGAAACGGCTGTCGCCAGATATTGTCTTTCTGCAGGAAACGCATCTAATTGGGAATTCTTGCCATGCTATGAATAGGCGGGGATATCGTCTTGTTGTGCATTCTGGTTTCACTTCTGGCTCGCGTGGGGTGGGCATCTTGATTAGAGCCTCTCTCCTGTTGGAGGTGGATGATGTGATCCATGATGATAGAGGGCGGTATGCTGCACTTGTAGGCCGATGGGAGGGCAGAACCATATCGCTCGTCTCAGTTTATGTCCCACCAGGATTGCAGACTGTAACTTTCGCTGATTTGGGGCGAATGGTCTTGGGACTCCCGGGGGGGGTTCTGGTGGTGGGGGGCGATTTTAACTCTGTCGTATCTGGCGGGGCGGATCATCACCCTCCCAGGGATCTCCCGGGGGCACAGGCCTGGCTGAGTGGGTTTATAGATACCCTCGGACTGATAGACTGCTGGAGACTAAAGCACCCGGGGCAGGCGCAATACACTTTCCACTCAGGGGCTCATGGGAGTTTATCGAGACTTGATTATGTCCTTATGCCGGCGGCCCAAGCTGTGATGATTAGGGAAGTACGACATCTGGCCCGGGGTATCTCCGATCACTCCCCACTACTGTTGCACATTGAGGTCACCCCCGGGGCTGAAGGGAGGGTGGTCTCGATTAACCCCTGGTATTTGCGTAATCCCAAAATCCGGGCGGACCTGGTCAAGTCTATTGAGCGCTATTTCACTGAGAACGTGGGGTCAGTATCCTCTGCTGTCTCATTATGGGAAGCCTTCAACACAGTGCTCCGTGGTAAGGCTCTTTCTCTAATTTCCCACTCCAAGAAAAGCAAGATTGAAGAGGTGGTTCGCCTCGAGAACGACATTGCCAAGTTGGAGGGGGACCTGGAGCTGGGTGTCACGAATGGTAAGTTGCATGTTCTCAGTCTCAAGCAGCTTGACTATAGGGCGCTGGTTACTGATGCTGCCAAAGAGATGAGTAGAGAGCAACAGGGGCGCTTATACGATGTGGGGGATAAGGCTGAAAAATTGATTGCATGGTTGGACAAGAAGGAGAGAGCGAGTCGAGTGGTGCCGGTTATTGAGAGAGCGGATGGCGTGCGTGTGACTGATCCTGTGGAAATTGTTGAATGTTTTGCGACTTATTTCCGCGACGTATATTCTCCAGTCTCGAATGGCCTTGAGGAGGACTCTCATCTGTTGCTGAGAGATATAGTGTTGCTGTCTTTGTCAGAGGCGGATAGGGTACTGATGGATGCGACGTTGTCGCCTGATGAGATTGATTTGGCTATTCGCTCGGTCGCTTCTGGCAAGGCCACGGGTCCCAATGGCCTTCCCATTGAACTGTATAAACTGCGCCCGGACAAGATGGCGCCCCATCTCTGCGACATGTTCCTTGAGGCACGTGACGTGGGCTCCCTCCCCTATGATCAGCGTCTCGCTACCATAGTCGTGATCCACAAGGAGGGGAAGCCGCGGGATCGGTGTATTTCTTACAGGCCCATCTCATTATTAAATGCTGAGCCTAAAATTCTTGCTAAGGTTTTAGCTAATCGTCTGGTCAGGGTCGTTGGCGACTTGATCCATCCGGACCAGTCCGGCTTCATACCTCACCGAAATACGGCTCTGAACCTGAGGCGTCTTCATGGAGTGCTCGCCAGAGTGGAGTACATACGTGAACCGGCCGTTTTGGCGTCCTTGGATGCCACTATGGCGTTTGATACCCTAGAATGGCCGTATCTTTGGGCGGCGCTCGCGAAATTTGGTTTTGGCCCCGGGTTTATCGGTTGGGTGAAGTTGCTGTATGAGGAACCGTTGGCTCAGGTAGTTGTGAATGGCAGTGTCGGCACCCTTCGGGTTGGGAAGAGGCACGCGGCAGGGTTGTCCGCTGTCGCCCCTCCTCTTTGCACTTGCCTTGGAACCTCTGGCTGCCTGGTTACGATGGGAACCCTCATTGTGGAGAGGTGTAGCTCACTGGTTGGAGGTGGCAGATCCGTAAGCAGAGAATCGGCCAGGGACCAGGGTTCAATTCCCGACGTGGCAGGGTCATGGACCAGGGTCAAAACGGACTCAATAATTCTCGCCTCGGTACCTACTCTAACCAGGAACACACTCGGCAACTCTGGGCATTAAGCTTGCCTCATCTTTACAACGGCCCCCCACAGACGCCGAGGATGCCTGGTTTCACCTTGGAGATACCCAGAAAGGGACCATCTCTCAGGGATAGCCAGGACGGGTTCCCCAGCGGTCTATAGCGCCGGGACACTTCCGAGTATCTGTGCGCTGTATAAATGAAAATAACATAACATTGCGTGGCATTAGGTGGACGCCTGAATTTGAGGACCGCATCTCTCTTTATGCGGACGATATTCTCCTGTACCTCACATCTCCCCGGCAGTCTTTGATAGTACTGGTCGATGTTCTGAACTCATTTGGTCGCAACTCCGGCTTGGTCATTAACTGGGCCAAGTCATGCGTCTATGTTCTCTCTGGGGACGCTCCTCTCCTTCCGCGTGGCTGCCCTATCCAGATTTCGCAGTCAGGTTTTAAATACCTGGGAGTGTTCATAACTTTGGACCCTGTGGCCCGTTATGAGCGGAACCTACTCCCCCCCACTCCAACGACTGAGGGCCGACGTCTCGAGGTGGCGACTGCTTCCGCTTTCGCCGCTCGGACGCGCGGCGTTGTTTAAAATGATGTCGCTGCCACGATTCCTGTATGCACTGCAAAATACACTCGACGTCATACCGGCCCGCTATTTCCGTGAGGTGGAGAGCTTGCAGAGGCGGTTGTTTTGGGACGGGCGATCCCGAATCGCTCTCACAAAATTGACACTCCCTTGGTATGATGGAGGTATCGCACTCCCCGATATCAAGCGATATTATTGGGCGTCCCAATTGGCGGCGGTGAACCACGGGATGTACGGACCGGCCCTGAACCCGGCGTTCGAGATGGATAAAATGTTATTGCCTGGGGGGGATTGTAATAGAGCATATGTAAGGTGAGTGACCTTTGGGTGAAAGGGGAGTTTAAAACGTTTGACATGCTGAAAGCGGAATATAAGCTAAGCGACAGGGAGTATTTCCGGTATGCTCAGGTCCGTCATGCGTTGTGCTCGGTTTTCCCTGATGGTACTGCTATCCCGGAAAATTCCCCGCTGGAGGACAGGGTGCTCGATGGCTACGTGCCTGACAGCACAATCTCCTTGATCTATAAGAAGCTTATCAACGATCGGGCGGATCTGTTGACCCGCTTGAGTGAGATCTGGGTGGCTGACGGTTTGGAATTAGATGATGAGGACTGGGTCTCGGCAATAGCCTCCCTGCGGGAGGTGGCAATTCCGGCCCGCCTTCGGTTCGTACAACTAAAGATACTCCATAGAGTGTATGTCACTGGTCCCCGCCTGATGCGCATGGGTTTTTCCGTGGATGGGATGTATAAGCGTGGCTGTGGTTCGCTGGGTACTTTCCTTCACGTTATATGGGAATGCCCTGAGGTGGCGCTCTTTTGGCATCGAGTGCATGCGGTAATGGAAGAAGTCACTCACATTGCTCTGCTTCCAGAAGCTAGGAGATGCCTGCTGAATGTGTGGGAGCCAAACGATTATAATGTGGCGCAGACGCGGTGGGCGACTCTGGGAAATATGGTGGCTAACCGTAACATTGCCCAGTTATGGGGTTCCCAGAGGCCGCCCACTGTCTCGGTGTGGAAGGAGAATATGGATTGGTGCATGTTTAGAGAAAAGACGGTGTATGTAGCGAGAGGCAAGCCGAGAAAATGGACTGGGGTATGGGGTCCGTGGAACGCTTATCGCGGAGACATCTGTGCCCCTCCTCTGGCTGTTGTATTAGATGTCCCTATGTCCCCGAAGCTGAACATTCCTCGTCTGTTAGGTTACGAGTGAGTTACAGTTTGATTGTTCCTCTGTTCCCGGGCCCCCCCCCTCCCCTCTCTGCCGCTGGTCGTTGATTCCCTACCCCGGGGAGCGCGTCCTGACATTTACAATGCCTATTGCCTTGCTGTGCGTAATGTTTCTTCGTTTTAAAATTGAAAACTGAAACCGTATTTAATATTGTCACTCAACTATTGCTTTTGCCTTCACTGGGAGCGATGATGGACTGACGGGCTCCTCGGATTGACCAATCTGTAGAACGGTGAATGATACGTCTCATGCTAATTAGCGGCCGGCCCAAAGGGTTGTAGGCCCATGTCTGTAACTCCTTGAAGTCAAATAAAGGTTTCTTTAAAAATAAAAATAAAAACAAGCATGTGTTGCTGCCTCTGGCCAAGTCTGACCCACATTGTAGAGTTTGTATTCTTCCTTTTATCCATCAAATATCCATTAAGTTGAATTTGGTATATTGACGGTGACTTTATGATGCAGGCCACCCCACTTAACCACTTTTTGTCATATTAGGCTAATTACTTATATTCTCTTGATGTTAAAAAGGGCAGTATTTTGCGTGAAATATGTTTAAGTGGTTATGTCTGACATCAAGATACGCTCACTTTTGCTTGAAAAAATAATATAGTCTGCTGAAATTAATGAAATGCTCAAAGCAAAGTCCTAGACTTTTTAAATGTTGGTGACCAAAAATGTCAATTGTATTTTAAATTTAGATTATTATTATTATTTTTTTTTAAACATACAATACATTACAGTAATGATACTGATAGAAGTCCGTCAGTTATTGACGTCCTTTTCTGGCACTTCCTCTAAAGCTAGATTTAAAAAAAAATCACAGTTAAATATCTGTGCAAGTATCTTAGAAATTTATATTCTGTCTTATTATTACTGGCTCTCTAAAAGCTGTATTGGCAACAATATTCTGCAAGCAGTCACCCCACCCAAATCATTAATTGATATGTCTAACCAGTGCACCCACAGCTTTATCAGGGTATTCCTTGTACCAGTATGTACCTTGGAACAGATTTCATTGAATCGTGCTGAGCATTCCCAGTGATCTACTTCACAAAGGCTGTCTTACAGGCCAAATCTGGTTTGTTAGACCAAAGTCTATACCGTTTTGACTTACTTGTGCTGTTTAGCAAGTAAAACATTTTTCATGAATGGTGCGGCACATTGAATTGGCAATGCAAGTTGTAGCTGTTGTAGGAAATGCCTCTTGGTAGTAAATTAGAGAGGGGAGTTAATTTAGTCCCGATTACTTTCAGCATTGTCTGTCACTGTTAATGTAAAGCGAACCCAGTGATCGGGCCTTTGTGGGTGTTTTTTTGAGTGGTGCTGAGATTTTGTCCATGACCTTTGTACATGCAAGGCTTGTATTTGTGTTTTTGTCGTACCTCTTTCTAATATTTTAGCTAAGTATTGTTTCACACTGTAAGCTTAATGTTGATATTAGTTCTATACTCCCAATCCTTAAAACAAAATAAACCTAATAAAATAAGTGTTGCATAATTTGTATTTTTTTAAAACATGATTGTCTGATTTATTCACACGAGTTGACCTTTAGTATCCTAATTGTGCTTTTTTTTTTTTTTAGGTAACACTGCCCTGCATGACTGTGCGGAATCTGGAAGTTTGGACATCATGAAGATGCTTCTCAAATATGGAGCGAAAATGGAAAAAGATGGTTACAGCATGACACCACTTCTCTCTGCTAGCGTCACTGGTCATACAAACATTGTGGATTTCCTGACACAACACCCAAAGACCAGCACTATCGAGCGTATCAATGCCTTAGAGCTGTTAGGGGCTACCTTTGTGGACAAGAAACGTGACCTCCTGGGGGCTTTAAAGTATTGGAAAAGAGCAATGGAAATGAGGTATAGTGATAGGACTAACATCATCTGTAAACCTACGCCACAAACCTTAGTAATGGCTTACGATTATGCAAAGGAAGTAAATACTGAGGAAGAGTTGGACAACCTTATTGCAGACCCTGATGAAATGCGGATGCAGGCCCTGTTGATCAGAGAGCGTATTCTTGGCCCCTCCCATCCAGATACATCATACTACATAAGATACAGAGGTGCTGTCTACGCAGACTCTGGGAATTTCAAGAGATGTATTAACCTTTGGAAATACGCTTTGGATATGCAACAAAATAACTTGGATCCCTTGAGCCCCATGACTGCCAGTAGTTTGCTGTCTTTTGCTGAACTCTTTTCTTTCATGTTACAGGACAGGGCAAAGGGCCTACTGGGTACTACTGTTACGTTTGACGACCTTATGGGAATACTGTGTAAAAGTGTCCTCGAAATAGATCGGGCTGTCAAGCAAACTCATTGCCCCCCAGACCAAATACAGTTAAACAAAGCTCTCTCTATAATTTTGCACTTAATCTGTTTGCTGGAAAAAGTCCCATGCAGCCCAGAACAGGACCATATAAAAAAACAGAACATCTACAGGTTTCTTAAGCTGCATCCAAGAGGAAAGAATGACTTCAGTCCCCTTCATCTTGCAGTTGACAAGAACACCACATGCGTGGGGCGCTATCCTGTTTGTAAATTCCCCTCTCTACAAGTGGCCGCTATTTTAGTTGAATGTGGGGCAGATGTGAATGTTAGAGACGCCGATGATAACAGCCCTCTTCATATTGCTGCCCTTAACAACCATCCAGACATCATGAATCTCCTCATCAAGTCTGGTTCGCATTTTGACTCCACAAACTCTCAAAATCAAACTGCAAGTGATTTGCTAGACGAAAAGGAGATAGCAAAGAATTTAATTCAGCCCATTAATCATACCACACTACAGTGTCTTGCTGCCCGTGTGATAGTCAAACACAATATATTTTATAAGGAAGAGATCCCCGAAAAACTGGAGGACTTTGTTTTGCTTCATAGATGATGGCTGCCTGGAGAGTATAAGTTGGTGGCTGACTGTTTCCTTCTCAAGCACTATTGATCAGATACACCAGCGTTTGTTCAGTTTGCCTCATGCACACATTGGCTCTGACATACTTTGCATCAGTTTGCATACTCTGCTGCCCAATATTTAATGTGACCATGCCACATTCAAAATTTTGTTATGTGTATTGCTCAGAAATGTTATGCCCTATTCCAGCTCTTTAATTTGTCTTGCCAAAGGCACGTTTATGCTACAATTGTGGGTGGTTGTGTGTTTTTTTTTTTTTTTTTTGAGTTTTTTTCTTTTTTTCCGGTTCAAACTACACACCTCGCTGGTCTGTAGATTTATATATATTTTTTTAAGTATAGTTGGGCCGTTTCTTTCTTCCCCCGCTCGTATATTTTAACCCCAAATTTTGTTTAAATGGACCACTGCTCAAATGTACGTGCTTTATGAAGTGTTGATGTTGCAATTACCATAAGTGCTTTAACTTCTCTATGCACTGGCTCAGACATGACTGTTGTGTGGCAACATATTTCTATGCAGCAGCTTAGACCACTTCAACTGAAACACTGTTTTTGTTGTTTTTTTTGTTGGAGCTTTTGTTTTCTGGGAAGACTTCAGTTTCACAGTATTGAGTTATACGAAATTTTTGACATGGCGCACTAAATCTGGGAAAAGTGTCTGTTATTGGTTACAATACTACTTTCACCCTCCTGAAATTTGAGTCCTTAGAATGCATTCTGCAGCAAAACGAAGGGTACTTTTATTGAAAACCAGTCCTTCCGCTTGTGCTGACGCAGTTCAGAGTGTGATGAGATGTTCTAGAGTTTGCTCAATTTGAAATGTAGTCGCACAATTTACAATAAAAACACAGAAATCCAAAAGCCATTACCCAATATTATTTTTACTAGGAGCAGAACAGAGCATGTCGGTGTCCTGGTGCTTTGCCAGACTAGAATTAATCTAATTGTGTATCGCAGTAACTGGTCATAACTATGACATCAAACATTGTGACCGTGCCATCCTTTCAGTTTTGAATTAATTTGGAAGATCTGCATGCATTATATCCATTTTTTCTGTCCGCTAATCAGAAAAAAATCTAGGCTCTGTCATGTACATCTTGCTTTATAGGTATCATTTTCAGTGTATGCACAATAGCTTTGCTGTTGTGACAGAAAGGGCTCTTTTTGACTTGATAAAACGTAAGTGAAAGAATAGAAATGAGAAATATTCAGGTAATGAGTGTATTGCAGCACTTTATTGTTGATTCCAAATAACATTTATTATGGTATATTAGCCAGGCACATGTCTTAATTAAAATGTTCTCAATTTAAGTTATGCTCTTGTTTCAGTTATTCATATTGTCATATGTAAAGCCGAAGTCTTACGCAAGTAGAACGTTACATGAATTGGTGCTTTTTTTTCTTTGCTGTTTTCTTTCAGAACTGCAGTCCTGGAAATGCACTTCATGCACAAAAGATTTGAACGCATACAGATTCCAGCTAATGTATTTGTATTTTTCAGTAAGTTTAAGTTCCATTAAGTTGCAAAGATCTCGTTCCGCCTATCGCCTTCTTAATTTGAAGCCACAGAAACTGATTTTGTTGATTTCAGCAGATGCTAAATTGCCTGACTCATTTTGTGTATTAAATCTCAGTAATGTTGAGCCAGAGAAGTACTCCTTTGGAAAGTCTTTATCCCAGGTTTTCTGACTGGTGCACTACATCCAGGAAGAGGTGGTCTGTTAAACATCTAACAGGTCTCTTGATCACTGAAGGAGGGTGGATTCTGGGCGGAAAAGGCTCTTGCAGCAAGTGCAGCCAAGAGTACCACACTTCATGGCTCATATTTGAGAACTTGCAGCCAAAATTATTGATTTTCTGTAGCATCCGCTTCACCCAACGTCCTGACTACTAATGACTGTGATCAGGTATTTTTAAGGTCGGGAGCCACCTGTGGCTGTAAACACACATTATCTAGATTGCAAGGCTTGGAGACAGTTAATAGTGTTCCAGAATCAAGGCAAACAGCGGGACGTTATCCCGACGCTGAAGTGAAATGGGAAAAACACTTTTTCCTTCAATGAGTCTTAAAACCTGAGATGTAAACTACCTTTGGGTGTGGGATGCTGCCAGTTTGGGAAACAGTGGGGGGCAGCTTCTCTGCTGGGCAGCATAGCCTTTTGCTGTTCGTCAGTCGCATAGCTCTTGCGTTGTGTAAAGATATTCCTAGGCCATTGAAAGCCAGCCGAGGCAGGCTCCTTTAACTGTTAAGTGCCTCTGACCTGCTGTGCATTTTTCTTAGGCCAGTTGAATTAAATCACCTGGTTAGAAGATTAAAGTGTTTATCTTATTTTCGTGGGGGAGGAGGGAGTCCTTTATGGTAAGTCTGGGCCAGCCAGAGCACAACTTTCTTTAAAAACTCTGATCATCTTCCAGTCGGAGGGAATGCTTCTAGGTTTACTACCCATTTTGAAGCCTATTCTGGAATGCAAAGCCAAATCTATTCCAGCTGGTTATTGGAGTTCACCTAGACTCAATTAGCAACCTAGCAAGAATTGGCCAAGCCGATGGGTCTCACCTATGCAAGAGCTATTGGCTTTGCCAATGTGTTTCAGACATATTGTGCACCAGCATGGGCTGCTGTTCAGCATGGCTAAAAATTAGTGTGGTAGAGCAAGGGTCACAGAGCGGAGGGTTTTAGAGTGCCATGGAGTAGTGTCGTAACGTGGAATGGCATAGAGGGGCATAGAGTAGTGTGAAGGAGTGTCGTAGAGTTGAGTGGTGTGGAGGGGCATATAGTGGAGGGACTTGGTGTCAGAGTTGAGTATGCATGGTGTGGTAGTGCCATTACAGACAACACATTTTCAATTGAAATGATCTATGCATGTGCACAGACCTACAGGTTTATTGATAAAACTATACAGCACACAAACGATGTGTAGAAATGTCTTCACCTAGTGTATTGATTTATTTTTCACATTCAAATATTCAGTTCATAGACTTTATTCGGGCAACTTAATACCCATAAAAGCACAACATCTTAACAAAAAATAAATAGCAAAATGGAAGATTGACAGTACACAATGATCAAACATTTATAGTAATATAGCTATAACAATTAATAAATTTGACATATTAAAAAGAAGCTTCGAATATTTGTTTCCAGCACACTTGAGAATTAGAAAAGTGTTTCATTTGTGCTTACCTAATCTTTACATATTTTGAAATATTTGCACAGTTCACTTAGACATTTACATTTTGTTATGTGATAGAAAAAAAGCCTTTAGGAACAAAAATTAATTTGAAGACCATTAGAAGTAGCGTCGAGGCAGGGAGGGCAAATGAAAAAGAGAAAAAAAGCCATCTCTCGTCACTCTCCCCAGATTGTCAAAGCGCCTAACTATGAAGTCATAGAAGTAAACACCGAGCTCCTTCAGAAGACCGAGCCTGACATTTGACCGCCATCTTTGAATGCACTGCAAATGTGAAAAGATTAGAAAAAAATGTAAAAGGCTTGTTTACAGAAAGCAAGCTCTTTGGAAGAATTCAGTCAACAGGTTATGCTCCACGGGATGGACGAACTCAAGCTGGACAGCCTAAAATAAATAAAACCAGCTAATAGAATGTAAGCAAACGAGTGCTACAAACGAAGCCAATGTTTAGCAATGGGTGGAATGCATTCCTAGGTCGACTGTCCAAATGTCCCCAAAAAGTAGGTGACCAGGTGCGCCGCTAGATGGTTTTAAAAGTATTTTTCGAATATGGGAATCTGCATAAAGAGTGAGTAATTCTCAACTGGGAGGTGCGTTTTTTTTGCCTTTTAAACAATGCTGCAAGTTTTTACAGACTAACTCTGGGCCACAGGCTCTTATATAAATACAGCGATAGCTCTATAGTTGGTAATCATTCTTACAGATTGGCATGGAGTGGCCCCTATCTAAACGTACATGCTGAACAAAGAACCGATGAGAGAAGTTGTGAATGATCTGATCGTATGCTGCTATTCTAGTCATCCCATTCTCCGTATCAACAGATTAACAAGTTATTCTTTAGTTAGATTTTCTCTCATTGCCAAGTAGGCCTTCTGTGGCTTCCAAATACCTCTGGTTCATAAACTGGGTGGTAGAGAGGACAGAACTGAATATTATGTGGCAGTAATGTAATTGCAATCTACTGTACACAATGACCGATGAGGGAAGGCGTCTGTCACACCACGTTGCTGGTCTTGGCTAACAACTGCTCTGTAGTGTGCCTTCGCTTTGGAAATTGAATACCCTTCATAAAGTATTTCCTGCAGGGTTTGCCACCACCTAGCTAGGTACATAAGATCCACCTCAGAATGACAATGTGTACATAATGTGTTGATTGATATGTTCTACAATCTTTTCAGGGATATTCTATGAATTTATCTTTGTTTCCTGTTTAAAAATCGTTCCTGTGCTTGTGTGCAGCAGTAAGCCACTGATCCTCTGTCAGTGGTGAGTCTAGCCTGCACTCTAGACTATCCTCATGCCCAATGAGGTTTTATGAATGTGAGACACTAAATGCCAGTCCTCTGGGTAGAAGTATCTGGGGTTCATGTGGAAATATAGAAATATGTTTAGGTGAGAAATGTTCCTTGTAAATTTAGCAAACACCCCTCTACATGGATAGCTTTCATTTGCTGAAGTTCAAACCTAGACGTTATCTAGTGTTGGGCTCAGATTTAATAGACACATTCTGGACTGGAGGGAATCTTGGCACACGTTGGTCACTAGTTGATACCATGCTTGGTTAGTACATGCACCAAATTGATATCTTCAGAACACTTGTATTGTTGATTGGTTAACATCTCAAGGATACGCTATGTGAGTCTCCACGACAAAGTGTGGTAGGCATAGAATAGGTTGTACCAATAAGTACTGGTGTGCACTTGAGCTGCATAAAAATACAGCCCAAAGTTATGGCGAACCCCCCCCCCCCCCCCCCGCCTCCCCCAGCTATAAGACATGATCAGCACTACTCACTAACATATAGGCGTTTGTTCGCCCAGTCAAGTGTCAACATAAATGTTATCAGAATCATAAAGACCTACTTTAAAAAAAGTAAAAAGAGGGAGAGTCGAAAATAGAATAAAGTTTAGAAAGGACCCTTATCTTCAAGAGTTAGGTTCCTGGTCGGAGAATTTCAAAAATGTACCTGCATCACCAACACCCTAATTGTTCCACCATAGCTTTCCTCCATGATTACCCAAGCAGCATGCCAAAATATCACATACAAAATATCAAACAGGCTATTTCTTCCAGTGAAAAGTAAAATCAAGCGCACCTTGCGCAGCCTTCAAATTCTGTGAAAAAATCACTTATTTCCATTCACTTCGGCACCTGAGAGATCACCACAGTATGAATACACATCCTATGTATCAGTAGAGAGACTTAACACCTGGTCCCAGAAATTCTACAAATCATTTGCTTACAATGAGAGGAGAATCCTCTGTCTTTGGCACAGCAATTCCCTCCTGGAATGGCACTCGTAATGAGTATTCCAGAGTGAACACAAAAACTAGGGGCAGTGGGGGACATTCCTGACGCTTAATACTTTCTCCATATGTGTGTCCTTTAACCAGACTATATTTACACTATAACTCCAGTAGTTAATTGCTAGCTGTAGAAGCTCTTGATTGTAGCCCGCTTAGAAGTATAAAAAATTGCACTACACACTGGGCATATTGAGCGTTCACACACTGGTCTGGTACTCACTTTGTCTTTTGAAGCTCCTGCTGGCTGCAACAGTCCGGCCAACGTTCAGGTCAAACGTTCACTCTTTCCTTCTACTCTCACTAAGGCATATTTCCTGAGATATTTAACCTCCCAGTCGGTATTGTCTCATAACTCTTAACAGTGTTTTGCTGAGTTTATGTAACTGACCTTGGCAATATTAGTTTTCCAACTTATGAAGAGCCCTCTAGCATAGTGATATGTGACCAGGTTGACTTCAGAAATTGTTCGTTTGGTAATAGAAATGCCTCTTACGTGCACCTTTTTGCCTCACTGGGTTAGAAAAGGTGTACTGATTATACCAAGAATATTCAACCATTCTCCATCTTAAAAACAGCATTTAATAGGGCCTCAAATATTTGTCACCATGTACAATGCGTCTTAGATTGGGCTGGTGTAGTCATGGGTATCATTGCTGGGTAGTGGTTGGACAGTGCTGTGAAAAGAGGGCTGCCTTCCTCATTGATGTGCATACATCATGAGTTGACAAAAAACAGTAGTAAGTTTGAGACACGTAATGTACTAAAGGTGAAGTCTTTAGTGTTTGTCATGTTGGCACAATAGATCAATAAGACTTTGTCGTTCGATTATATGCACTACAGGTTTTGCACCAGTCTACTATATTAGGCCTATCGAGCCTTGGGTACAGCATGGTGTAAAAAGACTCTTGCCTTTATAGGCATGTGTGAATTTAGGCATGATCATGCAATAAATACTTCTTGGAGGAACGGAGGGTTGAGTGGATGTTAACAAAGTTAATCAGAAGCCTGCCTGTAGTGCACTGTATTCTACTATACTGCCTCTCCCCATCTCTGATCATCTGCACATGGGGAAATGTTATCCCCCTGCAGGTTTGGATGGCGAATTTCTCCCCACCTCCCACATGAATGCTTTATATGTGGAGCAAAGTAGCTATGCGCACTCCGTTTTCATGAAAATTGAAATTCTGGGACAGGACTTTTTTTTTGTGTGAAAGGAGTTTTCTCTGTTACTGTTCAGGTACGCCAACAATCCTCTTGTCTTTCGTCCATCATTCAACCCCTAATGTTTCAAGTAATTAATTGAATCGGCGAGCTTGAATCGTTTAGGGTCATAGAATAGTCATACCGGATATTTGCCTTAGATTGTACAAATTTCCACAGGCAAACTGCTGCCCTGCAATGGGTTCTACAGGCAAATAACCAACCCAGATTCCCTATCCTGGCATTCCTACCCGCACACTTGGACATCCTCAATCCACAAAACAAACTTTTGTCATTACCATTCATATACAATCCAAAGTAGCCTTGTAAAAGAGAACCATGAGAAAATGAATAATGCACAGGGCAGCCAGCACTACTGGCCATACCTGCTGTAGCAGCATGGTGGCAACCAAACCAGTGCACCTAAATTTCCACTTCACAACCCTCCAACCCTGCCCCCATGATATATGAAAGGATTGACTAGAAGACTGCAATGTAAAGGTGTCTCTTGAAGTCCGCTGAGCCAACAGCCCTCGGGTCAATGGAGGCAGGCCATTAATTCAATCTTTTGAAGACAGGAGCATGGACGGGAGGGTTTGGTTACTGACAGTAAACTTAATCCTTCTGATGGATACTTCTAACTGCAGATTCCTTTCCTTTGAACGCTCCCTAAGTGTCAGAACAGATTTGGGAATTTCAAGCAGTGCCCCTACTCACCGAAGGTGGCTTCATGCAGCTCCACACCAGCATCGCTGCTCTGACTCCAGTTCCTTTCTTTCTGCATTACCAGACGTGAATCGGGATTTGCTCCTCGTTTTTGACGAGATTCTTTTCTTACAAAAATGGGGTTAAGTTCAGTGTGCAAGGGTAAATGGTATCTCCCAAAACTGCAGGGTTTTAACCCTTGTACGACTGGCGCAAACAGATGTCTGTGATAGATCCCCATCAGTTATCTCGTTCGTGCTTGGGACGTGGACACTACTCCAGCACCTGCAATGAGTGTACCCAGATAAAACCATAAGGCCATACGTCACCAAACACCAGAAGATTTCATGTCGGTCAAGGTCCAAAGGAAGGTTTCATTCCTGCTCCCTTTCCTGAATCGGATCTGCAGGATATCATTGTCTCTTGATGTCTTCCAGTAAGTGTAAAGGAAACACTATATCCAAGTGGTATTTGGCCCCTTACTGCCACTCTCAAACTCCCAAAAAGATGTGTTGGCTAAACTTGCTTCCCAGTCTTGCTTCTGAACTGCATCTGCTTAAGCAGATTCTAGAACTAGTCTTGACACAACCTGACTTTTCAGAACTGCCACGGTCTTTAAAGAACAGTTCTGTTAAGCCACGCTGCATATATTTGACACTCTACTGGTTCCCTCAAAGTTATTGACTGAGGTCCTTCAGCCAGACCGGGCTCACAGCGCCTCTTCTCACTTTTTAATTCTATCCCTACAGAGCTTGTATAGCGCATAGCTACCTGGAGGCATCACAATGCTGATCGTGTGCCACAGAGTATTGAGAGGGAATTGTAGTGACTCATTTTGGAAAAGCCATGTTTTTGATGCTTGACGAAAAGGAAGTTCCTTTCAGAGAGATCGAAGAGAATGGGGGTAGGCAATTGATGATGGGTCTTTGAAGAAAGGCATTAGATGAGTGCAGCGATCTCCCTGGTATGTAAAAGGATAACTAGGAGCAATATATTACCAGCCCTTTGTCACTCGGAGCCCTATGGGAAATGCATAGTAACTTCAATCTAATCCTCTCAACCACAGGGAGCCAAAGAAGGAGATTTAAGGCTTGCCGGGCAGATTGGTGTCTCCATATGTTGTACAATATCCGAGCAGCAGAGTTTTGGACTACTTGCAATTTCTTTAATGTGGCTTTGGGTGCTTCCAGATACAGTGAGTTGCTGCAGTTCAGGCATGTGAGGATTAGTACCTGGACCACCAACCCTTTTGAGATGGAGGGAAGAAGGGGGAGCATTTTGCGTAACACTGTCGGCCGGGAACTTTGAAGTCCCGTGACGTATGCAACCATATCCCCCGGCCAGACACACACCCCCGGTTTCTATAACAACCAAATAGCTCACGTTACGTATAAATCCCCATGGTTACCAGGACTGACAAATCACACAACGACCAATGAGGTGTGGCGGAACCCAGAATCACCCAGACAACGCATGACGCTACGTCATGACGTCACCACTCAGAGTCCCGGGACCACCCCCACCCGGAACTAACAACCACCAATTAAGGGGCTTTAAAACAGGGCTTCGCAACTTCCTCCGTCCATCCCAGCGTTGTTCGGAGGAGGGGTAGGTCACTTCACCCTTGGCGAAAGAGCACCCGTGAGTATTTACTCGATTCCAACGAGGTGAGCTTAAACGCACTGTTTGCGATGACAGTTTATCGACACCGATGACATTCCTTGCTTTTCCTTATCCAGTTTCTCTTTTTGCCTACTCCGCGCTGCTGATGGAGCCCAGTCCCTATACTTCCAGGGTAGGCTTAACCATGTAGCTCTATACTTGGAAAAGAAACTCACGATCTTTAACACTCCAAGTTCTTGCCATGAACTTTATTTAGTCCTTTCACACAGGTTGTTGAAGACTCAACGGTGGCACACGAGTAGTGTTAATAATCCAAATATTACTCACATCCCACCATAGCGGTCTCAAGCATGTTGTTGAATACGGCTCCAACACTAGTTACCTGTACCTGCATGCAATCAATTCTGAAGCATGTTTTTTCACTTTTCTGCTCGTGCTGGGTCACAGTGCGATCACAACAGATCCTGTTTACCAGAGCTTGTTATTTATATTTTTCTCTCTTCCCTATCCATGTGTGCCCCTTTCTTTGTGTATTTTCTTTCAGGTTGGGTAAAGGTTATCCATACAAGAAGGACTACCTATCAGCGCGAGGACGCTGCATTTACCTACTATTGAGGTATCACAGGTTTTATAACACACAAACCCAAAACCTGTCCCCTTCACTCACTATTGTTTTATTCACCTATAGATCGGTCCTGACGAAGCGCACCGGGATCCCTTAAGGACCCACTTTTAAGCGCGAAACATGTTGACCAACTTTTATTAGGACTCACATGCACTCTCCTGAGAGCAGCAGTTATCATCACATCTGCCCTCTTTATTTCTTTTCCAAGAGGAGCTCCAGGATCACCATTTTAACCATTACTAGGTAGAGTTGCGAATAAAGGTCAAATACTCTATCAATTAATTTTTAAACACACCACTCACCACTTTGTAGATAGGCCCACACACCTCCATGCACAACTGCGGCGTCTCCGAATAAAAGATCTCCGACAAAGAGCCCTCTCGCGGGGCCCGTGGGGGACTGCAGCGCCACCCCCACAAGGAGCAACGCCCTATGATGAAGCAAGACACTCGAAAGGGTGTGTGAGGGCACTATATACAAAAAGAGAAATTCCCCACTTTCTACCCGATCTGTCTACACTTTGAGAGCACACACTACCCTCTTTAGGAACAGCTACCCTCTCAATACATATACGTGATTCTGAGGGAGCACGGGTACTGGACCTTTCTCTAATTACGCTCCCGGTCCCCCCCTCTTCTTGTAGCATAATTTAAAGTACGGCAGTTAGCCGTGGGACCTAGTTATCTTTACCTCCTCTTTCCTATCCCAAACAACCATTTCTGACCTCTCCTCAGTCATACCACCTAGGTAGCCTGCATATATAAATAACCAACATCCATATCAAGATGGATACCGTTGGTCTCAGCTTTGATGACGCCACGGTAGCAGAAATACTGCGGGCACCCTCACTACTAGGAGAAGATGGCAGCGCAGCAACAGGCAGTAAAGCAGACGACTGGAAATCACTAACATCACTTAGGAAATTACAAATTAAGACAGCTCTACATGGATTGATGATGACAGAATATCTGAGGGCTAATGTAGCACCTAATGGCCTCCTAGTTACGTTATCTCCGAGAATCTTCCTTGAAGACTTAACATTCCGCAGGGAATGGTCCCAAATCGCATGGAAGTGCACACGGGACTGGCTCGTGTTAATAATTAACACGGCGAAACGCCTCTCGGATGAACTACTTATTCAAATCACCATAGCAGAGAATGGCCTAAAAACAGGAGTCTCTATCACTTCATTCAAATCAAGACTAGCGGAAATAAATGAAGAAATGAATGAACATAAAGACTTCCTAACCAAGCAGAAGATCACTAAGTTCCAAAAAGACCTGAAAAGGTTCAACAAAGAGAAGGTTTACCCCTATACAAACGAGGAGTATATCTTTCAGAACTATGACACAACTTCTGATGAAGGGAGCAGCACGCGATCTAGTAGAACCGGTTCATTTGGCAGCGACTCAAGCCATGATGGGCAACGATATAATCAATATACTAGAGGAACATCACAACCAACACGCCCTCCCTTGTTCCAGAATCCTCCGATACCACCTCAATTCTCTCATCCATCTTTCCAACCACCAGGCTACCCAGGACAATGGATGGGACCACCACCCATGTGGCATATACCTCCTAATCATCATATTCTGCCGACTCATTTCCAACAATTCCCGAACCCACCTTTTCACAACAGAGGGAGGGGCAAAGGAAGAGGCAGAAGAAGAGGAAGTTACAAGAAGGTACAATGGCAAGACCAGGAACCAATGACGCTACGGAGCCAGACCAGAGGTCAGAGACCTTAGTGGTGAACCTTTCATCAAGACTACTAACAGACAAAGAGATCACACTCCTGGAAAAGGGGTTGGGATTTGTCCCCACACCTAGAGAAGATCCCTTTAGACTCCATCAAGAACTTCATCAGTTCTTCAGAAAGCTTAGACTAAAGGCCTTCTTCCAAGGTAAACCGGACAACCCTCCCACGGAGACCGGTCTGAAAAAACCTTCAAAGTTTACACCCACTACCGCTATGACACCCCTTGAGGTCCTCACCTACGAACAAGCGGTCCTAAAAGATATTGGAGCACTGAATCCAAAGCGACCGTACGATAATCTTTCAAAGGAAGAAAGGACTACACTTCGAGCCATCACCGAAGATCGAGATATCATAATAAAACCGGCGGACAAGGGTGGAGCAATTGTCATCCAAGACCATGAGATCTACGATAGAGAATGCACCCGCCAACTGGCCAATACCACATACTACGAAGTAATCACAGAGGATCCCACGAGGCGTCTTTTGACCAGGATTAAGAGCATGGTCTGTGAAGCTTCCACTGAAGGCTGGATCTCACAACAGGAAGCCAATTTTCTCATGACAGACGACCCTCGGATCCCGTACTTCTACACCCTTCCCAAGATACACAAGGGGGTTACCCCCCCTCCGGGCCGCCCGATCGTCTCTGGCATTAATTCTGTTCTAGAACCCCTAAGCAAATTCTGCGACTTCTATCTACGTCCCCTTGTGAGTAAGACCCCCACCTACTTAAGGGACACCACAGAGGTCCTCAATCTCATCGATCTCTTTCCAAATGCAGACGAAATAGACTTCCTAGTAACAATGGACGTTGAAGCCCTCTACACGAACATACCACAGGATGCCACGTTGGAAGTATTAGAGGACACCCTCAGGAACATTAACCCCTGGCCTTACATTACCCCCATTCCATTCATTTGCGAATGTGCTTCCCTCGCTCTGAAAGAAAATTTCTTTGCCTTCAAAACCCAACTATTTCACCAGATACAAGGCACGAGCATGGGAAGCACATTCGCGCCGAGTCTGGCATGTCTTTACATGGCTCATTTTGAGGGACAACACATTCTAGGAGAGAATAACCCCTTTAAAGAACACATTCTTTTATGGCGCCGTTATATTGACGATGTCATTTTATTCTGGCGAGGGACTGAAGAACAATGCATGGAATTCTGCAATTGGGTTAACACTCTCAATCCTTACCTGAAATTTACCAGCACAAGATCACGCCAGAAAATTCCCTTTCTAGATCTCCTTATATCATTGGAGGATGGTTGCCTACACACGACCAACTACAAAAAGCCGACAGACAGGAACAATCTCCTGGTCTATGACAGTCATCACCCTAGAGCACTCAGAAATAACCTCCCAGTTGGCCAATTCTTACGTCTGCGTAGGAATTGTGACACCAAGAAGGAATTTGAAATACAGTCTGATCTTCTCAGTAACAATCTGGCTCAACGACAATATCCTAAAAACATCATTCGCCAAGCCCATAAGCGAGCCAGGAACAGCCCCAGGGAATCTCTTCTTGAAATAAAAGACAAACCCGCATTAGACACCATGACGTGTGTAACAACCTTCACACCGAGTTCCAACAGTGTACGGAAGGCCATCAAGAAACATTGGTGTATACTGAATTCAGGATCATTTGACCCTGGCCCACCACCTTTGTTTGCTTTTAGACGAACGCAGAACTTGAGAGACCACCTGGTTCACACTAGGCCAAAACCACAAACCACACCACAAAATACACTCTGGTCTTTACCACCGGTAACAGGCCACTATCCGTGTGGCTCCTGTTCCGCATGTTCTGAGACCATGGTTTCGAAAGAAATCGATTTGGGCCTCGAGACTCCTTGGCGCCAAACAAAACACACAAATTGCAACACAACCAACTGTGTCTACACCATCGTCTGTCCTTGCAACATGAGATATGTGGGTATGACCACAAGAGCAGCTAAGATTCGTATAGGGGAACACAAGAGTACCATTAGACGAGGTAAGACCAACACCAAACTGTTGACACATTTTGCAGAACAGGAACACACAGCGAATAGCTTAAGATGGACCATCATTGTCTCCAATCCCAACTGGACGAAACGAACTTTGTTCAGACAGGAGCAACGATGGGTCCACAGATTGGGATGTGACACCAGGGGCTTGAATGATGAAATTCCATGGGTTGAGCTCATATGACACTTTTAGTCCGCTCTACTTAGAAGGATCCATTCCCTAAGAAACTGTTCATACTATAAAGACACTTACGATCCTCCTAGACACTAATCATGGTGTGATCACTCCCAGCACCTTTTCTAGAAACAACAGATAACAAGTCCGTTATCACTTCCATCACGGCTCATATCAGAGGATTCCACACCACTCTGTTTCCATATTTACATGGCGTAATAACGAACTTTCCCGTGTCTAAAGAAGACACCGTACATAATCTACTTAGTCTTTCCCATCTGCCGGGAACAACAGATAACAAATCCGTTATTACCTGCATCACGGCTCATATCAGAGGATTCCACACCACTCTGTTTCCATATTTACATGGCGTAATAACGAACTTTCCCGTGTCTTAACAAGACACCGTACTAAATCTACTTAGTCTCTCTCATCGGCCGGGAACTTTGAAGTCCCGTGACGTATTCAACCATATCCCCCGGCCAGACACACACCCCCGGTTTCTATAACAACCAAATAGCTCACGTTACGTATAAATCCCCATGGTTACCAGGACTGACAAATCACACAACGACCAATGAGGTGTGGCGGAACCCAGAATCACCCAGACAACGCATGACGCTACGTCATGACGTCACCACTCAGAGTCCCGGGACCACCCCCACCCGGAACTAACAACCACCAATTAAGGGGCTTTAAAACAGGGCTTCGCAACTTCCTCCGTCCATCCCAGCGTTGTTCGGAGGAGGGGTAGGTCACTTCACCCTTGGCGAAAGAGCACCCGTGAGTATTTACTCGATTCCAACGAGGTGAGCTTAAACGCACGGTTTGCGATGACAGTTTATCGACACCGATGACATTCCTTGCTTTTCCTTATCCAGTTTCTCTTTTTGCCTACTCCGCGCTGCTGATGGAGCCCAGTCCCTATACTTCCAGGGTAGGCTTAACCATGTAGCTCTATACTTGGAAAAGAAACTCACGATCTTTAACACTCCAAGTTCTTGCCATGAACTTTTAGTCCTTTCACACAGGTTGTTGAAGACTCAACGGTGGCACACGAGTAGTGTTAATAATCCAAATATTACTCACATCCCACCATAGCGGTCTCAAGCATGTTGTTGAATACGGCTCCAACACTAGTTACCTGTACCTGCATGCAATCAATTCTGAAGCATGTTTTTTCACTTTTCTGCTCGTGCTGGGTCACAGTGCGATCACAACAGATCCTGTTTACCAGAGCTTGTTATTTATATTTTTCTCTCTTCCCTATCCATGTGTGCCCCTTTCTTTGTGTATTTTCTTTCAGGTTGGGTAAAGGTTATCCATACAAGAAGGACTACCTATCAGCGCGAGGACGCTGCATTTACCTACTATTGAGGTATCACAGGTTTTATAACACACAAACCCAAAACCTGTCCCCTTCACTCACTATTGTTTTATTCACCTATAGATCGGTCCTGACGAAGCGCACCGGGATCCCTTAAGGACCCACTTTTAAGCGCGAAACATGTTGACCAACTTTTATTAGGACTCACATGCACTCTCCTGAGAGCAGCAGTTATCATCACATCTGCCCTCTTTATTTCTTTTCCAAGAGGAGCTCCAGGATCACCATTTTAACCATTACTAGGTAGAGTTGCGAATAAAGGTCAAATACTCTATCAATTAATTTTTAAACACACCACTTTGTAGATAGGCCCACACACCTCCATGCACAACTGCGGCGTCTCCGAATAAAAGATCTCCGACAAAGAGCCCTCTCGCGGGGCCCGTGGGGGACTGCAGCGCCACCCCCACGAGGAGCAACGCCCTATGATGAAGCAAGACACTCCTAAGGGTGTGTGAGGGCACTATATACAAAAGGAGAAATTCCCCACTTTCTACCCGATCTGTCTACACTTTGAGAGCACACACTACCCTCTTTAGGAACAGCTACCCTCTCAATACATATATGTGAGGATTAGTACCTGGACCACCAACCCTTTTGAGATGGAGGGAAGAAGGGGGAGCATTTTGCGTAACACTGTCAACATGCCATAACAAGTGGCAGCTAATTTTACAGCTTGAGTCAAGTTAGATGTTTCTCCAACCATATACCTAAACTTTTTATAGCTGATTTTGGGGACGGAGGAGGACCTAAGCTGCTTGGCCAACCCAAGTCAGAAGAGGGATTCAAATTGTTGCCCAGGATCATAAGCTCTGTTTTGTCTTTTAGTTTGAAACAAGCTTTCCATCCACTTGGGAACTATCTCTAGGCAGGGGCCAAGTGAAGGGGATACAGGGATTTGAGTTAGTGAAAAGACCAGTGTAGTATCGTTCACATATATTATTGAGTTCCCAATGGGGAGGACATTCTCATCAGAAGTTTAATATATAAATTGAAAAGAGCAGGGCTCAACAAGGAGCCCTGGGTACTCCACGTTTAAGGGGGAGATTGTCTGATGTACAGAATCTGAAAGGTCCTGTCTTTCAAAAAAGATTTGAGCCAATGCAGTACATGCAATTCCAGCATTCTGTATTCTATCTGTGAGAATGTTCTAGCTTATAGTGTCAAAGCGTAGTTGAGATCTTTGAGGATGATTGATGCCAAACCTCTCTGATTTAAAAACCTTTTGACTTCTTCTACAACTGCCAGGAGAGCAGCCTCTGTCCCGTAATAGGGATGAAATCCAGTCAGCGCAGCATGTAAAATGTTGTGTTTCTCTAACAATTCAGAGAGCTGAAGCTTGACCTGTCTTTCAAATATTTTACTTATCCTGGGCAGGAGAGAAGTAGGACAATAATTCCGTAACTCACGAGGATCAAGATTGTGCTTTTTCAGAAGTGCTTTTACCTTGGGCATGTTTCCGCACTGCCGTGCACAAACCTTTAGTTAAGGAGAGATTAGCCAATTCAAGCAGGGAGGGAAGAATCTCCTCTGCTACTCTGGCTAAAAGGGTGAGCCAGCTCCTATGGATAGTCCGATTTTTAATTTTGCTTAAAATATCTGAGGGGCTGTCTAAAGTCAAGTAGGGAAAAGCTGTCTGCTTGAATAGATTGGTGACTGTCCTGTTTCTCTTGGAGTTACCGATGTCAAGAGTGAGTGACTTATTGAAACATGGCATAGATGGTCTTAATTTTTCTCATTTTTTTTTACCAGGTCATTGCATTCTACAGGAAAGGCTTCCAAAGCTGGGCCATTTGAGCAAGGCTCTAGAAGGGTTTTCACGACTCAAAACCTTTTGTGTGGAGAATTGGAGGCGCCATTAATTTTCTCCTCAAAGTATCCAGCTTGAGCTTTAAAAATAATTTTGGCTTGAGATTCTGATGGTGTCCTGATATTTCTGTTTAGATATCTCCCCACAATCTTCTCTAGATCGTTTTGTCTTTTTTACACACTTGCTTGAGTTTCCGAAGGCGTGGAGTGTTCCTGGGTGCAGATTTGTCTGTAGCTTTTCTAATGTGAATTTTTTCCCAGGATCACTGAATCAAGTGAGGACTCTAACCAATGGGAGATCCTATTGTCTACTTGGGTTGGGGGTCAGACCCTAGAAATTGCCGAGTGGACTTAAGTGCATGTTTCCAGGCATCCATAGGCAGTTTCGACCAGACACTGTTTTTCTGACGGTTTGGTTTAGCATTTATAAATTACTGCCAGGAGTCCAAAATAAGTAGGATCAAAAAGTGATCCAACCAAGTAATGGGAAGAGGTTCAAGAACCTTTAGCATATTGTCTGTAGAGAAGCCCGGATTGAGTAAGTGACCCTTCTCGTCGGGGAGCCCTGACACCCTTCGTAGTAATGGAATTGCCTTCATATCCTGTAAAAGGCCTGAGCGTTTGCTAGCTCCTCCAGATGAAGATTGAAATCTCCTAGAATGGAGAAGTTTTCTCTAGTGCTAGCCATATGTGCAGCTACTACCGGAGAGAAAGTGATGACATTTACCACATGGGCCAGGCGGGGGTTTGAGGGGGGGATAGGCGTTGTCTATACAACAATAGCCCAGAGAACTTCGGTGTGTGTAGGAGAAGCTAATTGCAAAGATCACGCTTTCACAATCTAAAATATGTGCAGGTTCGGTAAACCAGCTAAATTCGTGATTGCTAGTCTTACTTTTTTCTCGCAGTGTTTGCGTGTAATGGAGTATCTCCTGGGGCAAAAATCTGAACATGGTGCGGCCCATACTCCCCATGGAGTCCGGTTTCTGTCAGGACACCGGAATCTGGTTTCTTGTCCTCCATAAGTGCAAAAAGTTCTAGCTTGTGAGCCAGGAGTGATCTGCAAGTAATTAAAAACATTCACCAACAAACTTAGTCGGGAATGTTTTTTTTTTTGTTGTTGTTTTTTTGGGGGGTTTTTTGCATCTTGTATACCTGACAGCAGTTTTTTATAGGTTGTTTCTCCTGTGTAAACATTGATGGAATGAAGGAAACTTTCTCTAAAGTTTCCTTGTAATGCTGATTGAGTAGAAGAATAACTTACTAATGAAAGACCAGGCAGGACTCCTGGCCCATGGCTTCGTTCGGGCGTGAACAGATGCAGATGGACTTACCTTTGGCACGCCACCAATGGTGCTTCCACCACTAATTTTATAGAGGAAAGCAAAAAAGCTAAATACCGTCTCAGCATTTCCAAAAAGTGCGATCGGGTATTTGAAAGCAGTACTTTAAAAACATCCATATTTCCTCAAACAGCGCTAAAATCCACTCACTTCCCTCATGCCCCCCCCCCCCACACACACACACAATTAGCAGCAAGTCAGGAAAGATTCCCCCCTTTGTGGATACGCTACTGGGAGGCATTGGTAAAGCCTTGCTCTGAACGTTTAGCAAATTGCCAATCTAGCTTTTTAAAATTTAGCAGAAAGCTTTTGGTGCAGGCATCCAGCAGTAGGGTCAACCTAAATGCATTCTCTGCTACTCTGCCCGATCGGAAATATAAGTGCATTGAGGGCTTTGGTAATCGCATTTTTTTCTTCCTTTTTCATTGCCCTTTACTTAGCAACTTAACCTACTGGGCCACTGTTACCATGCTCTCTAGGACTCTGTGGCCCTGGTAGTACCTGCTGTCCCTGAAGACATCAGACCTTCCCTCTCATAAGCTATTTGGAATCTCCCAAGGTCCGTACCAATTGCGTGCCCCAAGTTGGATCTACAAATCGACCATCGGGGTTATGCCCTCCCATTTATTTGCAACACACCTTGCTTCACCATCTGTAATGTTGATGGCGTGCCATCTATCCTTGTTCCAGCAGGAAGTGCAGGCCCTTCTGGCCCAAGGAGCTGTAGAGATGGTCAGTGTCAGAAGTGTGCACTGGCTGTTACCCCTGCTACTTTCTGGTGCCAAAGCAGGATGGAGGCCTTTATCTCATTCACTGGTTTCGCTGGTCTTTTTCTTGGAAGGGCCAGTTCAAGATGTTCACCCTGGCCCAAGTCTTCTCTGCCCTCTACCCTTGAGTCTAGACGGTAGCATTCGACCTGCAGGGCACTTATTTCCACATCCGTCCTACAGGTGTTACCTCTGGTTCACAGTGGGCCTGGAACGTTTTCCGTTTGCTGTGCTCCCCTTCACCTTACCACTGCTCTTTGGGTTTTCACAAAAGGAATGGAGGTGGTTTTGGTGCATCTTTGGAGTTCAGGGGTTGGGAGTAACAGCCTTTCCCCTACCTAGACAAATTGCTGCTGAAGGCAAGCTTGCTCCAGGCAGTAGTCACCCACCTCCAGACCAATGCAAACCTTCTAGCATCATTGGGGTTTACTATCAATGTGCCAAAGTCACAAATTATTCCCTAACAGGTGCACCCATTTTTCAGAGCTACTTTGAAAATGGTGCACTTTTGTGCCTTCCACCCAGAGCAGAGTCTAGGATATTCAGGCCATTTTGTCGATGTTTGAGCCTCTGTCCTGGAGTCCTCCTCCTCATGAGGATGACTGGGGCTCCTAGCCACCTGCATCCTGCTGAAGCAGGACATGTGGCATATGCAGGCTCTACAGTGGGATCTAAAGTCTCATTGGGCACAGCATTAGGGGGGGATCTCTCCAGGGGTGGCTCTTCCATTAGGGCGTAGGAGCGCCGCCTCACTGCTTTCTCGCAGTGTGAGAAGCAGAAAATAAAATGGTATGTTCGAGGCTTATGAGCTGCAGATTGTACACTTTTGCATAGATTGCCATCTAGTGTTGGGCTCGGGTGCTTGCACCTCGTTTGTCTTGGAAGAAGTCTTTTGTACTCACGAGATAGGTGACTCCTCCTTTGGATGATAGTGCACATGGGCATCAACTCCATCCTCCGATTGTTTTTTCCGCCATCGGGTTCGGATGTAATTTGCTGCGCTCCGGGTCGACGTTGTTCGATTCCCCTTCGATGCGCAAAAAAATTCCCACCGCTCGACTGTATTGTCTCGATCGCGAATCTCTCTCCACGTGCATCCGGTTTCAAAGACACTCTCGAGTCCGGTCGGCGATGTGGGCCTTTGGGCCAATCGGCACCATCAACCAGCTTATGGAAAGGACTCCATTCAAAAAATGCAAGTGTGGGGCTAAATTCCCACACACAGATCTCCATGAGGTCTGCAACCTTTGTCTCTCGCTAGAACACAGGTGTCAACACTGCCAGGCCTGTGACTCTTTAGAGGTCCAAGAAGACTATACCTGATCGCTGGGCCCAACGACACAAAATGTCCAGGTCAACCGTTTCGGCGCCGGAGAACATCTTCGAGGCAGGCTCTGATGATCCAGACACAGGAGACGAACATGCCACCATCTCCGAAGCAGACTAATCGGAATCAGATGACAGGATGATTACTCCAGGTCAACGGAGCGCGAGTACGGACGTCGACGCCCCGAAACAACAAAAGGCTCGGTCACACCCTCACCTTCGGGTTCAGGTCCGCACCGAGAAGTCTTCAGAAGCCCCGCCTCCGGGCCCGGCTCCGAAGCATTCAAAGCCTTCAGGCAGCTCGGGATCGAGCCAGCCACAACATGGTACCCACAAACATCGTCTGCACCTAAGCATAAGCCTAAATCCCGCCCACGACAGAATCTTCGGCACCGAAACCCAAGGTCCACTCGTCTGCGCCAAAGCAAAAACCTTCAGAACCCAAGATACAGGCTAAGCCGTCAGGGTCAAACTCCACCGTGGCTAAAGGAGATACAAACACCACTCGGAGCCGAAGTCTTTGGCACTGAAAACAAACAGTGGATCCAAAGAACTTTTTCATCTAGATACACCAGATCCTAAACAAGGAACACTTCAAATTGACCCCATTACTGGATAGGTCACATCTATTCCACCTAAGAAAAGTAAGTCGGACACCTGATATACCCTCCAAGAAGAAAGACTCTTCCACCTCAACTAGGAGGCCTTTCTCTCCACTTTCACAGCCTTTAAACACTGTACCTTCTCCAGCACACTCTCCAGTGCCTGCTTTTTCACCACAAGGGGACGATGATGACATGGGAGGTGACGATGACGACACACACGCACCACTTGATACTGATGATGATGTCCACAATATCACACCTAGGGACCCTTGGGACGATTACAATGTCCCAGATGGGCTCCAGACAGATTCATACCCCTCCCAGATGATAGTATAGGATTTGCGCAAATAATAGAGCTGCACAATACCATGGGGTCCAACTACATTCAGACCGCCAGGAGGACTTTTTACTGTAGACTTTTGCTCAGCCTCAAAATTCAACAGACACACTCCCTATGCTGAAAGGAATAATCAAACATGTACCTGACATTTTCAAAGGCCCAGTTAGGGCTAAGGTTATTAACCCTAGAATAGAGAAAGTATAAGCCAGCTCTAAGTGACCCAACTTACATTAAAGGCCAGCTCCCTCTGGATTCTTTGGTTATAGCAAATGCCCGCAAACCACAGGGGAGGCCCCTCCACCGGACAAGGAGTCTTAAGTTACTCGATACATCAGGCAAAAGGGTTGCAGCTCAAGCAGCAAATCTTTGGCGTATTGCCAATTCACAAGCGTTACTAGCAAGCTACAACAGGGCTCACTATGATGAGCTCGAAAAATTCATTCAATACCTGCCAGATGTGCATAAAACCTAGGCAAATGACATTATACTAGAGGGAAAGTTAATTACTACCTCAGTGTGCACCTGATGCAGCAGATACAGCATCCAGTGTTACTGCGTAGACATGCATGGTTACACATCTCTGGTTTTAAGCAGGAAGTGCAGTCTACCATCCTCAATCAACCCATAGATCAGGAACACTTGTTTGGACCCACTGTGGACACATCTTTAGAAAAGATGAAAAAGGACACAAACCGCCGAATCCATGGGGGCTCTACAGACAACCGCTACCAGAGGTTCCTTTTCATCGCTCCTTTTATAGGGGCGCCTCAAAATCCATTGGCACTGACAACGCCTCTTCTAATTAGAAAAATCCCACCCACACCTCCCCTAACAGAGGTTATTCTAGAGGAAATTACAGAGGCAATAGCAACCGAGGGAGAGGATGCGGGTCTAACACTCGCAACTCCCCCACCACAAAACAGTGACTTCCTTCCACTTCCCCCAGACTATTCCACTCTAGTCGGGGGAAGACTATCACAGTTTCTACCTGTGTGGAACTCAATCACCACAGTCGGGTGGGTGAGACAAATTATCCAGTATGGTTACTGCCTGGAACTTACTGCTACAACCCCCCAACATACCATCCACACAGTGTCCCATGTCCACCGAACATCTAACGCTTCTCAAATGCGAGGTTCTCTCCATGCTTCAAAAACACGCAATGGAACCAGTTCCCCTAGAGCATCAAGGAACAGGGGTGTACTCGCTATACTTTCTAATCCCCAAAAAGGACGGCTCCCTCAGACCAATATTGGACCTCAGACCCCTAAATTTCTACATTCAGTCAGATCATTTTCACATGATCACTCTTCAGCAAGTCCTTCCATTGCTTCAACAAGGCGACTTCCTTGCCCCATTAGATCTCAAGGATCCCTACTTCCATATTCCCTGCTCCCAGAAAATATCTAAGGTTCACAGTGGACGGCCAACCCTATCCGTTCAAGATCCTGCCATTTGGGGGTAACTACAGCACCCAGGGTCTTCACAAAGTGTCTGGCGGTAGTAGCCGCGCACTTGAGAAGACAACACATTCATGTGTTCCTGTACCTGGACGACTGGCTAATAAAAGCCAAGTCACACAGGCAGTGTGTACAGCACACCTACCAAACAATTTAGCTACTACACAATTTGGGGTTCACAATAAACTACACCAAATCCCACCTGCAGCCCTCCTACATACATCAGTTTCTAGGGGCCACAAACACTTTCAAAGCTCTGGCATACCCCAATCCAGCCATAATAGCCAGTATACAAACCCTCATCAAAAGGTTTCAACCACACCACTCCCTTCCAGCTTGAGTGTTTATGCAGCTAGGAATGATGATCTCTTGCGTTCTCAGTGTCCTTCAAGCAAGACTCCAGATGCGCCTTTTACAAGAGTGCTTAGCACGTCAGTGGAACCAGGCTCAAGGTCAACTTACAGATCTAGTGTTGGTGGACAGCCGCACACCTCGCTCTCTGCAGTGGTAGAACACACAAAACCTATCCAAAGGGCGGCCGTTCCTAGAGCCAGTTCTGCAGATAGTACTAACATCGGACACATCCCTCACCAGCTGGGGAGTTCACCTCCTAAACCACACAGTCCAGGGCAGATGGACCACTCAACACAAAGTGCTCCACATCAATCACCTAGAATTACTAGCAATATTCCTGGCGCTAAAATCATTCCAACCACATCTCAACAAAACTGTCCTAGTCTGAACGGACAACATGACCGCAATGTATTACATACAAAAACAAGGAGGAACACACTCGTTGCAGCTTTCTCAACTAGCGCAACACATATGGCGATGGGCCATCCCGCAAAACGTACATCTCCTAGCGGAACATCTTCCAGGAGTGCACAATCGGATTGCAGATCTACTCAGTTGTCAGACAGAACAAATTCACGAATGGGAACTTCATCCACAGGTTCTTCAACCATTTTTCCAAATGTGGGGCCACCCAGACATAGATCTGTTCGCCACACACAAACGCAAAATGCCAACCTTCGCTGCCAGGTTTCCACACCCATCGTCAAAGGGCAATGCGATATGGATGAACTGGTCAGGCAGATTTGCGTATGCTTTTCCACCACTCCCAATCATTCTGCTAGTAATACGCAAGCTCAAGCAACAGTCTCTCAAAATGATCCTTGTTGCTCCCACATGGGCACGGGAACTGTGGTTCACCACACTTCTAGAACTCTGTGGTTCCACACCAAAAACTGCGTCTCTCCCTGAAACTACTAACGCAGAACCATGGAGACATAAGACACCCCCATCCAGGTCAACTGAATCTTGTAATCTGGCTCCTGAAGTCCTAGAGTTTGGTTACCTTAACCTTCCACCGGACTGTATGAACATCATTAAAGAAGCTAAATGCCCTACTACTAGAGCCTGTTACGCAGCAAAATGGAAAAGATTCGTTATTTGCTACAATAACAAAATTGACCCACTGGATGCTTCAATCCAGGACATCATTTGATACTTGCTGCATTTACAAACATGTAATCTATCATATTCATCCATAAGATTACATCTAGCAGCTCTTGCCTCTTACTTATAGAACAGACAACACTTGTCCCTGTTAAGAGTACCTTCAATTAAATATTTTTTGGAAGGCCTTAAAAGAGTAATTCCTCTCAGAGTACCACCCTCTCCGGTGTGGAACTTAAACATTGTCCTTACTTGGCTCATGGGTCCACCATTTGAACCTCTGCACAAATGTGGATTGCAGTTCCTTACATGGAAAGTAGCTTTCCTAGTGGCAATCACCTCTCAGGAGAGTAAGTGAGATCTAGGCGTTAACCATACAAGAACCATTCTTACAAATACATCGTAACAAGGTAGTTCTCAGAACAAACCCAAAATTCCTTCCCAAAGTAATCTCTGCTTTCCATCTTAACCAATCAGAGTTACCAGTGTTTTTCCAAAACCCAGATTCGGTAGCAGAAAGCGCTCTTCACACACTTGACGTCAAAAGAGCCCTTCTTTATTATATTGACTGGACTAAAACATTTAGAAAGGCAAAATAGCTGTTTGTAGCTTTCTCACCACCTCATAAAGGAAACCCCATCTCTAAAGCTGGGATTGCTAGGTGGATAGTCAAATGCATTAAATATGCTACCAAAAGGCTAAACGCACATTAATAATTCCCCCTAGAGCGCATTCAACACGCAAACTAGGGGTCTCCATGGCATTCTTGGGGATCATTCCCTTAGATGACATCTGTAAAGTAGCAACATGGTCTACACCACACACCTTCACCAAACACTATTGTGTTGATATGCAGGCAAAGCAACAGGCTTCTGTAGGCCAGGCTGTTCTTAAGACGCTTTTTCAAACCACTGCAGCAGATCCAGGTGACCACCGCTAGGAGAGACACTGCTATACAGTCTATGCAAAAGTGTACAATCTGCAGCTCATATGCCTCAAACGGAAAATGCAACTTACCAGTATGCATCTGTTCTTCGCATGTAGAGCTACAGAGTTGTACACGCCCACCCGCCTCCCCGGGACCTGTCTCTGTTCAGATAATTACGGTATTATCTTAATTAGATGAACTTACATGGACATCTCTTCTATTTCTTTCTAACTCCATCATTTCCCTTCATGGCCAAAACAATCTGAAGATGGAGTCGATGCCCATGCGCACTATCGTCCAAAGGAGGAGTCTCCTATCTTGTGACTACAAAAGACTTCTTCTAAGACAAACCACAAGTTGCAAGCATCCAAGCCCAAAACAAGATGGTGATCTATGCAAAAGTATACAACTCTGCAGATCTACATGCCAAGAACAGATGCATAAGTAAGGAAGTAGCATTTTCCTTTAAATACCATTTTTATTTTCTGCTTCTTGCGCTGCGAGAAAGCAGAAGGCAGGGATATGCCTGGTTGGGGGCGGGCGGGTCGGGCAGGAGTGGCTTGCACCACTCTGAGTACCCTGACTGCTTTGGTCGGCCCTGGGGCTGACCAAAGAAGTCATGCGCACTCTACATTTTCGCCATGAAAATGGCCTCCCTACAGCTGCCCGGCTGGGCACTGTCCGGGACTCCGCACCAATCACAACGCTGCCATTGCAGCATTGTGATTGGCTACAAGAGGGGCGGGAGCATGCCTGTTCCTGTTCTGGCCCGGCCCAGGAGCAGAGGCTCAGGTAAGTTTTATTTTTATTCTACACCCCCCGTGCAATAACCCATCACCCTCTCCCTTTCCCTTTCCCTCCCCCTCCCCAAGCCCCTCGCCACCTGCGAGAATTGAATTGCGAGCCGCGACTGGATCTCTCTGACCAAGGCCAGAGTTTGGAGGACACTGCATACAACCACTAATGGTGACTGTTGGATAGAAATTGTGAGGGGCAGCCTCTTTTCCCCAACTGGAGCTACTGGTATTGACTGATGCATTGCTTTAAAGCTGGGGAAGGCCATCTGGGGAAGTAAGGTGATCAGAGGCATCTGCCTCCAAAGGAGGCTTGGCTCTACCTAAATCTACTGGAGTTACAAGTCATCCACTTGGGTGTGTTGAAAGCCTGCCACCCATTAAAGGGAGGCTGGTGCAGGTGCTCATGGACAACACCTTTGCCATGTAGTACTACAACAGACTGGGTGGGGTGTAGTTGGGAGCTCTGCCAGGAGGCACTACATTTCCAGAAGTGGCTGGATCACGCAGGGGGATCTTCTTGGTGGCACACCACCTGGCAGGATCTTTGAACTTTTGGCAGACAAACCTGGCCATGGATGCTTAGCAGATCATCAATGGCAGCGACACTGGAGGTGGCTTAAGGTATCTTCCGTGAATGGGGGAACCTTGGCTCAATCTTTTTTGCCTTGCCGAGAATGCACAATGTCAACATTTTTGTGTTTCCTAGACTTCTATCTCTCGAAGACTCATTCCACCTAGATTGGAGCCTGGGACTCCTAAACGCCTTTCCACCGTGTTCCTGTTCCAAGATCTGAAGAAGATCTTGAATGATCGGCCCCAAGTCACCTTAGTGCTTTCAGAGTTGGCAAGGACAGTGTGGTACCCATAACTCCTGGGCACGAGCATCTGTCCTCTGATCAGGCTGGCAAGAAGGATCTTCTGTCGCAGCAGTGGACCTGCGCAATCTTCATCTCCATGATTGGAGGTTTAGCAGCAGCAGCAGCAGACTTCATTTGACCTCCCTCCCAAAGAAATGATGCCTACTAGCTATCCAAGAAATCTGTATAGGCCTGCTGTTTGAACTAGTTTGTGGTTTTGTACGGTACTCTGCAGATTGACCCACTTCAAGCCAAACTATCTGAAATATTACTCTGTGTTGTCTCTGGCCAATCAAGTACTTGCTTTGGGCACAGTTAAAGGTTATTTGTTGGCTCTTTCAGCTTTTTATGGTTGCCAAACTAGTTCCGTACCATCAATTGACTCTCAAATAAAATAATCATTATTTAAAAAATAAAAAAATAAATCATTTACTTTTGTGTTTTATTTTTTATTTTTTACAGCATCTGTTTCCTTCCACATCTTTCATCATGCATTGGTGGAACATGTACTCACTTTCCTAATGTATATTCCCTATGAATGACTGCACAGCTGTCCATTGTGGCTTCTCACTAAAGATTTTCCTTCTCGCCATAACATACGTGCAGCACGTGAATAGCAACAAGCTTTTTCAACCAGCTGTACACAACATTCTTTCTAGGCAAGCTAGTCTTGAGGACCTGATCCTCCTCTCCACCCCATCCCTCTGAGAAGGAGTGACTCCATTGTATGGATTCCTAAAAAGCGCTTAAATTGATGGCACCAGGGAACATTGTGTAGACAATAGCTTTGTTACATTTGCTCAACCAAAAAAGGGCAGGTCCGAGCCGTGCATAAGAGGGCAATTTCTCACTTGATTGTTTTGCTCATTAAAATCTTGTATGCTCTAAGAAGCAGGGTACCTGACCTGGGTATTTGTCAGGCTGCTACATGGGCATCAATTCTTATGTTCACGAAGCAGTACTGGCTGGACAGCCAGGTCTGGTGTGAAGGTGACTTTGCCTGCTTGGTCATGCAAGACTTTGTGACCTGAATCTGTTCACAAATCCACCACCTTGGAGGTACTGCCTTGGTATCTACTGAAAAGATGAGGATTCTGCAGTTAAAAGTACCAAACGGAAGAACAAGTTACTTATCTTCAGTAGCACTCTCTCTGGTGGATACTCCAGCGAACTGCAGCTTCTTCACTGGCCCTTCCACCGCCCTGTTCTGTGAGTCAGATTCTTTTCTGTATAAACTGGTCCCAAACTAGAGAAATGCACACTGGTGTGGTCCGATCTTCTGGTGGCCTTTACATCTAGGGGAATAGCCAGCCTAGAAGGCAGCTGATGTCTGTATGGGTTGGTGGTGCTTAGGCGGCTCGCACATGACTTCTGGAGCAAAACAACTTTGGTGTGAAACTCATGACTCTACAAGGGATGCTGCTTGATAATTTCTGGATCCAGTCTGATGCCTGGAGAGTAGTCAAAAGGTGAAGGATATGTGGTTAGAGAAAGTATCCAACAGAAAGAGCACTACTGAATGGAAGGAACATTGTCTTCTATGACCAAGTGTCTTGTACTCCTTCCCCCAGTCTTAGAATAACAGAACCTACTCTTCCAGAAACAGATGCCTTACATGAAAGAAAATATTGCATAAAGAGTACACAATTCTTGTCACTAACTCCTGGTGTGGTATCCCAATATTGTGCCAAGGCCCATGGACTCCATTAATGTCCGCATGCTTCCTAGGTAGTGGGGGAGTCTTTGAAATATGCACCATATCTTCAACTTAATCTTTCAACCCCGCTGGATATATCATGACAGATTCAGTTGTTGGAGCTTCATTTTTATCTTCCCGGAGGCCCTTCTTGTCTCCTGCACTGCTAGGGAAAAGTTGGAGAAACTAAGAAGGTTTTCCCCATTATGCATCAAATCTTGTTTTTTCTGCCCATTCTGAAGATTCAGTAGGCAGGCTATGATACGGCAAAAGTGCACCAATGCCTAGTTATTTTGATCTCAGGGATCACAGTCCATTCCACAATGAACTTTTAGGAAAGTTGAGATCTATCAAACAACTCGGCCAGCAAAGCTTCCACGGTTCTCTTTCTTGCCTGTGTTTGGAAACTCTAGAATTTCCACAATTCTCTCCGACTTTTCAAGCCCTCATTCTCTGCTTCTGTGATCTCCAGTACCTTCTCAGTTTACAATAACATTCCATTTTTAATGGATGTATAGTATTCAAAATGCGAAATAAGGTCAGCTATGTTGATGTGAGTAGTATATTTATGTATTTTTTTTATGTGGTTCATTCATGTAGGCAGTTTTCAGTCCGTATCTAGGAAATCTCTTTTTTCATGTATAAGCGGAAGGTTTTGATTAAAGTCGTCGGCGCCACTTCTCTCCGTATGACGGAATTGCTTTCAAATACTGTTGCATGCTTGTGGGTCAAATGACAGCTTGTTTTGTTTCTGATCTCCCTTCCCCATGTTCGAGGAGAAAGGAAAATGTGTGTTCAAGGGATAGAACTATTCTTATAGCCCTCAAAGCAAGCAGGGCATACGTCGAGGGCAAGCAGCAGCACAGGAGCAGCAAGTGGTCAAGTCAGTAAGTGGGCCTTAGGTTTATAACCACTACCAACTTGCAGACTGAGCGCCAGAGGTGATCTCATCAAATGAGTCCCCTAAGGTCTGAATCTTGTGTACCAGAACACAAGTAGGATCATATACCAGATATAGTGGAAGCAAATGGTAGTGGACAAAACATTTGCATAAATGGCAGTCAGCTGTACATCACAATGACATGGTGTCCTCACTGAACACATTCACCAACAGGTAGTGTTAATGAAGGCTCAGTCACAATACGTTACACTGTCAAGATGCGTGCACCGGAAGTGCACCCATCACAGTACTAAACTAAATTCAAGGTAACACCATATGAAGCAGCCAACCTCTAGCACCAAGCAGCAACGTTGTATACCTCCAGTAAGTAACTTAAACCATGCAGCCAGTACCGAAAACTCTGAAACCAAGGAGCACCTTGGAAATATTAATTTCACGCCCCTCCTAACAATCCACCCCTCCCCCCCCACCCTCCCCCACCCTCCTTTGCACACTCCAGTACTTGGGTTCTTCCTGGGCTGCTTCCATAGCATGCTACATCCAATATGATGGCCAGAGTAATTGATCAGCTGTCCTTGCTCTTTCTGCTGATGGGGCTTGGGTTGAGGAGGTTGAACCTCTGGCACAAGATTCTGGAGCAAAGGCACCATGCTACACACAGTTTTGATGAAATGCCACAGTGTCCAAATAGCGTCTTTGCCAGGCACCCTACTCTCTAGCCACATCCCCTCCCACCCCTTCAGCTAAACTCGTAGCATTAGGGGCTGCAACATGCCACCAGACTAGCCCATCCTCGTCGCCAGTGTTGCAAAGTAACTTCTCCCCACGAAGAAAGATGCAGATGCTTGGAAAGTGAGTTCAAGTAGATTTATTCCAAGTTGTAGGTTAACAGCTCATCCACCCAACCGTCAGCAAGTTAATCACCACACTGACTCTAACATTCTACTCTCTATCATACAGTCACTTAACATTCTAGAACACTAGAGATCCCACCGAGATGCAGTGACATGTAACCAAGAAAAGGAGAAAGCCTTTACAACATACTTGTAGACCAGGCTAACCTGGTGCAAAAGTGTTCTTCACACCCTGCGGCCTAACAGGCTTTAATTGGTCAGTTGGAGTGTCGATTTTCACTCACTCTGGAGGTTTGAGAGGGCATAGGATCAACAGATCATTGGCCAGACAGGCAGTCTCATCTAAGTGGTCAAAATAATTGGGAGTCACCAAATAACTATTCTTCAAAATGCTTTTTTTTTTTTAATATATATTTCACAATTGAAAATACATTTTCCATAATGGTTGTTTTCTCCGCTGTACAAATATTCATCCAGTGTTGGAATTCATTTATAGAAAGACATTTCCTCATCTACTATTTTTTAGATTTCAATTGTAATTTGTAAGGGTAATTTGTAGAGCACACCGTGACCGAATGGTATCCTGGCACTAATATTGCTAAAATCATCAAAAAGGCAGATATTAAGGAAAAAGGAGACCTCAACTGTGAGAAGTTGGCCTGGTATATGATGTTCACTACTTAAAGTGAGCACCTTGTACCATGCCAAGCAACCCTTATGGTGTGGTTGTAAGTCAACCTTTTCGGACCAGCTGCTCTAGTGGTAGCGTAGGCTAAGCAGTCTTTCAGGCTAAACTCGTTTAGGCATGTAAAGCAAGCTGTTTTACCATATGTAACCCCCCTTTATACCAATGAAAGGACACCACACAGATATATATTCAAAATATATATGTATTTATTACTCAAAGTATCCCCTAGACTCTTTATGAGCACAGGAGCACAAATCGTTAAACAAGAAAGTATCACAATATACGAAAGTTGCACTTTATATGGATAGGCCCTGGTGGCCGCTCAAACCATATACTAAAATAGTGGTATAAGTACCACGAACAGGAAAGGGACAAGGCCTAGGGCCTCTAGAATCGCTGGGCCTACAAGGAGCTAACTTTAGTTAGTGACCAGGAGTTCCACGGGTTGCGTTTGCAGTGAGGAAAGTTACACGCGGGCTCCCATAGGTTTTCAATGGGTGCGTAAATGTTCAAAAGTTACTGCTGGAAGGGTCTTCTGGTTGGACTACGAAATCAAGACTTCAAACCTAGACATTTGAGATGTTACTCTACACTTGTGCACCGGAGTGCCAGCTTTACCTCACCCACAGGAAGCGGGTGCATAGGGCTCGAAGTGCGTCGGATTTCGTCTATCTGTTCAATGGAGCCTGACAACAAAGATGCTGCAGGCGGTCGGTCCAGAAGAGATGCGGTGGATCCAAGGATGGATCGGAGGTGTAGAAGACCTGTAAGCAGAGGGGACAGTGCTCACAGTCACTAGCCAGTGACCGGCGTGGCACCAGGTAGGTACCAGGCGATGTCGGGTGCAAACAGGTGAAGAGGTGTAGCTTGTCTCTGCAGCCACGTGGTCCCTGAAGGTCGACGACGTCCAGGAGTCGGTTCACGAGCTGACCCACGCAGGCTCTCGCTGTCGGCAGTGTAGGCGACTCAGAAGAAGCAAACCAGCATTGGCAAAAGCAGGAGTCGCAGGAATCGAAGAAAGCTGTTAGCTCTGACCAGCAAGGTCAGAGGGGCTGCTCCTTTGGAGGGAAGCAGGGGCCAGTCTGGAGCAACCAGACCAGCGTCGTAGTTTTCAAAAAGGTTTGCCAAGATGGCCACTAGTCAACGGGCCAGGGACCGGGCAGGCGCGTCGAGTCGCAAAGTGCAGAGGGGCCCCACGCAGATCATGGAGATGCTGGAGGGCTCACCTTTGGTGCAGATGCTGCTCGGATGTTGGGCTTCTCAGGACCCAAAGCACAACTTGGAGGGAGCCTCTGTTGTCGCGCTTGCAGCTTGTCGAGTGTCTTCCAAGATGGCTGGCTCCACGTGTCTCGGTGCCTCCACGGGTTCCTTCTTTGCAGGGACTGTGGATCGGGCTGTGAGAGGTCTGGAGGTCCAGTTCTTGTCGGTCTCTGGGCTCGGGCTCCGGCGGGAGGCGGCGGCAAAGCAGACGTCGATTCGCTGGTTGGTGCTTGCGTTAGCAAGATGGTCACTCCCTGACCATAGGGGAGGTATTCCTTCAGTCTTCTGTGCAGCAGAACGTCGAAGTTCCCGTCTTCTTCTCAGTGTTAAGTTGATTCCAGGATGTCTGAAGTCTTAGGACACAGCTCCTACCTTTAAGTGGATTCTAGGGGCCGGACTACCTGCTAGGTCCCTCCCTAAGGGTGGGACCAGGAAGGGGGGTGGTTACACCCCCAATCCTTTGTCCAGCCCGCCCCAGGTCCGGGGCTGGTGTGCCCCAGGACCGGTTTGAACTGGCATATGCACCGAGGCTCCTTGTGAGCCTCAGGCATGTCTGATTCTATTCAAGCCCTACCTGACCAATACACAAAATCCTGTCTGGGGTGGTGCTCGCACCTCCCCTGGCAGGAAACCCTTTGTCCACGTCTCCCAAGCTGGAAGGACTCCCAGCAGCAGGAGGGCAGACTTGTGTCTGTGGTGGCAGCGTCCATTTTGTGGAGCTGAGGCTATGTCTGATTTTACCCGGGTTTCAGGTTCTGTACAGGTCGTGTCCCTCTAGAAGGGTGGAATGCTAACCCCGTCGCCAGAATTGGCGAGGGGTTAGTATTCTAATTCGTATGACACCTTACTCGACATGTTTTGATAAAGCCAAACCAAAGATAGCATTTAACCGCGAGGTTCATAATGCACATAAGAGTATATGGTATGGCGATATCTGGAAACGGTAGAAGGAAGATGTTCCGACCACTGCAGACAGGCTCAGCTCATGCCAGAGCACCATCCCACATGAAACCAAGCACTCTGCCTTCAGGATTGTTAAGGCCTGCCATAGGAGTGACTTATAGGTTAACATGTGTCCCATTTAAGGTTAGGTATAGGTATACTACACCTAAGTAAGAGGTGGATACACCAACTTACCCCAGCTGAGTGATCAGCCAGTTGTGTCAAATTGCTAGGCCAGGCCAGGGGTGGCACAATACATGTTTCAGCCCCTGGTAGGCCTTAGATACACCAATGCCCTGGGTACCTATTGTACACTGGTACAGGGGCTCACAGGGTGATCCAATTCCAATTGGTTATGCACCTAAAGTGCATAGTGTCAATTTAGTAGAGAGAACAGCAGGCTGGGGGTCTGATTAGCAGGCCCACAGCCTCAATATGTCAAAAACCAGTGAAGCAAAAAGCAAAAATTTGGGGTGACCATAGGATAGCAGACCCTACTCTCCTACACAACCCCCTTCCCCCCTCAAATGCAGGGACATTAAACTAGCCTTGACCAATCTCGTCTTCATGTCCTAAGTGGAAGTACCTGGAGAGACCATCTGCATTCCCATGGTCTGTACCTGGCCGGTGCTCCACTGTAAAGTCCATCCCCTGTAGGGAAATGGACCACCTAAGCAGTTTGGGGTTTTCACCCTTCATCTGATTTAGCCACAAGAGGGACTTATGGTCGGTCTGAATCTTGAAGTGAGTGCCAAACAAGTATGGCCTCAGCTTCTTCAGGGCCCACACCACAGCAACGGCCTCCCTCTCAATAGCTGACCAATTCTTCTCTCTGGGGGTCAACCTTCTGCTAATAAAAGCAATGGGTTGGTCTTGACCATCTACATTAAGTTGTGACAGCACAGCTCCCACACCCAACTCAGAAGCATCTGTTTGGACAATAAACTCTTTGGAGTAGTCAGGACTTTTCAGGATAGGTGCAGAGCACATGGCCTTCTTCAGGTCATCAAATGCCTTTTGGCAGCTTACTGTCCACTGAACCTTTTTGGGCATCTTTTTGGATGTCAGATCATTAAGAGGAGTCACAATGGACCCATAGTTCTTAACAAACTTCCTGTAGTACCCAGTCAAGCCCAAGAAAGCTCGGACTTGAGTCTGGGTGGTGGGAGGAGACCAGTCCTTGATGGATTGTATCTTACTCTCCAGTGGTTGAACTTGGCCTCCACCTACTAGGTGGCCCAAGTACACAACCTTACTCTGCCCTATCTGGCACTTAGTAGCCTTGATAGTGAGGCCTGCCTTTTGCAGTGCCTCCAGTACCTTCTTCAGGTTGATCAGGTGATCCTCCCAGGTGGAGCTAAAGACAGCAATGTCATCAAGATATGCTGCACAAAAGTCATCCAACCCAGCAAGGACTTGATTCACCAACCTTTGGAAGGTGGCAGGTGCATTCTTCAGACCAAAGGGCATCACCAAAAATTGGTAGTGTCCTCCTGGGGTTGAAAATGCTGTTTTGGCCTTAGACTCCTCAGCTAACCTGATTTGCCAATAGCCAGCTGTCAAATCAAATGTGCTCAAAAACTAAGCAGAAGCCAGTTTATCTATGAGCTCATCTGCCCTTGGAATAGGATGTGCATCTGTCCTAGTGACAGCATTGAGTCCTCTGTAATCCACACAGAACCTCATCTCTCTTTTGCCATCTTTGGTGTGAGGTTTGGGGACCAGAACCACTGGGCTAGCCCAGGGGCTCTCTGAGAGCTCAATGACACCCAGTTCCAGCATTTTGTGTACCTCAGCCTTTATACAGTCCCTGACATGGTCAGGTTGTCTGTAAAATTTGTTCTTCACAGGAAGACTGTCACCAGTGTCCACCACATGGGTACACCAATCAGTTTGACTAGGTATCAGTGAGAACTTATGCTGAAATGATTGTAGAACTTGTCTACATTCAATCTGCTGATGCTCAGTGAGGTTGCCTCCAAAGGTCACTCCTTCAACTGAACCATCTTCAGGGTTCTGAGACAACAGGTCTGGGAGAGGGTCACTCTCTTCCTCCTGTCCCTCATCTGTAGCCATGAGCAAGCCCATGTCTGCCCTGTCAACATATGCTTTTAACCTGTTAACATAGAGTACCCTGTGGGGACTCCTGGGAGTGCCTAGGTCCACCAAGTAGGTAACCTCTCCCTTCTTTTCCAGGATTGTATGGGGTCCAGACCATTTGTCTTGGAGTGCTGCTGGGGCCAATGGCTCCAACACCCATACCTTCTGTCCTGGCTGAAACTCAACCAAGACAGCCTTTTGGTCATGCCAAGCTTTCTGTAAGGCCTGGCTTGCCTCAAGGTTTTTGGATGCCTTCTCCATGTACTCAGCCATCCTGGAGCGGAGACCAAGTACATAGTCCACTATGTCTTGTTTAGGCTTTTTGAGAGGTAACTCCCATCCTTCCCTCACCAGACATAGGGGGCCTCTTACAGGGTGCCCAAACAACAATTCAAAGGGGCTGTAGCCAACTCCTTTTTGTGTGACCTCTCTGTAAGCAAACAGAAGGCAGGGTAGACGGATGTCCCATCTTCGCCTGAGCTTTTCAGGTAATCCTTTGATCATACCCTTTAGGGTCTTGTTGAATCTCTCAACAAGCCCATTGCATTGTGGGTGATAAGGGGTGGTGAACTTGTAGTTGACACCACATTCGTTCCACATAGCTGTCAAGTATCCTGACATGAAGTTGGTACCTCTGTCAGAAACCACCTCCTTAGGAAACCCCACTCTGGAGAAGACTCCCAGTAAGGCCCTGGCCACAACAGGAGCTGTTGTGGTCCTAAGGGGAATTGCCTCTGGATACCTGGTGGCATGATCCACTACCACCAGTATAAATCTGTGCCCAGATGCAGTGGGGGGATCCATGGGACCCACTATATCTATTCCCACTCTTTCAAAGGGAACCCCCACCACAGGTAGTGGTATTAGGGGGGCCTTTGTTGTGCCACCTGATTTGCCACTGGCTTGGCAGGTCACACAGGAGCGACAAAACTCCTTGGTATCTTCATTCATGTGAGGCCAGTGAAAGTGAGGGACAAGCCTGTCCCAAGTCTTGTTCTGGTCTAAGTGTCCTGCTAGAGGAATATCATGTGCCAAGGTAAGAAGGAAGCCCCTAAATTGCAGAGGTATAACCAACCTCCTGGTTGCACCAGGTTTTGGGTCTCTAGCCTCTGAATAAAGGAGCCCATCATCCCAATACACTTTATGGGTACCTTGAGCATTCCCAGCAGCCTCAGCAGCAGCCAGCTGTCTGAGGGGTTCAAGAGATGGACAGGATAACTGAGCCTGCCCCAAGTCAGCCCTGGAAGGTCCCCCTGTCCCCAGAAACTCAACCTGGTCAGGTTCAAGCTCTTCAGGGACAGTTCCTTCAGGGTTCTCTAGATCATCCTCCTGGGAAGACTGATCATCACTTGGAGGCAGGGGGAAGGCACAGCCTTAACCCTCCTGTTCTTCTTCTTGGTAGGTGCTTGGTCCATTGTTCCAGGATCCAAGACCTGAGGTTCAGTAAGGCACTTTTTGGCCTGTGACCTGGTCACAGCAAGGACATGTGGTGATATACCTAACATCTCTGCATGTGTCCTGTACTCCACTTCTGACCATAGAGAACTCTCTAGGTCATTGCACAACAAACATTCTACTGGGAGGTCTGCACTAACCACAACCCTTTTGAGGCCAGTTACCCCTCCCCATGAGAAGTTAACAATAGCCACACTATGGGAAGTAGTGGTATTGCTGGCATTGGTTACCAGGTAATTCTCACCTGGTATGTACTGTCCAGGATCCACAAAGCCTGGTGTCACCATAGTGACACTGGCACATGTGTCCCTGTAGGCTTGAGCCACTTTTGTATTTATCAATGGAGTCTGTCTGTACTTGCCCAGATTACTGGGGCTCACAGTCAGGGACAAATCCATGTCCCCATTACAGATCAAGACTGCCTGTGTAAGGGTTCCGTCTAAGTTAGAATCTCCTTCAGTTCCCATAGTGATTCCCACTACACCCTTTGTCTGGGGACCAACACTGCTAACAGTACTACTGGGAGCATGTGCCTTAGGGGCAACAGTGTTGGGGGCTCCACCCTTCTTACAATCACTAGTCCAGTGAGTTGTATTCTTGCAAGATTTGCACCAGTGTTTCTTTGGACATTCTTTCTTCTTTCCTTTAGATTGTTGGGACCCACCCTCATTAGTACTAGTTAGACTTCTGGTCTTTGGATTTCTGATCACCACCCTTTTGGTCTGTTTTCTTCTGATCACCCCCTTGGCCCTGGTTCTGGTTCTTTTGCTTAACCCTGGTTCTGACCCATTTGTCTGCCTTCTTTCCCAATTCTTGGGGAGAGGTCAGATCCGAGTCAACCAAGTGTTGATGCAGTTGCTGGTTTTGACAATTATTTAAAATTTGTTCTCTCATCATCAAATTGTACAATCCTGTATAATCTGAAACCTTACTTCCCAGCAACCAACCCTCCAAAGCCTTAGTGGCACATTCAATATACTCAGACCAGTCCTGAGTCTGTGTCTTCTGGGTATCTCTGAACATTAACCTGTACTGTTCAGTGGTTAAGCCTAACCCATCAACCAGGACACTCTTCAGGGCTCTGTAGTTTCTGACATCCTCCTCTCTAACAGTGAGGAGTCTAGCTCTGCCTCTACCTTCAAAGGAGAGCCATAAGATTGCTGCCCACTGGTCCTCAGGAACCTGCTGCACTTTGCAGGCTCTCTCAAGAGCAGTCATCCACTTGTGGATATCATCCCCACTTTTGTAGGGGGGCACAACCTTGGACAGGTTCCTATTATCAAAGACCCTATCTTTGTCCCTCGGGACAATGCTGCCACCAGTGGGTATAGACCCACTCTCTCTAGGTCGCCTAGCCTTGCTCAGTTTCTCTTTCATCAGGGCTACTTGTAGCTCCTGCTTCCTGATCCTCAGCTGGGCTTCCTGCATTCTGGCCTCATGCTCCCTCCTCTGAGGGCTGGTCATCCTTCTTCTGGAGTGACCCTGAGAGCCTCTAGAGGCATGAGAGGCATTAGAGTCACCTGAGTGATTCCTCTGTCTCCCAAACCCCTGGTTAAGTCCACTAGGGAGATTCAATGGGGGGAACCCATTGTTAGTCCCACATAGTCTTAAGTTAGCTGAGCCAAGTATAACACTTGGCACTGGGCTATTTCTCCCATCAGAATTACTACTACTATCAGACTCATCCCCCTTGTCATCCTTGTCCCTATGCTGAGCCTCATCATCTGTAGTCTGATTCTCAACTAAGGGGCGACTGTTAGGAAGGGGTGCTTCAGTAGCATCTTCAGAAGGAGGGCCTCCTGTTCCAGTCCCTAAGGGGCCTAACTGGGAGGCTTTCTTGAGAGCTCTCTGATCTTCATCAGTTTGCAAGAGTTCTCTGAGTTCAGCAGAGGTAGGGTTCCTGGGCTGTTTAAGGCCCCTGGAATTAGCCAACTGCCTGAGCTCATTCTGGTTTAGGGTAGCAAAGATGGATGGTGCCCTCTGGGGGTCACTCTCGACAGAGATGGGTACCTTGGACCCCTCTGCCCCAGCCATTGCTCTTAAGTGTGGGTGGATGTGTTGCAACTACCTACACTTGGGTTTTCCTACTAAACCTATCTAGTAGTTGTAGTCAGGGAGTGCTACTCCCTTTGCTCTACAACAACTAAGTTCAGTAGAACTTAAGTATATAACCAACTTGTTTTATATGTACCTAAAGGTACCTGTATGATCTTTCAATTGGTAACAAAGATTACAGAGGTAAAACACAGCAAGCTCAAATCCCAACCGCTGTTCACCAATGTGAGAAGTTGGCCTGGTATATGATGTTCACTAGTTAAAGTGACCACCTTGTACCATGCCAAGCAACCCTTATGGTGTGGTTGTAAGTCAACCTTTTCGGACCAGCTGCCCTAGTGGTAGCGTAGGCTAAGCAGTCTTTCAGGCTAAACTCGTTTAGGCATGTAAAGCAAGCTGTTTTACCATATGTAACCCCCCTTTATACCAATGAAAGGACACCACACAGATATATATTCAAAATATATATGTATTTATTACTCAAAGTATCCCCTAGACTCTTTATGAGCACAGGAGCACAAATCGTTAAACAAGAAAGTATCACAATATATGAAAGTTGCACTTTATATGGATAGGCCCTGGTGACCGCTCAAACCATATACTAAAATAGTGGTATAAGTACCACGAACAAGAAAGGGACAAGGCCTAGGGCCTCTAGAATCGCTGGGCCTACAAGGAGCTAACTTTAGTTAGTGACCAGGAGGTCCACGGGTCGTGTGTGCAGTGAGGAAAGTTACACGCGGGCTCCCATAGGTTTTCAATGGGTGCGTAAATGTTCAAAAGTTACTGCTAGAAGGGTCTTCTGGTTGGACTACGAAATCAAGACTTCAAACCTAGACATTAGAGATGTTACTCTACACTTGTGCACCGGAGTGCCAGCTTTACCTCACCCACAGGAAGCGGGTGCATAGGGCTCGAAGTGCGTCAGGTTTCGTCTATCTGTTCAATGGAGCCTGACGACAAAGATGCTGCAGGCGGTCGGTCCAGAAGAGATGCGGTGGATCCAAGGATGGATCGGAGTTGTAGAAGACCTGTAAGCAGAGGGGACAGTGTTCAGTCACTAGCCAGTGACCGGCGTGGCACCAGGTAGGTACCAGGCGATGTCGGGTGCAAACAGGTGAAGAGGTGTAGCTCGTCTCTGCAGCCACGTGGTCCCTGAAGGTCGACGATGTCCAGGAGTCTGTTCACGAGCTGTCCCACGCAGGCTCTCGCTGTCGGCGGTGTCGGCGACTCAGAAGAAGCAAACAAGCCTTGGCAAAAGCAGGAGTCGCAGGAAACGAAGAAAGCTGTTAGCTCTGACCAGCAAGGTCAGAGGGGCTGCTCCTTTGGAGGGAAGCAGGGGCCAGTCTGGAGCAACCAGACCAGCGTCGTAGTTTTCAAAAAGGTTCGCCAAGATGGCCACTAGCCAACGGGCCAGGGACCGGGCAGGCGCGTCGAGTCGCAAAGTGCAGAAGGGCCCAACGCAGATCGTGGAGATGCTGGAGGGCTCACCTTTGGTGCAGATGCTGCTCGGATGTTGGGCTTCTCAGGACCCAAAGCACAACTTGGAGGGAGCCTCTGTTGTCGCGCTTGCAGCTTGTCGAGTGTCTTCCAAGATGGCTGGCTCCACGTGTCTCGGTGCCTCCACGGGTTCCTTCTTTGCAGGGACTGTGGATCGGGCTGTGAGAGGTCTGGAGGTCCAGTTCTTGTCGGTCTGTGGGCTCGGGCTCCGGCGGGAGGTGGCGGCAAAGCATACGTCGATTCGCTGGTTGCTGCTTGCGTTAGCAAGATGGTCACTTCCTGACCATAGGGGAGAATTCCTTCAGTCTTCTGTGCAGCAGAACGTCGAAGTTCCTGTCTTCTTCTTAGTGTTAAGTTGATTCCAGGATGTCTGAAGTCTTAGGACACAGCTCCTACCTTTATGCGGATTCTAGGGGCCGTACTACCTGCTAGGTCCCTCCCTAAGGGTGGGACCAGGAAGGAGGGTGGTTACACCCCCAATCCTTTGTCCAGCCCGCCCCAGGTGCGGGGCTGGTGTGCCCCAGGACCGGTTTGAACTGGCATATGCACAGAGGCTCCTTGTGAGCCTCAGGCATGTCTGATTCTATTCAAGCCCTACCTGACCAATACACAAAATCCTGTCTGGGGTGGTGCTCGCACCTCCCCTGGCAGGAAACCCTTTGTCCACGTCTCCCAAGCTGGAAGGACTCCCAGCAGCAGGAGGGCAGACTTGTGTCTGTGGTGGCAGCGTCCATTTTGTGGAGCTGAGGCTATGTCTGATTTTACCCGGGTTTCAGGTTCTGTACATGTCGTGTCCCTCTAGAAGGGTGGAATGCTAACCCCGTCGCCAGAATTGGCGAGGGGTTAGTATTCCAATTCGTATGACACCTTACTCGACATGTTTTGATAAAGCCAAACCAAAGTTGGCATTTAACCGCGAGGTTCATAATGCACTTAAGAGTATATGGTATGGCGATATCTGGAAACGGTAGAAGGAAGTTGTTCCGACCACTGCAGTCCGGCTCAGCTCATGCCAGAGCACCATCCCACATGAAACCAAGCACTCTGCCTTCAGGATTGTTAAGGCCTGCCATAGGAGTGACTTATAGGTTAACATGTGTCCCATTTAAGGTTAGGTATAGGTATACTACACCTAAGTAAGAGGTGGATACACCAACTTACCCCAGCTGAGTGATCAGCCAGTTGTGTCAAATTGCCAGGCCAGGCCAGGGGTGGCATAATACATGCTTCAGCCCCTGGTAGGCCTTAGATACACCAATGCCCTGGGTACCTAGTGTACACTGGTACAGGGGCTCACAGGGTGATCCAATTCCAATTGGTTATGCACCTAAAGTGCATAGTGTCAATTTAGTAGAGAGAACAGCAGGCTGGGGGTCTGATTAGCAGGCCCACAGCCTCAATATGTCAAAAACCAGTGAAGCAAAAAGCAAAAATTTGGGGTGACCATAGGATAGCAGACCCTACTCTCCTACACAACTGAGATGTAACTGATCTCCCAGTGTTATTTAGGGAAAAGCCAGGTTTTAAGGGCTTTCCTGAACTCAAGCAGGTCATTCTGAGATTTTACTTGAGATGGTAACATATTCTACATCTGCGTGGCACGCCCTCCTTGATGCACCTTGCTAAATCTCTCTTTCTGATGAGGTTAATTGTAGCAAAGCGTAACAGCCTTCCTGGAGTGTATTTCCTCAGTCTAGCCTGCAGTAACTTGAGGCCCTTATTTTGGAGGGCTTTGAATACAATACAGAGGAATTTAAAAACCGTACTCTGTTCGATGGGCAGCCAGTGAAGAGCACCAGGAGTGGAGGAATTCTGTGGCCTGTTTAATGGTAATTTGGCTGTAGCTACCTTGACTTGTTCCAATTTCCTAATCAAGTAATTGGGGGAATTGCAGTAGTCCAGCCTTCGGAGCACTACAAACAGCAATTGGGGTCTCTGTGGACATCGGACCAATATTGCAGGGCAGAGATACTGGAGAAACAGCAGAGGAGCTCAGTTTTACCTCTGTTTAACTTGGAGGAATTTACACTCCTCCAATTAGAAATGTCTAGCATGCAGTTACTGATCGAATCAGACGGATTCTTAAGTGAGAGTATCAATTGAGTATCGTCTGCATAGTTAATAACCCTGATTTTATAGGTTTTAATGAGCGAGATTAATGGCTTAAAATAGACATTAAACAAAATTGGACTGAGTGAAGATGCCTGTGGGACGTCCTTTTGAGTTCTGATTTTAGAGCAGAAAGGGTGCCACAGCCTGGCAGCGGTCTTGTAGATACGATTTTAGCCATTTTGACACGAGACTCCCAACACCTACTGAAGATAATCTAGAAAGTAGAGTGTAGTGGTTTACCATGTCAAAGGTTGCTGACAGGTTAGTTGTCACTTCATATCTTTACTATCACTGTAATGAAAGAACAATTTGTTTTGCCTCTTCATTTCATTATGGTACACAAAATTTCATTTGGTTCTAATGCCTCTGTCAACTTTTGTTTAGTGACTTATTCAGGTCACTTCAAGCCACAAAACCCCACTCATTTCTTTGTCCTATGATGATCCCCAATTAAAAGCTGACTATAGCAAAGTGGAATTGGAACATTCGAACTAGGAGGTAAACTTTAAGCATCTAAGCAAAACATACAACAAATAGATTTATATATTTTTCAGTAAAAGGTAAAGTGGATTGGTTCCCCCTCAATTTCCTTTTATATGCATCATATAAAAAAGTTGTCACAGAACAAGTATGTTAATTCAAATGACTAAGAAATTTCACCAGTTAAGTATTTCAGTAAGCTTGCTGATCATCAACGTTTTAGAGCACTTAAGGATGATTCTAGTTAGTGCAATTCTAGATGACCATACTTGGCTCGAAGTTGGAAGAAAAGGCTTAGCCCAAACACATTTATCCAATGCAGGTTTGATAGCCCTTACAGCTCCGAAGATGCAATAAAATAGCCACCCTCTATATGGTGGGTGCCATAACCAAGGAATCTAATGTATTACTGTGTTCCAAGTGTACAAATTTGAATAATTTCAAGATAACTTTATTTCTACTCCATCTCTTGTATTGCTAGTTTAGAAATGTAGATTTTATGTTAAAAAATATATTTGTGTGATTAGGTTACATGATGCTGAAATGCCTTTACTTGGATTAAATTGTGATCTCAATTATGTATTGCAAAACCTATTCACAATGTTATCTTCCTCGTAACTAGTTATGTAATGGCACATTATTCTTCTGAGGGGAAACTTCGAACTGCCGATTCCTCAACTTTAGAATATCCACAGGTGCCAGACTAGCTATGGAGGATTCTTCAGCATGGCAGGTGGCAGTGTGTGGCTCTGTGGTGACACTGTACTATTCTTTAAGAGGCAGAGAAGGGGAGTGTACAAGTGAAACTGCTACATAATTTCTCTAGTTCCTTTCTTTTCGCTTCCTTAATGTGGATACTGTGCTTGCTCTAACCTTTGTTGATTTGCAGATGATTCCAAAACGTTTTCACAATGGCCCCACCACAAATGAAAGGATTCAAGCCCTGTCTAGACTGCAAGAAGCAGATTAGTCATGGACCTGCATCAGTTGTGTCCAGTGCTTGGGCTCCAACCGTGATTTTTAAGTTGTGTGACTTATTTATTCAAAGGCTATTCAGTAACTGGTGGCAAAGCTCTGCATTGTGGAACGTAATAGTAGATCACTGTCAAACCATAGGTCACCTCTCTGCACTAGATCGTGGGTCTATTCTGCTCAAAGTCCGGTAAGTCCAAATAAAAATTTAGACCAAAGCACAAGAAAGCTGAGTGATGCATGCACCCAGCGCTTAATTTGTAAAAAATTGAGTGCAGGTGCTCAAATTTTGTAGGCCACACCCACTTCCTCCACTGGCTCCAACCACTTACTCTACTGGCTTCACCCACATCCTCAACTTGCACTGCTGAAAGCCAGACATAATACCTATATGAGTGGCAGGTCCAGAACGTCGCAGATAGCTGAATGTAGTCAAGTGGGGTTTTAGTGTTCTCAGCTTTGCGGATGGTATGCAGTCTATATTAGCAAGCACGAGCAGGGTTCAACCAATCAACAGGCACATCTAAATTGCTTCTTATTTGGGGGCAAGATATATTAGAAGAGCGTGATAAAGGTGGAAGTGTGACAAGCGATGTCTTTCTTCCTGTACTGAGGAGAGGGCAGCAGGGGCTAAGGGTGCTGTGCATGTCATGACTCATATCTGAAAGAAACACGTTAGTTAGATTCCTCACCTTAGAATATCCCCTGGCGTCAGACTGGATTCGGAAGATTTTTCGTCAGCAATACCCCTTTGCGCGTCGCTAGGTGTCGTCTGCGGCTCCGCGTCCGTCGTTGGCGTCGTGCGCCGTAATGACGTCGTCGGAGTACTTAGACGCCGCCCTCGCGCGCTGACGTCAGTTCTTTTTTCCGCGTCAGTAAGCACCGATCCGGGAGAGCTACCCCTTTTAGTCTTTTTTGACTAAATATTTTTATCCCTTTTGATCTTTATCAATCGACATCTGGTGCCGGTAGGATGCCTGGGTTCAAGGCTTGCGACGATTGCCACCGACTGATGTCGGTGACCGATCACCACCGCCGGTGCCTCTACTGTTTGGGCCTCGACCACGACGCGGACTCGTGCTCCGACTGCAAGGCCCTGACCTCGAAAGCTAGGCGGGAGCGGTCCCATAAGCTTCTCGAGCTCCGACACTCGGCTCCGCGCCCTCCTCGATCCCGGTCCAGGAGGAGGTCCAAGGATCGGTCGCGGAGCCGCGACAGACGTCATCGCTCGTCTGGTTCGAAGTCTTCGGGTAAGTCCAAGCGACCTAAGAAGTCCAAGAGGCGACACCGCTCTTTGGACTCCCCTCGCCGGTCACGCGTCTCAGCCGAGGGTCAGGGTCGTTCCACCCCCGCGGCTCCGCAGGAGCCGCAGGCGCCGCGCACGTCCCCATACCCGCCGGTCCCTGGGACTGACGCGACGCCGGCGGAGATCGGTGCCTTCCTCTCGGCCATGAGGAAACTGCCTCCGCCGTCGACACCCGCCGGTGCGCCTTCGGGCCCCGCGGACTCGACTGGGCGACCTTGCGCGCCGGCGGCTCCGGCTCCCGGTGCCGTTGGAGGCTCTGGCCCCGACGCCGCAGGTCCCCGAGGGGCCCATGCCTGGGCCCCCGTCGACGCCGGTCGACCTCATCACGCCTCCTCCGCCGGCGCCCACTCCGGTTCCACCCCCGACTCCGGTTGACGTTGTTCCCCGGTTCAGCCCCTGTCCGGACCCGACGCCGATGCGGCGCCCACCGACGCCGCTCGAGACTCACTATGTCTATCGTCCGGCTCCGATCATTCCACCTGTTTACCAGGAATCCGATGACTGGGGCGACTGGGAGGGGTCCGATGACCCTATGGCCGTTCAGGCTCAACTGTCACAGGACTGGGCAGATGAACTGGGGGAGGCCAGTGGTCTGGATACCTCACCGGACACTGGATTCATCTCTCCTCCGACTGGCTTCGGAGGAGGGTGCTGCTTTTTCCGTGGTGCTGCGCAAGGCGGCCGCGGCCCTCGGGCTTGAGCTGCCTGCCGTGGCTGTGAGGACTAACATCCTCACTGAGGTGCTTCAGTCTGCAGCAAGCTCCACTGAGCCTCTGCTGCCATTCAATGAGGCCCTCACTGACGTTCTACAGGGCGCCTGGTCCAAGCCCTCCACAGTTCCTCCTGTGAATAGAAACGTCGCCAGGCGCCACCCCCCTGCTCCGGGCGACCCCAGTTTTCTCTCGCAACACCCCACCCCCGAGAGCCTGGTTATCCAGGCCTCTACCTCCCAAACCTCCTTCCCGTCCGATCCTCCGGACTGGGATTCCAAGAGACTGGAACAGTTTGGCAAGAAGCTGTTCTCCTCCCTCAGTTTAGGCCTGCGGTCTTTAAACACCGCCTGTCTCTTGGACCGTTTCTCCCACTCTCTGTGGGATACGGTGGAGGACGTGCTGCCCCTGTGCCCGGAAGAGGCCCGGACAAGACTTTCCCAGGCTCTGGCCGATGGGAGCGATGCAGCGCGCCATGCAATCCGGTGTGGACTTGACACCACGGACTCGCTGGGTAGGGCGATTTCCACCACGGTGGCGCTTCGGCGTCACGCCTGGCTGCGGTCCACGTCCTTTTCGGGGGATGTCCAGAGCACTCTCATGGACATGCCCTTTGATGGCGCTCGCCTTTTTGGTGAGAAAGCGGACAGTGCGCTGGCTCGCTTTAAGGACTCCCGGGCTACGGCCACGTCCTTGGGCCTTTCGGCCCCGCGGCCACAAGCTTCCGCTTTTCGCCCCTTTCGTGGCCAAGGAAGGGGCGCCTCCTCACGTCCGCAGAGCCACCGGCCGCAGACCCAACCTGCACGCGGTCGCGGACGTGGTTTCCGCCGAGGCGGTTCTGGAGGACGACGCGGTCAGTCCACATCCACCCCGGCAGCATCTGCCTCAAAGCCTTCCTAGTCCGAGCTTTCAGGCCCATTCATCGCCAGTGGGAGGCAGAGTTCGCCATCACCTGCTCTACTGGCGTACCATCACTTCGGACAGGTGGGTGCTGCAAATCGTCCGAAGGGGCTACTCCCTCCCCTTCGAGACGACCACTCCAGCCATGCCACCGCAGCACCACCGTATCTCGGAGGATCATTTGAATCTTCTGCGAGGGGAAGTTTCGGCCCTCTTGGCCAAAGAGGCCGTCGAGCGCGTTCCGAGCCCAGAAGTAGGTTGTGGTTGTTATTCCCACTAGTTTCTGGTTCGCAAGAAGGGCAAAGGGGGCCTACGCCCTATCTTGGACCTCAGGAACGTCAATGCCTTCCTCCGGAAGGCACGGTTCAAAATGTTGACTTTGGCTCAGGTTCTAGCTGCCCTCGACCCTGGAGACTGGATGGTAGCGTTGGACTTGCAGGACGCATATTTCCACATCTCAGTCCTGCCGGCCCACTGGCGTTACCTGTGGTTCACGGTGGGCCAGGAGCACTTTCAGTTCACCGTGCTCCCCTTCGGCCTCACCAGTGCCCCTCTGGTGTTCACGAAAGTGATGGCGGTGGTCGCAGCTCATCTGCGCAGATCAGGGGTTCCAGTCTTCCCCTATCTCGACGACTGGTTGTTGAAGGCGGGCTCGCCCCAGGCAGTCGTCTCCCACCTCCAGACTACGGCGGATCTCCTGCATTTGCTGGGGTTTTCCATCAACGTGCCGAAGTCACACCTGCGTCCCTCTCAGAAGCTCCTCTTCATCGGAGCGGTTCTCGATTCGGCGCAGTTCCGGGTCTATCTGCCGGAACAGCGGGTCCGGGATATTCAGGCCCTGATTCCCATCTTTCGGCCTCTATCCTGGGTTTCGGTCAGGCTAGTGTTGCGGCTTCTGGGGCTGATGGCCTCCTGCATCCTACTAGTGCATCACTCCAGGCGGCGCATGCGGGCTCTGCAGTGGGACCTGAAGTTTCAGTGGGCCCAGCATCACGGCAACCTGTCGGACCATGTCTTGATCTCGGAGGGCACTGCACAGCAGTTGCAGTGGTGGCTCACGGACCGCGATTGGGTCACGGGCAAGAGCCTCTCCCTTCCCCAACCGGAGCATGTCATAGTGACGGATGCGTCCCTCCTGAGATGGGGTGGCCATATGGGAGAGGCGGAGATCAGAGGCCTCTGGTCTCCGGCGGAGTCTCGCCTCCACATCAACCTGTTGGAGTTGAGAGCGATCCGACTTGCACTGAAAGCCTTCCTTCCCTCTGTCAGGGGAAGTGTTGTGCAGGTGTTCACGGACAACACCACCGCCATGTGGTATTGCAACAAACAGGGTGGGGTGGGGTCGTGGACCCTTTGTCAGGAGGCTCTGCGACTCTGGATGTGGCTGGAACACCAGGGCGTCACCCTAGTGGTTCAACATCAGGCGGGCTCTCTGAACGCCAGAGCAGACGAACTCAGCCGCCGGTGCATGATGGATCACGAATGGCGTCTGCACTCCGAAGTGGCGCAAGGTCTCTTTCAGCAGTGGGGAGAGCCTTGGTTAGATCTATTCGCCACCGAAGAGAACACGCAATGTCAGCAGTTCTGCGCGTTGGAATTTCCAAGGCAGCACTCGCTCGTCGACGCTTTTCGTCACGAGTGGAGTTGCGGTCTGTTGTACGCCTTTCCGCCTATACCACTTCTGCCCAGAGTGCTGAAGAAGATCAGGCACGACCGGGCCCAAGTCATCTTGGTGGCCCCGGATTGGGCACGAAGGTACTGGTATCCCGAGCTACTCAGTATGTTGACCGATCCTCCGATACGTCTGCCCCTTCGGGAGGATCTTCTGTCGCAGCAGCAGGGGACGGTCCTCCACCCGAACCTGTCCAGCCTCCACCTCCATGCGTGGAGGTTGAGCGGCGGCAGTTGATGCCATTTGACTTGCCTCCTGAAGTCTCTGATATCATTCTGGCAGCCAGGCGTCCCTCCACAAAGACGGTATACGCCTGCCGGTGGAACAAATTTGTGGCATGGTACACAGCAAAGGCTGTGGATCCCCTTTCCGCCCCTCTTTCTGAGGTTTTCCTCTTTCTTCTCTCTTTGGCCCGGCAGGGCTCTGCCCTGGGCACCTTGACAGGTTATCTTGCTGCCCTCTCTGCCTTCTTACGGCTTCCTGATCAGCCTTCTCTTTTCAAGTCCCTTGTGGTTCAACGCTTTCTTAAAGGCATTACTCATACGTTCCCTCCTGTTCCTTTCGTAATGCCTCAGTGGGACTTGAATCTTGTTCTCACATTTCTAATGTGCGCTCCCTTTGAGCCTCTTCACAATTGTCCTCTTCGTCTTCTGACGCTTAAGACTGCTTTCCTGGTAGCCATCACCTCGGCTAGACGGGTGAGTGAGCTCCAGGCTCTATCGTCCAAGCCTCCTTTTCTATCTGTTCATCCGGACAAGGTTGTCCTTCGACCTCGTCCTTCCTTTCTACCGAAAGTGGTAACTCCCTTTCATCTTGGGCAATCTGTCACCTTGCCCACCTTCTTTCCGCCTCCGCATCCTTCCAAAGAGGAAGAGAGGCTCCACCGTCTGGACCCAAAACGTGCGCTCTCCTTTTATTTGGACCGCACAAAACAGTTCCGGGTGGACGACCAACTTTTCATTGGATACGTGGGTGCTAAGAAGGGAAAAGCTGTGCACAAACGGACCATCTCCCGGTGTGTCGTTTTGTGCATCAAAATCTGTTACTCCTTGGCGAAAAAGGACCCTCCTGTTGGGCTGCGCGCCCATTCTACTCGGGCTACAGCGGCTACTACTGCTTTGGGACGGGGAGTCCCTTTGCAGGACATCTGTCAGGCGGCTACGTGGGCTTCGCTACACACGTTTGACAGGCATTATTGCCTGGACAGCCAAGTCCGGAGGGATGGCTTCTTTGGCCGTTCTGTCCTCCAGGAATTTCTGGTGTGATCTTGGTTCGCAGACCCACCACCGGGGTTGGTATTGCTTGGGTATCTATTCTAAGGTGAGGAATCTAACTAACGTGTTTCTTTCAGATGAACAAGTTACTTACCTTTGGTAACGATGTATCTGTAAGAAACATTAGTTAGTCAGATTCCTCACCGACCCACCCATCTTCCCCGTTCTGCGAACTGACATCTAGGGTTAAGGTTGTCCTTTTCAGGCCCCTAGACTTTTTTGGCACCAGTGTCGGTCTCTTGCATGGCTCTGCGTTCCTGGCGTGGAAAGCTATGTACAAGAACTGACGTCAGCGCGCGAGGGCGGCGTCTAAGTACTCCGACGTCATTACGGCGAACGACGCCAACGACTGACGCGGAGCCGCAGACGACGCCTAGCGACGCGCAAGGGGTATTGCTGACGAAAAATCTTCCGGATCCAGTCTGACGCCTGGGGATATTCTAAGGTGAAGAATCTAACTAACTAATGTTTCTTACAGATACATCGTTACCGAAGGTAAGTAACTTGTTCTTTAGGTAGGTACTGCTTGAGGGAATTAAGTGATTTGCCCAGAATCACAGGAAGTGTTGAGCCGATGGCGAGACTCGAACCGAATTCCCCAGTTCCGAGGTCGGCAGATCTGGCTGTTACGCCACATCCTCTCGTTCACTGATATACCATGTACAGAAGGACCTGGTTTAAGAGAAGGCATGAGGTCAAGGCAAGAACTTGATTTGGCCAGGTCCAAAATCCTGAGTACCTGTTCGTTCGCCCAGTGTTAGGTAATCATTACTTACTGCCTTAATTAATCTGCTGCTACATGAGTCACAACTCTGAAATGCTGCTTGCTTCTACTATCAAATAGCTGGCTAGTCTGCAGCTGCACAGTACGCTGTGGCGCAGGAGCAAAGTAAGAGTACTGATATCTACATTGGTCCGACTTGCACTAGCGCTGCGCTACTATGATTGGTGGACCTGTTGGCCCCCTGCCAGTGCTGCCAGCAGGCTGACATTTACCTCTCCACTGTAGCCAACATCCTCCCATTTTCAACCTTTTTCTTAAAGATGACGATGTGGGTCCAGGTGCTCCGGTGGAGGTGTGGCACAGGGGCACACTGAATGTACTGAGGTTGGCCTCTAGTACCGTGTTCCAGAGATCACACCTGTTGTTCACAGGCACGCTGAATGTGCACAGTGCCCGTTATTGGATGCTTCATGCCAATGCTCTGATTCATGTCAGACAAATGCAATTAGGAAGCCGCGTTAGCATGTCGGGGGGGCATGAAACAGTTACTGACACGAGTAGTCCACCTGTGCTGATATCCATGCTTCCCTGGAGATGGAGGGCGCAAGACGACCCCCCGCCTACTACGTTCAGCTCCGTCTGTGTACCTGATGTAACCAATACATGTTATTCCCAGAAAGAATTGGCTCACGTATACTTGTTGGACTTTTACACATGTGATATGAAACATTGTTATTCCCCATTACAGTGAGCTGTGGCTCATGCCACTTCTGCTGTACGCACCACATAGTTGTCCTGTCACCAATGTTTGTGATTTCACACCACTCCCAGCTGTGGCTGACGCCATCAGGGGCATACCACAGGCCCTGCAACCCCCCCAAAAAATAGTACAAACTCGACCCAAGTTATGGGAGTGCTTTGCTGACTAGTTATATTACATACGGTCACACATGCTCACAGGTATGTCAATTTAAATAAAAGCACTGGGAATCTATCCTTATCTTGTTCAACGGTCTCCGAGAAAGAGATCTGGTCACCCGAGATATGATCTATATATTACCCATAGTATGTTATTCATTGGCCTGCTATAGATTGCAATTTTACAAGTTTGTTTGTAACGACAAAAGGCCTGTTGCATTTTGGGATCTGTATTTGTACGTTAATTATTTCTTTTTCAGTTGTTGAACAGTTAAAAAAGACTCTGCCCTATAGCAGAAAAGGGCACCGAAGACTAAAAAATAAACTGTTCTGTCTTTTTTTGCTTACAATTAAGTTAAAAGAATCCGGAAGCTGTTACCGTGGATTGTGTGATGTTTTCCATTCAGATTATTTAGGGTAATGCCAAAGACAGACATTAGATTCCAAATGGCTGAATTAGTGGGATGCTTCTGTGTTAGTAACATTGTCGCCCTGATAATTGCTAGGCAGTTTATAACCTAGTTTGTTTATGGTGGCATTTATACAAACTAATTTGCGATTATCATCTCTGTAAATTCTGCTGGTACAACAATATGCGAGCTACATGGTCCAAGGAGCGAGGACTACATTTGATAAAATCTGGAGGCCATACTGAGAACTGATCAGGCACTAACATTTTTAAAGAAATGAGCCTGGACTACATTTGATAAAATGTGGAGGCATTACCTTGACCTGAAACCATTCAGGTGAAATTATGACTCAGCCACCCTAGTAAAGTAAGCAAAAAGGAGTGCTTGTCTCGTGTTCATGATTAACAGATGATCTATCCAAGGAAATAGTTTACCAGTCATGGGTCTTTCTTTAGTTACCCTGCGTCAAGCTTGTTGCTGTCACGGAAGTGAGAGATCAGAGTGTCCAGAGGAACCAGGTTTAAATAGTCTTCCTCACGCAGCCTTTGGAACCCTTTCTCACACCCCAAAGGCAGCAGCAGCTTATATCAGCTCTTCACCAGGAGACAGTTTGTGAAGTGTTGATAGTGCGTGAGGCACATTTCCATCCTGTCAGTTGGCTGGTATGTCATAGACCCAGCCCTGAAACATAAGTGCTGGTGCTTCGCACCGGAAACCACCGTCACAAATTAAGCACTGCATGCACCCTTCCGCCTAACAGCCCCCCTCCCACTCCCAAACTCATCTCAGCACTTGAAGCCTAGTGAAAATGCACAAGAGTGACAAGATAAAGATGTGGCTCTGATATTGCCTGAATTTGAGCTGATCCTTCATTTGGTCCCATTCCTGGTGCTCCCAGGTATCCGGGCTTTTGTCGACCCAGTAACAAATAATCGCCTTCAAAGAGGCCATACTGCAGATTTTTGGTGCACGTCTGGCTCCCTCTGACATCTGGGCCCCACGGAGCTGCAGGGATCTACGACCTGCAGCTCTGGCCTGGTGCAGTCTGCCCCATTGGAGCCCCCTGCTGGGCTCTGCACTGACTTTCGCTCTTGAACCAAGTTCCATGACTCCTCCAGTGCTTGCCGATGAGCTGGTTCCAACACTGATTTCTGACCCTGAACCAACTTCAGCCCAATCCTGACCTCTAATCACAAAAGCACAACTTGTGGTTATTTGGCCTGACTCTAATCCAAAATCTGTACCTGGACACTGGTATCAGCAGAGGATTCACACAGTCTTTGGTTCTGGTTCAGACCCAGTGCCAGAAGCATTCCATGCTCTTTGGGACACTGATTGTGAGGAAGGGGACTTGTTTCTTCCCCTCTAATTCTACTGAAGATTTATTACATGTTGATTTGCCAGGGGGCTAGGCAGTCCTCTGAGACTAAGCCAGACCGACCACCAGTAGAAGAACGCACTTTGTTCAGAGGGCATCTGAGGTACTAGAATTATAGCATTCCACTATAGAGACAAAAAATATGCTTACTAATATTCTTTAACTAGAGCCACCTTCCTCTGAGTCCTTATTGCCATTTTTTGAAGCCCTTACTGATGCTCATTGGACTGTACTCTGGTGCTTGCTCCCAATGACCACCTACCAGTGCCACCAGCCTGAACACAGTCTGATGACACCAGCTAGGGGGAAAGGGGAATGGGATAGAGAAGAGACCACTCCTGTCTGACAGCTGGACTCCCTCTGACTGGCTTCATTTGTCTTGCGGTATCGTCTTTGTGTTATTGCTGTCTTCTACATGAGGAAATACCTAAGGCATAAATGATAACATTATAATGGATTTTTAAAAATAATTACAGTTCTTTTCTATCTTTGTGTCAGTGTATTATTCTTACCTATTTTAAGGGAGTTATTGCCTCTCTTCTGGTAATAAACTATTTACATTCTCCTATTTTGTCTTTTCATGTTGCTGCTGATAGACTCGAAAGTGCACAAATCTCTAGCATTATAACATTTTCTTCTTTGCAATCTAATTTTGGTCTCCTGCGTACTTTTTTATCTGTAGCTCGTAGTTTATCTTGTGGCTTTAGATTCCTTTTGCGATTTAAAAATATTTAATGGCAATTCCATTGAATCTTTTAGAACGGAATCGGTCTATAAGCGAAAATAGGACCTGGGATGGGAAGATGAGCGACGGAAATGAGAGGAAAGGTGCCAAAAGGAATCAGTACAGGAAACCCGTCGGCACGTAGCAACAATACGAAAGTCTTTGAATTAGATTTGGCCCTTAACGAGTCATTACATAATCTATTTACTTTCTAAGCATTTTGTTTATTATTTACATCAAAAGTACTTTTTAAGAATGATTGGCTCACCAGGAATAATGATCGCAGATTTGTATTCGAGTTTGACAAATGAGAGCTGAACTCACGTGACCTTCCTGAGCTACGGGCCACTGTAGTTAAGAGCCAGCACTGCTGGTTGTCACTCAGTAATGTGTTCCACCCAATAGACAAATCTGCTGGAGTCTTGAGGGTTGAATATTGGCGGCTCAGATTTGTGACTCTGCTTCAATCTCACGCCCTCAATGAAGACGCCTCTGCAAATCTTGAAATGAGGCTGCTCAGGTTCTGATCACTTCTCTGTCTTCCAGGAACTGCTGCAGATGGAGATAGAAAAGGGAAATCCTTCCTTTTCCTTAAACTTAAGAGATGACCAATGTTTATCTCCATTCAAGATCAGACTGAAGTACGCAGCTTAGAATATCAACAATGCTGAACAAGAAGATTCTAAGAACGTGAGGGCACTAGATGCATCATATCTTTGAACTAAAGCAGCGGCCATCTTAAACTACCTTGCCTACACACACTAACTGGCTATGATTTTCCAATGATTGATCACAGGCTATCTAAAACACACTGCTTTTCTTACAGACTCCACCCCTTCTCAACCCTTGCCTTACTAAAGTACTACTCATTGCAGTCCTGACAATACCCCCTCTCAATGGCCGATTTAACGGCCTACGTTTAGAAGGATGTTGTGTATGAAAATTTTTTATTCATCAAGGAACATGAACATTATCTGCAGACTCCCAAGATCATTCCTCAGGACCATAATCCTTCCCTTCAGTAAGATAATAAAGCCTCCCTCTTGTTTTCTTTGAGTCAAGAATACCTTTAAGTTCAACTGTGTGTCCTTTAATCATGAGGGGTGTAGTAATCTTGAAAATCCGAGTGTTGGAAGCACATTTCTTAAGAAGGGATACATTAAATACTGAATGGATGCATATGCTGTGGGGCAATTTCATTGTCACAGTAACTGGTCCCATAATCTCTTCAATAAAATATGGACCCATGAAACTTGGTTGGACTTTTCTGTTCCCTTTTTAAATGAAAGTGGCGAATAGACAACCAAACCTGATCCCCCAACTTTATACTCTGGTGCCTGTTTCCTATCTCTGTCTGCATGCTTTTTGTGTAATTTTCCTTTGCTTTTATTAAATTACTCTCAGCTGTTTTATGAAGATTCTTTAGCTCTCTCATAATAACACTAACTGCTGGAACCTTAGAATCTCTCTGATTATTAAGAAGACTAGGATGTCTTCCATAGTTTAAAAAGAAAGGGGAATGTCCAGTAGATACAGTGTTGGCTTTGTTATGTGCAAATTCACCCATCAATAGTAATTCAGATCACTCCCCCTCCTCAACTAAAAGGAATAGCCTGAGATATTGTTCCAATTCTTGATTTGTTCTCTCAGTCAAACCATATGTTTCAGGATGATAACTGGTTGAGTACCTAACTTCCACATCTAGTTCCTGCATAAAAGCCCTCCAAAAATGTGAGACAAATTGGGAGCCTCTACCGTAGATGACAATCGTGGGAACCCCATGGACTGTAACCACATTCTCACTAAACTGTTTGGCTAACTGTTTAGCTGTTGGAACTCCTCTCAAGGGAACACTGTAGGAGAGTAGGGTCTGCAATCCTATGATCACCCAGATTTTTTGCTTTTGCTTCATTGGTTTACGACTTTCTCCGGCTGTGGGCCTGCCAATCAGACCCACAGCCTAGCTGTTCTCTCTCGAAATTAACACACATGTACATTAGGTGCATCCACTAATTGGAACTGGGCCGCCTTGTCAGTCCCTGTCTCAGCATACCACAGGTATCCAGGGCATCGGTGTACCCAGGGCCTACCAGGGGCTGAAGCATGTATTATGCCACCCCCGGAATGGCCGCCCAAATCTGACACAACTGGCTGCACGACAGCTGGGGCCACGTGGTGTAATCACCCGTTGCTGTAGGTGTAGTATTCCTACACCTAAACCCTAAAATGGACACATGGATTCCTATCAGTCACTCCTATGGCAGGCCTTAACAATCCTGAAGGCAGAGTGCAGGGAATCATGTGGGACGGTGCTCTGGCGCGAGCTGAGCCCGTCGACGGCTTGCGGAACCAAGTCCTAATAGCCGTTCCATGGTGACGCGGGCCAACTACTTTTAATGCATTATAATCCTTGCGGTTATTTGCTAACTTTGGCATCGCATCACCTATACATGTCGAGTAAGGTGTCATACGAATGGGAATACGAACCCCTCGCCAGTCCTGGTGACGGGGTTAGCATTCCCCCCTTTTAGAGGGACACGACATGGAAGTAACCTTGAACCCCGGTTAAAGTTGACTCAAGCCTCAGCATCACAAAATGGATGCTGCCACCAGACACAAGTCTGACCTCCTGCTGCTGGGAGACCTTCCAGCGAAGGGAGCTTGGACAAAGGGTTTCCTGTCGAGGGCGGTGTTAGCACCATCCCAGACAGGGTTTGTGTATCCCAGGTAGGCAGGGCTGAAAGGAAGGTGATTGCCAGTGGCACCCCGGTGCTCACTGTGCATAGCCCGGCTCAAACCAGTTTCGGGGGCACACCAGCCCCTGAGCTGGCGCGAAGCCGGACAAAGGATAGGGGTGTAACCACCCCCCTCCTGGCTCCACCCATAGGTAGAACCTAGTCACGGGCCAGCCCCTTTTTCTTAGAATAAAGGTAGGAGCGAGTCCCCTTCCCAAATTGGATAATCAGATAATCGGATAACTCCGAATCACGAACTACTTTCCACGAAAGGAACTCTTGACTATTTCTGAAGACTCTCCCTTGTGGCTAAGGAGTAGCCACCCTGCACCAGCAGGCACCATCTAAGCGCTTGCGGTTTGCTGTAAGTCTCTCCTACGGATCAAGACTGCCCAGCTCGACGAGACCCGAGTTCCCTGCCATCTCTGACCTTTTACCTCCCTCATCAGCTCAGCTGAGAGTCGTAGGTGTGACGAGACCTGCGGGACCGGCTATCTTCAGAACCTGCACGACGCTTATCTAGCACGCCCACCGAGGGACCCTCGAGTGAGTGCACCTAGGGTTTGGGAAGCCCTAACCCTGAGCAGCTCCAGCATCGAAGTCTGCCTCCCCAGCATCCCCGAGATCTGCGTGGGGGCCCTTCCGCTCCTTGTTGTTCACCGCGTTGTTCGACCACTTGCCGACCGGCTTGTGGCCCTCTTCACGACGCACCACGATTGTTTCACCACTAGTCTGGGTGCTCCAGACTGGCTCTTGCTCCCCTTCAACAGAGGAGTACCACGGACCCTCCTGGTCCACTCCCGACGCCATCTTGACTCCCCCGCTTGGGTGGCCACTGCCAAGATCCGCTGCTCCTTCCTGGGCCCAGCATCATCGACAGCAGACACCTTCGTGGGACAGCTCGCCCTCCATCCTGGTCGCCGCCGCGCCTCCTGGTCCGAGGAACAGCCGAGTCCGACGTCACCCACTCACCTGGTCGAGGTGACTTCAGCCGGTACCCTCCTGGTACCCACACGATCGCTGGCTAGCGGTTGAGAACTGAGTCCCCTCTGCTTTCAGGTTTTCCTTCACCACCGATCCAGGCTTGGATCGCTCTGAACATCGTCACTGGTCGCCTGCCAGCAACTTCTTCTTTCAGGCTCCTGAGACTACACGAGGACTCCCGACATCTTGCCGAACTTCACGCAGCCGCAGCCTCCGGGCTAGGTAACTCGAGCATCTCGGTGCTCCATCGCAGGTTCGCTCTACAAGTGTCCAGTTCCTTTTTCGTTTAGTCCCACTGATCGGATCACTCCGGAATCAGTATCTCCAGACTCTAACCATTCGTATTTCACTGTTAGTGTAGATGGTTTCTCGTGCCCCTCGGGCATTTGTGTAAATTGTGCAACTGAAGTATTTTCCTAAGAGTTTTGTAGTGTGCTTAGCTCCCTGACTCATAAAGAGCCAGGGTAGTCTTGTTATAAATAAATATCCTTTTATTTTCATAACAACTTGTGTGGTGTCCTTTCACTTGGTGTTCAAGGGGTATATGTGATGGTAAACAGCTGGCTTAACACGCCCTCTAGAGTTTAGCCTAAAGACTGCTCGTATCCACGCTACTAGGATAGCTGGTCTAAAAGGTTGACTTACAACCAATCATCAATAAGGGTCGTTTGGAATGATACACAGTGATCACTAGAATAGTGAGCACTACATATCAGGCCAACTTCTCACATTGGTGAGCAGCGGTTGGGATTTGAGCTTGCTGTTGTTTTACCACACACGTATCCTAAGAATATCGCAGTGAAAGATCACATAAGTACCCAGGTACATATAACTTAACTTAGAATACTCCGAGTTCTACTGAACCGGCTGTTGTAGTGTAACAGGGCTTAGCACACCCCGACTACAACTCTTAGCAAGGGATCAGTAGGTAAACCCATAGTGTAGGTAGGTGCAACACTTACACCTCACTAGAAAAGCATGTCGGTCCACGGAGAGTCTGCGGGGACTCCCTTAGTGGTCAGTGACCCTCCACAGGTCGTGTCACGATATGCAACTCTTAGCTTCAAGGAGATGCGACAACTGTGTGCCTCCAGGAAGCTAAACCAGGGTTCTAACCCTACCATCGCAATACTGATAGGTCTCTTAGAGGCGTACGATGCTAGGAGGTCCTCTAACCCAGGTCCCCCCAGTGCAGATGGGAACATGCCTCCCTTAGAGGGAACCCTCGGTGACCCAGACCTCGACCTCCACACAGAGGAGGAGGACGAGGACGAGTTATCAGGAGACGAGGCAGACAAAGGTCCAGTGGTAGTCGGCAGGCTTACAAGGACCAACTTAAGCAGGCATGAGAATGGAACTGGGGGAGCCCCGGGCCCACGCTCAAGCAGGCTTAACCTTGGGAACGGACGAGCTAGGTCTCTCTCCAGAGGCTCTGGCAGATCGGTTCATACACATGTCTCTCAGGCACCTTCTCAGAGAGGAATGACTTCCCCTCAGAGGAGGGAGCATGAAGCGAAGATGCGGGAGGTCAATCTGAGGATCGAGCGGGAAGAACTTGCCCTCGCCAAAGAAAGGCTTGCCTTAGCCCGAGAGCAGAAATTAAGTGGGTTAGATCCCACTGGTGGCAGCATTCTCAATAGAGAGAAAGACAGGGGTATAGACACTAGACACCTGAGTAAAATAGTGCCCCCCTTTAAACAAGGGGACGACATCCACAAGTGGATAACTGCCTTGGAGAGGGCCTGCACTGTCCAGTGCGTCCCCCCAAGTCAGTGGGCAGCTATACTGTGGCTTTCCTTTGAAGGTAAAGGAAGGGACAAGCTCCTCACTACAAGAGCTGAGGATGCTAACAACTACCAAGTCCTGAAGAACACACTGATTGATGGGTTCGGCTTAACCACGGAACAGTACCGGGTGCTGTTCCGAGACACCCAGAAAATTCAGTCTCAGGATTGGGCTGACTTTGTCGATTGTGCCACTAAGGCTTTGGAAGGCTGGTTGCTGGGTAGCAAGGTTACTGATTACACAGGATTGTACAATCTTATCATGCGAGAACAGATTTTAAACAACTGTCAGAACCAATTGTTGCATCAGCACCTTGTCGACTCGGATCTGACCTCTCCCCAAGAATTGGGAAAGAAGGCAGACAGATGGGTCAGAACAAGGGTCAAGCAGAACCAGAATCAGAACCAGGGTGGTCAGAAGAAAGCCGACCAAAAGGGTAACAAGAACGAACAAAATGACCAGAAGTCTTCGCCAGGTCCCCAACAAACCAAAGAGGGTGGGGGTCAGGCTTCACAGAAGAAGAAGACTCAAGAAGGCCAGTCAAAAAGGTGGTGCCAATACTGTAAAAGTAAGACTCACTGGTTTAGTGAGTGCACCAAGAAAGGAGGGCAAACTCCTACCACTGCAGCCCCTAAGGCACCTGCGCCCCCTAGTACAGTCAGCAGTGGTAGTGCGCCTCCCAAGGCATTAGTTGGGTTAACCTTGGGAACCGAGGGGAGTGACGACTTAGTCGGCACGCTCACTCAGGCCGTCCTTGTCTGTACAGGGGATATGGATATGTCCCCTGATGCCAGTCCCAATACTTTGGGCAAATACAGGCAGACACCTTTGATAAATGGAAAAGTGGCTCAGGCCTACAGGGACACGTGTGCCAGTGTCACCATGGTGACGCCTAACTTCGTGGACCCTGGACAGATCATGCTAGGTACCAGTTACCTAGTGACCAATGCCAGCAACGTCACTACCAATCACAGTATGGCAGTTGTTGATTTCTCCTGGGGAGGGGTAAGTGGCCCGAAAAAGGTTGTGGTTAGTTCAGACCTCCCCGTAGAATGTCTGTTGGGCAATGATTTGGAAACATCACAATGGTCAGAAGTGGAGCAGAGGACTCACATGGAAATGTTAGGTTTGCCAGCACATGTCCTTGCTGTGACCAGGTCACAGGCCAAAAGATGCCCCACTGAACAGGTGCTGGATCCTGGAAGAACGGACCAGACCCCTTCCAAGAAAAGGAGCAGTAAGGGTAAGGCTTCGCCTTCCCCCTTGCCCCAGGTCGTGGATCAAGTCTCCGAGGAGGCTGACCTTAAAGAACTGAGGGAAACTGAGCCGCAAGAGCTTGAACCTGGTCAGGTTGAGTTTCTGGGCTCAGGGGGACCCTCCAGGGAAGACCTGGGGAAGGCACAGTTAGACTGCCCCTCACTTGAACCCCTCAGACAGCAGGCCGCTGCTGAGGCTGCAGGGAACGCCACAGGTACCCACAAAGTGTACTGGGACGATGGACTCCTGTACTCTGAGGCAAGAGACCCCAAACCTGGTGCGACCAGGAGGCTGGTCATCCCCTTGTCTCTGAGAGGTTTCCTTCTCACCTTGGCCCACGAGATTCCCCTTGCAGGTCACTTAGGCCAGAATAAGACTTGGGACAGAATTGTTCCACACTTTCACTGGCCCCACATGTCCGAAGATACGAAGGAGTTTTGCCGCTCCTGTGTCACTTGCCAAGCCAGTGGTAAGTCAGGTGGCACGACAAAGGCCCCCCTCATACCACTACCCGTGGTGGGGGTACCCTTTGAACGAGTGGGGATCGACATTGTCGGACCAATGGAACCCCAGACAGCATCAGGGCACAAGTTTATACTGGTGGTGGTGGACCACGCCACCAGGTATCCTGAAGCTATTCCCCTTAGGACCACTACAGCACCTGTGGTGGCACGGGCCCTACTTGGAGTGTTCTCCAGAGTGGGCTTCCCTAAGGAGGTCGTCTCAGACAGAGGTGCAAACTTCATGTCGGGATATCTGACTGCTATGTGGAAGGAATGTGGTGTCAACTACAAGTTCACCACTCCCTATCACCCACAATGCAATGGGCTGGTTGAGAGATTCAACCGGACCCTAAAAGGGATGATTCACGGACTACCTGAAAAGCTTCGGCGGAGATGGGATGTCCTGATACCCTGCCTCTTGTTCGCCTACAGAGAGGTCCCGCAGAAGGGGGTTGGCTACAGCCCTTTTGAGCTTCTGTTCGGACATCCTGTAAGGGGACCCCTTTGTTTGGTAAAGGAAGGATGGGAGAGACCTCTCAGAAAGCCGGCATCAAACATTGTGGACTATGTGCTCGGTCTCCGCTCGCGGATGGCGGAGTACATGGAGAAGGCGTCTAAAAACCTTGAGGCGAGCCAAGAATTACAGAAAGCTTGGCACGACCAAAAGGCTGTCCTAACTGTGTATCAGCCTGGACAGAAGGTGTGGGTGCTGGAGCCAGTGGCCCCAGCAGCACTCAAAGACAAATGGTCTGGGCCCCACACGATCATTGAGCAAAAGGGAGAGGTCACCTACTTGGTAGACCTGGGAACTCCCCGGAGCCCCCACAGGGTGCTCCATGTAAACAGGCTCAAGGCATATGTCGACAGGGAGGGCATGGGCTTGCTCATGGCCACAGATGAGGGACAGGAGGAGGAGAGTGACCCTCTCCCAGACCTGCTCTCTCAGAACCCTGACGATGGATCAGTAGATGGTGTTGTCTTTTGTGGCAGCCTCTCTAGACATCAACAAGAGGATTGTAAACAGGTTCTTCAATCCTTTCGACATATGTTCTCTCTGACACCCAGTCAGACCAAGTGGTGTACCCACGAGGTCGACACTGGGGACAGTCTGCCCGTAAAGAGTAAAATCTATCGGCAACCTGATCATGTCAGAGACTGCATCAAGACAGAGGTGCAGAAAATGTTGGAGCTGGGAGTCATTGAACCCTCGGACAGCCCCTGGGCTAGTCCCGTAGTGCTCGTGCCGAAACCTCACACCCAGGGCGGTAAGAAGGAGATGAGGTTTTGCGTGGACTACAGAGGTCTCAATGCGGTCACTAAGACCGACGCCCACCCGATACCAAGAGCAGACGAACTTATCGACCGGTTGGCCTCGGCCAACTACTTAAGTACGTTTGACCTGACAGCTGGGTATTGGCAAATCAGGTTAGCTGAGGAGGCCAAGCCCAAAACAGCATTTTCTACCCCGGGTGGGCATTATCAGTTCGTGGTAATGCCCTTTGGTTTGAAAAATGCACCTGCCACCTTCCAAAGGCTGGTGAATCGAGTTCTCACTGGGTTGGACGACTTCTGTGCGGCGTATCTGGACGATATCGCTGTCTTTAGCTCCACCTGGGAGGATCACCTGGTCCACCTGAGGAAAGTGTTAGAGGCCCTGCAGAAGGCAGGCCTCACTATCAAGGCCACTAAGTGCCAGATAGGGCAGACACAGGTTGTATACCTGGGCCACCTTGTTGGTGGAGGCCAGGTTCAACCATTGGAGAGCAAAATACAGGCCATCCAGGACTGGGCTCCTCCAACCACCCAGACTCAGGTTCGAGCTTTCTTGGGCCTGACTGGTTATTACCGGAAATTTGTCAGAAATTATGGATCCATTGTGACCCCGCTAAACGACCTGACAAGTAAAAAGATGCCAAAAAAAGTTCAGTGGACAGCAAGCTGTCAGAAGGCATTCGATGACCTAAAGCAGGCCATGTGCACAGCACCTATCCTAAAGAGTCCAGACTACTCCAAACCATTCATTGTCCAAACAGACGCTTCGGAGCTGGGTGTGGGAGCTGTTCTATCGCAACTGAATTTTGATGGTCATGACCAGCCCATAGCTTTTATTAGCAGGAGGCTGACCCCCAGAGAGAAGAATTGGTCAGCTATTGAGAGGGAGGCCTTTGCTGTGGTTTGGGCCCTGAAGAAGTTGAGGCCATACTTGTTTGGCACTCACTTCAAGATTCAGACCGACCATAAGCCCCTCTTGTGGCTAAATCAAATGAAGGGTGAAAACCCCAAACTACTTAGGTGGTCCATTTCCCTACAGGGTATGGACTTCACAGTGGAGCATAGACCTGGCACTGATCATGGCAATGCAGATGGGCTCTCCAGGTATTTCCACTTAGAGCAAGAAGACTCACCTGGTCAAGGTTAGCTTATTGTCCCAAAGTTTGGGGGGGGGTCATGTAGGAGAGTAGGGTCTGCAATCCTATGATCACCCAGATTTTTTGCTTTTGCTTCATTGGTTTACGACTTTCTCCGGCTGTGGGCCTGCCAATCAGACCCACAGCCTAGCTGTTCTCTCTCGAAATTAACACACATGTACATTAGGTGCATCCACTAATTGGAACTGGGCCGCCTTGTCAGTCCCTGTCTCAGCATACCACAGGTATCCAGGGCATCGGTGTACCCAGGGCCTACCAGGGGCTGAAGCATGTATTATGCCACCCCCGGAATGGCCGCCCAAATCTGACACAACTGGCTGCACGACAGCTGGGGCCACGTGGTGTAATCACCCGTTGCTGTAGGTGTAGTATTCCTACACCTAAACCCTAAAATGGACACATGGATTCCTATCAGTCACTCCTATGGCAGGCCTTAACAATCCTGAAGGCAGAGTGCAGGGAATCATGTGGGACGGTGCTCTGGCGCGAGCTGAGCCCGTCGACGGCTTGCGGAACCAAGTCCTAATAGCCGTTCCATGGTGACGCGGGCCAACTACTTTTAATGCATTATAATCCTTGCGGTTATTTGCTAACTTTGGCATCGCATCACCTATACATGTCGAGTAAGGTGTCATACGAATGGGAATACGAACCCCTCGCCAGTCCTGGTGACGGGGTTAGCATTCCCCCCTTTTAGAGGGACACGGCATGGAAGTAACCTTGAACCCCGGTTAAAGTTGACTCAAGCCTCAGCATCACAAAATGGATGCTGCCACCAGACACAAGTCTGACCTCCTGCTGCTGGGAGACCTTCCAGCGAAGAGAGCTTGGACAAAGGGTTTCCTGTCGAGGGCGGTGTTAGCACCATCCCAGACAGGGTTTGTGTATCCCAGGTAGGCAGGGCTGAAAGGAAGGTGATTGCCAGTGGCACCCCGGTGCTCACTGTGCATAGCCCGGCTCAAACCAGTTTCGGGGGCACACCAGCCCCTGAGCTGGCGCGAAGCCGGACAAAGGATAGGGGTGTAACCACCCCCCTCCTGGCTCCACCCATAGGTAGAACCTAGTCACGGGCCAGCCCCTTTTTCTTAGAATAAAGGTAGGAGCGAGTCCCCTTCCCAAATTGGATAATCAGATAATCGGATAACTCCGAATCACGAACTACTTTCCACGAAAGGAACTCTTGACTATTTCTGAAGACTCTCCCTTGTGGCTAAGGAGTAGCCACCCTGCACCAGCAGGCACCATCTAAGCGCTTGCGATTTGCTGTAAGTCTCTCCTACGGATCAAGACTGCCCAGCTCGACGAGACCCGAGTTCCCTGCCATCTCTGACCTTTTACCTCCCTCATCAGCTCAGCTGAGAGTCGTAGGTGTGACGAGACCTGCGGGACCGGCTATCTTCAGAACCTGCACGACGCTTATCTAGCACGCCCACCGAGGGACCCTCGAGTGAGTGCACCTAGGGTTTGGGAAGCCCTAACCCTGAGCAGCTCCAGCATCGAAGTCTGCCTCCCCAGCATCCCCGAGATCTGCGTGGGGGCCCTTCCGCTCCTTGTTGTTCACCGCGTTGTTCGACCACTTGCCGACCGGCTTGTGGCCCTCTTCACGACGCACCACGATTGTTTCACCACTAGTCTGGGTGCTCCAGACTGGCTCTTGCTCCCCTTCAACAGAGGAGTACCACGGACCCTCCTGGTCCACTCCCGACGCCATCTTGACTCCCCCGCTTGGGTGGCCACTGCCAAGATCCGCTGCTCCTTCCTGGGCCCAGCATCATCGACAGCAGACACCTTCGTGGGACAGCTCGCCCTCCATCCTGGTCGCCGCCGCGCCTCCTGGTCCGAGGAACAGCCGAGTCCGACGTCACCCACTCACCTGGTCGAGGTGACTTCAGCCGGTACCCTCCTGGTACCCACACGATCGCTGGCTAGCGGTTGAGAACTGAGTCCCCTCTGCTTTCAGGTTTTCCTTCACCACCGATCCAGGCTTGGATCGCTCTGAACATCGTCACTGGTCGCCTGCCAGCAACTTCTTCTTTCAGGCTCCTAAGACTACACGAGGACTCCCGACATCTTGCCGAACTTCACGCAGCCGCAGCCTCCGGGCTAGGTAACTCGAGCATCTCGGTGCTCCATCGCAGGTTCGCTCTACAAGTGTCCAGTTCCTTTTTCGTTTAGTCCCACTGATCGGATCACTCCGGAATCAGTATCTCCAGACTCTAACCATTCGTATTTCACTGTTAGTGTAGATGGTTTCTCGTGCCCCTCGGGCATTTGTGTAAATTGTGCAACTGAAGTATTTTCCTAAGAGTTTTGTAGTGTGCTTAGCTCCCTGACTCATAAAGAGCCAGGGTAGTCTTGTTATAAATAAATATCCTTTTATTTTCATAACAACTTGTGTGGTGTCCTTTCACTTGGTGTTCAAGGGGTATATGTGATGGTAAACAGCTGGCTTAACACGCCCTCTAGAGTTTAGCCTAAAGACTGCTCGTATCCACGCTACTAGGATAGCTGGTCTAAAAGGTTGACTTACAACCAATCATCAATAAGGGTCGTTTGGAATGATACACAGTGATCACTAGAATAGTGAGCACTACATATCAGGCCAACTTCTCACAAACACAATGACTCATTTTAATAAAAACATCTACAAAAACTAAAATGGTGTTGTGGCTTTGACTTAATGGCAGATCAACAGTTAAATCCATGGTGATTTTATGCCACGGATGAGGTGGTACAGGCAATGGTTGTAAAAATCCTTATGGAGCTTGTAGAACTGACTTTCTCCTAGCACAGACTTCACAAGTGGTCACATATTGTTGAATGTTAGAATTCATATTTGGCCACCAAAAATAACGGCTAATCAAATCAATGGTTTTTAGCATGCCTTTGTGATCAGCTAAAGGTTGATCATGACATTCCTGCAATTCCTCCTTCTGATTCTCAGATATAGCTAACAATAAAGCTCCCCTTTAATAAGGCAACTGATTGCACAACTCTTTCAGTTTCCTGTTCACTCCAAATTTGCATTTCTTCTAGAGTCCTATTTCTTTTAACTTCTTTGAAATTCGCCAAAGAAACTGTGCAGACTATTTTTGACTTTGGGATAATAGATTGCTCCATAACTTGATGTTCTTGTTCTTCTGTTGGAAATGCATCCGCTTTCCCATTCATATTCCCAGGACGGCAAGTCATGACAAAATCAAGATATGAAAAGTAGAGAGACCATCGAAGTTGTCGAAGTCAAAGTTCTAGCTGATTTTCAAAAATTGAAGATTCTTGTGAACTGTGAAGTCTGTCATAATGTCTAGCGCCCAATACATAATGTCTTAAATCCTCAAAAGTATCCTTGACTGCTAGCAACTCCTTTTCAGCCACAGTATAATTGATTTCAACTGGGCTTAACTTTCTAGAACGAGAAGCCACAGGGTGCAATTGTCCAGTGGTCTTATGTCATTGGGACAGGACTCCTCCTCTGGTTTTATCTGATGCGTCTGCCTCCGAATAAAATGGTTCTGCTGGGTCAGCATGTAATAATATTGGAGCTGATGTGAAACTCTTTTAGATATACAAAGGCTTGTTCTGCTTCTTTCGACCAATGAGATTTTATTCCTTTCTTGAGTAATTTAGTAATCAGAACTATCTTTTGTGAAAATCCAGAAATTAACCTTCTACAGAAATTGGCAAAAATCTTTGAACTTCTTTTACGTTCTTTGGGGAAAGCCAAGTAACTACAGAGTTCACCTTGTTAGGATCCATATTGACACCTTTGGGGACAAGACAAATCCAAGGAATTCCAGCATCTTACACTGAATGCACACTTTTCCAATTTCACATACAGATTATTTTCTAAGTAATCGAGCTATAAATGTTTGTAGACGTGTAATATGTTCTTGAGGATTTTTAAAAAGATAAGGATATTGTCTAAATACACTATTGCAATCAATGAGATCTCCCATTATGTCATTTAGAAAATGCTGAAATGTAGAAGGGAGCTTTGCAAAGGCCAAAGGGCATAGCTTGATATTCAAATAGACCATATCTTGTACGAAAGCGTTTTTCCACTTGTGCCCTTCTTTAACTCGAATGAGATAAGCTCCTATCAAATCCAATTTTGTATAAATCTAAGCTTCCTTAACTTGATCCATCAAAACTGAAATCAGAGGCAGTGGGTAACTGTTCTTTATTTTTACTCGATTTAGAGCTCTGTAGTCAATACAAGTTCGCAAGGTTCCTTCTTTCTTCGAAATGAAACTTGGGACTGTGACGCTCGAATAAATCCATTGGCAAGATATTCTTTTAGGTATTTATTTTCAGTTTCAGTCGAGGCATAAATTCGACTACATGGAAGTACAGCTCCAATCATATGGACGATGAGGAGGAAGTCTTTCTGCTTTTATTTCACTAAAAACATTGCTAAGATCCTCATATTCTGAAGGTATTGTCGAAGTATCTATTAAACAAATGGACTTCTTGCCGAAGGATAATAAAGAGGCCTGAAATGGACGACGACTCTGTTGCTTTTCTTGATGGCAATGTTCTAAACCATAACTTGACTTCATTTCCACAGTTCAATTCCCCCAATCAATAGGAATATGCTCAGGCAACCAAGGCAAAACTAAGATAAGCTGAAACTGGTGCATCAATTAGGTTAAATTGAATGGTTTCATGATGTCCATCTGCCTTACATAATTCAATTACTTCAGTATGACTGGTGATGGGACCTAAAGACAATTTTGTTCCATCTACTGTGCATACCGATTCACTTCATTCTTTAGGTAGAGCTTTAATTCCAATTCTTTGAGCATATTTTAGATCACAAAGTTGCTTGTAACTCCCGAATCAATCATAATTGCGACCCCAGGAATTTCTCGGACTCTGAACTTGATGGTCATATGCAAAATGAAATGAGGAGCCATTGTCCATTGTGAGGTATTCATAATCTGATGATATTCCGGAGTTGTCTTGGTATTCTTCACCATCAGTGCAACTCCGCATGCTAATGGCTCTTGTTGTTTCCCTTCTGAGCACCTCTTGGTTTTTAGGGCATTCCTTAATAAAATGTCCGGAACCTCCACAGGAGAGCGAGATTATTTCGCCTTCTCATATCTTTTTCTTCTTTAGTTAAAGGACCTCTTACTGCTCGAATCTTCATTGGTTCTACCCCAAGAGAAGTTTTGAAACTCTTTGTTACTTTGGATTTTACCCGCTTAAATCGAAAAGAACTCTGTCGAATCGCTTCTCTTTTCTTCTTTACTCTCAGATCCATTAAAATCAATTTCCAACAAAAAATCTACGAGGGAGGATAGCTCAGTAGGCTGATGTGGTATTTGAGTTAAAATATATTTTAATTCATCCCGCAAACCTCTGTAAAAAAGTGTAGCTCTTTTTTTCCTCAGACCAATTAGTATCAACTATTAATTTGTTTAAGTGAGCTATATAAGTCACCAACTCTTTCCCTGACACTGTTCCAACAACTCATTATTAATAGCCTGTGATACTCTTCTATCAAACATTCTTACAAATTCTGCTTTAAAGCGAATAAAATCATTAAAAATATATAATTTCTCTCTACCAAAGGCATATACTAATTTGCATCATCTCTTCTCAAATAAGATCGAACTAATGCTACACGTGACTGAGCATAGGGGAATAAAGTTGGACGACACATGAAATGCAATGAACATTGTGTTAAGAAGATTTGAGCTTTCTGTGGGTCTCCACTATAGCTTTTTTTTGGGGGGGGGGGGCAAGAGGAATGAGATGATATTGTGTGAACAACTTGAGCTACAGATTTCTGCTCTTGTTCCTGGGACTAAGTGGAAGATTCTGATTGAGGCACATGAGTGGACCCCGCAACCAACCCATTTACCTTGTGAGATAAATTATAGTTTGCTGATGTGACCCTATTATCTCCTGTCTAAGATTCTTTTTTTCTTCTCTGTTACTAATTCTCTCTGAATACCTTCTAACATCTCGCCCAAAGATTTTAAACTGAAGCCTTCTGCCATTCTGTCCATTTAAGAGATTGTTTGTTGGCCCTTCAATCTGTCAGAACCCTTGATTCGCTACAGGGACAGATCTGGTGCTGGCTTCCAATGCCCACCTGCCTAGGGGGAAAGGGAAATATGATAGAGAAGAGACAACTCCTGTCTGACAGCTGGACTCCATTTGACTGGCTTTGTTTGTCTTGTGGTATCTTCTTTGTATTATTGCTGTCTTCTACATGAGGGAATACCTAAGGCATAAATGATGACAACAATACAATGGATTTATTTTGTATTTTAAGAATTACAATTCTTTTCTATCCATGTGTCAGTGTTTTATTCTTTACCTAGCTTAATGAAGTTATTGCCTCTGTTCTGGTAATAAACTATTTACAATCTCCTATTTTTTTTTTTATCTTGCTGCTGATCAACTCGAAAAAGTGCAAATATCTGTAGCATTATAATATTTTCTTCTTTGCAATCTGATTTTGGTCCCCTGCATACTTTTTTATCTGTAGGTGTAGTCTGTCTTGTGGCTTTAGATTCTTTTTGCGATTATAATAGGTAATGACAATTCCATTGAGTCTTCCGGAGCAGAGTCGGTCTTTAAGTGAACATAGTAACTGGGATGGAAGATAAGGGAAGGAAATGAGAGAGAAGATGCCCAAAGGAATCTGTACATGGAACCCGTCGGCACGTAGCAACAATACAAAAGTCTTTGAATGAGATTTGGCCCTTAAAAAGTCAATATATAATCAATTTACTATTTAAGCATTTTGTTTATTACTTACATCAAAAGAATGCTTAGCTCACCAGGAATGATGACCGCAGATTTGTAGTCTAGATCGGCAAATGAGATCTGAACTCATGTGACCTTCCTGAAAGACAGACCACTGTAGTTAAGAGCCAGTGCTACTGGGTGTTACTAAGTAACGTGTTCCACCCAATCGAAAAATCTGCTGTAGTCTTGAGAGTTGAAAAGCGACTGTGCAGATCAGGGACTCTGCTTCAACCTCCCGCCTTCAATGAAGACTCCTCTGCAAATCTTGACATGAGGCTACTCATGTTCCAATTAACTTCTCTGTCTTCCAGGAACTGCCACAGACTGAGATAGAAAAGGGAACTACGTCCCTTTTCTTTTACTTGAACGAAGATTAGGAGCTGACAGTTAAGACATTGATCTCCTTTCAAGATCAAATTGAAGTGTGCGGCTTAGAATTTCAACAATGCTGAACAAGAAGATTCTAAGAATGTGCGGGCACAAGATGCATCATATCTTTAAAGTGTCTCTGAATGTTAGTATGGATGAAAAAAGCATGAATCTAATGGACCACTAGTGTCGTCTTCATCCTGCAGTGGCGAGGGGTGTTTTTGAACAGTGGAACATTCCCTGGCTTAATCTATTTACCACCACCAGGAATGTGCAATATCTACAGTTGTCGTGCTGAAGTTTCCATCAATTCTTAAAAACAAGGCCAGCTCTTACTAGACATGAACCAGGGCATAAAGTATTACAAAAAACAGTGCTTCTCATTATACAAAAAAGAAAAGAGTGGTCAAAAAGTATATGCAAAATATTTACACTTATTTATGCATCATTTGCATTGTGTCCCAAGTGAAGAAGAAAACAGAATTCCTAACATTAATACACACAAATACCAAAGGGCAGCATACAAGTCTGTTTTCCATGAAGCAACTAACAACAATGAAGATATCCATAAATTACAAGAATAAATGTAAAGGATGGTTTGTTTGTATTGATTAAAGTCAACAACATTTTGACCCTATTGCAGATATAGGGGCTCAACAGGACCAACAATATAGTGGGTCACCAAAAAGATAAAAGGGAAATTGACTACTCAATATCAAATGGAGATAATGTGTCAAAATAATTAATAATTTGTACTGGCACCTTAATTGTCTCCCTTAGAGCTTGCAACAGATAAGAACCAACAAACACCTAAACTGTTTTAAAGGAGGACAATCACTCACTTGGGGGAACTCAGAATGAGAAACTTTTATGAGACAAAGAGAAAAAGTCAAATCATTTTCAGCAGGTTTTTGGATAAGCCATACAACATAAGGGGTACGAAAAACTAATAAAGACTCAAGAAATGGATATATAAACGTAACATTTAGAAAAAGCAACATCAGTGCCACCGGAAGAGGTGTACAATGCCAGAATGAAGCAAATCTTTATCTGGAAGTGAAACAAAATTGCTGAATTAGCTACCAAAACAAGCCTTTTTAGAATATATGAACCGGCGGCGGAGCAGAGGTAACAACGCTTAGGTTAATATGCAAAGGCGCACGAGGCTTGTTGAAGCGTTTTAAACTATGTAGGCCAAGATTTGAACCCAATTGCAAACCTCGGACTGTTATCAACATCTGAGGTACACTGTTATTGAATGATTTATACAAAACATTTTGCTTGCTCTTTAAAGGCGTGTAATGTGACAATGCAACAAAATGTTCTATTTTAGTCAAATGATTGACAATAAAAAGAATAGCAATGCGATTTAGGCACTTGTATAATTCCACAATAAGGTATATTGTAGATGCAGCATGCCACGGTCTAGGTAGAATAGGTATTATCGTTTAAAGGCCAATAGATATCTTTTAACAGCAACCATAGTTATGGTCATTCCATAATGCCCAGCAGTCGTAGAGTCAAGAAGTGAACTCCTAGTGGTTTGTCTTAATTGCTCTAAAGGTAAATACAAAATTTCGCCCCAAATAACAACCCTTCTTTCTAACTTCTGCTTGCCGGGACCAGGTTTATAATTAATACATGTTCTGAACTCTTTCCCTTCCTTGAGCACACCAAATAGAGAAGAGACTAACAACCATGCTGATCTGGTAACTCTGTTATTAAATTCTCCTTAAGATCTTCTGATTCTGGATGTGCATGACAATGAGGCATAGAGTCCACAGATTCCACATAAACTTGCAGTCATTATTTTAATGTCAAAGTAGCGTACCTGATTTTAACACATCATGAAGATTGTCTTAACAAGAAGGCAAGGTAACTGCATAGCCAGTAAGAGAAGTTGACTTTATTTCTTCTAATGGCTTTGAAGAAAGGCTGAGTTTGTTCTTCATGTTTCTAACAATGATTCATGCAATTATCAGTATTCACTTGTGGTGTTCTTGTGGCCTAATCAATTGGGATTATTTAGAGGTAATTGTGACATGCTCAAGACCACTTTGAACTAGAGAGCATCAATCAAATCAAAATATATATTTTCATGATGACTTTCAAAACATACTTCAGAAATTGTGTGTATACAAGCAACATCTTGAAATGAACGTATTCTATGTGTAGGCTAAAATTCGTAGGACTCATTAAATGAGAAATGGATACATGTGTTGACTACACCATTTTAAACTGACAAAGCCTCTATTCAACAAGGTAGCTCCCTTCACTGTTGAGGAAACAAGATTGTCAACCACCTGTTGTTTTTATGTGCGTAAGGTTACCTAGTGCTGATCCCTTTCTGTATATTGGAGGCTGTTCATGCTTAAGCGTGTGTGAGAAATTGGGTTCTTGGTTGACTAAGGTGTAAGCCCTGGTCAAGCAACAGCCACACTCCCTTGCACCTAGAAAAAAGATGGCACACTAGCAGGAAACACAATGACGGAGCCACTTTCAAATCAGCCCTCAACAACTACCACTGACAGATCAAAGTAGCAAAAAGGGAGGCCCAGACCCCCCGGATCGACACTAGCGCTAACCAAGCTAAGGAACACTTCACCATCGTCCGAGAATTCACCTTCTCATCAGCTACTAAAAAGTCCATTCCATCATCTCAGGAATGACCACTTCCACAACAAGATAGCGACCATCTATAAAATCTTCGATCTCCAAACCTCTGACCCCCTCCGTTTCCGATCAACCACCACCACCGACCACCGCTCACCGCAAAAAACATCTCAGCACAGGCACCCTCATGAACTCCATCTACTCGGGGGGGCCCCCACCGAATCTTCAACCTTGAAAGAGACATGATTAGCCCCCAACTCACCACCATCCTCAATGCCTTGTTAACCTCTGCCACCTTTCCTGGCGCCTGAAGACAAACTAAGGTCAGACCCCTCCTCGAAAATCCCTCAGCAGAACCCAAAGAACTCCAGAACTACTGCCCCATCTCACTGCTCCATCTCACTGCTCCCCTTCGCCTCCAAAGTACTGGAGGAGGCCATCAACCTCCAATTCGCGGACCACCTAGAGAGAAACAACCTACGAGACCCTTCCCAATCAGAATTCCGAACCAACCACAGCTCTGAGACAGCCCTGATCGCCAGAAACAACCTACAGGACCCTTCCCAACCAGAATTCCAAACCAACCACAGCGCTGAGACAGACCTGATTGCCACAACAGACTACAACTGCACCCTACTTGACAGAGGAGAATCGGAAGCCATGCTTCAGTTTGACCCTCTGCAGCCTACGACTCTGTCTCCCATCACACACTCATTGATGGCCTATGCCAGATTGGTTAACAGACAACATGTTCAAATGGATGTAATCTTTTCTCACAGGATGTACCCAGACAATCGGTCTCCCTCCCTTCACATCGCATGTCAAGCACAACATCTGCAATGTCCCCCTAGGCTCATCCCTCAGCCCTACCCTCTTCAACGTCTACATGACACCACTCACAGATATCGTCAGATCGCACGACATCAACATCATCTCCTACACGACAAAACGCAATTTATCCTACCGTTCTCAGCACGTCTCAGCCTGGATAAAGGACAACTGCCTGAAGCTCAACACGGACAAGACTGAAGTCCTCATGTTCAGCAAACACACCACCCTCTTGAGCAACTCCTCGTAGGTGGCAAAACTTGGACCCATGCCAAAAAACCACACCCACAACCGCGGCATCATCCTCAACAGCAAACTCTCCATTAAATGTGAAGTCAACGCTATCTCCTCCGCCTGCTTCCACATTCTCCGCCTAATCTTCAAGTGGCTCCCCATCAACACAAGGAAGACCGTAACGCAGGCCCTCGTCACTAGCAGACTGGACTATGGCAATGCATTCTATGCAGGCATCATCAAACTCATACAAAGACTTCAGATGATACAGAACGCAGCTGCCAAACTAATTCTCAACCAGCTCAAGATTACCCACATCACCCAACATCTGAAAGACCTCCTCTGGCTTCTGGTCCAGAAAAGATGCCAGTTCAAGCTCCTAACACACCTACAAAGCCCTCCACTACCATGGACCCACCTACATAAACCAGGTGTGCAGTTCCACTGACCCTCCCCCCCAGGAACTTCAGCTTCACACACCTCACCCTGTCATAGACCCCGCCCTTACCCTGCTGCCATGCCAGAGGATGCTCCTTCTCCCATTTTGCCACCAAAGCTTGCAACACCCCTGCACCTCGCCAACCGACTTCAGGAAGGGGCTCAAGGCTTGGCTCTTCGACTGAGACCTACAGCTTGTACCTGGATACCCTCACGGGTGACAAGTTGCACTTAATTATTCCTGCTTGATTAATCGATTGCAGGGTGAACCACATAAAGTCACTAAATCAACCTGTGTGTAACCCTGAGTAGCTTGCCACAAAAACCAGTCAGGCTTAACTTAGAGGCAATGTGTAATGTATTTATGCAGCACACTAACAATAATAAAGAGAAAACACAACACAACAAATGTCCCAAAGCAACTTAGAAGAATGGAGTACATTTTGATAAATCATTTGACACCGAAATGATAAAAATACAATCAGTAGAACTGGAGTTATGAATATTTTAATTTTTTGGTAAAAATAGTGCCTATATGATAAAGCACCAACCACAGACATCAAGGTGTGAGAGTCAAAAGTTTAGGCCAACCTCAATGGTGCGCGGTTTGGATACGAGAAGTGGATTGGACCCAGTCAGCGCTTACCTTTGGGCTTGGAAAACTTCTACAACAAGAATGTCTGAGAAGGTAAAGTTCAGTGGGGCTAGGCTGCAGGAGGTGCTCGAGAAGGGAGCTTCATCGTCGAATGGCCTTGGGTCAAATGGTCATGGTGAATATTTCTGCGTTCGTACTTAGTTGCTGAAATAGAAGTAAAAAAAATCCAGCGGGGTGAAGCAGAAGGCTGTAGCTGAAGACAGTTTTACGAGGTCGGCCACCCCTTTTGTGAAGGACCACTGAAAAGAATTTGCTGCTGCAGAGAAGAATGTAGTGAGAGAAGCCACAAAGTCAATCCGATAGGCGATGCACATCTGGCGAGCAGGTTCGTCCCTGACTCCTCATGGTTCAAATCGCACTTTTTGTCAAAATTTCGTCAAAGTCCTCATTATTGGAAATTGGCCATCTGGACACCATTAGCACTACAAGCAAGGATCCAGGTCTGGTGGAACACCTCTTTCAGGACTCCCTCAGACTGGGTCCAGGTTCGGTTTCAAGATGGTGGGAGTCTTTTATGTCCCTGTGGCTCTGAACAGGAGGCCAGCAAACTAGCCCTTGGAATCACTTCCGGTAGTCCTGGGTGAAGGTGAAGATGCAGGGCTGGCCTCAGGGTTCAAGGCAGGCTCCAGGCAGCAAAGCAATCCTTCCAGGTACAGCAACTGTCTGGCAGAGTGAACAGCAGGTTACAGCAACAGGCAGTCCCTCAGTGTCCTTCCATGTGTCCAGTAGTGAACTGAAGAGTGGGCCTACCCTGGCTCCAAGATGGCTGTAGTGACATTGTGGAGATGTTAGGTCCTTTGTATGAAGGCACACCCACTCATGTGACCCAAGACAGGCAGCAGGTACAAAGAGCTAAGGGCAGGAAAATGCCAACTTTCTAAAAGCTGCATTTTCAAAATTGTACTGTAAAATCCGAATTTACCATTAAAGAAGGTTTATCGTTACAATGTTGTAGATACCAAACATGATATAGGTACCTGCTCCCAAATGGAAATTACAGCTTATTAAATGTAATAAGGGATCTCTAATGATATCCTTTGGGAGGGGTAGGCCTCACTATAGTCAAAAACAAATCGAAGAGTTTTTCACTACAAGGACATGTAAAACTTGAAAATGTAAATATCCAAATTTTCATTACATAACACCTTTCTCTATAGGCTAACAGGTCATACTTTAACTGTGACTTATGTGAAATAAAAGGGGAGTTTAAGGCTTGGCAAGAGAGTTATATTGCCAAGTCGAATGGGCAGTTTAAACCTGCATTCATGCTGAAATGGCAGGCCTAGGACATGTTTTAGGGTGCTACTTAAGTGGTGCGGCGCAATAAGTGCTGCAGGCCCACTGGTAACTTTTAATTTACAGGCCCTGGGTATTTGGTGTACCACTCTAAAAGGGACTTATAAGTATGTTGAATATGACAATCAGTTGTAAGCCAATCAAAACATGTATGTGTTTCAAACTACTTTTCTAGATTTCTTTTACATAATGGAAAGTAGTAGCAACAAAAACTCATGATATACTCTTTTGAATAGGTGCCGGATTCTTTTCAGAGAATGTGAGATGGCCATGAGATGCATACATTGGGGTAAGGTAGAAAAGCTGAGTTCACTAAATCTACAGTTCTCACTTGGCTATGCCAACATCAAAAATCGACTATGCTTACTTTGGCACTCAGGCTAAATATATAAGGTACAACAGTGAAATATGACATGGCGTTTTGTCTAAGATGCTGTCAATGTGCAATATTCCCAAAATATTAGTGGTGATTTAAGCAAATAGAATATTATCTCTAAATATTATTACAAGCATATTAAATAGGTTCTCAATATCTATAATACGTGAACAATCTTTCTGATCATAGTATGCACGATTATAATTGACTGATTCTACTTTGTCACATGATGTACCTCATAATACTCTCTGCATTAGCTGCAAAATAATAATTATACAAGTTCACTGCATTAGAGTCCTGATCATATGCAATCACTTCCCCACCACTAGTAGTACTCACTACCATATATGGCCCAAGTGAAGTAACTAAGCCTGTACAAAAGAGTTCATAGGCCTAAGAATGGTTGCAGTACTGACATAGGTAGCAAGACTTACATGATCATACATACATGTTGCAAACCAGGCCTTATTGCATGTCAAACATGTGGGACACTAACTCTTTAGAATATGTATAGAAGGATTAGAGCCAAGAAAACGAAGGAAGTGTGTGCAAGCTCACCATGTTATTTTAGTGGCAGATTGGTATTAGTTATGCTAACAAAAATAACAGAAATACAGCAGAGAGAAATACTCTATTCTGCTGTCCAGCAAACTGTGTAAGTGATTAACATTGCAAGGTCTTCTGGTCTCAAATGAAACAAATTTGGAAGGAAGAAGAAATAGTTGGATACATTTGCTTGCCTTTCAAACATGACTCGAACTGAGACATGGCTTGTTTCTTACAGTGCAACCCTCCCTGCTCTCTCCATAGAGAGTCATTGGGGAGGAGGGGGTAAAGACACCCAGGGATTTGGGATGGGCCGACATGAAGGCTTGAGAGAAAATGCTGGTGGGTCATAATCAAATGGAGGCCTAACAGTTTTCTAAGGGTTAAAGAAATAAGTAAATGGCTTGCCCTGAAATAGCTAGGGGGATTACTAACTGATCAGCCAAATCAATAAGCATGAGGCTGATAATATATATGTTATCATGGGAAGAAATGTGTGATGCAAATTGCTTGGGTTTTTCTAATGTTCATATTGTTCTACATAATGACTGCTGAAGATCATAAATTAGCACCATTATGATACATATGGCTTATATATTAATTGTGTGTGATACATAGTGTCATATTGTAAAATCTAAACAACTGTGTGTTTCAAGCGCTTTCAGAGGCTGGGTGAAGGTCCATGCAAAAACGTACCCCTTGAATATAAAAGTTCTTCTAGCAGGATTGTCGGACTCATAACTAATCTAGGCGAGCCTAACTCGTCAACAGAAGAGTGAGAGACACATGTCTGTTTTTCTTTTTTCTGAAGTGGGAACAAATACAAATGATCCTCTTGGGGCTAAGGAGACCTAGCTGGGTGTGACTACCCCAGTTTGGAAGATTCACAACAGTACTGGGTTTATAGAATTCAATAAGTCAACTACAGTGTAAAGTTCATAACTCAAAACTAGATGACTCCAGTATAGAGTTCATAGCAAAAACACACATTACTCTAGTATAGAGTTCATAGTTTCAGTGTTATCATGAATCACTAACAAGAAAAAGCAAATTAATCAACTCCTGGTTATAAGCGTTGCTGCTGCAGCATCACAAAGATCAATTACATGGTGAAAAGCACCATGGAACATGAGCAGCTTATACCCAAAGGGTTTAGATGGCTGCTGTGGCATCTTGGAAATTGTATTTCGCCTGAGTTCTATTGTGTTGTCCACGTAGGGTGGGTAATACAACCTTGAAGCCTACATCCAAGACGCGCCTACCCTCTGCACACAATTGTCTCATCTGAAATGAAGAACTTGCATGCCTATGACATTTAGGGGATTTTATCCCTGTGCTCTTCTATCATCCCCAGTTGACCACAGACGATGGATCCTGACAAGCGGTAATGAACTTTAAAAATGATGGTAAGGAAGTTATGACTCACTTAAACAACATGAGTTTTTCTGAGAAGACTAATAAAGAAAACTTAAGACTAGCTAAATAGAATTTACAGTTATTACTTGAGAAATGGTGCAATGAAAACATGTGGCGTGAGGAAGAATTCAAATATTTCTATATTATGTTACCGAAGATTCACAAAGGAAGCAAGATACCACCGAGGAGAACTTGGTGGAACAGGTTCTTTAACTTTGTTTTAAAAATATATATCTTTATTGGCATTTATAATAAACATTACAGTCAGCAAATATTCATTATTCACATATTGTAAAACAGGGCAACATGTACAGCAGTCCATAGTCTATGTACCTGTAAATTTCTTTAACTTTTAGAGTTACAGATTAAATAGATTTTTATATTGCCAACAGCGATTTTTAAGAAGGAATTATGATATACCATGGAATAATTAATATTTACTTATTGCTATTGATGTGACATCTATGTATACCCATATACAACATGAAAAAGGACTTGAAACAATGAAAAAATTATTGTACACTAAATCTACTAACTAACTCTCTGCAAGATTTTGTGTGAACTAACAACATTTTAATTGGAGCATAATTAAGTTTGTATAGAAATCTGTCATATAAACTCCCTAAGGGGAATGCAGTAGGTTCCTGTCTCACTTCTTCATATGCCAACCTTTTTATGGGCTGGCATGAGAAGCAGATAATCATGTAATAGACATAAGAAAAATTGATTATTGATTCAATATTCTTTGTTGTTTTATCATCAATGCCATTATTAGTTACAATTGTTCTTAACTGGATTTGAAATCATTTCATCAATGCTTGAACATGAATTCAATACTGATCTCACTGTAGAACATAGCTCAACCAGAATTACTTTTTTAGATGGTGAGATTTGTGTTAAGAATGAGACCATAACCAAAATGATGCACAGCTGTGAACATTCCAATACCACTTGCATCTAGTCGCTCCAAACACCAAATTAATAAAATACATTATGGAGGATTCTTGTGTGGCAAGCGTTTTATGCAGCTTAAATGCTTAATCTAGAAAAAGAATCTTGTATTTGTCAAAGATTTTGTTTGAGAGGTTACAAAAAGTATGTGATTAATGGAACAGAAAAAAGTGGCATAATAATAGGTAAACGTTTAGTTAACAAAAATCATAGAAAAATGAAAAAAAACTAGACTTTGAAGTAGAGTTGAAGACAATATGGTGAGATTTATACCTAAATAAAATTTAGAGGGCAAAGCAGTATTCACCATTTTGAAAAACATTGGCATTTAGTAAGTTTAGGCTCACATCTATCAGAAATAATTTCACAGAACCAAAATACCACCAATAAAAAAGGGCTTATATTAAAAGATTTACTGAGTCCAGGGAATACTATAAGCTATCTGAAAAGTGAAACCCAAACTACATGGTTATCAACAAACCTGACTGGTTTATATAAATGTGGCAACTGTAATTGTTAGAATTATACTGTGGGGCAGAAGGAAAAGTGGCATGATTGATACAAAAATAAATCTTTTAAAATCTTGAATTTCATGAATTGCAATACAACTTTGTTTTATATACAAGATGACATGCTCCTTAACATAGACTGGCTCTACTAAAAATGCATTGCAGAAGTGATCTAAGGAACATGGAAGAGTCACAAAAAAATCACTATAACAAATACCTGAAGACAATACATTTTGAAATGTAGCACACCACACACAAAAACTCCCAATATATACACCAGCGCTGCCCATATCCCACCATCCAAAAATAACAGTGTCACAAGAAAAGAATATTCTAACTTTACTGGGGGCAATGTGATTAAGCACCATGGATGATCTATTTCCAGATAGCCAGTTTATCCCACAAGACGACCCATCTCTTTGCGCACACCGCACGCCTTTAAAGATATTTGCATACCTGAGACTGTGAATGGCAGTCAGGGAATTATATCCAGCATTCCCCGATGAACCTGCCACACTTAATGCATTACAAATTTTGCTGACAGCACCTACGCACAGCGCTTAGTAACACGATTGTATAACGCATCTCAAGGTGAACAAAGTCAGCCCCTACATAAATCATTTCAGAGGTGGGAAGACGCAGTAGGCAGCCCCATTACTAAAGAAGATTGGGACTACAGCTGTGGACAGATGCAGTTGCTCACATCGGACTGTAACTTGCGTATCATACATTTTAAATTTATACATCAAACGTACCACACACTGGTAAAAATGCACAAATACGGACTGAGATCAGACGACAAATGTCACAGATGTAGTGCCTTTGGTGCGGATTTTCTGCACATGGCGTGGTCATGTCCCCAACTCCAACCAGACTGACAAGAAGAAACCAGTACTTTTACGCACATGCTGTCAGAGCGGGTTCCTAACGAACCACTGGTGTGTCTCCTGGGTATGTATAGCATCTGGTTGGCCAGGAGACGTAAGCTTCTAGCTGTGGCCCTGTTGCTGGCCAAATGCCGCATAGCCCTACGCTAGGGCAGTCAGCGCCCACCACTATACAAAGATTAGGTCACCGACATGACTTACTGCAAAGAGACACTAGGGACATATGCCGAAGAAATACCGCAGGCCTCTAGACCCAGAGATTTTTGGGAACTATTTGTTCAATATCTCCAATCTATACAAACTAATGTCTGAATATATAATGTTGTGTGCTCCAGGAAGGTGGGATTTCTTGAATAGTTGCGATGTCGAGTATCGTAGAGTAAGGGATGCGGCGTAAGTAACTTGTGCAGATAATTGAACATTAGGGGTATAATGTACCTTGTAGTAAAGATGCTGTTGGGTGTATACAAAATGATACTGATTATATAAGCTGTACATGTCTGTATATAATGTCATTGTAATGTGAAGCTGTAAAAATGAATGTCGGTGCTGTGTAGTTATGTCTGCTCTTACTGCTGACTAGTAAAAATAAAAATAATAAATAAAATAAAATAAAAAAATACATTTTGAAATGTATCATGTCCATGATGAAATTAAAAACATTCATTTTTCAGGTATTTTGCATGTAAAAACTTACCATGGGAAGGGAGAGCAATCTTTAAAAGAAAGGGAATACTATTGACTCATCGAATTACAAGCTGTGACAAAAGGCTTTGATAAATGTGAGGAATTTCAAACCTTTTTTATAAGACAGATAATTAATTTTCAGGCTGATTTAATTTAATGTTCATGTATACATGTATTTCTGATTAAGTTATCATTTGAGATCTATTTTCAGCAAAATCTTTTCCACTGATTTTCAAATCAGACTGGTAGCTATGTAGTAATTCTGACAATTTTGGAATATTATACATTAGTCCTTTCAGAGTTTAAGTCCTTATTGGTAATATTGGTATCAATTTCACTACTATTAGTCAATACTATATCAAATGTCTCAGGTAATTTTAAACAAATGTTTACATATTATAGATGAGAGAGATTTACAATAGCAATATTTACTTGAAATATGGATCAGGCTTTGATCCTCTTGACATAACTGTAGGCCGATGTATGGTGGAGGCGAAGGATATTTCACCAAGACTCAAGATGGAGTGGGGGTTAACTTGGGGGGGGGCACCATCTATAGTGAGATTTAAATAGGTAATAGCAGCTAACCATAACAAAATGGCTTCCTGCCGAGACCATCAGATGATTTGTTAATTTACTAACCTGAATATTCTGATGTGGCTGGAGGGATAATCGCCTAACTTACTATGATAAGCCTTCCAGAGGCCGGTGACTCTGAATCCACCACTGGCCTCTGGGAAGCCCCTGGGAGAAAAGTCATGTGGGAAAGAGACAGTGGAGGAGACCGAGAGGTTTCTAGCAGACACCAGTGGGACCTCTCTCCTACTAGCCACTTTGCCCTCCTCGAAACCTTATAAATAAGGCCATCTGCTCTTACCAGCTACTTCGCACTTATCACTCATTTAAAAATAAAAATATAAGGTTACAACCTATTCACCCCGAAGTCAGTAGAGTAACCTTGCACTCGATCAGAAGCACTACTTTATCTACCCAACCAATGTCTCTTTACTCTTTCATCAGCTAGATTTGTGGTAGGATGTCTGACTCCCTCCTCCGTTTCTTCACAACAGGAGATTATTGCATGTGAATGTGAGGTGCAGTTCCTTTCACATGGGTGGTCAATGAAAAGTTCAGGTAGAATTGTACCATTTATAAGTCAGAATGCAAGCTGCAGTGTCTTGAATCTGAGATACCGGAAATCAACTCAACATTATGTTTTCAAATTGAATGGTCAGTTCGGGTAATTATTTGAATGCAAGATGCATTTTGAATAATTATGAGTAATTTTGCTGAATTTTTGAGTAATTAGCAGTTCGGGCTGGACTGTTCCCATTGGGCACAGGGTCAAGAGTCAGACTGAATTGCATATGACTGGGTTCAAACTGAAATGGCATGATGAGCAAAAAAACCTATGGATTTAGGCCCTGATCTTTGTACTGGGGTGAATGCATGACATTGTTCTGCATTTTGTCCATCAATTGTTTTTTTTTTGCATTTGTCATCCTGAGTGGGACGGGATTGTTCTGCATTTTGTCCATCAATTGTTTTTTTTTGCATTTGTCATCCTGAGTGGGACGGGAATGCCCAAACGTGGGTCCTGTGCTCTCTATGCCACTGGAGTCGAGCTATCCTGGCTGATGAGGGGTAAAACCCCGAATCCGGTCCTAGGATACATGTTTCCAGTCCAGGGAAGACCTGGCCTGGCAGTTCGGGCTGGACTGTTCCGATTGGGCACAGGGTCAAGACGGATTTGCATATCGCTGGGTTCAAACTGGAATGGCATGGTGAGCAAGAAAATGCTGGATTTAGGCTCAGATCTTTGTACTGGGGTGAAATTCCGTCAGTTGTTCTTTTTTCATTTGTACAGTAGTTTCACAAACCTTGCTTCACATTTATTACTCCTATCAACCTCCCTTTGAGTCTAGTTCGGGGGATAGGCTCCTAAGTGATTGTACCAGATCAAAGTTCAATTATATTTCCTCTGGCTTAGCCCCCTGTGGGTGTAGCTCCACATCAAATCATTTGTAGCTCCATGCAAGATTTCCTGAAAAAAGGCCCTATGACCCTTTCTGGTCAATTCTGGGTAATGAGTAACCCAGGGCATAGGTCGCTGAGGGGTGAGGTAGGCCACTACACTCTGTCACTATGTATCGGACGCATTGTCCATGCCCTCAAGAGGGGTGCACTTGTAAGAAGGTAGCAGTCGAGTGGCTACATCACTCACCTTTTCTCTGATTTCCAATATGTCAGGCGTTCAATTGCATGGTTGTGTAGGTCACATTTGTTGAGGAGGTCCTTCAATGCACTGGTCCAGCTAGAGAATGCCTTGTAGCTAGGCATGGTGTTTATTTAATCAGGAGCTGAAATGACTGCCAAGATTTAGAGCTCCCTCACAATCATGATACTCTTGTCTCTCACAGGATCACTGGTTCCACCTATGTGCAGCATTATGGTAAGAATAATTGGTACTGAGCCCTTTGGAACTCCCTGGCATCTGCTGCCACTCGATGGGTGGAAGCTTTGTCTTCATCGCCATATTGCCTATGTCAGAATCTACTAGGCATCCCCTCGGGGGGCTTTTTAGCCAGTCTGTCTTCAGTATAGCACTCCATTCACCCTTCCATTTATCATAGCTTCTCCAGACAGTCACCAAGATTTCTTACAAGGGCTTTAGCACTTCAAACCCTCTGCATATTCTATCTGCATCTGATCAACCACAATCCTTAGTGACACTAACCCAGATGTTCTTTCTCTGCCAGTGTTTACTTTCATGTCATTGACAAAAGGAGTACCAGGTTCAGGGCTGGTACTCGCATCTGACTGATCTTCTTTGTAAGAAATTGGGTGGTTGGCAGAGTGGAGGGGTGACTCTTATTCAATCAACAGACACACTCCCCATCAGACTTAGCCAGAAAAAGTCCTAACTTAGCCTGTGCTAAACCCTCTGGTAGCATGGCACAAAAGCAGTCTGACTTAACCTAGAGGCAATGTGTAAAGTATTCATACAGCAAACAAAAATCTATAAAGTGGGGCTAGACTGCAGGCGACATCAGAGTAGGGAGCATTGTCCTCGGGGAGCCACTGGATGAAGTTGGGGTGAAGATGGCTGCCTTCAGACTTAGTCACTTTCTGGAAGTTGAAACTCTCCAGTGGGATGAGGCAGGAGGTTGTAGCTGACAAGAGTTCCATGAGGCCGGATACCCTTTGGAGAAGGACCACTAAACAGGATTTGCTGCTGGGGAGAAGAACGTAGTGGTAGCTGCGGTGAAGTCAGGCCAAATGGCAATGCACCTTGGGTGGATAGACTGTCAGGTTGGTCCCAGTCTTCTCTTGGTTGTCAGAGCAGTTTTTATCTCAAAAGTTTCTAAGTCCCAAGTTTTGGTTTTTGCTTATCTGGGCACCTTTAGCACCACCACCATGGGTCCAGGACTGGAGGGGCACCACTTGGAGGGTTAGGATTCACCCAGGATGGGTTCAGGCAGCAAAGCAGTCCTTCCAGGTACAGCAAATCAGTCTTGTGGAGTACACAGCAGCAGAGAATCCTTCCATAGGTCCAGAAAGTCAGCTGAAGAGTGGGTCTTAGGGTCCACTTTTTATACATGGTGCCTGCTTTGAAATAAGAGACGTTTCTAGAGAATTACCTTTGAAGTGCTTGGAAGTCCCCTGCCCTGGCTTCAAGTAGGCTGCATGAACAATGCAGGGGTGACAAGTCCTTTGTGTGAAGGCAAAACACAGCCTATTCGGTTGCCAGTGTGGCTGTTCCCAGCTCCTCCTTCCATCCTGCCGGTTGAGGGCCCATCCAGGAACACTTAATCCCTCTATTGCATTGCTGTTTGGGAGGATTTCACAAGGTCTAACTTTTAGCTATACCCAGTCATGTGACCCAAGACAGGATACAGACACAAAGCCCAAGGGCAGGAAATTGCCAACTTTCTAAAAGTAGCATTTTCAAAATTTTAACTTAAAATCCGACTTTACCATTAAAGAGGATTTTCAATTGCAATTTCTGAGACATCAAACATGAAATTCTTCCTGTTCCCCATCAACAGGTAGCACCTATTAAATGTAATAAGGTAACCCAATTTTATCCTTTTGAAGAGGTAGGCCTCACAGTAGTGAAAAATGAACTTAAGGGTTTCTCTCTTCCAGGACATGTAAAACATAAAAATACAGCCCAACCTTCAGTTGCAATGCACCGTGCCCTGCGGGCTACCTATGGCCTACCTTAGGGGTGACTTATATGAATAAAAGGGGAGTATAAGCCTCGGCAAGGGGGTTACATTGCCAAATCGAATTGACAGTTTAAAATGCCATTCAGGCTGCAATAGCAAGCCTGGGACAAGTTTTAAGGGGCTAATTAAGTGGGGGGCACAATAAGTGCTGCAGGCCCACTAGTAGACTTTAATGTGGAGGCCCTGGGTATATGGCATACCACTCTACAAGGGACAGTTGAATATGCCAATCAGGTGTAAGCCAATTTTACCATGTTTAAAAGAGAGAGAGAAGTCAAGCAATTTAGCACTGGTAAGCAGTGGTAAAGTGCACAGAGCCCTAAGGCCAACAAAAACGAATTTAACATAAACAGCAGTGGTGAAGGCAACATGTTTGGAGGAAGACCACTCTAAGGCTGACAGGTCTAACATACCACATAGGAAGTAGTCTAATAATTCCAATATATAAATAAAACTAAACAATCTCTAGTATATGGAAACAAAGCACGTGTAACAGTGCTCGTGTTTTGTTTGCTAAATAATACAGAGGGAGAGAAGAGCAGTGTATAAAGTTTATACACGAATACTTGTTATCATATTAAACCTTTACTTATTGCTAGGACAGACATTCTCAATCTTGATTGCAATTCAAAGTTATAATTTTACATTATACTATTTTGGATACTCTTAGATGATGTTACTTTTTATAAACTTTCAACATGGAAATAGGCACTTTCCATTCACTTAGAATGTCTCAACCAATGTTACTTAGAATGCCGTAATATATGCTATACTTTTGCTGTGTTTCCCTCTATGTAGAGGCCGTCCATTTTGATGCATTTTCTTGGCATACTGTTCTGCAAGGGCTATCACTCCCACAAAATGTAAGTTTGTGATTTGTTTAGGTTAATTCCTTCCTTTCAACATTTAGCCAATTTGTGTTTTCTACAAGTGCGCTAATTCAAATTAACCTTTTATTTGAGTGCTATGCTATTTTGATTATCAACGAACTCACTAAAATACTTTACCATTGCAAGGTTTCAATCTTTTGACTCAACTGCCATCACAAAGGTTGTATTTTCTTATTTTTCCATCATTCAAATATATGAAAAGATTATGAAAAAACAAGCTACTTTACCATTTACTTCCAAATATGTTCTTTGTAACCAATTTGCTATATGGTGTATTCTTATACCACTTAGAGGTTTGTTAATGTTTACCCCCAGTTCTAAATTCCAAATTATACATTCCTATACTGAGATTTAAATTATGGTTCAATGAGCACGATGAAACAAAGATTATTGTTGATAACACTAATACAATCTTGTTAATAACAGTGGCAGCCGACAATATGAGTGACAGGGCTCCATCCCCTCTATTTTCCAACACATGATTAGTGTCTGAGGAAAGGCCAACCTGAAAGACACTCATCATGTCAGGGTCAGGCAGCCAGGTGCTTTACGTGTGCCAATGCGCAGGAGCCTGGCCTCCTAGTCAAGCTTTGCCAGGCTGAAGATTTCACAACCAGAGGGCAGTGACCTTATCAACCCAGTTAAGACCTCCTTCCCCCTCATGACGAGAGGAAGCATCATCAATAGAGTCTGCCCTGAGTGCTTCTAGTTTAAGCTAGAAAGTGCCCAGGGCTGAATGTCTATCAATGACAACTCTTCACAGAGTAGGGCGAGGTTAGCAAGACTCAGTGACCCAACCCTAGTCTATCAGGAGTTGGAGAAGATCCTCCTCTCATTGGAGGACCCAGAGTGTGCTGTTCACATACCCCAGAAGCCAGGTGCGAGATGTGGAGAAGATAAGTGCCGTTGCCCTGGTATAGCGCTGTGACGTGGAAGAAGGCCGTCACCCCTGTGAAGTGTTGCGACCTGACAGGACCATCGCAGTGGATGTCCTGTTCAGGACCTCCATTGCCCGGGGGGTGGGATAACGGTGAAGAAGATGGCCATCGCCCTAGTGCAATGTGCGCTAGAGCAGCATTTTAGGTTGTAACCCATAGAAAAAGCATTTCATCACCTGAACCCAGTAACATCAAAGACTAGTCTGCCAGCTGTATGGAGGGACATCACCCAGGAGAATCAAGATCACTCCCTCTGGCACCTGGTGCACCAACGTCTGCTGCCTGACAAGACTAGACAAACCTCTGAGGAGAAGAGTTCATGGAGGGAGCGAGGTCCAGAGGGGATCCTGTCGAGTGGATCCCTGAAGCAGAATGTGATTTTTTGGGTCTACGTTGAGGACCATTGCACTGATCAGGCCGTCTGCCTGAATGCTGCTGTTTGTAAACCCCTGTTACCAGGTAGGGGCTGCGGGAGAGATAAGGGCCATATCCCTGGTACAGTGCCGTGGCAAGAAGAGGGCCATCGTCCATGCAGTGCTGTAACCTAAAGGGCCCGTCACCTGAAGTATGCTGTTCTCGACCCCCATATGCCAGGTGGGGGCTGCGGTGAAGATAAGGGCTGTCACCCTGGTACAGTTACCCCCATGTAGTGTTGTGACCCAAAGAAGTTATCGCCTGGATTGCCCTGATCGCAACCCCTATTGCCATAAGAGGGGGACTGCAGTGATGAAGAGAGCTATCACCCTGGCTGGTTGTGACCCACAAGAGAAGAGCACGGATTCCATCAACCGATCCCAGGTGCACCTGAGACCATCTGCTAGGACTCAGGAAGACTTACCACACCATTGAAGGAGCTCCTTGGATGCCTGCTGCCTTCAGCATGCAGACTTTTGCTCACAACAAGGCTAATGAAGTGTGCCTGAGCCTGCTGAACCGCAGCTCCAAGCGAGGGCAGGAAAGACAGATTGCCGATCCATTGAGCCTCTGTGGTAACTTACTCTGACTAAAAGCGCTACTGTGTTGGGACGCTTTGACTTTTTAAAAACCATTGTGGAACTTATATGACTTGTACTCTCTAGCGGGCATAACCTGAATGATAATCTTACATGTATGGGGAATAACTGCTGTTCTTATATAAGGGAGTGGAACTCGGGGACAGTCCTGGAGAACTCTAGATTGCTTGCCTTATGAAAACTGTATGATTTGTTGTGTGCTGTATTTCACTTTGTGCTCATATATAAGTACTACTTAGTTCATTTATGGGGAGTTTCTGAACATGTTTTGAGTTGTGATTCTGTGTACACCTTGCATCTCCCTCCCTCCCCCTGCCCCCTCAGAAGCCTTGGACTGCTCGACCTGCACTACCACTGAGAGTCAACTGCAGAAGTCCTGAGTAACTGATCCAAGAACTCTGGGTTCAGTTACTCAACACTCATTGTAGGTCAGGCCTTGAGACATCAGGAGTGACAGGTCAAAGCTTCCACAGTTGGAACCAGTAGCTCCTGCATCTGAAAGTCCTCTGAAAAGGACTGTGCCAATGCCAGTTTGAGACCTCTAGCTACCTGAAGACCTCTGATTTTGTGCATGTCACCCAGGCCTTTAGTCCAAAATGTGCCTCCCATTTGGAAGTCTCAGATCATATGATAAAAGTCAACATTGGGGGATTTGCATATTAGTCACCATGCTGTTCATTGTGGATGGGGCTTACACGGGAGTAGGATTAAACAGCTGCTGGTAAGAATCTATATTGTATCATTTCATATTAACTGACACGGTTTATTTTGTTATATTCACATACATCGCAGCATTGGACATCTGAGAATCTGCAGTTCACGTTACCTGCTCGGCATTTGACATTGGTGGTTCTTTGACGTAGATGCGCAACCGCATTGGCAGTGACTTAGAGCACCTGGGAACCTATGCCAGAAATGGTGGAAAATAGCAAAGACTTTCTCTGAGAAAAGAGCTGATAGGGGTGGGTGGAGGTCCCAGAGTTTTACTCCGCGGAATTCCACGGACTTACCTAAAACGTCAGTCAGTGGATTTCACAGAGTTTCGCAAGCAGCAGAATTTCGGTACATTGCTCTACTCGTGTTAATTTATTGCACCGGGAGATAGTCCCACGCTGTAAAATCAGCGTGAACGGCACCACATTATGCGCGCGAGGGTGCTGGTTCTTCTTGCCGCTCAAGTAGAATTTCTACTTGAGCAGCAGCTTTCTCAATGCGAGCAGTAACGACCTGCCGCGACTGCCCGCATTAAGAAATCACACCAGGACTTGTACTGGCACTCGATTTTCTTGTCCGCCACGTGATGGTTGGTGTTTTTTTTGGACTCTAGTGGGCAAAACTCCACGAACTCCGCTGGCGTAGCAGAGTTTACCTGCTCACCAGTTGAGATGTGATTCCGGTAGTGGATCTCCGTCTGGACTGCAATTAGACTAGCAGGTGGGTTGCAACACAGTGCCAGTGAACTAAGCTGGTCAATGAAAGTAAATGCATTTGGTGCAGCATAACACTTTACAAAATAACAAGGGCTGTGAGCTGTGCTGAGATCTTCACCAGAAATATAGCAGGGACAATGACAAGGCAATAACTAATCTATAGTTGAACATTTACTGAAGCAGCCAACCAACAACCACTCGGCGAAGGCCAGCTCAACCTGGCCATCTGAATAGAACATAGAACTCCCTTTAAAGTAATTTACAACTTAACCAATTGGAATAACAAGAGCAAATGATGAAGGCCGAAATATATATGACACAGCATAGATCCTTTGGGCTCCCCATGTAATACTTCCAACATCAATAAGGTGCTACATCGGTTCTAGTTGCCAACTTTAGCTACACGACTATGTCCTATCAGCTTCCTCTTTGCCAGCACAGTAGCTCGGGACATGTTATATTCCGCTGGCAGTTCTGACTGTGCAGACTTCTGGGAAGCCTCTATGTTTGCAATGGTGTAGCAAGGTTCCCTAAGGCCCTAGTAAAAGCTGAAAAAATGAGCTCCTTAATGTATTATTGAGTAGTACAAGGCATCCATAGTTGGGGGAGAAGAGGGCCTCTCACACCACAAAGCCTCAGTGCCACTGCCCTTGCTGCACTATTGATAGCTATACACATACATACATTAGAGTAAACATTCTTATTAACAGTTAATCACTATTTAGTGACCTTAATAATTTGCAAATTCAATAAACCTGGTGCAACTAACAGAACCCTGTTTCCTTAACTTGGTAAAAATGTGTCCTAACTCTATTTTGAAATTCAAAATATGACCATGTTTTAATTCTCACTGTCTACACATGCAGAAAATTGTGCATTAAAATAATTTTGAATGCAATATGAATTGTGTTTGTAATAACAAGATGCTGTTCTTTGTAAGCTCGAGAGGAAGCTTTTGTCTCAAAAAGTTGTGTTTCAGAATTCTACTGTTCTTCCTGCCCGAAGCTCACTGAGCATATACATTTCATAAGACTGTCATTTACATGTAACTAGATTTGTACTGTCACATTGGATGGCATTACTTGGGAGTAATTATTATTAATTTAGGGGATGGCATTTTATTCTGTACAGGGTCAGAGTAGGACAAATAAAAGTCTTGGGCAGCAAAATTAAAGTGGCCCCCATTAGTGAACTAGATAACTAAAAAATCTGGTCCATGCATGCAATTTAGGGCAGTTTTGAACTGGTAAAGACACATTGTATAAGTGTTTTGCAGGATTGTGCATGGTATGGAAGACTGCATGGCTGTATGCAATGTTTGTTTTAATCGGAGGGAAATCAAAAGCAAAAACATTTCTGGCAGACCATAAGGCATGCCCACAAGCAGCCAACAACCTGCCCGCACACTGACCTGTTAGACCAGCCCATCAGGTGCTGCCTGCTTTATAGACCATTTCGATGCTGATTCTGTATTGTGATATGCAGAGCCTGTGTATCTTTTTGCTCACCACATGCTGACTGTATGGTTTTTACTGTGTATTTTGCTATAAAAGAGGGCTTGCTTTGGAGGTGAGCCAGATTATTTAGTGGGAGTCTTGGAGAGTAGTTTGCCTGATACTTAGGGCCTCATTACAATGACAGGTGGATCACCACCAACTTGCTGTCGGTGGCGGTGCGTTCCACAGTCAGGGACTTAGTCCAAACCCCGCATTACAATGCGGCAGTCGGAACAGAAACTATGGGGTGAAAGACCGCCGCCTCCGACAGGATCTACAATCCCATCAGGGCAGCAATCCTAATCATATTCCCTTATTGGCAGCTGTGCTGAGTAGGCACTGCCATTGGTATAATGATTACCATTTCCCACAGCCTTTTCATGGCAGTCCTACAGCCATGGAAAGGCTGTCAGAAACTGCATTTGGGGGCCCCAAACAGTGGCTTTGGGGGCACATGTAGTGCCCCTACACACCTACATGCACCGTGCCAAGCACCACAAGGTGACTTTAAGATTTATCTACCTGGTACACCAAAAAGGTCTCATGCATGACTAACCCACCAAATTTAAAGTTGAACGGAGACACCCTGTGCCCAATGCCCATTTGATGTGCCTAATCCATGAGCCTGTTAGGAGACTCTCACCACTAAATAATCAAAAACATTACTTCACTCACTAATAGAAAACTTGTTTCTAGTTACCCAGAGCCTATTGCTATTTTAATGCTTTATTTATTCCTACAGCGAAAGGCTTCAAGAGACGATAGCAAGGATCTCATTTCCATAGGTATTCTTGTAAGTAGAACAGCGGCATCTGCATCATCTGCAAATAGTGGGAGAAGGAGGATTTGGACATGTAGGAAAGACAAGGACGGAAACATTCATTTGCTTAGTAGCCCAACAGTGGATCCAAGGACAGTTGCATACGTGTAAAGAATGTAAGTCTTTAAGAAAACATGGTCCATTCCAAACCTTTGGATTGTTCCTTTAACTGCAGGTGATTCATGGAAATCAAAGATTTGATACAAGTCAAAAAGGGCTAGAGACAACAGGCTTTGTGTGCTTCTGTATTTCGACTGGATCGATCACAACTAAAAAGAATGCTTTAAGGAGCCCACACAATTTCTGACGCCCACGTGAATGTCTTTAAATATATTTAGAAATGACCCACACTTTTATAGACAATTTCCCAGAACTTTTGCATTTAGTTTGAGTATCCAGGAGTGAGTCTGGGCAAGAACAACCATGGCCAACACAATCCCCAGCTCTTAGGCCTAGCTACTTACAGCTTTAGCTTGATGGCATATTTTATCAATTCTCAAAAATATATACTTTCAAGGGTTTTTGGTCCTGCTTATAGGACTATATCGCTCTTACCTCATGGTATCGGCTGTTTGCTCTATCATTCTACCTCCAAAATAGTGCTTCTATTGCAATGTATGAGGGTCTATGTTTACATCTAAAAAGAATACCCAAATGTCCAATATATTTTTTATGCCATGAATGCCTCACATACACATAGTAATAATTTTAACGTATTTTCCCTGCAGCCCTTTTTGTAGGTCTCGCTACAGACAGCTGTACTTAAAGTGGGCTTTGGGTCATCCCCTAATCATGACTGGATGGCTTTATTATCTCAGGTCCCGCCTCTTGATTTGATGGCTTTCCTCCCTGTACTTGTGCTAGTCTCTCCAAGGTGCATTTCGGTCTCACAGTGTCCTGATTAGATGAGTTACCTCCTTCCACTCTGGATTACAGCAGCCTCTCTTTTTTTCCCTTTCAGCACACAATGGGAGTGCATGTCTATTTCCTTGATCTCTTCCTTGACCACTTGTTCCTCCTGACATCCCTCTCGCACCACTCCCTCTGTCTGTTTTCTCCCACTTTATCCCTGCTGCTTCCCTTTTCCTTGTTTCATTATCTAACACCTCACCTGCTGTCTATGTTCTATCCTCCCCAGTGCACCCCTGTTCAATTCACATTTTTATATTGTTTTTATTTATGTAACAAAGTGCTACTGGGTCACCTGTTACATTTTATGGTGCTCCATTCACTTTATTTTTTACTTTCAATTTACTACTCTCGAACGGCTGTAAGCTTAAAAAATGCAAAAATGACCTCTTGTGCATAATAACACATTAATGTTTACAAATCAGAAGCTATCTTGGACTGGCTTCATGTGCACGCATGCATCATGAAACATGCACACACAAGTGTCACGACGCATGCGTATGCATTGGCAGCCATCTTGGAATTGCTTTTCTTGAACTGAAAACCCATTTCAAGTTGAGTGTATCCATGCATCCACATGTGTGGGCAACATGCATCGGGACACACTGACAGCTATTTTGGCATCAGCTGATGTCAATACAAACAACCAGTGGCAAAGCCACTAGCCTGGCCTTTTACAAGTAAAACCTGCTGGTCTCAAAGAGAATCTGTTCACACACCATTTGAAGTCTAAATGGGTTGATTGCCAAAAGAAGAAATTAAAAGCCTGCGAATCACAAGTCAGGCTAGTGAAGGGTTCCCTCTAGAAAGTAGAAATTGGAGCATACTAGTTAGGCAAAGGCAAGACACACATTTATAGGGGTTCATAAACAGTTCCGCAATTCGGTCACAGTGTACAGTGAAACACACAGAGCATGCTAATAACCGAGATCATGAGGGGAAAAAAAGGCGATCTTCACTTGTAACTAGAATATAAACATTTTAGGCTAAGCAAGCCAATCAGCACTTGGAAGCCAAGATGTGAAAGATCATCAGCGACAGGCACTTACGTCCTTAAGGCATTCGTTTAGCATGAGCAGAAAACACGGCTGAAGCAAGTTGTAGTTATGGTAATAACAATGCTCATTTTCACTGGCTTTGCCAATGCTTCTTTTCATCCTTTTATAAGGGCCCAAATGCATGTCTAACCTTAAATGGCAGCTGTTCACTAGCTTTTTAGGTTTACTCAAAGGCATTCTAGACCCCAAAATGACTCTCTCCTGCCATCTCATGGGATAGGAGTTTTAAAGGTTTTTCATGTATTTATTCACTCCACCAGCACCACTTACGATAACCACTTATTTGTAGTTGTGTTTTTAAGCTTTTCGAAACCTCTCTTCACTTCTTCAATGCTGCCACACATTTGGGGCCTCATGTAGGTAGCTAGATACCGGTCGGTAACGGACGAAATTCAGTAAATATCCCGTTACCGACCGGTATTTAGCTATTTGAGATGTAGGAGGCATATGTCAGGATTCGGTATTTACCGAATCGGTAGAAATACCGATTTGGTAAATACCGAATCCTGAATCCATATGTAGGGAGCACTCTAAGGAGTGATGTTTAGGAATAAGAATTCGGTATTTACCACCAAATATAGGTTGGTGGAAAATACCGAATACATTGCAAAACGTGATATTAAGCAGACGTACAAGTGCCATGTGGCAGACATACATGCCCTTAGGGCATGTATGTGCGCCACATTTGCACACATGCAAGATTCAGGGGTGCAACAGGGTGTCAATGTGACACCCTGCCACCCTTGTATATGCTCCCCCCATTACCGAATCGGTATTTACCGATTCGGTAATGAGGCATACCTTCCCATTGATTCAATCAATGGGAAGGTATGCCTCATTACCGAATCGGTAAATACCGATTCTAAATTACCGATTTTTTCCGAATCGGTAAATTTTACCGAATTATTACCTACATCGCATTTACCGATTCATAAATACCGAGTCGGTAAATGTGATGCTACCTACATATGGCCCTTAGTCATTAACAAAATGCATTCTTAAAACTAATGTGCATAGCTTATGTTTTAAAATGAAATGAGGTAAATGCAAAATTTGTAGTAGACAACCATACCTTAAAAACACAGGGCTGTAACGTAGAAAGGAAGCATGGATTCTTAACGTGGCATAACCGATGATGCCATGAATGAAAAAGAAAACATATTAATACTGAAAGGCTTGTTTTTCACATTGAACGACCGCTGTGCAAGATGTTTTTCTTCTCTTTAATGCAGACGTTGACGTTTCAGAAGCTACTGTTTATTAATTAGTGAACAGACACTTGTTTGTATTAAACGACTGACAGTAAAGTTCCCACTGCAAAAGATGCAGACGGCAGCGAGGATGATTCATGGGAAGAAGGTCTGGAAAATAAGAAAGGATGTGCCGCAACATTCAAGGACACATAGTTAAAAGATGATTGTACTCTTGTAAGAAGATGCGGAGTAAACCTGTTCCCAGGAGCGTGATGAAATCCTTGTGTTCAATAAGAAGAAGTAAGAATATTAATGTTGCAACACAGAAAATGTGCATTTATATAATAGTGCATTTTCTCAGACTTGTTAGAGCAGTAGGCATTTGTCCTGTATCCCTTACACTCTGAGAGGAGACTCATTACTGAGTTTCTTAGACATCTCTTCATGGGAAGTCTTAACTTGTTTCTTGGTTTTCTGTTTTTAGAACTGAAAGCACTTTCCAGTTTATTATGCTAAAGCTTCAAGCTTATGCTTGATTCTCCCATCAGGACTCTACACGGGTATCTGAACTGACTCCTTTTTTCCTTCTCGCATTTAAATTGATTTATTTAGACTAAGGAGGTTTCTTTAAGGAGCATGCTTGTTGCATTATTATTGAATCAATGCTTTATTGATTAATATACTGATTTACTTTATTACCAATTATCAATTGTTTGCTTATATTATCTTTTACTAATGAGACTTGGAAAATAATACTTTAATAAGAGCGTGATTAGCTGAAAGATTTAAAAATAAAACCCTTTAACTCATTCTAACTCTCTTTATTGACTGAACTAAAATAAATGATAATTGATAACATTTTATATTGACTTAAGCTCCTTACCTCTCTGTTGACATCAAAGATGCATCAACTTGTACGCAGGGTTTATTGCTGGTGATCAGATGAGAGAGAAACCGCGTGCTCCAACACAATCTAGCTTAAAATGGTCGTCTTACTGTTTTTTATGTTTAACTTTCTGGACCGTCTCACCCTCATTGGTCATCACAATGTACTTGATGTTTATTGTTAATGTACTATTATGTTTAGCCACAGTGATGGCCTCACCCTAGTATAGGCATACATATATGTATGACCCCAGTACTCACTTAGGCATAAAGGCTGTAGTCCTTCATGAATTTTACTTTTGATCCATTGCCCTTTTTATGTACATGTCATCAGATCTTTTGACATTCTGCATTGTTATTTTACGATTACAACAAAGACAGAAGAGCTGGTGCCCTGAACATGAAACATGAACTATCTAAAAAGGAAATACACACTCATTTGACATAATAGTAAGGCAATAACCATGGCATATCATACCTGCCTGCCTCGTTTCTCTTTGTGCTGCCTCACCCTAAAATAGACATCCAGGCCCTTTGTTACTGTGCCTGCACTCCTTCCATTATGTAACTTCCCAAGGTATCTGTTTGAAACATAATCCCTGGCGTCACCTCTTGTAACTCGCTGCATTGTTATTTTTTTTTTAAATTACTATAAAGAAATGAAGTCACAGAGCTGCAGCTATGAACACAGAAATGGTCTACCATAAAAAGAAATAGTGCATTTATATTTCAGAATGATTACAGTCTCGATACAAATACACGTTCTAGTTTCATATAAAATAAAGATGGACAAACACAAGCAATACAGGGACAAAAGGAAACATTTTCTGGCTCCTTGGTGCGTACATTTTATGTTTTAGCTCTGTGTTCGATGTGATCATCGCATGTATTTTGTATGGCACAGGCACTATGGTCCTGCTTCTGTTTCCTGCTTGCTTAAACCAATAGTTCTGGCTTTCGTGTGCGAATGCATGCACACACCATGTTGTTTCTATGCATTAGCACATTAATGCTAGGCCTGTTGTCTTTGTCAATGCTTGCTGAAAAAGAGACTTCACTTGTTTCCCACCAAGAGTGGGAGCAGTGCCCAGTAGCATTTGACTCCCTACAGACAAGGGGAGCACAGTGGAGGCATTACTCTCCTATTGATCGATACTCACAAGGGCAGGGCTTGGAGTATCCCCCGCTGGTGGAAGGGCTTGTGGTATACAACCACCTTCACCATAAAGTGATGAATGGCATCACCTTCACAATTCTTCCCATGGGTTCCAAAGCATCACTGAGTACGTTGGTATATAGTATCCGCTCAGTGCACATGCACTAATATTTGCATTTATGTCTGGGTCCCCTGTGTCCTCTAGCCTCCAAAAGGTCCTAGAATGTTGGTTTTCACCAATGTTCTAAGCTTGTACAAGGCTAGAGCCATTACCTCTTTTTCCTCAGAGGGCAAGCTTTAAGCCATGTGAGCAGGGCTGGGCCCTGCCCACTTCCATTGCCACTGGAACAAGCCCTTGATTCATTTTGGTTACCCCTACAGTCACTGTGACATGGCTCCTGACCACCCCACAAGTGCAGAATAAGAGTCAAAGACACCATCAAGTGCATCATAGCAGCTTCCAAAGTTAGTTTGGGTTCTTGAAGTCTGCGATGGCCCAACTCAACAGCTACAAAGCCTGAAAGAAACCCAGCAGAGGAAGGTAGGCCCCAGGTTGGAGTCCAACAGTAGGTGACCATCATGCAGTGTCAAGTCAATAGATTATTGTCTGACCTGCCTGTTCAGTTACTAGCATATCATTCGAGCAGCTGACAGAGCGATGAAAGCAGGAACAAATAAATAACCAATGCCCACCCCTCTGCCATGAATGGTATGTGGGTGGCTGGATATCATATGCAGTCCTACCAATCACTCTCTACCATTTTTCTGAATTAGTACCAAAGGTCCCCTATCTTATACGGCTGCAGGTTTCAAACCCTTGTCTACGGAACACTGAGTGCAAAGTCTTGTTCCATGTCCCACACCTTAGTAAGGGTGGTGTCCTACATGCAATGCCCACCCAGAAAGATTATGGCCATGCACCCTTGTTGGGGGCCTTTGGTGCCTTTCACAATACAATATGAAGTTCCCTTCTGCTGTTAAACATTAACTCCAGGCAGCGGATGCTTCTGCTTGATGAGGGGAACAGGGGCACCTTGACATGAAGCATGTTAGAAATAAGAACCGAAGGTCGTCCCTTCCGGCACACTCTTGGGACTGTATTATTTCCTGGGAAAAGGAGCAATGTATGTCCCTTTTATGGGGCTCTTCAATAACCAAGTCTCCTGTAAAGAGAACCTCCTGCCCTACAAAAGCTTTCAACTGGGGGACCCTCCAAGCTCCATAATAAACACTCCGAGCTCTGATTGTCAAGAACAGGACGAGATCAGATCAGAGCGGCTTGGATGCCACAGGAAACAAGAAGTGACTTCTCAAGGTAATTCACATCTTAAACTTCTTCTAAAGTCTTTAAAGGTGGGCATATCATTAGGGTGAGGCCTAATCTGGCTCTCAATCAATCAATCAATCTCGTTGTATAATATACTAGCTGGCTCCTAATATAGTACAAAACAAATCAAATTAATTGATTAGCAAGTGGTTATACAAAAAGTATGACACATGCATATAATAATCAGACAATTAAATAATATGGGCGAGAAAGACAATTGATGGACAGAATGCAGAACAAATCAAAACATTCACCCCCAGTCAAGAGATCTGGGTTAACTCCATCATTCTTTTGATCACCATGCCACCCCAGTTAGAGCTGGTCATATGCAAATCAGTCTTGACCCTGTGCCTCATGGGAACAGTCCAGCCCGAACGGCAAAGCCAGGTCCTCTCTGGACCGGAAACAAGCATCCTAGGACCGGTTTCGGGGTTTCACCCCTCTTCAGCCAGGATAGCTTGATTCCAGTGGCAGAGTGAGCCCAGGACCCACATCTGGGCATTCCCGGTGCACTTTGGGCGAGAAAGCAAAAGACACACAATTGGATTAAATTAATTAAATAATAATAATTAAATAATATGGGCATGCAAAGTAAGTTTTCACATTCTTCAGTCAGTGGTCCGAGGAATCGTTGATTTTCTGATACTTTTAGTGATCACAAACCTGGCGGATCATCATTCCTGGTGCAGTAGAGAATGATGATGGCAGCTGTCTGCTAAGTGTACTGACACAGCACTCTTTAGTCTGCTTGGAGCTCTCCTGACACAATAAAGGCCCACACATAAGCCCTGCTGATAGGCCAGAGTCTAAACAAATTCCGACAATTCGCTTCAGGTGCAGAACAGAAGGATTTTACCTTCACTTTACTACACCATACCATGCAGTAACAGCACTTCAAGAAAAGTTGGTGGATCACTGTAGTCCGTAAACAACTTCAGAAGTATGCAGCCAGTGACCTCCAGACCCCTTCAGAACGGTCTTCATTCCTGCACCCAGGGCTAGAAGGATGAACCTGGGATGCATGTGCAGGCGTTCGTCGCCTCCCTGCCTGACCCGCATACTTTCCGTCCGCTGTAGTCATTTCACTCTGCTCCCTGGCGGTACTGGGTCTGTCAATGTCTAACTGGCTCGGAGGCAGGGGGGCCGCTGCAGGGTACAGGCACGACAGCAGGAGCAGGACCCCCTGCCCCCCTCCAGCAGCTTGTGGGACTGTGCCTTTTTAGCCTCCTTTTTTTCTTGACAAACACTACTTTTGCTGTCACCGACACCACTGTCAGTCTGAAATAAAACACTTAGGGCCTCATGTAGGTAGCGAAATACCGGTCGGTAACGGCCGATTTTCGGTAAATATGCCGTTACCGACCGGTATACAGACAAGTGAGATGTAGGAGTCCAAAAACCACTTTTCGGTAAATATGAGGCGGTAAATACCGATTCATAGTTACCGAATTCTAAAATACCGATTCATATTTACCGAATACAGAATTAACGAATCGGTAAACATGAAGTGGTAAATATGAAGTGGTAAAAATTTAAAATGACATGTAGGAGCAGTCGGTAATTAAGAAATCCATTAAAATCGGTAATTAAGAGTCGGTAATTAACACGGACTAAAAGCAGGTGGTAACCATCAACAATGGATAAAAGCAAACCCAAAATTCAACAGCGTGGACAACATGGCCGCTATGTACGTCATTGCAAGGCGCCTACGTCTACAGGCAGCAGGACTGAGGGTGTGGCGACGGGAGGAACAAATCTACAGACAGCGCATCACACTATTCCAGCTGACTGATGCAGAGATACATGAGAGGTACAGGCTACACCCCGAAACCATCATGGACTTAATCAGGGACCTACACCCACTCCTGGACCAGCCAGTTAGAAGGGCGCACGCCATACCCCCACATGTGCAGGTGCTCTGCAGCCTACATCTGTTGGCATCCGGCAGTTATCAGGTGGTGATAGCTGCGGTGGGTGGGGTATCCCAAAGTTGCCTGTCCCGTTTCTTCAGGAAGTTCCTGGATGCCATGATGCAGAGAATGCACCACTACATAAGCTTCCCGAACTCACAGGCTGCACTGCAGAAAACAAAAACAGACTTTTATCACATGGCACAGTTCCCCCATGTCCTCGGCTGTATTGATGGTACCCACATCCCAATCTGTCCACCAGCAGATACAGAGCACATCTACAGGAACAGGAAGTCCACCCACTCCATCAACGTGCAGGTGATCTGTGATGCAGGGAACATCATCACAGATATTGTTGCAAAGTTTCCTGGGAGCACCCACGACTCTTACATCTTCCAGAATAGTGGGATTTACACACGACTGAGTGCCGGAGAATTCGGAGAGGGATACCTGCTAGGTAAGTAACAGTGACGCCCCTTGAAACATGCAAACATAGTGTATAGAGGCATGTTACTGATGGTTCCCTTTCACCCATCCAGGCGACAGTGCATATGCATGCCGGTCATTCATCCTCACTCCCTACCTACACCCAGCTACCCAGAGTGAGAGACGATACAACGTGGCACACAAAACAACACGCAATGTGGTGGAGCGCACGTTTGGACTACTGAAGAGCAGGTTCCGCTGCCTGCACAAGAGCGGAGGCGCACGCCAGTACAAACCCATCACCTGCTGCAAGATCATTGCCACTTGTGCAATGCTGCACAACCTTGCCACGAAAAAAGGTACAGATGTGGAACTAACATATTTTGAGGACAACGAGGATGAGTCAGGCCAGCCAGAGGGCAACGCAGCTAGAGTGCCAACTGCAATCGATGGGAGAGAGAGACGGGCAGAGATCACATCCAACTATTTCTGAGTAAGTAAGGGGACACAGCGAGTTGTGAGCAGTCATGACGTAGTTTAATGTGGCACCACGCCATGAACACATGATCAGGCCAATCTGGCAATATATCATCTATACAAGGAGTATGTCCAGGGTTACGTCACCCATTGTGAAGTGGCTAGGCAGGGCGACATCAATGTTTGCGCATACGCGCTGCAGTGGTGGATTGCACGGCCTGTGCATCCTCACTAGAGCCAACCCCAAGCCGCCTGCTGCTCCTGCGTGTTTCTGGGACGGGGGGTGTGATGCTGCTGGTGGTGTCGATGCTCTCCGCAGGATCCCCTGCAGCAGTTGTCGACGCCTGACTCGTCAATAGCACCCCTAGTGCACTTGTCACCTGCACCATCCCCCGAGACAGGTCGCTGCAGCACTGTGTTAGGCCCTCCTGCATCGTCACAGAGCGCCGGCACAGTAGGGAAGTGGCAGTTGCCAGACGGTTGAGTGCCCTGCTGGTAGTGTCCCTTCTCTGGCGTTCCCGGCGCCGTGCTTCGATGTCAGCATCTAATTTGCTGCACAACTGCTGGATAGACTGGGACATGTCCCGAATGCCCGCAGCCATGCCGCCAATGTTTGTGTCCATGTTGACTATGCTTGTCTTCATCACCCGCATGTGCCTCTGGACTGACATGACTGCCTTTGATTGCAGGCGCTGTTGCTTTAACATTTGGCCCTCGAGCCCCAAGAAGACACCATGGCCGTCAGTGGGTGCTGGTGGACTCTGGACACGCGACCTGCGGCGCCCTCTTGTTTCCGTCTGTGCTGCCTGTGAGGTGTGGGGCACAGTGGCATGGCTCCCTTCCTGGGGCCCGGTGCGGTCTTCAGGGCCCATGCTGTCGTCTGACGAGGTGTCCAAGGCTCGTAGCCTGGCTGCTGGACGCCTCCTCTGTCTCACGCATGCAAGCGGAGATGTGGCCGGTGAATCGAACATGAGTGGCGAGGCTGGCTCTGGTGGTGGTGATGCTGGCTCACGGTGAGGTGATGCTGGCTCTGTGTGCGGCGATGCTGGCTGTGTTGGTGGTGCGGCTGCCAGTGGGCCTGCTCCCCGGTCTGTACTTGTGCTGGCTGGAGGTGTTTGATGTTGCCGTGGTGCCGTCTCTCCTGCAGCATGCCCTGTCCTGCATGATGTCACATCTGTGGACAGAAATACAACATTGGCTCAGTGTCCCCGAAGGGCTGCATTGCAAGCGGCACAATAAATAATTTCACATTCCAACATGTCCCCTGTCTCCTTGTGCCTCGTGTGCGTGACATGCCTTGTTGCCCTGTAACATTTACGTCATGGTTAGTGTTGCCCTGACTTCATCTCCCGAAATGCATTGCCTGTCTGCACTGACACGTGTGGACTGCAGTGTGATTCTCGTTTCACATTTGGGGGATGTGGGATGGGGTAGGGGGGGATACATTGCTGTGCTTTCGTCTTACCTTGGTGTGTTGCGGCTCTGGCAGAGCTGTCGGCGTCCCCAAGACCCACGACGCTCTCTTGCTCGATTGTGGCCGCCACCAGCTCCTCCAGTTCGGTGAGGGCAGGTGCCCTGTTGGTTCCACCTCCGGTCTGGCTGGCCTCCTTCTGGATGTCGCCCATCTTCCTCTTGGTTACAATCCGGAGGTCATACCAGCGCTTTTTGAGGACCTCAATGTCCCTGTGGGTCACTCCCACAGCATTGACCTGCGCCTGGATGGCCAGCCATATGTTGCGCTTTTCCACCTCAGGCACTTGCAGGGATTGCCTGCCGAACAGCTTCTGGTGCTGCTTCACGACCTCCTCCACCAGCACCTGGAGTTCCTTGGGGCTAAATTTCAGCTTCCTCCTCCTTTCCCCTCCGTCTTTCTGTGTTCTCTGGCTGGACATGCTGTTCGTTTACCCGCTCGCACATGCAACTGCTCCCTGCCTCTCCTCTGCACTCCAAGCCTCTCCAGGGTCGGCTAATTATGTCCACCTGCCTGGGTGTGGCCACTTCGGCTAATTGAGTACACCTGCCTGGGTGTGGCCAGTTCCAGGTTGGGTGGGCTGTCGTTGCACTGGATTCGCTGTTTCGTCAAGTCATGTGATTTTCTTTACCGACTCCGTACATACCGAATCGGTATTTTCCGAATCGGTAACTACCACCTCGGTATTTTGCGATTCGGTAACTTCCACCTCGGTATTTTCCGATTCGGTAAATACCACCTCGGTATTTACCGATTCGGTGAATTCCGATTCGTGATTACCGAATGTTACCGAATCGGTAACTGTTACCGAATTTTTACCTACATATTACTTACCGATTCTAATTTACCGATTCGGTACGGCTCGGTATTTTAGAACCGGTAAAATTTATTTACCTACATGAGGCCCTAAATGCATGCACATTTACTAGCCCTCATTCAGGTTTCCATTAGTGCAGCAGGTGCAGTAGCAGCGGGGCACAGAGGCCTGAGGGGATCACTAAACCCTGATTTTTGCTGCATCTCACACTTACAACAGCGGCCGGAGGGACCAGTTCCTTTCTCACACTGGGGCTCATGACACACTGGCTACGCCGCTGTTCATCATCATCAAACAGTGTAACTTGGGGAGCTCAGTGGAAGCCCCAGGACTTGGAATCTATCAATCCTGTCTCTGTATGCTCACTTTTCTAAACACAACAGCCACGGGGTCTTCCTTTTGTAGCACTATATCTACTTTCTCCTTCCATAGACTTTGCAGCCTGAGCCTACATATTATTACAGCCGGACTGCATAGTTTATGCAACAGAAAAATTTGCATTTCCCGTGACATCACAAAAGGTGCCAAATTTTGCATTTCACCGTTCATATAAATATGCTTTTCAGCTCTTGTCCAACTCTTATTGATTTTATTATATTGTTCCCTGTGCTAATTCGAAATGTATGTGATATATGAAGATATGAATGCATAATAATTGCAACTTACAAACGGAACATAAAATAAGGCCACCACCGCAGAAGGAGCAAAGGTCTGGGGGCACTGAAGTGCGAGATGACGCCTCTAAAGCCAGTGAACTGGGGACTTCTTGCAGGAACACCTGCTCAGCTGAATGTTATCATGGTCCCTTTGTATGATGGTAAACCACTCATCCTAAAGGCATGCAATAGGAGTGCCTGCATTTTTATCAAGGAATGCGTGCACAACCTTGAGGTGTTACCTGGGTCAGGGTGGCAGGCTTCCTCTTGTGGGACTAGGGATGCATTTATTCTCTAAAGATGGATACACGTCACCACATGACCCACCTTTATGGAAAAATACCTTTTCCTTTCCATCGACTTATACATGGACATGGTCCATCTGCTGAGACCTTGACTTGCTGAATTAACTATTCTAAATCCATTCCGAGCCATTTGAGCTCTAGAGGTATGTCAAGGCTGCAGCTACTCGTTTTAATGGTCGTGTCCACGTACAATGTGTCGTCATGTGAATATCTGAGCCCCCCTAAGTGACATCCTGCCTTGGTGGCGCTCCGGGCAGTATCCACTTGGCACCTCTTGATGAGCCTCACAGGCTGGCAAGGGTTACACAACTCCGCCACTGCATGTGAATGTTCAGTTGGAACCTGCCAGAGGGGGCGCATGTCAGGTCAGCTTTCTACAGGACCTGAGGGAGAGCAGCTGGTACCCCCACTGGAGTGGTCGTCCAAAAGAGATATAGCCTGTACCCTGAGATTGGCCTGTAGAGAAGGTAAACTCAGAGAGGTCGCACGCCTCATCCGGTAGGCCATGGCAGATTGGCACTTCAAGCGTCAACCTAGGGCTTGGAGAGGCTGAGTCTGTGTAGGACATTTCACCAGGCCCCACTGGGAGGCCCCTTCAGGCCGCAGCACGTGCCCTTCCAATCCTAGATTAGACTGAGGAGGGTAAGGACTCAAGGCCCACTCCAGCAAGACAGACGTTTGCCGTTTACAATGTAACCACCATTGGCCAGCTGAGAAACATCTAAGCTAACTTTTCGGAAGAGTAACTCATAAAATTCTATAGCATACATTTTCGAAACCATGCAAGTTTACATACATCCATGACTGCAATTGTGGAAGTAAATATTTCCATGACAATAAATGTAAGTCAATAGTTAGGTGAGGTGGGAAGTGGAATCCTTCTCATTTGTGTTTTGGAATTCTAAGGGCAAAGCGAGAGACCAGGCAGCCAATGGAATCTGCAGGAGTCACATTCTAATCAGAGGGAATGGATGAGAGACTCAGGAAGACATCAAAATGGAATGAACTTAGACATGGATCAGTTAAATATAACTCTGGTGTGGGACGCGGGAAGTCATATTTTAAAGGCCCTGCAATCTATAAATTTCTTTGTTTTTTTATGACACTTTAAAAAAAATTAATTAAATGTTCAGCGGATCTAGGTAAGGAACAAGAGATTCAGGATAATACTACTGAATATCGTCACCAACAACATTGCAGAACACCAAGGCCGGGGACAGAATATTGAGGGACAAGATTTCGATCAGTAAATGCAAATAGGGAAGTATAGATATGTGTACTGTGTAAGTATGCATGTGGAGTTTGGTAAAGAAAATCTAGACTTCCTTACCTGTCAATATTTTATTTTCGACATTCTGTCCTCAATATTCTGTCCCATTGATATTGTTGAATCAATATTTTGGAGCCACGCCAATATTCAGCAATGAAAACCACGTTGGTGAGAATGAGACCAATTTTTGCTTGAGAGTCATCATATGAGTTTTAGAAGCACTGTAAAAGGCCCCTTTGTACAGGTCATTTTACAAATGTACCATTGCTGTTTATTTATTAATGCAGATCATACCCAAAAAGGCTGATTACGACCTGCCACACATTTGCAGTTTAATTTATTTTCAAAATTTCCCCAATGCAAAGGGACCGTTCGCAATGAAGTGCAAACAGCCCGCTTCAGTAATATTAAAGGAGTGGGAATCTTTTTCACTTCCGTGCAGGTAAGAGCGGTGGGGTGGTAGGGCCGGGTTGGGGGGGGGGGGGGTTCGACAGGCGACCACGAGGGAAAATTAAATAAATAATTATTTTTCCCTTGTCGTCGTCCGTCGATATCCCACCCCACCCTGCCCTACCGCCCCACCGCTCTTACCTGCACGGGCTGCGGCTGCCTCTGATTGTGAAAAGTAGCGACTGCTGTTGCTGGAGCAGAGTTTTCTTTTAGAAAATTCATGGGCTTTGATTGCTGGAGCAGAGTTTTCTTTTAGAAAATTAATGGGCTTTTGAAGCTCTGGCATGTCTATGCGTTTTATTAATTTATTAATAATTAACAATTAATTATTTGTTTTGTGTAAGTGTGATTTTATTAATCAATCCGTTTGTTCTAACATAAGAGAAAGTTATACGAGGGTTAGCTTATTTGTGCTGTTTCTGTTTAATAATAACGTGCAAGTTTTCATGTTTAAACGTTGTTGTGTGCTGTTTATTTTAAGCACAAAACGCTGTCTGAATTAATGCTTTTTATGTCGCAAAGCTAGATAAATACATACACATAAGGGTATTAGTGGGGTTAACACTGTTTACTGATTTGCATGAAGAATTAGTACCACTTGAAGCTGGGAGTTTGTGGACTAAAATAGCTAATAAAATGATAGCTGTTAAGGATTTTATTGCAAAAATAGGTAGTACAATTATAGGTAGAATATTGTTTCCCTTGTCTTGTATAATTGTGGCTTTGTTAATAATAAGATTGGTGTGTGTGTGTTGTAAAAACAGGGGAGGGAAGAAGAAATTGAATAAGGAAAAGAAAAATAAGAAGTTGAAAAGAGAACCTCAAGAAATTGAACTAGAAGAATTGAGGGAGAGTGTTTACTTAGAGACAAAGAGAGATGATGAAAGAGTGACTAGTGTTTAATGTTGTGTAAGGGGAAGAGACATTTCTGATTTTTCCTAAAATGGGACTAAATTTTCACTAATTTTTTTTTTTTTTGGGTTTATTTGGTGATAAAATCACCAAAGGGGGGATTGCTGGAGCAGAGTTTTCTTTTAGAAAATTCATGGGCTTTTGAAGCTCTGGCATGTCTATGCGTTTTATTAATTTATTAATAATTAACAATTAATTATTTGTTTTGTTTAAGTGTGATTTTATTAATCAATCCGTTTGTTCTAACATAAGAGAAAGTTATACGAGGGTTAGCTTATTTGTGCTGTTTCTGTTTAATAATAACGTGCAAGTTTTCATGTTTAAACGTTGCTGTGTGCTGTTTATTTTAAGCACAAAACGCTGTCTGAATTAATGCTTTTTATGTCGCAAAGCTAGATAAATACATACACATAAGGGTATTAGTGGGGTTAACACTGTTTAATCATTATGCTGTAGTAACGTTTATTTTGTCTCTTTAATTAAGATGGTCTATTGTGGCCTATGAAGGCCTTAATCGAGCTGACAGTTTTTCGAAGCCTGGCTGTGGCATATTCTGTGATGTGGCAAGGGAGACCCCTGCTGGAAAAAGGTCGAAGACAACTGACCGTGGTCCTTATTGTAAATTTCCATGAGGACATCAGCAGTTTGGAGGATCTCCAAAGAAATGGAACGTCCTTGGCAAACAAAGGAGCTTCAGAAACGAACAATGTACTGTGGCCCGGCTGCCGAGGGAAGTTGAACAAATTGGATACTTTGATAGTTTCTTGGTTCCTGTTCCGTAGTTCACGTCTTGTGACTTTTCCTGAGCGAAGATTTTCAGATGTAGCAATGTTACATCCCTTCCTTCTCGCTCTGCTCAGTGATACAGTTTATCCTGCCAACTTTATGTGTGTTTCCATTGTAATTTTCATTATAAGAATTGTTAGCTTAGGGAGGGCTTTGCCACTTGCCATTTTACCTTTGCTGCGTGAACTTGCGTTGCTGAGGATCGATGCTGAGGGACTTCGACCTGAGAGACTTTACCGAGAGACTTGTCCTGACCCGTTCTGACACTTAGTTAGAATAGGTAACTATGAGAAATGATTTATTCTGATTGATTTACTTTGACTAATTTTAGATAAAGCAATATAACTTTTAAACATGGTGTTGAATTTCCTTTCTTGTCAATTATTGTGTACATTTTGATCATTATTGAATAGTTTGTATAGAGTATGTTTAAGGACAACCACTATAATCAGGTCCTATCGTCCTAGATATAGATGCAGGGTGTTTAGGTGTTTTCTTTCCACAGGTTTATTGCTGGTAGAGTATTTGAGCGTATGTTAGTGAAATGGGCCCTAGCGTATGATGAATGTATGTGCGTGTAACTGTGTGATTACTCTATCCGTGGTAGTGGGCATATTTTAGATACCCTGATCTCTATCACTGTCATGGAGGCATGCAAGGGACAGGAGACCTCCATCCCAGCATTCTCTTTCCCAGTGTCCCTGCTTTGCAAGTCTGTCCCTTAAGAGGACTTAGGGCACAAACAGTGGCACGTCGTGAACTGCAAAGGGTGCATGCAGTGGTCAGTGTGACCACTGTCTGCTCATCCCATGCCAGCTGCCAGCACAGGCACAATGTAAGCAGTCAGATATTACCCCTCAAACTTTGCAAATGATTCCCGCTCGTCATCGGCAGTAGGTAACCATTTAGTGTGTTTTTTGACCAGAAAAGTGGTTGCAAAGCACTTGCGTATCCCAACGCAAATCACGGGATGAGGGATGCTTCTTTGTCATCACCATTCCTTGCTACTTTCAACAGTACGCAATGTGTACATTGTGATTATTAATAAGAATTGGACTTTGCAATGTACTTTTAGAATTTCGACTTTTCATTTACAAAGTCAGTTGCACCAGTTTTGAGAATTCAGGGGGGCATATTACAGTGCCCCTGCAGTAATTTAACTCTGCAAGAACGTAGCTTTTGTGTGACGCTCTTGAGGCGCAGTGTGCCGGCCCATATTTACAAGCCACAAAGAGCCACCCTGCATGGCTTTTCATGGGCTTGTAAATATGGATTAAGGCAATGCCTTAATCTGCGTGGAAGGGATGTTCCATGGGTGTTGCTGTGGGTGTTCCCACTTAAAACCCATGGCTTTTGTCACTGCCCCAGATTTACAACATAGCGTAAATCTGGGACAGCGCCAAAACTAACACCTTCCCAAAGCAGACGTAATGAAAAGAAATGTGTACATTTCTCCTCATTTTTTCCTGTTTCCACATAGAATGAGGAAAACGCTTCCTTGGATTGCTTTTGTGCATGAAGGTGTCTCTTCCTACACAAAAACAATCATGCCAACAAGACAGGCACCCTTGCACCATGGGGCAAGGGTGCCCGCGTTGGCGCTCGGCTGCAGTTTACCTTGTAGACACAGCGCATTCCTGCCCTTTTCTTTTGACGCAGGGCAGCGCGGCTAGAAGGCTTGCGCTGCTGCCTTACGCCAAAATATTGTAAATATGCCCCAAAGTGTCTTAAGCCCGAGGCCGAAGGTTGGCACAGGTCTTCCATTGGTGAGGCTATCAGTCTGGGCAGTGGGTGGACTTGCACACTTACATGACAGGATATCAGAGGCCGCAGGGTAGAATGTCACACTGTGAATCTTTTAAGCTGACAACTGCTTACTTAGAAATTCAACGCAAAGGAGACTTTTCCAGAATGCCTTCAAAATCAGTCACATGCAACTTTTCAAAAGTGTGGCTGTACCACAAAACAGAAAACAAATTTAAAACAGGCGCACTTATTTTCGCGTTCACACGAGCTGGAAGCGTGCACGCGCACACATTTGCGTGTCTGCCTCCGCGCCTGTGCTGTGGTTCCGCACGCCTCGGTGGTTGATGTGACAGTGGAAATAAAGAATCATTTCTCGCATAGGAGAGAAGGTGTGAAGGTGGAGGGGGTGGGGATGTGACATTTTCGTAGCGTATTTTAAATAATCAGCAGTGAGTCTTAACACCCAGAAGGGAATTATACAGTCCTTTTCTTTGTCAGCAGTGGGAGGAATGTTGCTAAGAGACTGGTCGCCTCGTGCTCTCTGTAAGCGATTGTACTTTCAGTGCCTTCCAAAGATCTATGCGCATTACTGCCGTGAAGGCTACTTTCCTCCGTAAACAAAAGAAGCGCTTTACATTTCCAAAGCGCAATGACTGTGGTAAAGTGGGCTCAATTTTACGGCCCGATTTTTCGCGGAAGCCTAGACTCCAGGAGCAAATTGGTGTTATTCACTCTGCCCTTGAGTTGCAATAACTGGTCATTTATAAAGGTGAGCGAGCCAACAAACCCGAGCCAAGGGTTTGAATCATCTTTTAGAGCCCTTGCACGAGCCGAGCCCTGAAAATGTTTGTCATGTAAATCATAATACAGGCATTACGTAAAATATGATGAAGTCGCTTCAAAATTGAAAAAGGTCCAGGGCATATCATCAAGGGCTGGTGATATAATTATCCCCGCTTTTGCGGCCGTTTTCGGCCGAAAAGCTGCGATAATTATATCGCATTATTTGCAAGGACACGCTAACGCGTTTCCTTGCTTCAGCTCCCGTTTTGTTCACGCATCGCTTTGCATCTCTAATGAGATGCAAAGGAGGCGTGCCTGACAAAACACCATGGGAAAATATCGCTACCCCAGCTTCGTGATATCATCAACGAGGGGTAGCGATATTTTAAATCCTGTTAACTATGCCTTAACGCAGGAATTTAACGTCTGTTAAATTCCTGACTAAGGCATAGCTAACATGGAAGGTGGATTATGGTGATACGACCACAGGGTCGTATCACCAAGGCTATCTCCGTTTTGGGTGCAACATCGCTGGTTTTCCAGCGATGTTGGCCCATTTCCCTGGAATATTATCGCCCTGGAGTAACGCGTTGTTAATAACGCGTTACCAGGGCGATACATTCCTGCGATAGACTGCGATAAATAAACAAGCGCTAAGCGCGCTTTGCGTTTATTTATCGCCGTCCTAGTAAATATGCCCCGTATTTCTTTAACAGGTGGAAGCTTTAAGATTAGTACGTTAGTACCACACCGAGAAGTATATATTAGAAGTCATAGGGCTTGATATAGATTTTGGCGTACGGGTTACTTGTCGCAACAGTGACGGATAGCCAGACTGCCAAAATATAAATCCCATAATATTCTTTAGAATTTCAATCTGAGGCAAGATGGCGGTCGCCTGAGACCGTTGGTGCACACTGACTGCCGAGAGCTGAGAGCTAAACCTACTATACGACATGGTCTCCGCTAGACTGGAAAAGTGAATGCTGCATTGGCCAGGCACGACCTACATAGCCCCCTCAAAACAGGCAACGAGTACCTGCGGATTCTGGGAACCATCATTGGACTCTCCGTTATTCGACGCTTTCTAAAGCTTACCATACACAGCATTAAAGAAAGCACATACCTGTCGGAGCCCGTGAGTGAGTCTGGATTAATTGAGAGGAGGGAGAAAGCTGAAGCTGCCGCGATGGGTCCTAAGACAGCAGCAGGCGCTGCTAAAGTGAAGCCCACCGGGATGCTAGGAGCTTCAGCGGCATCGGGAAGCATTGTTGTGGAGCCCTCGACGATAGCGATGGAAACTCCGGCTCAGACTCCCCGCCGAGGCCGTTGTGGGATTGTCGACCCGGAACCGGAAAAGAAGGGGAGAGGCGGAGCGGTGCTACGAGGGCGCCCGGCCGGCCCCACAGTCGTAGACCTGTTGAGAGGCCCGGCAGCCGGACTAGCTCCGGGTCGTGAGGGGAAGAGTAAGAACAAGCCCCGCCTAGACCCTGCGGTAAGCGCCATGGATAACACTCTTCAGGATGGAGAGTGCCCCTCACAGAATGCCGCAGCTGCGATCGAGCTGGGACTGCAGGACTGTAGCGGGGGGTCAGAGGTAGTGATTGGGCACAACAACGGAGGTAAGACCCCTTTACCTCAAGGTTTGACAGAGGGCCTTCAGGGCTCATCGGCTGTTTCCCCGGAGGGGCCAGTGGCCGAGGTGTCATCACAGTCTGTGGAAAATATTTCAAAAAAAATAATAACACTAAAAGATAGAGTGGGGGCTGACACTCAAGCCGGTGACCAGCTAAATGGGGCCCCGCAAGTACTAAAGGGCGATCTTAACTTAATAAATGCGAGTCACCTTCAAGGTAACCACTCCAGCAGCCTAACCGAGTTGGAGAAGGAGCCCAGTGACTTTTTTTTCTCAGTTTCAGACGGGGATGACGGGGACTGGTCAGAGGGATCATCAACTGATAGCACTGATTTGAGCTATAATGGCTGTGAGGAGACAGGAGGTGCTAAGAGCAAAACGGTGCAGAGAAAGAAAAAGAAAAAACAGGGGGAAAAAGACTTGGCTTGGGATTATACCCCGACAAATCAACTTACCCACTCCCTGCCCCTGTCCCAATCAGCTAATGACCTCCCCGATACGGCTGCATCATCTTCCCCAACTCTGGGGGCTATCTTCCAAGCTATTTCAATGCACCGAGAGGAAACTCGACAGGATAGCCGCAAGGCGCAGCTTGCCATGCGGAAGATGCAGGGGGTAGTGCGGAAGCTAACTAAAACATGTGGTTCATTTGGGGAGCGCCTAACCGAACTTGAGTCCAGAACTGTCACCACAGAATCTGATCTTGCTACAAACCAAGTATTGGTCGAGGCACACGAGGCACAGCTGGTAGATGTAAGATGGAAGCTGGAGGAGTTTGAGAACCGCCAACGGAGGAATAACCTACGGGTTCTTGGGGTCCCGGAGGGGGCCGAGAAGGCCGATATACGTTCATTTGTAGTTGAACTTTTGCAAGAATCACTGCCTGAAATTACTGGCTGGAACTGGTCACTGGAGATTCAGCGGGCCATCGGGTCCCATTTATTCAAAAACATCCAGTGAAAGTGGGGACATTGCCTAGAGCTATTTTGGTATATTTTGGTAATTTTTTGTTACGTCAGGCAGTTTTTGAAAAGGCAAGGCCAGACGCAAAGAGGTCTATTAATGGGATATCCTATTTTGTTCGCCCTGACTTTTGTAATTCCACCGCTGAAAGACGGTGGCGGTTGCGGCAACTCATTAAAGCATTTCAGGATAAAAAGGCGCAATCCTTTCTTAACAATCCTGCGAGATTAAAAGTGATTTTTGAGGGGCAAACAAAGTTTTTTACATCAGAAATAAAAACCAAAGAATACTTAGAAGGGCTACCCCATTAGGAGTGGGCCCGATTCTAACACGCATTAGCGGTATCTAGTTTGGGTCCATCCCTTAATTGAGCTAATTGTAATAAGAGTAGAGAGTACGGCTCTAGGATGTAACAGGGCTTGGTATATAGTAGCTCTCAGCCTCGTCATGAGGTGCACTTCCATTGCGATCAGACTCATGACTGAGTCTGCAAGCCTCATGTGGGGAGGTGGGGGTTTTGAGGGGTGGGAGGGGTGGGGGGGCAGCTCCGTGGGCGGGATGGGAGTGGGAGGGGAGGGGGAGGGTGAACTGGGGGGAAAACAGGGGGGGGGAAACAGGGGGAAAAATAACATATCTAGAAATGTTAAGACAAGATTGGAAATGTTAAGGAAGCTAAATAGAGAGCAACAGGAGAAAACAAGAATCCAACGTGGGAAGGAATCCGAACAGGTTCAGGGAGGATTTGGGAATTTGAACTTAAGCTAAGATGGGGAGATTGACAATATGTTCATGGAACATTGCCGGGTTGAACGATAGTGGAAAGAGAATTAGATTTGCTGAATTGGTAAGGCTTAGCCGTGCAGATGTAATATGCTTGCAGGAGACGCATATCCCCTGGGGCAGGAGAGATTTACTACGAATAGCAGGCTATAACCTACTTGTCTGCACAACTCAGACATCCAATACTCGAGGTGTGGCAATTCTAGCAAAGATCTCGTTGGGCACCATTAAGCGTAAGGTAGCAGACACCCTGGGTAGATGGGCGATTGTAGAACTTCCCATGGGTGCTACTGTCTGTGCAATTTATGGATCTAACCAAGACGATCCCCAGATAATGGAAGCCCTGGAGGTTGAGTTGGCCTCGTGGCCCACCCCTTTGATTCTCTGCGGGGACCTCAACATTTCCCTAGATCAGGCTACTGGTAATTGGGGGCCAGGGGGATATGCTGGTAGAAAGCCGCGAGTCTATAGGGCATTTAACTCTTTAAAAGTCAGCCATGGTTTAGTGGACATCTGGGCCACGAAGAATCCGGCTAATCCCGGCTTCACATTTTTTTCGTGCCCCCATAAAAAATATGTCAGGATTGACTATTTCTTTTGTTCTAGAGCTTTAGCAGGGTCGGCTCGGATTAAGAAACTCCCTAAAATAATTTCTGACCACAACCCCCTGATTTTAGAACTAGACCTAGCCAATTTTGAAAGGGTGCTAAGCAAATGGACTTTTGATAGGAAACTTCTCGTTAATTCTGAATTTATTGAATACATGAAAAACTGGACACGAGAATTTTTTGATCTAAATAGGTTTAGCGCCACTAGGGGGGTGGTATGGGACTCTTTTAAAGCCGCTCTCCGAGGGGAGACTATTTCATTTGTCAATAGAGCCCGGAAGCTTCAGGAACAGGAGAATCGCCAATTAATGGAGGACTTAGCCAGGGCAGAAGAGTATCATATTTCACAGATAGCACAGGGACAAGTGGGAGAACAAATACAATTGCGAATAATTGCACTCTGAGCGGAGCTAACAAACTGGCTTACAAAGAAATCAGCTGAGGAATATCAGGCTCACCGGAATAGTGCCTATGAAACTGGGGAACAAGTTGGCAGAAGGCTAGCCCTTCGCACTAGGCAGAAGATCTCGTCTAATGCTATATCTACGATTAAAATAAACGGGCTTGTTTATACTGCCCCACAGGAGGTAACTAGGGGGTTTCAGGATTACTATCAGAAGCTGTACCGTGACGATATTAACAAAAGTAGGGAAGAGGTTTCTCAAGGCCTGGCAGGACTGGTTACCGATATTAATGCTGGGGAAGGGTTGGATGGGCTAACCAGACAGGAGCTAGAGGCAGAAATTTCGCTCGAGGAGGTAGAGCTTGCACTGTCAGGAATGGCTTTAGGTAAAGCAGCTGGTCCTGACCGGATCCCCCTTGAATTATATAAAATCCTAGGCATAGTTATTACACCTCTGCTCCTAGATTTATTTAAGGGTGTACAACACAATGGAATCCCTCCCGAGTCTTAGAAAGGGACTAACATCATAATTTTCCCTAAAAAAGGGAAGCCGGTCGATGATCCATCTTCGTATCGGCCAATCTCTCTGATTAGCTCAGATACAAAAATGTATTCTAAGATTTTGGCTAATCGGCTGGGGAGGGTCATAGAAGGCCTTGTTTCCCCTTGGCAACATGGGTTTATCCCTGGCAAGGGAACAACAGATCATACCCGAAGAGCTGTCTCTCTGTTTGATATAGCAGCCAGGGAGGGGGACAGGATGGCTATGATCCTCCTCGATGCCGAAAAAGCTTTCGACCGGGTGTCCTGGGAGTACATGTGGCAGATACTGGAATTTTATGGCTTTGGCCCTAAGTTCATAAAGGCTGTGAAGGCTATGTATTGCCAGCCATATGCAAGACTGCAATTAATGGGGGGAGAGTCTGAGAATATTAACTTTTCAAGGGGGACTAGGCAGGGCTGTCCCTGCTCCCCTATCCTATTTGCGCTGTATATTAATCCCCTAGTGGTTACGCTGCTACAGAGTTTGAAAATTGAACTGGTAATAACTAGGGGATTTGAGACTAAAGTATTGGCCTATGCAGACTATATTGCGGTCCTAACTACGAACCCTGCTGTGGCAATTGAGGAAATTAATCAGATAACAACAGGTTTTGGTCTCTTCTCCGGGTATGCATTGAATGCGGGGAAAACCATAGTTTTATGCACTGACAATACTGTCTTTAATGATCCTAAACGAGCAATCTCTGCAGTCTACTTGGGGGTTCGAATTAGCGCAAATGTGGAACAAATTACTAGAATCAATTTTGAAACTTTGATCAATAATATAGGAAAGGAATTAAGGAGGGTTAATGGGATACATCTATCTATTATTGGGAGAGGGAACTATTTAAAAATGACTGTTTTACCAAAAATATTATACTTGTTCCGGGCAATTCCATTACTCGTAGAGGAAAATCTATTAAAGGCATTGGAATCTATCTGCTCCAGCTTCCTATGGCAATATGGAAAGATCAGAAGAGCTGCGAAATATATAGCATTACCTCAGGATAGGGGGGGACTTGCAGTTCCTAATATTACTTTATATTTTTGGGCAGCTTTTCTACAGCAAATGACCCAACTATTATCTACAAATAACACTCAGGAGGTACCTCTGGGACAGAGAATACCGACAATTTACGAGCTCTCCATGGGGAAGGACGCGCAAGGGCTTTTATTACGGCAATTGGAACCCAGCTATTACAAGAAGATCCGGTTCAAAGTTATTTTTAGCTCATGGAAAGTTTGGAAACAGATTGCTAAATTCATGGAGATTCCGAGATTCTCTAGATATACTCCTCTTTGGCGTTCGCAACTGCTGCCCCGTTTGGTTAATGATGCTATGGGGAAAAAGTGGGAAAAATATGGGGTAAGAACAATAGCGGATTTTTGTGGGGAAGGACAAGATTTCCAATTCCCTAGATTACAATTGATGTTTGGAATCTCAGATAATCAATATTTTAAATTTATACAGATTAAGAACATCCTTAATTTACGGCGACCCAAAATTAGCTTAGCTAAGTTACCACTTTTGGAAATAGCAGCAACGGACTCTTGCAGGATTAGAGATTTCTATACATTACTTCTTGAAAAAAGCCCCGACGATTTGGAAAAGACAGAGGCATCCTGGGTAATTAAGTTGGGGAACCCAGATGTGGATATTTATAAATGTCTTTCCCTATCTTCAAATATTTTGGTATCCTCGAGCTTAAAAGCTCAAGTATATAAAACATTGTTTAATCTTTACTTTACTCCTGCTAAATTATTCTTATGGGGAAAAAGGGATGATGATAAGTGTCCGAGATGTGGGCTAGGACCTGCTACCCTGCTTCATATGTTTTTTGATTGCGAGAAGCTCGCCCCCTTGAAAGAAGGTTTGTTGCGCTTTTGGGAATCTCGGTTTGGTTGTAGGCTCAAAATAACACCAACTCTGTTGGTTCTTGGCTATGATAGCTCATTGGCTCTTAGTTCTGAACAAGAATATGGTCTGTTTTTAGGGGCTGTGGTATTTAGGATATTGTTAGCTGCAAGATGGAAAGATGCTGAGCCACCAAGTTTCCATATATGGCTTGCCAGAATGTTGGGAATATATAAGTAATAGTTATCTCTTTATGCATGCCGAGGCAGACAGGCCAGAGCTAGGGGGAGGAAGATCTGGGCATTTATGGCTGAATGGAGTAGGGAAGCTAGGATGGAGTAGAGGAGGGGATAAGGTTAGGGTACTAACTTAGGGAAATCTATGTTGAAACTGTGGCAATGTAATATAAATAGCTCTGGGATCCTCTTAAAATAATAATGTAATTCTTCATTGTCTTTAATTTTTAAGTTGGTTGCTTTATTGCTCTCTGTGTCTTTTGTTCATGTTTTTGAAACCGTATGGATCTGCATTGTGTATCTCTAGATATGTTTCAATAAAAAAAAAAAAAAAGAATTTCAATCTTGGCAGACGGGATATTCGTCACCGTTACCACGGAGTAACCCATCTGCCGAAATCTAAATCAAACCCATATTTTTTTTAAGTGAACCATTAGTGAACTGAGACAAGACTGTTGTCATGTAAACCCTGTACATGGCCCAGATCATCATAGAGCAACATTATAGTCTAGTAAATTAAACAGAATAGGTTTTTGTACAACTGGTATTCTCAACTCATGTATTTGAAAGTGCTTCCATGCGCGATAATGAATAAAAAAAGAGTTTTAGAGAAATAAAATATTTAATAAGATCACAAATTAAAGCGGGGAAGCCACTATTTATCCAGGTTTCTGGTTTGTTTTGTGCAAATCAGCCAGTAAATAAGTGTCTATTTGTCTTTCCTGTTTTTAAGGCTTTGTTTTTACTTTTTTGTGCATTTTCTGCAGTTTTTATATAGTGTAAACTCGACAAGAAAGAATTAGAGCGCTTTTACATGAGCACCAGTTACTTCACACAAGGTCACATTCATTGTTTATAGATATGGGGAGATTAAGAGATTTGCCCTGAATCACAGAACATTGAGCCGTTGCGGAGACTCAAACCTAGTTCAAAAGTTTGCAGGTCTGGAGGTAACGCCACATGTTAAGTAGAAGGAGGGAGGGAATTAGGCAGAAGCCACATGGAAGCTTGGCTTGTATGGGCTCGAGGATCCACAGGACCTTAAGCTGAGCCAGGCTTCGGGTTCGAGCCTGGCTCAAGCTTTCAGTGCTCGCCCACCTCTACTAATTTAGGTACCTCCAAAATCCCAGCGGATGCCACCATTTGTGACAATAAGCCCCTCTTACGAATTGTGCTGGGCGGTATCCCCAGGTGGGATACCCATGTGGGTTAACGTCTGGAGAATTACGAGTTGACTGGTGTTTCAAGACCTGAAATTATCGTTCTGGAATAACTGAACCTGGTTTTATCCAAGATGGAGAGGGACAGGAGCTGCGGGCTGAGGGACAGCAAGGCCCCTGCCCACCCCTCCATCACCATGTGGGGAGCTGAGAAGGTTTCCACAGAACCTCCTCAGCATTCCCTCTCCCAAATGCCTTCCCTGACTCATTTCCAACACCCGACTTTCACACCTTCCCCGCTCAGGTATTTATCACATGCTCAGAAAAGGCGGGAAAATATTTGTGTTAAAGTTGCTAGAATCGGGGAAGAACTGCTAAAAGTCCCAGTATATTCAGGTTCTGCAGGCTACTCCCCATCCAGGGGACTTTTAACACGTAATCCCTGATACCGCAATACAGGTTAACATTGGTATTTTTAGGCACGGTATCTCTCTACTAAGTAAAATATTTGGGAACTTGTAATGAGAGCCAAAATAGCATAAGATCAGTCAAGGACGCTTGTGCAAAATCCGATGAAGCAAGATTACAAAATATACCAGTAATCTGTCTGATTTTGCACCAAAAAAGTATGGTAGACCTAGCATGTAGGATAGATAGTAAAATCAGCACGAAACATAAAAATCTAAGTAATTTAATTGGAGAGGTGTGGAACAAGATACTATGGGGCATATTTACTAGTAAAGTGGCGAAGCGTGTCATTAAGCCAAGAAGGCTAACGACACACTCCGTCACTTTAGAAGCGCAGGGCTTTACCATATTTACGAGAATATGGTGTAGCCTTGCGTTTCTCCCTGTGCTGGCACTATATTTAGCTGCCTAGCACTAATGCAGGCACCCTTGAACCATAGAGCAAGTGTGTCTGTGTTGCAAGGGAAGATTGTTCATGTGCAGGAAGGTGCTCCTTCCTGCACACAAACAATATGTGCAGGAAGGTCTCCCTTCCTGCACATAAATAATCTTTAAATGGCGTTTTGTAACTTCTATGTGTGCTGGTCAATGCAGCACACATAGAAGTTGCAAAAAGTCATTTTTTTAAAGTGATGGTTTATGTGTAGGAAGGGACATCTTCCTGCACGTAAACAATAATTGGCATTTTGCTGTTTCTATGTGTGCTGCATAATTCTGCACACTTGGAAACAGCCAGGGTAAGACCAGGTTTTCCCTGGTCTTAATTTTTGCGCTGCCCCATATTTACGCCACACTTGTAAATATGACGCATCGTCAAAATCAATGGGTGTTGTGGTGGAACACCCACCGCAACACCCATTGCCCTCCCCTTTCACGCTAAGCGCGAAAGGGTGCCTTATTTACAAGGCAGCGTTAAGCCACATTAAGTGGCTTAATGCTGCCTTGTAAATAAGGCGAAGCTCCTATCGCCACCACAACGTCCTGAAAAGTGACATTGTGCTGACAATAGGGGCTTGTCAATATGCACCAATGTGTGCGGCTAATCATGAGCCTGCAAATTGTTCACTACAATATATGCAAATACATCCTTCAGTTTCAATGGAGACATTGAGGCCAGCTTCCTTGTGTTAGGCCTATCCTCCAGTTCCTTGGCACATAGCATTTGCATTCATTTTGTGCAAGATATGTTTGAAATAAATCAATATTTTTAGTCCACCCAGATTTGTATGGCAGTAAAATTTCAGCCGTAATGAGAGATATTTGGGGGAAAATTTATCAAGAATTTGCATTTTTTTGTGCTAGGAAATTGCCTACAATTAGCACAAATAAGGCTATACTTTACTTTGTGTGGTGTTTGGACAAAATATTGAGTACAAAATATTGCGTGGACAAAATATTGTGTCAAGAATATTGAGGACAAGAATCTTGTTAAGGTAAGTTTCTATAGGTATGCAAAGTTTTACAATACTTAACTCCACATATATATGCAACAGGAGACTGTACAACACACATACAATGTGGGAACAGATTTAAAGTATATCTGAGCATAGTATCTTGCACTGGAAGGGTACCCTGCCAGTACAAATCCTATGCTATAAATCACTCACACATATTTCGGGCTATGGTGCATAGGTCTTTCATTGGTGCTAGGCAGCCTAGTTGTACACCAGCGCTTGGAAAAAGAGCAGCAGACCCATATCTTACTAGATATGGCACTGTCCTGCTTTCTCTATCTCACACAACTCTGCACAGCCAGTTCAGTTTTGCGCTGCACTGCTCTGTATTTGGTGAAATGTAAGTAAATTTGGCCTTTGACATATAGGTGGTGTGCTTTATAAAATATAATATATGGTATTTAGGGGAAATATATAGTCGGAAATGTAAATTTTTTGTATATTTACATTACACATGTTTCTAATTTGAAGCATAAAGGAGATACATTTGCCCAGATTGAGTGCAGGAATTGGAACCCAAGTTAACAACTTACTAAGTAGACCTCATTGTGCACTGGGAAGTGTCTTTGAAGGTGCGGTAGTGTGGCAGGGGTTGCTCCATACATAGAATAGGATGTCAAATAGGATTAAGGGTGGGCGTAGTTCGCGAAGTAGCACTTCGCGAAGCTACGCAAAGTGAAGTTCGCACTACGCGAGCTACGCGTAGCACTTCACGAACTGCGAAGTAACATGTTCGCACTGTGCAAGATGTTGTTTTCAATGATTGCACAGTGCGGACAAGCAACCGGCACTGTGCAATCATTGAAAATGGCATCTTGCACAGTGCGAGCTGTAGTTTTCTGCTGCTCGAGTAGATTTTTACTCGAGCTGCAGCTTTCTCAACGCGAACTGGTAGTTTCTCATCGCGAGCGGTCGCGAGCATACGCGACCCCTCGCAATGAGAAACCTGACCTTCTCGCGTTGGGAATCTCGCCGGGAGGTTTATTTTCCATGCTCGCGATCGCGAACAAGGAAAAAGTCTCGCCATGATGTCATTTTGCTTGCTCGCGGTCGCCAACTTGACGTTGAGGACCGCGAGCAAGCAAAAAATGACCGCAGCACTACGCAACACTACGCTACGCGTGTTCGCACTGTGCTACGTGCAGTTCGCGTAGCGCGAAGTAGCGCGAACTTCGCAAACTACGCGAGCGTAGCGTAGTGCTTCGCCCAGGCCTAAATAGGATGCAGCCTCGTTCTTCAGAAAAGATTTGTTTCCAAGATCTGCCCCAGAGGCATAGATTCTTTTGGTGTAATTTGAACTGCTCTGCCTGCCTGTATAAATTACACTGATTTTGTCCTATCTGGCCTGCTGAAGAGCAGTTACCATTTTCAGTATGGACATATTGTTATTAAAAAAATACTATAAATATCAGGCCAAAAGTGTGATCGTGTTAGTGTGTGGTTGGATGCATAACATCATAAACCATTAATTAAATAGCATTGCTGAAACCCTTCATTTAACATAGAGCTCAGGAACTTACTCTGTCCCAAACTCGCCTCTCCTGGAACTCTCTCATGATCCCGTTCATGATCCCGTACAGAACAGAGCACCATGAGTTTGTTGTTCCCGAAACTGCACTTTCTACAGTGCAGTGAAAAAGAAAGCTTCCTTTGGTTGTATAATCCTTATTTCCTGCTCACTCTAGCAATCCAGAAACTCACACACACATTTATACAGAAGGGAGTCTGGTCATAGACCCAAAGCTTAAACCACAAAGATTTTTAAAATATATGTCTAATTTATTTTTGTATATTTAAAAATATTTCATTATAAAACATGAATTAAAACATTGACATAACATATATTCTGTAAACTATTCTTAAAAACAATATTTCAAATTAACATTCCATACACAGTTAAAAGAACCACAAGAATATCAACACTAGCATAGAGAGTACAATAGAGAGTACAAAACAAGACAGTACACTTTGTCAAAGACAGCACATATTCATGTTTGAAGAAATATTTAACTGGAGCCCAATAGATTGTATCTCCTTTTCTATCTGTGGTTCCAACCACTACACAGATTATGAACCCTATTCCTTTGGTCTAAGGGGTCCCTCTCTTAAAAATGTTTAGTAGACTGTCTACAGTGCATACATTAAGTCAGAAGATCTGTTGATGACCGAATTGCTTACCAGTAATTGTATTACCCTAAGTCAGAGTCTTCCTCATCCTAGTCCTCCTTCATCAGAGGTTTTTATTCACTCTAGGGATATATGATTCCTGTAACTTGAGGCTGTCTTCTATTTCTATCAATAGATTAAATGTTCCTTCCCACACCTGTCTTCCTTTAGTTACCAAGTACGAGATATAGAGGTGGTGCAGAATGGGAAGGAGGGGAGGGTGTAGACTGGGACGCGGAGAACTCCGGGTTGAGGTAATGAAGATTACTGGTAATTTATAGGGTTATTATTCCCTCATCTCTATACTTCTTGTTCCAGTCTTTACATGTGAGGATTTACCAAGTAAAGAAAGTGCACCGACATATAAGATGCTCAAATAGTTTAATGAGGCAACAATTACATAATTGCCATTTTCACAAAGTAGCATCAAATTAACCTGCAGAATTCGATAAATCTAATCGGTAATGCTTGACAAAGTAAGAGGGGATGACCATGTTGCTGTCCTACAAGTTTCATGGAGGGATGCCCAACCTGTCTCTGCCCATGATGCTGCCACTGCTTATGGGGACCTCCCCTGGATACCAGAATAGGGAACCTCTCTAGTTGATTTGTATGTCTGAGATATTGCCTGGCAAACCCTTACACACTGAATTATGACAATGAGAACAAATGTTCAACTTGCACATGTCTGGGAAACAACACAAAAACTTAGAAAAAGTGATGAGCCAGCACCCTAAAAGCATGCTTGACTAGGTAGAAACAGTAGGCGTAATTAATTAGTGAATTTAAGATGTTTAAGTAATCAAATTATATCATTAACAAAGAAACATTATGAAAGTTGTTGACAACTTAGCATTGCTTTTTGACCTCATTGCAGAGTGATTTCTAACATTCTCGATTTTGGTGCAAATTCTATATGAAATACAGTAAATGTTTGAATTTTTCAGTATATGTGCTTAATAGTTTAAAGATCATTTGTGTTTAATAACTTTTAGAATTAATTTATATTTTACTACTTAATAGTTTAAAGATCATTTGTGTTTAATAACTTTTAGAATTAATTTATATTTTACTACTTTCCTGAAACAGTGGCAGAGGCCACATTTAAAGTTGAAAATATCTATTTAACATTTACTGACAACATTGCATAAGGTTAAATATGGTATGTGTGATTTATTTCATTATGCCTAAACCTAATTAGGAGTTTCCTATACTAAAAGATAAAATGTTGAATTTAAATACGATAAGATGTTTTTCTCGTTAGGCTGGATTATTTCATAGCTTTGTGCAATTACCTTGATACGGTTTCAAATGTTGCTTTATTTGTCCTTGGATTAATATGAAATTCATTGGATAACAAATTTTACTAATGTTCTTCGTGTAGTAAAGGCAGGAAAGAGACCTTTCCCCTATATCCATAACAAGTGTAGATCAATGAGCTATGTGTCTACCAATTTGTGGGGCTGGAAGGACATTAGTTTGTCATGATCAGTGTGAGAAATGTTTCCGATGTAACAAGTTTGTACCTGAAAAGACGGAAGGAGGATCATGTGATGATCAGACCATTGTGGACCAATTGTTGATGTCATGAAATATGACCTATTTAACCGCAATGCACAGCAGGAGGAGCATGCTTTGCTTTTGCATTTTTGCAAACTCATTTATTTTGATGAGAGTTTACGTCTAATCTCAGGCTGCCCTATGAAACTTTCCCTTTGACTCCTACCTGCCTGCTGAACCATCTTTATTATGTCCCTTTGCTTTTTGCCCTTTCTGGTGAACTTGCCTGTCGGATGATTTGGAGTAGTTTGGTGAGATGCCAAACTTGAACTTTTCTGATTTTTGCTCCATTCCCCTTTGCCCCTCACCGTGAAATTTGTCCCTAGTAGTCTTTTAAATTAATCCCTTTGTCAAACCTTGAAGAACCTTCAAGAACCAACTACTTACTTTAATGGTAATAGAATTTGAATTGCTGAGTATATAACAAACATCCTTTTGTATTATTTATATTTCAAACTGTTAGATTAATGGCTAAACTTCTTAAAATGTTACTTGTAGGAATTAATTTTGGACTCCAAATATAATAACCGAATATTCTAAAATTGTCTGAGTCTTATTGTGTCTAATGTTCCTTCCATAGAAACTGTGCTGATTTGAAATGTATAACGGAGATAGTCATAGATTATTTACAGAACATCAGTTTTTTTTGCTCTTGTTCTGTCTAACCACGGCAGAGCTCTTAGGGCCATATTATCAAGGAACGGTGATAACATTATCGCCGCTTTAGCTACAGGAAACTGCCTCTAAAGTGGCGATAATGGGCTTGATAATATGCCCTTGTGAATTCCCATGGAAGCCCAGGTTCACACCAGAATTCTTTTTAGACTGAACTTCTTCAGGAGGTATAGTCTGCCAATTGCAATACTGTACTTCTTTTTCATGGTCTTGAGAGTGATTCATTTGAACCTGATTACAAATTGAGCTGGCTACCAATTAGTGGTCTTCATTGGGTAGCTGACAGCTGGACATTCTGAGTTCTCATCCCTTGCTACATCCATTGGAGCACCATTGTCTCTGAAGTGAAGTATTGAGTGTGAAATTAAATCCTATTTCATGGGCCCAGTAAGAGAGTTAAGGTGCATGAGAGAGTAAAACGCTTTCTGCCCTCACAGAATTTGGTAGCAGAGTAGTGGTTTTTTCTAGTGACGTGAAGGGTTTTAGGGTGTCCGAAATAGATTCCCCTGTCCGGTCAAAAAGCCTAAAAATCTAATGGCTGGGCAGAAAGAATGGTGGAGTAAGTGAGTAATTTTGATGACTTGTAGTAGCAGCAAACAGAGTGCGAGTATTATAGGAATGCGCGTTGCGATTGCTTTTGTCTTAAGATTGCGGTGTTTAAAATGGCTATGTGTTGATTGAGTGAAGTGATGAAGTGGTTACAATCCATATAACGGTTAAAGTCCATGTATGATGGTAGGTCTTAAGGCAAAGAAGTTGAAGTTGTAAACGGGTCTGTTTGTGGCCTAAGATCCCTGGGATGATATAAACCTAGATGGTAGTCTTAGTGTAAAAGACGCTAAGTAAGTTGTCTGCTGTGTTGTGGTGTTTGTCATGAGACGTCATCGACAACATCTTATGGAAAGGGATATCCTTTTGTATGTTGGTGGTAAATGATTGTTATAGTTAATCTCAAGTGCACAGGGAATAACTGTATCAATTAAGGGTGAAATCCCAGTGGTTTGAAGTGAATGAGAATTATAGGTATAGAAATAAGATTATTTTGCATTACCTTTTGAGTGAGAGAGATTCTTCCTTCAGTGGAGCAGACAGTTTTATGTTGAAACGCTTGTATATTGCCTTGTGTATTTGCGTACAAAATGCGCTGAAGAAAATTGCAAACCAGGGTGAGCTGCTGCAAGGAGCGAGTTTGATGTCACAGTGTGCTGTGCAGTGATTGGTTAGTTGGTGTAAATCCATGCTGCGATTGGTTGACAACGTCATAGAAGTTGCGCTGTTATTGGTTGTGGTTGCAGAAAAAGAGAAATGTGAAATAATTTGATTTCCTTATTTTGCAGAAATCATTTGTGAAGCACGAGATCGAATAAAATTACGTTTTTCAAAGTTTTATGAAAACTGAGAAAGAGAGCTGTGACTATATCTGTGAGAATAGGTGAAGAGACACCACCTGAGGGTAGGCCAGCATGCATGGTACTAATGGATGAAGGATTACATACATGTCTTTGGCTTAACCATTGGCATGAAATTACTGAGAAAAACGAGTTTTAAGATTTCCTCATTTTGCAACATATAATTTGGGAAGGAAATGATATGCATTGAAACCACCTCCTAGACTATGGATACTCACAAACATTTGCCCAGGAGCCCCAAAGTACGGTCTGTGGTGTGACCGAGGGCCGCACTGATGCCAGAAGGGTGGGCTTAGAGGGTCTGGATGGGTCAGGTATTTTGTAGGAAGGTCTAAAAATATGTTAAATAAAGGGTCAAGCATTTATTTGCAGGTTAATAAGTGCTTGACCATTTATTTAACATTTGTTTCTGAATATTAGTGCTCAGCAACTAAAGAGCAGCTGATGCTGCTGTTCACCAGGGGGGCCGCATGTAATGGTCAAGAGAGCCACAAACGGCCTCTGGACCGTTCTTTGAGTATCACTGTCTAGACCAATGTAGATTGAAGCCTGTAATGTTTAGGAATATCTAGCTCATCAGAAAGAGGAAGAAAATACCAAGGGAGATATAGGAGCAGGGGCGGCTCCTCCATTAGGGCGGAGGATCGTCGCCCCACTGCTTTCTCGCAGTGCGAGGAGCTGAAACATAAAATGGTAAAACTACCATTTTATGTTTCTGCTTTTCGCACTGCGAGAAAGCAGGAGGATTTGGTTGGGGCGGATGGGCGGGCGGCTGGGTTTAGGGCAGGGGAGGAGTGGCTCTCCCGCTTGACTCCCCCATACCTCCACCCGCAATTAATGCCGGCCTCGACTGTGTAGGAGAACTCTAGATTACTACGCAGAAGCTAGATAGGATGCACAGCAAAAAACATGGAGAGCAGATGTTGTTCACGGAACAAGAATGTATCCTTTAATACTGGTTGAGGGAGAAGTTGAGGAAAAGCGAAAAGAGAAAAAGAAACACACTGAGACAGAAAAAGGTAGCACTGAAATGGAAGATGAAGATGATGACATAGATGACAATTTGTTGAATAACTTATTGTTGAGATGTCCACCACCATACTATGAATCTCAGAGTGAGAATATAGTAGATAAAAATACAGCTGAGATTCTAAATGCCCCTGTTATGCCTGAAGTACCAAAAGAAAATAACCTGATTTCTTCTGTAGGAGGGGTAACAGAAATACCAGTTCCATTGAATCCATATGAATTGAATGCCCCAGATGCTTTGACTGTTCCTGTTACTATTGGACCTGTTGTACCTATTTATAAATCTGGCTTACAGGTAAATACTGCACACACGCTGACTGTACCTACAGGAATGGATACAGCACACAGTAATCCATTAGATGTGACAACAGAATCTTTACAACATACACCAATGGTTCCGACTCTAAGTGATACTGCTGGTACTAAAAGTACAAGTTCTATTTGAAATCAGATACAAATTGATCCGAGAAGCAGAATGGTTCAGGGATAACCACCTTTTTTACATGTCCAGAACAGGTGCACCTCCTGAAATAAGTTATCATGCAACTAAAATGGATGCACCTGTAGGAATTTCAGTTCTTGATACATCTGCAATAGGCATGCAACCTGGAAAAAGTAGAGTCTTGACAAACGGAGGTTTGCATTCAAGCATTTCAAGAGAAACATCAGAACTTACTCCACAAGAATTAGGTAATAGGGTTAGAGGGTTTTGTACCCCAATGAGTAATAATCAAAGTTCTGACACAGCTCCAGCCTCAGGAAAGAGAAAAATACTAGATGTAGCCAAACTGAAAGAGAAGCTAGAAGAAATGATATTGGGAAATCTTAGTCCATCACGATAAGACACTTACCAGGAAGAGGAACTATTATTCCTTTATTCCTATGAAAAGATATTACCAGACGAGCGAGGCAAACACATAAGAATCTAGTTGAATTGGCTCAGAAATATGAAATCGACATTCAGAAATCCAAGGTCCTGCAAATGATATACAGATCAGATTTTAGGATTGTATACATTTTTATTCTTTTCGAACAAGGAAATGAAAAATATACAGTTTGTCCGCCTACAACCAAAGCAATGGCTGGCAGAGGAAGGCGAACTATACAAAAGAAAAGGAAAGTAAAGAAAAGATGAAAAGAACCATAAGGAAACAACAATCAACTTTATACATCAACAAACTAAACAAATCACCCAACCCAACCAGGCCAGCCTGTACTGCATTAACGTCTACAAGATCCAGCTTCCACCCCTGTATTATTAAAGAGTCAGGTCGCGAGCCTGCTGTTAAGCACAAAACAGGTAATTATCTCGGACATGTGAGTTCTCGAAATGCGTCGGATAGGTATTCAAGGCAAGGGCCCCGAGTCTTCTCGAATTTAGGGAGTGCGTGATCTACAACAGTGGATGATTTATCCATACTCAATAGGTCCCAGAGTTTATGTAACCAATCTAAGTGTGGGTATAACATCAGTGCCCCATTGTGCGAGTAAGACTGGTTTTGCCACGCACAATGCTAGGGTTACGGCCCTCCCTCTAAGTGAACAGAGGGGGTATGCCAAGGCATTGGGAAGGCCCAAAAGGACATAGCTAGGAAAGCCGGGCAACTCCACTTTAAACATCTGACCTATGGCTGCCAATATCTCCTCCCAGTAGCGATGTAGTTTGGGGCAGTGCCACAAAAGGTGAGTTAGTGTACCTGTGTTGTCACAGCCCACCAGCATTTATCACTACAACCATGCTTCCACTTAGACAGGCGAGCAGGTGTATAATACCAAATGGGTGCCAAGATAGGAAGGGTTTCCCTCCCTGTTGCACTGGGCGCCGATTGTTCAAGCACGCTGCAGGATGTCTGACCAATCTTTATCTGTAAACGCACGCTCACATTCCAATTCCCATCTAGATCTTGCTGGAGATACTAGGGGCGTGGCTGAGGTGTTCATAAAAGAGTAAATATCTGAAAGTAAACTCCGGTCCTCACCTCGTGTGAGGAACCAGCACTCAAATTGCGTTAGGGGTCTGCTAGCGCAGGGTCACACGTCAGGTCGGGTCACTAAGTGGCGAACGGCTGTATATCTCCATCTTTCCGAGTCTTTTTGAGGCCCTGAAAAGTCCTGTAGTCCCCGTTCGTCGAAAAGGTCACCTATTCGCATGATTGGGGTGAGTGGGGATATCGGGAAGGAGAGACCCTTAGAGATGCTCAATTTATCCCATGCTCCATTGTAGCCCGAACCACCGGAGAAATATACACTCCTGCTGGGTGGTTCTTGCGCAGCAACCAAGAGACTTTCCAAATGTGAATACCAACTACTGCCTGGTCTAAAAATCACCAGTGCTTTTCTGTAAGCGTGCGTAGCCATTCCACTAAAAACCTCGACTGAGCTGCCTGATAATAGCGTACCAAGTGGGGGATACCCAAGCCTCCTTAGCCACAGGAAGATAAGCCCTCTCTCTAGCCATCAAGGCTTTTTTACCGACCCATATAAAGAACTCCAACGCCAGTTGCAGTTTCATGATCCTTGCAGGGGGAGGCTGCAGCGGCAATGCTTGCATTAAATACAGAATCTTTGGCAATAGGGTCATTTTTGTTGCTGCAATTCGCCCTGTCTACGAGATAGGACCTCCATGCCATGATTGTATGAGAGAATGCACCGTAGCCAGCAGGGTTGCAGAGTTCTGCGACACTACCTTGTCGGCAGTGGAAAATAGTTGCATTCCCAGTTAGGAGATACCCCATGTGGCCCAGGAGAAAGAGAACGTGTCAGTCAAGTAAGTCTGTTTCTCCTGCAGGATAGAAATGCCAAGGCCCTGTGATTTGGCAGCATTCATCTTAAATCTGGAAGCCCCCCGAACTCTGCCAGTTCCTGAAGAAGCGGAGGCAGTGACGTACAGGGCTTAGTAATTGTAAGCAGTACATCATCGGCATATTATGCTATTTTATGCACTTGGCCACCCATCCGCACCCGTTCCACTAAAAAGTGCCCTCGTATTCGCTCCACCAGTGGCTCCATATGGAGCGCAAATAGAAGAGGGGAAAGAGAGCACCCCTGCCGCATCCCTCTCTAAATCGGAAACACAGGGGAGATGGCATTGTTAACTCGCATAAGAGCCTTGGGGTCCGCAAAGCTGGCCCATATCCACTTGCAGAACTGGCGGCCCAAGCCCACTGACGCCAATACCTCACGTAAAAAGGACCAATGCACTCGGTCAAATGCTTTCTCAGCGTCTATGGATAGAAGTAAAGTGGGCCTCTGTGACCGATTGGTTTTGTCAATGAGGTTTAGTATTCGCTTAGTGTTGTCCCCACATGTGCGCCCCGTAATAAAACCCAATTGATCCGGGTCAATCAGGCTGGGCATATACTTCCCCAGTCTGGTGGCCAATATCCCTGTAAACAGTTTGTCATCTACGTTCAGTAGGGATATGGGACGGTACAAGGCGCATTCTTACGGATCTTTTCCGGGCTTAGGTAACACCGATATTATAACTGTTTTCATGCGCTCCATCAGAGTACCTGTGGAGCCAAAGAAATTGTATAGACGCACCGGGAACAATTGCGCTGCCTATACCTTACAGAAGGCAGCGGTGTACCCATCTTGACCCGGGGCCTTGTCAAACTATAGTCTCCTGATCGCGTCAAGGACCTCCTGCAATGTAATGTCAAGTTCTAGGGGTGCGGCTACTTGTTTTGTCAGTTTGGTCAGGGGGGCCCATTCTATATATGTAGTGTAGTGCCCCTGTTGCTGTGCCTCTGCCTCATAAAGATGTGCATAAAACCGACTAAACTTTGCCGTAATCTCAACATCTTTTGTCAGAGGGGTCTGTCAGAGCCTGTACACGGCGAGCTTGAATCTGTGTACGTAGCCAGCAGTCTACCTGCCTTGTTCCCTCCTGCATAATATTTTTGCCTTGTACGGAGTAGCGCATACTCCGCTGTGTCCATATCCAAAGCTTGGAGTTGTTTCCCAGCAATAGTCAATTGTCACCTTATCTTATGGGTCCGTTTAATCCTGTGCATTTGCTCCAATGCCGCCACAGCCCCCTCCAACTCTGTGTGCATGACCCTGGGCTCTTTGTTACTCCTTGCTGCTATTGCTATATATGTTCCCCACACTACAGCCTTAAGCGCGTCCCACAGCGTTGAAATCGATACCTGGGATGTATCATTGATAGTGAGGTAGTCTTATATTTCTCTCTGAACCTCCTCAACATTCGAGCTGCTGGTGAGCAGTTTAGAATTAAGCCTCCAGGTTTTATGGAACCATTCTTTTTATTATAACGATCAGTGCCATATACATAGCGAAATGCCAACAACCCTGGGGCAGGCCGCCTTGTCAACAGGGCTAAATATACACAGCTTGATGCCTACAACCCAGGGGCCGGCAGCATTTGAAGATCTTTTGAAGAAAAGATGAAAAGAAGAAGGCAACAAAAAACAACACAACAAGAAATTCCTTTATTTAACTTGTCAAGAAATCCCTCCCTACCCACCTACACCCTCACCTCCCTGTCTCCTCGCATCAGTACTAACTTGCCCTAGTCTGACAGGCAGGACTAGCTAGTCAAATTAACATTTAGAGATTGTACCTCATGAACTCAGCCTGGCGGGTTTAGCGATTTCTCCCTTAGGAGGGAAGGAGTCGTAAGATGCGTAAGTATTGGGGGCATGTGGCCTCCCGAAATTCAGTCGACAGGATGTAAATGAAAGGGGACCACAATTCCGCATATCTCTCCACCTTAAGGTCTTCTACCATGGACAGGCGTTCCATAGCCAATGTTATCCACAACTTATGCAGCCATGTCGTATGGTCCGGTACAGTTGTAGTGCCCCACTTAGCTAAGAGTACCTGTCTCGCGGCAAGCAAACCTAGTGCCATGTGCCAGCCCCTGAGGGGGCGAAGGGGGAACGTCAATGGATTCAGTAATCCTAGAAGTATGTATGCTTGGAACCTCAAGATCTCCGTATCAAATGCCCCGTCTATATCATCTAAGACCGCTTTCCAGAAACGTTCTAGTTTGGGACAGTGCCATAGACAGTGGACCAGGGAGCCCGTTTGACCGCACCCTCTCCACCACTTTTCAGAACGGCTCTTGTCCCATCAGTGTATGCGCGCAGGTGTGAGGTACCAATATGTAAGCACTTTATATGCAGACTCCGACCCTCCTGTATTGTGAGCTGTGTGATGGACTCGAAAGTGTATGTCCTCTCACTCTTTGTCAGACAAAGCACGACCCAGTTCTTCCTCCCACCCAGTTGGCCTTTAGAACGACCACCCCCTGTTCAGCATCATATATAGTTCTGTAATGAGGTGTTTGTCATCCTGCTTGCACACCAGCCATTTTTCAAATACTGTCAGTTTCCTGGAGGTGGCTGTCTGATATGGTGGGGATGTAAGCCAGTGGCGCAATTGGAGGTATTGGAACATGTCAGAGCTGGGAAGATCGTAGTACCGTTGCAGTTGATCAAAAGGGAGCAGGCCGTTGGGATCATATAAAGAGCCTATACGCTTTCAGCCTTATTCCCGTCACCTGTCAAAAACCGTCGACATCCCGGAGGAAAGTCTGGGTTCCCCGTAATTGGGGTCATTGGGTAGGGGAATGTCGTCAAGGACTTGGCGCATGCACCCTGCCCCACACCTTCATCGTGTGCGAAGTTACCAGAGAGGAATACAATCCCCATGCCCTGTGTTCACGCTGAAGCCAAATCTCTCTCCATATATTGACCCCCACAACTTTTTGGTCCATGAAGGACCAATATTTCACCGAAAGTGGCTGGTTCCACTCCATGATGTAGCGGAGATGTGATGGCTGCATATACCTGTGCTGAGAAAAAAGAGAGGGACCCCTTGAAACTCACAAGGGAAATAAGGTACTTACAACCACATAATAAGAAATTCCCTTCATTTCGTCTCCCTTTGCTTTCATTTAAAGTGTTTTTTATTAAAATATTGTATTTACGCCGAAAGAAATATATAATTGATTTTAGCATTCCTAGTTTTATCATTAGCCAGAATTCATCTACTATGAAAATTGTAGGAGCAAGGGAATTTCTTTTTATGTGGTTGCATATACCTGTGGACCAGAGGCAGTCCAATCCCCCCTTCTCGCTTTGGCCGTGCAATCTGAGCGAGGGCAATACAGGGTTTCTTGCCTCCCCATACAAACCTGTTTCTAGCTAATTGTAATGTTCAAATTGCTTTTGGGAGAGGCGCTAAGGGCAGCGTCTGAAAGGTGTACATGATGTGTGGCGGGACAGTCATTTTGACTGCTGAAATTCGCCCAAACCAGGCAAGCTGTGTCGTCTGTTCGAGGAGAGCTGTGTAATTTAAAACCAGGGTTTTGGGAATGAGGTAGCCAATTTAATTCCTAGATACGTTATGGATTGTTTCGTCCATGCTGGTGGGAACATGCCCTTCAAGTGGTTTTGTTGATCAGGGGTTATTGAGAGGTTTAGAATCTGAGATTTATTTAAGTTTACCTTGAATCCCGAAACTTCTCCAAACTCGCTCAGTTCCGTTAGCAGGGCTGGAGAGAGGATTTTAACTGGGTCAGGGAGATGATCACGTTGTCTGCGTATAAGCTAATAGTTTGCACATCTGCTCCAAACTTGATACCCTTAATCTGTGGATCATTACGTACCTTCTGGGAAAACCGTTCCAAATACAAAGCAAAAAGAAGCGGTGACAGAGGGCATCCCTGGCGAGTACCTCGTGCTATAGGAATCCGATCCGAGGACACTCAATTGACTCGTATGAAAGCCCTTGGAACGTGATATATACAGGCAACCGATTTAATAAAACCTTCCCCAAACCCAAAATATTACAGCGTCTCAAACAGGTAGGACCATCTCACCCAGTCGAACGCTTTCTCAGCATCGATTGCTAAGAGCACCGTTTCCCTCTTTGACCTATGTATGACATCCACGAAGTGGAGCAGCCTCTTTGTGTTGTCTCCTTGACGGGTAGGAATTAAACCAGATTGATCTGGGTCTATCAGCCCCGCCATCAATGAGTTCAGTCGAGCCACCAAAATCCCAGCACAAATTGTGGTGTCAATATTCAGCAGGGATATAGGACAGTAGGAGACGTACTCCTCAGGGTCTTAAGCCTCCAGGTTTTAGATTGTTGTTCGCTGTGCGGTAAGCGCAATACCAGGGTAATGGGGGAGTGATCAGAAAGTGAGGCCACTTCAATGTCTGATTTTGTTGCCGACCGCAACAGCGAGGTAGAAACTAAGAAACAGACAATTCTGGCATACGACTGGTGGACTGCAGAGAAATGGGTATATGAGTGTGAAGTGGGGTGTTGAGCTCTCCAAACATCAACCAGCCCCACGTCTGCCCGCCAGATCCGGCCTTGTGATGTAAGTGCTCCTGTTTGGTTCACCCAATGTGGGTGTCTATCCAGTGTGGTGTCGTGAACTATATTAAAGTCCCCCCCAATCAGAACATGGGCATCGGGAGTAGTGAGAATGGACCCAATCGCCCCGTGGATGAACCCTTCCTTATGATCATTAGGCATGTACATGCATGCTATTGTAACGGTACACTGTGGGAGGGCGATTCGTAAAGCAAGCATACGGCTTGTGATCTCCGAGTGTGTATGAATAACCCAGCCTTTTTTGCAAGTAATATAGCGACCCCTGCCTTCTTGCTGGGTCCGCCCAACCAAAATTGCCGGTCAAACCACCTTGATTTCATGCAACTCCAGTCCTTTTTAACAAGGTGAGTCTCTTGCAAAAGATATATATCACAATGCGCTGTCCTCAACTGCGTCAACAGCGTTATTCGTTTCGTTGGAGAATTAAGGCCTCGTACGTTGAGGCTAACCACTTTTAACATGAGCTAACGTTAGAATGAAAATGATGATGGCTTTAAAAAGGTGACGCTTTGCTTTTCCTCTATGTGGCGGAAAGGAGTGTTCTAAAGCATGTGCTATGTGTGGGTCTGGGGGGTTGAAAACATGCAAAAAACATAAACAACAACAATACCAATTTAAGAACAACCAGTGTAGACATAGCAGGGGTCCATGTCAGGCAAACCTCATGAGTCGTTCAAGATGGAAACTAGCAAAGGAGACCTGCGACAGCGCATGCTAATATCACAAGATCAACATGCAGCAGAGATCGGTGCAGAGCATGCTAACCATACCATGCAAAATATTTAGGGCCAAAGCCAGTTCCGCTGCAGATCCGTAGAAACGCAGTCCCTCTTGGCTCTTGCTTCCAGAACCCTTATTCTACTTCTTGTACAGATGCAGAGTCCTGCTGTGTAAGGTGCTGGATTATAGTCGATCGCTCCATGTTATGTTCAATGATCAATGGCTTGCTCACGAGCTTTTGAAGCTTGCTTCTAGGGAGCCGCCCGCATCTGTCGGGCCTCTGCGATCGCGAGGAGGGTGAATCCTGATCTCCTATCCGCTCCCTCTGCTTCAGTTCCAGGCCCAAGATCACTGACGCTTCCGGGGGGGTTGCGAGTTGAGCGTGTCTCACCCTTCTATATGAACTGTAGGCGAAAGGGGTGACCCCATCTGTAACGCACATTCTTTTCCCTCAAGAAATCAGTAATGGGTTTCATAGAGCGACGGCGCTGGAAAGTGATGGGGGAAAGATCTTGTAAAAGGGTGACCTTGATCCCTTCAAACATGACGTGGGCTTGGTCCCGTACCGCATTCATTATGAGTTCTTTCTATCCGTAGTAATGTAAAAACGTCAGGATGTCTAGAGGAGTACCTGGCAAGGAGGATAGGCGGCCTGCCCTATGTGTTCGGTTCAAGGGGATATCAGCGCACTTCAGCTCCGGAGCTATTTGGTGGAATAGCCGTGTGACAAAGTCTTCAATGCAGTTGCCATCCGCCTGAAGTGGAAATCCCTTAGTTCGTATATTGGATCTCCTAGACCAATTTTCAAAATCTTCTAGGTAGTAGTTGTGGTCGGCATTACGCTATTCAAGTTCAAGTATCTCACTACGGTGTCGGTCCAGTTCCTCCTCTGGAGCGCAACCCATTTACTCTAGAGAGTCCACTCTCTGCTCAAGTTCGCCCACCTCGCGACTCAATTATTTTATGTCGCTTGCCATCTCCGACCTCAATGCCGCTATATCCTCCCTCAATGTACCAAAGAGGGTCTCCATAAAACCCCTTGTAACCAGGCTCTCCTTGCCCTCCTCCTGCCCAGTTTCTATCCCTGTCAGTTGATGCTGTGGCAAATCTGCCCCTAAGACATGTCCAGCCTGCTTGGGAGAGGTTTTAATAAAAAGATCTTTGATGGAAGGTTCGTTTTTAGTCCTAGTATATGCCATCTTGCCCCCCCCCCCTTGCAGATTCACTGTGGGTTGTCTACTTTGAGGTCATCAAGCGCAATGTCCCCCTGCACGGGCCGCCCAACCGATTGCAAATTATTTTGAAATGCACTTGCCCGCTGCACATGCGACACCATCCCAGCCCTTCATATCCTGAGTAGCTGGAGGGCCTGCAACTCGCTCGTTGGACACCCCGATATTCTTATGTTAGAGCACCACATAATGCTGTCCCGGGGCCCAGCTCAGGGTGGTCGCTCTCAACACTAACCCCAGTTTTGGAACGCCACGTGTCACTGCAGGGGAGGCAAATGTCTTCAAGGCAATTAAGACCGAGGGCCCCCCTCCACTATAGCTTTTCCAGTGGCCCAGGCCTTACTCTTGGCCTTCCAACAGCTCACCAGTGCAATGTAACTTATCCCTGAGCACCTTGTGTGCAGTTCAAGCTCTTCCTGTGTCCATAGCGCTGTGCTGTGCTCCACTTCAGTATACTTGCAGGTACCACCAGAGAGGGGAAGGCGGGGGAGGAAGGCAGCAGCACCAGTGGCCCGCACATTGGGGACAGTCTCACCAACCTCTCTAGGGGAAGCCGCAGCACCCAAGTAAGTGGCGTGCCCTGCTCAGCAGTGAGACACCCCTCCTATTTCCCCCGGGCTGAAGCTCCTTACTCCTGTCACCGGCGTCTCACTTCAGGCGGATGTGGTCAGCGGTGTCGCCAAGGAGCCTCCCAGTAACTGGAGCCAGGCTCTCCCCTTTGACGGCCCCCTCCTCACGCCGTCCTTGGCATCCCGGGTCCAGCCACACACTGAGAAGTATCTGCTGTGTGGGCCTTTGGCCGCAGCCCCAGTCAGATCTCGGGACGTGCGTCTGTTACGGCTCTGCTGTTCTAGTACGGCGGGTGGAGGAAAACTCCCTCGGCAATCCGCAGACAGTCTGGAGAGCTCCCTTCCGGCGCGGCTCCTGTACCTCGGGAGCCCCGCAAGCGGAGGCCGCGCTCCTCAGTGGTTCCGTGGGTTAGCGGGAGCCTCTCCTTCCCTCGGCCGCCATCTTGCCACGTACAGCTCCACCATTTTTCTGAGACAGTGGGGGGACAGCAGGCAACTCGGAGTCTCGGCGGTCTGGTGCCCGTGCTTGGAGCCTGCCGGGACACCGGGAATCCACTGCTTGGCTATGTGGCGCAGTGGGGCTCTGGAGAAACGCTTCTACATGGGCACCATTTTAGACATGCCCCCCAGATAAGATTTATGTGACAATAATGTTTCAAACATGAGACCAGTTGAAATGAATTTACAGATTATAGAACTGATGACATTGATCAAGAAATGGAGCGAGAGAGATAGATGGTCGGAAAAGAAGGAAGTACAGAGAGTTCAAATGCGGAGATCCACAGTCGTGATTGATGAAGACTTAGGTGAAATACAGGTACTTCCTATGGGGGAGGTACCCGGTGGAGGATATGTGCATGTGCCATGGAATAGAGGTGATATTCTGTCATTTACAAATGAATTCCCAAAACTGAGAGATAGTCCAGTGGAATGGTACAGACAGATTGAAAGGTTTGTGAAAAATTCAAATCCTGTGGATAGATTTGAATACTCTGTTTAACATTGTGGTTCCTAGAGATTAGTGGATCGAGTGTAAAATTTCCGTGGATTGGCCTGAAGGAGAACCAGAGAGGGATCCTAAAACAGGTGCACCATCTCCAGTGGTATGAAAGAAATACCAGCAAGTGAATACTTTCCTGAAAACAAAGATTTTTCCTAAAGAAATCAATTGGTAAAAGATTGACATAACGACACAAGAACTAAAAAAATCAGTTCATGCTTTTTACGAGCGATTGATACAGGCTTTCAGACAGCATAGTGAAACAGAAGAAGTGGCAGAGAAAGAAATGTGACATTTTGTTTATATATTTGTGAATGGTTTGCGTTCTGAAAGAAATGTGACACTTTGTTTATATATTTGTGAATGGATTGAGATTGTCTCTATGGTTACACTGTGTTAACTGAGCTGGCAGAAGAGATTGATAGATGAGATTTTGCATTACGCCAAATATCCTGGTGATGAATTGGAATAAAAGCACAAAAAACTGTAGGTACAATTAATGATAGCTCAAAAGAAAGCAGTGCAGAAGTAAGAATCCTTTTTGACATCACGGTTTTAGCACAGGGAGGATTTAACACAGTTCCTGTGATGCAGGGTGCGAATGGTTTCAAGCAACAGAATTTTTAGATACATGGTAAAAGGTTGTGGTGTTTCAGTGGAATCTAGAACAGGTGTTGATTTGTTGGTTTTGAAGAGAACGAATCCTTGTCACATATGTGGAAGATTTGGACATTGGAAACGTGAATGTAAATTTAATGTAAGTAATTTTGTAATCAGATGCAGCATGGAGGGAATGCACAGTTTCAGGGATATGACATGGTCCAGACAAAACAGACACAAAGACAGAGAGTCTAGAATCCGAACACATCCCAATCAATGCAGTTACCCCAAGCTCCAATGCCTCAACAGAACAGGTACAAATATACAAAGCCCAGAATCAGAAGATTAATAGAAATTCATAGCAAATTCAGAATACGTCACAACAGTATTCGATTTAGACAGATGACTTTGATCCAAATCCGTCAGCCTGAGGATGCCTAAGAGCGAAGGAGGACTGCATGCTTGGCGCAGCCTTAGAGATAGGCCAGAGTGGTCCATATATGGATGGTGAAGTTAATGGAAATCGTGTTTTATTTTGACACTGGTGCTACCCGCTTTACTGTAAGAACAGCAGAGATTCCCAACCTACTCCTCTCAGGGGAAAATATCCAAGTTGTAGGAGTTACAAATAAAAAGTTGCCCATCCCAATTTCAGAACCAGTTTGAAAAAGATGAGCCTTCACAGATTTCTTTTCTTAAGGTTTATTTCTTTAGTGGCATGCCTGCATAGAGCACATCCACTACCCCTAGTGCTCTTCTCTAACTGATTTAAACTAGAATTCTCAGAGGGAGGATTCCACATACTACCTAGGAAACAATCTCCATAGTCACTTTATAAATCTCACAACACCTCCCCCCTTAGACAGATAAAACAAAATACAATAACATATGGAAACAGAAGATACAATAGAACTACATAAAATTACAATTTTCAAAATGAATAAATGTAAACATGTTAGAATAAAAGAAGTTCATGGTTGACACACTTTGCAAATGTTTCCTAAACTCCAAGTAGACCCATCATTTAATTTTACAACATTATGTTTCACATACTCAACTTGAAATGGTCCCAAATATTTACTCTCACCTTTACGAACCCACTCATTCTTACGTACAATAACTCAATCACCCACTTGAACATATATGTTCTACTCCCCCTTCCTTAGATTGTAAGCACTAACCATTTTTGCCTGTCCCTTTTCCACTTTTTCTTTTACCTCACTCCGATCAATCCAAATGTTGTCCTCTTTACACAGCCATATGGGGCATTCCTTCTTTCCTGGTTCTCTCCCTTTGAGAGACACAAACGGAGGCACACCTGTCGCAGAATGCGAAGTGACCCTATGACTCGTCATACAACATATCCCTTTTATCTCTATTCTTTTCGCAGCATAACCCACAGCTCGAATATCAGGATCACACAGAACAGTACGATTGACATTAGGCCAATGTTTTACATAAGATCCATATGAAATAAGAGCATACAAACTTCCAGAGTCTGCCAACACTTTTCTCTCCTTTCCCTCAAACAAAATGTTGCAATGTGGTTTTTCTAATTTATCTGTACTCTCCATTTTTACCCCGTTTGCCTCTGATTTTACTCCTTGGAGTTCCGTAATATTCACATTACTGGTCATAGAACTTTCAGTGTCAACATCAATTGTTAGAAAAATATAATTTACATTTTCACAAATGTCCTCTATCTCTTGCACTTTACTTTTCTGAGTTAGTCTAGTACGGCATGCTTTTGCAAAATGTCCCCTTCTTCCACAATTCCTACATAAGACATTCTTAGCCATACAATTAAGACCTGATGCAATATGTTCTGGAGATTCACAACAAAAACATTTGATTTCTCTAGCTGGAAAACTTCTTCTCCTGGTTTGTGGTCTTCTAGAATCTGCATTCAGGTTAATATCAATTTATTTTTCATATTTATTTTCTATAACTTCAACCTTTTCATGCTTAGTTTAAAGGAAGAAAAGCTAGACAGTGGAACCCTATAGGTCATAGCACCTGATTTGCCATCCCTATCCATTGTACATAGATTCTGAAACTACCCAGAGTGTTGTGTGCACACAAAAAGAACACCCACTGTCACAATGTCGTTCCAATACTGGAATATCTTAGTTTAAACAAAAAAGCACAGGTGCACCACAAATATACTTAGACACGTGAGAAAAACAGATCTTCAGATTCGTGTCGACGTGTATTCTTCAAATTTCTTCTTTATTTTGATAATATTTAAAAGAACGATCAGGGTGATCCCAACACAGCCGACACATTTCGTCCTCTACAAAAGGACTTCTTCAGGGTGCAATAAATCCGTCTAGTTGTTAGAAAAACTTCAAGATCAGCGTAGTATATTATACTTCAAAATGATTCAGATATTTGGCTTGCACATAAGCATCGCCTTGTCTACCAACTAAGGTGTTTTTATGATGATAACATAATCTCTCCCGGGTGAATCAATCTTTATTCCCGGGTTGCGTAGAGATGAGGAAGAAATGAATTCAGAATACCAACACCGGCCCGGATCCGTCGGTGTATGCATGTCTCGTCGATGGATTCAGAATGAAACATTATCAAAATAAAGAAGAAATTTGAAGAATACACGTGGACACGAATCTGAAGATCTGTTTTTCTCTCGTGTCTAAGTATATTTGTGGTGCACCTGTGCTTTTTTCTTTAAACTTTTCATGCTTAGTATTCACAGAGCCTTCCATTTCTTTCACAAGACAGTATGCTCCATTCCTTTTGCTATTTGAATAGTTTTATCTAATCTAAAGTGTACTCTTTCATTAACAATTTTTCTTTTATCTTTTTGCTGCTAGTACAGTGAACTATCTGGTACCTTATCAACGAATCATTTAACTGTTCAAATTTGCACGTCAGAGCTAAACCTCTCAGGGTAGATACTTACTAAAGAAGGTACAGTCCTCCGCCAACAACTTAAATAGATACATTGTCCCTTTGATTTCTACTAAGACGCTCTAACACTACATTAGTCTTAGGTGTAAAATGTGATTCTAGCATTTGGACAGACATATCATATATGTTAGTAGGTTGTCCATTACCCATTCCTAAGGAAATCGCAGGCAACTCTTCAGATATTCTTCTCCCTTCAACCCCAAGATGATGAAGAAGTATTGTTTGACGCCTAACAGGGCCATATTTATCTCCTCCAATAGCTAATAAGTAAGCGTAAAATATTTGTTTCCACTGTTTCCGTGGTATACTAGGCTCCCCGGGTGTTGTTAGAAAATGGGGTGGGGAAGACATAGCCTGGTCAGACATGGTACCTTCAAGGTAATGTAAAATAAAAAATTTAAATAAAAACTCAAAATAAGAATTTAAAACCAAAAATGAAAACAACAAACCACCATTAACATTGATGCAGTCTTTGTGTCTTTAAAAGTTGTCTAGTGAAGTACTAATGTAGTCCTATTTTTATTTTTATGGTTTTCCAAGTCTCAAAGTTGTAGTCCTTTTATTGTGTTCTTGAATCCGATGTGATAGTCCTATTTTTATTCCTCTTGATGAGCAAGCAGAAATGAGCAGGCAGAATCGTCGAGATGAAAATGGAGGTAAGACCTTCCTCTTGTCTTCAAATTTCGAAATATTAACTTTTAAAATTTGTAGTATTGGCAGGACTTTAGTTGAAATATCAGCTTCACCTATACTGTATCCCGTGGATCCGAAAGACTAGGTTTCAGCAACTAAGTATAGCACTTGGAAAACAAGCGCTTACGTGAGGAAAGCGCTCAGAGTTTTCCGTATGTTTCAGCGTGAGTTCACAGCACACGGGACGACATCAAGGAATCAGAGCACGTTGTAAACAAAGTCAAGGTGTTGCTAGGGATGTGTTGCTAAGTTGTGTGGCACGAGATCTCAACGCGTGTGGTTGCTAGGTTGGGGGGCAACACACGCAAGCAAACTGAATAGCAATTACAGCACGAGATCCCAGCGTGTGTGGTTGCTGGCTGAAACCAATGCACGCAGGCAAAACAAACAGGATCCAAACGGCAACACATATCCCCAATAGAAAAGAAAGCAGTTCAGTAATCGGAATTAGTCAGAATTGATCATCCAAAATTCGATAATTAAAATAATTCACGTAACAATTGTACTCACAAATTGAATGCCAATACTTCCAGGAACTCATCGCCATAAAAAAGATGAGCCTTCACAGGTTTCTTTTCTTAAGGTTAATTTCTTTAGTGGCATCCCAGCATAGAGCACATCCACTACCACCGGTGTAGTCTATGTCTTCCCCACCCCATTTTCTAACACATTTCCTGTTAAAATAGGGTCTTTTGAGGATCGACATCGATTCGTGGTGTGTGATTCAAGTCCACTGAATCTACTCCAACAAGAGATTTGCTAAGCAAATTGTTCCATTTATTGTACTCCAAACTGTACTGAGTTTCATACCAATGATGAGGATGTTGTTTTTAAACTTTCCAGAGAGAGTTCTGACATGGAAATGTATACCCTTTTAACCAAAGAGGATCTACCCATTGAGTTAAGAGACACCATATTGCCTAATGTCTGGGACTTTACTGATAAATATATCAGACTAAACAAAGGTGTTGCACCAGTGTGAATCACAGTCAAACCCAATGCAGAATATCCAATAATCCCACAATACAATTTGACTCAAGATGCTATTGCCGGAATTACTCCTGTGATTGACTCAATGATTGAGCAAGGGATCCTAAAGGAGATAATGGGAAGTCCATGTAACTCTCCCATTATGGGCTTGCAGAAGTTGAATGGCAAGTGTTGTCAGGATTTGTGGAAAATAAATTCCATTGTTGTCCCATATTGTCCTGTGTTACCGAATACAGCTATGATCCTATTTAAAATTCCATGTGAAGCTGAATGGTTTTCGGTCATTGATTTGTGTCAAACTTTCCTTTCCATTTCCTTGCATGAGGATAGTCAGTATCTTTTTGTTTTCCATTTCGGCAATCATGTTTTGGCATGGTGCCAAGTCCCACAAGGATGCACGGAAAGCCTCTCAATTTTTAATAGACACTGAAGAAAAATCTTGAGTCTCTGGTGATGCCAAATCACAGGGTGTTAGTCAAATACATTGACGACCTACTGGTGGCATCAAATATAAAGGAAGCCTGCAAGACTGATACCATTGTCCTTCTGAATCATCTAGTCGAATAATGGACATAAAGTATCCCCAATTAAGATACAGTTTTGTCAAATTGAAGTCCTGTACTTAAGATGTCACATTGAAAAAGGAGCAAGAAAAGTGTCACAAGAAAGAATTGCAGCGATTCTAAATTAGAGTCCGCCAACTACTCAGAAAGAAGTCTGCATGTTCTTAGTAATTATGGGCTATTGTCGACAGTGGATTCAAAATTTCTCATTGGCAGCAAAACCTCTCCAGAAGTTGACACACAAAGACATGTTTGGTCCTGTACCCTGGGATGACAGTTGTATGGCAGCCTTCACTGAGTTGTGAGACTGTCTTTGTAGGGCACTAGCTCTGTGAATGCCAAATTGCAAGTTCTTTGTGGTATTTTGTGGTGAGAGAGAATGCTGCACTTTTTCAGTACTGACATAGATGCACAGAAGTAATCGCAGACCATTGCTTATTTTTCAGCAACTCTTGATCCTGTAGCTGCTGCGTTGCTTGGATGTTTTAAAACAGTGGCATCTGCATGTACGAGTCTTGAGCAGTGTGAGAGCACAGTCATGGGACATCCACTGACAGTGTTTGTGGCTCAGTCAGTGGAAATACTGTTGATGCGTGCTCGGACACCAATAGTCATTTGACTCAATATGAACAAATTCTTCTGAGTGCAGAGATCATTACACTGAAAACATGCACAATATTAAACCCGTCGTCTCTGTTGCCACTGCCTGGACATTATACTGTGACTGATGATGTTGAACATGATTGCCTGAATGTGACTAAACTATGCACCAAACCTCGACCTGATATAATGGATGAGCCTTTGCCTGAAAATGATGTAAATCTGAAAGCTGCTTATGCCATGTGTACTGTTGCAGGAGTTGTGGAAGCGTCATGGTTACAAGGAGTGTATTCGGCTCAAGTTGCTGAGTTGATAGCACTAACGCAAGCGTGCAGCGTTTCTGAGCAACTCAGAGTTGCTGTATTCACAGACAGTCAGTATGGCTTTGGAGTCGTGCATGACTTCGGGTAGTTGTGGTCACAGCGAGGGTTCAAGACTTCATCCAGATCGCCTATACAAAATGGAGAAAGTGTGAGGAACCTGTTGCGGTCACTACAATTTCCTGCCCAAATTGAAGAAGTCAAGTGTGTAGCTCACAGGCAAGGTACTGACTATGTCACCTTTAGCAATAGATGTGCTGACAGGATGGCTAAGTACTGTGCCATAAATTCCCATACCTTTAATGAGGAATTCATTGATGAAGCATTAGATGTCACAAATTTCAACCTATTGCTAGCTGCAAAGGACACATGGGATGAGGTTAGGCAGCTGCAAGAGGAAGTGTCAAAAACAGAACAACAAAGTTTGGGTGCGAGCAGGTTACACCAGAAGGGAGGACGATGTTTGGATTTACACTAATGGTAGACCTGTATTACCTGATAGTTTGTTATCACCCATGACCAGACATTATCATGGTCCTGAACTTGTGGGAAGAGATGTAATGATGCACCTCTTTCAATAGGTGTGGTTTAATCCTTGATTCAGACTGGTTGCAGAAAACCTCTGTCAAAGATGCATAGTTTGCTAACAGCAAAATATGGGACAAAGCACACCTGTCGCAATGAGTCATGTAGGAAAATTAGCAGGTCCCTTCAACCGGATGCAAATGGACTTTGTGGAGATACATCTTTGCAATGGTTTGAGATATGTCTTGGTTATTGTTTGTATTTTTCAAAATGGGTGAAAGCTTATCCAAAACGCAGGAATGACAGTCTGACTAGTCTGACTGTAGCAAAATTATTGTTCAGGGAGTTGATTCCAAAGTTCTGCTTTCCAACTTCTCTTGAGTCAAACCAAGGAACTCATTCAAATAATGAGGTCCTGAAATCATTGTGAGCTGCATTACAATTTGAGCTTAAGCTCCATTGCGGCTACTGTACAGAGGCTTCTGGGCTTGTGGAGCAAACCAACGGCACATTGAAAGCCAGATTGGCAGTGGAGTACGTCTTTGAAGTGGCCCAATGCATTGCCTCTTGTGTTGATGAGTTTAAGAAGTACACCAGATAAGAGAACAGTATTGTCGCCCCATAAAGTAATAATGGGCCGAGTAATGAGACAGCAAGCTGTTCCTGCTAATGCTGTAGTGAACATACAGATGACCAGATCTTGGACTACTGTACAGGTTTGGCTGATGTGGTACATTCTATGTCTCACCAGGTTGGAGAAGCTGCCCTTGCCTACCCAACAGGAGCAATGTCATGACCTCAGTCCTGGCGACTGGGTCCTGGTGAAGAAGCACGTTCAAAAATCATGCTTTGGGCCCTGTTGGAAAAGACTTTACCTGGTGATCCTGGTTACCAACACTGCTGCAAACTGCGGAGGTCTTCTGAACTGAGTACATGTTGTCCACACTCGCATAACACCATGTACCCTTGATTATACAACAGCACCTGTCCCTGCTGTTCCTGTGGTAAGAAAAAAACAGAGGGAGCGGGTTTGTCAAGCTATTGGGGGCCAGCAAGCTGCTGGGATAGCACTTGTTTGGCCTGTAGGGGGTCCAAAGGAGTCAACTAGTGATGGTACCAAAGCATCTCAGCCATGAGAGTTGACTGCGTGGTGGTAATTCTAACGAAAGGCCTAGTGAACCAAGAAAGCGAGTTGTACCCCGTGACGATTGGGGCAGTTAAGATGAGGTACTGTGACATTGTCTAACAGAAGAAGAGTTCGAGTACCACAGACCATTCCAGGAAGTTCTGAGCTGTCTGGCCAGAGTGATAATGATGATGAGAGAACAGCTGTAAGGAGATCAAAAAGAGCGAGAGTACCCAGTCACAAGTACTCATCTCCTGAATGGACTTATCTGGCTGCGAATGAATGGGAATGAGAATACATTGCTTTTTGCTCTAATAATACGAGTCCACCTTAACCTCCTTGAAATAAATCTTGTGGATTTGAATTTCAACCTTGGTAAACCGCTTGAAGGACTGATGCAATTTATCCTAAATAAACTCATCAATGGAGCTGAGCTGCAACCTTCTCATTTTGAGCAAAACCATTGAACTGCGCCTTTGCCGAATTGCTCAAAGTATGTTAGCTGCTGTTTGCTATTTTTTATTTATCATAGTCAGCGGTCTGAGTTGTGAGAAACCATGAGGTCTAACACTGATATCGTCTCTAGATGGAAACGTGTGTTTGCAGGAATTATTTCTGGTATTATTCTGATATTAGTTTAATTGCTTATTCTTTTGAATTTGCTGAATTATGTACCTGTTGAAAATCCTAAGTTTGCCAATTATTTCAGAACTGCTAAAACAAATGGCACTCGTTTTATTGTTTTAAATGACAATGCTTTACATCTTGCTTTTTCACATTCTGAACCTTCACTAAATGTTTATACTCGACTGCTAAATGAGTATGTGGAAACAATGGAAGTTAGTGACTGTTATGTATGTATGCAATGCATCAGTTGGCGAAGGTGTGACCTCCCACAGCTTACCATTAAGTTATGGAGTTTCTTGCAGTGAGTTAACTAGTTTGTTTTATGGTACTGATTGCTTACAGTATTATTATTCCAATCAAGATCTGATCTTTTCTGAAGTGCCTGTATTAAAAAGTTTCAACCCACATCTTGAAGCTTCGGTTGTTGAAACTATGGGCTATCTTTTCAGACCGACTCAATCTTTCGACATGGCTTATGCACAAAGAAATAACCTTACATGTAAAATAGGGTGAGCTGACAAGAAATTCATAGATTTAGTACAGTGTAGACAAATAATGCGACTAAAACAAATGATGCACCTTTAAAATTAATTCTTTTTAATTTACCAGGAGAAGCAAACAAAATAGTAGAAGGAATGGCTACCTAAGTCTTAGAATGGCAGCATAAAGGAAAACTTTGTATATATAGAAAAATATCAAATACTAATACAAAATTTGTAGGTCGTAGTGAATATAAACATACCTTTGATGTTTATGAAAACTTGGGAAGATACTAAGAAGCAGTTGATCCTATCTTTCCTGGAGTGTATTATACATGTGGAAAGAACACTTTTTACAAATTGCTGAACAGATAGTATGGAAGCTGTAGTTTGGGAATTGTTTTTCCAAATATTTATCATGTGAAACAAATTGGAGATGAATTAAAAGAGACAAATGGGAGAATGAAGAGAACTTTGAGTGCTAGTTAAATAGTGGGTGACATTTTCGGAGCTTTAATACCTTCTGTAGGAGTGGCATTAAATTTGGATAAGATTAGCAATCTTTCTACTTCAGTAGATACATTAGCCACCTATATAACTGGAGGATTTTCTGTTGTAGATGTAGAAATGATTTCAATAAGATAGATGTTGAAGCAAAATTGACTTGCCCTTGACATTGTTCTCGCGAATGAGTGCGTATTCTGTTGGTTGTTAAAAGTTCAACAATGTTACACTTATATACCAGACAAGAGTAAAGATCTAGAGAGTTACATAAAAAATATTACTCACTTGAACAAAGACTTGAAAGATTTAAACTCCGATGGTGCCTGGGAAATATTGGGGAAAACATTGTCAACTGTTAGCAACTGATTGGGTAACTTAGGTAATGGTTTAGTGATTTTAATCTTGAGATCATTAGTGGTGATCTCTTTGTGCATACTGCTGATAATACTAGCTATCAAATTCTGTAAATATAAAAAGGAGAAAAGAGGAGTGAAGAGAACAAGAGCCGATGTTGAACTTGAAGATGAACAATGTAAATAGTATAATGAAATGTACATTTTAGAAACGTTTAGAAGAAAAAAGCTGAAGACAACACAAATGTGATTTATGATGCCCTGATGTAGATTTTTATGATGGCCTAAGTTGCCATCAGATGGGGGCTTGAGGGCAGTTAAAAGATGATCTTTCCTTTACATGGCACACACACTTACTTACAACACTGAGAAATAATGTGCACCATGCACATGTCTAGAGAAATGACACAGAAACTTAGAAAAAGTGATAAACCAGCTTAAACAAACACTTGAAAGATTTAAACTGAGATGGTGCCTGGGACATAATAGGGAAAAGTTCAACAATGTTGCACTTACATAATAAGACAAAAGTAAGGATCCAGGGAGTTACATTAAAAATATTACTGATTTGAACAAAGACTTTAAAGATTTTGATTCTGATGGTGCCTGGGAAATAATAGAGAAAGGATTGCCAACTGTTAGCAACTGGTTGGGTAACTTAGGTAATGGACTAGTGATTTTAATCTTGAGATCATTAGTGGCGCTCTCTTGGTGCATACTGCTGATGATACTAGCTATTACATTCTGTAAATATAAAAAGGAGAAAAGAAGAGTGACGAGAACAAGATCTGATGTTGACCATGAAGATGAACAATGTAAACATTATGATGTAATTAAAATATTCGAAAAGTTTAGAAGAAAAATGCTGAAGACAACACAAATGTGAATTGTGACGTCCTGATGTGGATATTTATGATGGCTCAAGTTGAGATCAAATGGGGGTTTGAGAACGGGTAAAAGCTGATCTTGCCTTTACATGACATCACACACTGAATTACAACAATGAGAACAAATGTGCACCTTGCACATGTCTCGAGAAACAACACAGAAACTTAGAAAAGGCGGTGAGCCAGCAAAGTAAAATCATGCTTGGCTAGGTAGAAACAGTAGGATTAAACAATTAGTGAATTAAGATGTTTAATTAATCAAATTATATCATTAACAAAGAAACATTATTGAAGTTGATGATAACTTAGCATTGCTATTTGACCTCATTGCAAAGTGATTTCTAACAATCTCGATGTTGGTGCAAATTCCATTTGAAATGCAGTAGATGTCTGTAATTTCCAGTATTGGTGCTTAATAGTATAAAGATAATTTGTGTTCAGAAATGATTTTATTTTAATGACTTTTAGAATTAATCTACATGTTACTACCTTTCTGAAATAGTGGCAATACGTCATATTTAAAAAGTTGAACATTTCCACTGTTTACTGACAACATTGCAAAAGGTTATAAATGATATGTGTGATTTATCTCATTATGTCTAAACTTAATTAGGAGATTTGTATACTAAAAGATGAAATGTTGAATTTAAATATGTTAAGGTGTTTTTCTCTTTAGGCTGCATTATTTCATAGCCTTGTACTGTGGACCTGAAAAATTCTCAAATATTGCTTTATTTGTTCCTGGATTAATTTGACATTCTTTGGGTAACACAATTCACTAATGTTCTTTGTGTATTAATGGTGGGAAAGAGACCTTTACCCTACATCTGCAAAAAGCTGCAGATTCAATTACCTATTTGTTAACTAATTTGTGTGGCTGGAAAGAAATTCCTTTCTCATGACCAGTGTGAGAAATGTTACCAATGTAACAAGTTTGTACCTGGAAAGACGGAGGGGATCATGTGATGATCAGACCATTAAGGACCGATCGTTGATGTCATGAAATACGAACTATATAACCACGATGCACAGGAGGAGGAGTATGCTTTGCTTCGTTTTTGCACTTGACAAACTCATTCATTGCCCTTTTTGCACCTTTTGAGGAGAGCTTACATCTATGCTCAGGCTGCCCTATGACACTTTTCCTTTGACTCCTACCTGCCTTCTGAACTATCTTTATGTCCCTTTGCTTTTTGCCTTTGCTGAGGAACTTGCCTGTTGGACGATTTGGAGCAGTTTAACGAGGCACCAGACTTGAACTCTCCTGATTTATGCCCCATACCCGTGGACTTTGCCCCTAGTCAACTTTAACTCGATCCCTTTGTCAATGCTGAGAGAACCTTCAAGAACCAACTTCTTACTTTGATGGTAATAGAATTGGAATTGCTGAGTATATAAAAACCATCCTTTTACACGATTTATATTCTGAACTGTTAGATTTACAACTGAACTGCTTAAAATGTTACTTGCATGCATTAATTTTGGACCTTTAATACAATAACCAAATAAAATTGTCTGAGTCTTATTGTGTTTCATGTTCTTTCCATAGAAACTGTGCTGATATTGAATGTATAACAGAGATAGTCTTAGACTATTTCAAGAACATCAGGTTATTTTGCTCTTGTTCTGTGTAGCCACCACAGAGCTCTTAGTTTGTATGATTCTTGCTAGACTAAACTTCTTCAGGAGGTATGGTCTACCAATTGCTACACTGTATTTCTATAGCATGGTCTTGAGAGTGATTTATTTGACCGTGATTACTAATTACACTTTTTGGAATGCTAATTCCTAATTATAACGTCCCTGTAACCAAAGGTTACAAGGACGTTATAGTTAGGAATTAGCATTTAAAAAAACCTTAGACATCCACTGACAACCCCAAAGAGTGCAGGGATGTTATAGTTCAGAAATGGAATTTAAAAAACGTAGAAATTCACTGAAACAGGGATGTTATAGTTATGCTCAGGTTTCACTCGTACAAAACCAGTGAAATTCAGCAGTTATAGTTAGCTGAGCTAACTATAACTTGCGCCCCCCGCAATGCACTGCTTATGACCTCACATATTACATCACTCATGATGTGGCCAGTGACATCACTGATGACATCTCAAATGACATTACTCATGACATCACTGATAACTTCACCCACATAACCACTGACACCCCATAGAACCTTTCATACACCCACTCCCACACAATCATTCTCAAACCCATTCACAGTTCCATACCAGTACTTACACACCCACTCACTGATTCATAGATCTATACAAACATCCACTCACCCATTCAGCCACTCATTTAACTAAACTCCTCAGTCACTAATACAGCCACTGAGCAATCCACTCACACACCCATACAACCACTTGCACACTGAGTCAGTCATCCATAGAGCTACTCACACACTAATTCACTCACCCATACAGTCAATCACACACCCACTTACTCACCCATATACTTCCATACACACACACCCACTCACTTACTCATACAGATACTAATACATACTCACTATCCTAAACAGTCACTGACACAAGCACACACTCACCCATACAGCCACTCTCACAATCACTCACTCACCCATACAGTCACTCATATATCCCATCACTCACCTATACTGCCTTACACATACCCAGTTATTCACCCATTTACCACTGACACATCCATTTACTCACGCACACAGCCATACACACACTCACTCACCCGCATAGACCCTCACACACACACTAACCTATACAGCCACTCACTCACCCACTCACTCATCCATACAGGCAGTCACACAACCCAAACCCACCCACACAGACACTCAGGCAACAACACAGGTACTCAGAAAACCAATCACTCACCAATACAGCCATTCAAGTACCCACTCACACACCCATACAGCTACTTAGACAACCACTAACTGACTGAAACAGATATTCACACAACCAGTCACTCTCCCATACATTCACTGAGACACCTAATCACTCACTTATACAGTCAGTCATGCAGCAACACAAAAAGGTTGTGGACGGAATGCTGAATATTGTCAAACATTTTCCCTCAGTACTGAGATATGGGCCTGAATCCATAATGTTTTTGCTCACCATGCCATTCCAGTTTGAACCAAGTCATAGGCAAATCATTGTCATCACTGCTCCCTTGGGAACAGTACAGCCCGAACTGCCAGGCCAGGTCATCCCCAGACCAGAAACAAACATCCCGGGACCGATTTCAGAGTTTTACCCCTTCATCAACATGGCTGGCTTAAATCCAGTGGGAGAGGCAGCACGGGACCCACATCTGGGTATACCCTTCCCACTTGGGGTGAGTATAGGAACACAAAAAGATGATGGACGGAATGTTGAACCTTGTCAAACATTTACCTTCAGTACAGCGATCTTGGCCTAACTCCATCTTTTTTTGCTCACCATGTCATTCCAGTTTGGACCCAGCCTTATGCAAATCAGTCTTGACCCTGCTCCCCCTATGAACAGTCCAGCCTGAACTGCCAGGCCAGGTCCTCCCTTGTCCGGAAACATACATCCAGGGACCTGGTTTGGGGTACCACCCCTCATCAACCTGACTAGCTTGAATCTAATGGCATAGTGAGCAAGGGTCCCACATCTGGGTATACCCTTTCATTTTGGGGTGACTATAGCAACACAAAAAGATAATGGCTGGAATGCTGAACATTGTCAAATATTCACCATAAGTACAGAGATCTGAGCCTAAATCCAATGGGGCAGATTTATGTTTGACTTGCACCTCATTTACGCCGCCGTTGCGTCACTTTTGTGACGCAGCAGCGGCGCAAATCCTGTGCCATGGTGCGGGGTATTTACAACGTGACGCATCTGAGAGATGCGTCACGTTGTAAAGCCCTGCGCCACATGTAGGCGTTCCAGGGCAGGTGGGGGCGTTCCGGCGCAGGAACGCCTCCTAAAAGTGGCTGAGTGAAATCTACAAGATTTCACTCAGTCACTTTTGAGCCCATGCTGCGTCAAAACCCTGCGCCTGCTTGAAGCAGGCGTAAGGATTGACGCAGCATTGTGCAGATAGGGCCCCCCAGAGCATTGCTGGAGCTGCGTCGCGCTTGCGACGCAACTCCAGCAATGCGCCACTTTTACGGCACAGATGCGTGACGCATCTGTGCCGTTTTTGCCCCATGGTGCGCCGCATTATAAATGCGGCGCATCCATGATGGCGGAGCTGGGGCGCAAAATAACTGGCGCATCCCTGCTGATATGCAGGGATGCGTCAGTTATTATAAATATGCCCCAATGTTTTTTTGCTCACCATGTCATTCCATGCCAGATCCTTGCCAGACAGAAAAAAAAACATCCTGGAACCGGTTTTGAGGTTATACCCACCATAAGCCCGACTAGCTTGAACCCAATGGCATAGTGAGCACTAGGCCCACGTCTGGATATACTCTTCCCACTTGGGGTGACTATTCTTATCTAAAAAAACAATAGCTCTTGCCTTAAGGTAACTGTAACTCATGCCCTGCCATGCACCATTTTGTCATCAATAATTTTACTGTCAAAGGTTCAGTAATATTAAATATTTCATAGGAGATGTAGTTAGTGATATATTATGTACGGTAATTAGCTGTGCATGGCGAGGGTGTGAGTAATAGTTACCTGAGGGCAAGAGCTATAGTTCCTTGCGATAAGTATATCTATAACTGCTGAATTTCTATGATTTTGTGAGTGAAAAATCTGAACCTTACTATAATGTCCCTGTAACCATTTGTTTTTTCAGTGAATTTCTACGCTTTTTAATGGTATTTCTTACTATAACATCTCTGTAACCTTTGTTTTTTTCAGTTAATTTTTATGTTTTTTTAACATAAAGTTATATTTAATTACTATACGTTAATAAAACGCCCCCACCCATGGCCTTTGACTGTGCACTGCAGGGGTTTGCTTCAGGGCCTGGCAAGTAAGTGCTTTTTCATTTGGTGGAGATGTCCTCATATTCCTCTGCATCAAGAACATGTCATCAAAATCAGCGAGAAACTCTCTCAGGGCCTTTTTGTAAGCTGTCCATCAATGTGGGAAAAGGAATGGAAGACCTTTGCATACTACTAAGGAAAATGAGGCGGGCCAAATAGTCGGAGCATGCAGATGATTTTTGGCATTTGCATAATCAGAGTAGTTAAAAGGGAGAACCAAGGACTCTGCATTTACCAGAAGATGACAAGAAAGAAACCACTCATCCCTGTCACTACAGAACAGATTACGCTCCAATAGATCAATGATGCATTTACCTCCTTTAAGGATTTCAGATCATTTTTCAACTTGGAATTGCAGAGAAAACACACTTGCTTTGCCAAGCCCAAGAAGTTAGGATCATTTTTGCTTTACAGAAGTGGAGCTTCAAATGGGGCACCTGTTAGGTTTATATTTTTAAGGGCTTTCTGTTGAGGTTTAGATTCTGTGAAATGAGCACTAGGGCCCAAATGGAACCTCATTTTATCGAAGAAGTGTCCACAGTTTTGCATAAAATGTCTACCCAAATAGAGTACTTTCTACTGGTCAAGTAGTAAGTGCTAGTGGTAAATGTCTAGTGCATATTCTACACTACAGCTGCATAAAGGGCCACGAGGTAATGTCTCCAGCAATCTTGTGTGAGTGTAATTTTGGCAATTTGATTGTTCCTCAACCCACAAATCTGTGATAATAGGAATCCTCGTCAAGAGAAGAGAACGAGACTACAAAGAGGTGAATCTCTACCAGCTAAGGGTGGGTGCCCTAGTGCCCACCTTTGCCACCCGCCATGTTCTTCTTGAGGATCGCGGGGGAAACCCCAATTCCACTGCGATCCCTGCCAGCTACCACCTCCAATGGGAGCCAGCATTGGTCATGCACACAGGGAGCAGCAAAACATGCTGCTCCCTGTGTGTGGGAGCAATGTTTTCATTTGTTTCCCTGCCAGCTTGACAGTAGACAGGGAAACAGATGAAAGGTCCGCTCCCAGCTTGCAGGATCATTTTTAAAGCTCCCGCTAGCTGGGATTGGACTTTGTGTTTACTCTCGATTGGCAGGAGCTTTAAACTACTCCTACCAAGTGAGAGCAAACAGAGGTTTCTCTACCTGCACTAGTGCAGGCAGGGAAACCGCTTTGCCCCAGGTGCGGGCACCCCGGGGCATAGCTGAGCTTGGCCCTAGGGGATAGGGTCTCCAGAGGCATCAATGGCTCCAGGTGGTGAGCCACGCAACCCCCCCCCTTTCAAATTCATGGCCAGGTCCCGGGGGATGGGGTCCCAGGAGATGATAGCGGCCCACTCCCTTTTGAATGTGCGACCTGACCCTGGGGAGGTGGTGGTCACCAGGGCTGAATGCAGCCCAGGAGGGGGAGGTGCGCAACACCCCCTTAATTCATTTAGCTGGGCCCAGGGGGATGACATCCCCCAGGGCCGAAATAGGCTTGGGGAGAGGGCGCGACATGCCACCTTCTCCACTTTATATTAACTACACCCCCCCCCCCCGGACCTGGCTCACCCGGGAAGCATATAAAACCAAGTGCTAGAGCCCATTCCTGTTTTTTTGGTCTTTGGCTGCAGATTCGCAGATCCGAGCGATTTCATGGAAAAATAGGAAGAAAAACATTTGGGATCCTCCACTAGATCTAGGGGGTTAGGGTATTCCTACCCTGCCCCCTTGGTTTTTTGTTTTTTTGCCTTTTTTCTTGTGGATTGGCTGAGTCCAAGTCCCAAGATGGCTGCCAACACTTCCTGGACAATCAGATCTCGGCATGAGATCTGTCGGATCCGTGGAGAATTCGCATCCCCAGAACTCTATATTTCTTTTTTCTTAAATATTTCCAAAACTACTGAAGGGGATTTACACCAATTTACAAAGAGGACACTTTCTGGACCAAGAGTTAGCTTTCTGCCAAATTTGGTGTCATTCTGTCCAGCAGTTTGGGTTGTAGTGGTGTCTAAAATCCCTATGGAAAATTGCATGGGGAAAATGCGTTTTGGGGCCCCCCTTTTTCTCGTCCCCACTTGACAAATCACCCAGAAAATTCTGCACAGCAGTGGAACTCAGTTGTGCACTAGTTTTGAACATTTCATGAAGATTCGTCAAACAACGCCAAAGATATTAGCAAAACAAAAAATGCTTTTCCTATAGAAACTAGGTCCTAACTATAACTACCTACTGGCATCTACCAGTAGGACAGTAGGATATATATACATATATAGATGTATATTTCCATTCCTCCGTCACCAACATCCATTCCACAAGATGAAGATAGACCCAGATTATTGTGCATATTCAAAGAATTATTTTCGAATGCCCTGCACCATCGCCATTACGCGTTTCAGCCTCGCGGACGCCTTGATCACATGATGATATATATATATATATATATATATATATATATATATATATATATATATATATATATATATTCACTGAAAAAAACATATGTTTCAGGCCTGATATAGTTAGGAATTAGCATTTAAAAAACCTTGGAAATTCACTGAAAAAACCATAGGTTTCAGGCCTGATATAGTTAGGAATTAGCATTTAAAAAACCTTAGAAATTAACTGAAAAAAACATAGTTTTTAGGGGTGTTATAGTTGGCAGGACATTTCACTCGTACAAAACCATTCAAATTCCTTCAATATAGTTAGTTGTACAAACTATATCTCGCGCGCCCGCAATCCACTGCTGATGATGTCACATATTACATCATTCATGACATGGTCAGTGACATCACTGATGACATCTCAAATGACATCACTGATGACATCACTGATGACATCATCCACGTGACAATCAGATACACCTCATCATACACTAGTACAACCTTTCATCACTAGCTGTAAAATACAGAGTGCCATATTTGAATCCATTGAAACACGAATACAAGTTTCTAAACACCCACTCAGTGATTCCTAGATCTATACACACATCTAATCACTTACCTATAGATTCACTCATACATGCTGTTAATGATCAATAAAACACTATCAAATAGACTTATACACCTATATCGACATTACACACCAGCACACATCCTAATCACTTATGAAGTCATCCTACTCACTTATGCAAACAATGGATCATAGTTACATTTACTTAGCTACACACTTATACAAACAGCACTTCATCTATTCATATAGATAGTAACTCATACTTAGTGTGTTATAAAATCACTATTACAAGTATACAGTTATTCATACAGTCACTCATGCAATCACTGAGTCTTATGTATACTTATTTATATACAACAACTGACACATACACTGGCTTTTATTTTTCTAGTTTGTTGGACATGTACCATTGAGACATATATTGGCTCATCACCACACCCATAAAGATATTCACTCACCCAAACAACTGTTATAACATGTAGTTTTAACTTCATATGCCTACTGAATCAACTATTCACACATCTTTGGGCAGTCACACACCCCCCACCGAACCACACACACATTCACTCTCCCATACAAATACTCAGTTAACTAATCAATAAATAATATAGACTTTCACATAGCTTGTAACCAACTGGAGAAGTAGTTAACACAACAACTGACAAAGTGATACAGATATTCACACAGTTTAGTCACTATCCAATATATTTAGTGAGACACTATAAATTAGTCTGATGAATACAGGCCCCAGCTAGGCCCGCAGGACACAAGGGTTCGCTCTCCTGCAATGGAATCTATAAGGAAGTTGGCACGGAAACTGCAAAGTACAAAGACAAAGTTTATTAACCCTTAAGGGTGGTCCTACAATCCATACAACACCCTTCAGTATTGCATAGAGTAGCACAAAGAACTTGCGTACACGGTCCCCTTTTATACACAACAGAGGGGCTCATAAGTGGGTGGATACAGCATGAGGCAAGGAATGTTACCTTTTATGGACATTTTCGATACAAGATCAATATGTGGGCGGAGCTGACATACTCCTTGAGCCCGCGAAAACATGGTCAAGCAAGGACTAACTGATAACAGATGTGGTCAAGCCTGGGCATGCGCCAGGCGGACAAAGGAACTATTTATAGACTGTTACTAGGCAGATTACAAGAGCAACTAACACGAAGATAGGACTCTTCTCGTGTTGAGCACGTGGAGACATGACAATACAAAATGGAGTCCAGACTTTAGTCAACATAACGAAAGAGACATGTTCTAAGGAAGGAGAATTCATGTCTTTAGTAAATGCTTAATCACATCGTGGTTTCAATTTACAACAAGTCAAGTAAACAGTCAATCACACTGCTACTAAATCCTCCATCCAGATATTTATATTTATATATCCACTCATTCTTCAATGCAAATTGCTATTTATATAATACATATTTAAATAACGAACCAAACCACATTCACTGGATGATATAATCAGTGATGTCATCAGTGATGCAATTTGAGATGTCATCAGTGATGTCACTGACCATGTCATGAATGATGTAATATGTGACATCATCAGCAGTGGATTGCGGGTGCGCGAGATATAGTTAGTACAACTAACTATATCGGAGGAATTTGAATGGTTTTGTACGAGTGAAATGTCCAGCTAACTATAACACCCCTAAAACCTATGTTTTTTTCAGTTAATTTCTAAGGTTTTTTAAATGCTAATTCCTAACTATATCAGGCCTGAAACCTATGGTTTTTTCAGTGAATTCAAAAGGTTTTTTAAATGCTAATTGCTAACTATATCAGGCCTGAAACCTATGTTTTTTTCAGTGAATTTCAAAGGTTTTGTAAATGACAATTTTAAAATGTATTAATTGTTATATTTATTTTTTTGATGCTGATTTACTACATTTTTTAAACTATTTATTTTTAGATATTTTTTTTTATTACATTATAATTACATTATACATTACATTATAAAATATACTTTCTCAGAATGAATTACTTGAGTTTAAATACTTTACAAATAGGCAATAGACTTTTAAGTACAGTAGTTACAGTTGTTGCAATGGGCAACACAATTTCAAACACAATGCAAAATTGAGCTCAATGTGAATTTCTAGTTAAATGCAATTAGTTACTTTATGGATTACTTTTCTAACCACAGGACTGGATCCTAGATTCAGTCCTTGGATATCCCCTATAAACTGTTGAGTAAAAGCGTTTTGGTTACAGTAGTGATTTTTAAGGAATATTATTGTATTTTAAAAGTTGACACTTAGAAATGTTTTCACAAAGAATCACCACTGCTATCCTACGGCAGAAAATTAACTTAGCAGGTAAGTAGTGTTATCGTTACTTTTCCTTACTCAGTGGTGGATCCTGGATCCAGCACTGGTGCATCTCCTGTAAACAGTTGAAAGAATGCGTTTAAGTCATACAGGCGATTTTTTAGGAATATTTTTAGTTTGTGAAAATAGACACTTAGAAACTTTTCAGGTGAAAACCAGACAATGGATTCCTATGGAAGGAAATACAAGTTATTGGTAAGTACGGTTAGAATTACTTTTCAGGATCAGTGCTGGGCTAAAAGATGCAGCACTGGGTTCTCTCCTGATAACAGGTGAGTAAATTGGAATTCGTCGTTCGGATGATTTTAGGTGAATATTTAAAATTTCCAAAACTCCACACTTAGAACAATTTCCAAGTGAAACCAGTCAATGTTAGCCTATGGAAGGAAATTCAAGTTACTGGTAAGTATGGTTAGAAATACTTTTCAGGATCAGTACTGGGCTCAAAGATGCAGCACTGAGGTCTCTCCTGATAACAGGTTAGTAAATCGGAATTTGTGGTACATCCAGTAAGCGCCACAGAGCTGCATAGCAGAGAGATGTAAAAAGGGGCACGGCCTGCACCACCTCTTTGCAACACAGCGCAGTGGCGCTTCCTGGAAGCACCTGGTGGGCTACTTGGCCCCCATGGTCCCTCAGTTTTGAAGTGGAATTTTTTTCCCCATCTTAAAACGCGCCACAGGGCGTGTTTGCACACATCACGTCAGGCCCCGTCCCCTCCCTTCACCACTGTGTAAACGCGCCCTGTAACCGTTCTAAGTTGAGAGATTAAGTCCCCTTCAATCCTAAGGGTCCCTAGGGTCAAACTAGCCCACTAGGTACCTCCAGAAAGCGCCACAGAGCTGCGTTGCAGAGAGGTGTAAAAAGGGGCGTGGCCTCCGAACACCTGTCTGCAACGCAGCTCCCTGGTGCATACTGGAGATACCTGTTGGGCTATTTGGCCCTCAGGGACACTCAGTATTGAAAGAGAATTAATTCCCCAACTTAAAACGCGCCACGGTGCGTGTTTGCACAGTGGTGAAGGAAGGGGGCGTGGCCTGAGGTGACATGTCTGCAAATACGCCCTGTGGCGCGTTTTAAGTTAGAGAATTAATTTCTCCTCAATCCTGTGGGTCCCTGGGGGGAAACTCGCCCACCAGGTACCTCCAGTATGCGCCAGGAGGCTGTGTTGCAGAGAGGTGTTCAGAGGCCACGCCCTACAAAACTCTGCAACGCATCTCCGTGGCACTTACTGGAGGTACCTGGTGGGCTAGTTGGCCCCCAGGGACCCTCAGAATTGACAAAGAATTAATTCCCCAACTTAAACCATGCCACAGGGTGTGTTTGCACACATGTGAACTCAGGCCCAGCCCCCTCCCTTCACCACTGTGCAAACGCGCCCTGTGGCACGTTTTAAGTTGGGGGATTAACTCCCCTTGAATACTGAGGGTCCCTGGAGTCCAACTAACCCACCAGCTACCTCCACTAAGCGCCACAGAGCTGTGTTGCAGAGAGGTGTAAAAAGGGGCGTGGCCTTAGAACACCTCTCTGCAATGCAGCCCCCTGGCGCATACTGGAGATTCCTGGTGGGCTAGTTGACCTCCAGGGACCCCCAGTATTCAAACGGAATTCAATCCCCATCTGCAAACACGCCAGGGGGTGCGTTTGCAGAGTGCAGCAAGAAGGGGGCGTGGCCTCTGGCGTGATGCCGGTATTTCTTTTTTCCTTTGTTTAAGAAGGGGATCTGCGTAGCCCCCCTTCTTTTTCTCATTTTTGGGCCCTGGGGACCCCATCCCCCAGGGCCTGCCCCCTAAGTTTTTTTTTTTAATTAAAAAAATTGGGAAGGGGGCCGCGTGGTTCACCTCCCGAGGCCTTAATCAGCCCCGGGGACCCCATCCCCCGGGGCATGGCCCTTTTCTTTATATTATATTTTAGGAAGGGGGCTGCCTTGCCCCCCTCCTTATGGCCCCGGGGACCCCATCTCCCGGGGCCAGCCTTTGGTTTTTAAAATCTTTTTTTTTTTTATTTGAGGAGGGGGCTGCGTGGCACCCCTCCCGGGCCACTAATAGCCCCGGGGACCCCATCCCCCAGGGCTGGCCCTCTCCGTTGGGGACCGTGGGGGGTCCCCAAACCCCCCACGGTCCCGCCGGCTCCCCGCGTCCTGCGGGAGCCGGCATTGCTTTTCCACATGGGGAGCAGCTAACATGCTGCTCTCCCTGTGGAAAAGCAATCGGCTTTACTATTTGGAAGAGAGAGCAGGTTTCCCTGCTCTCTTTTCCAAATATCAAAGCAGTTTGCTATGGAAGGGTGGGAGCCGCGAGGCTCTCGCCCTGCCATAGCAAACTACAGTGTCCCGGGGGTGGGCACCCCGGGACTCTGCAGGAGCCAGCCCTGGGGGGTGGTGGTCCCCAAGGTCCTCAAGGGCTCCAGGAGGGGGGCCACGCAATGTCATTTGAGATGTCATCAGTGATGCCATCAGTGATGTCACTGACCATGTCATGAGTTATGTAATATGTGACGTCATCAGCAGTGCATTGCGGGTGCGCGAGTTATAGTTAGCTCTACTAAGTATAACGGCCGAATTTTTCTGGTTTTGTACGAGTGAAATGTCCAACTAACTATAACGTCCCTGAAACCTGTGGCTTTTTCAGTGAATTTCTAAGGCTTTTTAAATGCTAATTTCTAACTATAAAGTCCCTGAAACCTATGTTTTTTATAGTGAATTTTTAAGGTTTTTTAAATGCTAATTTTATGACTATAACGTCCCTAAAACCTATGTTTTTTTCAGTGAATTTCTAAGGTTTTTTAAATGCTAATTTCTAACTATAACGTCCCTAAAACCTATGGTTTTTTCAGTGAATTTCTAAGGTTTTTTAAATGCTCTTTTCTAACTATAACAACCCTATTAAGTCCCCTTAAATCCTGAGGGTCCCTGGGGGCCAACTAGCCCACCAGTTACGCGCCACAGAGCTGCGTTGCAGAGAGGTGTTCCGAGGCTACGCCCCTTTTTACACCACGCTCCAAACACGGCTTCTGGCGCACTGCTGCTCGGAGGATGAAGTCCACTTGTGTCCTGAGGTCCTCAGGACCTCATGGCCCCACCAGCAGTGCACCAGAAGCCACGTTTGCAGAGTGGTGTAAAAAGGGGCGTGGCCTTGGACCACCTCTCTGCAATGCACCTCTGTGGCGCTTACTGGAGGTACCTGGTGGGCTAGTTGGCCCCCAGGGACCCTCAGTATTCAAGGAGACTTATGCAGAGTGCTGCAAGTAGGGGGCGGGGCCTCCGATGAGTTGCCGGTTTCTTTTTTCTTTCTTTTTTCTTCTTAATTTATGGGAGGGGCTGCATGGACCCCCCATCCCTGGGCCACTTTTGGCCCCGGGGACCCCTTACCCCGGGGCCTGAGCATTATCTTTTTTTTTTTTTTTAAACAAATGGGAAGGGGGCTGCGTGGCCCCCCCTTCCCTTGGCCACTTTTGGCCCCGGTGGCCTAGGTGATTTATTTATTTATTTTATATTTGTGGGGAGGGGTGCCACGTGGTCTCCTCCCCTGCCCCATTTCTGGCCAGGGTACCCCATCCCCCGGGACCTGGCCTGACCATTGGGGACCGTGGTGGGAGCCCCAATGCGCCCACGGTTCCGCTGGCTCCCTGCAGCCTGAAGGAGCCGGCATTGCTTTTGCACAAGGAGAGCTACTGACATGCAGCTACCCTTCTGCAAAAGCAATTCTGCTTTGGTTTTTGGAAGCGAGAGCAGCTTTCCTGCTCTCGCTTCCAAAAACCAAAGCAGAATTTGCTATGACAGGGTGGGAGCCATGCTCCCGCCCTGCCATAGCAAAAGGCAATGTCCCGGGGGAGGGCACCTCGGGACATAGCAGGAGCCGGCCCTGGGCGGTGGCGGTCCCCAGGGCCATCAAGGGCTCCTGGAGGGGGGCAGCGCGGCCCCCCTCCCATCAAGTACAAAGCCTCGGGGAGGTGGGGGGCCTTTGAGGCTGCGGGGTCCACGAGCCCCCCCGTATTCAATAAACTAAGCCCCGGGGAGGTAGTGGTCCCTGGGGGTGCAGGGGCCCCAGCGGATCCCCACTATTTAATTAGGCATTGCCCCCGGGACCTGGCCCACCCGGGGGCTTGAAAATAACAAAGCTTCATTTTTTTAAAAAAAATCTCTGCCGGATTCGCGCACCCAGCGCAAATTCGGCCGACTTGTTGTTTTTTTCTTAAATGCTCTTTGGCCCTGGGAGTCCTTGTGGGACCCCTGAGTAGGCCTAGGGGGCAGGGTGTTTCTACCCTGACCCTTTTCTTGTTTTTTAACCTTCATTTCACTGTTTTCTTGTAACTCGGTTCTACTGAGTCACAAGATGGCTGCGAACACTTCCTGGTTTGTAGTGTTGGCAGCCAATCAGAGTAAAGCTCGTGCCCGGGAGGGTTCACAAACCCTCCTCGGTGCTCAGATATCGATATTTTTATTTTTTGAATCTCTCAGGAACTACTTAAACGATTTACAACATGTAAAAAAAAGGTCTCTTTCTGAACCAAATTTAGTGTAATTCCGTTCAGCAGTTCGAGCTGTAGCCGTGTCTAAAATTTCCAATGGAAATTACCATGGGGAAAATGCATTTTGGGACTTCCCTCGGCCCCCACTTGATGAATCACCCCAAAACTTTCAAGACAGGAGCTGACCGGAGCTCCCCATTAGTTTTGAAAATTTCGTGAATATTCTTCAACTGGTGCCAAAGATATTGGCAAAAGAAAAAACGCTTTTTGAATAGAAACGAGGTTCTAACTATGACTACCTACTGGCGGCTGCCAGTAGGTTTTATATACATATATATATATATATATATATATATATATATATATATATATATATATATATATATATATATATATATATATTCCAAAAGAAAGTGCCCGAAAGGCGAAGACACCACACACGTCGTTTGTTTGGCCTTTTATTAGTAGACTGCAGCAACACAGAAACGCCCTTCCAGCATGGCATCCTCGCCAAACGCGTTTCGGGTTACAATTCCCTTTGTCAATGGCTTAGAGGAAACAGCAATCTTTATTTGTTCGCACTCGTGATTTGAAATGTCAATCCCGCCCCACTGGGCATGTGCTGCCACTGCACCTTGGTCTTTGTAGTTCAGGTAAGTTATAATATCCATAGTGGGTGCTGCTGTTAGTTCTCTTTTATGCTTTTTTAGAAAATTTCTTACGATTGCTGTCAGATGCGAGACTCAGCTGCTGCTTCACTTATGTCATACCAATACAGCCACGGCGTTCCATCGCACCCTAAGATAACGGGCGCAGGATCTGCTCTTTCTGCAGCGGGGCGTCTTCTCGGCCAGGGCAGGCCGTTACAGATTCCAAAAGAAACTGCCCGAAAGGCGAAGACACCACACACGTCGTTTGTTTGGCCTTTTATTAGTAGACTGCAGCAACACAGAAACGCCCTTCCAGCATGGCATCCTCGCCAAACGCATTTCGGGTTACAATTCCCTTTGTCAATGGCTTAGAGGAAACAGCAATCTTTATTTGTTCGCACTCGTGATTTGAAATGTCAATCTCGCCCCACTCGGCGTGTGCTGCCACTGCACCTTGGTCTTTGTAGTTCAGGTAAGTTATAATATCCATAGTGGGTGCTGCTGTTAGTTCTCTTCTATGCTTTTTTAGAAAATGTCTTGCGATTGCTGTCAGATGCGAGACTCAGCTGCTGCTTCACTTATGTCATACCAATACAGCCACGGCGTTCCATCGCACCCTAAGATTACGGGCGCAGGATCTGCTCTTTCTGCAGCGCGGCGTCTTCTCGGCCAGGGCAGGCCGTTACAGATTCCAAAAGAAAGTGCCCGAAAGGCGAAGACACCACACACGTCGTTTGTTTGGCCTTTTATTAGTAGACTGCAGCAACACAGAAACGCCCTTCCAGCATGGCATCCTTGCCAAACGTGTTTCGGGTTACAATTCCCTTTGTCAATGGCTTAGAGGAAACAGCAATCTTTATTTGTTCGCACTCATGATTTGAAATGTCAATCCCGCCCCACTGGGCGTGTGCTGCCACTGCACCTTGGTCTTTGTAGTTCAGGTAAGTTATAATATCCATAGTGGGTGCTGCTGTTAGTTCTCTTTTATGCTTTTTTAAAAAATTTCTTACGATTGCTGTCAGATGCGAGACTCAGCTGCTGCTTCACTTATGTCATACCAATACAGCCACGGCGTTCCATCGCACCCTAAGATTACGGGCGCAGGATCTGCTCTTTCTGCAGCGGGGCATCCTCTCGGCCAGGGAAGGCCGTTACAGATTCCAAAAGAATGTGCCCAAAAGGCGAAGACACCACACATTGTTTGTTTGGCCTTTTATTAGTAGACTGCAGCAACACAGAAACACCCTTCCAGCATGGCATCCTCGCCAAACGTGTTTCGGGTTACAATTCCCTTTGTCAATGGCTTAGAGGAAACAGCAATCTTTATTTGTTCGCACTCGTGATTTGAAATGTCAATCCCGCCCCACTGGGCGTGTGCTGCCACTGCACCTTGGTCTTTGTAGTTCAGGTAAGTTATAATATCCATAGTGGGTGCTGCTGTTAGTAATAGGCACTCTCAGGGTTCGTTGTTCCATCCGTTTTTTATTGCATTTTAGCAAAACATGACGCATTTCCGCAGACGCCTTCTTCAAATGTTATATTGGTATAACATTTGAAGAAGGCGTCTGCCGAAACGCGTCATGTTTTGCTAAAATGCAATAAAAAATGGATGGAACAATGAACCCCGAGAGTGCCTATTTTCCAAAGAGTAACGGAGAAAGAGCGACAATTGATTTCGCTGCAGCACCGCAGTGACCAAGGCACCCATTCGAGAGTGCGCCAAGTCGGTGTAATTGAGCAGTATATATATATATATATTTATCTCACACATGGGATTATTGCACGTGTTCCACACTAACGTTTGCATTAGGTGCGTCTATTCACAATTCACCGAGCCCTTGAAGTTCATGGCGTTAGGAAGGTCATCATTTCCTCTATTTTTTGTTTTTTATTTTTCATTGGGTACGTCTCACTTTAGATATACACACCTAACAAATAAGAACATAAACACATTATCACTTTACATGTTGTAATTCTATTTTCTCAACTGCTAATGTGTGACTATATAACCGTAGCATAATTTCGCTTTAAACGTTATTTTTTGTTCGTATTTGTTAACTGTATCTTTATTCAGCTGGGTCTTTTTTCCTGTTGCCATAACAACTGACTACAACATGACCCTTCTATGTCTATTACTTTTGTCTGTGGCTTGCTGTGACAACCCTAAGAGAGTGAAGAGATAATTTGTATATAACCATGTACTAATGACAGAGAACTGGATGCAGTGAACAAGGCGGTTGTTCCGCCGAAACGCGTCTGGGTCGAAGTTGGAATAAATCCTTCAAATCCTTCTGTGCTAATTACTCACGGAGTCTGTGCCTGCTTGATGGATGCTGTCAGGATGGTAACATATATATATATATATATATATATATATATATATATATATATATATATATATATATTATCTACTGGCGGTCGCCAGTAGATAGTTATAGTTAGGACCGTGTTTCCATAGGAAATCCGCAACATTCTATTTGGAATAACTTTGACGCCGATTGACGAATCCTCGCGAAATTTTCAAAATAGGTGGGGCGCTCCGCTCCGCTTCTTCCCTGAAAGTCTCGGGGGGATTCGTCAGGCGGGGGCTGAGAAAAAGGGGGGGTGCCAAAATGCATTTTCCCCATGCATTTTTCCATAGGACCTTTAGTCCAAGCTACAGCCCGAACGGCTGAACAGAATTACTTGAAATTTGGCAGAGCGGTAGTCCTCAGTTCAGGGATGTGCCTTTTGCAGGTCTGGTGTAAATCTGTTCATTAGTTCCTGAGAAAATTGCAGTTAAAAGCATATATATATCTATAGGCGCGCTCCGTGCACGTACGGTAAGCATACCGTACGCGCACGGTGACATGCGCGAGCGTAATTCTGATTGGTTGTTAGATGTCAGTAAACATTCGAATCGGTCGAAATCAGGAAGTGTTGGCCGCCATTTTGTCTCTCGCAGTCTGAGGCAATGAAAAACAAAGGGGGAAAACGTGAGAAGGGGGCAGGATGGACAGGTCCTGACGGTACGCGTACGGTGAAAAAACTTACAAAAAAAAATAAAACAATACATAACTTAGCATTTAAAAAAACGAACAAATTCACTGAAAAAAACGTAGGTTTCACACACGTTATAGTTAGGAATTAGCATTTAAAAAACCTTGCAAATTCACTTAAAAAACCATAGGTTTCACACATGTTATAGTTAGCTTGACATTTCACTCGTGAAAAACCATTGAAATTCCCCCGTTATAGCTAGTGCAGGCAACTATAACTCACGCGACCGCAATCCTCTGCTGATGACGTCAGATATTACATCAATGATGACATATGTGTCTTTCTGAAAAAAAGTATTTGTAATATATGTATAGCTAAAAATTAATGGAAGAAGACATGGGTAAATAAGTGTCTAAATACAGTGATGTAATATCTGACGTCATCAGCAGAGGATTGCGGTCGCGGACACTATTGTGTCCAGTGCAGAAGAAAGAGTCCAAATTTCCAGCGACTTGGTACCTCACTTTAAGGAGGGGGTGATATAGACAGGTGGTTTCTGGCATATGAAGTGGCTCTAGAGATACAGAAGATCTCTGAGGAGGATGAGAGAGCTGGCCTTTGATGTCATATTCCTGGTGATGGGAGGGACGACCTACCAGCTTTAGAGAAGGAGGAGAGTCTGAGATATCCCACCATATTGTCAGCAAGTGTGAATTCGCCCCAGAGGAGTGTAGATTGGAATCCAGGGGAAGTCAGAAACTATGTCACCACTCCTGGGAGGATTTTGTGGCATACTTTAGAAATGTTTGTAAAAAGTTCTGTTGTTTTTTAGGAAGGTTTTTCTAACAGTTGTATACTTTTTCTTTTTTTCAAAGAGAACTGGGAAGAAGCAACTGGCTTCAGACTGTGAAAACATGAAGGTTCAATGGGGAGCTGCCCGTATTTTCCACATCTATGTGATTGGAAACACTGTATTTGCTGCTTTGAGCTTTTTTATTGTGTCTTTTGGAATGCTACATACAATATATTATTCTATGAAAGAAAGTACAGAGTTATCTGTGTCTGTTCCAAATGTAGGTGCATCGTTTACCCAGAACAGCATATGAATATGAGGAGTACCTTTTGCTTGGTACTGTTTTCGCGAAAATAAATCAGTAATATCTCCAAGAGATGTTTCTTTTTCTTGAAATTTACCAACAGCAAAGTTTTAAAATGTGCTTAAAGTACCTCCGAACATTTGCTGGGTTCAAAGAGCAAAGTTCTCCTGGTGTCTTGAATTTGATGCCTTTCTTGTTACAGTTTGTTTCTCTCAAAAAGTTATGTAAGTCATCCCGCACAGCTCAGAGTTAGAAACCAAGTTAGTGTTCCTAAATTTCTCCATCTTGTAATTAGCTACAATCATAAAGTATGCAGTTTTTTTTATGTACACTCTTTAAGATTATTTTTTTCCCACTATCCATTGATGATTCTTTCAACAGTACATCATGTCGGGTGTATGAGTATACAACCTGCGAACAGTAAAAAAGGAAAAATACACCCACAGAAAACATTTGTGCGGTGACAAGTATGTTGCATTTTGCACAGTAAGTAAGCATCTCACTTAAAATTTTCAAGGCAGGTGGTACTATAATGACTGCAGCTGATGGTGGTTCTACCAAGGATGCAGTACAGGTGGACTGTCCTGCAGCACCTAGTTTCTCCTGCATCACTCAGTTGTATACCTTTAATGAATTGTTGTGCAGAAAACTGTATTTATAATGAACGAATGAATGAATACACACTTATATAGCGCATGGCTACCCAAGGGCATCCCAGCGCTTTCTGTGACATCTAATCATTCACCACTGATCATGGAAAGAGAAAGGTCTTCAACTGCTTCCTGAACCTGAGATAGTCAGGTTCAAGACGAATAGGGTCTGGAAGCTGGTTCCAGACCTTGGCTGCGTTGTATGGGAACCGCCGGCCTCCCGTCCATGCCCGTTTAATCCAAGAAACTACAAGAAGTTGTTTATTATTGGATCTCATGGTTCTATTGGTGCGATATAATTGCACCATAGGCTGGATAATAGGAGGGCCATTCCCAACAATAGACCTGTGAATAATACACATTGCCTTAAACCTGATTCTTTCCTGAACAGGGAGCCAATGTAACCGGCTGAGTGCTGTTTTAGCAGAACAACATTTCGGGACATGCATTAAAAGACGAGCCGCACAGTTCTGGACAGTCTGTAAGATCTTTGTAGTTCCTTGTGGCGCCCCCAGGTAAACTGCATTCGCATAATCCAGGCGAGATAGAATAAGAGCTTGTACCAGCATACGCCTGGCTTCAAACGGAAGAAGAGGAAGAATCTTCCTTATCATTCTGAGAAGGCCATAACAGCTAGCAGCAACTTTACGTGCTTGCACTGTGAAATTAAGATTGTGGTCGAACCATACGCCCAAACTCTTAATTTGTTTCTTAGGGACAGCAGGGGGGCCAAGACAGCTGGGCCACATAGGGTCTAAGTTAACCGGGGGCGCATGGCCCAGTATCATGATTTCTGTCTTGGTGCCGTTCAATTTAAGAAAAGACAAATTCATCCATTCCAAAACCTTCTCCAGGCAAGGGGTTAGACTTGATCCAGCTGTGTCTTGCCGACTAAGGGACACCACCAACTGGGTGTCGTCGGCGTACATAACAGTGTGGATACCCCAGGGGCCACCACCTCCGCAAGGGGCCTCATATAGATATTAAACATGGTAGGACTAAGAGAGGATCCCTGGGGGACTCCACACTGCAAAGGGATCTGATTCGAAAGGATCTCCCCTTCAAATACCGCAAATGATCTATCCGAAAGGAAGGACTGCAACCATTTAAGGGCGGTCCCTCCTACTCCCGCCTCCCTAAGTCTTTGGATCATGATTTGGTGGTTCACCGTATCAAAGGCTGCGCTGAGATCCAATAAAATGATCGCAGCGCAGCCTCCGTTATCCAAGATTTTTATCGACTCTTCAACTACGGCGAGGATGGCGGTTTCCGTGCCCTGATGACGCCTAAAGCCGGTCTGGGTAGGATGAAGGCAGTTATTTCCCTCCAAAAAGGCCGACAGTATGGAATTAGCATATTTTTCCACCAGTTTACTAATTCCTGGCAACAAAGAGATGGGGCAGTAATTAGCCCAGTCCTCCGGGTCTAAACAGGGTTTTTTTAGAAGGGCTTTGACTCTCGCTTGTTTCCACAGAAGCGGAACCTGCCCCGTTGAAAGAGAGGAATTTATTATATCCAGAATAACTGGAGTAACAATCTCAGAGACAAGATTAATAATGGTTGGTGGAGCAGGATCTGCCGGGGATCCAGACTTAAGCTCCCTCAAAAGTCTCTGCAGGGCCGGTAAGGTCAGCGGAACGAATTCCTCCAACATAACTTGATGAATAGGCCATGGGTTTGTATCCGGGGTAATTTGCAAAAACGTAGATTGGATATTGTGTATTTTTGTGGAGAAAAAATTTGCTATTTCATCACACCGCTTTTGAGCATCATCAAAATCAATAGGAGGACTGGGGGGGGAGAAGCAAGGATTTCATAATTTTAAAATGTTTCCTAGGAGAATTGGATGCAGAAGCAATTTTTCCCTGATAGTAAGAGGCTTGAGCAGCTTCTATTTCTTTTTTATAGAGCTTAAGTGCTTCTCTATAGTTGCTCTTGTTAATCTCTGAGAAATCCTTCCTCCATTTTCTTTCAGATTGTTTGCAAGATTGTTTAAGCTGTCGAAGTTTATGGGAGTACCACACTTTCTTATTGGGCCCAACTCGATGGCATAACTCTCTCTTAAGGAGAGCAGGGTCCAGAGAGGACTCCAGCCAACTATTAAAACTGGCATTAGCCATTGTAGGATTTGCGTGAGGCAAAGGGGTAGAATTCATAAGATTAGCTGCCCAGCTTTCAACAGAAAGTTTAGACCATGTACGGGCAAACTTTTTAGTCCTTACAAAGGGTTGAGCCAGACCTTGAGGCGTCCAGATAAATGAAAGTAAAAGGTGATCGGACCACGGTACCGCAATGGCCTCAACAAAGGTAATATTTGTGAGATTAGTAAATAGAGGATCAAGCAAGTCGCCTAATTCATGGGTTGGGCCGGTCACAATTTGCTTGAATTGAAACGTTTCCAAGACTTCCCTAAGGCCCTGCGAAGGAGAGGAATGAGGGTCAAGTTGTTTTAAGTTTGTTTGTTTATTGCTTTATTTAAATTGTATTGTAATGTGTTAATAAAATGTATTTGTAAAGTTATATGGATATGCGTGCTCGGTTCCTGCACTCAGCATGTACTAACACATGGATAAGCGTGCTCAGTTCCTGCACTCAGATTATACTCAGATATGGATATCTGTGCTCAGTTCTTGCACTCAGCATGTACCCACATGTGGATATGAGTGCTCAGTTCCTGCACTCAGAGTATACTCACATATGGATATCCGTGCTCAGCTCCTACATTCAGGTATGCTTATCTGTTTTCCAATCTTGTGTGCAGTTTCTGCACTCAGCCTACACTTTCGGTGTCTGTGCTCAGGAAATGTTTTTAGCCGGACTCGTGGATTAATATCTGTGCTCAGTTCTTGCACAGGGGTATAGGTGTCTGTGCCCAGCTCATGTGCTCTGCCTGATCTCAGATATGGGTGCTACTGCTCAGTTTCTGTGGATAGCCTGCACTAAAGTGTGGCTGTCTGGGCTCAGTTCTGAGCTTACTTAGGAATAGCTGTGCTCAGCTTTTGTGCTAAGCCATCACTCTTTTACGGACATTTGTGCTCAGTTCCTATGTTCAGTTTGTACTCTGGCATGGGTTTCTGTGCTTACTTCCCATGCTGAGTCTGCACTCCGGTATCGGTGTCTGTGCTCGGTTCCTACGATCAGTCTGCACTCAGGTATCAGTTTCTATGCTCGGTTTCTGCGCTCAGTCTGCACTCAGTATCTGATTTTGCTCAGTTCCTGCGCTCAGTGTGCACTCAGCCTCTATGCTCAGTTTCTGCTCTGAGTCTGCACTCAGGTATCAGTGTCTGTGCCCGGTTCCTGTACTCGGTCTGCACTCAGTATCTGTCTATGCTCAGTTTCGGGCTCAGCCTGCACTCAGTCTCCATCTATGCGCGGTTCCTGAGCTTAGTCTTCACTCCCAGTCCTCAGTAGAGACTGATCTTGCTGCAGTTGTTCAGAGGCGTTGAGATGGATTAATTTAGAAGCTATGATCAGCTTTTGACGAAAGGGAAACTGGCCGCGTGCCAGAGAACACTGAGAAGTGTTTTGTGTTCCGCAGGAGGCCGCGCAGGCAGATCAGCTGCAGCGTTTGCGACATAAGAAATATGATCTGAGGCGCTGGATGTACCTCTCACTCTAAAAAGAAAAGCGCGGGACATGAAAACTAATCAGGGCAGAGACAATGACTTAGCGACATCATCCCTATGCTATTTATACCACTCCAAACAGGCTCGCTGGGTTATTTTTAGCTCTGCGTGCGCGGAACAACTTTACCTGCTATAAAAACGAGAATCACGTTACATTATTTCTTTTTGGGAGATTGAAAATATTTCCCTTGATTTTTGGTTCCGCAAACCTAGATGGTGGTACCTTTAGATGCAGCTGCAAAAGAAGACAAAAACTCTTCAAATAGATGCGGCAAAAGGTTCCATGTGTTCTAACCGAGGAGACAGAGTGGGCAGCTTCAGAACCAGATGAATAGTGAAGGAACGCCGCGCCTGGTGAGTCAGGCCTCGTGCTCTGTGGGCGGCGCGAGCCTGCACGCGGGCGGAAGCGGAACGGCACCGAGAATGCTGCGGCAGCCCCTGGGACTGCCATGCTGAGTCTATTTTGGACTAATTAAAGAAGGATAACGTTTTACTGGCATGCTGGAGTGGGGCATTACATCGCCTAAAGCGATTTATATCAGACCTTCTCGGGCCAGATCCTGCGCGGTCTAATAAACTCTGGTAGCCGGACAATCAAGGTATTGCCTGTTGTCACTGGAAGTTCAGGAACCAGATCTTACTGAAAGATCACTGAATGCCAAGATCCTCCTCTCCAGGCTTTGACTCTCAGGGATAGTGAGGGTGAGCAGTCAAGGCTTACTCCTGCAGGGTGGTGTGGAGGAGAGGCTCAGATGGAGGTAAACCTGATTGGGGCACAATAAACGGAATGACTAACAGAGTTGTAGCTTTATTAAAAGAAAAAAGTGCAAAACGGATATTCAGTTTGAAAGCTTCAATAGTGTAGTGGGGGAAAATGCCTATAAAGCGCCCTTTGTAAGTTATGTTTATACCATAGGCAGAGGGACACAGGCATTCTAGCCATATAGTGTAGGTGCAGAGTGTGGTCTGGAAGACAGAGTCAGAAGGCCGAGCTTTAATAGTGGTTGACAGTTCAGATGCACACTGGGATCTCAGTGCAGCCAAAAGACTCCAACAGTTACAGGTGAGGCTATTCTGGTGGTGATCACAGAGTGCAGTGTGCAATGAAGTTGTGAGTGCACCTGCGCTGCCACAATCCCATGGTGCAAGGGCACACAACTACTTCGGAAGAACAAAAGGGTGGCCAAGGCAGTCGCTAAAGCGATGTGACCCCAACTATTTGGCAGGCCACCAGAGGAAAAACATGGCAAGGCCCACAACCTTGCGGCTCACACAACAATATGAGGGCTGACAACAGGGTAGGAAGAGGGCCTGTGACATCAATCAAAGCTTGAACTCTTCCTCTTTGTCCTCAACCACATCCTCGTGTAAACAACATACTACACACACAAACACACACCTCAGATCCTAAGATTGGGGAGGGAAATAATGTATGAAAAAATACATGGAATTATAAGGTAACATAGTTGGCAGCGTCCCCAATTTGGGGTGCACGTAAAAAGACCTGCACCCCATGACTATAAATCAGTTCGCCCCCACTGGTAGAAATGGCTTGGCTTGGACTTGTAGACAGTGTCACCCATGCCGAAAGCAGGTCCACTTTTGGTACACCACATATCAGATGGAATTACTCAGCTGCTGCTCCTCCCTCCTGGCTGACTGATGACGAATCACACCGTGCTGTGCTGCCAGGCTCGTGCCCACTCCATATGAGTGTTGGAACACCAGCACCTTTCTCCTCGTTTTCGGATGCCTTGGTGTATTACAGCAGTCGAAGGGGAAAGGAAAAGTATAAGTAAAAAAACATAAAAGGAGCGGCCAGCTCGGAAAGATCGGATGGGACTGGAAGATTGCCTGAAATAAGGTTGGCGGTAGATCTGTGAGACCGCTAGCGCTAGGCCCATTCCTGTCAGTTGAATAACACTGGTGGGGCGGACCAAAAGCAGTAGGAACATTAATTGCCTGAATTTGGATCTCAGCTCGGGTAGCCGGGAGGAGTCTGGCGTGCGGCAGAGCGAGCATGTTGTCCCTTAGGAGTAAAAGGCCTGACAGTTGAAGTGAACCTACAATGTTAGCGCCTTGAGTAACCAGCAATTAGAAGAAGAGATGTGGAAAAGAGAAAGGGTGGTGGCGGTACCAGCTACACGTGCAGCTAGTCTGGAGGGTAGAGGTAAGTGCAGATGATCCTGTGTGCCTTTAATGTTGCGCCATTTCTTCTTTTGCTGGACTTGGGCAGTGGTACATAGTTGCTTGGTATTGTGGATTCCAGACCTTTGATCAACGGGAATAAACTACTTATCTGGCCATAGCAAAGAGAGATGCGCGAGTAGTTTGCCAATAAAGAATGGCCCTCACTAGAGCTAAAGCTTGGCAAGGACAGGCTCAAAAACAATGGAAAGGGAAAGGAAATGTGACAGAAAATGAGGTTCAAACAGCAGACTCTATAGATTAAAACGCAATTGCAAGGGATAATTTGATAAAGAGATCAAAGAAGTGAATAAGAAATAGCTCTCACTGAGTGAGGTCGGTGGTTTGTCAGCACCAAAATATATAAAAGACTTTGTGAATAAACATTCTAAAAAATGCAGGTACAAACAGACACCTCTCTATTAAGAGAGGGTAATGTAATTGCTAGAGACATGGGCAATGAAAGCATTGTGTCGCTAGGCCAGAGCCCATAACTGCCATGTATAAACAATTTAGATCTTAGGGAAGTAATAAGTACTTGCTTGAGCCGATATTAGCCAATCAATCAATCAGGGGATTTTAAAGCACACTATTCACCCGTGAGGGTCTCAAGGCACCTAGGAGGGGGAGGGAGGGTAGCAGCTCCGGTCAGTCAAAGAGCCAGGTCTTGAGGGTCTTCCTGAAAATGTGCAGTGTGGGGGCGCGTCTGATGTCGATCAGGAGCCCGTTCCAGGTCTTGGCCGCGATGTAAGATATTGTCCTCTTCCCTTCAGTGTTTTTCCCATACAGATAATAGGGTGATGCAAGAAGGAGTGACAGGGAATATGGAGGGAGATGGGGAGCATAAAGAGACAAGTCATGGTAATGGGAATGAAATTGGCAAATCTTCAGAGCAAAGCATGGAGACGGAGAAGGACGAATTGGGAACATTTACACAGTACTCTTCTTTAAATCTAGAGGTCACAGCCTGATCAATATCCTCAATGCTGGATATAATTTAATTAAGCAATAAACTATGGAAGGAATATTTGTGGTGACAGATTTAAATAGTGACATTTTAAAACCTCAGAAGGCACAGCTGCAGAACATTATCGCAGAATTAAAAATAAATACATTATTGAATGCTGACATTAGAAAGGCCAGTAGAGGAGAGCTAGCAACCTCACCCCACATAGATCAAGGGCGAGTTGAAGGAGATATATCCAAAGAGGAAGGTATCACAGCAGTATATATCTCGAAACTACTAATGCTGATAAAAAATGGGGAGGTCCCACAATGCACAGGCAATATATACTGCGTGCAAAGAGAGTAAGGAAAGTCCCAATGAAGAGATATCTGAAATGTAAAAAGGAGAAAAAGAGTGGAAAAGCTTGGCGGAAGGGAAGACAACAAGAAAAATCCCCCAAAAAGAAATTGAAAAGGATCCCACAAGGGGATATCAAATCAGCAGTATGTGGGAGATGAAGAATTAAGTGGATGTGTTGAGTCTGGAAAATGGAAGAATTATTTACCGCCAGGCAAGAAAAGACTAGGTAACGTTGAAAAAAGTGTAAAAAGAGCAGAAAAGGTACGGTTACGAAGATCAATTCGGGCAAGTCAAAAAAGAGTTGATAGTAAATGTAAAGGGAAAATAGGTAAGCAAGGAGAAATTGACAGAAAAACAATTAAGAAAGGATGGGTAAAAAATAAGCTATGAGTAGACCTCGAGCCTATGAAAAGGGAGAAAAATGGTAAAAGAGCAAGAAAACTAATTCCCCTGAATCATTCTCAGTTATCGTTTTCCCTCCCTAAATCCCCAAGCTTCAAAATAATATCAACAAAAGTTGTTAGGTAACTAGGGTTCAAAATGATAAAGAAGCGAATAAAGTAACAAAATTACAATTTCACTTAGAAATTGTTAAGGCAGCATTTGAGAAAACAGAAAACAAGGTGTTAAAAGAAGGTATTAAATTTGCATCAGAAAATGAAATAATAGAAGTGTGCACCACAAATAAAACCTTTTTGAGACACCATGCTGGGCTGGGAAAAAATCAAGTAAAATTAAATCAACAAGGGAATATGGATAGAAGACAGGTAGAGAACACCAAAACGGATCACTAAAAGTAACTATTACACAATGTAGGCCAGAAGTATAAAGGAAGGTAAATGGAGAAGGGAATTGTTATGCAATACTGTCATCACCAGTTAATAGGGGATCTGGGTGGCTGAGCAAGATATGATTAGGATGAGGAACGGTCGCACAGCCTATGGATCCAGTCATGGAATATTTGTGGTTATGCAAAAATGTCATGTTTAGAAGTGTTCAAGGAGATTGAAGAATCATATGAGATTATATGTAGGGCTCCCTGTTTTCCGTTTTTAAGGGTTTTTACAGATAAATACAGACAGAAAACAATATGTTTTCTGTCTGCATTTATTTTTAAAAGTGGATTAATACAGAAAATGTGCTTCTTTTAAGTGACTCTTCGTGCTGTCTTTCATGAATTATAGCCCAACAGCTGAGCAGATGGACAGCATGGGAAATTAAAAAACAGGATGAAATTTCTTTAAATAACTGCATGTATCAACATACATTTGTGGTATAATGCTAATATTAGCCAGTGGGTGTACTGCTATGTAATATTTGGCAACTTAAATAGCTAAAATAGGACAGAAATCAATGTATGAGTGCCAGTCTATCATTTAAATAAATATGGAAATATACAGTTTTACAACTATATTTATACGTAAAACATAAAATAAATATGGATAAATACAGATAAAATGCCCAAAAAATAAATATGGATAAATACAGACGGAAAAGTAAAAAAAAAAAATGCCATAAAACCGGGAGCCCTAATTATATGTCTACAGGAAACCTGGCTGTGCGACGAACCACTCGCTATTGACAGGTTTCTGCAGGTTAATAATAAAGCTAAGAAAGGGGGCTTGGGTCGATAACGCTTATCTCTACTAAAATAGCAATGAAAATAGCTGCTAAAAGTAAGATGCAATTGGATTGTGGTTTGCCAAGTTCACTTATACAAAATGGACAATAGATATGAATTTATGATTATAATAACTGTATACATTCAAGTTGGGAATGCAGAAGACTATGGGATAGATATAAGAAGATTCAAGGAGGACGTGCAATGATTACGCACAAACTTTTATATGGATATGATCTTATTGTTGGGAGATTTTAATCATGAACTGGACCTGAGAAACATTTACTCCTTGTTTAAAGAGATTTTATCAGCATATAATAATAGTTCTGCAAGATTCCCTGCTAGTACAATAACAACACAAGATGTAGCACTGGCAAATTATTTGGACTTATAGGGGATGTTTAGTATAAATGGACACTCAAACCTTAATAGTCCACCAAGCCAGCCTTTTATAAATGTAAAGCAATTGTGTCTGATTAATTATATTTTTATACATGGTTGTGTTTTTTGATGGATTTCAAGCTTTGAGTTCATGCAAATGGAAGGAAGCGACCATTACACCCTGCATCTGGAAGTAATTATTAAGGCTATTAGGAATAAAAAGAAGGTACTCCTTTCACAAGTAGAATATCCAAAATGACTTACTGCCAGGATTACTGAGAAATATCTGTTGGATCTGGCGAACTTGCAGCAGAAACAAGATGTGATACAGTAGGAAGAAGTACCAGTTAAATTTATGGAATGGTATAGAAGAAGAATTATCCAACTGGTACAAAGTATAAAGGTGAAGTTAAAAACCAATAGAAATAAACAGAAAATGACTCTGCTAGATACAAGAAAAGAAAATGTATGGTTTGATAGGGAATGTAGATTACGAGAAAGCCAGATAAGGAAATGGGAGAAACACCTTAAGACAAAAAAATATTACAAGACTTATTCCTTCCTTCTGAACTCCAAGAGAAAATATTTAAAAAATAATAAAGAATTGGAAAAGAACTTATAAGGAGAGCTGCTGAAAAAATACACTGGAAGCTATTGAAATGAAAAATGCAAAAAAGTTCTGTCAGCTTGTGCTTCAAGGATCAGGGAAGGAGAAGGGGATAATGAGGTGCATAGAAGAAGAAGGATGACTAAAGTAGCTAACGGAAATGTATGGTGCTGAATGTGAGGAGGTGGAAGAGAATAGGAAGGAATGGTTTATTATAGACAAGGTGATTTGGGGACCAGTTCTTACAGAATATTAAAGACACCACACTGGCATTAAAACTAACTAGAGCAGCAGGACAAGATAATTTACCTGCCGTCATAATTGAATTGAAACAAATGTAGATTGGTGGGCTAAATTATTTTATTTGGTGTTTCTGAGAATATTATCTGCAGGCCAGTTTCCAGAAAATTGGAAGAGTGCAATTATAAGGCCGATATATTAGAAAGAGGACACAAACCCCACCAAAACTGTAGGTTGATTAATCTCCTTGAAATAATGTTTTCAAAAATAACATTCGGTAGGCACAAGGAATGGACACAATATAGTTCCATTAGAACAAGGGGGCGTTTAAGGAAGGACATTCTATGATAGACAACTGTTTTAGTCTATGATCACTTGCAACTATAGGTTGATTAATCTCCTTGAAAAATTGTCTTAAAAAATAATTATACATATGCGCAAGGAATGGACATAATGTAGTCCCATTAGAATAAGGGGGGTTTAAGGAAGGGCATTCTACGATAGACCACTGTTTTAGTCTATGATCACTTGCACTGAAGTCTGTGGAAGAAAAGGGTAATTTATTTTGCTGCTTTGTAGATTTCCGTGCAGCATTTGATTCGGTAGATCGCAAATGTTTATGGAATACTCTGACAAAATTGAACATATTCAAGGAGCCTCCTTGTTATTTTAAAAGAACGTCACTCAGAATTGTCCTCAGGCATAGCACCTTGGAGCTATGTGGCATATGCTGAGGTGGTAAGATTTTGGTTACACCTGGAAACAGGAGAAGGGCAAAAGTTTTCGACACTCTGTAAAAATTAGATCATACACAGTGAGTTGAAACGGGCTAAGGGAGTTAGAAAAAACCTGGGAGGAATATGTAGGAGTCTTGGATTAAATATAGTGAGTTATGACCTACAGATAGGGACCTCTAAGGGGCGAACTCTGTTTACTAATAGAAAATTCCAGAGAACACAATATGCGGAACTTAAGGGGAAGACTTCTACGCAAGTCATGCTGAATTCATGGCAAAATGAGGCATGGTTTCTATATGTAGATGCCTTACCTAACCCCACACTTAGATCTGAGGTGCCAAGATTAAGAACTGGTTTAAATCTGTGTTATATAAACTTTAAGGTGAAAATTCCAATGATGGATGTACATAGAAAATGAACTTGTGGATTAAAGGTAAAATGTGTTTGCTGCACATTATTTTAGATTGTCTAAAATTGTGGATAATACGTAAAGCAATTTTAAAGCCACTTTTTCTTAAATACGGTATTCAAGAACGTAAACAAGCTGTTGTGCTTTTAACTGATATGCGATATCAGGATGTGACATGTGCTCATAATTGCTGCTAAGAAATGTTTATCTGGTTCTTAGCCTGAATGTTTAAGGTATTTATAGAGAATGGCTAAGTTATATATGAATGGTTTTTATTGTACATAAATGTATTGGGGTATCAATACTGATACTGTTTTTATTGTTGTTTAAAGACTAAGGTCCAAATAAACATTTATTTTGACTGACTGACCTGGTGAGCAAACTGTTGCAAACATGTGACACAACTGCCAGGAACTCAGTACATGAATTTTCTGTGCAGGTAAAACATACCTAGACAATCAGAAATGATCAAATGAATGTCAAGGGCTGGACACTTGGATGGTTGGTAGAGTCACTTTCTAGATTGCTTGAAGAAAAGGCAACGTGTTCCAGTGGCCATAGTACCATGCTTCAAAGAATAGTGTATGTGCAAGATGTCAAGTATATCCTCAAGAGAGTCCTAATTAGGAAGAAAAACACACATAGATAAAAAACCTCCTTGGCAATTTTATGACTCTTGACCAAAGATGACAATTAATAATGAAGAGAAAAGCAAGACAACAAACTCCTCCCAAAGAGCAGGAAACTGAAAAGGGGCAGGCCAAATTCCGGAAGTACAATCCTCTGAAAACATTCTTTGGACTGAACACTATCTTGGAAAAGAGATGTTCTAAGGCTTCACAGTGCCTGTCTTCTGGAAATTATTGTGTTTGCTTGGCAAGTGACCAAGAAAACCAGTGTTCAACATCTTTCCCCCAGCTCTTCATTCTGCAAACCAGCTTCCACCATTCTCACCCTGAATTCCAGGCAGTGTATGGAACACACCTATGGGTGGCTCAAGTGTGGAGATATCATAGAAGTTCCAGCAGCTTGGATGCTTCTCAGAATGCTCCGCCTGCAATACGAACAATGTTCCTTCCTCTTTAGCTCACACTGGGCCTCCAGTAAACTCTCGACTACATCTCAGTACAGATGTAAGATCTTCAGCAGAGGCGTAACAAGGAGGAGCAGAGTGACACACCGCTTCTGCACAAGGTACTTTCAACTCTATATGCCCCATTTTGAAAATTGAAGTATTTCATACAGTATGAGGTCTTGTCCATAGCCTACCTCATAAAGGACCAGTGCAAATATATTTCCAGCTATAGGCATAGTGACATTTCCTTTTTGTAGGGGCAATCTGACAGCCTTTTACTCATGCCATTTTAGTCTGCCATGCGGCACTGTAAGAAATTGGATCTCTAGTTGGCAGAGGTTTGCACCCTGTCCAAACAGAGACCACAATCCTAGTCAGGGTAAGTCAGATACACAATCTAAATTAACCTGTGCTCACCCTCTGGTAGCTCGACACAGAGCAGTCAGGCTTAACTTAAGAGGCAATGTGTAAAATATTAGTGCAACACTTAAATTACAGTAACACAGGGAAAATATCATAAACAGACTTAACACTAGTTTAGAACAATAGGGGATGTTTATCTGAGCAACACAATCCCAAAATGACAAAAATTAAAAAGTAGAACTTGAAATATGAGTTTTTAAAAATGAAATCCAAAAACAGTGCTTAGAACCCAATAGTGTTAAGAAGTTACTTGAGGTTGCACTAGACCGGCGTAAATCCAAAATTCAGGTTGACTGCGATGGAGGGCAAGCCGGCTACAGGACCCCTGCAGAATCCACTGAAAAAGTACCTTGGGATGGAGCAAGCGTCGGCGTCAAAGACTCGATGCGGCGGTTCAGATTCACACAGTCGGGTCAATGCATCAGTCGAGACTCGCAGGCAGTCGGGTCCTGCATCATCGTCGAACCTCTTACAATGCAGGCGCTGCATCGTCGTCGAACCCCACAGTCAGGACCTCAGATTGTTACTGTGTCATCATCGAATCTCGCAGTTAGGTCCAACGTCGTTGCCAAGCCACACAGGGATGTTTTCCGATCGGCACAGCATCACCGTCAAAGGCCGCTGCGTCGGTTCTATTCCATGCAAAGGTGAAAATGCATCGATTTTGTAGCAGAACAGCTGCAGAACCCATTTCTGAGGCCCGGACTAGAGGGGTACCTCGGGCAAGGGAGTACTCACAGATCACAGAGTCCATCAGCTGACGCAGAGTTGAAGGCTGTCTGATGTCTCTGAGACTTCAAGAACAGGGGGCAAGCCAGCATGCCCTTGGAGAAACTCGGATTCAGTATGTAGAGAGCAGGTCCAGGCCTTCTCATTTCCAGGCAAGAAGCAGCAAGCAGCAGGCCAACACAGTAAAGCAGGCAGCAAAGTGGCAGTCCTTCCTCTGGGCAGAATGTCCTTTGTTCCAGCAATGTTCTGATTTGGTGGTATCAGGGGTCCAGTACTTATACCCAGTTGTGCCTTTGAAGTGGGGGAGACTTCAAAGAGGCCTTTGAAGATCACATGGTCCCTCCCTTTCCTGCCCTGGCTCCAAACTCACTACAGGGGGGTATGCAACTCTTTGTCTGGGGACAGGCACAGTCCTATTCAGGTTCAGTGTTAGCTCCTCTCTCCCAATCTACCACAGGAAGACCCATCAGCCTGGTGATGGACCATCAGGATGCAAATGTCACACCCCAGATCCCTCTATGTGACTGTCTAGAGGGAATTTACATAGCCCAACTTTCACCCAACCCAGACTTGTATTCGGAGACCGGCAGAGGCACAGAATGGTTAAAGTAAGAAAATGCCAACTTTCTAAAAGTATACAATAAAGCAGGGGTGGGCCCTATACCACACAGCTAGATTGGGCCAGTAAATTACAGAAAAAAAGAGATATCTAGCTGACTGTTTATTAACTTTCTAAAAGTGGCATTTTCAGCATTACAATTTAAAATCAAACTTCACCATAAGTTGTGATTTTAAATTGTGAGTCCAGAGACGCCAAACTCCAAATTTCTATCTCTTCCCAATTGAAAATTAAACTTAAAATATATTTGAAGGCAATGCCAATGTTAACCTATGTGAGAGATAGGCCCAGGACATGTAACACACATAGTCCTACCCTTTAAGTACACTGTACCCTGCCCATATGGCTGCCTGGGGCCTACCTTAGATGTGACCTATAGCTAATAAAAGGGCAGGTGTTGGCCTGACAAGCCTGGCTGATGAGGGTTATGAACCCGAAACCGGTCCCAAGATGCTTGGTTCAGGGAAGACATGGCTTGGCAGTTCGGGCTGGACTGTTCCCATATGGCACAGGGTCAGACTGATTTGCATATGGCCATGTCTGAACTGGGGTGCTGGAGTGAGCTAAAGAATGATGATGGATTAAACCCAGATCAGTTGACTGGGGGTGAGTGTTTGATTTGCTCAAACGCTCCGTCCATCCTCCCCTTTGGTATCGCTTTGTTCGCCCTAAGTTGGCAGGGTATGTCCAGACGTGGATCCCTTGCTCACTCTGCCACTGGATTCAAGATAGCCTGGCTTATGAGGGTTATGAACCCGAAACCGGTCCCAGGATGCTTGTTTCCAGTCCAGGGAAGACATGGCTTGGCAGTTCGGGCTGGACTGTTCCCATATGGCACAGGGTCAGACTGATTTGCATATGGCCATTTCTGAACTGGGGTGGTGGAGTGAGCTAAAGAATGATGATGGATTAAACCCAGATCAGTTGACTGGGGGTGAGTGTTTGATTTGCTCAAACGCTCCGTCCATCATCCCCTTTGGTATCGAAGTTGGTTAGCTTGCCAGGTTGAAATGGCAGTTTAAACTGCACCGACAGACTCTGTAGGGACAGGCCTGAGCCAGGTTTAAAGGGCTACTGAAGTGGGTGGCACAATTAGTGCTGCCGGCCCACCAGTAGCATTTTATTTACAGGCCCTGAGCACATACAGTGCACTTTACTATGGACCTATACATAAATTAAATATACCAATTGTGGATAAGCCAAAGTTACCATGTTTTGAGTACAGAGCATATGCACTTTAGCACTAGTTAGCAGTGGTAAAGTGCCTGGAAACATAAAGTCAGCAAAAATGAAGTCAGCAAACAGGACGTCAGAAGGCAAAAAGTCAGCGCAAACCATGCCAAGGCTGCCAGGTCTAACAGGCACCTAGTGTTTCTTTACAATAGAAATTGGCCTGCCTCCTTAGAATACCCCATAGTTTGTCCAACAAGTGTAGAAGTGATGAAAAGTGTCCTCTAATTTGTCTGCTGACATGCATTCCTGTAGGCTTTGAAGTTGTTGCCTTTATGGACAAACATTTAGGGCCTTATTATGAGTCTAGCGGTCCCTAGACCACCAGACTCATGGTGACGGCTCCCGGCTGCCCTATTACAATTCGGGTGGTTGGGCTGACCTGGGACTACCGCAACCACCACAACCGCCATGGAACCACTATTCCCTGGCGGTTGCGTTGAGGTCCTGAGGCTGTAATATGCTGGTGGTGCTACTTCAACCCACCAAGCATATTACTAGTTTCCTCATGCCACACTTTTCATGACGATGCGACCACCATAAAAAGTGTGGCAGTGAGGAAACAAAGGGGGCCCTACAGGGCCCCCTGGTGCCTCACACCATGTAGATGCACACGGGGGCTCAGCATGTGCCCCCCTGTGTGCATGCACACCAGTATCTGTACAGCATAGACTGCAGCAGTCTATGTGTGCAGTTACTGCCTTTGACGTTCCCACTGCGCTGCCTATTTCATAGGCACTGCCCTGGGAACGCTAAAGAACTGCCCACCAGACCACGAGAAAACGCCTAATCTGGTGGGCAGTTCCTACATGGGTTTGGTGGTGCGGGAGTAAGGCAGTCCCAGTCCCGCACCACCAAACTCATAATAAGGCCCATTGACAAGAGTGGTGGGTAGAAGATTTAAACATTACATAAGGATATACTAAGCATGCAATAACCTGGGCAGAGGGCTCAACATCATGTTTCCTAAGGAAACACTGGTGCTGGAACAAGGCTGCCATGGGCCTCGTGTAAGAAAGGAAAATGCCTCAGTCACTGTGGAATAGTAAAACACGGCCATATGTGAGGTGTAGTCAGGCCCTCACACCTATGAGTCTTAGTGCCTCTGTACCTGCTTCACTAAAGACTCTGGTAAAGACACCATGCTAGTGTTTTTTTAACAATTCTTTATTTCAAAAAGGACATAGTCAATATACATATTACAGTATTTATCTGTTGTGCTTCATTACGGTTCCAATAGCACAGTATTTAGAGGAAGAGAGAAACCCCCCTTTTTAAAAAGAAAACTTTACTCTATAACAGGAACGGAAAAATATTCTGGTTACAGTTTCTTCCTTGTGTATTTACCATCTTTGAACACATTACATTGACTCACGATCTTGTCAATCCCCATAAACTCCTCCCTTCCCCCAACCAGTTCCTGTCAGATTGATACCCAATTTCCATATCTACTTTAGTCTGTTAGGTGTCTACTGCCATTGTTTCCTGACTATGTGTAGCAGTCGTATTGTGCATTCCTCCTCCATCGATTCAGATTGATTCTGCAAGGCCGTCTCTTCTATCTCTTGTACCATTACCCCCCATGCCAGCAATACCTCCGGGAGCTTATCATCCCTCTTAGTCTTCCTCATATGGTCTTCCTCAACCGGTGCTCATTCTTTTAGATATTTCTTCCATTTTTGCACCTGTGAGCCCTGCGGAGCCAACCAGTGGATTGCTAATCTCCTCTTGGCTATCATAAGTCGCAGTATCAAGATTCGTCTGGTAGTTTTACGTTTGGGATTTTTAGGGATCCAGCCAAGGAGGCAAGTCTTTATCTCCGAAGCTATCTTCCATCCCATGATTCTATTCAGTTGTTCCAGAACCTCAGCCCAGTATGTTTGTATTACTTGGCAATGCCATACCATATGTACACAATCTGCTTGTCTATGTTGACATCAAGGGCATTTGGGGTCTCTGGATATATTAATACCGTGAAGCCTCCAGGGTGACAGGTAAGTCATATGGACTATATTATATTGTATTTGTTTAAATCTATTGCAAGTTGATACTTTGCAGACACTTTCATGAATCTTTTTCCAGTCTTTTGCCGTTATCATTTGTTCACTGATCTCTTGCCATTTATCTTCCACTTTTAGGGGCTTAGTCTTTTTATCCTCTCTCAGTGCCCTGTATAAATGGGAAACAAGCTTTCGACCACCCGCCATTGCAATTATAGTGACCAGTTAACGTGTAGGCTCCGGGGCATCCGGAAATGTCGGCCAAAGGGCCGGGCTGTAGCTTCTATCTTAGCATATTGTAGGAATTGTCCCGTCCCTAATTCAAATGTGTCAACCGCTTCTTAATAGGTAATGAACCTATTGTCTGGGTATAAGTCTGAGATCATCAGACAACCCCCTACCTTCCATTTTTCGATTGACATAGCTCGCTCTATTTGAGCGAACTGTGGCATGACCCAAATGTCTGCCTCTGGTGCATTAGGGATAAGTCTCTAAGGGGCATATTATCAAGAAACGGCTTTAAAATTATCGCCGCTTTAGCGGCAGAAAACTGCCGCCAAAGCTGCGATAATGGGCTTGATAATATGTCCTTGGGAATTCCAATAGAAGCCCATGTTCTGGTGTCAACATGGGCTTCTATTGGAATTCTCAAGGGCATATTATCAAGCCCATTATCGCCGCTTTAGCGGCAGTTTTCTGCCGCTAAAACAGCGATAATTTTAACGCCGTGCTTGATAATATGCTCCTTAGTTGTTCTATCTCACATTTTGGCCATTAGCCCAATTGGTGAAGGGTATTTTTCCGGATGCATCCTATTTGTCCAAAGAAGCACTCCCAGCTATTGTCTACCATAGGTACCCTCTAACAGGGCTCGCTCCCAGGAGGGATCCGTATCAAGCCATGCTATTGCGTGTTGCAATTGGGACGCCAGATAATACTCCTCTAGGTCCGGGATTTCGAGACCTCCCTTGCCCCATTGTCTTTTCATCACCTCCAAGCTTACCCTACATCTCTTTCTATTCCACAACAGCTGGGTGTGAAGTATGTCTAATACCTTGAATATCCTATGTGGAATTTCATAAAAAGATCCTTGCATTGTGCACAAACATCTGTGTAGTATCACCCTTTTAGGTAAAGCAATTTTTCCCATCAGGGATAATTTTAGGGTATTTCAGAAATGTATACTCCCTTGTAGGCCCTTTATTATCCTGCCCATATTGTATTCATAGAAGGCGTCTTTCCCTCTGGCCACTCGTATCCCAAGATATCGCACGGATTCCTGTTCCCATGGGAGTTCCAACCCAGAGGACTGGGATTCTACTCTCCCTTCTGTCTTCCCTATCGAGTATAATTGTGATTTTTGTTTATTAATGCGTAAGCCAGAGGCCTCCGCAAACCTCTCCAATGCATGGAGCAATATTGAAACTGAGTGGGTCGGGTGTCGCAAATAGACCAATGCGTCATCCCCCTACAGTGACACTATATGTTCCGTTTGGCCTATTCTAATGCCAGGACCTTGCAGCTTCATCCGGAGGCAACATGCCAATGGCTCCATTGCAAGGGCAAGCAACAAGGGGGACAGCGGACATCCCTGTTGTGTACCCCTTTGTAGCAACATAGCATCTGATACAAACCGTCTCGTTCGGACCCTCGCCATGGGTCTCACATAGAGTAGTTTGACCTAATTCACGAACCCAGAGACCCAGTCCCATTCTTAGGAGGACTTGCCAGAGATATTCCCATCGGACCGAGTCAAATGCTTGTTCAGTATCCAAAAGCACCAGTGTGCTTTCCTCTGCTCTTTCCCCAAGAGTCTGCAATACATGTACAAGACAGCGAATATTCCTCAGCATATTCCTACCAGGTATAAACCCTGACTGATCCACATGTACCAATCGGGGAATATAAGGGAGCAGCCTACTTGCCAGAACCTAGCTGATACGTTTAAGGTCTACATTTAGCATAGAGATGTGGTCTATATGAGCTTGGAATCAACTGGACCTTCCCTGGTTTAGGAATCATCACTATTAATGCTTCCGGTATGGAACCTGGCAGTTCACCCTTCTCCTTTGCTTCTTCAATGACCTCTAACAATCTGGGAGTCACCAGTCCAGTATATTCTTTATAAAATTCAGCCATCAGGCCATCCATACCTGGAGATTTAGCCGTTCTCAAATGGGTGATTGCCTCTTTCATTTCCTCTTCTCCTATAGAGCCCCCCAGTACCGGCGCCCCCTGTATCTTACTCTTTCTGCGCTGGTGGTATTCGGTCGCCGGTTTTTCCTGGAGTTGTTGTCTGGTCCGCCAGGATTTAGGGAGGGTTATTTCATCTGGGGCAGGAGCTCCAACGATTCACGACTAGCCAGCCATGATGGTAGGCCACACCCCCAGACACCATTATAGTTATTAAAAAGAATCAAAACACTGGACCCTTGACCCTCTGGGCCGGTCACCATACGCACTGCACACACTCCCCGTGAGTGAGCCCAGGCTGCCCCCGATCCCGCCGAGTGCCGCCGCTGCCCGCAGCTGTGCTCCTGGTCCTTGACCGTTGTATTTTGTATTTTGCCTCTGTTGCGTTTGTATGTTGTATTTTGCCTCTGTTTTTTCGTCGATTGCCTCTGTTTTCCAGCGTTATTGTGTGTTTTGCCCCACTTGTTGTGCCCAGCCCCTGCCGCGTTACCCGCCCTCTCCCCGCTCCCCGCCACTGCTCCCCTGCGGCCCGCCCCCTTCTTCCTCTGTGTCCCTTCCCATTCGCCGCCCCGCTCCCGCCTCCCAGCTGCTCCTCCCTCCCACTTCGCCATTTATGGCGGAGTGCACGCGTACGCGCAGCGTTCACGCGCAGCGGGTGCACCGATTGTGCGCCGAAGGTGCGCCAAAGGCAAGCCCGTCTACGCCCGTCCACGCCTGGACCGCGCCCAGCGCCAGAAACCCTGGTCCCCGCAGACGCCAGCCCACCCGCCGGACTTACGCCGCCGCCACCCTCAACGCACTCAACACCGGCCGGATCCCCGGTTGCATCCGAGCCACCCCGAGACGCACCCACGGACCCTTCACCTGCCAAACCTGCAAATTCACCTGCATCCGGACCTGCACCGCACCCACCAAGCCGAGCACCAGCAGCAACCACCTGAAGTGCATCCTGCTCAACACCCGCTCCGTCCACAGACACGCCGTGGAACTCTGGAACCTGCTCGACACCACATCTCCAGACGTTGCCTTCCTCACGGAAACATGGATGAACGCCTCCTCACCCGGAGGGACCGCATCAACCAGACTGGAGGAGGCATCGCCATCGTCCACAAGAACATCCTCCGCATCAAGACCAACTCCGACGACACCCTCACAGCCGCCGAACATCTGCACTTCCAGATACACACCGACCCCAAGACCACATTCAGAGGCACCCTCATCTACAGACCCCCAGGACCTTGCACACAATTCAGCGAAGACATCGCAGACTTCATCAGCCCGCACGCCCTCTCCTCTGCTGAATACATCCTCCTAGGGGACCTCAACTTCCACCTGGAGGACAACAATGACAGCAACACCGCTGCCCTGCTGGACAACCTCGCCAGCCTCGGACTCAAGCAATTGGTGAACACCCCCACCCACTATGCCGGACACACGCTTGACCCAGTCTTCTCCTCCAGCAAGTACATCTCCTTCAGCCACTCCACCGGACTCCACTGCACAGACCACAGCTGCGTCCACTTCAGCTTCAGAAGGACCACGACCCACCACCACCCGCAACAGGTTCCCCGCAGGAGCTAGAACAAGATCACCACCGACCAGCTCACCACATCCCTGAGCCAGAACCCTCCCGCCAGCCCAACGGACCCCAACCAAGCAGCCAACAACCTCACACAGTGGATCGCCAACTGCGCGGACGACCTCGCACCACTGAAAAACCATCCCAGCAGGCCCGGCAGCAAGAAAGCCTCTTGGTTCAACGACGATCTCAAGAACTCCAAGAAGAACTGTCATACCCTCGAGAAAGCCTGGCGCAAAGACCCGACTACAGACAACATGACCGCCCTCAAGCACGCCACCCGCAAACACCACCAGCTGATCCCCACCACCAGGAAGACAGCATTCAAGGAACGACTAGACAACAACGCCCACAACAGCAAGGAACTCTTCAGCATCGTCAAAGAGCTCTCCAACCTCAGCGCCGGAAACAACGACATCACTCCCTCGCAAGACCTCTGCGACTCACTCGCCTTGTTCTTCCACAGCAAGATCGCCAACATACACAACAGCTTCGGCGCACAGACCACGCACCCAACCACCGAACCGACGCCCCCCACTACCACCCTCTGCGCCTGGACCCCGGTCAGCACCGAAGACACCATCCACACGATGAACACCATCCACTCCGGATCACCAACCGACCCATGCCCCCACCACGTCTTCAACAAGGCCGACTCCGTCATCGCACCCCAACTCCGGGACATCATCAACTGCTCCTTCAATACCGCCACCTTCCCGGAGAGCTGGAAGCATGCCGAACTCAGCGCCCTCCTGAAGAAACCATCAGCGGACCCCACCGACCTCAAGAACTACCGCCCCATCCCGCTCAACCCTTTTCCTGCCAGAGTCATCGAGAAGACCGTAAACAGACAGCTTGCCGCCTTCCTCGAGACGAACGGATCCCTCGACCACTCGCAGTCCGGTTTCCGAGCCAACCACAGCACCGAGACCGCCCTCATCGCAGCCACTGACGACATCCGAGCCCTGCTCGACAACGGGGAAACAGCGGCCCTCATCCTCCTGGACCTCTCCGCAGCGTTCGATACTGTCTGCCACCGCACCCTAGTGCAGCGCCTCAGCAACATCGGAATCCAAGAGAAGGCACTGGAGTGGGTCATCTCGTTCCTCGCCGGAAGAACCCAGAGAGTCCGCCTCCCCCCGTTCAGATCCGAGGCCACCGAAGTCATCTGCGGCGTACCACAAGGATCATCACTCAGCCCCACCCTCTTCAACATCTACATGAGCCCCCTCGCGGCCATTGCACGCCAACACAACCTCAACATCATCTCCTATGCCGACGACACCCAGCTGATCCTCTCCCTCACCAACGACCCCGCCACCGCCAGAACCAACCTACACGAAGGGATGAAAGACGTAGCCGAGTGGATGATGAACAGCCGCCTGAAACTGAATTCAGACAAGACGGAAGTCCTCCTCCTTGGATCATCACCCTCTGCCTGGGACGACTCCTGGTGGCCCCCTGCCCTGGGCAGCGCACCCAAACCAACGGACCACGCACGCAACCTGGGCTTCATCCTGGACTCCTCCCTCTTGATGACCAGATGAGTCAACGCCGTCTCATCGTCATGTTTCAACATCCTATGCATACTCCGAAAGATCTTCCGATGGATCCCCACCGAAACCAGGAAGACGGTCACCCAGGCACTCGTCACCAGCCGACTGGACTACGGAAACACCCTCTACACCGGAACCACAGCCAAACTACAGAAAAGACTCCAACGCATCCAGAACGCCTCCGCACGACTCATCCTGGACATCCCCCGACACAGCCACATCTCCGGACACCTGAGAGACCTGCACTGGCTCCCCGTCAGCAAGAGAATCACGTTCCGACTCCTCACCCATGCACACAAGGCCCTCCACGACCTGGGCCCCAGGTACCTCAACGACCGCCTGACCTTCTACACTCCCACCCGCCAGCTATGATCGACCAGCCACGCCCTCGCCGCCATTCCACGCATCCGAAGAGCCACCACGGGAGGAAGATCCTTCTCCTACCTGGCAGCCAAGACTTGGAACTCCCTCCCCATCCACCTCCGTCTGACCCAAGACCACCTTTGCTTCAGGAAGCAACTCAAGACCTGGCTGTTCGAGCAATAGCGGACCCTCCTCCCCCAAGCGCCTTGAGACTCTCCGGGTGAGTAGCGCGCTATACAAATTGATTGATTGATTGACCCACTAGTTTCCAAAGTAATTGCCTTAAAACGTGGATTTGATTTAGAATCCTACTTCACCTTTAATTAGCAATATGTTTGCAACCGTACATTGTTGATGGATGGTTCAAAAAGTTTGTAATTAGAGCGACCAGCCCAGCCAGTCATCCAAAAACTTTGTGTCCTGAATAGGCTGAACCAGAGGAGAATAGGTTCTGGCAAATGCAGGTGGGTCATGTAGCAGACCAGATCCACCAACAGGCATAGCTTGATGATCCAAGCATGTCCTCATCTCTCAGATGTCAGGTGTCTCTCTTAGATGTCTTCATGTTGTTCAGACAAGTTCGCCAGGCAGATCCATGTCCGTTGGGCCTTGTTCTCATTATCATGGTTAGATACATCCGCTCCTCCTTGCGCAGTTCAATTGCCCTAGAAGTCGCTTAGACTGAAACATGTTGGCGCAACAGAGAGAGAGGAAGAATGTGTTTATTCTTTAGCATTTACCCATATGCAGCTAGGGAATAGCTCTATAACTTTCTCTGCGGTGACAATTTTTAGACATTCTCGGTATTTGATGGTAATGCACAATACATGTATAATAATTAATAAGAATGTGTCCAGATCATCAACTGATAGGCTCATTTTAGAATTGAATGAGGATTAAAGACAATTGGAAAACATATTTCGATTAATTGTGTTCATTATTTAGTACAACATTTCTGGTCATTCAGTTAATCCCTTTTAGTCTGTTATGACTCACCTTCAAGTATTAGGAGTGCCAAGGTCTGTAGCACCAGTCCTTATGTTCTTGTTTATCAGCTGCACCGTATTTACTTGGGCTTAGACCTTTTTTTTCCTTTATGGATTTAGAGTGATTATCACACATCAAATCAGAAAATCAAGCACACTCTTGGTGTCACCTTTATTTCAGAAGTGAGTGGCCTTACTCTCAAAATGTAGCTCGAGTTGAGAGGTGAGTTCAGTGCTTAATTTGTAAAAAAAGAAGTGCCGGTGCCGAAAATGTTGCCAAGGAGGCCACAGCCCTCTTCTACCTCCGGTGTGAACCAACTTTCAGTACCCACACTGCCTCAGTCTCTATCCAGTAACCATGCTCTGCTGTCTGTCCCCTAAGTCATGTGTTTTACTTAGTTACCTACACTGACAGATGAGTGCAAAAACTAAATGTACACCAAATGAAAATGCTTTTTTTGAACATATTAATCAGTGCAGTCTCACTGGGTTTGTTGCGGATCAGGCTTCTGCTCCAGCACAGCAGTCATGTCACTGCTAGTGCTGCCTGTAATTAGTTTGGTCCAGTTATGATGACGGCATCGGCATCCACTGCTCAACTTTCTGTCACCCTGCTTGCCTGCTACTGCTACAGCACAAGAACTGTCCCCAGCTATAATGCTACTAATGCCCGTTAGTATGGCTATGGCGCCTACTGGGCTCACACACACTCAGCAATTAGCATGCTGGGAGGCAGCGCACTGAAACTGCAGGTGACTCCATAGAGCACAAAAGTTGCGGTGGGCCGCGTCGAGCACATTGTATATAGTATCAATGCACGGCTGCAGGCTATACTACTCTGGCTACGCAGCAAGTGGAAAGTCCACACTTACTTTTGTTTATTCTTCCTCAGGAGCCCTCATTCCTAAATTTTAAATGCGTTCTCACAGCTTCCTTGCATTAACCCGGCCATAAGCCAGCCCCCACTACAATTGTCCAATGGGACACTTAGGCTCAGGCTGTGATAGGGTGCAGCAGACTCCCGGAATAGAATGCAAGTGACAGATGTGATGACATCATCACTAACGTGGTGGTACACAATCATGCCTGCCTGGAGAGACATATGCCTGTCTATGAAAACATACCACCCCGTCACCATGCAAGGTATGTTGTTCTTTTTATTTTGAAGTTGGGCAATTAATATTGAGACCACCACCTGCAGGCTCAGAAATCGTAGCCCCGGCCCTGTGAAAGAAGTACCAGTGCTGAGCACCTGAAAGCACCTGCTCAAATTAAGCACTGGGTGAGTTCTACCTTTTGTACCACTAGTTCTACACAGCACAGTGTGGAGACCTCTCCAACATAGTGATGAATACCCATGTTTCTTCAATTCAACCTGCTGACGCTAATCGCGTTTTGCTTGCACCAACACAATAGTATAGCAAATTCTGTCTGGCAGGCAGTCTTTCAAGGGGACACCCACATTATGCTATGTCATCCCAGATGTGAAGAACAAGGGAGCTTGAAGATTAGTTATCTCGAACCCATCTAAAGTCTACTTCTACAAAGGTACCATTTGTCGTGTACTCTACCAGAGCGCTCTAGTGAGGTCAAGGTACTTCTGCAGATGCTCTGTGAGCAATCCATTATTTTACTTATACAGACAAAATGAATACTGTATTATTGTAAGCCAAAAGAAATCTTGAGACCTTAAAGACAATATTTTCCTGTGATGAAGAGTACAGTAAGATGAAATCAGTTTGAAAGATGAAACACATACTCCCTATAGAAAAGCATAGATGCACAACCATTTGCAGCCCCAGCTGATCCTGACATACTGTGTACATGCAATTTGCGTAAGTGGAGAGAGAAATTCCAAACAAAATGGACGGGCATAAGGGATCTTTTTCATACGTTTTGCACACATGATTGATGGCTAAGAGATTGTGGGCTTAATGTCTAGAGCAGGGGTCTTCAGACTGGGGAGCGTGTCTTAAAGTGATCGGGGGGGGGCACCATGTTCTAGTCAAAAAAGCATTATGCTGATAACAGTGCTATGTTTTCTATTCTTTCTTTTTTTTGTAACAGTTTTAATTAAAGTTAAGACCTACAATTTTACATTCCTCATAGACCGTTTAACATGGTTACAGTTTGCAATACTTTGCTCGGTTACATAGATGCTTCATACAATCAATATATATTGTGCATTAAATCACACAATAACAGTATTATGTATTACTCATCTTCGTCTGACACCGGGTCTATTGCTGGGGGGTACATATGCCTCCTCTAAAGGTATTCCATCCACCCCACATTTTCACCCATTATGTGGCTTTTTCGGCCACCATGGTCATGTCCATATCTCTACACCAGTCTTCTAAAACTGGGGCATTCTCCGCCCCCCATTTTTGGGCTATATTTCAACTATGTTTTTTCTTCTGTTATGGGCCATCACTTACATCTTTTGTCATGTATATCCTGGCTGGGAGAAGATGTCAAAAGGGAAGGGACTCCAAATACTCTTCAAAACCCCCACCTCCATTTCTAATAATCACACTGTGGATACTTTTACACCTTTAGTAAGGCCTGCATGACCAGAATCATATGTTTGGTAATCATGTATTTTATTGCATTTTTAAATTGGTTACAGAACTTACCTGCAATGTTTAAATATGGTTAGACATATTTAAACATTGCCAGTTTTTTTTTGAAGAATTGTGAAAAGGGGGGGAGGTGGGGGGGGGGGGGTGATTTCTTTTCCTACAGGGAAGGTCATGGGGGGCGTGGCATTAAAAGATTTGCAACAACCACTAAGTAAGAGGGGTACCCCTGAACTGATTAAGGTAGAGCAATAGGGGGAAAAAAACAATAAGACAAGGAGGTTGCTCCACCTATCTGAATTATATAAACGCTAATAAGTCGTTATTTCAAAAAGTCACTCAGGCTAGACCAAATATAGAACAAAAGAAGAATGAACAAATCAGTTATTATGACAACATTTATTTTTGTCTTGTTAATATTCACAAAACAATGGTTCAATATCAGAATTTGTTATTATTGTATAATAAAATATGTACAACATCAATAATAGCCCAACAAAATAATACTTTAAATGGACAACCTGACCTACCTCTTTCCTACAAATCAAGCATTCAAAAAAAAACATTTACAGCCTAATCCCATAATACACACTTATCACCAAAACATTCTATCTGTGTCAAAGAAATCATCTCGACCAAGGGTTGATACATATAATTTAGATCGATTTGAGGGACAGGAAAACAAGAAAACACGCTGACGCGCGTTTCGGTGCTATCACCCCCTCTCTGGGGTGTCACCTTCATCAGGGCGTAAAACACATATGTTTCAGGAGTCCAAGGGGCCTGTAGAATGATAAAAAGATATCCGAACATATATATAATTTGTTTGTTAGAACATAACAGGAAGATCTGTCACAAGTACATAGGTGGCAGTGATACTCATTAATCACCTAACAGAACATTAATGGTGCAGCCTGAGGACAACCAAATTCTATGCATGATGAATGGACTAAAAGTTAATAAAACTGCACATTGTCAAATGACTTCACACAAAACAAATTTTTGAAAAAAAGCAATAAAGTGAAACGGCGACAAAAAGGTAAACAACACAATATCACAAAGACAACAGGGAATCAAAGAATAAATCTGAAAAAACAATGAAGGAGAACATTTAAAAAGATAAATAAAAAGTGACGATTAAAGAAAAGTCGGACAAGAGATCAAAAGAAAACAGTATGCAATTAATAAGGAGATATATTGAAAATCAGAAGAGTCAGGGCAGCATAGAAGAGGAAAGAGTCACGGTATATAGAGTTTGATTAAAGATTCAAAAGAACATCTCCTATTATTAACTCTTCAAGAAGGAAGAGGACAAGTAAGGTAGAAATTTTAAATAATGAATCCTATGTATCTATAAAATAAATACAATACAAATGAAGTGTCACAACGCTCGAAGTGGGACAGTAAATGATGACATACCAATCCAAGAGAGCTAACATTGATAATAACACAAACTTGCCTGAAAAATAGATGGTATGAAGGGCAAGGCTGAAGCTTGCAGAAATTCGTGAAAACACGCTGGATATGGAGAGAGTTCCACGCAATGCGTTTGTTTGCTCTAAAGTGTCGTCTGTCTAAAGGTAAACAGAAAAAGCGAAAATAAGAATGACATACCGTTGTACCAAGGACAGGGTACGAGTGCTAATATTTTCAGATAGAAATCTAAAACCACTGCTGGTCACAGACAATAGGGTCAGATCAGACACTCCCTGTTGGTCACCAATAACTGCGAAAAAGGCGATATTCTACAATGGGTAGCGTTAGGATTAATGAGACAGTGCTATCGGAAATAGACACTGCAGAATGATCCAAGTAGATATTTACGGATCTACGAGTAAAAAGATTAATACATGGAAAATAAATAATAAAATAATAATCGCGTTAGAATTGACACGCGGCACAACAAACAGCCAATGGCTGATGTAAACCGATCGTTCTTTAAAAGGGGAGAAAGTTTAAGATGGAAGTGTTAAGTGTAATCCATTTCAGAATTAAGCTCGCAGTTTTAAACGCAAGTAACAATGCATGTTAATCAAAAGGAAGATATTATAAGTAGATGCATGCACATGATGCAAGAATTAAGCTTAATCATAACCACCCCGTAAATGATACTTTTAATATGCCAGGCAGTCTCCTGTTGATATGGTGGATATATAGGTTTCGTGAACTGCTGTCTGTCGGATGAGGGTGATCTTAGGGTTCCATTTAAAACTCCTGAAAAAATAAACAGGAGCTATGAAAAACATTAAAGATTAACATGAGCTAAATGAAAGAAACATAAGGGTGCTCTAACTCAGAATTCTTACCAGACAGATAAACGCTTAGAAATCCGAGAGATGGCCACTCGATAATGGGAGCCTGGGGGGCAGCCGAGCACCGCGAGGTCTGCCTCCCGGGCAGATTGGGAGGGGGGAGGGGGGGAGTGGCCGAACGGCCATTTTGTAGAAATTGGGCTGCATTTGGGGATAGCCCAAATGTAGCCCAAATACAGCCAAATAAGCCCAAGGGGTATATAGGAAGTTTGCGCGCCCGCCCAGTCACCATTTTAGACTTGGTGACCTGGTGGCTGGGTGTGCGCAGTTTAAAATTGTTTAGTAGTAGTAGTGGTAGGCCTCGAGCAGTTTACTTACGGAAAGTATGGCGGCTGGTGATTTTCGCGTCTTGGAGGCCATCCGCTTGCTGAGTGAGGCGGGACGGTTGGATATGTTGGTGCAGGATGCGAATTGGACGCGGCGCCCGGCGAGGCGCGCGTCTGCGGGGGTGGCGGCCACCGTCGCGGCGTGTTCGCCCCCCGGGAGACCGTTGAGGGGAGCGGTGAGTTTCCGGGGCAGCGCGTATACCAGGAGCGCTGCCCCTGAGGTCGTGGCGGTAGTAAGCGCAGGGGGAAAGGAGGGCGGGAGGGGGCGGGGAAGAGTGGCGAGACGGGGGCAGACGTTGGGTGCCTCCCTCGCGAGGCCAAAATCTTATGCGGGCCGCTCCTCCAGCAAGGGAGCGTCCGCTGCCAGGGCAACGGCGGGGGCGCGGGGACGCTCCTGGGAGGGCCGGGAGGGCTCGTGTAGCGGGAGGAGGAATGCGCAGGGGCGGTCGGAGCAGCTGGAGGAGGAGGTGGGGCTGTATGAAGTGTCCGATGAGGACGTCTTGCAGGCGGTTGGGGCAGGGGGCGATATGGAGCGGCACCACGCGGCGACTCGAATGGGGGCCGGAAGGGAGGGGATAGGGGGGCCAGGACTGAGAGGAGCAGGAGCAGGCGGTTTGGAGGGTAGCCTGACAGGGGAGGCGAGGAGGGGGCAGGCGGCGGTTGAGGGCGGCGTGCAGGGGAGGGGCGGAGTGCTCAGCGGGGGGGGATGGCACAGGGGCAGGAAGCGCCCGGGGACGAGTGGGTGAGGGGTGGGGGGGGGCATAGCGCAGGCGGTCGGGGGCAGGACGCACGGGACGGGAGCGGGGCGAGACCGGGCGGCGGTGAGAAAGGCTGGACGGCGGCTACTGGGGGGGGCAGCAGGGGGGAATCCCCCGTGCTGTTTGAATCAGAGGGTAGTGAGAGGGACTGGGACGGCCTGGACATATTTGAGTCCTGGGCGGAGGGGTTGGGGGGGGAGCCGGGGGTGGGGGACGGGGGCGTCACGGCGGGAGTGGCGGAGAGTACGGAGAAGGGGGGGGGCGGAGGGGAGCGCGGCGGGACTGGGGGCGAGCGGACGAGGAGTGGGGGGGAGCGGGGATTGGGACTGGAGTGACGGTGACGACGGGGAAGGGGGGGAAGGGGACGTGGGGGAGTTGAGCGCGGTGGGGCAGGCATGGGTCGTGGGGACGTTGGGGGTAGGTAAGCGGGGATGGGATGGCAGGAAGATTGCAGGTAGGCCCAGCACACCAGACCATGCCTTTTCTTTACAGGTAGTGGAGCGCCAGCGGGAGCGTCGCGGGGTGCCGGACTTGGCAAGGCTGGGAGCGGCCTGGCGATGCCAAGGAGAAGGGAGGGTGGAGCCTGGGGCGGCGTACCCAGTACCGGCGAGGGATCTCGGCGCGGCTGGCACAAGTAGGCCCGAGACGGGCTCGCCAGCCCCAACACCCACGGGGTCACAGCGCCCCGGGGGGCAGCGACGGAGGAGCACCGCCAGGAACGTTGTTTGTTTTCCTAAGCAGCAGGTGGCATGTCCAGCGGGGAGCGCTGGGGGTGCAGGACAGGAGGAATTAGATTATGATGAGGAGAGTATGGAGGAAGGGGAGTTGCGCGAGGTGGGGGACGGTAGGGACGGGGGGCCGAGTAATGTTGTGGATAGTTTCTTACAGGTGTCACGACGCCAGGCGCGGCCCACGGGTCGGACATCGCGGTGGGAAAGCATCTCGGCCCCCAGGACTGGACGCCGGGAAGAGCGGCGGACGGAGGACTTGGCGCCAGGTGATGCACATTTGCTTGGGCGCGCAAGGATGGTGTCAAGAGGAGTGGGGGGGGGAGGACGGGGGGGACGGGGGTAGACTGCGCAAGGGCACTTACGTAGTAGATGTGGCGGTGGGCACGGAGGGCACAGGCCAGGACACGGGGGCGATCAAGACAGGGGTGACGGACGACAAAGGGTCAAGTGGGACAAAGGAGGTGGACAATAAGTTGGAGAGTAAGGAGTTGAAGATTAAGAGGTTGCCATATATGGGGGTGACCAAGCCGTTAGGGGCGCACCTGATGTTGGCAACGAAGGAACGAATTTGGAAGGGGGAATACGTGGAGATGCTTAAACTATTGCATAGGGAGGTCAGGGCAAAGGAGGGCTCTAAGGAGGAAGAGTTCGAGCTGGCCAAGAGGCCTAAAGTGCCCTTAACGATAGAGAACTGGACAGCGGCGTTTCTCATATATGCCAGCGTGTATTGTGAAAAGTTCCCGGAGAGGTCAGTGGCCATGTTTAAATACATGGATGTAATCCGAAAGGCGCAGATTACCGGGGGTGGATATGCCTGGGCTCAGTATGATGAGGAATTCCGGGCGCGCATGGCATGGGATGCAGAGGCTAAGTGGGGTGAGTTGGATACGGACTTGTGGCAGCATACCATGGGATTGGCTGGGTCAGGGAAGACTATTTTTACGGCCAGCGGGCTACCGCTCGTATACCAGCCCTTTCGAGGGGGTCCCACCCGAGGGGGGGTGGGGGGAGCCAGCAAGGGGACAACAGGGGAAAAGGGGGCCTGCTGGGATTATAACAAGGGGCTCTGCACCAGGGAGTATTGTAAGTTCCGGCATGAATGCTCAGGGTGTGGCAAATGGCATGCGCTGGTCAAGTGTTGGGGCGCCCAGGGACACGCGCACAGCGGTCAGCAGTGGCAGTACGGAGGGGCTCAGGGGCCAGCACAAGGCAATCAGCAGTGGCAGTACGGAGCCCCTAAGGCTGGAACACAGCAGCCGGCGCAGCAAGGGGGAGGGGGGCGGGGGGCTAAGGGGCCTGGGCCAAAGGGCTCATACGCCGGTTAAGGTGGAGAGATTGGAAGGGGCTCTAGGGGGTTATCCGGACAGGGAGGCGGCGGAGCAGCTGCGAGTGGGGTTTCGGGAGGGGTTCAGATTGGGGTACGAGGGTCCGAGGGTCCGGAGATGGGCGGACAATTTGAGGTCGGCGCAGGAGCACCCGCAAGTGGTGCAGGCGAAATTGGATAAGGAGGTCCAGGAGGGCCGTATGGCGGGCCCCTTTACGGGGTGGCCGTTGCCAGATTTGATTGTGTCACCCATTGGAGTGGTGCCCAAAAAGGAAGCGGGGCAGTTTCGCCTTATACAACATTTGTCATGGCCAGAAGGTGGGTCGGTCAATGACTTCATCGCGGAGGGTGCGGCCACCGTGTCTTACTCATCTGTTGACGTGGCTATGTCACTGGTGGTGACCGCGGGCGCAGCAGCGCGGATGGCAAAGTGCGACATAAAGTCAGCTTTCCGGTTGCTGCCAGTTCATCCAGATGACTGGGATCTGCTGGGCATACAATTCGGCGGTCACTGGTATGTGGACAAAGCATTGCCGATGGGCTGCTCCATGTCTTGCGCACTTTTTGAACGCTTCAGCACGTTCCTACAATGGCTGTTTACGGAACGGACGGGTCACCAAGGAGTGACACATTACTTGGATGACTTTCTTTTTGTCGGCGCCTCAGACTCCGCGGACTGCCAGAAGGCTCTGGACAGTTTCCATGAGATCATGGGGGACATGGGCGTGCCGCTGGCCCCGGAGAAAACGCAGGGGCCCAGTACGGTACTGGCTTTCCTAGGTATTGAACTGGACTCCGTCCTGATGGAGGCGCGCCTCCCGGCGGATAAAAAGCTAAACATGTTGGAAATGTTGACCGGGGTGTTGGCACGCCACAAGGTGACGGTTAGAGACATCCAGGTGTTGCTGGGGCACCTCAATTTTGCTTGTAGAGTGGTCAGAGTAGGGCGGACGTTCTGTAGGCGACTGGGGAGAGCGTTGGAGGGACAGAGACCACCACATCACCATGTGCGGCTGTCGGCCGGAGTAAGGGAGGATTTAAGGATGTGGTAGTTTTTCTTGCACCAGTTTAACGGAGTGCCGCTGATGAGAGAGGTGGACATGGTGTGGGACGTGCAGATTTTCTCGGTTGCGGCGGGGAGCAAGGGGTTTGGACTGTACTGGCAGGGGAGGTGGTGTGCAGAGCCATGGCCGGTGGACTGGTTGGAGGGAGGCAGGAGCATTGCGTTTTTGGAATTCTTCCCCTTAGTGGTGGCGGTCACATTGTGGGGGGTATTATTGGCCCACAAGAAGGTTACTTTCAGGATTGACAACATGGCAGTGGTGCAGGTGGTGAACAGGCAGTCGGCACGGGACGCGCAGGTGCTCAAGCTGTTGAGAGTCTTTGTGCTGGGGTGCTTGCGACATGATGTTGCGTTTCGCGCGGTGCATGTACCTGGTGTGGACAATGACATTGCGGATGCCTTGTCTCGCTCACAGTGGGGGAGATTCCGTGGGCTCGCCAAGGACGCGGACGTGAACCCGACCAGGATGCCGCACCAACTATGGGAAGTAGGCAATACAGGATGTTACAATTGGTTCTAGGGTCTTTGGCGCAATCTACGAGGCTGGCACACCGGGCGGCGTGGGATGAATTTATCCGGTCTGGGGCGAGGTGGCGAGCTGCCGAGGCGGAGAGGCGGGAGGATGTCGTGCAGTTTATATTGGATCTGGTGGAGACAGGGCTGACGAAGGTGACGATAGGGGGCAAGTTGGCGGGGGTCGCGTTCGTCGGGAAGTTGTTGTGGGGCTATGCGCCTTCCGCGGGGGAGCTGGGGACCCGGATTTTGGAAGGCTGGGCAAGGGAATGCGGGAGATGGGCCCGAGTGAGGAGGCCAATGTCTTGGGAGTTGCTAGATAGGGTGCTAGGGGTCCTGCCTGAGGTGTGCTGGAATGTCGGGGAGGCAGCGCTATTCTCCACACTCATGTCTTGGATGTTTTTTGGGGCCCTTCGGGTGTCGGAATTGTTGGGATCAAAGGGGGAGCAGGGTTTAACCTGGGAGGAGGTCTCTTTTGGCGAGCAGGTAGTGAGTGTTTGGCTTCGGAAGGCAAAAACTGATCAAAAAGGTAGGGGGAAGTGGGTGGCTCTGAAGGAAGGGCGCTCTCCGACGGTTTGTCCGTTTCGTTGGGGGCAACGGTGGAAAGCGTGTTCGGAGGGGTTGGGGGAGCTGGTTTTTTCCCATCAGCAGGGGCGGGGCGTTAAAGCTTCACAACTGCTGGCGGTGCTGAGGAAAGCGCTCCGGAGATTGGGGATTGAGGAGAAGGGATTTGGTACGCATTCCTTCCGCATTGGGGCAGCGTCAGAGGCGCATGCGAGGGGTTGGGACAGTGGGGACATCATGAAGTTGGGTAGGTGGTCGTCGAATTGCTACCGGCGGTATGTGCGCAGCGCAACAGGGGCGGTTTGTTGTAAAAAAAAAAAAAAAAAAAAAAGAGTTGGCTGTTAGGTCAAAGTTGGCTGGTTTCTCATTCTTGTTTTCTTTTCAGGTTCAGTGATGGGACCCCTCGCCAGAGAAATGTCAATTTGGATCGTGGGGCACTCGTTCGTGAGGAGGGCGCAAATTCAGGCGCAAGAGAGCTATTTTGGGGAGCAGTTGGGTTTTAATAATGCATTGTTTTCAGTAGGATGGCGGGGCAGGGGGGGTATGCAGTGGAGAGAATTGGTGTCGGTGTTGAACGGTATTATGAGAGCAGGTCGATGCCCAGATGTGTTGGTGCTCCACTTGGGGGAGAACGACATGGTCAGGGAGACGGGTTTGGCGCTGATGCGGGTGATGAAGAAGGATTTGGTGCTGATTAAAGAGCGTTGGGCGGGTTGTTCCATTGTGTGGACGGAGTTTGTCCCTCGGAGAAGTTGGAGGGGGGCGATTAACCCAGGGGCGGTGGACAAGGCGAGGCGAAAGCTCAATACGGAGATGGTGAGGTTCTGCAGGCATGTGGGGATTGGACGCGTGGGGCATCGGGACATTCGCTATGACGCACGGGAAATGTTCAGAGACGATGGGGTTCATTTGTCCCGGATGGGGATGGACCTGTACCTTTTGGAATTGAGGGAGGTGTTGGCACGATTGTTGGGCGTTGCCAGGCGTTAAGTTACGCGGGTTCGCGGCAGGCGGGGGGTGGGGGGGCAGGAAAAAGGGGACGAAGAGGTGTAATCGCCGACACTTCCCCCCTTTTTCATGGGTGGCGGGGTGGTTTGACAGTTGGCCGGGATTGGCTAGAGTTTGTTGTTATAGGTTTGGTAATTTGGGTACAGGGACAGGTAAAGGGTATCCAGGTTGGATAAGTTTAGATTAAAGGTTGGATAGTTACAGTTGCACAGAAGGCAGGTAGGGGTTACGGTCAGGGGAGTTTGGGAGTTAGGAAAGGCTACATGGTGTAGGATTGGGTTATATGTTGGTTATGGAATGTTATGTTGTATTTTGGGGGAGGAGGGAAATGATGTGGGATCGTAGGGGTGGGGGGAAGACTCAAGGGGTCAGGAGGTTATTGTATAGCGAGGTATTAGTTTTGTAAGGCAGTGGCCAAGGAGTTTATTGTGATATGCACCTGTTTCAATAAAGCGGCCTTTTTCACACACAATAAAATGGTCTGGTGTAGGCTTGCCCCCCTACTCCCCCCTTAATCTCCCAATGGGAGCCTGGGGGGCAGCCGAGCACCGCGAGGTCTGCCTCCCGGGCAGATTGGGAGGGGGGAGGGGGGGGGAGTGGCCGAATGGCCATTTTGTAGAAATTGGGCTGCATTTGGGGATAGCCCAAATGTAGCCCAAATACAGCCAAATAAGCCCAAGGGGTATATAGGAAGTTTGCGCGCCCGCCCAGTCACCATTTTAGACTTGGTGACCTGGTGGCTGGGTGTGCGCAGTTTAAAATTGTTCCCGCCCTCCCTCCCTTTGGTTAGCGGTTTCGGGGTAAGGGTGGTTCTGGGGTCTGGAGGTTTTCCAGGAGTTGGCGGCAGCATTTGTTGGAACAGGTACATAAGGGAGGTTGTTGTATTGTCGCTTGGAACAGGTGCAAGCGGGGTGGTTTGACAGTTGGCCGGGATTGGCTAGAGTTTGTTGTTATAGGTTTGGTAATTTGGGTACAGGGACAGGTAAAGGGTATCCAGGTTGGATACGTTTAGATTAAAGGTTGGATAGTTACAGTTGCACAGAAGGCAGGTAGGGGTTACGGTCAGGGGAGTTTGGGAGTTAGGAAAGGCTACATGGTGTAGGATTGGGTTATATGTTGGTTATGGAATGTTATGTTGTATTTTGGGGGAGGAGGGAAATGATGTGGGATCGTAGGGGTGGGGGGAAGACTCAAGGGGTCAGGAGGTTATTGTATTTCGAGGTATTAGTTTTGTAAGGCAGTGGCCAAGGAGTTTATTGTGATATGCACCTGTTTCAATAAAGCGGCCTTTTTCACACACAATAAAATGGTCTGGTGTCGGCTTGCCCCCCTACTCCCCCCTTAATCTCCCAAAGTCGTTCAAACAACGCCCTGCCGGTAACCGTTGCAAGACACAGGCGGGGAAACGCGAGGTTTAAATACTGGCGGAGGGACGGGCTACTTCGAAGGTGTTTGGAAAGAGAATCTGGGAGCAGGTGATGGTGGCCAAAATTTAAACGAACAGGGGCCCAAAACAAGGCAATAATGATGCCCGATAGGAAGATGATATCGGTATACACACATCCCATAGTCCGCATAAAGAATTCGAAATAGATGAAGCCAATAATACAATCAATCAAATTCAAATGCAACATACTGAAAACAACTATTCTAATAAAGTCCAAAAGGGAAAAGAAGTTCAAAATCAAAAACAGAGTGAATAAAGAAACGGACGAAAAAATGCACGTACTGAGTATCCAAGATGGACACGCGATCTTCAAATGAAATGGGGCACAAAAGACCCAATAAAAAGGGGCAAAGTAAAAGAACGGGTAGCAGAATGGCTCAAATAGTAATAAAGCAAAAACGGAGAAACAAAAACAGGGAGGGGTCCTGTCCAGAAACCGTCATCATGGTAAACAGTTGTCCTGGAACAGAAATCTACAGAGTAAAATCAATAAAAGATCTCGTGAGAGGTTCTGTGGATTTAGGACGCATCGCACTTCATACAGAAAGTTCGAAATAGAACACAGAGAGTACCTGAATTGGGAAGATGAACTGGTGCTGTTTACATAATAGCATTTTCCCACTGGCGAGATTCATTGAGGCCATTGTTTTTGGCGTCCAAAAGAAAAATCCAGAATACCTCCCGTTTTTCCCGAATGTCGTTATTATCAACGCCCTTGTGACTGCGTATTTTTTCCAAAATGGTATAGCGTAAGTCATTTTCATTGTGGTTAGCCTCTTTCCAGTGAGACACCAAAGGGGCTGAGAGGTTCCCGCATCTAATGTTGGACTTGTGTTCCCCTATGCGAACTTTACATTCCCTAGCTGTTTCTCCAACATAGGGGAATTCACAGGGGCACAGAATGACATACACGCAATTGGAGGTTCTACAGTTGGTCATTTTGCGCAACTCAATAGTCCGTTCACGGATTTTGATGCTTTAGTTTACAATGGCATTGGGGCATGCATGGCATGTTCCGCACCTATGATGGCCCCGGATGGGTTGATTTCCGGTGATGGATTTCTTTACAAAAGTGTTTTTCAATTTCGAAAATTTGGCCTTAACTAACAGGTTCCTAAGGTTCTTGTTTCATCTAAATGCAAAAAGCGGTTTGGGAATCCTGGGTGTTTGATTGTCAAGGTTAAGTAGGTGCCACTGGGAATTGATTATATGGCGAATCTTGTGATTTTTCGAGGAATGTTTTGTAACACACTCAAGTTGTTCTGTGTGTTTCTTCTCTTTAGGGGGTGAATAGAGTGTCTCGGTTGAAGAACCGAGCTCTCTTGAGGGCGTCTCGGACTAGTTTCCTAGGGTATCCTCTCTGGATAAACTTCTGTTTCATCAGCTCAGAATGATGAAGATAATCTTTGATAGAGGTACAGTTTCCACGGAGTCATAGAAACTGACCAAATGGAATGCTATCCTTATGGCTATGGGGATGTAAACTGTCAAAGTGGAGAAGCGTGTTTCTGGATGTGGGTTTCGTGAAAAGTGATACTTTCAATTGGGCATCCTGGTGTTCAACAATAACATCCAAAAATTCAAATTTCTGATCACTCATCTGGGCCGTAAATCTTAAATTGGGATCCGCTAGATTAGTCCACAGAATGAACTCATTGAGTGTCTCCTGGTCACCATTCCAAACGAAAAAAATATCTTCGATAAAACGTGCCCGGTAGCGGATATTTTCATGGAAGGGGGCAACTCCATTATAGATGTTCTGTTTTTCAAAGTGCCCCATATATAAACAGGCAACACTTGGGGCACAGGCCGCCCCCATGCTAATTCCCTGAATTTGATGGTAGAAGTTTCCATCAAATTCAAAGAAGTTCTCTTCTAGTACAATCTCTAGACACTCAATCAGGAATCTGTGCAGATTTGCAGACTTTGTACGTGTCGCAGAAAGCCATGGAAAGGATCAAATGATGGCTACCTCATTGTATTAGGGTATTGAAATGAGGTACCGCCAGAAGGGCAAAGGCTTTTGTAAAAGGGAGTTTGAGGATCATCTTGCAGGATTGTGGGGTGGACAGATTAATAAATGAAATGACGATTGAAACACTTTCAGTTCACTTGCAAACAAAGAGAATTGAAAGAGATCATAGATTTAGAGGTGATTCTGTACTTGCAATGGCTGATCCTCAGCCAGCTCGCCATTGTAAACAATTACTCTTCCTCCCATTTGCCAGTGAGAGTGACATAAAAGGGTATTCCCAATTTAGAGGTGTCCCCCTACAGCGTCATTTCCTTCAGATTTTTAATGTCTTGGTCGCCATTTACAAAAGGGCAGTTCCAAGCATGAAAAAGGCTTAAGTGTTGCTCCGGCAGTTTAGCACTTCAGGGATATTGTTTCCATTGTTTTTTAAACACAAAGCCTTGCTTTGGGGATTTGATTTAAAAAAAAGTAATGTCGAGCAATCTGCCCCGAGCATGGCAGTCGGGATATTAGTCTTTTTTGAAAGTGGGCATGCCAAACCCTTTGTGTCCAGAATGTGTTCTGGTCCCAAAGGTTAAGATTCATTTTAGAGAATACATTTAACCGTGTATGAGGAACTGTATATAGACAAACACAAAACACAGGAGTTGGCATTAGGTTTGCACAAGATATGGATCATGCTTACATTTAAGATTGGGTTTGATGCATAATGTATAAACTATGATTTATGAAAAATTCAAAATATGGTTGAGTATATTTCATAATTTGAATTCTGCAATGAAGTAACCTATTCTGGAAGCTATATCAGTCAGTTTAATTTAATACTCTTTTAGAATGGGAGTTTGCTGACTTCATTTCCTGGTGTGGACTTATTTCTACAGAGGGGCATCTAAAGATAGGGACACTCAAACACCAATCCACGCTTCGTTTGATTCAAAACACATGATGGAGAATTCAGTGTGTTTCTTTTACAAAGAAAGATTGTTTATTAAAGAAGATTAATAACCAACATGTTACTCTCAGCATAAAAAATAAAACTACAAATCAAGAGAATTTTAGCAGTTAGAGAACTGACAGAAGCACCAACATTATTTTGTACAGAAGACGCACTGCCTCTAGTAATGTAGTAATGGGATGTGCACATTAGCAATATGATAAATGGTGGGACTACTAGGTCGACAGAGTCACAGGCATTTGCAGATGGGGTCACTTGAAATTGGACACTGATTGCTTTTTTTAGGTGTTGGCTGGACAGCGCATGCGCTGTCTCGAAGAGATGTGTTGTGTTCTATATGAAAGTTGTTAGTGCAGTATTATATGGGGCAGAGCTCTGGGGATTTAAAAATCTCTCAGAAGTAACTACAGCTGGAAATAGCTTTTTTCGTAAAATCACCAACCTACCACAAAGCACACCAGTACGGCCATTACTCTATGATTTAGGCAGGAAGGCTTTGGCTGATAGTGCCAGACTACGCCTCTTGTTGTTTTGGCGGAGAATCTGGTCAACACCTGAATTGACACCTTATGTTGAGGGCCTAAAAGATCTAATAAGAGCGGATCATTATAAGAAAATTAAATGGCTGCAGGAAATTAGATCTATCTTAGTAAGTATAGGCATGGCAACCCTATGGGAGAATCCTGAAAACACTCCGTTTCCCTCTAAAGCACAGCTGAAGGAAAGATACTGGGGATGGGTGACTAATAACACCTATAGGAATAGTGATCCTTCGACACTAATAGGCCAATTCCTAGATGTAAAACCAGTACAAAAGCTGGAACCATATTGGGACATCATAACGAAGCCTCACGATAGAAAGCTTTATTTCCAACTTAGACATTACCCATAAAGTCATTTACTGCGAGATGGGATACTGAAAGTGACACCTCCTGCCCTATTTGTCACGTAAACTTGGAGTCTTTGGCTCACTTGTTATTTGTGCGTCCCGCCTATAAAGTTCTGCGGCGTACTTGGTTGGCCCCAATTTGTAGAACTCTAGGTATACGAAAACATGAGGTAACTCTCAGATTAATCCGCACTGAAACATGGTTACCCCTTGCCATATCTCTAGCTAAATTTTTAGGATGGGCATGGGTGATTAGATCAAAAGTGATTGCTGCATTGTGATGAATATGTACTACATGCCGAACTTCTTTCTCCTAGTTGCTTAAATGAAATTGGGGTTTGTTTCTTTTTATTCCTTTTAAAATTAAAGGTAGTAAACGTAAGGCTAGAGCTCAGTTGATCACTGAATTTTGTGTTTTAATGCAAAAAGACTCCTTTGTATATATGTATGTAACACTGAGAGGAGTTTATACATTTCCATTGTTGTTTCAATAATATTTTATGGATTTTTATCCAGATGGAAAGTTTTTATTTTTAAAGGTTTTTAATATTTTGGTTATAAATGTTGTATTGTATTTCAGCTTTTATGACTATTTGTCGAATAAAGCTATTAGGAATAACTATTTGTGGTCTTACAGGCTGCCCACAGGAAAATTTCACAGTCGCTCTAATTTTCTTTGATGTCATTCATCATTGCATGCGGGTGTTATGCCCTCTTCTTGTGTTTGGCCCTCCCATAGCGCATGGACCAAGTACATGTCTCCTTACACTGCTCCCAGTTTGTGGAGCTATTTTTTGTTCTGGTTTGCAAGCACTCCATAGCAGTACTTGTGTTTTCAGGCCGTCTCCCTTGTGCACATACACACATACTACTAAAATGCATGCACGTGTACATAAATGAATGCATTTCTTAAAAAGTTGTTAAAACACAAAACAGCACTTGTTTATTATTTTTGCATGATCTGATGGTATTTGATCGCTTGCTCCGCCGTCCGTCTTGCCAAAGCACAAATACAAGCCAAAGGTATTGAGTGCTTTAAGTGCTTAATAGTTACAATTGCACTTTAATTTTTGTTGCTGATCCTGCTTCAATTATGTTTTTTTTCCCCATTGTTGCTTGCACATCTCCCTCTCCCCTCCTGCTTCCCTGCTTGACCCACTCCCTCACTACCTCCCTCATCGTTGCTGCTTTTTTGTTTGCATCATCCGATGGAATTAGAGAACTTGTTCCACCATCTTTCCATAGTGCTAACACCAGTCGATGGTACTGGAGCACTTACAGTGTTCTCCTGTCACACAATGACACATTCATTGTCGTAGGCAGGGGGAAGGGTAAGTGATTTGCCCAGAATCACAAATCGTTCCGCTGACCCCAAGATTCAAACCTGGGTCCCCAGTTTCCCTGTCAGCAGCTCTGTTCATTATGCCACATTCCCGCTTCTCTTCAAAGCTCCTCAGCTGTTTCTCACTATCACTTACACATTTGTTCAGCAAGATCCCGTCAACACCGAACAAGCATTGGCAAAGCCAGTAGATCTCGCAAATGCCCGAGCTTTTGGCCTTGTCGAAGTGAAAGTCTTTTAACCATATTGTCTAGCAGCACATTTGATGTTCAACATGGCTGAAAGTCACTGAAAAAAGAGCTATGATGCGGCCAGAACAGGAAACATCATAGCGCTTTTTTGTGTTAGAAGGGGCAGGACAAAAACGCAACGTGGGGGGCTAACAGACTCACTATCTCCTCAACATGCTGTGATTCTGGGCTTTCAGTATCTTTCAGCCATGCTGAACAGCAGATGTGTTGCTAGTTTTCTTGATGTGTTTATTTTTGCCCCTTTTAACCATTTGAACATGGTATATTTTGGGCAAGTTCTCTGTGGATAGTGGACCCCAGGCCAGCGGGTCTCTGATTAATTAATGGGAGAATGTATTAAATCCTGCTGGCTTCAACATAATATTAAATTAGGATTCCACACACTCCAGATATTGTGGATTGATCATCATATAACCATAGCTGTAATATACAAGGCAATCCTTACTTGGTGTGCGCCGGGGGAAAATGGACTGCTAATGGTATTTTACGGATTAAGGTCAATGTTCTCTTTTAAGAGTGTGCTGTGCAGAATCTAAGCTAGTGGGACGTGTTACCAAGTGCAGAAAAATATATAGGAACATCTCCAATAGACTGTGCAAATTATATGCAGGGCCACGAAAATTGTGCAGCAATGGAGGGCTACATTATGTGGCTGTTTTGGCTAAATTATGCAGAAAAGGAAAGGCCAATTATGCAACAAAAGATTGCAAATTATACAGCACATAAATTGATTAGAGGCAACATTTCCTGCATACAATGTAGAATTATTGTCTAGGTATTTATTTTACATTTTAAGTCACATTAATATGAAATGGATTGCAATGTCATACAAATATATGGCCCTACACTCTGTCAGAAATGTAACCCAAGTTAGCCACGCAATCTAGCCACATCATTTTCTATTTAATTTACTTTCAATTTATTATTTCCTGGAATTTGGCAACTTACTTACTTTGGCTCCTACGCCAACACCTAGTTGACTTGTTTGTATGGGCTGTCCCTACATGTGCACTTCCAATGACCAGTCTCTGTGAAGCAAGTCAGTACTGAATATTGCTATTGCATAGCAGTGCAGTCATATATAAAATGTAAATGCTTTCTTGTGCAATATGCTTTAATCCTCAGGTATTAGACTATGGAAGTATCTGATGGACATAAAAGGTAATAATACATCTTTTTACATAAGCCTAAAACAGACCACATATTTTATTTTAGCTGTGTTTCATGTCTTCATTTTGCCAAGGTGCCGATCACGATCCTGGAAAAACCAGGTACGAACCGTCGGACGGAGGCTTTTCTCCGTCCGACTCGTACTCGGTTGTAAAACTTCCCAAACAAGCAAGTACGATTCGCACGGAAATACCATTTCCGTACGAGTCGTACTAAACACCGACCGACGAAAATATATATACGAATGTGATCCGGGAATGCTCCGACGTGACATCGGGATGCCTTCAGGCAGGGTTTCACGACCCAGGAAGTACGAATCAAACCGACAGCAGTCCGGACGGCAATATTTTTACGGCACCCAAAAAGTGCCGGTAAAGCGAAGTACGCCGCGAAACGAGCAGATCAGGGGGCCCGGCACGCGCTGTACCCCCCCCAGCCCCCGTGAGTACGCGCCGTACCCCCCCCAGCCCCCGTGAGTACGCGCCGTACCCCCCAGCCCCCGTGAGTATGCGCCGTACCCCCCAGCCCCCGTGAGTATGCGCCGTACACCCGTGTATGTACACCCGTGTACGTACGGTGCGTACCCCCACCCATGTATGTACACCCGTGTACGTACGGTGCGTACCCCCACCCGTGTATGGACACCCGTGTACATACGAGTCGTACCCCCACCCGTGTATGTACGTGCGTACCCCCAACTCACTGTACATACACGGGTGGGGGTACGCACCGTACATACACGGGTGTTCATACACGGGTGGGGTACGCACCGTACGTACACGGGTGTCCATACACGGTTGGGGGTACGCACCGTACGTACACGGGTGTCCATACACGGGGGGTACGGCACGTACTCACGGGGGCTGGGGGGGTACGGCGCGTACTCACGGGGGCTGGGGGGGGTACGGCGCGTACTCACGGGGGCTGGGGGGGGTAAGGCGTGTATGTGGGCACATGTCTCCATGGTTGCTATGGGAGTTCGGTGCGGACGGTGTTATTTCCATACGGTTGTAACATCGGACGCACGGGTTGGATCGTACTTGCGCGGTCGGACTTCACTTTTCACGTTTGTACGGTAAATCGTCCGAGGATGTGTCGGTCACATTTTCCGACCCGAGGACGTGTGGGGAATTATTCCCAATGCGATTCGTATGGACTTTTTCCCATGCGAATCGTACTTGGCAGTTTGTACGGCACTTGTACGATTCGTACGGTAAAAAGACCGGATACGAGTCGTACGGGGAAATTTTTTACAGTATCGTAATCGGCACCCAAGTCTCTAGGTCAATACATTGACCAATCTTAGTTTTCTTGCTGTGGTGCTTAGACTGGCTAGAGGGACTGTGGTGATGTGGCACCACAGAAGCAACCATGGGAGGGCCCTTTGAGCTGTAGTGTCTTAAGCCTATGAGCGCCAGGACCCCACAGTTGGGGGCGGACCCAATGAGAGACTTACGTAACCATTTGAGGAGGTGTTATGGTGTGGCTATTAACGGTTAGGAGATATTGAGTTCAGTTGAATGTTGTACGCTTATGAAAAGAGACAGCAGTTATGAGGTCCATGTGAGGTGTGTTCATTTTGCATGCTCCCTGGCTGGGAAGGGTGCTACAACTGTCGATGAGTGCGGGATCTGTGCCCCATAGAAACAGGACCGCTCTCCCTGAGAGTTTGCAAAGCTACAGCACACTGCTCGTGTGTGCCATGTGCGCTTGTTCGAGGAGAATCAATTCGAAGTTAGCGTGTGTGGAATCGAAGCCCCACTCCAGCCCATATACGGCCCTTGAAGAAGTTGAAGGCCCTAAGAGTGCACTCGAAAAGCCCGCCAGAAACCCACTGTTTAAACCAAATGAAGAAATATTGCACCACAGTTTAACACAGAGCCATCAATGATACAAAGCGAAGTACTAAAGGCAGCCACAACTAGGTACGGTGCAAAAAGTTGAAAGCAGTAATGAACAAGTGCGAGAGATGAAACCAACACTTACCGTCAAAAAAGAGGATGGCGCCTTACGACCTCCAATTAGGCATTACAACCCAAGTACACTCACATGGCCAGTGCTTGTAGAAGGAAAAGCCCAGAAGGACAACTGCTGTCACCTGAGCAGCATATACTCTCAACAGCAGTTGAAAAGAGCGCAAAGTATGATGCCGTTGTGTTTCTGAAACCATCACCACCATTCGACATGGCAAAAAAGCGAATAATTGGCGCCAGATGGACTGCATGGATAGAGACCTCTGATGACTTCGTAGATACTCTGGAAGAAGTAAATGACAAGAAAATCATTAAATATTTAAAGGATCTTGCTGGTGATGGAGTAAAAGATGGGATAAAGGAAATCTCACAGATTGAGACAATCTTGTACCGTCAAATTAAAGAAGCATTAGAAGACAAGTTCAATCTGATGCCAAAAGATGACTATGAAAGGTACATTTTCAATCAAGCGATACAACAAGTTGGCGAAATGAAGGATGAATTTGTTGATGGACTTGATGTGCTTATCAAACATTGTAAATTTTGTGAATTTAATGATGAAGAAGCCATGCGCCTAAGAGTCATTGATGGCTGTCTTTTGGAATCATTCAGAAGATGCATGTTGAGAGAGATGCTCAGTTTAGAAAAAGTGTTAATGGCTGCAAGAGCCAAAGAAAGAGCAGATCGGCAAGCTGCCGACATGGCAGCTGGAACAGCAATGGTGAATCAGCACTAATCACTTGCACGAAGAGCAAATACACGTGTAAAGTAGACACACGTAAGCCGACATCCTCTTAGGAAGTAAAGCTGTGTTTTCCGATGTGGATTTTCATTTCCACATGAAAGCAAATGTCCAGCCATTGGGCAGAAGTGCACAGGTTGCAGAAAGGAAAGCCACTTCATAACATTTGCAAGGCAAAAGAGAAACCATGTGTGTCACGGCAAGACAAGAAAATGGATGCCAGAAAGTTCCAGAAGCCTACAAAGACAAAAAGCAACCTCAATTGTGATAGGTTCATCCAACAAAGATTCTTCAATGTCACAAATGAGCGGCAGTGATAAGGGTGACTGTGCGATGGGTGATGGGACAGAATAATGAGTAATAAATATCGACTGACATTAACATCGAGTGAAAAGTATTGTGGAATGGAAATATCAAGTGCAAAAATATCGTTGTCAAGAATATCGATTTCAAGGTATGTAATATCGATTTTTATTTTTTGTTATGTATATTGTTATATATTTTATATGTATATGATGTAGGATTTTTGTTTAAATATATTGTCTGTTTTGTAATGTATTTGTAAAAATTGTAGTAGTTATTACATTTTATTGAAGTAATTTTTATTATTTTTGGTACCGTAGCGGGTTGTGGGTTTGTGGGGATACAGGGTGGGAAGTAATGTAATTATAATAAATGAATGTTTATTTTTATAAATATTATTTATTTAATTAATAAATAATAATGCATTTTGTTAATAGTGTAATTACTTTTTTAATTGTTAATATTAATTATTTAATTGGTAATTATTTGGTAATTAATTATGTTAAATTTGAATATAATGTTTTTAATTTAATGTTTATATGTGGGTTGTGGAGGGTTCTAGGGGTGGAGGGTGTGAAGTAATTTATGTGATTTTAATTAATTATTAATTAATTGTTAATTAATGTTACTTATTTAATTGATCATTAATTATGTTAATAGTGTAGGTTTTTTATTTTTTTATTTTTATGAGTGGGTTGTGGGATTTAATGGTGTACAGGGTTGGAAGTTATTTAATTGTAATGAATCGTTTTTTAATTAATATGAATTATTTAATTGATAGTTAAATAAGTTAATTGTGCTAGTAATTAATTTTTAATTTAGGTGTGGGTTGTGCAGTTTCCAGGGGTATATGGTGGGAGGAAATTATAACTAAACTTATTTTATGAATTACATTTGTTAATAAATAGTTTTTAAGAAGAATTTTTTATATGTAAAATAATATTGCATTACACTTTTTATATTGTTTATAATATTTTTATATGCTTTTATTTTTAGGGAATGTTTTAATTTTCATTATTTGTTCACATGTAATATATATTACATTTTAATTTTTTTAACATTTTTATTTTGATTTTGAAATCTGTTTTTGTAGAAATTGTTTTTGTTTGTAATATAGTACTGACTGTAGTAGGAATAAAATATATTTTTTACATTTTAAAATCCAACACCTTTTCTACTGTTGCACTGACTGGAGTGGGAATAGTACATTTTACATTTCCGCAATCCAACACTTTCCCTACTGTTGCACTGACTGGAGTGGGAATAGTAAAATGTACCCTTCACTGTCAGCCACCCAACACCCACAAGATGTCACTATGCTACATTCCTTTTTTGGGCATGCCCAGCTGTTGTTCAAGGTACATTTGTGACTTTTCAACAGTGAGTTCCCTATGGAGAAACCTGACTAAACTAAATGCCCAGTTCCAGTGGTCCTCTAAATGTGACCAAAGCTTCAAAAGGATGTTGAAAATGCCACTTAGATGGCTTACTTTGATCCTAAATTACGTAGTGAGATTACTGTTGATGAGAGCTCGTGGGGCTGGGAGCAATCCTCACTCAACATAATGGATATCCAAATGCTCAGCGACACATTGTAGCGTGTGCTAGCTGAAGTCTGTCTGACACAGAACATGCCAGTGAAGAAGAGTCTGGCTGTGGTGTGGGCATGCAAACACTTTCATATGTTTCTTTATGGAAAGCACTTCATAATTGTTACAGACCACCAAGCATTGTTCACCATATTCAGAAACCCAAAAGCTAAGATGCACCTCGCATTGAGAGTTGGGGGTTGCATTTACAGGAGTACGACTATACAACTGTGGATAAGCCAGGCGAGAACCAAAACTCAGCAGATGACTTCTCACGAGTACCCTTACATCGGCACAGCTCAGCATCGAAAACAGTTGAAGAGTACATCAACTTCATTGTATGGTCCAGCATACCAGAGACCTTATCCATTGAACAAACCATTGCTGCTACAAATGCTGATAAAGACATGCTTGCCCCAGCGCAGTCATGGAGACAAAGTGTTTGACCTCAAAGTGATGATGTTGAATTTCAAAAGTTAAAGAATATACAGGATGAACTATCTATCACTAGAGACTGCATTGTGTTGAGAGGTTCATGTACCGTCATACCCAAGAGTCTCTGACAGCAAAACATTGAACTCGCTGATGAAGGACATAGTGACAATGTCGCCACGTGAAGACCCTCGAGAGATTGAGTGTGGTTTTATCGCTTGGACGAGCGAGATAAGAGGCAATTAAAGGAGTGCCACTCATGTAATTACCTTGTTCCCAAAGTGACAAAGCATCCACTAACCATGACCGATCTTCCTGCACTTCCAAGGGAAAGAGTGGCCGTTGACTTCTTTGTGCCACTAACAAATGGATGTCATCTCATGGTAGACATTGACCAGTATTCCCGTTTTCCTGTGGTGGAGGAAATATCATCAACAACACATGACAAGGCCATTGAGCAGCTGTACGACATCTTTGCAGCATGGGGCATCCCAGACATTCTTAAATCTGACAATGGTCCACCGTTCAATAGCAAGGAATTCAAAGATTTACTAATTAGACTCAATGTCAAGCAGCAAAAGAGAACACCCTTGTATCCCCAAGCTAAAGGTGTCATAGACCGATTAATGGGCACCCTAAACGAATGATTCAATGTGCATCGAGGGAACTGAGCTGGGTCAGACCTTATGTCAAGCTCTCTTTGCCTATCATTCGACTCCTCACTCCCTCACTAGTGAGAGTCCTGCCACCTTGCTGTTTGGGAGAGCTGAAAGAACCAAACTACCACAGTGGACCACTGATTGAACTTGGACTACTGATGTGGTTCGTGCCACTGACACTGCTCAAAAAACATAAAATGAAGACAGATCAACGTCGGAAACTCAGGAACTCATCTTCAACAAAGGTGACTGGGTCCTTGTCAAACAAAAACAGAAACAGAAAACAGATCCTCCATTTGCTGTTGAGTCTCTGAAAGTTGTGACGCAAAAGAGACACATGATAACTGTGCAATGTCCTGGAAAATCCAGCACAAGGGATTTGTCACATTTCAGACCTCTATCTTGACATTTTTTTGCCCCTGTAACGGACTGGATCAAACATCAGCTCCTGTATGCTCTGTGTCCTCTAAGGGTGATTCTCAACTACCTCAGACCACGCGATCTGGCCGAACAGTGCAAGCATCTAGACGACTTATCAAACAAATATAATGGTGCTGTTCTTTACACCTTTTTATTTAACAGGGGGGAGATGTAGTGTCTTAAGACTATGAGCTCCAGGACCCCGCGATTCCAAGCAGACTCAATGAGAGAATTGTGTAACCATGTGGGGAGGTGTTAAGGTATGGTTATTAATGGTTAGATATTGAAAAGTTCATTCAAATGTTGTACACGGATGAATAAAAATGGCACTTACGAGCTCCGTCTGAGGTGTGTTCATTTTGCATGCTTCCAGGCTGGGTAGTACGCGACAACAGCTCTTAACAATAGACCCCTCTCACCTTTTACCCACAAACACAGGCAGATAGAGTCAAACCACACAAAGATACCTGCAAGAATAAGAGAGCGAAAAGTACACAATTGTCTGAATAGAAAATAGGAGGAAGCACACAAAAGGTAATCAGTAATAGCAGATTCTATTATGGGAAAGAAAAACATTTGATATCTTTCTAATCGCCGAAGACTTCAAGAAAGGCTCTTGCGTCATATACTGTCAATAATGTACATTGTAAATTTATGCCAATGCCATACATTTTCAAAGCTGCTAAGTAGTTTTAAATCCTCGAGTCATCTTTTTTAATTTGTGCTTGGTTTGCCACAATCTCAGTATTGATATTTTCACCGCAGTCAATCCAGAGATGAGAGGTACATTTTCTCTTTCAAAGATACAAGCAATGGTTTAGCTGAAAAGGATGTGGGTCCTCTACAAGTAATAAGTCCGCAATTTTCATTTTACTGGGAAATAAGTACCCCATTGTAGCACTTGACTCTCTCAGGGTAGAGAAGCAGAGTAGTCCAAGTCCTGCCCAGGAGAGGTGATGTGGTCTAGTCGACAACAAAACTCAACAAATTATTGTTCAATCAGTGCTTTTTCTCTTGAAAAGGTAAATTTCTTTTATTTAAATTACAAATATATACATCAGGTAGACGGAAAATACCTGTGATGACATCCCCATCTGACCTTTCACCCCCAGTGGGTCCTAAACCCCAGAATCACAATGATCCCTGCCTATACCAGATGCAACATCGACATATAAGGGGTGCCATTAGATATATGGCATGATTACTGGCTTTATCAAGGGGCCATCACAATAATATATATATATATAACGCAGACCTACAGGCTTTGTCAGGGTACCACATTCATATATGTAGGTTGGGATTTTTGGCTTTGTCAGGGTGTTACAACATTAGCAACCGTAGCCACAAGTTAGAATTCACCACAATATCAACATTAAAACTAGTGCTGTGCGAAACTCGCCTAATGTGGGGTACCGTAATTTTCAGAATTATTGGAAAGTTACACAACATTAAGCATAATTACGCAAACTGCATCTCCCATTCAAACAATTGCTCTAACGGTCCACCCAGGTAAAACTAAACTAAAAAATGGAGTTGATTTCCGTTCAGAACACTGCCACTCTCGTATGAATGTGTAGCTTTGGGCTTAATAATTACCTGAATGGTCCACTCAGGTTAAAATGTTTGCTGACTGCCCACATAAAAGTAACGGCTGCTTGCAATCGAAACACTGCAGCTTGCGTCCAGATTTGTAGTTTTGCATTTGCAAATTACCAGAATTGTTAGTTTGGGTATAAAATCTACTGGAAATGCCACTTGTGTTAAAATATTCTTGCATTCGACTATTAATGGGAGAAATTGCTGAGAAAGCGGTTTCATGGACCTATAGGACGATAATTAACAACAAGCCGGACACTCTACAGAAGTTGCGGGCGAAATGGGAAGCAGAGTTAGGTGAGATGGACGACTTAGATTGGGAAATGGCACTGATGCACCCACGTGAGGTGGCTATTAAGTCCAGGCTCCGACTGATACAATTTAAATACCTGCACAAAGCATATTATGATAGGGCGCGACTACATCGTATAGGAAGGGCGGAAACACCGGATTGTTTGAGATGTGGAGTGTCACGGTGTAAATTTTTTCAAACGGTGTGGGACTGCTCAAAGATTCAACAGTATTGGGCCAACATGCTGGGAAGTTTGGGTACGGTCCTAGGAGAGACGATACCACACAGTCCGCGGTTCGTATTGCTGGGGATATCCACTGACATTGATCTCCCTAAACCAAAGTTAACCTTACTTCAGTTAGGATTGGTGGTTGCGAAACGTGACTTGGCCAAGGCATGGGGGGCTGTGGTGATTCCGTCACTAACGGAGTGGGAAAAAAGTATGGATATGTATATGCTGGGGGAAAAGACAACCTATAAAGCACGGGGTTGCCCCAAAAAGTTCTGGAAAATATGGAAGCCATGGTTGACACACTATGGGTTGTCGCTCTCTGATTTACAGTGATCTCTACCGATGGACTTGTGGGTTATGCAGTTGAAAGATGCTCCCAACTAATGTATGAGATTTTAGAACAGTTACTAGATCACCCACCACTTTTGTTGTTGTATGATGCCGATGTCTCGCTGAAGGTGCCACTGTGTGCTGCTATTAATCAATGCCTTTGTAATGTATGAAAGAAAATGTTAATAAATACATTTATAAATAAAAAAAAATAAAAGTTCTTGCATTAAATATTTCTCCTCAAAATTATCCAATGTCGTATCCTCTGCATTGTCTCACAATTTGTTATGCAAAATTACCAAATGTCTGCAAATTACACTAGCATAATTAAAATTTTGTCCAGGCCTAATCAAAACCAATGAGAACAAAAATCATATCCAAAGGCAGTCATTATAAACATAGGCAATGAATTGTGCATCATTACAACTCTTAATAAAGCATTTGTATTGAAAACAATCATAAACATATGTGTCAGAGTCTTTCCTTACTTGCTTCAAGACACATAATGTAGTCACTGTGGGGCCCCTCTATTTCAGTTCTGAAGATCAAAAGTTCCAGTTCAGAGAGTGCTTCAGACTAGCAAAAACCTTTCCTAAGGCCATAAACTCAACATGCCTGAAGCTTAGGGTCATTTTGATAAATTAACAGTGTGAAGGGGAACTGCTCCACTCCTGTAGCCCAGAAACTATTGGAGCAGCGCAATTTAGACTCCAACCTTAAACATCACAGTAATGCAATCATATCTGTGCACCTAACATTATATTTACTGTGAGCCTTAATTGATTAGTGTTAGAACTGGGGGTCTCTAGTTGGCAGAGGTAGGTACCTTTGAACAAATAGGGACCCTTGCTTCTAGTCAGGGTAAGGGGGTACACTCCTAAAATAACCCCTGCTCACCCCCTTGGTAGCTTGGCATGAGCAGACAGGCTTATCTCAGAGGCAGTGTGTAAAGCATTTGTGAACACATACAGTAATTGAGTGACAACACTACAGATGGACACCACACAGGTTTTTATATAAAAAAGTATTCTTTATATAGACTTATCACAAGACCACAAAAATCCACAATACTGTACTTCAAAAATGGTAGAAATAGCTTAGTTCTCTTAAGATGGTAAATGTGACACTTCAAGTTCAATGTACCTTTGGATGCGTAACGCCATACAACGAAAGTGTTTCAGGGAAGGTGATGCGTTGGTTCCTTACACGCAAGAACGGTGATGCGTCGGTTCCCTACTGCTGCATAGAGGACGGTGATGCGTCGGTTCTTCTCTGCATGGGGAGGTGATGCATCGGTTTCTTACTGTGCTTCCGTGGTGGTGCGACCCGCAACACCGTGATGTGATGAAGATCCGGTGCAATGAATCAAAATTGCGTCTTCTTCTTGATGCGACAACGATGCGTGCCCGCCCGATGGCCGTGCGGCAACTCAACGAATCTTCTGAGCCGCGACAGGCCCTGCGACACGCTTCTCTGGTGATGCGACGGCGTGTGCTGTAACGGCGACACCCTTCTCCAGGGATGCGGGGCACCACGGTGATGCGATACGACAGCGGCGGCACGCTTTCTCAGCGATGCGACGACAGCGGCTACAGCAGTGACACTATTCTCTGGTGATGCGACGGCATTTGCTGCGACGGCGACACACTTCTCCGGTGATGCGAGGCGCTTCGGGTGATGTGATGGAGACAGCGGTGGTACGCTTCTCCGTTGATGCGACGGCGTGTGCTGCAACGGCGACACTCTTCTCCGGTGATGCGACGACAAAGGCTGCGGCGGTGACATGCTTCTTCGTCTAGAGTCCCGCTTCCAGCTCCCAGCGAAACGCATTCTCTCAGAAGGCCCAGCTCAACAGCAGGCACTTCAGTTCCCAGCAAGGGAAGGCAGGTGAGCTGGTTGGTGAAGTCTGTTGTCCCTGAGACTTCAGCAGGAGGCAAACTCTATCTCAAGCCCTTGGAGATCCTTTACAAGTTGATTTGAAAAGCACAAAGTTCCTTTCTCCTTTCTTTGGCAGTCAGGCAACCACTGCAGGCCAATCCCCCAAACAGCACTCAGCTTAGGGATAGTCTCTTCCTCAGTTTCTCTGGTTCCTCTACTCATCAAAGGTTCTTCTTGTTTCCCAAAGTGATCTAAAATTCTGGGGTCTGGGTCCCCCCTTTTATACTCATATTCTCTTTGTTCTCTGAAGGCAGACAGGTCTTTGCCTAGTCCAAACCAGTTCTGGTCAGTCCTGGAGCGCTTTGTTTACATGACTCCTTCTTTCCTTTCACAGTGTAGGCCAGGGACATCAGACGCACCACAGGAGGTTGAGCCAGCATTGTGGAGGGAAGGCACAGCCCTATTCAGGTCCCAGGTGCAACTCCTCCCACCCATCAAAATGCAGATCTCTCTATTCAGCCCTGTGCTGACTCACCCTGTCTCCTGGAATCCCCCAGCCCCTGTCACTCAAACTCCAGACAAGGAATACACAACATAGCAGAGGCAGGCTTAGATAGTTAGGCAAGAAAATACCTACTTTCTAAAAGTGGTATTTTCAAACACAGAATGTTAAAACCAACTTCACTAAAAGATGTATTTTATCATTCTGAATTCAGGCATACTAAACTCGAATTTCTACCTAGTTCCCTGAGTCAGTTAGGATTATAAGATGTTATAATCAAACTGCCCATGTTGGCCTTTGGGGAACAGGTAGTCTTGCAATAGTGAAAAACGAAAATGGCTGTAATTCACTGTTAGGACATGCCACACACATCAGGGCATGTCCTACCTTTTACATACAATGCACCCTGCCCATGGGCCTACCATAGGGGCGACTAATATGCAGAAAAGGGAAGGTTTAGGGACTGGCAAGTGGGTGTACTTGCCCAGTCAACATGGCAGTACCAGACTGCCCACAGGCTCTGCAATGGCAGGCCTGAGACACACTTTACAGGCTGCTTCTGTCGGTGGCACAGCCAGCGCTGCAAGCCCACGAGCAGCATTTGATTTACAAGCCCTGGGCACACGCAGTGCACTGTACTAGGGTCTGACAAGTAAACCAAATAAGCCAATCATGGAGTCACTAATCCATACATCAATTTACAATAGAGAGAGCATATGCACTTTAGCACTGATCAGCAGTGGTAAAACGCCCAGAGTCATAAAACCAACAAAAACAGGTCAGACACAATACAGGAGGAAGGCAAAAAGTTCAGGGATGAGCCTGCAAAAAGGGCCAAGTCCAACAATTAGCATGAGTAAAGCATTTAAATTCATCACTGAAATGTATTCACCGTAGAAACTAGAGATTTATATACATGTGTGCACTAATGTTTAGTTTAAATATGAATTATGTATTCTTCATTACGTTTTACATTTACATTTCAATTTATATTGCCTATGCACACATGTATTCTTTTGCTCACTTCTTGCAGTTCATTTAAAGTTACACATGTGCATGTAAAATCATGTATTCGAAATTCACATTAAATGACCATTTAAGTTAGCCTGAAGACCTCAGTTGAAATGCTTTTTGTTTGACAGAATGTTTTCCCTTTTTCCCTTGCAGATTCCTTATCATGATTTATGTTAGTTAGTAAAAGGTTTATTGTCTGTATTAGTTGGCTGATCAAGAGGCCTGTGAGAGACTTAGCAGTGAACTTGGAGGAACAATGATGGAAAGTAGCTTTCTGTTTACAGTAAAGGCTGAGAATGGCAACCTTAGTCTGGTGCCTTGGGAATTCAGAGCAATGTTGCAGAAGCACATGATTAGGGCTCTGATTGGATATTGGTAGTGTGGACAGAGATAACATGTTTGAATCTCCTGTTCTTTTACATCAGTACTCATTTAGTTAGTTTTGTGTTAGAGTGTGGTTGGAGTTAGGCAAAAGGAGAGATTCCTTTTAGACTTATAGAGGTGCAGACCTCTCTGCTTGCCTTATTCTTGCAAGTATGAAGCTTTATGCTAAAAGCGTATTTCCTTTTCTTTTGGACTTCTACAGACGTCTAAACATGCTGACATCTATCGCTTCTATTGCTCTCAATTAGAAACCATTGCTAGATGATCCTATATTTGACCCATGTTAGAAAAGAGAAAGGGCAGTTTCTTTATTGAACATTTGTTTACCTTTATTTGCTAATATATGTTTATGGCTGTCACAATTCTGTATCTCATTTTATTGCGTCTCAACCAACTAAGATATTTGACTTTCCCTATTGTACTAATTTACTTATTGAAATTACATATGGCTTCAGTATTGACTGGATTGATTGGTAATCCAAATGAAACCCTTTAATCAATTTCAATCCAGTTTCAATTTCAATAACTTTATTAGGCAAGTAGAAACAGCCATAAAAGTACAAACAATTATAAAACCATTCAAGCAGTATAATTCATGAAACAATAAAATCCTTTAAAATATCATCACATAACATGTACAGTCATAATCCCTGGACTGAATCTAACACAATACGTTTCCTTGAATAAATAGCTTTTAAAATAAAAAAGGGCAATACTAAAATACACTAATTGATGATTTAGTGCAAGCAGAAATGTCAGTCCAGCATTATAGTTTTTTATATTCTGCATAATAAAAAGGGGCTTCAAATATTGACATTGAAACTAAAATAAAGTGCTCTCTGCGTTGCTTACTCATTCCGTCACAGTGTCAAAGGGTTTTGTCAGATATGGAATGGTGCATCAGTTGGTTGCATTTCCGAAGATGAATACTTATACCTCTAAGTCTAGTTATTATGACATACCGATGTGGGTTGTTTTCAACACACATCAAATACTCCTGACACCCCTCCCTTTTCTCTAAGGGCATATATGTAGCAACTTTCATTTTCTTTGTCTCTACACAAAGTCTAGCTTCAGACCTATGCAGAAAAAAGTGGCCTTAAGTGACTCTTGGTTAATGCTAATAACTGGGATGGCTCCTCCCCCACTGCCAAATTAAACATATACTTAAACTTGGGAACCTATTAATCAGATTCATTGATTCCTGGTCTTCATTGTGGAGTTATATAGGCTTCACAAGCTAAATTTTATTGTTGCTGTTTTCTCCATTCTAATGCTTCATGTCAGCTACAAAGGTCCAGAAAGTCTGTGAGTAAAATCTTAGGTAAAATGACTGGGAGATCACAGTTTATAAGGTCCAGGACTCTCCAGCACTCTCCATTATACATGTTGATGTTACTCTCGCCCATTTTGGGGCACCAGAGAATACAAATGATTACCCAAATTTGCTGATGTGGGGCATTTAGGGGAGCTCCATGCCAGTATTTATAAATATATAATGAGCGGCATCACCCGCTGTGCCTACCTTTACATGTGGCTTCATGCCATGGTATTTCTTTTTGCTTCCTTTTGTTTTGGGTCCCCTATCCCAAACCAAGACCCCTACGACCCTGTTGGCTCCCTGCAAGCAGCCCCCATGTTACACTGGAGCTGGAAGTTGCTTTGTCCTCCCAGGACAGGTGGCAGCAGCTTCTTTTCTGGGCTCCCAACCATGGCTGGAGCAAGACAGAGTCCCCTGCCTGCAAGCGTAGGCAAAGAGATAAGAGACTAGTGCACCTGGCCCTGTGGCTGCACCCTTCTTTTGCTCTTTGTTCTACCGGGGTGTGGGGCCCCAAGCACATTCTTGTGTAAGGTCCTTGGGGGCCAAAATCTGGCTCACGTAGAGGGGCACCACACACACACATGCCTCTTCCCAGGACAGTTCAAATTAATAATGAGCCAACAACTGGGCCCCATTCCACCCTGGGGGTATTTCTCAAAAGAGCAGCCGAGCGCCACACACATTCTTTTTTTTCATGCTTAACATAGGAAAAAAGGGCATAACTCCTGCCCCGGTGGGCCGATCTTCTTCATCTTCAGCATGTTTTGCTCCTGGTGGTCAGGCCTATCTACCAGAAGCCTTTTCAACAGGCCTCCTGACCTCTTAAGGCGTGCTTTCTGTGGCCAGCTGGATTTGCTGGCTCCCTGTGCCAGCCTTCTCCGGTGCTCTACTCTTGACGGGGAGAGGGGCATCTTGACTCTTGAGCAGCCCCTTTGCTACCAGCCAGCACAGCACCCTTCTGCCTGCATTCCTCAGGCATCAGAGCCTCCTGGCTGTCTTGCAGAATACCTGTGGGGGCAATGGAGTCCTGATCCTTCCCCCATCTGGTCCTCAGAGGCCATAAGGGGTCTAGTGCCTCTGGCCTTGGAGACACACATCCTAGTCCCGGGGGTCAGCTGGTGATAAAGTCCTTAGTTCATCTTGGCAGGGCATCACATGGCTTTTCTTTCCATCTGGGCATCCTTTTTACCATTGCCATCTCCCAGGTTCAGGGTCTTCTCACCTGTCTCTCTCTGTGCAAGGGTTTGAAACAGGGGAGGAAAGTTCTGGATGTAAGGCACCCCTGGCCAATGCTAGGATGCCACATCATCCTTTACACCCAATTGTCCCAACCCTTCAACAGAGGATTCTGGGACAATACATCATGGAAACCTCATGTTTTCTCTGGTCAGAGCTCCCCTGGAGGCCTCAGCTCCGCCCCTAGCTGACAACACTGCTAGATACCTTCCCACCAAAACTTCAAAGGCGAGCCCCTACTGTGTTGGCTCCAGAGGCCTGGCCCTCCCGTTCTGATCAAGTGGGCCTGGGCTGTCCCATCCCAGGTGGAGGGTGACAAGCTAATTATCAGATGCAGTTTTCCCCACTCCCCTTTCCTCTTCCAGGAACTGGGCCATCACTGACAATTGCTCTTTTTTGTGGAGAGGCTTTTGTTCCCTCTGTTGGGGAGCAGAGTAATGAACTTGGACCTGGAGGTGGGACAAAGATCTGGAATCTGATTATGAAGAGCCCCTTCTGCGACAGGCTACTTGTGGGCAAATACCGGGCTGGCTATGCAGGACAGTAGTCTCACACGCACGGCCCATACACGTGCACACACATGTTCATACTTAACCAGCCCAATACCCCTTACCCTAGCTGCGCAGCAGCTCTCTCACCTTAAAAGGCAGACACTGGAGTTAAACACTCTGTCCAGTTATAGTGAATTTACATAAATGAGACTCAAGTAGTGAGATTCACACACTGTAAAGGTTCAAAAACCGAGTAGCCATGAGCAAAAAATCCTGGTGGACTAATTGAGTGGAACACATTTTCTACAAAAAGAGGTCTAATTTACAAAACTACAGCATGACCCTCAATATATGTCTTTCTTTACTGCAGCTCCAGGAAGTGCCTTTTTCACACTTGCCCCATCTGTGCCTGTGGACTAGAGTGCAGCATTTACTCTAAATTACCCTCTGCTGAGTTAACCTAAAATCAGGGTCCAGTGATTTAGAGTCTCAATCTGTTGCCTGGTAGACAATCCGCCAGCCCACCAGGCCAGTAAAGGCTATAGTCTCATCTCACCTGGAAGAAGAATGCCTGCCATATTTAAGGATCTCCCCATTCAGACGGGGATCTTAGTGCCTTCAGTGTAGCTGTGGCTAAGACGGCATGTCTCACTCCTCATTTCTAACACCTCCTCTTCATTCGCTTCTCTCCCTATAATGAGTGAAAATGGTGATGTTATTAGTTGTGCCCACCGTAGAGAAGCGTTTTATGCTGGTAATGATCTGCATGAACATCAAAGTAAAAGTTACTTTGCTATTTGTCAGGTTCGAATGGTGTCATAGCATGCTTTTAACCCCTATGCTGCTAGGCCTTTTCCTCCCCTGTGCTAAGGGGTAGTTCGTGTTTAGGCCCCTGTAACCTTTTGACCAACTTAGGTATCCATACCAAATTTGAGTCCTTTTTTTCCAACATCATGGGGATTCTAAAGGTACCCAGGGTTTGTGGATTCCCCTGGAGGGGACCAAGAAATTGGCCAAAATATCACTACATTTAGTTTTTTGGGGGAAAAATGGGAAAAAAGGGCTCTAGATGAAAGCATCTTGATTTTTCCCTGCAAATTATCTCAAAAAAGGGGTTGTGGTGCTGAAATCACCATCTTCCCAGCTTTCAGGGACAAGCAGACTTTTGTCAGAAAACCAACATTTTTTTACACAGTTTTGGCATTTTTCTGGGACATAGCCTATTTTTACTATTTTTTGTACTTTCAACCTCCTTCCAGTTAATGGTACAAATGGGTATGAAAGCAATAATGGATCCTGGAGAGCTATACATTTTAGAAAAGTAGACAAAATTCTAAATTCAGCAAGGGGTCATTTGTGTAGATCCTTCAAGGTTTCTACAGAGAAACTAACAGTTAAATATATGACAAATTGAACATTATTTGAAAAAAACAGCCATTTGTGTCAACGTTTTTACCTGTAACTTCTGATTAAGACAGCTGTATGAAAGCAATACACAGTTACATTTGCTGGACCTTTCTGGTTGTGGGGATATATAGGACTTGTAGGTTCACCAAGAACCCGACGAACCCAGAGCCAATAACTGAGCAGCGCCTTGCAATGTTTTTTTATTATGTACTGGGTATATAGCAATTATTTTGGGAAAATGTATACATGGAAAAATTAGCATGATAGACACCTATGTATTTCTGAAATGGGAACAAAATATAGAGTTTAGAAACAGTAGATATTTGCACATTTCCGAAATTGGGAGTACCCATACTAGCATGAGAATTATAGATCATTTTTCAAAATGACTTCTTTTTACACATTGTCTTTCATTTGGAAGCCAGAAATGCATCAAAAGTCAATAGGTAATAACAGTTGCTCTACAATTCTGAGTTTCCCTAAGTCTCCCGATGACAATGGTACCTCACTTGTGTGGGTAGGCCTAGTGCCCGCGACAGGAAATGGCACAAAACGCAACGTGGACACACCACATTTTCACAGTGAAAAATTACCCTTTTTTTGCAAAGTGCCTAGCTGTAGTTTTTTAACCTTAGCTCTGCCGGCACCTAGGGAAACCTAGCAAACCTATACATTTTTGAAAACTAGACACCCAGGGGAATCTAGGATGGGGTGACTTGACCGGCTCTCACCAGATTCTGTTACCCAGAATCCCTTGCAAACCTAAATATTTGTCCAAAAAACACATTTTCCTCACATTTCTGTTATGGAAGTTCCGGAATCAGTGTCGATCCATAAAATTACACCCACCCCGCGTTCCCCAAAGTCTTCCAAGAAAAATGGTACCTCACTTGTGTAGGTAGGCCTAGTGCCGGCGACAGGAAATGGCCCAAAACGCAAGGTGGACACACCACATTTTCAGAGTGAAAAATGACCCATTTTTTGCAAAGTGCCTAGCTGTAGTTCTTGAACCCTAGCTCTGCCGGCACCTAGGAAAACCTAGCAAACCTATACAATTTTGAAAACTAGACAGCCAGGGGAATCCAGGATGGGGTGACTTGACTAGCTCTCACCAGGTTCTGTTACCCAGAATCCCTTGCAAACATAAAAATGTGTCCAAAAAAGCACATTTTCCTCACATTTCTGTGGTGGAAAGTTCTGGAATCTGTGTGGATCCACAAAATTCCACCCACCCCGCGTTCCCCAAAGTCTTCCGAGAAAAAATGGTACCTCACTTGTGTGGGTAGGCCTAGTGCCCGCGACAGGAAACGGCCCACAATGCAAGGTGGACACACCACATTTTCAGAGTGAAAAATAACCCTTTTTTTACAAAGTGTCTAGCTGTAATTTTTTAACCCTAGCTCTGCCGGCACCTAGGGAAACCTAGCAAACCTATAACATTTTTAAAACTAGACATCCAGGGGAATCCAGGATAGGGTGACTTCACTGGTGCTCACCAGGTTCTGTTATCCAGAATCCCTTGCAAACCTAATTTTTTTTCAAAAAAACACATTTTCCTCACATTTCTATGATGGAAAGTTCTGGAATCTGCGTGGATCCACAGAATTCCACCCACCCCGCGTTTCCCAAAGTCTTCCAAGAACAATGGTACCTCACTTGTGTGGGTAGGCCTAGTGCCCGCAACAGGAAACGGTCCAAAATGCAAGGTCGACACACCACATTTTCAGAGTGAAAAATTACCCTTTTTTTGCAAAGTGCCTAGCTGTAGTTTTTTAACTCTAGCTCTGCCGGCACCTAGGAAAACCTAGCAAACATATACATTTTTAAAAAGGAGACACCCAGGGTAATCCAGGATGAGGTGACTTGACTGGATCTCACCAGGTTCTGTTCCCCAGAATCCCTTGCAAACCTGAAAAATTGTAAAAAAAAAAAAAAAATCCTCACATTTCTCTGGTGGAAAGTTCTGGAATCTGCGTGGATCTACAAAATTCTACCCTCCTCGCGTTCCCCAAAGTCTTCTGAGAAAAATGGTACCTCACTTGTGTGGGTAGGCCTAGTGCCCGCAACAGGAAACGGCCCAAAACGCAAGGTGAACACACAACATTTTCACAGTGAAAAATGACCCTTTTCTTTGCAAAGTGCCTAGCTATAGTTTTTGAACCCTAGCTCTGCCGGCACCTAAGGAAACCTACCAAACCCATACATTTCTGAAAACTATACACGCTGGGGATTCCAGGGAGGTATGTCTTGCGTGTATCCCCCAATGTTTTTCTTACCCAGAATCCCCTGCAAACCTCAAATTTAGCTGAAAAAATCACTTTTTCCACACATTTTTGTGTGGGAAAGTTATGGCATCACCAGGCTGACACAAATTCCCTACCACCCAGCGTTCCCCCAGGTCTCCCGATAAACATGGTGCCTCACTTATGTGGGAGGCCTAAGTACCCACTACAGGCAAGGACCCAAAACGTATTGAGACATGTGAGAAGTTGGCCTGGTATATGATGTTCACTAGTTAAAGTGACCACCTTGTACCATGCCAAGCAACCCTTATGGTGTGGTTGTAAGTCAACCTTTTCGGACTAGCTGCCCTAGTGGTAGCGTAGGCTAAGCAGTCTTTGAGGCTAAACTTGTTAAAGCGTGTTAAGCAGGCTGTTTTACCAAATGTAACCCCCCTTTATACCAATGAAAGGACACCACACAGATATATATTGAAAATATATATGTATTTATTTCTCAAAGTATCCCCTAGACTCTTTATGAGCACAGGAGCACAAATCGTTAAACAAGACAACATTATAATACACAGAAGTTGCACTTTATATGGATGGGCCCTGGTGGCCACTCAAACCATATACTAAAATAGTGGTATAAGTACCACGAACAGGAAAGGAAAAAGGCCTAGGGCCTCTAGAATCGCTGGGCCTACAAGGAGCTAACTTCAGTTAGTGACCAGGAGGTCCACGGGTTGCGTGTGCAGTAAGGAAAGTCACACGCGTGCTCCCATAGGTTCTCAATGGGTGCGTAAAAGTTAAACAGTTACTGCAGAAAGGGTCTTCTGGGTGGACTACGATCTCAAGATTCGAAACACAGACACTAGAGATGATTCTCTACACTTGGGCACCGGAGTGCCAGCTTTACCTCACCCACAGGAAGCGGGTGCATAGGTCTCGAAGTGCGTCGGGTTTCTTCTATCGATTCAATGGAGCCTGATGACAAAGATGCTGCAGGCGGTCGGTCCAGAAGAGCTGCGTTGGATCCAAGGGTGGATCGGAGTTGTAGAAGACCTGAAAGCAGAGGGGACAGTGTTCACAGTCACTAGCCAGTGACCGGCGAGGCACCAGGTAGGTACCAGGCGATGTCGGGTGCAAACAGGTGGTGAAGGGTAGCTTGTCTCCGCAGCCACGTAGTCCCTGAAGGTCGACGACGTCCAGGAGTCGGTTCACGAGCTGTGCCACGCAGGCTCTCGCTGTCGGCGGTGTCGGCGACTCAAAAGAGGCAAACAAGCCTTGGCAAAGGCAGGAGTCGTGGAAAAAGATGAAAGCTGATTGTTCTGACCAGCAAGATCAGAGGGGCTGCTCTTTTGGAGAGCAGCTAGGGCCAGTCTGGAGCAACCAGACCAGCATCGTTGATTTTCAAATAGGTCGCCAAAATGGCCACTAGCCAACGGGCCAGGGACCGGGCAGGCGCGTCGAGATGCAAAGTGCAGAGGGGCCTCACGCAGATCGTGGAGATGCTGGAGGGCTCACCTTTGGTGGAGATGCTGCTTGGTGGTTGGGCTTCTCAGGACCCAAAGCACAACTTGGAGGGAGCCTCTGTCGTTGCGCTTGCAGCTTGTCGTCGGTCTTCCAAGATGGCTGGCTCCACGTGTCTCGGTGCCTCCACGGGTTCCTTCTTTGCAGGGACTGTGGATCGGGCGGTGAGAGGTCTGGAGGTCCAGGTCTTGTCGGGCTCTGGGCTCGGGCTCTGGCTGGAGGCGGCGGCAACGCAGACGTTCAATAGCTGGTTGGTGCTTGCGTTAGCAAGATGGTCACTCCCTGACCATAGGGGAGATTTCCTTCAGTCCTCTGTGCAGCAGAGCGTTGAAGTTCCCGTCTTCTTCTTGTGGTTAAGTTGATTCCAGGATGTCTGAAGTCTTAGGACACAGCTCCTACCTTTAAGCGGATTCTAGGGGCCGGACTACCTGCTAGGTCCCTCCCTAAGGGTGGGACCAGGAAGGGGGGTGGTTACACCCCCAATCCTTTGTCCAGCTCGCCCCAGGTCCGGGGCTGGTGTGCCCCACGACCGGTTTGAACTGGCATATGCACCGAGGCTCCTTGTGAGCCTCAGGCATGTCTGGTTTCTTTCAAGCCCTACCTGACCAATACACAAAATCCTGTCTGGGGTGGTGCTCGCACCTCCCCTGGCAGGAAACCCTTTGTCCACGTCTCCCAAGCTGGAAGGACTCCCAGCAGCAGGAGGGCAGACTTGTGTCTGGGGTGGCAGCATCCATTTTGTGGAGCTGAGACTATGTCTGATTTTACCCGGGTTTCAGGTACTGTACATGTCGTGTCCCTCTAGAAGGGTGGAATGCTAACCCCGTCGCCAGAATTGGCGAGGGATTAGTATTCCAATTCGGATGACACCTTACTCGACATGTTTTGATAAAGCCAAACCAAAGATAGCATTTAACCGCGAGGTTCATAATGCACTTAAGAGTATATGGTATGACGATATCTGGAAACGGTAGAAGGAAGTTGTTCCGACCACTGCAGACAGGCTCAGCTCATGCCAGAGCACCATCTCACATGGAACCAAGCACTCTGCCTTCAGGATTGTTAAGGCCTGCCATAGGAGTGACTTATAGGTTAACATGTGTCCCATTTAAGGTTAGGTATAGGTATACTACCCCTAAGTAAGAGGTGGTTACACCAACTTACCCCAGCTGATTGATCAGCCAGTTGTGTCAAATTTGTTAGGCCAAGCCTGGGGTGGCATAATACATGCTTCAGCCCCTGGCAGGCCTTAGATACACCAATGCCCTGGGTACCTAGTGTACACTGGTACAGGGGCTCACAGGGTGATCCACTTCCAATTGGTTATGCACCTAGGGTGCATAGTGTCAATTTAGTTAGAGAGAACAGCAGGCTGGGGGTCTGATTAGCAGGCCCACAGCCTCAATATGTCAAAAACCAGTGAAGCAAAATGCAAAGATTTGGGGTGACCATAGGATAGCAGACCCTACTCTCCTACACACCCGCCCCCCCAAACGCAGGGACATTAAACTAGCCTTGACCAGTCTCGTCTTCATGTCCTAAGTGGAAGTACCTGGAGAGACCATCTGCATTCCCATGGTCTGTACCTGGCCGGTGCTCCACTGTAAAGTCCATACCCTGTAGGGAAATGGACCACCTAAGCAGTTTGGGGTTTTCACCCTTCATCTGATTTAGCCACAAAAGGGGCTTATGGTCGGTCTGAATCTTGAAGTGAGTGCCAAACAAGTATGGCCTCAGCTTCTTCAGGGCCCACACCACAGCAAAGGCCTCCCTCTCAATAGCTGACCAATTCTTCTCTCTGGGGGTCAACCTTCTGCTAATAAAAGCAATGGGTTGGTCTTGACCATCTACATTAAGTTGTGACAGCACAGCTTCCACACCCAACTCAGAAGCATCTGTTTGGACAATAAACTCTTTGGAGTAGTCAGGACTTTTCAGGATAGGTGCAGAGCACATGGCCTTCTTCAGGTCATCAAATGCCTTTTGACAGCTTACTGTCCACTGAACCTTTTTGGGCATCTTCTTGGATGTCAGATCATTAAGAGAAGTCACAATGGACCCATAGTTCTTAACAAACTTCCTGTAGTACCCAGTCAAGCCCAAGAAAGCTCGAACTTGAGTCTGGGTGGTTGGAGGAGACCAGTCCTTGATGGTATGTATCTTACTCTCCAGTGGTTGAACTTGGCCTCCACCTACAAGGTGGCCCAAATACACAACCTTACTCTGCCCTATCTGGCACTTAGTAGCCTTGATAGTGAGGCCTGCCTTTTGCAGAGCCTCAAGTACCTTCTTCAGGTGGATCAGGTGATCCTCCCAGCTGGAGCTAAAGACAGCAATGTCATCAAGATATGCTGCACAAAAGTCATCCAACCCAGTAAGGACTTGATTCACCAACCTTTGGAAGGTGGCAGGTGCATTCTTCAGACCAAAGGGCATCACCAAAAATTGATAATGCCCACCTGGGGTTGAGAATGCTGTTTTGGCCTTAGACTCCTCAGCTAATCTGATTTGCCAATAGCCAGCTGTCAAGTCAAATGTGCTCAAAAACTTAGCAGAAGCTAGTTTGTCTATGTGCTCATCTGCCCTTGGAATAAGATGTGCATCTGTCCTAGTGACAGCATTGAGTCCTCTGTAATCCACACAGAACCTCATCTCTCTCTTGCCATCTTTGGTGTGAGGTTTGGGGACCAGAACCACTGGGCTAGCCCAGGGGCTCTCTGAGGGTTCAATGACACCCAGTTCCAGCATTTTGTGTACCTCAGCCTTTATACAGTCCCTGACGTGGTCAGGTTGTCTGTAAAGTTTGTTCTTCACAGGCAGACTGTCACCAGTGTCCACCACATGGGTACACCAGTCAGTTTGACTAGGTATCAAGGAGATCATATGTTGAAATGATTGTAGAACCTGTCTACATTCAATCTGCTGATGCTCAGTGAGGTTGCCTCCAAGGGTCACTCCTTCAACTGAACCATCTTCAGGGTTCTGAGACAACAAGTCTGGGAGAGGGTCACTCTCTTCCTCCTGTCCCTCGTCTGTAGCCATGAGCAAGCCCATGTCTGCCCTGTCAACATATGCTTTTAGCCTGTTAACATGGAGTACCCTGTGGGGACTCCTGGGAGTTCCTAGGTCCACCAAGTAGGTAACCTCTCCCTTCTTTTCCAGGATTGTATGGGGTCTAGACCATTTGTCTTGGAGTGCTGCTGGGGCCACTGGCTCCAACACCCATACCTTCTGTCCTGGCTGAAACTCAACCAAGACAGCCTTTTGGTCATGCCAAGCTTTCTGTAAGGCCTGGCTTGCCTCAAGGTTTTTGGATGCCTTCTCCATATACTCAGCCATCCTGGAGCGGAGACCAAGTACATAGTTAGTTTGTTTAGGCTTTTTGAGAGGTAACTCCCATCCTTCCTTCACTAAACACAGTGGGCCTCTTACAGGGTGCCAAAACAACAATTCAAAGGGGCTGTAGCCAACCCCCTTTTGTGGGACCTCTCTGTAAGCAAACAGAAGGCAGGGTAGAAGGATGTCCCATCTTCGCCTGAGCTTTTCAGGTAATCCTTTGATCATACCCTTTAGGGTCTTGTTGAATCTCTCAACAAGCCCATTGCATTGTGGGTGATAAGGAGTGGTGAACTTGTAGTTGACACCACATTCCTTCCACATAGCTGTCAAGTATCCTGACATGAAGTTGGTACCTCTGTCAGAAACCACCTCCTTAGGAAACCCCACTCTGGAGAATACTCCTAGCAGGGCCCTGGCCACAACAGGAGCTGTAGTGGTCCTAAGGGGAATTGCCTCTGGATACCTGGTGGCAATGTCCACTACCACCAGTATAAATCTGTGCCCAGATGCAGTGGGAGGATCCATGGGACCCACTATATCTATTCCCACTCTTTCAAAGGGGACCCCCACCACAGGTAGTGGTATTAGGGGGGCCTTTGTTGTGCCACCTGATTTGCCACTGGCTTGGCAGGTCACACAGGAGCGACAAAACACCTTTGTATCTTCATTCATATGAGGCCAGTGAAAGTGAGGGACAAGCCTGTCCCAGGTCTTGTTCTGGCCTAAGTGTCCTGCTAAGGGAACATCATGGGCCAAGGTAAGAAGGAAGCCCCTAAATTGCAGAGGTATAACCAACCTCCTGGTTGCACCAGGTTTTGGGTCTCTAGCCTCTGAATAAAGGAGCCCATCATCCCAATACACTTTATGGGTTCCTTGAGCATTCCCAGCAGCCTCAGCAGCAGCCAGCTGTCTGAGGGGTTCAAGAGAGGGACAGGATAACTGAGCCTGCCCCAAGTCAGCCCTGGAAGGTCCCCCTGTCCCCAGAAACTCAACCTGATCAGGTTCAAGCTCTTCAGGGACAGTTCCTTCAGGGTCCTCTAGATCATCTTCCTGGGAAGGCTGATCATCACTTGTAGGCAGGGGGGAAGGCACAGCCTTAACCCTCCTGTTCTTTCTCTTGGTAGGTGCTTGGTCCATTGTTCCAGGATCCAAGACATGTGGTTCAGTAAGGCACTTTTTGGCCTGTGACCTGGTCACAGCAAGGCCATGTGGTGATATACCTAACATCTCTGCATGTGTCCTGTACTCCACTTCTGACCATAGAGAACTCTCTAGGTCATTGCCCAACAAACATTCTACTGGGAGGTCTGCACTAACCACAACCCTTTTGAGGCCAGTTACCCCTCCCCATGAGAAGTTAACAACTTCCACACTATGTGAAGTAGTGGCATTGCTGGCATTGGTCACCAGGTAATTCTCACCTGGTATGTACTGTCCAGGATCCACAAAGCCTGGTGTCACCATAGTGACACTGGCACATGTGTCCCTGTAGGCTTGAGCCACTTTTTCTTTTATTAAAGGAGTCTGTCTGTACTTGCCCAGGTTACTGGGGCTCACAGTCAGGGACAAATCCATGTCCCCATCACAGATCAAGACTGCCTGTGTCAGGGTTCTGTCTAAGTCAGAATCTCCTTCAGTTTCCATAGTGATTCCCACTACACCCTTTGTCTGGGGACCAACACTGCTAACAGTAGTACTGGGAGCAGGTGCCTTAGGGGCAACAGTGTTGGGGGCTCCACCCTTCTTACAATCACTAGTCCAGTGAGTTGTATTCTTGCAAAATATGCACCAGGGTTTCTTTGGACCTTCTTTCTTCTTCCCTTTAGGCTGGGACCCACCCTCGTTAGTACTAGTTTGGGGCCCTGTTGAAGACTTCTGGTCTTTAGATTTCTGATCTCCACCCTTTTGGTCTGTTTTTTTCTAATCACCCCCTTGGCCCTGGTTCTGGTTCTTTTGCTTAACCCTGGTTCTGACCCAATTGTCTGCCTTCTTTCCCAATTCTTGGGGAGAGGTCAGATCTGAGTCAACCAAGTGTTGATGCAGTTGCTGGTTCTGACAGTTATTTAAAATCTGTTCTCTCATCATCAAATTGTACAATCCTGTATAATCAGATACCTTACTTCCCAGCAACCAACCCTCCAAAGCCTTAGTGGCACATTCAATGTATTCAGACCAGTCCTGAGTCTGTGTCTTCTGGGTGTCTCTGAACATTAACCTGTACTGTTCAGTGGTTAAGCCTAACCCATCAACTAGGACACTCTTCAGGACTCTGTAATTTCTGACATCCTCCTCTCTAACAGTGAGGAGTCTATCTCTGCCTCTTCCTTCAAAGGAGAGCCATAAGATTGCTGCCCACTGGTCTTCAGGAATCTGCTGCACTTTGCAGGCTCTCTCAAGAGCAGTCATCCATTTGTGGATGTCATCCCCACTTTTGTAGGGGGGCACAAACTTGGACAGGTTCCTATTGTCAAAGACCCTATCTTTGTCCTTAGGGACAATGCTGCCACCAGTGGGTATAGACCCACTCTCTTTAGGTTGCCTAGCCTTGTTCAGTTTCTCTTCCATCAGGGCTACCTCTAGCTCCTGCTTCCTCATCCTCAGCTGGGCTTCCTGCATTCTGGCCTCATGCTCCCTCCTCTGAGGGGTGGTCCTTCTTCTCCTGGAGTGACCTTGAGAGCCTCTAGAGGCATGAGAAGCATTAGATTCACCTGAGTGATTCCTTTGCCTCCCAAGCCCCTGGTTAAGTCCACTGGGGAGATCCAATGGGATGATCTCATTGTCAGTCCCCAATAGCCTTAGGTTAGCTGGGCCACGTATAACACTTGGCACTGGGCTAGTTCTCCCTTCATCCCCACTAGCATCTGTATCCCTATCACTTTCATCCTCTGTTGTATGATTCTCATCTAGGTGATGACTATTGGAAAGGGGTACTTCAGTAGCATCTTCAGAAGGGGGGCCTCCTGTTCCAGTCCCTAAGGGGCCTAACTGGGAGGCTTTCTTGAGAGCTTTCTGATTTTCATCAGCTTGCAAAAGCTCTCTGAGTTCAGCAGAAGTAGGGTTCTTGGGCTGCTTAAGGCCCCTGATATTTGCCAACTGCCTGAGCTCATTTTGATTTAGGGTAGCAAAGAGAGTTGGTGCCCTCTGGGGGTCACTCTCGACAGAGATGGGTACCTTGGACCGCTCTGCCCCCTCCATTGCTCTTAAGTGTGGGTGGATGTGTTGCAATCTACCTACACTTGGGTTTACCTACTAAACCTATCTAGTAGTTGTAGTCAGGGTGTGCTACTCCCTTTGCTCTACAACAACTAAGTTCAGTAGAACTTAAGTATATCTATCTTGTTTTATATGTACCTACAGGTACCTATGTGATCTTTCAATTGGTAACCAAGAGATTACAATGGTAAAACGCAGCAAGCTCAAATCCAACCGCTGCTCACCAATGTGAGAAGTTGGCCTGGTATATGATGTTCACTAGTTAAAGTGACCACCTTGTACCATGCCAAGCAACCCTTATGGTGTGGTTGTAAGTCAACCTTTTCAGACTAGCTGCCCTAGTGGTAGCGTAGGCTAAGCAGTCTTTGAGGCTAAACTCGTTAAAGCATGTTAAGCAGGCTGTTTTACCAAATGTAACCCCCCTTTATACCAATGAAAGGACACCACACAGATATATATTGAAAATATATATGTATTTATTTCTCAAAGTATCCCCTAGACTCTTTATGAGCACAGTAGCACAAATCGTTAAACAAGACAACGTTATAATACACAGAAGTTGCACTTTATATGGATGGGCCCTGGTGGCCACTCAAACCATATTCTAAAATAGTGGTATAAGTACCACGAACAGGAAAGGAAAAAGGCCTAGGGCCTCTAGAATCGCTGGGCCTACAAGGAGCTAACTTCAGTTAGTGACCAGGAGGTCCACGGGTTGCGTGTGCAGTGAGGAAAGTCACACGCGTGCTCCCATAGGTTCTCAATGGGTGCGTAAAAGTTAAACAGTTACTGCAGAAAGGGTCTTCTGGGTGGACTACGATATCAAGATTCGAAACACAGACACTAGAGATGATTCTCTACACTTGGGCACCGGAGTGCCAGCTTTACCTCACCCACAGGAAGCGGGTGCATAGGTCTCGAAGTGCGTCGGGTTTCTTCTATCGATTCAATGGAGCCTGATGACAAAGATGCTGCAGGCGGTCGGTCCAGAAGAGCTGCGTCGGATCCAAGGGTGGATCAGAGTTGTAGAAGACCTGAAAGCAGAGGGGACAGTGTTCACAGTCACTAGCCAGTGACCAGCGAGGCACCAGGTAGGTACCAGGCGATGTCGGGTGCAAACAGGTGATGAAGGGTAGATTGTCTCCGCAGCCACGTGGTCCCTGAAGGTCGACGACGTCCAGGAGTCGGTTCACGAGCTGTCCCACGCAGGTTCTCGCTGTCAGCGGTGTCGGCGACTCAAAAGAGGCAAACAAGCCTTGGCAAAGGCAGGAGTCGTGGAAAGAGATGACAGCTGATTGTTCTGACCAGCAAGGTCAGAGGGGCTGCTCTTTTGGAGAGCAGCTAGGGCCATTCTGGAGCAACCAGACCAGCATCGTTGATTTTCAAATAGGTTGCCAAAATGGCCACTAGCCAACGGGCCAGGGACCGGGCAGGCGCGTCGAGATGCAAAGTGCAGAGGGGCCCCACGCAGATCGTGGAGATGCTGGAGGGCTCACCTTTGGTGCAGATGCTGCTCGGTGGTTGGGCTTCTCAGGACCCAAAGCACAACTTGGAGGGAGCCTCTGTCGTTGCGCTTGCAGCTTGTCGTCGGTCTTCCAAGATGGCTGGCTCCACGTGTCTCGGTGCCTCCACTGGTTCCTTCTTTGCAGGGACTGTGGATCGGGCGGTGAGAGGTCTGGAGGTCCAGGTCTTGTTGGGCTCTGGGCTCGGGCTCCGGCTGGAGGCGGCGGCAAAGCAGACGTTCAATAGCTGGTTGGTGCTTGCGTTAGCAAGATGGTCACTCCCTGACCATAGGGGAGATTTCCTTCAGTCCTCTGTGCAGCAGAGCGTCGAAGTTCCCGTCTTCTTCTTGTGGACTAAGTTGATTCCAGGATGTCTGAAGTCTTAGGACACAGCTCCTACCTTTAAGCGGATTCTAGGGGCCGGACTACCTGCTAGGTCCCTCCCTAAGGGTGGGACCAGGAAGGGGGGTGGTTACACCCCCAATCCTTTGTCCAGCTCGCCCCAGGTCCGGGGCTGGTGTGCCCCAGGACCGGTTTGAACTGGCATATGCACCGAGGCTCCTTGTGAGCCTCAGGCATGTCTGGTTTCTTTCAAGCCCTACCTGACCAATACACAAAATCCTGTCTGGGGTGGTGCTCGCATCTCCCCTGGCAGGAAACCCTTTGTCCACGTCTCCCAAGCTGGAAGGACTCCCAGCAGCAGGAGGGCAGACTTGTGTCTGTGGTGGCAGCATCCATTTTGTGGAGCTGAGGCTATGTCTGATTTTACCCGGGTTTCAGGTACTGTACATGTCGTGTCCCTCTAGAAGGGTGGAATGCTAACCCCGTCGCCAGAATTGGCGAGGGGTTAGTATTCCAATTCGTATGACACCTTACTCGACATGTTTTGATAAAGCCAAACCAAAGATAGCATTTAACCGCGAGGTTCATAATGCACTTCAGAGTATATGGTATGACGATATCTGGAAACGGTAGAAGGAAGTTGTTCCGACCACTGCAGACAGGCTCAGCTCATGCCAGAGCACCATCTCACATGGAACCAAGCACTCTGCCTTCAGGATTGTTAAGGCCTGCCATAGGAGTGACTTATAGGTTAACATGTGTCCCATTTAAGGTTTGGTATAGGTATACTACCCCTAAGTAAGAGGTGGTTACACCAACTTACCCCAGCTGATTGATCAGCCAGTTGTGTCAAATTTGTTAGGCCAAGCCTGGGGTGGCATAATACATGCTTCAGCCCCTGGCAGGCCTTAGATACACCAATGCCCTGGGTACCTAGTGTGCACTGGTACAGGGGCTCACAGGTTGATCCACTTCCAATTGGTTATGCACCTAGGGTGCATAGTGTCAATTTAGTTAGAGAGAACAGCAGGCTGGGGGTCTGATTAGCAGGCCCACAGGCTCAATATGTCAAAAACCAGTGAAGCAAAAAGCAAAAATTTGGGGTGACCATAGGATAGCAGACCCTACTCTCCTACAGACAACATCAAAATTGCCTATCAAAAACGACAACTTGAAATTGAACAGCCACGTGCACCTGATTGCAGCACTGAAAATCTCCCTGCACCACGATGTGCCTTTCCTCACTATTCCTTTAAAGACCCAGATTCTGCATTCCGCACCCTTTATCATACAATGCTTGATTCTCACTTATGGCTGCTGCATCCTGCTGCTATGGCACTTATCTCAATATAACGCATATGCAGTAGAATTCTTTCAAAAGCAGAGGGACCCAACAACTAGCCTCAAGTTACAAGCTTTCTCCTCTGAAAAATAAATCTCAGGAGCAAATGAACTGTAAACTCTTTGGCAAGATATGTTAATTGCATCCCTAAGCACCACCTTCACCCGTTCTCTTGCCGCAAACAAACAAGAAAAGGCTGTAAATACGTGCCCCGTGGCATAAGCTTAATGATGTTTGAAATCCTTTATATCAGAGTTAAAACAGCCATAGCCACTTGGTTTCTATATTAACGTACTCCAAACACATATGAACCTAGGATATATTATTCTTGAGGTTGTGTTTCTTCTTTTTAAACACAAATTGTGAATTCCACTGAAGAAAAGCATTGTTGAAAAATGTAAATTATATAGCTTAGTAGTTGGTCAGTTGTTAACAAATCCTCATACTAATCGCATTATATGTTCTCATTAAGGGATTAGCTGCTCACAAAATAATAATGCATTTAAAGTTTATTTAGCCCACTTTACAATGACCTTCAACGTAATTAAGTCGATTATCCTATTATTTTTTACATATTGTCTGTTTGAGACACGTTTAATCTATACACAGGAGTTGCACTGCAGGAAAATCATGTTGCCAATGTGTTTCAAACACTTACTATAATATATGAATACCAAGACTACACGTATTGGTTAATTTCTGATAATATCTCATATTCCTATTACTGTAATGGAAATCAAAACATCAATATATCAGACCTGTAAAATAAACTGGTGTCAATAAATAGCAGTTTTACTCAGAATATATAACATTCACATAAATCAAGTAGTCTTGGTAATTTGTTTGCCAGCCGAAAGGCAGACAGCGTTGCTGGACAAAAATTCAACACTGTATGTGTGAAAGGAGCAAGAATAGTATATCTTGGTAATCAAGTAGTCTTCACATCTGTTTTATTCTTTTTGTGATTGAGGACTTAATAATATAAATTTGATTTCTGTAGTTTTACAATACAAGGTTTTCAATGTTGGCAACTACATCTGCCTAGTTTTAAAATTGGATGTTACATACAGAGTTAGGGTTTCAAACCACACCCAAAGCCTTGAAATGGTGAATGGTCTTTAAGTGTTTCAAAAATAGGTGTTCTTTTTACTCAACTTTTTTACTCCGCTACCCCAAAGGGATGTGCCATCCCTAACAGTATTCGAACCTGTGACCAGCATCCTACACACATATCTCTACCACTGACACTCATTCCCCTGGCCTCTTTTACCTTTCATATTATTTTTCACATTCTCTGCTGGTTCATCTGGGAAAAAAAGCAAGGCATGTTTATAAATGTTTCAAGCTAGTATTGAATATTAGTCTCTACATTATGGTTCTTAGTCTTTCCTCCTTTAACAGTGTCCTGGGTGACAGGATTGTGACGCACCAGATTTCTAGTTTTGATTTGGGAGAACATCCAATGGATTTTAGACAAATACAAGCGAGACATTTTTATTTATCATAATCACCGAGTTGATATCAGACCTTTCAGAATGTGTTTTTCTTTCTTTTCTATGTCAAGTTTGGAGGGTGTTTTTTGTTACTGGGTTAGCATTTGATGCACCAATGCGTGTCATTTAAGGAAGTGTGTGATTTACTGAGTTTATTTTCTACCACATGTGTTTGAATTTGTCTTACAGGTATCAATCAGCACACTAAATGGAGTGAGATAAGGTGAGAGGGATCCAGAGACCATGTTATTAAAAAGTAAAGCTGCAAAGAGAAGTGAGGACAGAAATCTTGACATCAAGCTATACAAAGGGTCCAGAAGAAACTTGGTTGACTAGGACGGAGACATTTTTCAGTTAGCTTCCTCAGAAAAGGGTGCGGAATGCTCAAAATAAATAAAGACAGTGTATGCACGTTTATGTAATTTGTTAGCCAATTTTTGATATTAAATAGAGTCTGTGACCCCAAGATTTTACGTTTTTGCTGCAGATATTCAAAAATTGTTCTGCATTGTTTCATTTTTTTTAACCACTTTGAATTGTCTTTATTTAAGTGTATAAACTCACAAAGAAGCATGTTTGTGTTAACCCAACAATGCAAAGTGTTGCCAAGAGATACAGTTCAAAATTTAGAAATCGCTAAGAGTGAGAGTCAAAGAAAAACAACCTGCGAAATAATTTTCCCATTCATTTGTATTACAGTGGAGATAATTTTAAGTGGGAGAAACTTAACAATATTTTTGCTTTAACACTGATTCTAGGATTTCATCCATTCCAATCGGCACTGTCACAATGTCTTTGTCCACTGACTGGCTTGGGATTGTGGGATATTTTATGTGATGCAAAAATCCGTTGGGAATGGCATAACTTATACTGAAACCGTGCACTCTCCATCATCGATAAGAAGAGTAAAAACGTTTGGCTATTTCCTAGAAAAACATTCCGTGAAACCCAAACACACAAAGAAATAGCCCAAATCAGGAACACATTTGTTACTTTCCACAACACAGCAATAAACACACTGCACGTCAATTATGGTTGCCTCCTTCCTCGTGGAAAAATATTAACCATTTGACCATTTTTTACATTCTGAAAAAGCCAGGCACAGCTAATCGTGAATTTATACCAAAATATTATTCTTTAACGTGGCATTTTTGCCTCGTTTACCTATGATAATCCTTAGGGGTGGTTTAGACAGCTCTAAAAAATGTTTGATGAGATTTCTTAGTTGCTCTTTTAGGATTGCTTTTCAGAGGGAAAAAATACCAACGTCACCTTTTTTTTAACTATTCCTGACATACAAATATTGGCTAGTTTCGTAAAATACTGACTAGATGCACACCAACGGATTTTTAAAATAACATTTAGACTTCTCATCTGTAAAAACTTAGCAAAGTAGCAGTGGGAGCAATGACTCAACACAGAAAATGCATAACTGTCAGGTATAGAAATGCTGCCCTGATTTGACCATCCCATTAAAAGAGACCGGATTAAATGTTTTGCAGATTTACAACAGGAAATGGTTCCTATGTTTTCACTCGCATGAAAATAAAAAAGTACGTCACGACAGTGAAGTTGCGCTAAAGTAAAGGACTTGGGGGCATATGTATCAAACGATTTTGGATTCGCAAACGCTGCGATTCGCAAAAAAACAGTGTTTGCAAATACAAAATCGCAAAATGAGATGTATGAGCCATTTTCGCATCGCATTATTAAGGAATCGCTAATTTTGCGGTTCCTTAATTTTGCGTAAGCATTTAAGGAATCGCAAATTGCGATTCGTTAAATGCTATGTAACACGCACCCAAGTTGTGCGATTTCTCCTTAAGAAATCGCAAATTACCACCAACTTCAAGTTGGTGGTAATTTGCGATTTCTTTGAAAAATGCACTTTTTGGCATTTTTCAAAGTGCCAAGTGGCGCACATACATGCCCTTAGGGCATGTTTGTGCGCCATATGCGCACACATGCTAATTTCAGGGGTGCATCAGGGTGTCATCATGGCACCCTTGCACCTTTGAAATTATTCTCAATTTGCGATTAGCAAATTGTGATACGCAAATTGAGAGTGACTTCCCATTCATTGCTATGGGCCTCCTGGCCCATAGGAATGAATGGGAAGGTATTCCTTAATTTCGCAATTTTCTACTCGCAATTAAGGAATATTAAGAATTCACAAAATATGTGCGAATTTTTAAATACATCCCGTTTTGCAATTCTCAAATAGCGATTCTCCAAAAATCGCTATTTGAGGTTCGCAAATGGAGATTTTGATACATATGCCCCTTGGTTTTACTGCACGAGAGTCGAATCCTAATAGACGTGCAGCTTCACGGGGGCAAAACTCTCTGCGCTGCATGAGGCGCGTGGCGCTGAAACGCCCTTCCCTCACAGTTCTTACTCTGTGGTGCAGTTAAATATACCCAGTGTTTACCTGACGCTGAAGGGTCTGGCTGCCCTCGGTGCTCCTCCCGCGCGCCCTTGGTGCTGAGGCGAGGCTCTGTGCTCTGCTGCTGCGGCCGATGCTCGCCGAGCGCTGTCGGCGAGGTCGGGATGGGCTGCAAACCCTTAGCTTCACCACAGACGAGCTGCTGAAGTCCTCGAAGTGCCGGCGGTACGAAGACATCCTCTCCGGGCTGCGGCTCATTTTAACAGCTTGCTTACGGTTTCTTTCTTTTACAGACAACGTTAGGTGAGCTTCATGGGTCTGCAACCCTTTTTAAAGTGCGCCATGCATACTTCGTTCGTCATGCCAAGGCCGAGGAATGTCCTACTCCTGCACTAGTGGCGAAAGAACCGCCCTTCGCTCCTGAGTGTCAAAATCACACTAAGAGACTACATTCCAAAATGAAGAGGGCCCTGCATCGGTCAGGAAAGCAGTTGAGCTGATCTAATATTTCAGTCATGCAAAGCTGATAATAATAGAAACAAGCATTGGCCGCGCGGCCGAGAAAGTGATGCGGCCGCGTGGCCCTGAAAGCGAAAGTGATTGCGCGCTGTGCGATGCGATGCGCTTAATGAGGCCATGACAGAGAGGAACGCCAGATAGCGCAGCGCGGCCGAGAAAGTGAGGCGGCCGCACAGCCCTGAAAGCGAAAGTGATTGCGATCACGCGCTGTGTGATGCGCTTAATGAGGCCATGACCTGTTGAGCGATTTTAAAGCCTTGGAGCTGAATCTCTCCAACTTAGGAGCTACGCATGTTAAGGGTCATTTGTTGGATCCTATCTTTTCTAACATGCCCTTTCTTAAAACCATGTCTCCTTTGTCCCTTCCGTGGTCAGATCATTTTCTGGTGCCTTTTACCTGGCATATTAAGCGGGCTACGATCCCTCTCCCAAAGGCTCATTCTTTGGAGAGAGCCTGGTCTAGGCTGTCGGCTGACAGCTGGGCTAATGTTTTGGAAGGTTCGCGCCCTTCATATGTTGCGGACCCAGTATGCGCAGATGCTAATATCAACCAGTGGCTGACCAGCTCTCTTGATGTTATCATTCCTAGGAAAAGAATGTTAATAAGGGAGAAGAGGGCGGTTTCGGCTCTATGGTATACGCCCGACCTGAGATCACTTAGGAGGGGCTGTAAGAGGCTGGAGAGGGTATGGAGAAAGGAGGGGGTAGAGGCGAGGCGAAAGGATTATCACACGGCAATGAGGGCGTATAAAGCTGCTCTCCGTCTTGCGAAGGCCCAATTTTTTGAGGAGAGAATATATGGTTCTGCTAATTCCTCCAGAGAAACTTTTAAGGTGGTAAATGAACTTCTTAAAGTTCCCGAGCCGTTGGCAACCCTTGATAGCCCTGGCGAGAAATGTAAGGAGCTTGCAAACTATTTTAATATGAAAATAGTTAATATTCTTAGCACCCTTCCACAGGTTGCCCCAACCACACTTATAGATAACCAATCTCGAGGTGCCCATGGTTACCTGGATACTTTCGGGCCAGTCTCAGTGGATGAAGTTCGGAACGAGTTGGGTTCGTTGAAAAGTGGTTCTCCTAGGAACCCGGTCCCTATGAGATTTTTGAAATTGGTATCAACTACCATCGCAGCCCCAGTTGCGGACCTTATCAACGCCTCCTTTGCGCAGGGTTTGGTACCACCGAGCTGGAAAAGGGCAGTGGTAAAGGCTTTGTTGAAAAAACCGAATCTAGATTAGTCTGATTTGGCAAATTTCAGGCCTATTTCCCTCCTCCCTGGTCTTAGTAAGATTGCCGAAAGACTAGCGAACCGGCAGCCGTCATACTTCCTGGAGGCGAATGGCTTGTTACGAGGTTCCCAAACCGGCTTCCGGCCAGGGCAGGGCACTGACACTGCTCTTCTGGCAGTCGTTGAGGAAGCGAGGAGCATTTTAGATTCGGGAGGGTCAGTGGCAGTGATCCTCCTGGACCTCAGTGCTGCTTTCGACACGGTGAACCATCAAGTGTTGATCCAATGGCTGGCAGATATAGGGGTGGCAGGTGTGGCATTGAAGTGGCTCAAGTCATTTCTTTGCGACCGGACGTATCAGGTCTGGGAAGGTAGCGAACGTTCGGCCTCCATCCCCCTCCAGTGTGGCGTGCCTCAGGGCTCCTCTCTGAGCCCCACATTATTTAATGTATACATGGCCCCCCTGGAAGATGTGGTGGCCCCATTTGGCATTAAGATCGTCCGCTATGCCGACGACACGCAGTTGGTGGTCACCCTATCCCAACTGGTGGAGAATCCCGACTCGCTGCATTCCTGCATGTCTAAGGTTCACACCTGGATGTGCGATTCAGCGTTGAAGCTGAATGGTTCAAAGACCGAACTAATTCTGCTTGGACGCAAAACCCCCTCTCTTCCTCTTTCCAGCTGGCCCAGTTGCATGGGAGCTTTGCGGAGCCCTAAAGAAGAGATTAAAAGTTTGGGTTTTTGGCTGGAACGTGACCTGTCCTTTAGGACCCAGGCAAAAAAAACGTCAGGAGTGTGCTTTGGTCTCCTCCGTGCAGCTCGGAAAGTTCTCCCCCTGCTACCTTGGCCGTCTAGGAAGCTACTTGTTCAGGGGCTTATTGTATCTAGATTAGACTACAGTAATATCATCTTTTTAGGTGCCCCTTAAGCCACGTTTAATAAACTTCAGCAAGCACAAAATGCTGCGGCTAGGCTTCTTATGAATACACCTAGGACGCAATCAGCCAGACCCGCTCTGATAGCCTTGCACTGGCTTCTGGTGCGCGAAAGGGTCAAATTTAAGGCTCTTTGTACTGCGCACAAAATTCTTCAGGGGAAGGGACCTCCTATCCTGCGGAATTTAGCTGTGCCTTATAAAGCTAACAGGGCCCTTTGTTCGGACCAAAAACATCTTCTTCAAGTTCCTAGAGTTAGAAGGGCTCGGGCCGGGGGGGCGGAGATATTCAGTTAATATAGCCATCCTGTGGAACAATCTTCCCCTGTGTTTGCGCACAGAGACGTGTTTCTTACGCTTCCGGAAACTTCTGAAAACTTATCTCTTTCCGGCTTAAAGCGGTCGAACTGTCAGCTTCTTTTTGTTGGTCACTCTGGCGAAAGTGCTGGGATGCCCGAGGGTAACTATGCGCTATATAAATTTTCCATTCATTCATTCCATTCATGACAGAGAGGAAAGCCAGATGGTGCCGCTCGTAACTGTGTGCGTAACCGCAAGCTTTAGGCCACAAGCCACAGCATGTGGTAGGACTTTTGAAGCCCCCTTACTAAAAGTCTTGCCAGTGCAGCGCATGCGCTGGCTCAGGCAATACTTAAAAATGTACAGGTTTGCTAGGTTTCCCTACGTGCCAGCTACGCTAGGGCCCAAAATCGACAGGTAGGCACATTGCTAAAAAAAAGTTGGAGCCAAGTGGGCTTTCTGCCACCCTGGGAGGGGAATCGGGGTGTTCGCCCCGATATGCCCCCAAGGGGGGCAGAAAGACTGTGGCTATGTTTTGTGGGAGCATTGGTATGACCATTTTGGGCAGCCCCCCACCCCCATGCATAAAAAAGCCAGCGTAATCACTGGCGCTTAGTGGGCTTTCTGTCCCCCCAGGGGGCAGATCAGGGGTCACTGCCCCCATCTGCCCTCCCCGGGGGCAGAAAGACTGGAATTTCTCTGGGGGTGGGGGTATTGTCATGCCCATTTTGGGCAGCCCCTACCCCTACACGAATAAAACAAAAATAAATCCCTGGTTTCTAGTGGGCTTTCTGCCACCCTGGGGAGCAGATTGGGGGCTACTGCACAGATCTGTCCCCCAGGGGGGTCAGAAAGACTGTAATGGTGGTGGGGACATTGGCGTGCCCATTTCGGGCAGCCCCCACCCTATAAACAAATGTGCCAAAAAAAATCCCTGGCGTCAAGTGGGCTTTCTGCCTCCCCGGGGGAGCAGATTGGGGGCTATTGCCCCCATCTTCCCCCCGTGGGGGCAGAAAGGCTGTAATGGTGGTGGGGGTGGGGGCATTGGCATGCCCGTGTCAGCAGCCCCCACCCTCAAGACAAATGTGCAAAAAACAATCCCTGGCATGAAGTGGACTTTCTGCCCCGCGGGGGGCAGATATGGGGCTACTGCCCCCATCTTCCCCCTGCGGGGGGGAGAAAGGATGTAATGGTGGCAGGGGGGTGAGGGCATTGGTATGCCCGTTTTGGGCAGCCCCCACCCTAATTATATATGGCAACGAAAAATCCCTGGCGTCAAGTTGGCTTTCTGCCCCCCGAAGGGGCAACTTGGGGGCTAATGCCCCATATGACCCCGGGGGGGCAGAAAGGCTGTAATGGTGGTGGGGGATGGAAGCATTGGCGTGCCCCCTTTTCGGGCAGCCCCCACCCTAAAATAAATGCGCCCAAAAAAATCCCTGGCGTTTAGTGGGCTTTCTGCCCCCCGGGGGGGCAGATTGGGGGCTACTGCCCCATCTGCCCCCCAGAGGGGGCAGAAAGCCTGAATTATGCCCATTAGTTTATGGGGGGAGGGCAAAGGCCCTAGCCCAATGGGCTGCGCCTCCCCTCTCTCTGAGGTCTAGTGGGAGGATCCCTGCTTGGGGATTGCCCTCCTGGGGCGATCCCCAAGCAAGGATCCACTGGGGAGGGGTACCATTGGAAAGGGGAGATTCTCCCCTTTCCAATGATACCCCTCCCTTCTTTCTATGTGCTCAGGGGCTGAGATAGCCCCCTGAGCACTTAGAAAGTGAAACTGAAATTAGCCTAAAGGCTCATTTCAGTTTCGGTTTCTATGAAATGACGTCAGCGTGACGTCACAGAAACGGCAGGGGGGGCCTCGGGAGCTGGGGAAGCTCTTCCCCAGCTCCTGAGGCTTTAGGGGAGAAAAAGAAATCCCTCTGCTCTCTGCAGCAGAGGGATTTCGTGCCCCTGTCCTCATGGCGGAATGGTTCCGTCATGAGCACAGGAGCACCGATGCTCATGACGGAACCATTCCGTCATGAGCATCGAAGGGGTTAAAAAGCAGATATAAAAGAGGAGGAGGCCTGAGGAATGAAGGATAAAGAGTGGCGGGTGAAGGATTAACAGTAAGAAATGAGGAGTGAGGGGATGAGGCATGAGAAGTAAAGGCTGAGTGATGAGAACTGAGTGATGAGGACTGGGGAGTGCGAGACGATGATTGAGGAATGAAGGAAAGGAAGGAAGGAAGGAAGACTGGAGAATGATAATGTAAGAATTAGAAATGAAGAATGAGGAGCAATCAGGAGAGAAATGAGGGATGAGAAATAAGAGCTGAGTGAGAAGGAGTTAGGAATGAGGAGTGAGAGGTAAGGAAAGAGGATTTCTTCCAGATTCTGTGCAGTCCTCTTTCAACAAAGAAGGTACGAATGAGACAAAGTCGCACAGGCTTAAATATTGAGCGGTGACAGAGTTGAGATGCTGCCCAAAATTCAGAAAACGCATGTGAAGGCTAGGGCAGATTTCCCCTCCCTGTGCATTCCTGGATCCAGAGGGACGTGGGATGAGACAGTGTCTGGGGTGTCCCTTGCCCAGGGGAGCTTTAACTATGGCTATGGTCAGTGCTTTAAATGGGCCGGTACTCACCGGTACTGAGTACCGGCCCCTCCGATTTTTTTTGCCGTCAGTACCGGCACTTCTCTGTAGTCAGAGAGAGTACTGGTACCATGATCAGCAAGGCAGGCGCAGATTAGGTTTTCCCTCCAGTGCAGGGCAAATGCAGCTCTGCTTCCGAGGAGCTTGTAATGAGTTAATCTGTTTTAGTGACATGAACGCATTTCTCGTGTGCTTTGATATGTGCTGCAAATGGTACAGAAGTCATTAAAGTATGATCATATCTTGCCCTTAGACCCGCCCCCTAGCCCCGCCCACTTGCCACACCTCTATTTTAGTGAGTACCTGCACTTATTTTTTTCCATTTAAAGCACTGGCTATGGTTAAAGAAATGCAGAGTTCCTCTCACCGATTTGAGGACTCCGTGTATTCATTGGAAGTAGAAACTGGAACTTGGAAGCAAACATTCTCTGCAACTGAACAGCAATTGGGTGCCCAGGACCAGAAGGTAGTGATGATGGACAAGGCTACTAAGGACCTAGGAGTGAGGGCTCCACATTTACAGAGGTTGGAGGAGTGCGGGGACTCATCATTTGAGCATACAAGCAAAGAAATGGAGTGCCCTGTAAATCAGGTGGAGGCCTCAAGGTTATGGAGTTTGGGACTGCATACCTCCTCTGATTCTGGAGATTTAAGGGGTAAGGTGAGCTGCTTTCTTAATTTAGAGATGTTTGTGGGCAACAGAATGTCCAGGGGTCCAATGCTTGAGAGCAGCTTACCTGCCTACAAAGGCCCCAGTAGGATGCAAAGTGGGGCTTCGTACCATCTTGCTTGATTTGAGGGACTTTAGTCAACATGAGGTGATTAGAGCAGGAAAGAAAGAGTTAGTTGTGAAGGTAATAAGCGTTAATGTATTCCCAGATGTGAACCATTGTAGAGCTGACACGGGAACAGGACTCGCAGGTGGCCATAAAGGCGATGCTCTCCATGGTACTCAAGGCTTCGGATATGAGAGGAGGACGTTACTTTTCTCCCATTCTAAAGCGCCAAAGAACTTCTGCGAACGAGGTGTGAATACGAATTTGTTCCTGAGGTGTGTGGTAATAAAAGAGATCACCTTGAGTACTGTCTAACCTAAAGAGGGTATATGGTCTGTGATTAGACCGGATCCGATCTTGCACCCATTTATTAGGCCAATGGGTATTGGTCAAAGTGTTTTCATGAGTACTATGGGTTACTCATTGTGTTTTGGTGTTTCAATGTGTTAAAGAAAGGGTGTAAACCTATTGGTCCCCAGGTTCATCACCCTCCCACCAGTTGTTCTGACCTAACTAGGCTGGGTTACACAAGCTACAACTCTTGTGGGGTTGGTTCAGTTGGTTATTTATAATGCTTGAGAAGATGAACTGTGAGGTACTACAGTGGGTGTTCAGTTCGGTGTGCATTAGTGTTTAACATGGAATATTTTTTCTTAAATGTCAATTAGAATGATTTAAACCCCAAAAAGAATAGAGAAGGGGCTTGGTAACCCTGACGAGGGTCTATTTGAAGTGCAGAACCCTCATATAATCCACCAAGTAGTAGTCGTCCCCCTCAAGGGTTTCAAGGTGCTGGGGGCCGTTGGGGAGATTAACAGAGCTACTGCCCACAGTCACATGATGCTGAGCTGAACTGCCGCCGGCACCGAGAATCGTGCCAGGAGCCCGTGCTCTGGAGTCAGCCGCTCTGGCTGCTGCGCTACACCTCTCCCTCGAAAGGTGTACATCGCCTATCTAGTGTGCTGGACCCACAGCAGGTTTCTGTGAATCCGCATTGGATAAATGTACATGAACAAATCTTGATTGAACTCATTTACATATCTATCCTGGAAACCTGCCATTGATCAAGCTTTCCTACAGCTATGTTGGACACCCCTGCAATACACTATTGGTTGACACACATTGCTGCAAATGGTGAAAACCACCGTTCAAACCTATTTGAAAACCCAAATTCCAACAGCTCTTTTTAAGGAACAACCCATGGCCATTGTACAGAAAGTCAATAAGGTAGTGAGATGCACACCGGCGTACTCAAAACTTGAAGTCATGTACTCTTTTAAATTGTTTTGGCGTGCAAGCATGATTCGCGCTCCGTCCAATTGCGCGACACAACTAAACAGAACACTTTTAACACCTCCTTCGGTGCTACTTCAAGATGCACAGCCGCATACTGGAATGAATCCAATCAATCAAATACTCTTATTCTTTGCTTTACAATTTATCCATAATTTTCGCCTTGTCTTTTTTTCTTCACTTTTCCATTCAATCCATTTTACTCATTCCCAAGGAACATAGGAGGCGTTCTGATTTCCAAATGCCACTTTATTAAAAACACCCAATGCATTTCGGGAATAAAATCCCTTCGTCAGGGGTATCTAGAATGCAAAATTACATGTTTAAGTGACTGATACCGTCATCTTTGCTAATTAATACAACGAAACAAAATTGTACAATGAAACATAGTTCTCATTATATTATCAACATGCCCATTTCCGCTCCCCGTTGCCTCTACATATCTGGCACCCTCGTGACTCTAAATAATCCCTCTATTGCAAGATTGAAGTGTGAGCAGTATTTCATCACTGATACTCCTACAATTATCCCTCTGCTTTAACTAACCTTACGCTGATGCGCGTGAGCCAACGCTTACCGTGACATTTAAATCATTTCGTGTTTGAAACGCTGCAGGCTCTTTCCAAAAGCCAAACTCCTCTGCATGTTTAAAAACGCGCCACAGCGTCGATTTCCTTCGTTGTTCAACCAAGTCAAATGCTGACTGCTCGTGTGGTTTTATCTCACTTCCCTAATTTCACACAGGTGCATAATCACTTGTTAACCCCACTACGAGTCCGCTAAACACTAAAAACAGACTAACGATGCCGAACACCTCAAACCCTCTCACGTGAAACAATCGTTGCACTACAAATCCCACCAACACCCAGGGTCTCTGTCTCGCTATTCCAGCTTATTTTTAAGCCAACGAGGAAGTCTTTTAAATTATTGGCGTCAATGAGCTCATCTGTTTAGAGAACATATCACAATGCAGTTCAACTTCTTTAACTGTTCATGTACCACTGGTAAAATGATCCTGTAAGTATTTCGTTTATTAGATAGCAATTCTTTGTGGCCGAAAACACCCTCCTACATTCAGTGTCTGATTTTCCCATGCCATTGATACTTTCATCTTTTATCCTTGTACTCATGCTGATTAACTCAGGGTGCAAACTCACAGGCGGACGGTATAAATTTGTGAACATCAATAAGGTAGTGAGATGCACACCGGCGTACTAAAAACTTGAAGTCATGTACTCTTTTAAATTGTTTTGGCGTGCAAGCATGATTCGCGCTCCGTCCAATTGCGCGACACAACTAAACAGAACACTTTTAACACCTCCTTCGGTGCTACTTCAAGATGCACAGCCGCATACTGGAATAAATCCAATCAATCAAATACTCTTATTCTTTGCTTTACAATTTATCCATAATTTTCGCCTTGTCTTTTTTTCTTCACTTTTCCATTCAATCCATTTTACTAATTCCCAAGGAACATAGGAGGCGTTCTGATTTCCAAATGCCACTTTATTAAAAACACCCAATGCATTTCGGGAATAAAATCCCTTCGTCAGGGGTATCTAGAATGCAAAATTACATGTTTAAGTGACTGATACCGTCATCTTTGCTAATTAATACAATGAAACAAAATTGTACAATGAAACATAGTTCTCATTATATTATCAACATGCCCATTTCCGCTCCCCGTTGCCTCTACATATCTGGCACCCTCGTGACTCTAAATAATCCCTCTATTGCAAGATTGAAGTGTGAGCAGTATTTCATCACTGATACTCCTACAATTATCCCTCTGCTTTAACTAACCTTACGCTGATGCGCGTGAGCCAACGCTTACCGTGACATTTAAATCATTTCGTGTTTGAAACGCTGCAGGCTCTTTCCAAAAGCCAAACTCCTCTGCATGTTTAAAAACGCGCCACAGCGTCGATTTCCTTCGTTGTTCAACCCAGTCAAATGCTGACTGCTCGTGTGGTTTTATCTCACTTCCCTAATTTCACACAGGTGCATAATCACTTGTTAACCCCACTACGAGTCCGCTAAACACTAAAAACAGACTAACGATGCAGAACACCTCAAACCCACTCACGTGAAACAATCGTTGCACTACAAATCCCACCAACACCCAGGGTCTCTGTCTCGCTATTCCAGCTTATTTTTAAGCCAACGAGGAAGTCTTTTAAATTATTGGCGTCAATGAGCTCATCTGTTTAGAGAACATATCACAATGCAGTTCAACTTCTTTAACTGTTCATGTACCACTGGTAAAATGATCCTGTAAGTATTTCGTTTATTAGATAGCAATTCTTTGTGGCCGAAAACACCCTCCTACGTTCAGTGTCTGATTTTCCCATGCCATTGATACTTTCATCTTTTATCCTTGTACTCATGCTGATTAACTCAGGGTGCAAACTCACAGGCGGACGGTATAAATTTGTGAACATTAATAAGGTAGTGAGATGCACACCGGCGTACTCAAAACTTGAAGTCATGTACTCTTTGTACAGAAAGACCATAAATCACCAGCAGACAAGAGCCCCTGCCTCCCAGATCACCAAGGGAATCCACCACCAGGACCACCATTGCTTTGGCGCTGCTCCAGGCAGGTTGAAAACATGACTGGTACAATGCAGGACAAAGCAGAGAGTCAGCAGCTGATTCTCTGCTCAAACGGTATCCAGACCGCATGCCACTGAATGGCGGTTAGAAAGAAGGTCTGACTTATGTATAGCCTTCATTAAAACATTTACGAAGTGCGCCTAACTTCTGCAGTTCTCTGCTCACAAACATCCTTTTTGTTTCTACTTGCATGAGCTCTATTCACAAACCTTGTTTGCTATATTCATGTGCAGTTTCATCGCTCTTAGAATGCCAAGTTCTTTTGTGATTATCGCACCTTAAACCCTGTTGTTAGTTCCCTTTGAAAGAACTTTGGTATTTATAAAATAAAATGGAACCCATGACCAACAGAACTATGGACTTTGCTATCTACAACCCCATTGAACTGTGCTTGTAAATGACCTGCATTCATGTCCTCTCTTATGGTAGTGTCGGTTCCAGTTGCCCTGCAGGAACGCTTTCAGGGAACAGGCCAACAGCCTGGAAGTCGCTCCTCCTTAGGTTGGTTGTATCTTAGATTTTGGGCCCTGCAAGGCTTATAGAAGCTGGTTAAGACTCACCTAAAGGAGGTTTCTTCAATGCAAAACCCCCACTTTTACTTCTGTGAACTGTTTAGTTGGTACCTATTTAGTTGGTACCGTTCCCGCTAAAAGTTGTTATTGGGATAAAATATAAAATGATGTTATGACACTATAGAGACTGGAAGTCCATTTGCAAATTATTATGCAAATCAAAGAGCAACAAAGGTGAACAGTAAAAGCTATTTACAATTTAGTTTTCTGACTCACAAAACCAGAATTTGTGCATTGTCACCCGCTTAACATCTACGAATGTGGAAATGCGGGGTGAGGGGGGTGCAGCCGAGCAGTTTGTCAGAGCCGGTTCGGTTGATTTTGTTACAGGGGCCGATATTGCCGACCCCGGTAACAAAACTGGCCCCCACCCTAGCGGCCCACCGGGGAAACACCCGGTGCCCGCTACGGCCAGTCCGGCCCTGAATGATACCAGTATGGATTAATTTATGCTGTTGCAACTTTAGAGACATGTTTGTAGCCGTTCCTGGCTTGTCTATCAGCCAGGGGAAATTAACACACACAAACAGGCTGACTTCTGGGTAATTGTTAGACCTGTCCACCTTAGGGTGGTCTTCCCACAAACGTTTTGCCGTGCTTCTCCTATTTTTGCGGAATTTGTTTTTGTTGGCTTTGTTGACTGCTAACCAGTGCTAAAGTGCTTTTGCTATCTCTTTTAAACATGGTAGAATCGGCTTACATTCAATTCGCACATTTAATTTATTTATAACTTCCTATTAAAGTCGTACTCTGTGTACCCAGGGTAGGGCCTGTAAATGAAATACTACTGGTGGGCTTGCAGCACAGATTGTGCTACCCACTTAAGAAGCCATTTTAAAAACATCTTAGGCCTGCTCTTGGACCTGTATGTGTAGGTTTAAACTGCCAATTCGACCCGGCAAATTAAATCTTTTGCCAGGTTTAAACCTTCTGTTTTAATACATATAAGTCACCCCTAGGGTAAGCCCTAAACAGCCCAGAGGGCAGGGGCAGTGCGTTTAAAAAGTTGGATATGCACTTTTAAGTTTTACATGTCCTGGTAGTGAAATACTCTTAAATTTGTTTTTCACTACTGCACTGCCCAAGTGTGCCGTAGGATAATAGTGATCACCTTATTACATTTAAAAAGTGATACGTTTCAATTTGGAGCAGGTAGGAATGTTGGGTTTGGTCTCTAAAGAATTGCAATGTAAAACCCTCTTTATTGGTAAAGTTGGATTTTAAGTCACACATCTTTGCCACTATTAGAAAGTTGTCATTTTCTTGTCCCAGCCATTTAGTGTCTGCAGCCTGTATCCTCTGTCACAGGACTAGCAGTAGCTGGCAGTTTTTCTTTGTGTATCGCTCCCAGCCAATTAGACAAAGGGGAATATGTTTTGAAAGGATGGCCCATCTCTGACTTGATGAGAGGGAGGAGCTGTCACCTACCATACTTGTACATCACAAATGGCCCTGCCTCAGTACACTCACAAAAGGCTTCACACCAATCTATTGTGACCCGAAACCAGCTGGGGCCAGGCAGGGAGGTAGTAAATTCAAGACTGCTGTGTAGGGGAGGACTCTAGTGGTTTCTCATACTTCAAAGTGGGCATCAAGTATAAATATTAGACATGCACACCCAAATCTTCAGTACACATCTGTATCTGTGGAAGACACAGAAAGATGCTGTGCTGCTCTACTGCAAGAAGAACTGCTTCTCTGCTGCCTTGCTAATCTTCTGCCCTGCTGCCTGCTGCCCTTCTGCCTGAGTGAGAAGAACTGGACCTGCATCTTGAACTGGAGACCACCAGTGACTCCAAGGGCTAGTTGGCGGGCCTCCTCCTCAGAACCGAAGGGACAGAAAAGGCTCCAACATCCTTGAACCCAGCGCATGGACTCTGTTTACTGTGAAACCTGCCCCCAAATTATGCCATCCCAGTGCCGGACCTTTGGAAATGACCTGAAGGTACTCTACTAGCCCAGGTTTGGTCCAACAGACCTGCTGAAGCACAATGCATCAACTCACAGCCTTGCTTTGGAACCGCCACTACACAACGCATTCCCTGATGCAGGACCTCTCAGGTCGTCGGAACGGCTACCGCGTGATGCATCCCCGACACAGGATCTCACATCCCTGGAGCTTCCAGGAGCTGCGGCTGCACGGCTCATCCTCGACGCGGGACCTCACAATGCAGCCCCTCAGCTCTTTGCTGCTGCACGATGCATCCTCGATGCAGGACCTCGCCCTCACCGCTACTCAACGCATCCTTAACGTGGGACTTGCAACATTCTGCAACCAGGATTTAAGGTGCTTTGTTCACCAGGCCTACCTTGGTCCCTGGAAGCGGGCTGGGCCATTCTGCTCTCTATCGTGGTCAGCCTGAACTTGTGACTTTGTTTTGTTCCCGAGTGACCAGATGGCCACAGTTGGCACTTTGTGGTTTTAAGCACGTTTTTTTAACCTAAATCTTTCAAATTGTCTCCGGTTCTACTGATTGGATTTTTGTCGATTTGGTGTCAAATAATTTATTACATTAGACTCTATTTTTCTAAATTGGTGTGGGAATTTTCTAGGGTTGTGTTTTCACTTAATTGCTGCTTGCATGCTATAGATATATTGCCTCTCAGTTAAGTCTGACTGCTTTTGTGCCAAGCTACAAGAAGGTTAAGCACAGGTTAGTTAGGGGATTGCTTGTGTTTTACCCTGACTAGAATACTGGTTGCTTCTTGAGCAGGTATTCTACCCCCCCCCCCCCCCCAACCCCTTCATACCAGTTACCCAGTTTCCTACAGTATTTACCTAGCTCTGACAGGTAGTTTCCATTCTATAAGCACATTAATATTTATCCTGTGAGGGGCAGGAGCAAGTGCATTTTCAGGATGGGAATTGGCAGGTAACACCCCTATATTTTATACGAATGTTGGGGAAGGGATTTCTTCCATGAGAACAAAGTTTCCTGAGGAGATGAAAGAAACTACATGTACAAACAGACAATTATGCCACTTATCCACATCCGGAAATGTCTGTCTACTCTAAACTCTGCATGTGTTTATCTTAAGCACACAGGGAAACAAATGATGCCCAGAGGTTTGGCTGAGTTTTCTTCAGACCTTTAGCAAATCCTACATAAGTTAGAAATTTGCTTCGAAAGTAGGAAATCTTCAACCTCTTGACAGTGCCACTTTGTATTGGGCAGTAGGGGTAAAATCTGTGTTAAAAGTATCATGTTTTTTTCTTGTGTCCTTCCGAGGAAAATTTGTATTTTATAGTAGAACACAGAGACTAACAACATGCCACCCACTTTGGTGGATAATGTCATTGTCCATGGAACGTGATAGTATCCCACTTCCATATCTTTTTCATCATTACTGAAACAAGTCTTTGGCAGGGCCCTTTAAGGCTCACTAAAACGCAAAATTCTCGATTAGAGAAGCATCTGTTAAAGACGCCCTCAGGAGAGGAAGGATTCTTGCTTTAATAAAGAAGTCTTTTCTGGACACCACATTATTCTCGATGTATGGTCCACGGGATGAATAATTTCAGAACCATTTCAATCACAGAAGGTCTTGGGTGATTCAGGCCCAAAGAAGAGGCACAGAGCTGGCTCTCCAGGATATAAAACCCAGTCTGGTGCAACAATTCGAACTGAGGCAACCATCCACATTCACCTTTACCTTTCTGCTATCTTTGACACTCTCGGCCATGTGATTATATCCCCCCCAACTGAAGTCTGTTTTGTGGATTTCGTGGGGTTGGGAGGGATTGGTTTGTCTCTATTTTTCAAGAAAGACTGATCTCTGTCATTGTGTGGGATTATCACTTAGAATTATTCAAATGTACATTTTTGTGGAGTTACTCAGGGCTTCTGACTGTCACTGCCCTATGCTTAATTTGCATGCACGGACATTACATGAAAAATGGCGTCTTTCATCGGGCATTTCCCCTGTGGACTGGAGCACCTGGAGGCCATGTCTCAGAGAAGGGGGCTGTTCCTGTTGGCTCTATAACTTTCTCCAACTCCCAGGGCCCGATTCACAGAATTAACTTAAGACTAAATCCTAAACTTACTACTTTGTGGTATTCACAGAATGCACTTACTACTTTTGGTATTCACAATGAGAAAAATAGGTAGTAGTGTCCCTAAGAATAGGGAGGAACGGCACACCACACTGTTTATAGACAAAATGAGTTTAAGGCGTCAACAATATGTAAAGATAAGTAATAATTGTAGGGTGCTCAAAGCTTCAATTGATGTCCACTACCTAGGGACATCATCCATATGTACAAAAATGCACAAACACAAATTATTGCAAATTTAGAAGACTGAAGTAGCACTCCCACACAAAATATGGGTAAAATACCCAACTGATACAGTTTGTCAGTTGTTATTCAGGTCATATATGCCTGTCCTGTTGTCAAAAAAGATAGGGTCAAATCCTTTAAGCTGTCACGTGATAAATCCAGGACCCTTAGAATATTAGCTGTTTTTCATCATTTCTTTATTGATGCAGAATTGTAAGTTCCAAATACACGGACCAGCCGACACGTGTTTCGTCTTACAAAATACTTTTTCAAGGCTGGAAAAAGTAAATACAAAGACTAAATACATCGATCTCTTGTACAAAATCTTAAAATTGGTTAAACAAGTCACTATACAAGAAATAATGACCAAGTGTTCACCCAAATTGGTGATAGTTTGAAAATGAAGCGTGGGTAAGAAAAGAACCAAACTTCCCAAAATCAATTGTTTGATGTTAAAAAACCAGCAGAAGATGAAGAAACTCAAGTCGAAATACACGAATTCACCACTAGAAACTCCCAAAGCCAATAGTTCTAATAAGTCAATATTGACAAACTAAAATAAAGAATGATAGACGTGTGTCTTTTACAATCAAAAGTGCACAAGACATAAATTAGAAAGATTGATATATCAACCCACCAATAAATTCAGTACGGTAGTTGATAATGTATCCAATCCTGTGGTTCATAATTCGCGTTTATGAACCACAGGATTGGATACATTGGCATGTATAGTGACTTGTTTAACCAATTTTAAGATTTTGTACAAGAGATCGATGTATTTAATCTTTGTATTTACTTTTTCCAGCCTTGAAAAAGTCTTTTGTAAGACGAAACACGTGTCGGCTGGTCCGTGTATTTGGAACTTACAATTCTGCATCAATAAAGAAATGATGAAAAACAGCTAATATTCCAAGGGTCCTGGATTTATCACGTGACAGCTTAAAGGATTTGACCCTATCTTTTTTGACAACAGGACAGGCATATATGACCTGAATAACAACTGACAAACTGTATCAGTTGGGTATTTTACCCATATTTTGTGTGGGAGTGCTACTTCAGTCTTCTAAATTTGCAATACTTTTGGTATTCACAGACTGCACTTACTACTTTTGGTATTCACAGAATGGATTTACGACTACTAACTTTACGTCCGCACTCGGGCCGGAAATTCCGGCCCGGAGGCGGAGCTTCCGTGCCGGAGGCGGGGCTTGAGCTTCCGGCCCGGAGGTGGGGATTCCGGCCACCTCCGGGCCGGAAGCTCCGCCTCCGGCCCGGAAGCCCTGCCTCCGGTCCGGAAGCTCCGCCTCCTTCCGGCCCGAGTGCGGACGTAAAGTTAGTAGTCGTAAATCCATTCTGTGAATACCAAAAGTAGTAAGTGCAGTCTGTGAATACCAAAAGTAGTAAGTGCATTCTGTGAATACCACAAAGTAGTAAGTTTAGGAGTTAGTCTTAAGTTCATTCTGTGAATCGGGCCCCCAGAGTTTAACTGCAGCAGGCATGGGGAGGCTTCGAGAGAGAGAAAGAGAGGGTGGGGTTGGAAAGTAGCGAGAAAGTGATCAGAGATCGAGAAGAGAGATAAAGAGAGGGTAGGAAAGAGAAAGAGAATGGATACATGGAAAGGGAGTACTTGAGCAAGGAGATGAAGGGGGCAGGGCTGATTTGAACATTTTTGACAGGGTTGTTTTGGTTCCCCAGTGCGGCCCTGGCAAGAGCTTTTAACATAGCCTGGTCATATTAACACGAATCTCTGAACCACATCCTAATTTGTCACTATGCAGTTGTGCAAGGAAAGACTAGATTTTGATGATAAGTGAAGCTCCTCCAATTTCTGGAGGATACTCAAAATAGAGAGGAGAATCCACCAGCAGAAACTTCTCAATTGAAAGGATTGAGGCCACAGATTCTACTTTGGAAGCACTTTTAATGACATTTCTCAATTAGCTTGGTAGGAACCCTAGCAAATTCTCATTCCCTTTTGCCATTTCTAAATGACCCCCTAGTTCAGGCCTTTAATCCTCTCTGTATTTTCCTTGTCTTAAAGGGTGGTTATTGATTGATCTGATGTCTTAAAGAGTGACTATTGAGCTGCTATTATCTTTTAAAGAGTGACTATGGAACTGCTGTTGTCTTAAAGAGTGACTTTTGACCTGCTGCTGGCTGCAGATGACTGTTTTCTTTAGTAAACGTTTCTGCCTCAAGACACAGAGCTTTAGCAGAAATAGTAATCTATTATTGCAAAGCACTGTAAGCAGAATGAATAACTGTATTGCAGCTCGCAGCGTGAGAGAGAACAGTCTGTACGCCTTCATTGTTCAGTGACAGGCTGCCAGAGCAGCCCACGAGCACTGTTTCTGGACTTCATGCAGCAGAACTTCCTGGATACAATCTCTGCTGCAAGGCTTTAAAGAAATAAACACATAGAAGCTACATCTTAAAAATGCATCATAGTAACATGATAAACAAAGTGCAGAATGGGGTGCGAAATGTGCATCCAGTGATTTTGTTGCGGCTTTAAGAGTATCTCAGTTCACTTGCTCGAATAAGTTATCTGAGTAAGTGCATTAAATTGTCTGTGAAATGGTGTACAAGTCCAAATGAGATCTGTGTTTTCCTCTCGATTGAGTAGCTGAAGACAACCACAGTCTTCATCTGGCTGCTGTCTAGTTTATCTGTAATATAAATATAACTTTGAGGTCCCCACAGAAGCGCGTACATGCGTAGTCTGGTCTCTGTCCCAGACAGCTTTCTAAACTAGCTCATTGGTACTGGGACCTAGAAGCTACAGACTATACCACTGGTGGCCCTCAACATTTTAAATAGGTGCTGCACCAAGACTGGCACTGCACTGCACCTGGTGCGTGCGCAGGAAAAACCTGTTGGAAGAGGTTGCCACCTGTGTGCCCGGCTAGAGAATAGTTACTTAGGCTGGGGGAGGGTGTTCCAAATAGCAATGACCTACTAGGTTACTGCAATTAATCAATATCTGGAAAAACAAAAATGCAATAAAATCAGGCCTCAGAGTGACCGCAGCAGAATGTCCATGGTGCTGATGTGGAATATTGCCAAGTGAGAATGGTGTCATAATTACTCACTAATTCGTAAATTCCTCTCAGAGATATAAGCACCTCTTCCAGAGATCTGTCTGAAACCTACATGTCATGCATGCCTTAACTGTTCATGTTCTGTGATCAATGAACAATTGGACAACTCTGCAATACTGGATCTGTTCTGAAGAAATGGAAGATTGCACTTATTACCTTTTTTGAGAGAGGGAGGCTTGCTTTGCTACTGCCATGCCATCCTTACTCTATGAAGAACTAAAGCTTGTACTGCTGTTGCCAAATTTGCTCCTGCTTGTGCTGATGCCACCCTTAGAGATACCTATCCTCTGAAGGAAGGATGCTTGCATTGTTTCTGCCTACGGTGTAGCTGCTGTAAGAAAAGAGTTTTTTCCATTTCTTATAAAAAGCACAAAGGATAATTTGAATGCCCTTGCATAACATGTCCAAGCCAGAAGCTTTTATTGGACTGGGATCAAAACTAGTTGCAGGGTCCTAAACCACACCTGGTTTCAATCACAACTTCCCAGCTTAACCAAACTGCATGACCCAGGTCAAATATTTTTCTTCCCTCTGCTTCCCTTTCAGAGATCATCACTGTTAGAAATTGGGTTTTTGGTTGACTGGAGTGTGAGCCCTAATCAAGCAACAGCCACAATACAGAAAGTCACTAAATTAAGCTGAGCTTATCCCTGGGTAGATTGGCATAACTAAGAGGCATTGTGTAAAATATTTATGCAGCACTCAAACAGCATTACAGTGAAAGCACAACCCAAGAAAAATCCCACACCAATTTAGAAAAATAGATTATAAATGATAAAATTTATAAAATTAATTATTTGCTGCCAAAATGACAAAAATCCAATTAGTAGAACCAGATTTATGATTTTTTTAAAAGATTTTAGTAAATTAGTACTAAAAAGCATAAAGTGCCAACTGTGGATATCTGGATGCGCTAGAATGCGTCAAAGTCACAAGTTCAGTCTGGCTATAGTCACCAGGTTAGGCTCACTTATGTTTTACCTTCTCAAATCCGTGCCAAGAGTCCTGTTAGCAGTGGAGGGGGCCACGAGGTGCACTGAATGTGTCGAGGGAGGCTGCTCTCGTAGCTCAAACAGCAGGCCAGGCATCATAGCTTTGCTTAGGTGGTACCCGCGAGCGATCAATGCTGTAGTTTGAAGGTTCGGGCTGATGGCACTTCGTGTTGAATGGAGGTGCAAGAGGTGAGATCTCAGTGCAAACAGGCCAGTTTGTGGTCGTGAAGAGCCTAAAAGCTTGAACAAGGCTCTCTGAGCCACACCAAGGGTCCAGGACTTGAGGGGCACCACTGGGGGTCAGGAACTCACTTCAACTGGGTGCAGGTGTTAGGGCAAGATGTTGGGGAGCCTTTTCTGCCCCTCAGACTCAGATCACGAGGGCAGCAGACTATCTCTTGGAGTCTGCTAGTACGAGAAACAAGCAGCTAGGTTGCAGAAGACTGCACTGCCAAGACAAGTCACAAAAAGTAGTTAGATATTGCCCGCCTCAGATGGCCAGCTGCCATATGACCACAAATCACAATATGTTTCACAGGCGTATGAGAGGCAATATATTAAAAAAACTCTGCAGTGTGTACATCAAGGATAGGCAATTAATGAGTCCATGTCGTTGCTTGTATTCCTTAGTTGTTTTTATTCGTGATGCACTAAAGGTTCAATACAGCCAACGCGTTTCGCCCAGACATGGACTTCTTCAGGGCTGTAATGTTTATACAATAAATACAAACTTTTTAGTTTAAAATCAAATGTGTAGTCTACTATTCAGAAAGCACAACTAAGTAGTGACTTCTTTATTCGGTGAAAGGTTGGCGAGAAAACAGAAATGTGTGTTAGAAGGAAGGAGACTCATTTCAAGGTGAAGGGGTGACTTTTTAACTTGGTGAAAGGTTAATGAGAAATCAAAATGAAGCGTAAGAAGAAAGGAGACCCATTGTTTCAGAAAAGAGGTGAAAAGGTCGGAGAACCAGTACTCGCCGGAAGTGAGTGAAGATTGTTGTAAAAAAGGGACATCTGCCCTTGAGTAGTACCAAAAAGAAAAGGTGGTCACAAAAATCCAAAGAGGTAGCGCTTACCAAGGCAAATGTAAGTCGGAGCGCCTCTAGTTAAGTTTGACGTAAACTTGTTATCCTATGGGAGAGGTAGGCCTTCCTGTAGTGAAAAATGAATTTGGAAGTTTTCACTACTAGGACATGTAAAATGTAAAAGTACATGTCCACCCTTTTAATTACACAGCCCCCTGCCCTATGAGATACCTAGGGCCTATCTTAGGGATGACAAATATGTAATGAATGAGCAGTTTAAGGCCTGGCAAGGGCTTTTAAATACCAAGTCAACATGACAGTCTAAAATTGCTTTCATGCTGCAGTGGCAGGCCTGAGACATTTATTTAGGGGCTGTTTAAGTGGGTGGCACAGTAAGTGCTGAAGGCTCACTGCTAGCATTTAATTTACAGGTCCTAGGTATATGGTATACCACATTACAAGGGACTTAAAAGTACATTAAATATTCCAATTTAACCATGCTTTAGGGGAGTGAGCATGTGCTCTTTAGCACTGGCATCCTGGGACCGGTTTCTGGCTAATCAGCTGTCATCAGCCAGGCTAGCTTGAATCCAGTGGCAAAGTGAGCAAGGGACCCTTTGGTTTTGCTTTGTTCACCCTAAGTTGGCAGGGTATGCCCAGACGTGGGTCCCTTGCTTTCTTTGGCACTGGATTCAAGCTAGCCTGCCTGATGACGGCTGATTAGCCAGAAACCAGTCCCAGAATGCTTGTTTCCGGTCCAGGGAAGACATGGCTTGGCAGTTTGGGCTGGACTGTTCCCATGAGGCACAGGGTCAGACTGATTTGCATATGGCCATGTCTGAACTGGGGTGGCGGAGTGAGCTAAAGAATGATGATGGATTAAACCCAGTTGACTGGAGGTGAGTGCTTGCAATGTTCAACACTCCGTCCATCATCCCCTTTGGTTTTGCTCTTTTAGAATCACACCAGATCGAAATAGCCTTTGTTACTGAAACCTGGGCAGAGGTCTTCTCTGACCCCGATCTTCTTTTGTCCTTACCGGCGGGCTTCAAAATTCACAAGGTTGATGGAGTTGGAAGGAAAGATGGTGGTATAGCTCTTAGTTTGAAATCAAATTTCAAATTATCCAGGGGCATGCCTTGCTGCGAAGGAAGATGGCCGCTTCCTAGAGTGGCCCCGAAACTCGTTCCCCTACTCCCCCATAAATCTGCATATTATCCGGAACTAGAACCGCGGACCAAAATGAGATAATGACAGAGCTGCCTTCGGCGTGCCAGTGTGACGATCAAAGGCCTAATAGTGGAAGATTCCAGTGCGGGTCTGGTAGAGGTGGAGAAGCACCGGCCACTAGTGACGGTGGCATCGGCGCGGAGGAATGGCGGCGACGGCCGAGAAAGAAAGACAGAAAGCAGTCCCCAAGTGTCCCAGGATACTACCAGGTCCGTACCCCGATGGCTCCACACTGGCAGGATACCTGTTATGGGTGAAGACGAGGCCGGGGCAGATCACGATCAGAGCCCTGCTGGGACTTGGAGTTGCCCGTCTGCGTCACTGCCGGGGGCCGAATCGTGGAAGAATTTAAAGGAGGCACCGAAGGACGCCCGGTGCCCCGCAAGGTACCCACACATCTGCAGGGGTGGCCCCAGGAGCCGTGGGAGGTACTGTGAAGGCGGAGACGGCCCGGCCCTATATGCAGCTTCAAAGAGGAAGAGACAAATGAGAGGCTGCACGATAATAGGTAGGCAGTGAAAAAGAAGTCTGATCACAATTAAGTAACCCAGCGGCACTAAAGGTGTGCACGGTAGTGTGGTCGTCGGCGGACGACGGGGCAGGGCCAAAAGTAGAAAGGGATCTTGAGGGGCCACAAGAACTGTTGCAGGGATTCTGCACATATACAGAACTATGCGCAGGAAATCAGGACCTCAGTGTGTAGTGGTGTACCAAAATACCCACCTCGGTACCCAGAGCCCCTATCTGACTAGCTATAGTGTCTCATTCGTTCTCTGTGCTACAGTGAAGCTACCAATGATTAGACATCCTAGAACATGCTACTCCGTTCCTCTCAGGATACGTGGGAGCAAGAACACTCTTTCGTTCAAACTCTCGTACTTGTAATCAGGATCGGCCAGATGTTGTAGCTTGACATTGTCAACTGAGATGTATCGGTTGTCTTTTCGACCAGGAAGTGGTGGTAAAATGACTGTACGAGTACCCTGCACTCCAAGCACTGGGACCGGTGCTCGATAAGAGGGACCAATCTATTTCTTGTTCTCCACCTTCTCTCGGACCAGGTCTCTGATTTTTGGTAGCCAGCCGACTACCAGAATCTGCAGCGCAGCATCAGTGGGTGAGGGAAAAATGTTCCTTTGGAAGACTGTCACAGGTCTCTTGTAGTTTCTGTAATACAGCAGAATGATTATCTACGTCAAAGGATGCGGCAGATGCCACCATGTCTAGACCATCAAGGTCTGGCACAAACATTTTCATGCCGAAGAGCATTTCGTATGGGGTCCGCCCACCCAGAGATCTTCTATGGAGATTATTTAGTGCACGCTGTATGCTATACAAATGGGCGAACCAGTTCCTGCCAGTCCCTCTGACCCTAGCTGTCAAGGATTGCTTTAAATCACGGTTCATTCATTCCACAACCGAATTGCCATCAGGCCTGTATGGAGACAAAAATTTGACTTGCACCCCCAAAGACCGCATGGTGTCCTTGTACGCCTTAGAGGCGAACGCGGGACCTTGGGCCGAATGGAAGGTTCCACATGCAAAAATTCCCACAAAGACATGCAAATCCCTGATGACAGTTTGGGCATCAGCACTGCGTTGTGGCCAAACCCAAAGAAAGCATGTGCACGAATCAACTGCAACTAAGATGAACTTATCTGAAGAAAAAGGACAGCAGTGATCTAAATAGACACAACCAAAAGGTGTAGTAGAAATGCATAACAGCTGCGATGGCATAACCTACCTATATTGATGTTTTTATGGGTTTCTATTCAAACTTGATACATTAAATGGTTTTCCATTTCTTTTGAGTTACTTCCCCATTGCGCTGCCACGCATTAGGTTGTTCTTTCTTTTCACTCGATATGGCTGAGGTAGATATTGCGGCACATAGCTATGGGGCACTCCATCATCATTTGATTGCTTATGGAGTGCCCAACGCAGGTGTCTCACTCATTTTTGTGGTAGGAGCTGATCCGGCTCACCACTTTGAGGTGTTTTATTCTTGGGTTACGTTCCTGGCAGTGGATGGAGATGATGACTTGTTCCATAAATACTCTCCCACTGCAACCTCTATAGCCTATCGGCCATACACAACTCTAGAAGTTACGATTTTAGCATGGCAACACCGCATTTGGTTTAATGGTGCCCTACCCCGCACCGTGACCCCGGTTAGGCCCTTTGTCTATTCTGGGGACCACTTAGTCAGTTTTGGCTGGGTACACACCACATCCACGTTATCTAGCAGTCACTGTAGACGAGTTACGAGTCTTACACACCTCCTTGATTGAGGTGCACAGGGCTCTATTACAATACGTCTCACGCAATCTTCAGGTGGGAGCACCTGGGGTTGCTGCGCAACCAGCTGGACCGGTAGGACTAACTATTAGTCCGGTTATGGTTAATTCGGTTATGTGCAAGCATTCACAGACTACGGAAGATTTACCCTAGTGGCTTGCGGAGAAATTTGACCAGCTGGAAGCAGTATTTCAATGGACCGCCTTCACAGCAATTTTTGCGTTCAGCTGTGGGCGACAAAAATAGCCCTGGTGTTTTCGCCGCCCATATTGTCTCTTTGTTAGACAGCATAGACGAAGACGCTTACTCGTACGTTGATGACATCTATCTAACAGACGACGAGTTATGGCCACATCTCTGTCACGTGGATCGCATCATAGTATTGTTTGCGGACCACGGTTATAAGTTTAACTTTGCGAAATCACACATTGCAGAGTACACAGTGTTGTTTTTTGGGCTACGAGCTCAATAATGAAGGTAGAGGCTTGGCGCCTCACTTCTTGGAAAAATGCGCACGTTTGCGCCCTCCGTCTACACTTGAAAAATTACAGTCTTTTCGGTAGGACTTACATCTCCGATTATGCCCAGCGTATCAAGCCCTTGTATGCTCGGATACAACCCTTTTTTTCAAAGTCCTGCTGGCTTTCGGAACATTCCACTATACTGCAATCTTTGCAGTCTGATCTTATTGAATCAAAATTCTTGTTGACTCGTGATAACCATACTAACCTGGTGATAAGAATAGTCCCAGGCCATGTGGGTTTCACATGCTTGACGTTTAATGAAGGAGACACAGTGCCTATTGCTTACAAGTCACATTTGCACACTTCAGCGGAATTGAGGTTTTCCAACATTGAAAAAGATTTGACAGCTGTCCAGATGGCGATCCTAAAGGACCGCGCACTAGCACAAGGGAAACAGATTTTGGTTGTAACACCATGTCCCGCTCTTGAAGCGTTGACAAAGGCAACTGTATCAAACTCAATGGCTTTGCATCCCCGTTGGATACAATGGGCCACATCATTGACCTCTCCGGATGTCACGTTTATTTTTGACTCTTCATTGCGAACGCAGAAGTTTTTACAGTATGAATTTGTTCATCCTCCTCCTCTGTCAATGCGCCCACTTGATCAGTACCAATGTATCATTTACACTGACGGTTCAGCGCAACCAGCAACCGGGTCTAAACATTCTTATTCGGCGGCCTGTGCTATAGTGGCAGGTGCCATAGTGAACGGAGAGTTCAAGTCCAATGTTGTCCATACACAGGCACTAGGTGACTGTACCGCCCAATTAGCCGAATTGCGTGCTTTGGTACTGGCTCTAGAGTTTGCAGATCCAAAAGTAGCTACTTTAATTGTAAGCGATTCTTACTACTGTGTTCAGTCTTTCAATGAAAACTTAGTCTTTTGGTCTCAAAATGACTATTGTGATTCTAAGGGCAGCACAATTGAACATAATGCTTTGGGTTCGAGTCGCTGATCTTAAAGACCGTCTGCCTCTCACACAAGTAATTCATACTCTTTGCCATCAGCTCGTAGGAGTACACGCAGTTGACAACAGTTTGGCAGATGAAGCTGCCAAATCATCAGTAGCCACGTGTTCAGTTGCAGCAGTTACGAGATCCATGAATAAGATTGTTAATGACATTTTGGCAGCAAAAGCTGCTACAGAGAAGGGTGATAATTATCCGCAGGGTTTCCCTTCCATATACTCTTATCATTTAATTCCTGATAATGTTCCTTACGTGAGAATTAACGACGTTGGTGACAGGTTGATTACCAATGGGCCTGCACTGATAACAGCCGCACACGAAGGAATGGCCTCGGCGCATGCTGGAGTGTCTGCGACTGTTTCTATCTTGCAGCAGCGTTACTGCTGGAGCGGCTTATATACACAAACACGTAATTATGTGCTTTCTTGTGACATTTGTCAGCAGATTAAACCGTCTACGACAACGCGCCCAACACAAACACAGTTATGCATTTCTCGGTACCCAGATCCCGTATCCGACTAGCTATAGTGTCTCATTCGTTCTCCGTGCTGCAGCGAAGCTACCAATGATTAGACATCCCAGAACATGCTACTCCGTTCATCTCAGGATACGTGGGAGCAAGAAAACTCTTTCGTTCAAACTCTCGTACTTGTCCACAACATGAGTAAATAGAGTCGAAGTATAGTTTAAAATGTTTATTTTAACTAACGTGCTCTGTAATGCAGTACACGAGCCAATACTAGCAGCAAAATGCATAAGATCAAACAAATCAGCATAGTTACAATTCCATATAGAACAAAAGGGGAAATCATATTATAATGATAGTGGAAACAGGACTGGAGCGCCTTGCCACCCTTCCCGTGCTAGAAGCTAGTTTATTATAATTATAGAAGACCTCCAGGCTTTGTCAGGGAGACCACATACCTCCGAGTTCAGATGCAGGAATTTACATCTCCAGACAAGCACAGGTCTTCTATCCTGGAAAGCGTTTTCTCCAAGTGTGTTAACATGCATGCAAAACAATATTAAAAGCACCAGATTTCCAGGGTTGCAGCTGTGTTCTATGTTATGGCTAGGGACGTGAGACTGACCAAAGCAATTTAACAGAGCTCATTGTTTTTTGATCTTGAACAGTCTGTTCATAGTGTTCTACTAAATAAATGAAATACAGACAGTATATGTGAAAGCAAGCGAGCAAAGTGTTTACCGCAGCATGACGGAACCACTCCATCATGAGCACAGCGCAACCGTGGCTCATGACGGAGTGGTTCCTTCATGAGCGGGGAAGGGGTTAAGGAAGGCAGTGTCAGGCATAAGTCACTGATCCCTGACTTTCCCTGATTCTACCCAATTTAACAAACAAGAACACAAGCGTCGACGCGTTTCGATGGCAACAAACTCCACATAGAGCCACCTTCTTCAGGACACCTTCTTAAATCCAAATTGACATTTGTATGACACATTGTTTGTCTATTTGTTTTCTCCTTTTTGTGATATGTAACTTTTATAACTGCAAAAACTTTTTGCGATTTTATTATTTTAAACTGTGTATGTTTTGATGTTTTTTTATAAAAGACCTTCTCTATGAACTCGTACTGCTAATTAAAAATATCTATATATTTGATACCATTTTTGTTTCACGACTAGTGCTTCAGACAAATTCAGTGGGGAGTGGGTTATGGAAGTGTATACATGAGCCTGTGTGATGATTGATATAACAGTAATCTTTGACCAATAGCCAAAAGGTATACAATTTTTTTTCACTTATATTCCTGGGTGCTCCAGCCTTTTGGCTTTGAGAGCCCCCTCTCCTTGGTTTCAAGGTTTACTAGAAATGTGCCATGTAGTAACGTGAGCAAAAGCGGCAAAATGGCGGCCAAGCATATACTAACTTATCCTAACTTACCAATGTCCGCTGGTGTGTTCATATCCTCACTAAAGAATCATCCATAATGTGCTCATTGCAGCAACTGGGGCAACCACAGAAGACAGATACAGCCCTTCCCCAGGTGGTCAGCACATGAGAACTACAAAGGGCAGTGCAGTCCCTACGAGGCCAAGTAGCAGCCTCCTAAACAACACGGTGTAGAAATAAAAGTGAACCCAAAACGAATGAGCCCCAGAAGCGGTATCACAGCAAGCACTGGTAAGCTGTACCAGTGCCCGTAACGCTCACTGACCAGCGAATGGAGAAAGACAGTGCGCCAGAGAAGCCGGGTGAAACCCTGACAGGCCGCAGGGGCCGCTTTGGCAACACCTGGCAGGCAGCAGCTCACCCAGCGATTCCCAAAAGAAGACCCACATTTGCTGCGCAACCCAGACAAGACTATGTCTGGGGGGAACACCGCCAAGAATTCCCATCAAATGAAACTGGACAAATTCACCCTCGCAAAAGGTACAGAAGCCCAGGACCCCCCCACGTAAATGCCTGGCCCTGGGCACGCAGGTGGCGGCGAATTAAGACTCTCTATCCCTACATGACATTATGGAGGCCATACGTGGTGTACAAACCGCGCTGGAGTCCAGAATAGATACCGTTACAACAGAGGTCCCCGTGATCCGTGCAGACTTAAGGAATATGGGGGCTAGAGTGCACTCAGTAGAGTACTCCACAAAAACCTTTCTCCAAGACACATCGACGCGTCCAGCTCAAATGAAGGAAATACAAATGCGCAATGTCCAGCTGGACGCCAGGATTGAAGACCAAGAAGGGCGATCGAGATGTGATAATGTCTGAATATTGGGGGTGCCTGAGAGGGCGGAGGAGTCCACAGCTGATCTATTTGTAGAGGAGTTGATCTAGGAGCGGCTCCAACCGAGAGGTCTCTCAAAGGTTTTTTTCGGTGGAGAGGGCTCACCGAGTTCCGGCAAGCCGCCCGAGGACCGGGCACCACCGAGACCGATAATAGCTCATCTCTTCAATTATAGAGACTGGAATGCCATACTGCACACGGCCCGAGTGGCCCCCCAGTCCTATTTGAAAAATCACAGGTCACCTTCTTCCCGGATTTCACCCTGAAAACCCAAAGACTACAACGCAGTTTTACTGAGGTAAAAAGGGCCCTCTGAGATAAGGGTGTGAAATACTCCATGCTGTTTCCTGCACGCCTCAGGGTGGAATCTGAGGGGAGGGTCTGGTTCTTCGCTATGCCAGAGGAAGGATGAGACTGGTTGGAAGGTTGGAGGACAGTCGGAGGTGCCGGCAACAATGCCCGCCAAGGTAGAACTCTGAAAACGACACCTCGTTCAACCGAGCAGCCTACAGATGAAACTCACTCAGGGAAGGTGCCATGATCGCTGAGACGGAGGTACACACCAGATGAGACCAGAAGTAAAGGGACGGGGTCAGCGAGCCGCTGTGATATAACCGGACAACTACCTTTTGAAGGAAACTGGACACATAGACAATGTCCTCCCAGCTGACTCCATGGGGAGCAGGTGGGTGAAAGGCAGCGTAATATCTAGCCATGGGCCGGAACTGGAAAGGGCCGAGACACTGAATTATTATAACGCTGATGGACACTACAACTCAGTTGTTAATGGAAAATGAAGTGTATGTAAGGCTGAAGATGGGGAGGGTGGTGGGAGGAGTTGAAGGGCAAGTAGACGTTCCCTAAGTTCAATATGTGGGACAGGGTCGACAAGCTCTCTGCTGAGTTGGCGGGTTGGACAGTTGTGATACCGTCTGGCAGGGTTGCAGGGTGGGAGGTGGTGGGGATGGGGTAGGGAGGAGGGATGTTAGTTGTTGTTTTGCTTCTTTGTTTTGCAGATTCATGGGTTACACGTTGCGAGCAGACAGTACTCTCCATTTGCACCAATACATTGGGTGCAATACAGAAGTCCTGGGGTTGCGCTGGACGGAACTCACCCAGAGGGGTGCCGACGCATCCTTGTCTGGGAAGAAAGTTCAATGATCCCATGACAGGCCAAGTGCAGTCTGAACTGAAACTGTTGTCCTGGAATGTAAACGGGCTGGGAAGCAAAGTCAAAAGGGGCATTGTACTCCAGTTTATAAAGAGACACTCCCTGGATGTGGTTCTCTTACAGGAGACCCATCTTTTGGGAAATAGCTGTAAGGCCTGAACCGTTGGGAGTATAATATGAAGGTCCACGCCCGCTATACGTCAGGTTCAAGAAGTACGGGAATTCTCCTCAGGAAGAGCCTGCCACTCACCATAGAATAAACATGGGGGTTATAGGCAGGTGAAGTTATAAATATTTTGTCTGTGTATGTCCTGTCCACGTTAAGAGAATCAAACTTGACAGACCTGGGTGCACAAATATTGGAACTCCCAGTAGGTCATCTGTACATGGGAGGAGATTTCAACACAGCAGGCTGCGACTTTCTAGACCGTGCGCCACCAAGAACCCTAGGTCATAAGCAAACTCGGTTGACAGAATTTCTCTCGGCGTTGGGCCTAATAGATGTTTGGCGATCTCTAAACCCCACCACTCGGGAATATACATTTCACTCCGGGGCACATGGTAGCCGATCACAAATTGACTGCTTGGTCTCTTCCCCGGCGCTTCTCCCTCATTTTTCAGACATCAGACACCTTGCGAGAGGCATCTCGGACCACTCTCCTATATGGGCACAATATAGGGTGGGTGGAGTACGACGTTGGGGCCCAGTGGCAATAAATCCCTGGTACATCAAGCTGCCCAAAATAAGGAAGGGTGTAGAGGAAGCAACTAACTTACATTCAAGAGAATAGCAACACAGTTGCGTCATCACAGATATTATGGGAGCCATGTAAGACGGTGGTTAGGGGTCAGGCCCTCTCGCTTAAAGCTCGACATAAACAAGTGAAAAGGCCGACAGTATCTAAGCTAGAGCAGGAAATCCTGGATTTAGAACTCCAATTAGCAAGGAACTATAGCTGAATTAACCCAAGCAATAGGTGCCCTGAAGCCAGGTAAGGCGATCGGACCCAACAGTATTCCAATAGAACTGTACAAACTCACTGCGCTAGTAACTGCACCTCATTTGTTGAAAATGTTTGAGGAAAGCAACTCTATTGGCAAACTGCCATCAGATCAAAGACTAGGTGCAATAGTCGTAATGCACAAGGAGGGAAGGCTGAGAGACCAATGTACGTCATATCCCCCAATTACGCTGTTGAATGCAGAGGTGAAAACCCTAGCAAAATTGTTGGTGCAGCGACTTATCCCACTGCTTCTGACTTTAGTACACCCCGGTCAATCCGGATTTATGCCAGGATGAAACACCGCCATGAACCTTAGGCACCTGCATGGGGTGATGGTTCGTGCTCACAAAATCCAAGAAGACACTGCGATCCTATCATTAGACGCGTGGATGGCCTTCGACACCGTCGAGTGGCCGTACATGAGGGCGTGCTCAAACGAATGGGCTTCGGACCACATTTTTTATCATGGCTAAGCCTTTTTTAAACAGCACCGCGGGCGCAGGTGATGGTTAACAGCGAAAAATCTCAGATATTCCCATTGAGGCACGGCACTAGGCAGGGTTGTCCCCTGTCCCCCCAGGTCTTTACGCTGATTCTTGAACCAGTGGCAGCATGGATCCGGAAAGACCTGATAATACAAGGTCTATGCTGGTCAGTGGGCTGGGAGGACAAGATCTTGCTCTATACTGATGATATCCTGCTCTATGTTGCATCCTCCATATTAAGAATATTAAATATTTTTGCGAAGTTCGGCAGATACTCAGGATACATCATCAACTGGGCCAAGTCTGTGATTTTTTACCTTAGTGGACAGAGACCGGAGATACCGACAGACTGTGAGACTCGGGTGACTACAGAGGGATTCCGACATCTAGGTATATTTATAACAGCAGACCAGGTGGATTTCCAGACCCGAAACCTGCAACCCCTCCTCAATCGTCTCAGGGCCGATGTCCACATCTGGCGAGCCCTCCCTCTTTCGCTCCTTGGTAGAGTGGCTCTTTTTAAGATGATGGCCCTGCCTAGATTTTTATAAGTATTGCAAAACATGCCCTTCCCAATTCTAGCCTCGTATTTTAATTCAATAAATAATGTGCTGCACTCGCTCCTCTGGAACGTAGTCTCTCCCAGGATTGCACTCACTAAACTGACCCGTAGCTGGTATGATGGAGGGATCAAGCTGCCGCATATCCAAACTTATTATAGGACCGCACAACTGGCAACAGTAAACCAGTACCCATCTGCCTCCAACAGAGCCAGCGTATCAAATCGATAGGCTAGTGCTGCAGCCAAGAGGCTATCTTTATGAGCTTTATACTGAACCTCGTTGGCTCCAACTTGAGGGCCCCACGGCGGGGACAGTATGCCAGTGGCACTCAGCGCTGTCCCGATTGGGGTGGAAAAAGAAGCTAACCAAGTCCACTCCACTCTGGGAATCCCAACAGCTGGGTATCGCGGGCATAAAGAAAACCTTTGTCAAGTGGGATATTATAGGAATCTCGAAGCTGGGGGACCTGCACATGGGGAGGGAGTTCGTCTTGTTTGATCACCTATGAAAAACATAGGAACTGGCTCCAACCGAATACTTTTGTCACCTACAGATCCGACATGTTATACAGATGGCGGTTCCTAAGGGACCCGAACTCCCTGAGTCGTCACCTCTGGAATATAGACTACTTGAGGAGCACCTGTCCCAAAAGGCAATTTCACTTACAAAAACGAATCAACAATTCACCAGACACCCTCACAGCTCTGAAAGACTGCTGTGAGCTAGACATTCCAGACTTGCAAGAGGAAGACTTGCTTGACGCCCTGGCATCCCCAAGGGAGGTGGCCATTAGGGGTCGCTTTCAGCTCATCCAACTTAAAATATTCCGCAGTGCATATATTACGCGCACAACACTTTTAAAAATGGGCCTAGGGCTGATGCAACTTGTAATAGGAACTGTGGAGAAGAGGGCTCATTTTACCACCTAATATTGACATGCACGGTGATTCAGTATTATTGGCAAGCAATAGTGGCATGTATGTCGGGAGTGGTGGGTGAGGTACTAACACCTTTGCCTAAATGGTGCCTATTAAATGTGTCGGAGGTTACAAACCTGGGTCGGGCTGAGCAAACCTGGGTAACCCTAGGTCTCATGCTGGCTAAGTGTAATATAGCCCGTCACTGAGGGGCAGGCCCCCACACCCACATTGCGGGATTGGAAGAACGATATGGACTGGTGTATGTTGGCGGAAAAAGCAGTCTATGTGAAAAGAGGGTGCCCAAAAAAGTGGGTGGAACATCTGAAACAAATGGAATGGGTATAAAGGGGACATATGTACGTCTCCTGTGGGCGACACGGTTTTTATGGTGATCGAATTTGAGACAATCTGAACATGTCATTAAATATGTTGGGGGAAAGAGGTGGGGGACCCAGTCCTTGACAAACAATGTTAATGTATGGTATGGTGAGATAATGCTTGGTACTGTAATTTAAAAACAAATTTGTGGAAGGCTGTTCTGCTCTGTTATAATAAAAAGATTTTTTTTTTAAACTCAAATTATGCACCACAACGTTACCTGGTAATCTAGACTGGGAAGATATGAATTTTAAAATTGAACTAGATGGGCAATACTCCCTCAATGGCATCCTTCTCTATAGGCCACCTAAGCCTATAGCTCCTTTTATTGACAACTTAGATAATCTGCTAATGTACAAGGCTGATCACCCTGACTTTCTTTTTCTAGGTGATTTTTATTTTCACTTGGAAAATACCACTGACCCGGACACAGTAGTGCTTCTCGATGAGATGGCCAGTGTAGGTCTACACCAACTGGTCAAAGGCTCGACGCATGTTGCGGGTCACTGTCTAGATGGGATTTTTCTGATAACCCTCATCTAAGTTGGACAAGTTCTCTCCCTTTGCCCTGGTCTGATCATAATGCAGACCTCTTTGAAATTTCATTGCCACAAAGGCCACTCTCCAAACACTCTGTGGAATCTTTTATTAGCCATCCCTGGAATAAAATAGAAGCGAATTGGATAACATTTCGCCATTTAGAAACCCCTCCTAAATTGTCTACAGACCTGGATTCAGCGGTAGCGAATTACCGCTCTTGGCTGGATTCAGCTATGACAGAATTGTCCTTGCAAAAAACAGTTGACGCCTTAGATGCGTGCCCTCAGAACCTTGGTTCAACGACACGCTCCGCGCCGTAAACTCGAGAGGAAATGGAGACTTGATTACAATGCACTCACTAAAGGCAAATACAAAGAATCCCTTCAGATGTATAAGGACCTTATCCTTAGGGAGAAGGCTGCGTATTTCACCGAGAAAATTAGAGTGGCCAATAGATGCCCTAAAACTTAATTCGCCACACTAATAAAACTGTCCAAACTTCCAGCCCCACAAGATACCTATGCCAGTCAGGAGTTTTGTAACTCCATAGCAGAAACCTTTCAACATAAAGTCAAGGCTGTTTATGATACCTTTTTACACCAGACAACTGGCTAGGCACAGACTCCTATCCAATTAAGTAGAATACAACCTACAGCTGGAGTAACATCTTCCATTCTGTCCTCTTTACTGCTTTCACCATCAAACAGATGACTAGAATAATTGGTGCAATTAATTCAGGCTCCCCTTCCGCTCCTTGCCCCCCTAAAATTTCACACCTATCACCAGAACCTATAGAAATCCCTCTTACAGCTATTTTTAATGCCATGTTTACACCTGGTAGTTTCCCAGTAGAGTGGAAGAAAGCTTCCATGCTCCCTCTACTAAAAAAAAAACCCTGGACACCAATGACATCCTTAATTATAGGTCTATATCTAGACTCCCCTTTCCTTCAAAGGTTATTGAAAAGGCCATTAACCTGGAACTGTCCTCCTTTATCAATCAAAATGGAATATTGGACCCCTCTCAGTTGGGCTTTCATGCTCATTAAAGAACTGAGTTGGCACTCGTCATGGCCACCGAGGAGTTCAGAAAGACACTGGCTGGTGGGGGCATTGCCCTGATCCTTCTGGATTTATCAGCGGCTTTTGATACATTCAATCATAAGCTGCTGATAGATCTTTAGCTTCCATCGGGATCAGGGATAAGGCGCTCTCCCTGCTAGACTCCTTTCTGTCTGAGCGATCTCAGTTGGTTGCGTTGGGCAACTATGTGTCATCCCTGTTTTTGTTGCCATGCGGCGTCCTCAGGGATCTTCCCTGAGCCTTATGCTGTTTAATCTTTATATCACCCCTTTGGCCAAACTGATAAAAAAAAACTACGGATTTGCCCTCGTATCATATGCAGACAATACTGAGATAATTGTCTCAGTGAGTGGACCATCCAGTTCTACAACCAGCAGATTTCACAATTGCAAGAGCCATATAGGGAACTGGGTGACAGACAATTGTCTGAAACTTAACTCCGCCAAAATGGAGGTCTTTGTTTTCAGCAACAACCCTATCATCTGGACAAACAGTTGGTGGCCTGGCCAGCTCGCTCTCTACCCGCACAAGTGCCAAAAGCTAAAAATCTAGGAATCATTTTGGACACCAAGCTGTCCTTTGAAGCACAGATCAACTCCACTACCTCTGCTTGCTTCTTCATCCTTAAAAATCTTAGGAAAATACTTCCTTCAATTCCATTAGAACTGAGGAAAACCATGGTATCTGTATTGATGTCTTCAAGATTGTACTACTGCAATGCTCTGTCCACCAGCACTTCAAAATGCAGCTTACAAAAACAACAGATAGTATAAAATGCTGCTGCCAGAGTACACCTAGGAATCCCCAAATTTGACTTTGTAACCACAGCCTTGTCTCACCTTCACTGGTTGACGGTAGCAAAGCGGATCCAGTTTAAATCTCTTATTGCCTTCAAATCCCTGTCCAATCTGGGGCCAATGCAGCTGGCAAATCATCTCAAACCTTAGGCCCCTTAGGTCAGCCGAGCTTGGGAATCTGGTTGTTCCTAGAGTAAAAAGCAAGAGCTTTACCACCACAACAGCAACATTTTGGAGCTCTCTACCAGCCTCACTCAAGAAAGAGACAAACCTACTAAAGTTTAGAAAGTGTCTAAAAACGTTGCTTTTTAAGGCATAATCCCAACCCTCTTGAGCTAAACCCGCATGTCCTTAAGAGTAGCACCTAGACACCTCAGGGTATTGTTGCGCTTTACAAATTTATCATCATCATCAGGAAACAAAGAGACTTGCCTCTTCAGTCATTAATACAATTGTCATGGCAGAAAAGGTTTTGTTCACTAATTTTAATAAAGACCAATCAGGTCTGTGGTATAGTCTGAAGTGCTTAAGTGAAACAATCCAAAATACATTTTTTCATATAAAAGTTCATACCTCTGCTATAAATGAAGTGGCAGTCACCAACATTTGCAGAAGAACAGTGTAGGAAATTGGGTTATTGGGTGAAGGGGGTAGGAACCCTTCTAAAGCAACAACAGCAATCCTTATCAGGGAGAACCACAAAAGTCACTAAATTAACCTATTCTTAACCCACTGGTAGCTTGGCACAATAGTAATCAGACTTAACTTAAAGGCAATGTGTGTGGTATTTAGGCACCACACAAATAGTAATAAAGTGAATACACAACACAAGAAAAATCCCACACCAACATAGAAAATAAAGTAAATCTTAAAATGATATGTAAACAGCACAAATCCAATCGATAGAATGGGAAAATGCAATTTTAAGGTTTTAGGTAAGTATAGCGCCTAAAAGCCCAAAGTGGCACTCTCAGTTAACTGGTTGTGCAAGACCAGGGGAAAGTCACACGTTCGCCATGAAAGATACAGGCACCAGGTTAGTCCAGCTGAAAAAGTAACCTTCTCAAAGTCTGGCGCAAAGAGTCCACTTCAGGGTGGAGGCTGCTCCAGTTGCAGGTCCTGGCTGGTGCGGTTACAGCAGGTCAGCTGGGCAGGTGCATGAAAGCCTCTGGAGCTTGTTGTATCCTAGTGGCTCAGAACAGGAGGCCAATCAGCTAACCCTTAAAACCAATCTGGTGGTCATAGGATCAAGGAAATGCTCCAGGCTTCCTTTCTGAGGAAGCCGGATAGCCCTTCCAGCAGCAGCGCAGTCCTTCTTCTGAGTTTTCCAGATGTCCAGAAGTTACCTCATGAGTGGTTCAAAAGCTCCAATGTTTATACCTGGTTCCAGACTTTGAAGTTGGGGGACTCCCTATACTATCCCCACATCTGGTTCTGGAAAGTTTCTCCTTTCCCCTGCCAAGTAGTCTAGGGTGGCAAAAGGCTGGTATCAAGTTCCTTTATGTGTGAGCTGGAGGCAGCCATTTGAAATGTAAGTGAGGCGGGAAAGAGTTCAGCCCCAACCATCCTGGCAGGATGGCCCATTCTGTCAACAACTAGTCCCCCTTTGCCTCACTGTATGAGAGAAATACATTGAAGGCCAGCTGCCAAGCTGTTCACAATCATGTGACCCAGGACACACGCAGTAGGCATAAATGGTCAGGAGATGCAAATGCCAACTTCCTAAAAGTGCAAAAACAACAGTTGATGGACAGAATGTAGAACAATGTCATACATTCACCCCAGTACAGAGATCTGGGCCTAAATCAATCGTTTTTTTGCTCACCATGCCGTTCCAGTTTGAACCCAGCCATATGCAAAGCAGCCTTGACCCTGTGCCTCATGGGAACAGTCCAGCCCGAACTGCCAAGCCAGGTTCTCCCTGGACTGGAAACAAGCATCCTAGGACCGGTTTCGGGGTTTCACCCCTCTTCAGCCAGGATAGCTTGATTCCAGTGGCATGGAGAGCACAGGACCCACGTCTGGGCATACCCTTCCCACTCGGGATGACAAATGCAAAAACAACAGTTGATGGACAGAATGCAGAACAGTGTCATACATTCACCCCAGTACAGAGATCTGGGCCTAAATCCATTGTTTCTTTGCTCACCATGCCGTTCCAGTTTGAACCCAGCCATATGCAAATCAGCCTTGACCCTGTGCCTCATGGGAACAGTCCAGCCCGAACTGCCAAGCCAGGTTCTCCCTGGACTGGAAACAAGCATCCTAGGACCGGTTTCGGGGTTTCACCCCTCTTCAGCCAGGATAGCTTGATTCCAGTGGCATGGAGGGCACGGGACCCACGTCTGGGCATACCCTTCCCACTCGGGGAGACAAATGCAAAAACAACAGTTGATGGACAGAATGCAGAACAATGTCATACATTCACCCCAGTACAGAGATCTGGGCCTAAATCCATAATTTTTTTCCTCACCATGCCGTTCCAGTTTGAACCCAGCCATATGCAAATCAGCCTTGACCCTGTGCCTCATGCGAACAGTCCAGCCCGAACTGCCAAGCCAGGTTCTCCCTGGACTGGAAACAAGCATCCTAGGACCAGTTTCGGGGTTTCACCCCTCTTCAGCCAGGATAGCTTGATTCCAGTGGCATGGAGAGCACAGGACCCACGTCTGGGCATACCCTTCCCACTCGGGGTGACAAATGCAAAAGCAAAAACAAGTGGCATTTTCAGAATTGTGACTTGAAATCTGACTTTACCATTAAATAGGGTTTTAAATTACAATTCAGTTGAGTGTAAACATAATTTTCCTATCTACTCCCAAACTTAAGTTATCACTTATTAAGTGCAATAAGGAAATAAAATTTTATCGTATTGGAGAGATATGCCTTGCAATAGTGAAAAATGACTTTAGAAGTTCTTCACTACCAGGACATGTAAAACCTAAACTCACATGTCTAACTGTTTAAATACAATGCACCCTACCCCATTAGCCTTTAGGGCGTACCTTAGGGGTGGCATATGTATTTAAAAGGAAGGTTTAGGCCTGGCAAAAGGTTTAAAAAGGTTTATTTTACCAGGTCGAAATGGCACTTCAAAACTATACTGTAGGCTGCAATGGCAGGCCTGACACATGTTTTACAGGGCTACTGTAGTGGGTGGCACAATCATTGCTGCTTGCCCACTAGTAGCATTTAATTTACAGGCCCTAGGTATATGGAGTTTCATTTACTAGGGACTTACCAGTAAATTAAATGTGCTTATTAAGTGTAGGCCAGTTGTACTATGTCTAAGGGAGCAAGCGCAAACACTTTAGCACTGATTAGCAGTGGTAAAGTGCACAGAGTCCCCTCCAAGGTCTCATTTATGCCCTGGAGGCCATCCTCCTTGGGCCAAAGTCAATATTAGGTGGGGTCATGCCCCATGCCCTTGAATGTGATCACAAACTATTTACGAGGGACTTACAAGGGTACACCAGTAGCCAATTGTGGATGCACAAAGTACTTACCATGGTAAATTTTGGGAGAAAACACATAGTCTGGGGTCCTGATGAGCAGGATCCAAGTCAGACTAGGTCAAAAACACACTGACACCAAGCAAGAAGTGAGGGAATCCATGCTAAAAGGATCCTACCTTCCTAAAGCCTAGTTTTTTACAACTTCTTTCCGAGATGTCCCTGAAGAAACCTACCAGGTTCGAACCTTGTGGCACCTGTCATTGATAGGAGCTGGTGACAGACCCCCACTTGGTATGTTTGTGGTGCCTTGAGAGGGACCACAACGTACGGAGTGCAAGACCATGAACCACATGGCCATCTGCGAGCGCCCCATGAAGCACTTGGTGATCATCATGCAACTTCACACCTCCCCAGGTCCCGTTCATGTGGGAGGTCTTGGGACTGCTGCCCGAGTCCCTTGCATCAATCCTCGTCCCACTCCAGGACTCCTTCTGGTAAATCCCACAAGAAGAAGTTCAAGACGTCGACTCACTCTTCAACTTCTCAGCATTGCTCCTGTTCTTCGAACGATGCGAGGAACCAACGCCACAAGTCCAGACTCACGCATATGTGGTCCCTGTGCAGCCGGCGCCAGAAACCAGGTCCTAAGGCCATGTTTGCGCACCACTTGGCACTTTGAAAAATGCACTTTTGTGCATTTTTCAAACAATCGCAAATTAACATCAACTTGAAGTTGGCGGTAATTTGCAATTCCTAAATGTAAATTTGCATTTAGCGATTGCTACATGAATTGCATTTAGGGAATCGCAAATTGCAATTTCCTATCTGCATTCGCAATTTATGTAATCGCAAAAAAATGCGATTACCCATATTGGAAAAGCTAAGAGCTTGATACATTGCAAAAGGCCCATTTGTGAACGCAAAAAGCCTTGATACCTCTGACCCTTGGACCAGGAGACTCAGAAGAGCTGGGGACACAAGGAACCACCCATAGTAAGTACCCAGGAACCCCACGGAGGCTGTGTGTAGAGTGAAAACGCAGCTGCATACTCAATAGAAGTCGATGGGAAAGTCGCGGTTGCAGTTTCAAAGAAGAAGGACCATTCCCAGTGCACCCTGAAGAAACCTGGTGAGAGACAGAATGTTAGAGAGTCACCCCACTCGTGGATACCCCAGGAACCAGGATACCTATACCAGGGAAGCTGGGTACATAGGTGTGAAGTGACGTTGGAAAATGCCGTAGACCACAATGGAGAACTTCACTAAAGATGCCGCTGGCGAAGACTGTGCAAGAGTCTGGTGGAATCCATGGGTGGATTCTTGAAGAGAAGAACCTGTAAGGAGAGGGGACAGAGTTTATGAGACTCAGAGGTGACGAGGAGGCATGGAATAGCAATGACCACCGATGATGGAAGATGCAGGAGTGATGGCGGCGACCTTGTCATGGCATCTGTAAGGACCAGGCAATGCTCTGGAAGACCAGGAGCCGTTCACAAGCTGTCCCATATTCGAAGTCGAGAACCAGGGGGTCGTTGTCCAGCGGGAGCACAAACAAGCATTGGCAGTAGCAACGTGGTAAATTATAAAGGAGCAACGTTAGGATAAGCCAGGTCCAAGGGACTCACCAATTGTAGGAGAGTCAGAGCAAGGCCGGAGCAAGAGGGGAGCCCAATGAAGCCAAAGAAGACCCTCAAGATGACACCCACACCGAAGGCACAGAAGTCGCAAAAGGACCTCCAGCAGTTCACCAAAGATGCAGGCCAACGGTGCAGAGGGTGCGGTGAGGACAAAGATCTTGGCAAGAAGAGATGCTGGAGGGTGGAGCTTTTGGAAGCCTGAAGATCTCTGAAGTACAGAGCCAACAAGCCTTTGGAACGGCAAGCTAAGGCGTGCAGAGGAGTTCTGTTTAACCCGTTCCAAAGAGGGATACTGGCCTTAAACTTGATGAGAGGACATGTCAGGCCTTGTGGAGTTGTAGATCCACAACCTGTGTTGCTGAGCCTTTCGAAGTCCTTGGGACATCAGGAGAAGCAGACTGGGCAGCTTCTTTGCAGTGCCTGCAGATGCAGGGGAGCGAGTCCTTCACTCCAAGGGAGATTACTTCCGTTGTCCTTGATGCCCACAAGCCTGGAGACGAACCTGGAAGAAGCACAGGCAAAGACAACAAAGAAGAATTGCAGAACAGCGAGAAGAGGAGAAGCAGGAGTCTTCCTTGGAGCAGTTTTGTTTCCAAGCGAAGTCCAGGTGCCCAGACGATCAAAGTTGAAGTGGTTTCGGGTTTGAATCTTGTCCCACGATGAATCTGAAGAGCCACCCACAGGGTAACCCTTAAGTACCCTAAGGAAAGGGTTGGAACAATTCAGGGTCTCTCCCAGAGGAGGGGCTGGACAGAGTGGAGGATACTCCTTTGCCCTTTGTCTAGTTTCACACTAGAGTGGGAGCCAAGGGCTCCCTTAGCTGGCTCAAAGTAGAGTATGCAAGGAGGGCACCAAATGTGCCCTTCAAAGCAGTCCGGTGGCACTGGTAAGCACCCCTAACTCAGCCCAATACACTAAATCCTGTCTGGGAGGTGGCCACACCTCCCTGTGACAGGAAACTTATCACTCTCCCTTCACCTGCTCAAGCTCAGCTCAGTAGCAGGAGGGCAGAAATGTGTCTGTGGTCAGCAGCAGCACTAGCTTGCTGTTAGACCCTGAAAGACTAGTACCGGGAATACAGGGAGGCACTCTAGGGAAGCCCCCCAGTACATGGGATCCTACATCCAACACATGAATAGGTGTTGGGGTAGGATTCCAACATGTTTGATAGCAAACATGAGCTGTTTCAGTGCAGCCAATATATAGTTAGACATCTCGTAAATAGCTTAATGTCCACTATATATAGTAAATGTCTGACCGCACTTACAAAGCCTGGAGAGTCCACTACGGGTTTCCTAGGGGTGTCATGCTCATGCAGGGGCACTCTCACATGTATAACCAAGCACCCTGCCCTCAGGACTGAAGAGCATGCCATAGGGGTGACTTATATGTTTTCAGTGTAGTGACCTCAGATAAAAGGAAACGTATATCTGCTGTGAGAGGTGCAAGCACCAACTCACACAGGCTGAAATGGCAGGCCTGTAGTCACAGTTTAAGTGGACTCCCCTGGGTGGCACAATACATGCTGTAGCCCAGGGGAAACCTCTCGTGTACCTATGCCCTGTGTACCTCAGTACCATATACTAGGGACTTAGAAGGATACAGCAGTAGCCAATTGAGAAGGTACCAAAGTACTTACCACTGTCAAATTTAGGGAGAAAGCACAATGACTGTGGTCCTGATTAGCAGGATCCCAGTCAGACTAGTCAAAAACAGAATACCACCAGCAGAAAAGTGGGGGTAACCATGAAGGCAGATCCTACTTTCCTACATGGAGCGATCAGGATTGTAAAAAGCAAAGATTGAAATAGAGGGTGCAGTCCAGCCAGGAGCTAGTGTTGGCTAATGGCAGCTTCAGTAAGAAGAGATCTGATTGCATTTGTAAACTTTCCTAGTCTGGCTAGAGAGCATTCAGCATTTCGGAGAGAGCGAGGTAGGGGGTTTGGAATAAATTACACATTCTAAAGTCATTGAACATATTTTTTAAATGCAGAATCCTGGAGGATTATGTACAGAGCATCATGGTCCCCAAAGTTGATTTATAAGCAAGACAAGCCTTGGGTAAACCAATTGCAGGACAAAATGCTCATAAGACAAAAGACAGTCTCTTAAATAATAAAGCAGTGGGACCAGATAGTCTCCAACGACAGTTGTTCAAACATTGTAGAAAAAGTCAGCATCAGTAATTGACAGGTCGATACAAACAAGGCCTAGACAAGGGAAACACTAAAATATAATTTTCAATGAAGCTATTGAAATAACACTTAAATAGGACAATCACTGAATAAACAGTAAGGACAACACACGGTCAAACAGACTAAATAAACTGGTTCTCAATTTACTGAGCGCAGAGTATGTGCCAATAACACGCTCACTAATACATTGAAAAAAAAAACAAGTTTCTTTGTGTGGTTTACAGAGATAAATTATCTATCAATTGAATGATATGAATCCTTTCTAGCATTAATACATCGAATGGGCCACATTGATAGAGTTCATAAATCAGCACGTTTCACTCTTCAGAGTGAGAAACGTGAGTTTTTTGGGTTTTTTCAAGGCCACATGAGCAGAAAGGAAAATAAAAGATAAAAACCAAAACAACAATTTAACATACTACTTACCAAACAAAAATCAAAATCACATCACATAAAACTGACAAAACGAGGTACCAGATCAATATTGTAAGGATACAAATGCTCAGTAAAAAGGAAGTAGCATGCAGTGTGAATCAAAAGATTCTCAAACTACTCCTCCTTTCACACAAATTAGTTTAGTCCAAGAATGTCAATGTACTTTAATCTTTGGAGGTGGGATTGTATATTATACTTGAGGTTTAAAAGTGTGACCAAAGGGCGACAGTAGTGTTGTTAGATAAAGAAAAAGTATTACTCTCACCGAGAATTTGAAGTCCTCAAAAGACTTGTTTAACTATTTAGGCTGAGTCCATTGCTTAATTTGAGCTGGTGGTTGTCCTTGGGAGTCGCCAGCACTCACTTTTGGGGACTAACACTTAATTTCCCATCTCAGATATTCACTGACAGCAAGAGAGGTAAGACCACAAATCGGAAAGATGGAAACATCGTCACAAATCGAGAAAGCAAGAACCTGCAAGCAAAAAATAAAGGGACAGAAAATGTCTGGTAGAGGATTAATGAGGCATGAGAAGGATTTAAGACTATACAGCCTTGGTATTCGGCGTGACACTGTTCAATCGCACTAGCCGTAGGCTTCTGAGCAGACCTGCAGCCATCCACACGCTTTCTATTACAAATTAAGTATTGAAGTTGTCTGGGTTTTAGGTATCTCATGGCATCCAAAATGGATAGATAAAATGTACTTTAAGCTAACAGCTAGAACACCCACACATAAAATAGTCCATTAGATTATCACCTAGAAAACAATGCAGAGTGTTGTTACCCTGGTACCACTGCTATTCTTAATAGCAATCAAATTCCCGGCATCCAAGATAATAAATAAAGGAATCACCAAGGATTAGTGGAGAGAATGTAACCAAGACAGAATCTCACTGCTTGCCTATTAGTTTCATCACTACAGAACCTGCTAAGGAAACACGGGTATTAGTTTATTAAATAACAGAAGAGTCTGTGATGTAATGTTGAGCTTACAGGAATTTCACAATCTTACTTGTTAGAGGTTGAAGATGTCAACTAAACAGAGGTAGGCTCACTAAAGATAGAGAAAAGAAATATCAAATATGATGGTGTGACAGTAGCTAAGTCCATGGTAAGCAGAGTCGAATATTAGAAGGTCTAGTTGACAATAGTCTGGAGAAAGTATTGCTAAAATTCAAAGGGGTTTTAGCATTAGAGCTTCTTTCCCTCCATCAGTAGCAGGAAGAATATATTTATGCAAAATTAACAATTCTATATTTACCCCGGCCCTATGTACTTATTTCACAGTATTGTGGTAGATTTTGAAATTGATTCTACTACAAAGAGAATTAAAATAATGTCCCGTTGACATGGACTGGTCACCTCCTGATTGAGCCTGAGAACGTGCATCTCACTTGTCCCCTTTTTGTTCGACAATTAAACCTAGCACTAGGGAACAAGATGGTATGAGACGGGGTGTGGCTTAGCGCCCAATGAGTATGGCGTCGTCGGAGTGAGGCTCCAGGGACGGTGCGGCAAATTTGCGCTTACAGGTGACTTAGCGCGAAGCTGCCCGGAGGAATGTTTCTCTGAAAATACACTCTTCTCCGTTCCACAAAACAGCAAAGCAGCTATTTTCAAAGGTAAACGCTTGGATGCGAGGTCGTTTAACCGTGGCCGCCATTTTGTTTTTTTCGTTCACGCCGCGTTCGTTTTCCTTTGCCTCAGAAGCGGCAGAAATAGAATAAAATGTTGAGCGCTTCAACATGCACTGCCTAAAATCGATGTACTAATTCTGTTAATTTGGGCTTTAAGGTGGTGAAACATCCAAATTCACCTCTTCAATTTACACAATATGTAACAGTCTGGATGTGACCGCCATTTTGAGAAGCGCTTCCAATTTCACTCAGATTGATGAATAAATAAACTTTGACTTGGAACTTATGTGCCTTCAGGATATTTTCTCATGCATAACGTTTTGCCAAGAGGACTTTCCTATGTCTTGTATGGTTTTCAGGGAAAAGAAACAACAGCAATATATATGCTCATGTTACTGAGAACAATACAGTGGTCCTGGCATTAAAACGTTCTTAACTATCTCACGGAGCGGGATATGTTATTATACTTCTTTTGGCTGCATAATTTACTGTGAGTTGCTGTTCCTCATTGACTGAACGATTACTCTTTCTGGTCTGGTTGCTTGTACTCCTCACTGTACTTACCTCGCAACTTGATGGGCAGGACGAAGGATTCTCTCTATATCGCAACTAAACCAAAGCGCTCTTTCATTAAAAACTCAAAGCTCTTCTCAGAACTCTCCAAATTGGAAGATTCTGGTCTACTAGTCTCAGAAGGTTACAGTACAACAATGGATACCACGCCAGCTGTCTCAGGGAAGTCTAATGTAAAGCATCTGAAAAAAGACCCCCCTTCGCCACCCAAACCATCTTCTCCAGTCTCAATGGAGTTATTACTGCAAGAAATAAGGGCTCTCAGACCCTTTGCTGAGGAAACAAATTCCAAATTACAGGTCTTATCGGATAATTGGTCTCAACTTGATACAAGACTCACAGTAGTGGAACATACTGTTTCCTCTTGCACCGACGCCACCAAGAGTATTACGTTCATGCAATCACAGTATCTTCACTTCAAAAGCAGATTGAAGAGCTTGAAAACAGCAATAGGAGGAATAACATATGTATATACGGCCTGGTGGAAGGGGCAGAAGGTACTGACCCTACTGGTTTCTTCAAGTCCTTTCTCCCTAAGATCCTTCACTTACCAGAAGTCCCTGTGTTGAACATACAGCACGCCCACAGACTAGGTCGAGTTTCTACTAATAACGCTTCTTCACAGCGGCCAAGAGGGGTCATCCTTTACTTCCTTGAGTACACAGAATTATTGAAAGTATTGTCAGCCGCTAAAGCTATCCAACGCATCTCCTGGTCTGGAGCAACACTGTTTTTTGCACAGGACTACGCTAAAGCTACAGCAGCCAGGCGTAAGGCTTTCCTCAACATGAGATCCAATCTGCGCTCCATGGGAGCTAGATATGACCTTTATCACCCATGTCTATTTAAAGTTACTTATAACAATAGAACAACTTCTTATGAGGATCCACTACATCTTCAAAGCTTCATTAACTCACACAAGACAGATCTTATGCATTCTTCAAGACCTTCCTCTTCACATGTCACATTATTTCCTTGATTTTCACATTTGTCTTCTCATTGTTCCTTTAAGTACAGGAATATGCTAGTATTTTTACGATTTTGTTTCTAACTTACTTTCCATAGCTTTATAATTGAGTATTGGTTATGCCGTTTTCAGCTCAGGTTTGTTGTTTTTATCATCCTATGTTCATCGTTCATTATTCAGAGTAGTCCTAAATATGTTATTCTTTGCTTCTACAGTTATGTCTCCGTCATGGCGTGATTCTCCCCCAGTTCAGTCAAGTCCTCCCTAGACGGTTCGTCTGCTCCATGTGGTTCTACCCACCCCCACATTCATTTTCCCTTTATGTAGGTATGTTCTTCGTTTCGTCTTTTGTCCTTTGTTTTGTTCTGCTTTTCCTTGCTTTTTTCTCTTCAGGTGTCTTATTTAGTATTATTCCTTCTTTCACCCTTCTAATTGCTATTCTATTTACCTCAACATATCTAAGCTCTCTTCTCTTGTTATTTCTTCACTATCTCTATATTACATATATTTTTCCCTTTACAGCTCTGATTGAGTTCTACTTCTATCTCTATTCCTTTGTTTCTTCTACTCTTTTTTTGCTCTGGACTGATTGGTTTTTCTATTTCTCTCTTTTATACTCTTATGTTCTCTTTTATCGATGTATTGAATTGGATTCTTGTTTCATCTTCCTATTTCAATTCTTCTTTGATATTATATGTCATTGAAATTAATTTCCTGGAACATTAGGGGACTAAATTCCCCTATCAAAAGGCAGAGAGTCTTAACCCACCTAGCCAAATTAGGTGCTGATATTGTCTTTTTGCAAGAAACACATCTCACGGATGCTGAATCTCTTAAATTAAAAAAAGGCTGGGAGGGGGAAATTTTCTATTCTCAAGGAGATGGTAAACGTAATGGAGTCATAATATTGTGTCGCAAATCTCGCCAAATTACACTTATATCGAAGGAATCAGATGCTGATGGTAGATGGCTAATTGTTAAATTGTTCCTCAGGGGTGTTCCAGTTTCTTTTGTTAATGTGTATGCCCCCACTGGTGGAGATGCCTCTTTTTGGCCCAACTTAGCTAAGCAAATCTCTCAGTGCATTGACTACAATTTTATATTAGCCGGTGACTGTAATCAAGTATTCAACCAGTTTATAGATAGAAACTCCAAAGTATCTTTAGCTCCCAGCAAGGCCCATAAATCTTTTATACATGCTATCACTCAGCATAAACTTTTTGATGCTTGGCGTTTATGCAATCCAACCACTAGAGAATACACTTTTTACTCCCCAGTGCATCAGACCCAGTCAAGAATTGATTACATATTTGTGTCACACAATATTTTGCAGTCCCTATCATATGCTGAAATTGGTCCCATTCTATTATCAGACCATGCCCCCGTCTCAAATGGCCTTGATATTTTGCCCAAGACTAATGCTCCCAGAAGATGGCGTTTTAACAACACACTTCTTTTAGATCCTGTGTTTATAGCTTCCTTCACCATTTTTTTAATGATTATTTTGTTACAAATCAAAAGCGTCCATGCCATTTTCGACGGTATGGGATGCTTTTAAAGCATCAGCAAGAAACTTCATTATTGGCTTTGTTGCAAAGAAACGAAAAGACGCACGTAAGACCACTAATGATCTCCTTAATGACATTAAGAAACTGGAACACTCATATTATGCCTCTCATTCGTCAAATTGTTTAACAGCTCTTATAAACGCCAAAATGCAATTCAATAGGAAATCAACTGATGATGCCTCATTATACTTGTTAAAATCTAGTGCAAAATTTTACAGTGGTAAAAACAAAGTAGGGAAAATTCTGGCCAATTACTTAAAAGTCCGACACAACAAATTAAATATTGAATCTGTTTTTGATGAGCACTCAGTTTTAAAATACAAGGATGCCGACATTCTGAACTAATTTTCTCTCTTTTATAAATCACTATACACATCCGAAACACAACCTACGGATCAATCACTCTCACAATTCTTCTCAAAGATCCAACAGCCCCAACATAATCCTTTGGATCTGTCCTCCTTAGAATTAGACCTAACACAGCAAGAAGTACTAAAGGCTCTCCAATACCTTAAAAAAGACAAAGCACCTGACCCAGACGGTTTTACAGTTGAATTTTATCTCCACTTTTCTAAACTCTTCTTACCCAAATTGCACTTGTTGATTAACTCTTTTCAATCCTTAAAAAGCTCTTCTGGCTCTTTTTCGGAAGGACACATATGCCTCATTCCCAAAGATGGTAAGGATTTTAAATATTGTAAAAATTACAGGACCATCTCCCTGGTTAATATTGATCACAAAATATTCTCTAAAGCATTAGCCATACGATTAGATCTCTATTTACAAAATTTGCTGGGATAGGAACAATCAGGCTTTGTTAAAGGACGGTTTATTACAGATAATATACAATTGTTTTTTAACGTCTTATCCAAATCTTCCCACTTTAAACACTCCCTGGCAGCAATAGCGCTGGATGCAGAAAAAGCCTTTGATAGAGTTGAGTGGAATTATTTATTTTATACTCTTAGATGGTTTGGTTTTGGCCCTAACTGTATATCTTTATTATCACTTCTTTATTCTAATCCTCGTGCTGCAGTTTGCGCAAATGGTTTGATATCCCCATTCTTTAATTTAGGCAGAGGAGTGCGCCAGGGTTGTCCCCTATCCCTTCCTTTTTAACTTAGCTCTGGAACCATTTTTATCTAGATTACGTCAAAACCCTAACCTATTCGGATTTCAAACAGCGACTGCTCATATTAAACTGCAGCCTATGCTGATGATATTTTGCTTTTTATGTCAAAACCGGATGACTCAATTCCAGCTTTTCTAGCTGAAGTAAACTCTTATTCCTTAATTTCTGGCTACAAACTGAATAATGACAAGTGTGAAATCCTGCGTTAAACCAAGTATACCTTTAAATCGGAATTTAGTGCTTCTAAATTTACGTGGAGCTCCAAACATATCAAATATTTAGGCTTACATTTCACCCCTTCCATTTCAGACACAGTAACTCTTTGCATGAACAAGTGCATTCAAAGGATCTCAGAGCTAACCGCTAAGTGGCGTCCCCTTTATTTATCTTGGTGGGGTCGTTTAGACACCATACAAATGATGTTATCACCCATAGTTCTATATACGATATCCAATATCCCTGTACCAATTACGGCGAAATTATTTAAGAAGGTCAACTCCATCCTTTCTTCCTTTTTGTGGAGTAACAAGAAATCCCGAATGTCTATTGTAAAGTTATCACGTCCCAAAATAGACGGCGGAGTTAATTTTCCAGACTTCCAAGCATATCAGAAGGCGTTCCTGCTACATCAAGCCTCTTTTTGGTTACAAGATTCACTAGAAGATTGCCCTCTGTGGACCTCACTAGAGCGTCTTTTTTTATCTCCTTTTTCCTTCCACGAATACCTTGCTTTTTTACGTAAACCACAATCCATCGCTACTCCTATAATAAAACACACTTCCAAACTCCTTATCTCTAACCCTCCTTCCACTTACTCCACTATTGATTGCTTCCTTGGCTCCACAATTTGGCATGACAAGAACTTGACTATTCGGAACAAACCCTTTCATTGGAAGTCTTGGAGACAGAAGGGTTTAATATGGATTTATCAGTTATTTTCGCAATCCAATTTTCTACCTTTTGCTACACTTCGACAATCATTTAATTTACCTGCTTCATTTATTCACAAATATGACTTACTAAAGAAAACTGTGATGGATGTATATGTTCAAATGCCTACTGCACAAGTCACCTCTACCATTCCAGACCCCTCCCTACGACTTCACACTCTATGAAAAATCGCACCCAAAGCTTCCACTATTTATAGATACTTGCAAGGCAATGACGTTGTCAGACAGAAGTCTAAGGTGGAAGAGGCATGGGAATGGGATTTTACAACATCCTGGTCGATATCACTCTAGACAAATATATGGACCAAGTTACGCAAGTCATCCAGAACAGCCAGCACAACGCAAACATTGTTTTTTGTTTATAATAGGCTCTTACTAACACCGGCTACTTTAAGTAAAAGATTCTCATCTACACTAGATACTTGTTGGACATGTTCATCTGCCAATGCTGATCTATTTCATATGTCATTTTCTTGCCCATGTGTACTTACTTTCTGGAAACAAGTATGGTTCCAAATTAATCTAATCTTTCATACTAAATTTTCTTTTTCCTTTATTCATATTTTTTTAGTCAGCCTCTCATCCATTTCGGAGAATGTTACACTTAATGTTAAAATTATTGATGTATTGTTAGCGATTGCCTTCCAGCAAATCACCACAAATTGGAAAGTCTCGTCAAAATGTTCGTATAAGGCTTGGTGGTATGCCGTTTGTCATAACCATAGGTTGGACACAGCCTTTGTTTATCCTATACACATGGCAACGAAACGTTTGGACTTGTGGTCACCGGTTACAATATACATTGATGCAAGCACCAAGCGATACTCCCAGTTAAAACCATCTCAGCAAGAAGTTCTTAAACCACCTTGACTTCCCCAATTGTTCCTGAAACTTTTGAGCCCTAATGGCATTCATGTCACATTTATTTCGCTTTGCCTTTTAATCAGTCCGATTCATGTATCTTTTAATGTATTAGACTAGAAATGTATTATTGTAAGTTTAACTGTATGCAGTAATTGCAGACACCTTTTTTCTTTTCAATAAAGATTTCTTTGAACTTAAAAGTTGGTATGAGACGCATCAGCATTCTCTTCCTGCTCAAATACAGATATATGAAAAATAAAAAATCAATATAAAATCAAAAACATGGCGAAAATACAGAAAAGAATTGAAAATGTGCCTAAGTGTTCTTCATAACTTTAGTCAGCACTCAGGCACCCCTTTTAAGCCAATTTCGAGCATTTGTCAGGTCTGAGGTGGTAGTTGACCAAGCGATTTAGTAGCATTTAGTGAGCCCAAATATTTTCAGTGGCGTTAACCTGCAGATTGTATCTATTGAATTTCGGCTTCAGGTAGTTATACTGAATTTTCTGTAGATTTTCGTCATTATGGCTCAAAGCGTGCTCCCTAACCTGACGTTTGATCCATGTTCACTTTCGAATTTTGGCTCTGTGATATACATTTTAGACACATGGTAAATGCAGTTTTCCCATTACCAAAACTCTTGAAATGTTCAGGTTTCATGTGACTGCCAATTTCAACCTTCAGCAAAAGTTTGCAGGTTTTCATTAAAATATAAAGCTAGTCCTCAAAGCTGCTTTGTGTCAACCTCAGGGTTCTAGTGCTAAAGCTCACTGGAAACCCCACACAGGTCAGCAGCTAAATCCAGCCTCGCAGGACACACTTCAATCCACAGTTTCTTGGAACAATGGTCCCCAGCAGGTAAACACACTTTACTCAGTGGGCACATGGCTTAATTATCCTGGAGCAAAAGTTCAGGAGGTTGACTAATTGTAGTTCTAGTGCAGATTCATTACAGTAGAAGACTTCTTGTGGGCAGGTTTGAGCACCCTCGAGCAGTTCACCCCAGGAAGTACAGAAATATTATTCAACTATTCTTCCCATGTTCAAGGATTGGACACTGAAAAGTGAGTGTGCAGGTCTTTCATGGGAAAACCCCAAAAGTAATTGTGTAATTAAACTGCAGACAATGCTAAAACATTTTCCACATGAAACACAGACACATGCTATAAGAAAAGTCCACACATTCTTAGAAGTAAAATTGAAAATGACTTGGACATTTCTCCCACACCAAGAGGAAAGAGTTACACTAAATTTTATTTTAAACTTTTTACAGAAACCATATATTTCCTTCCAAAAGAATACAGACTGTGTGCTTTGCTGTGCATTTGATCTACTGTGTCGTTAGTTAATGGAGTAATGGAGTTAAAGGAGTAAGAAAGGTTTATTTTTTTTAATGCTGAATTAGTTGGGTGGGAAGTAGGCAGAGTGGGTGCAGAATTATTTAGGAAAAGAAAGGGCACCTCAGTGCTTCTGATGCATGCAACTGGTTCAAACATCATATGAGAAATCAGATACCTGCTGCCATTCAAATTGTTCATTAGTTTCGTTCTATACTGGGGTTAGAAACATGATTTCCCAGGAAAGCAACAATGTAGACCAGTGCAGGAGAGAATACTTAAGTGGCATGTTTATGTTCCAGTCATTGATGGAGTGGGTGGAGGCACTGATAGAAACAGGAGAGGTAAAAGTGAGAGAACAGACATTAACAGAAGGTGTGTTATCTTCATCAGCCCACAAGCGTTAATCAGCACAAGAGCTAACGTCTGTCTCAGAAAACATTACACTTATAATTCTCATAACTGTTTAACAAAATGTTAGCCCAAACTATCCTGATAAGGATCTGATTTTTAATTTCTGAATCCGGTACAAACCCTTGTGTCTGCAAGGGTCAGAATTATGAAAGGGGAGCACCTGTAGTTAGTGGATGCTGTAAAGTTCCCACACCCTCACAGCTGGCTAAAGAAATGCTATCGCTATAGTCCACAGGTGATTGTGTTAGAGTGTTTATAACTGTAACATGAAGGTGGAGCTCTATAGAGGGCCAAATCCTTTCTCATACTTTCAGCTGATATTAGTATGTGAGTGATGGATTTGACACACGTGCTACCTGTATAGTTCTCATCAATGTGAAATATTAGATTGCATACAGGTTTTACCAGTGCATTGGCCCATAAGTGGAGAACATGTTCTTCACAACAAAGAATCTGCATATGTAAGCAGGCACTCAAATTTGGTAGGACTGAGTTTTAAAAAGTTAGCTGATATCCACTGATCAATAACAAGCGTGCCGTAAGTGAGGTCTGTCTGCTTTCATTTGACTGAGTGTTCAGCACCATAGAGTGGCTAAACATAATATGGGTAATCAACGGAGAGGTCTTCAAGGAAACACTCTCAAAGTCTGCATATCGAGCAAAAAAAGAGTGAAATTTCAAAAATAATTTGAGACTAAAATGACAAAATTCCAATCAGTAGTACCGGATACATGCAATTTTAATGGTTTTAGATAAAAGTAGTACCAGAGGGACAAAGTAACAACTGAGTGTATCTGATTGCGCTGGACCTGCAAAAAGTCACAAGTTCAGGCCGACCGTGATGGAGCGCAAGCTGGGCACAGGACCAAGTTTGGCCCGCTCAGTATTGACCTTATGTCTTTTATGTGTGGTCTGCACGATGTTGCTTTTGGGGCTTTGCATCGTGTGGTGTCAGTTCTGATTAAGCTGTGCAGTGAGGCTTTGTGGGACTTTGCATCGCTCAGCATCAGTTCGGATGAAGCTTTCAGTTGTGTGACAATGCTTTGTATTTCTCTGTGTCAGTTCCTATGATTCTGTTGACTGTGTGGCAAAGCTTTGAGGGGCTCCCCGTCACTTTGTGCTGGATTTCGTGGAACCTTCAGTTAGACCAGTAGGAGATCTCTCTGATGCAAGCCAAGGGTCCAGAACCTGGGGAGACACATCCTGGAGATAGGGACTCACTGCAGCAGAGACCAGCAGGGCTCAGGCAGGTCTAGTTGCAGGTCCAGTGCAACAGATCAGCTGGGCAGTGGCAGGGGGCCTTAATTAAGTCCCGGTAGCTCAGAAAAGGAGGTTAACCAATTGCCCTTTTAAGTCACTCAGTTTGGGATGAAGGGAGAATGTCCAATCTTCCTTCTAAAAGAGCAGGGCAGGTCTCAAGTAGCAGGACAGTCCTCAAGCAACATAGCAGTCCTCTGGCAGCAGTGTCCACAGATCCAGGAATGTACTGAAGAGTGGGTCTGAGGGCACTATTTTTATACATAGTGCCAGCTTTGAACAGGCAGTGACTTCTAAACTTCTCACCACATCTGGTTCTGAATTTCCTTCCCACCTCTGCCTAGGCTCCAAGGGGCTTAGGGTGACGATAGGCTTGCGTGAAGTTCTTTGTAGGTGTACTGATGCTGCCCCTTTGAAATGTAAGTGGGGCAGGGAACAGCTCTGTGCCTCCTATCCTATTGGAAAAATGGCCCATGCTGCCAACATCTAGACCTCCTGGGTCTCACTATCTGAAGACCAACTGCTGACTGCACCCAGTCATGTGACCCCGGATACAGGCTGCAGGAACCAAATGGTTAGGACAAGAAATTTTCTAAATGTGCAACTGGGGCTCACAATCTGATTTTACTATTAAAGAGGGTCTTAAATTACAATTCTTCCAAGACAAAACATGCTCTTTCTACCTGTTCCCTATCAAAAGTTAGCACGTATTAAATGTAATGAGGCACATCAATGTTGTCCTATGGGAGAGGTGGGCCTCACAGTGGTGAAAAGATTGTTCATGGGTTTTTCACTACAAGGGCATGTAAAACTTAAAAGCACATGTCCTACCTTTTAAATACAATGCACACTGTCCTATGAACTGTTTAGGGCCTATTGGTGAAATATATCTATTAAAAAGGGAGGTTTAGGCCTGGGAAAAGGATTATTTTGCCAGATTGAAACAGTTTAAGGCAGCACACAGGCTGCAATGGCAGGCTTGAGACATGTTTTAATGGGCTACATGAGTCGGTGAAACAATAAGTGCTGCAGGCCCACTGGTAACAGTTACAAGTCCTGGGTACCTGTTGTGCCTCTTTACTAGGGACTTTTAAGTAAATGGGATGTGCCAATTGAGTGTGAGCCAATTTTACCATGTTTGGAAGAGAGAGCCCAAGCACTTTAGTACTGGTTAGCAGGAGTAAAGTGCACAGTTCTAAAGCCAACAAAAATGAATTTCAGCAAACAGGTGGGGAGAAGGAAAAATGTTTTTGGGGAAGACCACACCAATGCCTGCCAGGTCTAACAATCCTATATAACCTGTTTAACACAGGCATGTTTGATACAAGAAATGTGGGTTTCTACCCCAGCATACCAGGCCAGCAAACACAGACTATGTTGCCAACCTCATAGTACCTTTGCTGAAATATATTGAAATCGAAATGCTTTCTTCAGGAACTTATAATGAGGTTTTATGGACAGTCAAAATCGAATTGATTAAAGGCACCATAAGCTCACCCTGTAAGTTGGACATTTGGGACTAAATACTTTCCAAATTTTGATTCTTGATTGACTGGAGGAAGATTATAGTTTAAAATTTCTGCCACAAAAATATCTATGTACAGAAGTATCTACTACCAACAAATCGACTTTCTATATCTAAAATTAAAATGTCCCAAAAAATCCAATACCAGAACATCAACTGTAAATAATACAGAAAGTTTAAAACATCTTCTACCAAAATATCTACAATACAATAATATATCATTGCTTAAAAAATATTAAAATTAACAAATCTTTCTACTACAAAAGCATAGTGTTTCTCACTAATAAATAATATTTATTTTAATTGATAGTGATTAATCATCAAAAAATGGTAATTATTTCAAAATATCTATATTTAAAATGCTTTTCTCAACAAACAAATTAACTACATTTCCAAATTAAAAAGATAAAATATATGTTTCATATGTATTAAAAATAAATACAAGTAGTGAATATGATTTATATTTGACACATTATTCTTTGAGCATGTGGTAACATTAAATGCTTTAAAAATATTATATGTAACTAACACGAAAGACATACAGAAATTCATCCAACCATTGCAAATAATTTAAATATTATTTTTTCTAAAATCAAAATGTTTTCTGTGTTTTTTCCGTTTTAATAGGCAACTATAACTCCACTTTTTAGATTTGCATATTTTGAAATATAAATACAAGATGGATTTATTTTTATGTATTCAGAGGTCAGCACACATATGGAGAGCCATGGCAACAAGAATTTCAGATGATTTAGATGCGCAAGAGAATGAGTGTCCTGTAGAGTGATAAAAGCAAAGAAATTATTTCTCACAGTTTGTTAAAATAGACAGTGTATGACAGTGTAATATGCATTGATTAGGCCGTGGAAGGACATGACAAATTGGTTTAAAGCAGTATAGCAATAGAGTCGGAATAAATACACGTTAATACTTATTTATAGGAACGGATTCTTGCTGCAGTATTAACTAGAACATATACAGCTTCTGTATCTGAGAGAGTGGGACGATTGTTGAAAAATGTATGCAGGATAAAAGATGCTAATACTCTAACGATTACTGACAGCACGGCTATTTTTAAAAAGAAATGCGTGGTATTTGGAACACAATTTGTACTGAACAATAGTTAAACCGAACCTGTTATAAAAATGATAAAAAAAAGACATGAAATGGTAAGAATGGATAATGTCAATAGAAAATAATAAAAGAAAGACATGACATGGTAAGAAAGGATAATATGACGGAGTGATAAGTGTCAAATGAAAGTCAGACCGCTTGTAAAGAAAAAAGGTTTGGCGCTGTAAAATAATACATCTTAATGTAGTAAAAACAAAGGGGTGTAGGTCCTCATGACGTCAAATTTGCATTGTAAAATGCGTCAATGAAGGACAGGCACTGCTGCAATATGTAGAGAGAAGCACCACAGCACGCTAACATGTCACAGGATGTGGCAGTTACAAGTGTGCATGTCACGGATTTGGCAGTTGCAAGAGTGCATGTCACGGATGTGGCAGTTACAAGAGTGCATGTCACGTCACGGATGTGGCAGTTGCAAGAGTGCATGTCACGGATGTGGCAGTTACAAGAGTGCATGTCATGGATGTGGCGGTTGCAAGAGTGCATGTCATGGATGTGACAGTTACAAGAGTGCATGTCACGGATGTGGCAGTTACAAGAGTGCATGTCATGGTTGTGGCGGCTGCAAGAGTGCATGTCATGGATGTGGCAGTTACAAGAGTGCATTTAACGGATGTGGCTGTTGCAAGAGTGCATGTCACGGATGTGGCAGTTACAAGAGTGAGTTACATGGTGGTCTAATGCTCCAAACTATTTGGGCTATTTGGAGACTGAATCAGAAATATCCCAGGTACATTTGAAAGCACGAAAGCCACAGATGAAATATTAACAATAATTGACTGCACAGTCGACATCCACATGTGTCCTTTTAAAATGTAAATATAATATTAAAATAAAACAACTCACAATTTGCGTTAGAGTAACATTTGGGACCTCCTTGCTCCAGGTAAGGGTGGTGACTTCCGGGTGAGCAGAGTGTAATATCAGTGCTATTATTGTGGAGTTGGGAGAATCAACAGAACTGCCTGTAAAGATGGGCAGACAAATAATTATAATTTTACATTTAATCAGCTGCATTAATGGACTCTGAAGCCCCTACCTTGAAATTTCAGATACAGGCGGATCTACAAAGTACGCCACGTTTGCATTTCAGTTCTAAATTTCAGACTCTGGGTCCAGTTATTTAGCACACATAAGGAAATTTGGATCCGCAAATAGGGGAGGGTTAGAGCTCAGTTCTCATTTTATTCATATATTTACAATTTAGAATAATGTCAAATGTGATCCTCAGGGGTAAACACTCTACATTTTAGGCCTCCTTTAAGGCTTAGGACCTCCAGAGAAACCAGGTCAAGTCTGTATGTTCATATATCTTGCTGTATAGTTTTAGTTTTTGGTTCATCAAGGCTACCTCTATTTTTTTAAGTTTAATAAGCTTTATTGAGTCATAAAAAATCAATAACATACATTAAAGGCCTAAAGAATAACAATGCAAGAATATCTTGTAAGCAAAATAGAGTAAGCAACGAATCACAGTAGCAAGCTATTTATATTTTGGGAAAATATGGCAAAGGAAAGAAGGGGAAAGGGAAAAAACGGGGTATAAAATATATTTATAATCATAAACACTGAAATAGACATCAATAGTATGCTCATAAAAATTGTAAAATGTAAAGAACAAATAACTGTTGAATAAAAACTTCGCCAAATAATAAAAGAAGAGGAAAGATAAGACAAAGAGGAAGGAATTCAAGGGGGTTGGAAATTTTCAGAATGATAATGAATATCATTATTGATTGAAACTATATTTAAATACGTAGTTAATGGCAACCAAAAACCATCTCTATTTACATGTGAATTGCATTGGGAGGCATATGCCACATCTAACCTATGGTATTGACATACAATATTCCACCATGACTTAGTTGAAAGTTTAGTCAAACATTTCCAATTCATTGTAATTTGTTGAAACGCTAAAGCCAACATAAGATCAACCAACCCTCTTTCATAGGAAAGTAAAGGAATGGATTCTGATAGACTTCCCATAAAGAGAAGAATATTGGATAGTGGTGTGTGGATCCGAAAATTTTTAGACAAACGATCCCAGATGTGTGTCCAAAAAGAAAGGACAGAAGGACATGAAAAAAGGAGATGTGAAAATCACAGGACCAACATTTTTTATTGTCTATGTGTGTGAAAGTAGCTATAGAAATGGGAGTGAAATATTATCTGTGATATAGAAAAAACATAGATAGAGTGGTGGAAGCGGATCTTGAAATCCTCAGCGATCGAGCCCAAATTGTATTTCATATATTAGTGCTCCACTGGAAACCTAAGTCTGATTCCCAAGCAAGTTCCAACTTAGTCTTGTCTCGTTCTGGATTTGTGGTGTAAAAGAATTTGTAAATTAAGGAGGCTTTTGTAACTGATGCTAAGATTTTAAGGAGTGAGGCCTGAGTGATGGAAGCTTCATCACAAGGGAGGGAATAAAAAATGCTTTAAAGTAATTCCATAAGTATGGAAAATGTATGTAAAAAAGATCGAGGGAAATTAAATGTAGCTTGAAAATCAGGAAAAGAACAAGGAGAAGTGCCATCAAATAAATCGTTAACCCAGGTAATTCCCCTTACTTTCCATGAGGCCCAATACAGAGGTCTATTATTAATGGTTATAAGAGGATTATGCCACAAAGGAGAATGGAGAAAGGTATTTCTGGATATTAATTTTGGCTGAAAATGAAGTTTTAACAAAGAGCATGTGTGTTTAACTAGTGGAAGGGATGTGAGGGTATTTTTGGCAGTAAAAGAAAGAACCTCATTGGTCAAGAAAGGAGTAAACATACAATGCTCAATAGTGACCCATAGAGGAGTAAAGGAGAGGATGCCATAAGAAGCTAATGAGAAGCTTGTTTTTTTTTTTTTGTTTTTTTTAAACCGTTTATTACAAAACTCAAAAAATATACAAAGATGGGCCTACAACCTTCCGGCCGGCCGCTAGTAGACAAAAGGAGCATATGATACACATTGTAGAGCGTGCGTTGCGGCCGAGGAAGATGCACAGGAGTTAGCAGCGTTGATAGCCACCCCATCCGGACCCCACTGTACGGTTTCATTTTAAACTGAAAAAACAACCAGAAAAGACAAACCCACAAGGCAATCCACAATCCGAAATAGCAGCATGTGCTCCCCTGAGAGGGGGACCCTACCAGTCCATAGGAGTATCAAGAAGGGGAAGAGATAAGGACTAGGGCTGGGTAAACTCAATGTCCGGAACAAGGAAGATGGGTCGGCTAAGAGGATGGGGCAGGCGACGGATAGGGCAATAACGGCGGAGCACAAATTCCCCCTCGGTAGGCGTTCCAGGGGCCCCATACTTTCACCCATGTCCCAGGCTTACCTCTCGCCACATACACCACCTTTTCCCGAAACATGCACCAATCCATATGTTCCTTCCAGGCCGAGACAGTCGGGGACCTCTGGGATCCCCACAGTTGAGCAATATCACGCTTGGCCACCATATATCCCAGAGTCACCCACCACGTCTGTGGCGCCGAGTAGTCGGCAGGTTCCCACACATTCAAAAGGCACCTCCTCGCTTCGGGTAGCAGCACCACATGCGTAACCACACGCAAGACCTCATGCACACCACGCCAGAATCGCTCCACCTCCGGGCATTCCCACAGTATATGTAGAAAGGTCCCCAAAGCGCCACACCCACGCTTACACAACCCATCCACAGCATAACCCATACGCAGGAGCCTTGGCCCCGTCATGTAGACTCTGTGGAGTATCTTGAGCTGGACGAAGCGAAGGCGGGCCAGTATGGCCACCTCTTTCGGGGAGGCCACCGCAGAGGTCCTGTCCTCGTCGTCCAGCTCCAGTCCATCGGCAACCCAAGCCTCACGAAGGGCAGTCAGCAATCCCGAGCGGTCATTGATCAGTTTTTTGTAGATCAGTGAGATCGTGCTGTCCGGAACGTGTCCATCCAGCACTCTATCCTCCAGGGGGGAATACTCCGGGATGGATGCAACGTCTGGGAAGACGGAGCCCAGTGCATGACGGATCTGCAAATACCGAAAGTACTCCCTGTCATGCAACTGGAATTCCGCCTGCAGCATCTCGAACGTTTTAAATCCTCCCCTCGTCCAGAGATCCCCCACTTTGCTGATGCCTATCATGTCCCACTTCTCAAATCCCTTCGAGGTCCACAGGGAGCCCAACTGCTCGGACACGTATAGTGGCGATGCCCGGGTCAAACGGTCCTTCCACCCCATCGCCACATTGGCCGCGTGCCACACTCGCACCATGACACGCGTGGGGCCGGTCAGCCGAGCGTCGGGCGCGCTGGAATAGAGCGCTCGATTATAGTCCCCACCCGAGAGTAGTATCTTATCCATTGCGAATGCCGGGTTTAAGGCGGGCCCGTACAGGCCGTGATTAATAGCAGCCAGCTGGGAGGCCCAATAGTACCGTTTGATATCCGGGAGGGCGACCCCTCCGTCATACCATGGGAGCGTCAGCTTCGCCAGCGCGATACGCGGCCTCCCGTCCCAGAACAGGCGGCGCTGCAAACTCTCCACCTCACGGAAGTAGCGCGCTGGGACGAGGTCCATGGTGTTCTGCAAGGCGTACAGGAAACGCGGCAGAGACATCATCTTAAACAATGCCGCCCGGCCAAGCGGCGAGAGCGGCAAGCGCCGCCAGCGCGTGACATCTTCCTTCAGGCGCAGGAGGGGGGGAAGCAAGTTCCGATCATACCGGGCCTCCGGGTCCAGAGTAATGAAGACACCCAGGTACCGAAATCCCTGCGAGGCGATCTGGATCGGACAGCCCCGCGGGAGAATAGGAGCCTCCCCAGAAAGAACATACACACACGATTTAGCCCAGTTGATGACAAGGCCGGAGTTACGACCAAATGAATGCAAAACATCAACCAGTACTATCAGTGATTTACGTGGGGAAGCTAGGTACAGAAGGATGTCATCAGCGTATAGGGATACGCGGTCCTCATACTCGGGGGACCAACGGAGACCACGGATGGAAGGCTCCCACCGCAGCCACTCCGCCAGGGGCTCCAAGGCAAGCGCAAAAAGGAGCGGCGATAAGGGGCAACCCTGCCTCGTGCCCCGGCCCAGCTCGAACGGAGCCGATACTCTACCGTTCACCACCACCTGCGCCAATGGGCCCGAATACAGCAATTTGACCCAACTGATGAACCCAGCGCCAAAGCCAAACTTCGCAAGCATCGCCCAGATGTATGGCCACTCAAGCGTGTCAAACGCCATGGTGGCGTCCAAGGACGCCAAAATGGCCAGCTCCCGGATGTACTGAACACGTGCGAGCACCCCATGCAAACGCCGCAAGTTAAGGGCCGTGCTACGATGGGGAATAAAGCCGGACTGATCCTGGTGAACCAGTTCGCCCACCACGCCGACCAGCCTATTGGCCAGGACCTTGGCGAGAATTTTGGGCTCCGCGTTCAGTAGCGAAATGGGCCGATAGGATGTAACCCGGTCCCGAGGTCTCCCCTCCTTGTGGATAACCACGATTGTAGCCAGACGCTGGTCCAGCGGGAGGGAGCCCACCGTATGAGCCTCCAGGAACATCGATCGGAGATGTGGAGCCAGCGTATCCGGTCGCAACTTGTACAACTCGATGGGGAGACCATTAGGACCCATGGCCTTGCCGGAAGCGACCGAACGTATGGCGAGGGCGATTTCGTCGGAGGTTGGAGCGGCGTCCAACGACACTCTGTCCTCCTGCGAAAGGGAAGGCAGCGCGATATCCCTGAGCAGGGCACGGGAATCCTCCTCAGAGCGGGAAGACACCGGGGAATACACCCCACGGAAATAGTCCGCGAAGCAGGAGACAATTTCTTCCGGCTCAGTAACACACACACCATCTGTTTTCTCAATCAGCGGGACTACACGACTCGCTCTCTCCCTTTTGTCCAGCCACGCAATCAATTTACCAGCCTTATCACCCACATCATACAGTCTCCCCTGTTGCTCTCTACTGAGGCCCCTGGCCGCCTCCGTGACGAGGGCCCTATAGGCCGCTTGCTTGAGTTGGAGGACATGTAATACGGCATCCGTCACCCCACATTCTAGGTTACCCTCCAACTCGGCTATCTCAGCTTCACCCCGGGTCACCTCCTCCCGCTCGCGCCTCCGGGTGTGGGAAATGAGGGACAGGGCCTCTCCTCGTAGTACTGTCTTGAATGCCTTCCACAGTGAGACAGCCGACGGCACGGACCCCACATTCTCGTCAAAATAGCGCTGGAGGGATTTAATCAATTCAGCGCGAATGGTGGGGTCGCGCAGGTACCAGGGATTTATCGGGACCACCCTACCCTCACCCCTCGGAAAAAGATCCAGGTGTAACAGGAGCGGGGAATGGTCCGAGATACCCCGTGCCAAATGACGCACCTCTCCCACCCTCCCAACATATGCCGCCGGGACCAGGACATAATCTAGTCGTGAGAGACTACCATGGGCCCCCGAATGGAAGGTATACTGTAACTGCGTGGGATGTTTTAAACGCCAGCAATCCACCAATCCCAAGGTGTCCAATAGACCAGATAGCCACGCTTGGGCCCGGGGGAGGTCCCTAGGGGGGTGACGATCCAGAGTCCCGGAAACCACCGCATTGAAATCCCCCCCACCACCAGAATCCCCCCCGGAAGGTCAAGGAGGAGGCGCCCCAGGTCCGCAAAGGTAGTCGACTGCAGCCCCGGCGGGACGTATACTGATACAAAAACGACCACTTTGCCCAACATCCTTCCCACCAAGACCGCATAACGTCCCCTGTCGTCATGGAACACCTCATCAATCTCCAACGGGAGCGAGTTCTTAACCATGATGCCCACACCCCTTGAGCCAGACGTGAAGCCCGAATGGGCCACTAGGCGATAGCCACGCCGATTCATGGCGCAGAAGGAGTTGCCAATGAGGTGTGTCTCCTGCAGAAAAACAACATCGGGCGAGATTCGCTTCAAGAACTGCAGGGCCACACCTCGTTTTATCCTGTCCCCCAGTCCATTCACGTTCCAGGACAACAAAGTTAGTTCCCTACCCCCCATCGTAGACAGAAGCCACCATTTGTCCCCCGGAGAGCACTATAGAGCTAGCACAATAATACGTTTGCCTTGTGGTAAAAACGAACAACACCCCCCCATCCCTGCCCACCTGCCCCAACAAAACTCCCCCCTCCCTGCACCCCTGCATGAGCCCGAACAGCCCCCCCAACGTGCAGTGTGCCTGTCGCCCCATATATATAGTAAAAAACTAGCTAAACCCCCTAGAGGAGGAAGGAGAACCCCCAGTAGACCCCACACAACCTCCATAGGAGGGGAAATTATACAGACAAACGCTTAATAGAGAGCGGCATCATTTTTGTCCAGAGTGAAGCAGAATATTACCCCCTCAGTCCCGATCCAGTGTGCCGTCTCCCCCCGCCGCCCCCCCCGCCCCCCAGATCACGATCCCTAGACAGAGTGTCCAGCCAGTCTCCGGCCGCTTCGGGACGGTCAAAAAAGTGCGTGCGTGCGACCCTCTACCTCCACTCGCAGCTTGGCTGGGAAGAGCATAGCGTATTTAAGGTTCAGGTCCCGAAGACGACGCTTGACGCCTTGGAAGCTCAGTCTCTGCTTCTGGACCGCTGGGGTGAAATCAGGATAAAAGTTCACCTCCATGTTGTCAAGCTTAACCGGCCCATGCAGTCTGGAGGCTTGCAGGATAGCGTCTCTCTCCCAAAAGTTGAAAATCCGGGCAATGAGAGGCCGCGGAGGGGCTCCGACCTTCGGCCCTCCCCCGGGAACCCTGTGGGCCCGCTCCACCGCGAAGAATTTACTCAGCCCCCGTGGCTGGAGATGGGTAGCGATCAGGTCCTCCACAAATAGGTCCGCGCGCCGCTTCCTCCCGTCCCTCGGGCACCCCGATGATGCGAATGTTGTTCCTCCGGGCCCGACTCTCGGAGTCCTTCAGGCGCCGATCCATAAGGGCGCTCGCCTGACTAAGCCGGCGCACCTCCTTTTGTAGTGCCGCCACCTCAGTAGTAAGGCCCGATGCGGTGTGGGCCAAAGAATCAACTCGGTCGTTGGTCTTGGAAAGATCGGCCCTCACCAGGCCAACATCCACGAGGACCGAGTCAATCTTCTGTGCCAGTGTGTCGAACCGCTGGCCCACCGAGGCCTTCATCTCGGCAATGGCGCCCATGACATCACGCAGAGTCAGATCCGTGGGCAGGTCCAGGGCATCAGGAGGGCCCTCAGGGGATTTGTGCGGTCCGCCAGGAGATCCCTTCTGGAGGGTATAGCGGTCCATACTGTTGGCCTGATGGGTGGTGCCACGCCGGGTCGATTTGGTCTTTGCCCGGTCTCCATCTTGTTTCGTGGCCATGGCCACCAGTCCCCCGATCGCACCAGCCACGACGTGAAGAGCAGGCAATCAGGGCCACAAGCTCCGGGGGGGGCCACCTCAGATCGGCGGGGTGGGTCACAGCCGGCGGGCAGGCCGAGTCTCCCCGCGAGACCACACCAACACAAAGAGCCCCGCGACCCAACCCTGCAGAGACAGCAAGGGGGTGCGAAAGTGAAAGCGAAAGTGCGGGGTACGCGACTCGCCAGGCCCGGCCCGCCGCTGTTGTTCACTTTGTCACTGGGTCACCCCTCAGCGCAAATCCGGGGTCTGGCGAGGAGAAGGCCGCAGACTTCAATCGGTGCTCACTCCGGTGTCCGAGGTCCGATTTGACAACGGGAAACGGGTACCACCTCAGCTCAGGCTCACCAACACATTCCCCTCGTCCGAGACAGGATAAATTCAGGATAGTCGTAGGAGGTTGCGGAGGTCCTCGGGAGCCTCGCACCTACGCGGCCATCTTGGTTGCGCGCTAGGCTCCTCCGAGAAGCTTGTTTTAAGCTAAAAGCTTTATGATATAATCGAAAATCTGGAAAGTTAACCCCACCTATAAGTCTCGGTTTTCTGAGATGAAGTAAAGAGATTCTACATTTTTTGTTCTTCCATAGAAATTGATAAAGAAGAGAGTCTATTCTTTTAAAAAAGGTTACGGGGATACGAATGGTAATCATTGAAAAATAATATAATAAAATAGGAGTAATCATCATCTTAATGGAGTCAAGACGGTCCCACCAGGAGAGAAAAAGAGGATTCCAGGATGAGAAGAGTTTGGAGATACGATCTAGGGCTACATTTATGTTCAGTTTAACCGCGTCAGTAATAGAATTGGAAAACCAAATACCAAGATATTTGATTTTAGAGCTATTCCAATGAAACCCAGTAGATTTGAATTGTTGTTTGAGGCAAAATTTTGTAATTGGTAACACTTCTGAGTTGATCTTATAGCCTAACACCGCTGAGAAATCGGAGATGTCTTGTAATAACAAAGGAATAGAGGAATCTGGATTGGAAATGAAAAGCAAAATATCCTCAGCATAGGCAGATAATTTCAGGTGATGATCTCCATATGGAAAACCAAAGATAGAGGGATTCTGACAAATACGGGAAAGAAAAGGTTCAAGAGGAAGAACAAACAAAAGGGGGGATAATGGACAACCCTGCCTAACACCTCGATGGAGTGAAAAATGTTGCGAAATTTAACCTTTCACGGTAGTAGAAGCAGAGGGAGCAGAGTAAAGAAGAGAGATAAGAGAAATTAATTTAGTACCAAAACCATGCCATCTAAGAGATTTAAACAAAAAGGACCAATCTACCCTGTGAAAAGCTTTTTCCGCATCGATGGAGATCACAGCGAGAGGAAAAGACAAAGAAGGAGTTTTATTGAGAACATTAAAAAATAGACGAGAGTTATCAGAGGTTAGTCTACCTTTAACAAATCCACATTGTTCGGGGCCTATTAAATATTAAATGAGGGAAGAAGGATTCAAGGCACAATGCTAAGAGTTTAGCAAATATTTTATAATCAACATTTATCAAGGAGATGGGGTGATAGTTTCTGCAAAATGTGGGATCTTTGCCTTCCTTATGAATAAGACAAATAGAAGCTTCTAGAAAAGTACCACTTGCTGCACCTGTGGATCAAAAATGTTGGAAAAGGTTAAAAAGTTTTGGTAATAACAGATTGGAAAAATGAAGATAAAATTCTACAGAAATACCATCAGGGCTAGGGGATTTATTATTCTTTAAAGAATTCAAGGAGGAGGAGATTTCCTGTAATGAAATATCCGTATCGTGAGAGGTAAAATCTCGATCTGAAGAGGAAGGAGAAGGAATAGTACTAAGATGTTCATTAATGAGTGTATAAGTTGAAGGCGACTCAAGAGTGTATGGAGCAGTATAAAATTTTGTAAATTTGGCTGATATAGCTTTATCTTTGAAAAGGTGTTTACCATCAGTAGATTGAATGGATTTAATTAATGCTTTCTCTTTTCTAGATTTTAATTAATTAGCAAGGAGTGAGCCGACCTTATTACGACCAATGTAGTATCTGGCACTGCTACAAAGCATTGTGAAGGAGGCCTTATCAGTAGAAATGTTATTAAATTCCATCTTAGCATGGATAAGTTGTTGCAAAGTAGAGTCCGATGAAGAAGTATAAAACTGATGTTCTAAGTGTTTAATGGAAGATAATAAAGCTTTATGTTTATTAGAGGACTGTTTCTTTTTCCTAGAAACAAAATCTATAATAAAACCTAGAGCAGTGGCTTTAAAACTATCCCACACCTAAACGGGAGATATAGAGGTATCTTCATTAATAGAGAAAAATTCTTCAGCAAAGGAGGAGAAAGAAGAAGAAAAAACTGGATCTTGTAAAAGATAATTATTGAATCTCCACCTAGACATTTTAGAGTGAGGAGGAAGTAAATCGAAGTCAGCGTCTACTGGAGCATGATCTGAAATCAAAATGGGCTCAATTGAGGAGGAAATTAGGTTTTGGGACAAGGATTTAGAGAGAAATATGTAATCAATCTGGGATAGGGATCCATGTGGAGGGGAAAAAAGGAAAATTCTGATTGGTCTGGAATGCATAGCCTCCAGGCATCGACCAGTTGAGGCTGTGTGATAGTATTAAGAAATTGTTTGTGGGTTTTGTGGGGGATAAAACATACCTGGGATTTGCGATCAATAAAAGGGTCTGCAACTTGATTGCAATCACCTCCAAGTATAAAAAATTCATCCTTATTTTGAAAAAACTTGTCTGTAATAGTAGGCCAAAAAGAAGAGTCGGGTTGAGTTGGGCCATAGAGGTTAAAAACAGTGAGAGGGATATTATTAATTAATAGTTTGACCAGAATCCACCTTCCATCGGAGTCAATATCTTGTGTAACAACAGTGCATTTCATTTTTTTATGACATAAAATTACAACCCCATTCTTTCTTGTGTTGGTAGGAGAGATCAATACTGAGCCAACCCAATTCCGTTTAAGTTTGAGGGCTTCAGCCTCAGATAGGTCAGTTTCTTGTAACAGAACTATATCAGGATTATATGAGGCTAGATGTGAAAGAATTCTCTGCCTCTTTATAGGATTATTGAAGTCTTTTACATTCCATGTAATAACTCTGAATGGAAAAGATTAACATCGTAAAAACAACAGTGTATTATTGAGAAAAAATGCAAATGAGCATAAAATGCAGAATGAGCAATTGAAAAAATTGAAGAAATAGGTGACAGTAATAAGGTGAAATGGTAAAGAATAAAGAAGTAAAATGAGAAAGATGGAAAATAAAGGAGAGTTAAGAAAATTGCAAAATCTTCCAGCATCAGTAAAAGAAGAAACAGAAGGTAGATAGAAAGAAGAAGATAAGATATGAAGAAGAGAGAGTCAGGCAAAAGAAGAAAAAAGAAGAGTATAAGGAAAAATGGAAAAGGAAAAAGAAGAGAGAACAACAACAAGAAGAGACAATACATATCCAAAAGGTCGACTGAAAAAAACATACTCGAAGAGACAAAAAACGGAAGAAAACTGGGGCATGAACGACACATGAGAAGATGAGACACCCGAACACAGGGAGTGCGAACCACATCGGGTCAAGGAAGAGAAGGGAAACAAAACCATGTTATGGAACACGAACAAACGGACCTATAGAGGGAAATAAAGGAAAAACGATAAGCAACATATACATAAAAAAAGGAACTACGCGACTATTGAACCTAAGATAGGCAAGAAGAACAAACCTAAGCAACCGGTAAATTCTTAAATTGAACAATATTGAAAGAGCCACAACAAATAAATAAATAAATAAAACACAAAGAGAGCAGGGAAGAGACGACTAATAGATCCTGGGGAGGATCGACACAATCCATTATAAAACCAGAAAATGATTCCAAAAATTACATGCACTAAACCAACACAATGAACCATGTCATAAAACATTTCAAACGTATTGAAAAAGTACCATTACAATAAAAAAAAATAAAACTAATCAGCCATTAGAGGGGCCAGCAGTGTCCATGTTGTTTGCAGTGTGAGATTGAAGAACATTTTTGAGTTCCGCAGGGTCTTCAAAGGACCAAGTTCGATTTTGAAAAGTCACCTTAAATATGTAGGGATGAAAAAGGCTGTATCTGGCTCCAAGAGATCGAAGAGGCGGACAAAGACTTAGGAACTCCTTCCTCCTAGCTGCTGTGGCGTTGGAGACATCTTGAGAAACAAATACCTTCTAACCAAGCCAAGAAAGTTGTCGCTTGGCTCTAGCTGCAGAGAGGACTGAGAGCAGATCCGTGAATTTTAAGAAAAGGATGATGACTCCTCTTGGTCTGACCGGAGACGAAGAGAGTGGAGGACGAGGGCCAAGCCTGTGTGCTCTCTGAATGCTGAGGGATGTGGTAGAAGGCATGTCTAAGAGTTACGGCAAGAAGTTTGTAAAAAAGGAGACAGGGTCTTCACCCTCCAAAGCTTCAGGCAGACCATAAATGCGTAAATTATTCCTCCTATTTCGGTTTTCTAAATCTTCGGTATGTTGTTTCAAATTGTGGACTTCCTTTTCTAAAGAAGAGAGTCTCTGGGAGTCGCCCTGGACCACCGAAAGTTGCTGTTCCATTGAAGACACTCTAGTTTCCATTGTGGACCATTTATCATCCAGGAATTGCATCTTGTTCTTTGTTTCATCTACAAACGGACGCAAGGCAAACATTTCCTTCAACAGCAGCTCCATGGAGATGGGAGGGGACGCCTTGTCAGGAGAAGGAGGACCCTGCTTCAGACGTTTAGAAGCTGAAGATGGTGGAGATGATTTAGATGAAGACTGTGATGAGGAAGTGCGATTGGAAGACACCCCAGCCATCAATCCTGCGGTAAAAGATTAGTCTAGAGCAGAAGTAGGAAGAGAAGACGTTGATAGGGTACGTCTTTTAGGCACAAAAACAAATTGCGGTTTACGCAGTATATTCATATATAAGAGTCACCAAAGCAGAGCAGAGGTCGTTGCACGAACTAACAAAAGTCGTGATATTCAAACATTAACAAGAAAGGTGGTGTTGGATGTCCACTGGAAATAACTGAAATAATGACCACACTTGTCAGATGAAGGAATGCATGGTACGCCTTATAACTGGAAAGTACCTGACTGAAGAGCGCCAAGAAATTATGCAATCAAAATGATATCATGAAATGTAAAGCAGCAAACTCCAGTCAGAAAAGTCAGAAAAGAATCATAGAATCCTTGAAAAAAGGAAAGATACCTTGAAAAACGCAGCGCTGCATATCTTTCAGTAAAGCAGCTGACAGAACATTGAGGACAAAATGGAGGGTACTCTGAGGTGAATAAAACAGCAGAGTAGATGTCAGCCAACGCTGTGAGTCAGAAGATGTAGTTCATTTTTCCCATCAGAGACTGGCTGCAGGCATGAGGTCTATGATTTAGGGGCAGAACGTTGAATATTTAGAAATGCGGAGGAGCCGGCGAACACCTAAAATGGCGGACGCGTTGTAGAAAAGCCGTCCACGGCTATGAATAATGAGAGCGCAGTGTGCTTAACGTGGGAAACAGCTCACCGGAATCCCGGAATCCCGACATCATCCGATTCCAGAAGCAGAGGTTTCCATGAAGAAAAGGTGCGAAATAACACACCAGTGGGTCTTCAGAAGTCCCGATGAAAGAGGGCTTCCTCCTCAGGCGACCATCCCGTCCAGCGCCAAAACCACGACCCCATCAAGCCTCCCTCTCTAAATATTCGAAAGTCATCCACAATGAGAAACACCATCCTTATATAACCCAGTCTGGTTGTAGGGTAGTATGATGCAGAAATTAAACTTTAGTCAGGATGAGTTCCATAACTATTTCCCGCACATCATTTGTTCCTTTCCCAGATGTCTTGACTGCTGCAGTTGCCTCCCCTGCCCCCATTTCAAACCACACAAGTTGTACCAAGTGCGTAACAGTACTAGAACCCCCAGTGCTTCCACGCACAAACTCAAACACAACACTTCACCCTTCTATAAAAGGAAACAAATTATAGCAACTACAATGGCCAATTTAAGAGGAAGAGGAGAGGAGTTGGCCTAACCGCTAGGGCGGTTGACCTCGAACCTGGGGACCTGGGTTCGAGTCTCGGCAATGACGCTGAACATCCTGTGATTCTGGGTAAATCACTTAATCTCCCCGTGCCTCACAAAAATGAATGTGTCCTCATGTAATGCAGCTGGTACTATGAAAAGCGCTCTGATATCCAATTCGGGTCAAGTTCGAGCTATATAAAACTCTGTAAATAAATAAATAAAATAAGAAGGAATAATAATAATAATAATAAGAAAACATTGGCAACTGCCAGAATAAATAAACTTAAGAAATCAAATACATATAGGCAAAAAGAGTATAACCTGTGATTACAAGAATTAAGTTATAGCACAGAAGATGATCAAGGTTAGATTTTCATAACTATATGCTCAGATTTACTAATGTCTATGTGAAGAAGGAGATATGACCCAACCTCCTCACACACGCAACCATTCTGCGACTTAGGGGGATTTCTCCTCCTCATCCTGAGTGAGTCTTTGACCAATGTGGCCCAGTTGGGAGACTAGTTGGTAAAGGTGTTTCATTGATGGATTCCGAAAGAACAGCATCTGCATCTAAATTGGTTTCTCTATATGATTCACAGTCATCACACACACTAACCACAGGCTCACCAGAAGACTCACTTATATCACTATTTCCAAACATCTCATCAAGGAGCCAGTCATCGCATGACGAGCCTGTGTTCACTCAAGGGATGAAGATACTTCCGGTGGAGAGAAGAATGCAATCTCGACATAAAGAATGAAAAGCAGACTTGTAAGGAGATGGAGACTTGGGACCTGGGACATCAACCGGACATACTGTAAACAGATGAACATAAGAGAAACCAAATAAAGATATTTTTTGTTTAAAACCCAGTCTTGAGGGAAGAACCTTTATATTTGCCCACACTTATCCTGACAAGGGATAAGTAGGGATAGAGGTACCTTTAAGGGATGGGTAGAGCTACAGTTACAAAGAGGCAGGGGCTAGAGATATTAGAGTGTGCACATGGGGTAGTGGTGAAAGGGTTATGTAGAGGCACTACGGTATAGGTAGGGGTAGAGATGCTGAAGTATAGCAGTAGTAGAGGAGAGGGCTAAAGATTAACCATAGTTGAGGAAGACAAGAGAAGAGCCAGCTGAGGTTTAGGAACAGTGGTGAAGAGCTAAAGGAGAGGGTAAGAGGTCTATACTATCCTGTGGAAAATAGAGTGCAGGGAATGGTTTCGAGAAGACGAGCGTTCAGTAGGATGCATTTGACTTTCTGGGAATACCATTTATTTGAAAAACTTGAGGGAACAGGTTTGCTGAGAAAGTTTTTCTCCAGAATGGCAAATAACCCTCAGCTATAACCCAGTGACTTTAGTGACTGAACACTCAGACAGAACCTTTCTGTCTTTGCCTGAGTTTGTAGTGGTAAATCATCCACCATTTTGTATGTATTTGCAGGTTCCCCAGCAAATGCGGCCCAGTTCTTGGCAACCAAAACTGTTTGGCAAGCACAGGCTTGGACCAACTTATTAAAGTGAGCCGTGGAACCATGCAGACTGTAACCCATGTACCTCCCACAACCTATTTGGGGATGGTGCATATTTGGCAACAAAAATCCTGTGACAGGACTGTTTTTATTGGTGAGTACTGGAGCCCTTTCTTCCAGGGATAAAGACACACGAGAAGTCCACACTATAAGATAAAAAAAGGTTCTATTCTTTTTAAGACTATATTAATAAATGTTGTAACAAAAACAAATATAATGGTTAAAAACAATAATATAATACATAAATGGATTACAAATAATGTCAACATATTAGATAGTTTAGATTACAACAAATTGTTGATCGAATCAACCTGTATCAGAACACCTTACTTCCTAGGCACTAGTGGAACCTACTGCAGCACCAAAGTGCCTGTAGGAGTCTCATAGAAGAGCTTTGGCACACATACCTCTGGGACATTGAAAGGTGTTTACCAATCTGCTCCTGGGCTTTGCTGTAAGAATCGGGGTTGGAGTCTGACTCTGTGAAAGCACAGATACCATTGGTTGTTCCAGTGAACAGCCTTCAGCTGAAGTTTCTACAGCCTGTAATGAGCCAGGTGCTCTCTGAAAAGTCTAAAGATGTTCTCTCCACTGAAATGGTTTGTGATGTAAAATTCATAAAATTAGCATCGAATTATATTGCACCTTTGCTCATGCACTAACAAACAACTATGTTATATGATATTTGTGTGCAATGAGATACTGAACAAAACATGTATTATAAAATGAAAATGTGCACACTTATAGAAGAATAAATGAAATGCAAAATGAATAAATTAATGCCATGAGAGACACACGCGTGGATTCCTCCATGCCACTTCTGAAACTGCGTGGCTGGCAGCCGACATCAACTTAGTAGTGCGGATCAATTTTGAATGCTGGCCAACAAGTGGTAGCCAGCTGAAAAAGCACTTTGAAACAAACCCTGAATGGCAATAAGTAAACAAGCAAAGTGAGCAATTTCACCCATAAGTAGAAGGTCACCCTGAGGATATTTTGAAAAAACACAATAGCATATGATGCATTTTATATGCGTAATATCCTTCCTTCCATCTTTCATTTCCTTGATTTTATACTGTTCTTTCATTCCGTCCTTCCATCTTTGCTTCCAAACTTCCATCTCTCCATCCTTCCATTCTTGGATACTTCCTTCAATTTTATTCCATATTTCTTTCCTATTTATTTCCAGCGTGACATCCTATCTCATCCTTTCATTCGTCCACCCATCCTTCTAGCTTTCTTCACTATTTTCATCTATTTTTCCATTGTTCCTTTTACATACAATCTTTCCATGTTTAATTTCATCCCCTTCCTTTCATGCCATCTATATTTCATTTCCTTTCATCCCTCTTTACTTTCTCTCATTTTTCATCCTTGAATGCTTTCTTTCATCTTCTCCCTTCCATTCTCCTATCTTTAGGTAATTCCTGCCATCTTTCCCTCCTTCTTTACTTTGACCTTTCTTCTTCCTTCCAGCTTCCTTTAGTGACCTCACTCCACTTGCCTATTGTAAGAACTTGGATTATTATTTGGGGAAGGAGTGACTACCCACTTCAAGAAATAATCACATCTCTTGTCAGGGTGAACCGTCAAAGTTACTAAATTAATCTGAGCTCAACCCCCTGGTTACTATGGAACAGAGCAGACAGGCTTCACAAGTATTTATGCTGTACCAAAACAGCAATAAAGTTTAAATGAAAAACAATAAAAATCCCAAACCAAATTAGAAAAGTAAATATTAATAAACAATATGACATAAAAATTACAAAATTACAACAAGGAGAACTGGAGATATGAATTTGAACTTTTTAAAGAAAAATAGCACCAAGAAGCACAAAGTGCCAATGATTATTGTCACAGTAGACTGGGATCTAGGTGCAATTTGACGCTGACCACAATGGTGTGTGGGTCAGATACACCAACCAGGTTCATCTTGTCAAAGATTATACCTTCTGTCTTTAGTCCTTTAGGGCCCAATTCACCACAGGAGTACACTTCTAAAGCCCCCTCATGCCCTCTGGGGAGGCACCTAATGTCACAGGGTGTCAGACAGAGGCCAAACAGCACCGTTGAGTCTAGGTCCAATTGCCACTAGTCAGATGGGCAGTTACAGGAAAAGGCCTCTTGTAGTTTGTTGTGTCCTTGTAGGTTTAATAGGAGGTCAGCCTTATGACCCTTGGAGTCCACTTCTTTGTCCTGGGTATAAGAGAGAGCAGGTCCTGTCCTTTCAGAGCTCTTCTCAGGTCACCAGACAGCAGGTTCAGTCCTCTTCTGATCTTCTTCAGGTCAAAGAGTGTTCTGAACTGGGTGCCTGGAGGTGCCACAACTATGCCTAATACGAGCCAGTGGGTGGGAATGACTTCCATGCGTGCCCTAACCATTGGGGAAAAAGTTCCTGAGGCTAACCCTACCCACTTTGGGCTTTTTCAAGATGGCGTACAACTTTTTCCACAATAAACGTGGGGTCTGAGAGCTGGGGATTGTTATATTTCATATAGGTACCATAATATAGGCCCCGGTAATCTCATTATCCTTCACCCATATTCTCTCCCTACATTACACTTGTAGCGTTTACAGGGACTGACCTTTTACCGAGATACTACACTGCATTCAGAACTTGGGTTTTTCCCTAGTTCGAAATCTCATACATTATGCATGAGGATTCTTGGAGGCACAGCAGGACTACTTTCTCCTGTATAAAATCTTTGTAGAAAGTTCATGCCCAACGTCATCCTTAGGCTGACACAGTAATACAGCAAGGTAGGATCCCTGGGGAGACCTATGGGTATATATACATCACATCTTGCTAAGACAGTGGAGACCAAGACTTTTCGGCCAACACACTGACCAGAGACGCTGAGGTTCCTGCATGCAGATACTCCAGCTCGCAGTGGTCTAAAACATCCCTCGCGGGGTGTCCACTCGAGACCAGGACAGGGTCCCACAGTCTCTCACTTCATGTTATGGGGCTGACTAAATCCTAGAGGGATTCTTGGCTTAACACCTACACACAGGCTAGGTACACTTAGGTACATCTAGTTAGGGAGACATTGTAGCAGTACGCATCTTTGATCATGTGTTTTATATATTTCTATGTATTCATGATTATAGTAAGATGGTAGAGCTATACCATCCATTTACATTTATCGTACTGCTAATCATTTATATCTTATACTGCCTAACGGTTGTTGCAGCTCATTTATTTTACCCCAGAATAACAACTGTTCAATAAATGCTTATTGAAAACGCCCAGCCTGTTTATTCGGTTTATTTCTCTGAGACAGACTAAGTAGGTATGAGTGACTGAGCGAAAGGTAGTATATTGTTTCCACGGTCCTAAGGAATCAGGGTTGTCATGTTCGATTGTTGCCAAGATCTATTCTCTCCTTGGTAACAGGAGATTCTAGTGTCACTGTAAGCTAGTTGGTACAAAAAGGGCCAACATACCCGTTGGAGGTGATCCGAGTTTGTCTGACACCAATCCTACAGTGTATGTTGTCTAAACACGCAGATCCTCTATATTTCTTATACGAACTGCATGACATGACACCACCAACGTTGGTTGGGTACATATTTAATAGTAGAATCTGAGTAGTTCAGTCGTGCTATTCTCAGAAATCCATATTCACAAAACACCAGAGATGTTTGGAGTGGGTAGGCTAAACTCCGCCACAGCTGAGTAGGCGAAAATACTATTTATTAGTTGTTGGTTAATCAAGATTGAAGGACACAGTGTTCCTAAAATTGTGCAAAACACATTATCTTAGTTTCCTTGGAAAATACTTCCATATAACAATGACTGAAGCTGCGGATAAAGCGGGAGGAGTTGTGCAAAACTTGCACCTCACAGATGACAAAAGATGCAAACGTAATTCAGATTGCAGAAAATATTAGAAATGCAGTCACCATGAAGCTGCTTGTGCATGGTTTAACACCTAGGGGTGGCATAGTAGCTTTCGTGATTGAGGCACATGAATCATACAGAACAGATGTATTTTATTCGTGGGTTACATTCCCAGCAGCAAATGCAAGAACAAAAACATTTCACTTCTACACAGAAGGTGATACACCAGCGGAATATTGTCCGTATGAGGACATTGAGGTTTCGCTCACTTACCAGGAACACTGATACTGGTTTAAAGGCACCCTACCCCAAACAAGAAGAAGAGTAAGACTCGGCCCGCTCGGAAGAGAAGGGGCAACATGGTCAATAGTAGGAGCCTACACACCACATCCTGACATTGAAACAATACTAGGACCAGACTTACTCATACTTCACAAAGAATTAATAAGACTTTACAGAAACATGATGCAATACGTCATGAGGACACTTACGGCCCAGCCAGCGATGGTAACAACAAATACAGCTCATGTTCAAAACACAGCAACTAAAATTACACCCCAAACATTACATGCAGTAATGGGTAAAATTCCCGCAAAACTTGAACCAATGCCATTCTGGATAGCTCAGAAGATAACACAGCTAGAAGCAGTATTCCCAAATACTAGTCCTTATGAAAAACATAGTATGCTGAGAATCTGCTTACCCATGGGAATAACTCTACAGATAGAGGATTGTACCTCGTGGGGTACAGTTTTCGCTGCCATTTATATTAGAACTCATGGTATACCGTGCTTAGCAGTAATACCAGATGTATTAAGACAAATACACAATGAGTATGGAGCTGAGCCTGCTCTGAACGTAGGGATGAAGTTACTAGGTAACTATGCCCAGGTATCCGCCATAATATTAGCAAATATTAAAGGGGAGGCAGCATAAGTGGCCATCCGCCAACGCCTAAGGGAGTTCCGTTCTTTACAACAGGAGCTCGAACTACTCAAAATAATTGAAACTGCATGTGCAGATTTAGGCAGGGAAGGTTTGGGTGGAAAAGCGTTAAAACCACAACTGATGGGTAGTCCCAAGAAGGAGACTTCCAAGCAGACACCTACTTCTTCTAAAAAGAAGTGGAATAGTAACAAAAAACAAAATGTTAAACAAAACAGATCTCAGTCCAGAGATAGATCTCCTCCACAGGAGACCTCCGAAAGGAGGTATAACCTTAGGAATAGGGATAATATTAGGAAACCTGACAGGTATCAGGATACTGCTATAAGTTCCTCTCATTCCTTTCAGGGTTCATCGAAAAGCTCCGAGAGGGAAGGATGGTCAGACAGACAAGAAGAGCGTACAAAGTCCAGAGACAAGCAGAACGCTCAAGACTATACTTCCAAAAAAGAAGATGAAGCCAAACCAAAACCACAATTCAAAAAGATGAAGGTTGCAGGTTTAAGGATTAGACATGCCCAGAATTCTGAGAACTCGACTACTGAATGGGAAATCCGCTCTGATGATGCTAGATAGTGCGGCAGAAGTAACAATAGCTCCCCAGAACCAGATGGAATTTCTGGTGACAGCGGACTTGAATGATTATATCATGGTGGAAACACCTGATACTAGGGTAAGTGTCTCACATAAATTGTATGAAATAACACTCCAAATGGAATCGGACAAATGTAGGATAGTTAGAGGTCTCTTTTGGGAGAACCTGATGTTTGGCTATGACATTTTGTTAGCTGAGCAATATTGGCCGACAGCATTCATCATGGATTGCCCAAGGGGAGAAACAGTAATTTTACCAGCATTCACCGACCATGTTCCGAAATATTTAAAATATACATATGCACGGGAGTGGGCGGAGCCCAGGCCCCGGCACTATACAAAAACCATGTTGGATGGAATGAGGAATTAACCCACCACATTATTCCACTAAAAAATACTCCACCTGCACAAAGGCAGTGTCCAATAAAGCAAGAAGCTTAAAACAGATCAGCGAGATCTTATATCAACTTGAATACCAAAGAGTGATTGAAACATGCACCTCTCAAATGAATAACCCTTTTTTCCCATATTAAAAACGGACAACACATACCGTCTAGTGTTGGATTACAGAAATTTGAACACTTGCACTAAGATGTTTGCAGTTCAGAATGCACACAGTTCCGCATTGATGATTAACATTGTGTGGAAAAAATACAAAACTACACTAGATATCTCAAATGGATTTTTTGCCATAATATAGTGCCTGAGAGCAGATTTATCTAACAGATGATGACCTGGAGGAACACTAGAGCAGAGTGTGGGGGATGTACTATCGCAATCCTAGAGTCCCCTTAAATCTAACATCAAAATCCAGAATGGGGCAGTCACTGTACGCATAACAAAGCCAGAGACAGAAGCTAGTAGAACAAAATTAGAGTCTTCCAGCAACCAGAGAGTGGATTGGCATCCTGTCTCCCTTCCTTTCAAGTGGTCCCCGTGTTATATGGAACACCCAGCAGACCTATCAAGCAGGGTTAGACACTGTAATGTCAAAAGGGATGCTCACAGCCCCACCCTGCATATTCTGTGATGTTCAGAGGTTTCACCTCTGCTCGTTCAGGTCAGCCTACTGTTTGCTCCTGGGAAGCATGTTACATTTTTCCCGCATGTATTCAAATGCTAATTACTGGCTGGCAGAAGTGAGAGAGCAAGTGCAAATTTTGCCTTCAGGAACGGTAGGCAGGGAATAGGTAACTTTATAAAAATTACTTTTCCGTGATGTTTTTTAAAAATCCAACTTCACTATTGAATTGTATTTTGAATAACTGTTGAAAATAGCTGTGTAATTATTTATTTTTACACCCACCCCCAAGACACAGGATTAAAATGTTAATTTGTACTCTGGTTTTTTATATGGGACAACTAGGCCTCTCCTGGTGAAAAATAGTTTTTGGGGGCTACATATTCTAAGGACATGTTGGCCATGCAGAAACGGAAGATGTCCTACATCTATCTCTCTTTTTTCTTTGGCGGTTTTATAGTTTCTTGATCTCTCTTCATCATGCCAAACTTCTCAGGTACCCTCAGTGCCCCTACCACAGTTTTATCATCTTATTTTCTTGCATGCATTAGCTACAAAAACCTGGGAGTCAAAAATGAAACCAGAGAGGGGCCACTGATAATATTCCAATGAGCCCATTGTCAATCCCCAGTATAGCTAGAGAAGTGGCTGTTTCACGACACCCTTGAGGTGGTGATAGTGGGGTGTTCTGAGGCTCGACATTTGGCAGTGTTGCCTCCTACACAGCGATGGAGGGTGGATGTCCCAGCTAGTGCGGGCCTTCTCTGAAACAGGCACTCCAACTGCACAGTCACCTATAGCTGGTAAAATAGAACCATGCTTTGTCAAATGAGAAATTGGGTTGAGTGGCTGTGAACTTCTGTAGCATGCACTTTGATCTCCCTAGTCCAAAAATGCTTCAACCATGTTTTCAGCATGTGGATCATGATCATTGGGCTTGGTGAAACATTGTGACCTCCATTTAAAGCGTCATGTAATTCATGATTGAGCAAGATAATGAGCGTGTGTCTAAATCAGGAATTTCAGAATTACAATACATATACAGTAATACTGCACTCCAAATTTCCCTTCACCAGGACATTTTACAGGGTAAACAACTATGGTGGGAAAATGAACAAACCGGGTAAATTAATTTGAAAATTGTGTTTGATAGTCCCAGTTTCCATTGTAATTTCTCATTTATTATGGGCGATTAGGGCCCCAATCAGAAAAGATTGGTAAATTCACATCTCAAAATTATGGATACCCTAGGCATTAGTAGTTTCAGGTGCAAAAGTGCCAGATGAGAATTACCAGGAGGCTTGAAATGGAAACTTGTTTTTGGTGTATGCAGAAGTATTAACTGATCACATAATTAACTTGGGGGATTAACCTTGAAGTTCTTACTAGCACTTCATTTACTTTAATTGTTGATTGGGCTTTGACTCACAGTACTCTTTACATGGAGGATAATTAACTAAGCAAAAGGCCCTGGGGCCAAGCAGTGTTCAATCAATCTTTCTTTAGTCGGTTAAACCATAAACATGCTACATATAAATTGCATTATATTACATCACATCAGTTATTTTCTGTTAAATTAACAAATCCATATAGTCATTCTATCAAAAAATCCTCTTAAAAGATTCATAACATGTCTGTAAACATAGGACACTCACATAGTTCAATAATTCCCCCAACCCACCCGGCCAAGCTCAATATTGAAAACCAAAAAGTGGCTTGTGCAAGTATAATGAAAACAAGATCAGAGGACTCAAAAATATCACGCACTTGATCTGACCGACCCATCTCTTCAGCTAGAATCAGAAGTACTATGTATATATAAAACAGCTAATATAATCAGAGAGTTCATAACCATCGTAAACTCAGCCAAGCAACATGTTTCTTCAATTAAAATCATAAGGTGCCTCGTGCAAAAAAGTCTCTTTTATGGCTGTGACTAAAGATTATTATTATTATTATTGTGCAAATGTAAACATTTTCATATAACAAGTTTGCTCAAGACTCCCGCCACATGTTGTCATGGAGATTTCCCCACTAAATTCCTCAATCTCACAGCTGCGGAGATGAATTTATAAATCATCATACAAATATATTCTGTTGATAAAAGCTGAATATAAAACAGGGCTGGGCTACATCTTCTAATATTCAAGGACCTCAAATACGGCATTAAACATTCTTTCCTAGGTGCAGTATTTAATTTACAAAAAGAGAAAAAGTCCAACATAGTCTGGCTTGAGCGCGAGCCACGAGGGCAAGGTTCGAGAATCGCGATATGCGTTGCTAGGATATGAAACCAGGAGATTAAACCTGAACCGTACCAGATAAAATCTTTGTGAATGCCAAGATGGGAACCAAAGATAGGATTCCATTGTGACAGTCGTTACTAGGAGGAGGTGACCAGACACCCTCTTCTTTTCCATCTCTGAGTGTTCTCTCTGCTATTTGCATGCAGCTAGAACATCTTGTTTCAGCCGGTTTTTAGAAATGGTGGCAATATGTTGTGGATTATGATGGCAATCAGCTGTACCTAGCATCACAAGTTGCTCCTTTATATATCTCAGCCACAGGATGCTGCGTGCATCATCAAGAAGTAAACAGACATTGATTAAATCTTGGTTGAGAAGGGCTTTGTGTTTAGCCCAGATTAAGCGCCATAACATGAGAGGTGCAAGCTTCATACGATCTTCTGAAGTCACTACACCTCACTCCATATGGCAAAGAAATATAGGAAGGCTGCTGGGTACAGACAAAAGCCTTCTCAGGATCGATTTTCATCCACCTGTAGACTGGAAGCATCACAGTAACCCCAGACCCCAGTTACATATATGACAGTAAAAATGGTGCCAATATGCACCCACGCTTCATTTTAATTGGAACAGTGCATTTTCCATTTATCCCATGCTTTGTGCATTCTGTCACATCTTCGTGTAGCTGGCCTAGAAAGTAAACCAGGTCTGTGTCTATGCCAATTTCCCTCTATCCACCCAATCAAAAGCTGAGGTTAGAACTATGAAAGCTAGATGGAGACCACTTCTCTTTGCCACAGTGTATTTACTAATGACCAGGTGAAGATTGAGACTGCTCCACAGTGCCAAGACCAGGTCTAAAACCATACTGCGCATCAGAGAAACTACCCTTTTCTACTACCCAGGTTTCCAGCCGGTTCAATAAAATCCTGCCCATAAGTTTACTATTTGTATCCTTTGAGGATATCAGGAAATAGCATCAAGGATCTGCTCTATTTACCTTTTTGAATACAGGCACTATGAAGCAGTTTGACCCTGATTTGGTGGGCTGCCAACAACAGCACTGCCCAAAATATTAGTAAGTAGTGGTGCCCATAGATCAAGACTGTCCAGAAAGAGATCGACTAGCACCCCATCAGGACAAGGGGCCTTATTGCTACACTCTGTTCCAGGGCACATCTAGCCTCCTTGTAGGTGGGGAGTGCTAGCTCCATACCGTCTGCAGTTGGTTTGCTTAATACTGTCTTGGGTGGCTATCAGTTTCAACATGACTACCATATACCATGGAAAAATGCTCAACCCATTTGTGCGGTAAAACAGTGACATCAATAAGCGTGTTATGATTATCCCCAAAGTAGGGAGCATTCACTGTTTTCCAGAACAGGCAAGGATCATTCTTTATATTAGCTTTATGCAGTTTTTCCCAGGCTTCATGCCTAATGGGCACTTTCCTGTGCAGAGTTGCTTGTTTATAGTTATGCCTACAGAATCTCACCAATCCCCTGTCCTAGGGCACCTGTTTCAGGGCTCGAGTACGATTTCTGGAAGCATTTTAACAAATTTCCTCAAACCACCCATGTGGACTAGGCTCTACTGGCCTTTCCACCAGTTGTCAAGGTGTCGGTGACCGTGAGACAGATTTCATTGAATGCCTGCAACATGCGCTTGGGTTCTAGTTCACTATCTAAGCAAGCCATTACCTGCTCCCTGCTTCTCTCTAATAGTTCCTCCAATATGCCCCCTGAGTCCACCACTGCCTAATTATACAAAATACCCTTGTTCTTTTTAAGTGCTATTAGCATGTTGGCAGATGTCCACGGGTGCTTCTCACTGTTTGTATCAAAGGAAATAGTGAACGGATAATGGTCACTTAGACAGTTTTGCATTATTGGAAAATCAATGGCCTTAGGCTTGTAGTGCTGAGAGAGTGCAATACAATGAATATGTCTACCTTCCCACATAGGTAACATGTTCTGTTACAAGGTAAGCTATAAGATCGATAATGAGAAAAAGAGAGTGCTTATTCAAAATGGAATAAAAAAATCTCAGCAGAGGATATGCTCGAAATGGAAGTAGTCCTCACTATCACATCCCATACCTCACAGACAGAGGTTTCAGAAATTGGGCCCAATCTGCAATTAAGACCCCCACCTAGATCACAATAAACTCCATGTTAGGCTCACTTAGGATTTTACTAAGGGTCTGCTCAAGGGAAGTAGCAATGTCTATGGTGCTGGAGATAAAATTATTATGATAAAAATTAACAGCGACAAGCATTTCCTTGGGTTTATGTATAAGATGAATAATTTAGAAGTGGTGGGAGTTGAGGTTCCTTTAATAATCTTCTCATCTAAAGTGGTTGAAATCAAAGTCAACAAACAGCCTCGGTGGTGCCCTCCTCTTGAATATGCTGCTGGGGTGTGGATGAGAAAAAAACCTGTCAATGTGCACTATTTTTCGAACTCAAATCACATTCTAGAACATACATTTAAGGTCATATTTAGGTTCAACAGATGTTTGAATTCTGCAGCTAACACCACATCTGGCATTTACCTAGTGCGAGAGGCTTCAACAGGGATAGTGTTATTAGTGACCATCGGTCACTGCACACCCACAAGAGGGGCTGAAGTCACTGTCTCTTTTCTCAGGAGTTCTGCTATCTTTTTAGTGCTAACACAGGATCTTGTGCTAGACGTGGTCACGTACCCATGCACAACCCCAAAAAATGTCTGTCCTTCAATAATGTACGTAAAGTTCGTGCCCTCAGATTGTCCAATTTGCATACCATAATCTGATAGTGTACCTGGATAAGAGAGTCAATCGATTAGTTAGAGGGGTGTAAATATTTATAAGTTGGCATCTCATATGGTTCATAAACAGTGGCTTTATAAGAAAGGGAATTTGGGTGTCCTTGTGGCTGCTAGTTTGTAGAAAAAGCCCAAGGGCACCGCCATAATACCTCCAGTGGTATAGCGGATTGAGGACAGCCTTTCTAGCAGAGACCAAGCAACAAATTAATTCCTAAAGTTGATAACAACACAGTCCACAGATCCTTCTTTTGGTTGTAATCCAACCCAATAAACCTGTTGCACATGACATTTATTTCCTTATAGGGTTTCACAGCTATGGAGATCTGTTGATCTTGGCAACCAGTATACTATCTTATTTTTTAGCTGGTATCCTCAGCCTGGTCAGGATTTAGGGGTGGAACGTTTTTTAGAACTATCACCAGTGGGGAGGCTTCAGATGGTAGCGGTTAAAGCTCTTCTCAAACTCAGGGGCAGATTTACAAGCCCCCTGCACCAACAGTACGTAACTTTTCGTGACGTACTGGTGGCGCAGGGGGCTCCTCCATATTTACAAGGAGAGGAAAAGCCACCCTGCGTGACTTTTCCTCTCCTCGTAAATATGTCCCCTTCACGCAGCACTGTGCGTTGAAGGGGTGTTCCATGGGTGTTGCTATGTGTATTCCCACGCAACACCCATGGAACAAGACACACCTCCAGATTTAAGAGAAATCGTAAATCTGGAGATGCGTGTGAATGCTACGCCACCCTAGAGGTGGCGTAGTGAGGCGCAACGAGGAGAAATGTTTTAATTTCTCCTCGTTTTTTCCTCTTTCAATGCGTGCTGCATTCTACAACACGCATTGAAAGAGGAAAAAGCCTCTTGTGATTGTTTTTGTGCAGGAAGGTGTCCCTTCCTGCACAAAAACAATCTTCCCACGACGCAGGCATCCTTTCACCATGGTGCAAGGGTGCCTGCACCGGCGCATGGCTGCAGTTTGTGCTCCAGCGCAGGGGAAGGACAGAGATGCGACATATTCTTGTAAATATGTCGCATCTCTGTGCTTTCCAAACTAACGCAGCACGGCGCAGCAAAATGACTTGCTGCACCGTGCTGCGTTACTTTGTTGTAAATCTGCCCCTTCGTGTCTATTTCTGGTACCCGTCTCCATCTATCCTGGTTTGACCTTTATCAACTGGGCAACGTGCAGTCCTCAATTGATCTGAAAGAGGGGTAGTAGATATGTGTGTCTTTTGTGCATTCTTGCACAATGAATCAAGGTTGGTAAGACTCAAATGTACCTTGTTGCCCAATGGCTGCCCCCTGACTCAGCATTAGTCACATCACAAAGGATTCCAGCATTTGTGTTTGTAAACCAGCAATAGGTCCTGTGTTATTATCAGCTGTCTTGATCTGTCCTTGATCAACCAGAGTTTTCAGTGACAAGTCAATATTCTTAAGAGCAACCATTTTTGGATCAAAAACATTTTTCAAGTCTATTTTACGGACGTTAACAAACATGGCATGTGAAGGCTCTCACCCAGGGGAACCCTTCCCATAGCTATCCAGAGCTACCAGAGTGGCCCCTGGTACAGAAGCAGCATTGATGGTGTTTGCTTGTTTTTTAAATTGTGTTCCAGTAGATCTAATAATACTTTCAGCTTTATTTGGTGGGGGGTGGGGGGGGGGCTTGCAATTTCAATATGGTCATTCTGAGTGATATTAGAGTCAATCACCAACAGTTACCGTTGAATACACTCGGGTTAGAGTTTTCAGGAGTGGCTTCATTAGTCACAATGTGGCTTGATGTAGGGGAACCTGCCATGACAGTAGTAGACATAATAGTTAAAAGAGCTTTTTTCGTGGCCCCACGCCTCTCCTCTAGACACTCCCATGGAAGTTGGAAGTAAGCTTGTAATAGTAGCAGTTATTGAACGGTCCTTAGAGGACAACATTGCAGATTTCCTTTTCCCCATCAGGCTTTACCTTCAAAAGCAGATGTTTTCACCAGTTGCAAACTGTGTTTATATTGTTCTCTGAACATTGCTTTGTTCCCAGGGCCTGTGGTACAGTGGTGCAGTGCTAAAGCGTCAATCTTTACAATCACAACAGTATTTAAAGGTGCAGACATTTGAGCAGCCTGACGGGAGGGACACATGTAGGATGAAGCAATCTCTACTCTGCTGTCATAAACCCGGAACCTAGGATTCTTGCAAAGTACTGTAGAAGCAATGACTTTGTATTTTGTGCTGCTTAGTCAAGCCCTATATAGTGTGAATTATCAAAGACAGCAGTTCCTCCAAGAAAAATTTACATTTTTGTGCATTTAAGTCATTAAATGACTAACCAAATATTGAGAGTTTAGGGCAATATATTGATAAATTATAGTAGAAAATAGCATGTGCATATGTTTAGAAAGAAACAATGCATAGCTCAAGTGCCCTTGTAAACATAGTAGCATTAATGGTAACATAAAACCAAGAAACAAATAAGGACAATGGCCAAAGACATAATTCAAAATTAGGGACGAAAATGAATACTTTAACATAGAATTAATAGTCATTCCTCTGATCCAGCGTTCCTTCTGAGCCCACTTGCTTACCATTGGTCCTACGACAGACCTTTCTATCTGACTGAAAGATGATGGGAGTTAGCTTAACCTCAACCAAAATTGAATTAACAGTGCAACCCATTTGGCTACACAATGAGGACCAGGAATCGGTAGCTTGGGTTAAGAAGATGTATTGCAAATTCAAAATCAGGTTCAAATATACAACTTGTAACACCATGCTATAAAGATACACAATAATAACTGGGAAACCCAACCTACTGCAGAAGTGCAGGCATATCAGAATCAGACATATAAAAAATTCAGTCACAGCGGTGCATATTATTAACGAAAGCAATTGGGCTCAGAGAAAAGTTTAAAATGTGGTTGTCTATGCATAGGTAAATTTAGAGACAAAAAATTCAAAGTCCAAGCCCAAGAGGATAGTCCAATTAACCCTAAAAGGGTCTCAAAAATCAGGAAATTCCATAAAGGAATCAGAATCAAGCAAGGGAAAAATAAGTCTAGGAAGTGTTAGCATCGCGGAAGCATGGTCACAAGTCTTCTATATGTCAGGAAGAGTTAACCTAAGCCACCCTTACGAAGGGATCAGATAGGCATTGAAGCCTCATCAGGATCAGGGACTGCAGCAAGGGTCTGGAAGGCTATAAGAGAGGAAAGGCACCAATTACTAAGAGTGCTGAAAGAGAATCTAAAGCGGTCTGAAGAAGTCTGAATCTCTAACAGGGCAACATTATATTATAACACATAAGTTAGCGAAGCAACACCCCCTTTATGCACATCATCAGGGGGCCATTGTTTCAGTCCGGTTCTCAGGTAGCACGCGGTTACATCGAAAGATAGTCACACGCTGAACATGGGAATGACATCAGTTTCTCACACTGTTGGAATTGAAAATATTATTGCCCCCTTGCTCGTATTGTTTACTGTGTTAAGTTAGCATTCATGGCGCCATTTTATTAGTAGCCACCATTCTGCTCTATGATTGAAGCTAAACTCCTGCCTCACTTTGTATGCCTCAGCAGAAAACTGTCTCCATGCATCTGTGCTCATGTTACTCCTAGGCCGATTTCAGGTGCACTAATAAATGTGATCTCTATTGTTGCATACCTTAGCTGTTAGATAGGCTAGTTCCCACCTTCACTCTAATGGCGAGCAAGGGTGAAATGGCCTTGGAGTGAAGATAACATGTACCCGGTCCCAGGACTGCAGCTCATCCTTCTGTGCCTCCTTTGTTTGGAATTTCCAGTCTGGGCATGTTCTTAGGGGTTTGGAATGGTATAATACCTTGTGTTATGTTGGGGGAGTCAGTTTCTCGGCAGTCATCACAGGAGGCTGGTCAGACTGGACTCCGCTGCAGCGCAATACTAATAAATAACGTGGTTTGTTTTCTCTACTATTTCATCGACTCTTCATTTCTTGTGGAAGGCTGAGAGGTGGTCGCGAGTGACCCGGGTGGCCCGTTTCGGGTCATTTCCTTCAGTTGGCGCCCGAACAGGGACCCACCAGGTGGCCCATCCTCGCCCGAATACGGGTGTGGAGGACGGGGCCGCGTCAGGTCGGATGGGCAGATCGGGGATCCCCACAAAACAGAGCTCAGTTCTTGCAGCTGCCCCACCTGTATGATCGGGTGGTGCCTCGCCCAGTGGTTATCCCGGCTTGGTCCTGAAAGGCAAAACCCTTGGATCTGACCATTTGGTACGAAGAGTCGACAGTGGAGAATAACTTTGTTTGACCTGTGTGCACCAGGTGAGTTTGTCTTGATTCTTGGTGATTATGGCGCCATTTTGAATAATCTTGGGTATGGTCTGAAGACAATTTCTTGGCTTGCTTCAACTTGGTAGGTCTGCAGACCGTTTAGATACAGAGTGTCTGCAGACATTCTGCCAGGCAACATAATTAATTTGGCTTACTCTTGAAAATGCATGGGGCTTGAGCCTGTCTCTTTGTTGCAGACTGAGGACTGTTTTTGGAACAAGCTCTTGAATTTGTTTGGGCTCTTTGTGAGCATGGTACCACTTTGAGTTGCATGTGATTCGGTCTGAGGACCGTCTTTGGAAAAAAAAAGGCATTTGCAATTGCTTTGCCTGGCAAAATAATGAATTTGGCTCCTTCTTGAAAATGCCTGGAATGAGTTTCTTGTTGTCATTGTTACTCTGCAGATGCTTGATTGGAAGAAGATCAGCCGGCGCCTCCAGAAGACACTCTTAATATTGATGTGCATGAAGGATAGTCTTGGCCCTATTATTTTTAGTACACTATGGCACAAATATATGAGGGACAATGTCGAGTTGAAATAGCCGTTGATGGACACTTCTGAACAGAAATAATAGTAATAATATAAATGTTTGTTTTTACATTGGAAGAGGAGGCAGAGTATGTTTGATTCCCTTTGAACATGGTGGAAGGAGGCTAATAGAGGTGATAAAGGATGGAAAGGAATGTACAAAAAGGCGCCCAGATTTCACCTATAGCTTTAGGCATTGCTGGATGACAAAAGCTGCTTGGAGTCTCAGGCATAGACTGCTTTCTGGGAGTGGCACGTAGAAATTCGGTACATGAAGAGTGAAGGTAATGAATGGGGCCTGCTCAGATGCTTTCAGTCTGATGAGTAGTGTAAGGAATGCGCAATTAATTAATTCATGATCTATTGGAGTGTGTTTAATTTAGATTTGACCTCACTATAGAATGTGCATTTAATTTGGAAAATGTGTTTTGAACATTCAAGGTAGCGTGTCTTTGTGCTGAATGAAAAAGCATTTTTAGAGCGTAGTAGGAAAGATGAAATACACAGCTCGTCATTTAGTTTGCTTTTGGAGGCTCACTGTCCGGCCTTGAGATAAGAACGGAATTTCTTTTGTTGTTTCTGTTCTGTCTCTTCATGAAAAGGACGCATGCAGAAATGCACAGTTTTCTTTTCTTGAGATCTGCAGAAGGAAAAAAAGAGGGCATTAGGCAGCTTCTGTGAGGGACACAGAGAGAGATAAAAAGTGTGTAACGAGGGCAGATTTAGATGCTAAAAGTCTAAGTTCTATGTTTTGACTAACAGGCTTTGTAAAGTTTTAATTTGTCCTACGCATTTATTTCTCTTCATGGGAGATTTTGCAATTATTAATTATTGACCTAGTTATATGTTGAACACACCCTTGCATTATATTTCCTGAACACTTTATGGGTATGTGGATTTGAGGATAGACACTGGACGAAATTGGAGGAGCGTGTGGGTATGTACGTGTGATCTGAAGTGGGAAATGAAGGAAAGAGGGTAACAGCTAATAAAGGTGCTCAGTGGGTTCGTGTGGTAGGTGTGTGGAATGTGATAAAAATATGAGCCTTTTGTGCAACAGCTTGTCCTTAGGAATATGACAGCTATATTGCTTGGTTACTAGGAGCAGTGTTTTCAAAGATGTTGCTCCGCAGATTTTGTGTGATATTAACAGGGATACTTCTTTTGCTGGGCCGCATTGTCATGCCTTTGGGTTCTCTTATTCCACCGAGAAAAAGGAAAGAGGAAAGGTAAGTTAACGGCTTGTCGCCAGAGGACAGATGAGAGTGTACATGATGTTCTTTTTTTTACTTGACTTGAAGGTGTTCTTAGATTATAGTGGCCAGGAGTTGCCTCCTGAAAGGGGATTTGATTGTTTGTTCACAGATTCGTTCCTAATGTGTTTTCTAAAATAGTGTCTTGGTTGTAGACATTTGAGAGTATTTGGTCTACATTGCCTCTTTCTTTTACATATTTAACATAGCACAATATTGTGAGTGTTTCGGTGGGTTTTTGGGATGTATTAGCTGTGACACACAGTTTGCGCCCTCTTGTTTTGACTATTGGTCCTTTTACCGTGGATTCTCCAAATGTGTTAATGTCTAACTGTGGTGAGAATGTGATGGGTTTGGCATCCTCCTATTACTCTTCTCTGACAGGTGAATGTATGATGAGGAGTCTTAATGTACGTAGCGACTAGTGTTTGTTTATTTCCCCTGAGTTCTGCAGATGCGCCATTCTTTTTGTGGGCAACAGGCAATGCCTAGGTGGGATTGCTACAGATATCGCTGGTTTTGATTGCCTCGTATCACTTACTGTCGGATACAATGGACGGGGCAGCGAGCCTTGTTGTGCTGACGCAGGATTTGGTTGAGAAAAGCGTGGTTGAGGAGATGACTGTAAAATTGTAATAGCCCCATTATTTCGATTGTGTTTACAATTTTGTGACTGATTGGTGTGAAGTTAATGAAAATGTGGGTCTCCAACTTCCTGCTGTTCTAGCCATTGCTATGCTTCTGATAATGGTTTGTCCTGCTGCTCAATATTTTTCTGTTACTGATCTAAAATGCATTCTTTGGCAGCACTATTTATTTCAACAATAAGTCTTTGTCCGGATTCAAATTGACTGGTAGGAGTCATAGGCTCTGCTGCACTTCTTAGGACTATGTAGAAAGACAGAGCATCTATGGTTAAATAAAAAATTTATATTTGAAAGATTAGTTACTTGCCATCGTTTAAGACACAGGGCAAAGCTGTAGGGACAGTACAGTTAAATAGTTATTGCATTTAGCTTCGAATGGTCATGAAGAATGCTTTTCAAAAGGTAAGTATTTTCGACAGGAGGTCACCTGCTTAGGTCACCTACTGTCGAGTGTCTCGAACAATGCACTAATCTCCCTTTCCCTAAGCTGTTGTTGGTACCACGGGCAGGGTACATACACCCTATTCTTCATCCATGCAGTACATCCCTACTAATCTGACTTTTCCTTTGGTGCACTGTACCTCCATCCAAGGGCACTAATTGCAGTCAGTGACTCCAGGTACAGAATGGTCGAGGAATTGTTACTCCTGGATAGCTCCTCTCGCTCTTTTTTTTCCCGGTAGCACTGCCTCATTCAGCACTTCATTATTCTGCAGATCCATCTTAGTCACTTCAAATTGCCCATAATGTGCAGCTAGGCTGGGCATCTCGTACGGGCCCCTCTGATGTGACTGCAGGGCGTCCCGGACCAATGAGTGAACAGAATACATACTTTGAGTTAACTGGAAAATATATATTTTTTACTGACAATAGTCAATCCATTTAGTAAGCTCTTAAAGAACGATCAGGACATACTTCGAATCATTGCATCTGTCTATTCCTATATTATTCATCTGAAGAAACTCAGAAAGGAAAAGTGTGTGGTGCTAAATTATCGGGGGGTGGCATACGGGTACTCTTTCCAGGATTGTGCATCATGCGCACCATAGAGTGCACAGGCTGGGCAATGGGTCATCATAACCAAGGAAAATACATATGCATCTGGCAACATTCTTTTTTTTCTTCCCTGGCGTATCAATTCACCATACCTTGTCCTTTCATTTGTGCCGTACTTTCAACTTAAACATCGTGACTTCCGGTACCCACCCAGCAGGGCCTGCTACAAACATTCTTTTCATTTCAGTTTGATCTACAAACACATTATCCCTTCCCACATCATCAATTACTTTCCGGTGGGCACTACACTTACAATTCATAAGCTCTAATAAAAGCGGCTTGCTCAGTTACTCGGGCTAACTGATAAGGGACTTGTGATGTCTCTGCGACTGTATGTAGTGTTGCTGTAACATAAGCAATAGTGGTAGTGCCACCTGGGAATTTAAACAAGAGCCATCGACATATAGTTCCCCTTGAGGGTCAGATAAGGGAACATCAGTCTAGTCTACCCGTCCTTTCATCTCCTTTTCACTTTTCGATTCCATCATTTGGCAGAAGGGAGGGGCAGTAACATGGCTGAGTTCAAAGTGGCACATCTTTTAATCACAATATTTTTTGCAAACAATGCGAATTTGTAGCTAGTTAGCCGTGCACTGGTAAGGTGCTACGTCTCTTTTTATTCAAGGGCGTGGTCACAGCATGGAGTACGATATCTGTGAAATCAGTGGCTGAAACAAGTCCAATCGATTTTCTTATGGAGATGGCCACCATCATGACCTGTCCTAGACAGCTCGGGAGGGCTCTTGCGGTAGTGTCAAAGACAGAAAGCACACAATAAGCTGTCTTGTGTACTTACAACATTAAACGGCATGCAACAATGTGTGTACCAAGCACAGGAGCCGAAGAAAGCGCAGTTTGTTAGTTGCCCAAGTGTTAGTTGCCCAAAAGACTGCTTCAGGCATTCAGGATAAAGGCTCATGCACCTCATGCACTTCTTTATTGAGCTAATCTCCTACCCCCCGTCGACAGTAGGTGACCTAAGCAGGTGACCTCCTGTCGAAAATACTTACCTTTTGAAAAGCATTCTTCATGACCATTCGAAGCTAAATGCAATAACTATTTAACTGTACTGTCCCTACAGCTTTGCCCTGTGTCTTAAACGATGGCAAGTAACTAATCTTTCAAATATAAATTTTGTATTTAACCATAGATGCTCTGTCTTTCTACATAGTCCTAAGAAGTGCAGCAGAGCCTATGACTCCTACCAGTCAATTTGAATCCGGACAAAGACAAAGATTGACTATTGTCTGTAAAAAATATATATTTTCCAGTTAACTCAAAGTATGTATTCTGTTCACTCATAGGTCCGGGACGCCCTGCAGTCACATCAGAGGGGCCCGGACGAGATGCCCAGCCTAGCTGCACGTTATGGGCAATTTGAAGTGACTAAGATGGATCTGCAGAATAATGAAGTGCTGAATGAGGCAGTGTTACCGGGGAAAAAAAGAGCGAGAGGAGCTATCCAGGAGTAACAATTCCTCGACCATTCTGTACCTGGAGTCACTGACTGCAATTAGTGCCCTTGGATGGAGGTACAGTGCACCAAAGGAAAAGTCAGATTAGTAGGGATGTACTGCATGGATGAAGAATAGGGTGTATGTACCCTGCCCGTGGTACCAACAACAGCTTAGGGAAAGGGAGATTGGTGCATTGTTCGAGACACTGGACAGGATAAGTTGAGGATGTTTTCCCAAAAAAAGGGGGGTGCCCTATGCTGGATGGTGTGGGATTCTTCAACGGGCCGCGATCGCGCTGCCCCACCACTGTGCTCAGTAGCACCACTGTAGATGAACAATAGGAGTCTCCCAGCGAGGCTCTGAAGGACGCTGGAAAGAAGAGTTGTGCCCATCCTCTTGTTCCCTGGTCACCAATTCTATTGTATTGCATTTCTCCCGTAATCACCATGTATCATTTTGCCTGCCCAATTGTTGAGGAGGAACAGCCTTTTGCAGCACTGCGTTTAGAGCGGGGCTGGTCCAAAAAGAGAAAAAAGTCTTTGTAGGAATTGTAGTGAATTTCTTAACAGCAATACTGGGGATGATATGTTTTCTGAATGAGAAATATCCTGTTCATTATTTGGTTGGTATGACACTCACTGCCTGAACATGTTTTTATGACTTTGGCCCTGCAAAAGGTCACACATAGACCGTCCTATACTGAAATGTTTTTTTATCAGCTGGAATGCGCCAAGAGACAGGTACATGGACATTATCAGTGTTGTTTTGGAGCCTATTCGCATCTTGGGGTTGGAATATTATCATTTTCCTGTTTGCCATAGCTGGTCTCATTTTGACATGTTGTCTGAGCATACACTGCCTTCCTGGCTGTTGTGCCTGCTGTGTACATATGTTGACACCCCGCCCCAAACACTTGGAGCATGACTCTAAGAACAAGGCCATGGTGGTGCAGGACATCCAGGATAAGATATGCATTGGTGAGGGAATTTTCGAACGTTAACGATGTATGCCTAGTCTTGAAATGTATTTATCACATACTACACAGAGTTCTAGCCTTCGTTGATAGCCAAATGAGTTTGCAAATGTTGCCCTTGCTTGAGCATTTTTTTTTTACTTTCCCTTTTCCCTTAGAATTGTAAAGCCCTTAACTGATAGCAATAATTACAATTAGCAATGAATGCTAAAAGGAGGGTCTGCTGGAATTGAAAATGGTATTGCCCCCTTCCTAGTGCTTTATACTGTGTTAAGTTAGCATTCATGGCGCCATTTTATTATTAGCTACCATTCTGCTCTATGATTGAAGCTAAACTCCTGCCTCATTTTGCATGCCTCAGCAGAAAACTGTCTCCATGCATCTGTGCCCGTGGTACTCCAAGACCGATTTCAGCTGCACTAATGAATGTACTCTCTATTGTTGCATACCTTAGCTGTTAGATAGGCTCGTTCCCACCTTCACTCTAATGGCGAGCAGGGGTGAAATGGCCTTGTAGTGAAGATAACATATACACGGTCTCAGGACTGCAGCTCATCCTTCTGTGCCTCCTTTGTTTGTTAGTGCCTGGACTGGAAGTTTCCAGTCTGGGCATGTTCTTGGTTTGTTTTCTCTACTGTTCATCGACTCTTCATTTCTTGTGGAAGTCTGAGGGGTGGTCGCGACTGACCCAGGTAGCCTGTTTCGGGTCACTTCCTTCAACCCTCAGAGCAAGTTCGGCACATTGCTGACTAAGCTTTTCAGTTAGCGCTCTGGTTCTCCATGTACCTTCATCAAGGTCTTCTTCTTAGTCCTTTTCTCTCTATCTCTAGTACAGTAATATACCTATTCTACAACTAACAATGCATGTGAATACCTGCAAGAAGTGTCTAGTTGGCAGAAAATGGAATCAGCATTTATGCAGCATGGTGGAATACAGCCCTACAGACGTCAATTTAAAGTGTTAATTTAATGGTGCACACATAATATACGTGTGCACATTCAAACACAAATGAAGATAAATTCTAATACATTAGGTTCTCATTATGTGTAACATTTAGTCAATCATTAAAATAAATCAAATGTAATTATGACCAAGCACTACATTTAAATGCATACATGTGTAACATTAGTGAACAAATTACATAAACGTCGTTGTTTTAAACAACATCACATTTTACAGAGGTAAGGAAAGCTTCTATTTAGTTTGCAAGTCAATACATGTTATTCCTATATTATTGCACATGTTTATGAAATCAAATTTCTTCTCTTAGTGAGCGCATTATTTACTTATGTTAGGATGGTTTAATACTCATTAAGACTTTAATAAATAAATCAATCAGTTATTGTAAACCACATAATGTGAGTAAATTCTCTAATCCTACAGTGAATACACTCTTTAATAATGAAAGTCAAGTGTAAAACTTACATTAGTTCTTTAAACCATACAAGAAACGTGCTATGTGCATTTTTCGTTAAGTATAGGTTAAGTCTCTGGTGATGTATTTTGTGACGTGCAAAAGTTGGTCAAACGTGCGCTGCACCACCTCAAGTATGATTGACAACTCATCTAGCCACAAAGGAAAGTCGAAGTTTCAATCTATTACTGTATGTATCCCCGGGTCATCAGGACTAAGAAATCAAAGTAGGGGAGCATCTGGCTGCCTCATAAGTCAGTGCCATATGTGAGTCTGAATGTTTATCATCCACACAGGATACTAGGGTGTTGTGTTTTTGGCATTAATTAATTTCTGTATCCGAAGACGGATCTCACAGGTGTGTGCTGCTGCCTACAATCACCCAACTGTGGCCTGGTCAGCTACTGCTCTAGCACCTCTCACCTTAAACTATTCACCACCATGCTAGCTGCTAGACACTGTGAGGTTTAGTTTCACAGAGCTACATATAAGCAACGGATAAAGCAGCTGCATCGGAGGTGGATAAAGTATGCAAAACCCATTCTTCATGGAATTCCAAAGACTTTACGTGTCCAGCAGTCACTGACACTGACGGGGGCCTGAGACCTACAACCATCGGACTAGACTTGAAGACTGAGCTAAACTGAGAACCACTGCCTGGATTCCAGGTAAGTTAAATGGGACAGGCTATTGTGTGCATGCTTACGTGTAAAAGAGGACATGTGTCAGACCATGTCCATGTTCAGAGGGCCATTGGGCAAGCAGGGGTTCTGGGCCCAACCGTGGGTGTTGTGGCCTTTTGCACCTGATATCCCGGAGCCAGGCCTACTATGGATGTTGAGCAAGTGGGAGAAGTACTCCTTCAGCACTTTACTTTCAGAAAAAGTATGCTCCGACCTGTCCAAGGCTCCCTCGGGTGGAGGTGGATACAGGGTAGTGAACAACTAAAAATACATGTAGTAGAAGCAATACATTATTGACCAGCAAATACTCAATTTTATATTAAAAGAAGAATTTAATTTGACCACTAACAACACAAAGGGAAATAGGACATTCACAAACAACTACACAGTCTCTCTGAGGTCGGGGCTCTAATGTTTCGTAGGCAGTTTCCTTTGTCCCACTCCCTCCTTAGTCTAGCAATAGTGGTTATTCCCCATTCACCATAGGCAACATCCAGGGTAAGCCCCACTAGTAATCCGAGTCTCAAGAGTCCACTCTGACTCTGTCTTAAATTCCAAAGTGCACTATTTAGCAAGCAAATTCCCATGGGGCCATCCAGCCTAAATTCAGTCTTACCTGCACCTGCAGGTTTGGAAAGTCAAGAGTTCCTGAGCGTGCCCCCTCTGTAGGCACCAGAGCAGCAGTGGCTGGTTCAGGTGAGCTCACTGCACGCAGCCCAGACAGACTGCACTCGGTGATCTACGAGTTTCTCAAATGCGGTCGCACTCCTCCAGCACCAGGAGGTTTGTCGCAGCTCCCCCTGGCATGGTAAGGCTTTTATTCCAAGAGAAGGTGATAAGAAGTACCTGAAGCTGGCCCCGCATCCTGAAGTAGGCTCATGGGGGATTCCACAATGGCCTCACTCCTCTGACAACACTCCCGGTTTGGTCACACTTCTTGCTAGTTCTGGTGACCCCCAACCTGGCATATGAGGTCTCCATACCTCTACTGTACACAGGCACCGACCTTAATCGGTAGAGCAGATGCTTGAACGGCAGCCCCTCCTGGTATACAGGGTCACCGGCTCTTCACTGCAAAAAGCATATGTACCACTCCGCATGGCAATCCATCCACGGTGGCCCCTCCTAGGATACCGGGTTGCTGAGTCCTCACTGCACAGGAACTCTGGCCCGATCGGCACAGCGATAAGGGTAGCTCACTATGCGGTGCCTCTCCTGGCATAGGGTGTCCCCGACGCCTCACTGCACATGGGCTCCAGCCCAATAGGTATAGTGATATCCACAGCTCATTTAATGGCAGCCGTCTTCTGGCATACTGGGGTCACCGACTTCATCCTGCACACAGTCAACAAACCGATTGGTGCAGGAGCCATTCCATACACCTCACTCAGGTACTCCACTCAACAGAATTTCCCACTGGACCTTGCTCACTCCCCCACTCTCTTCGTCCTCATAGGACGCACTGGTCTTGGCACGCAAGCAGGCGCTGGTGCTCCGGGCTCCAGGGCAGGTGGTCTTGGATTCCCTGAGTGATGTCCCCTCACGCAGTAGGGATCCTATCAGGCCTTAGCAGCCAGTCCTGGCCACAGCCAAAGGTCTTGCTGAGCTTCTACTCCTTCCACAGCCTGACTGGCTGTTTGACAGTTGACAATATTTGGGGTCACAAGCTCCCCTTCTTATAGTGCATTTCCAGACGCCAAATATGATTTAGAGTCTGAGTCTTTTAAGTTAATGTTGGGGGTCTGCTTCCTTTTGAAGTGCTCACTCCTCTCTTCCTCCTGAAAGACTGCCTGTCACAGCAACAGAGACTCCAAAGCTGATAGCCTCACAACACAGGCCAAAGGAGTTCACACCTGGATGTCAGCCAAAGTGATATGTGTATTACAAAACTAGCCCGTGCCCCAGCCCTACTCTTTATGCATCTCTTATCAGCCCCATCTCCTTCCTGAGATGTGGACAGGTCCCTTCCTTGCGTCCTCTTTCTGAATCAAAGAGCACCCTTTGAAGTGTACGAAGGAAGCCTGCCTCTCTTTTCTCCACTGTGTCCCACCCAGCTTACAGAAATGCTGCAATACACAAATCTGTCTAGGGGGATTCCTCTACCTCATCATGTTTCACCATGCAGGCCTGGGTCTTCCAAAATGGAATCCATAGTCTGTCATGTACTGTACTATTCACAGGCAAACATACACCCAGAACATACATTTACAATGCATGCACTGCACAGTACTACACTATCTCTGCATCTCTGTGGTGTACCCTTTCCAGGTACACACACACTCAGAACAGATACACCACTCTTCTGCGCAACTCTCCACACCAAACCGATGTAGGCCAAGGGGTGAGTTAAGCAGCGGACCTTGAATGAGTGAAGCTGCAGGCCTCACTCCAGTGACACAGTTTAAAAAGGACCTGTTCACACCTACTGATCACTACATGGAATTCTGCCACCAGTGCACTCGTGCTGCTTAACTCCTGGTAAAGACAGCAGCCTTTCACCACTATGAGGGTAGTGCTTTGGGCGCCCCCCCGGGTCCAACAAGACCGCAATCCGTGAGACAGGCCTATGTCACTGCGCACATGCCTGTTCAATGTTTGCCTATGACAACACCTATCAACATTAGGGATTCAGGGCCTCATTTACAAAGAAATGGCTTATAGCAGTGCTGCAAGTCATTTTGCTGCGCTACCCTATACCAATTCAAAAGGATGAAAATGCACCGTATTAACAAGATTCAGTGCATTCCTTTCCTTTCAGCGAGTATTGGAGCACATTCTGCAGTTGAGCGCCAATGCAGGTAACCTTGTACAATGGTGCATGGGTGTCTGTGTTGTTGGCATGATTGTTTTTGGGCAGGAAGGAGCACCTTCCTGCACATAAACAATCACAAGAGGCATTTTCCTTGTTCTATGTCTGCTGCAAAATGCAGCACACGTGGGAAGAGGAAAAAACGAGAAATATAAACATTCCTCCTCGTTATGCCTGCTCTGAGGAGGCATACATTTTTTACGCTGCCCCAGGTATACGTGATGTTGTAAATCTGGGGCAGTGTCAAAATCTATTGGTGCTGAGTGGGAATGGTGCAGATCGGAGCTTCCGAATCCCCTCTACTTCCATGGACGGAGTGATTTCACAGTCACACACGCACACACACATCACACGCTGGTGGGGCCCATTACACCAACATTCATCCTACCACCCTATCCGTGCCATATATAAGGGGAAACACTTTTGATACCTAACCAATCTGCATGTACCCTGAGGTCAATGGCATCAACTAGTTGCTATAGATCTGGTGAAACATTTTATAATACGCAAATAAATTCAATAAACATGACAATAAAATAACCACCCGACACAGTGATTCAAACAGAATATTTGTTTATCTAAAATTGTAAGAAAAACCAATTAAATGCAAGATCATTCTTTCATATTTACCTAATCTGGCTAAAAGTCGTTTTCTAAGTCAGAACCGGTCCTCAGCGAAATAATCAAAGTTTCTAGCCGTCATGTAGAGTCACCGTCCTCTCCGTCAGCATCGGGACCTCTGATCATCAGTTCGGGAAGAAGTGGCGCTAGACCTCTCTAGTCTACAAATATTTATACTAAATTTACATTCCAAATTGTTGCAATCATATCTCACAAAACAGTTGAATGGCGGAAATCATGTTGTCTTGGTACACTGAGATAGAGTGCTAGTTTTTCTCACACATTGATCATCTCAAATAATGAATAGAAAATAAGGAGTCCATAACTAATTTGTTACTTCTACGGATGTCTCTTTAGAGTAAATTGTATCCCATTCGTGGGACCACTATAAGTTCAACAAATCGGTATTCAGATTTGGTAACAGTCTTCACGTTCAGGGGCATTTGGCATCTCTCCTGGATTTGTCGTCATGATCATGGCTTTTCAGTTCACCAGGAGGGCAAGGTCGCAGTCAGCGCGAAGCCTCCTTGCAAATTTTCCATCTACTCGCATGCAGGCTGCGGGTGGTAGCCATTTTCTAGTAGGCCACATTGGTCAACTTAAGTAAAATGAAACACAAAACAAAATTACTGCACGGAAATGATTATACAGTGTTATTCCCCTGCTAATACCCTTATGTGTATGTATTTATCTAGCCATTTGCGACATCAAAAGCCATTAATGCATATTAATTATAAGCGCAAAACACAATAACATCACGTAAGCAACATCTATTCTGTCAATTTGCTCACCAACTTAGTTCACTTATTATTTTAGCCATGCAATAGCATTCCCACGTGTAATTCCTCTGTTAATAATGTTGACTAGACCAGACTTAACAAATCTTTAGTAGTTATTAATTAATCAGTAGTACTTTTAATAATAACATACGAAAATGAAACAGATATTTGGGTTTAAAGTAAAAACCCTGCTCCATCAATCCCTCCCTTTGGTGATATCTTATCACCACAAAAATCAAAACCCCAAAAATCAATTTAATTTCCCCTTTTGAAGAAATTCAAAATATCTTCTTGTTCATTTTTCAAACCCTTGTTTCCATCTCATCTTCTTTCTTGGTTTCTATATACATGCTTTCCTTTAGCTCTTCTAATTCTATTTCTTGTGGATCTCTTTCTGGTTTCTTTTGTCTCCTTTTAACATTTTCTTGTGTTGTTTTCTTTTTATTTCTTCTGTACCTACAACACATACACCCTAATCTAAGAATCAATAATGTAACAATTACACATGTTAATGGAAATAATATCTTACCAAAAATGGTACTACCTATCTTAGCTACAAAATTCTTAATAGCAATCATCTTATTAGCCATTTTAGTCCAGATACTTTCAGCTTCCAGTGGTACTAATTCTTCATGCAAATCAGTAATATTTTTGATATAAACTTTTAGATCTTTGCTTTCATCAGGAATGTAAGTGCAACAATGTTGAACTTTCAGCATTCCACAGACTCCACCCTCTTTTGCCAAAAGAATGTCAAGGGCAAGTCGATTTTGCATCGCCATTGCGCGTAAAGCAACCATTTCAGTATTTACCAAAAGAAAGCCTCCAGCGGTGCTTGTAGACAAGCGATCCACCACTGTTGACAGCTTCCGAATGCCAAAGGCATTCAAAGAAATTCCCACTGCTGGTATCAAAGCTCCAAAAATATCTCCTACAATTTCTGTCCATGTTTCTCTTCTATAGCGTGTTAATGGATTCGTTTGTTCAGCATTTTCTACTCTATCCATGTGAAAAATCTTTGGAAACACCAGGCCAACATAACATGTGCCAAACCAATGGTCAGGCAACCTGTAATAAGCCTTGTTCCCACATATGTAATACACTCCCGGAAAAACTGGATCTTCTCCTCCTCTAAATCCCCATCCGGTTGCAATAAAGTATGTATCATGGCACTCACTAGTCCCTATGAAATAATAATCATACTGGGATCTCTTCCTGGTAATGCATAGTTTGCCTTTCTGTGGTGCATCTATAGCCATAGTTGGATTGGCTCCATTTTTCAATTCCTTTTCTTTCTCAATATCCCACACTGTTTCACTCATTTTATGCCCTTCTGCTTTCTTGTGCATGTTCAACCTTCTTCTCTCAACCATGTCTAGGAAAGTTTTCTCCTCTTCTTTCAAACTGCAAGTTAAATTGTTTCTAAAAACATATTCTAATGTTAATTCTCTAGTTTCTATAAAAATCTCACCTAAAGTGTTAGCTTCTTTTGCAGGATTCAGTTCTTTATTCATAGGCAGTTGCCCAAGAATATTATCTACATTTTACATATTATAATCTAATTTCCCTAACTGGTAAAATATACTAATCAACACACTACATGAAATTCCATACGTAGCCGGAGGATGATGATAAGTCACTCCTTCCGAAACAGAGGCAGGTAATTGCATGCAAACGTAGCAATCCCTTACATCCATTGTTTTTACGTATTCATACAACAATTTTGAAAACACATTGCTAGAAAAATCATTAATTGACCTATCCTTATGTATATGTACATTGCTAGTTCTAGTTGGAACTATCTTCTGTGAACTCTTCCCTATATTAATCCTGTTCTCAGTATGTCCTTCTAAAGTGTCAATAGTTACTCTAAAAGAAATCAGTAGAGCAAGCACGCTCCAAAGCAGCATTAATAATCCTGTACAGCAGCAGCACATCTTGCACCATCTTTTCAGAAAGGTACATCTACTTTGATTATTGTTAGTGTTAGCCATCTTGTTAATTTGACCGTGTCTTTTGACTTAGCCTCTTCTACTCCACTACTGAACTTAAGGGCAGCAAGTACCCAACAGATTATTACAATCTACTAGTTTTAATATTACTTATTTTCTTTTCTTCTCCAAATGGTTTCTTTGGATTTATTCAATTTGGATTTTCATCACTTTTCACTGTTTCTTCATCATCATCAAACTGTATCAGGTCCTGAAAATCCGTTTCTTCTCCAATGTCGGACAAGATAACTCTCAGGATTCCCACAGCTTCTTCTTCATTAACCACTTTCAGTAAAGCCTCCTCTGGACTTCCTTGACTGTCTGCCTCTTCTCCTTGTTCAGGCAGTGCCACATACGTCCATTCTGGTGACTTGTACCTCTGGTTTGGTTTTCTGATTCTTTTAGTTCTCTCAGATATCTTTGTTTCTTCTTCTTTCGTTGGATTTTGACTTGACACTTCATTCACTTGTTCAGCTTTTGAAGAGTTAACTCGTGTCAGTCGATACCTCAGTCTCTTTATTTTGCTAGGCCAAAGATCTCCTTTAGAATTTCTCTTTTGTCTTCCTTCTTTATTGTTTCTTTCTCCAATCCAAGTTCTCTTTCTCAGAACTCGTCCTCCATGTATCTCACTTTCACTTTCATCAGATTCTGTCTCAGTTGCCTCTTGTTCATCAACAGTTTTCTCTTCTCTAGCAACTTCTTTTTCTCCAACAGTCTCTTTTTCCACCAATTGAGATTTCCCTACTTCTGTCCCTCCTCGGGTCTCCGACACGCAATCTTCTTGCTGTCTACTTGTCCCTTCACCTAGCTTGTTGTCGATGTTCCCTACACCTCCTCGGGGTTTTTCCGCAATCAGTCCCTCTCTGTCTTTTTCTGTCCCTTCTTCTTCAAGAATTATCTCAGGTGGAACTTGTCCAATTTCCTCATTTGATTCTGGTGTCACTTCTGTTGGAATGTTCTTTTCTTTTCTTTCTTTCTTTTTGTGTTGGTCACTGTTAGCTGAAACCTCAGGTACTTCTTCAGAATCTGAACTCGCCTCTGCGGTTTGCAATGTTCTTTTCAGAACCTCTTCTGGTGGGATGAAAATTTCTCTTGACTCACTTTCCCCCCTTTCAGGATTCTTTTTCCTTCTTACTGCCTCACTGTCTGCATCATCACTGGAATCTGATTCTTCAAAGTATTCTTTTCCAGTGCCGTCTCTTGGATTTGGAACTCTCAGTGTGTGACTTGCATGTATCCAATTTTTCACTCCAGCACACTTCACAGCAGTCGTTGTGGTCAGAATGACTTGTCTTGGCCTTCCCCACCTTGGACCCAGGCAATTCCTTCTTCTGTGGACTTTTATCCTTACCCAGTCCCCTGGGCTCAGATCATGGGCTGGTTTCTTTTCAAGTGTGGTGGCGTCTTCTCCAACCTGGTGAGACACAGAATGAACTGCGTCAGCCAGGCCTTTACAGTAATCCAAAATCATGTCATCAGTTATAGTCATCAGCTTGTTGACTGGTACAAATGCATGTCTCATAGCACGTCCCATGATAATTTCATGTGGACTCAAACCTGTCGTTCTGTCTGGAGTAGACCTAATGGTCATCAGGACTAGAGGCAAGACATCAGGCCATTTCATTCCTGTGGCCAGGCACATTTTTCCAATTCTGTTTTTGATGGTACCATTCATTTGTTCAACCACACCAGAAGCCTCTGGTCGGTAAGCACAATGTAGCTTCTGCTGTACACTCAATGCTTCACAGATCAAACCCATGATTTCATTATAAAAATGTCCTCCTCTGTCTGATTCAATGGTCACTGGGAATCCGTACCTTGGAATGAACTCTCTTAACAGTAGCTTGGCCACTGTTATCCCATCATTTCTTCTTGTTGGATAGGCCTCCACCCACCTGGAGAACAAACAGACCACCACCAGGACATACATTAATCTATTGACTTGGGGCATTTCAATGAAGTCTATCTGCATTCTTGTGAAGGGTCCTCCCTCTCTGCCTATTGTTCCTAGGCTCACCACTGTTTTCTTTCCTGGATTGAATTGCTGACATATCAGACATCTCTGACAAAGACTTTCTGCTATCAGCCTGAATTTTGGACTATACCAGGTCTGCTTAAATTCCCTTATCATAGCATCCCTCCCCAGGTGTCCTTCGCCATGATACATCCTTGCCATTGTTGATAGCATGCTATTTGGCATGACTGGTCTTCCATCCCTATAGACCCACACATGGTCTTTTTCCCTTGGTGCACAACCTGCTTTCACCCAATCTTTCATTTCCTCATCTCCTGCCTCATCCTGCAGCTGCTTCACTTCCTCCCATGTTCCCACCGCATTAGTAAACATTAAGGAACAAGAAGACATTTCTCTTTCTTTACTCTGATTAATGGAATGATTATTCCTTGCACAGTATTGTGCTATGTCATTGGCAAATTTGTTCCCAACGGTGACAAAATTATCACCTTGACCGTGAGCAGCACATTTTACAACTGCTAGTTCTTTAGGCAGCTGTATCGCCTCTAGCAATTTTCCAACCACTTCAGCATTCTTTATGGGAGTTCCACTTGAGGTCAGGAAACCTCTTTGTAGCCATAGCTGGCCAAAATCATGGACAACCCCGAAGCCATACTGGCTGTCAGTCATTACAGTCACTCTCACATTTCTTCCAATCTTGCAAGCTTTCCTTAGTGCCACCAATTCTGCCACCTGAGCGGATTTAACTCCTTTCAAAGGTGATGCTTCCACAACTCCTGAAACTGTACACACAGCATATGCAGCACTCAGTGTTCCTTCATCCGTTCTCAAGCAAGATCCATCCACAAACAACACATGATCACTCTCAGGCAGTGGCAGATCTCTTATGTCAGGTCTTGGTTTTGTACAGTAATCAAGCACATCCAGGCAGTCATGATCAACCTCATTTCTCACTCCCACACATTCAGCATCAGGTAACAGTGTTGCTGGATTCACATTCACACATCTCTCCAGGCTCACAATTGTTGCACCAAGAATGACTTTCTCATATTTAGTCAGCCGACTATGAGACATGAACTGTGTCCGGCTCCTTGTTAAAAGGATTGCCACATCATGAGGTACGAATACCCGTACAGGATATCCCATTATGATTCCCTCACTTTGTTCCAGACTTCGGCATGTAGCAGCTACTGCTTTCAGACAACCCGGTAAACCCACAGCTACTGGGTCAAGTGTTGATGAGAAGTATGCAATTGGCCTTCTCAGACGTCCATGTTTCTGGATTAACACTGAAAGTGCACATCCATTTCTCTCACTGCAGTACAGCTCAAATTCTTTTTCGTAATCTGGCATACCCAGGGCAGGGGCTTCACATAGCCTGTTCTTTAACTCCTTAAATGCAGCCATTTCTTCTGGGTTTAATTCCAATGGGTCTTTCACCTCACTTTTGGTCAGTTTAATCAATGGCTTGGCAATCAATGAAAAGTTACTTATCCACTGACGACAGTAACCAACCATTCCCAGAAACATTCTTACTTCTCTTTGTGTCATTGGGGCCCTCATTCCCCTGATGATTTTAATTCTGTCAATGGTCACTTTCCTCAGGCCTTTCTCAATATTATGTCCCAGATACTGGACTTCTTTCTTGCAGAATTGCAATTTGGCTGGGGATACTTTTAATCCTCCATCTGCCAAGTGATTCAGTAAAGCAATGGTGTCTACTTCACAAGCTTCACGTGTTTTTGATGCCACAAGCAGGTCATCAATGTATTGGACCAAAACTGAATTTTCAGGCATTGTTAAACTCTCCAGAGATTTCTTCAGCAATTGATTAAATATAGAGGGGCTCTCTGTGTACCCCTGTGGAATTCGGCACCATGCCAAAATTTGTTCTCCAAATCTAAATGAAAATATCGGCTGGCTGTCATGATGCAACGGAATTGAAAAGAAAGCATGACACAAATCAATTACTGTATACCATTCTGCATCATGGGGAATCTGATACAAAATCACTGATGGATTTGGCACAATGGGACAGCATGACACAACAATCTTGTTAATTTTCCTCAAATCCTGTAATATTCTGAACTTTCCATTAGGTTTCTTCAGTCCCATTATTGGCGAATTACATGGGCTGCTCAATATTTCCCTTAACACCCCCTGCTGGATCATTTTCTCGATTATGGGTGTTATACCTTCAATTATTTCAGATGTCAGTCTGTATTGTGGAATGTTTGGGTAAACTACTCCTTCTTTTACGGTAATTTTCACTGGATCTACATTTCTCATCAGGCCCACATCTTCTCCAGTAAAATCCCAAACTGCTGCTTTCACTGTCTGTTTCAATTCTGGGGGTAATGCATCTGGATTAAACACAGCATATGTTCCCAAAGCTTCACTTTCCCTGTTATCTAGGGTCATTCTGAATAGGACATCCTCATCTGGTGTTTCAAAGGTTATTCCATCTGGTGTACAGAAAATAGTGCAATTCACCTTGCACAGCAGGTCCCTGCCTAGCAAGTTCACAGGACTAGTGTCACATACAACAAATCGGTGCATGTCTGAGAATTTCCCTATTCTAACCCTTACTGGTTCAGTAAGAAGAGTTTTAATCTGTGTGTTAGACACACCAACTACTTGGATTGCTTCATCCGAGAGAGGAAGATTCTTTATATCAGCTGACCTGACAGTTGATCTCGTAGCTCCTGTGTCAACTAGAAAAGTTACACTTTCACCATTGATTTTTCCATCTACAAAAGGTCCTGCCTGGTCTATTTCTAGAGTTGCGCCAAGTACGCACTCTTCCTCCTCTCTTCTGCACCGTCAGAAGTCTCCCTCAGAATCACTCCCCTCATTTTTCAGCCAATATTGAGATACAGCGCTTGCGCGTTTTGGCTTGTTTACCTGCTCTTCATCGTAGAACCCCGACTCTTGACTGTACTTCTGGGATCCTCTTCTCTGTGGCAAGGGTGGTTTTGGCACCTGATTCTGCTGCTTAACAGCCTTCTGCTGTTGCTGATGCTGACCACACCCCTCACTCTGCACCTGTGAATTCAATGATGGATTGTCATCATTAGTAGACGGTGGATTCTTACACTCGGATTTCCAGTGCCCTAATTTTCCACAGTTGTGGCATGGGAATTTCTTCTTGGCTTCCTCAATATTACCTTTCCCTTTTCCTGGACCAAACCTGGGTTTATTTCCTGGGTTATTTGCTTGTTCAACCAACTGAGCTTCCTGTCTTTCTGCAACTTTCACCTGTGTCCACATTGCCTTTTCTTTCAGTTTCCTTTGTTTCGCCTCAATTTCATCACTGAAGTATTTTGCATGTCTCAGGATCTCATCAATCTTTTTGCTCTGCCAGTCTACGGTATGCTGCCTTATCATTTCACTGATTTCAGGTCGCAAGCCATACACAAATCTATATACGAAATGGCTCAGATCCTTGTCACACAGATGTTCATCTCCACTGAACTGTTTGAAAGCCAGTATTAGTCTTTCATAATAAGCATGGACTGATTCTTTCACTTCTTGATGTGTTCGATCTATTTTAACCCAGTCTGTTTCCTTGGGGGGTACCTTATTTTTCAAGAAGGCCATAACCTGCTCATACTTTTTCATGACCTCCGGATCTGGTGCTCCTGTCTTTGGATCTCTCGGGTACTCTTTAGTGGGCCAGTCTATGACTATTTTACATTCTGCCCACAGGTCTGCTGGTACAATTATATCAAACAGACTATTCAGGTCAATCCACAGCACCTTTGACAACTTCACAAATCTGTCGACCTGTCTAAACCACTCGACGGGCTTCTCCCTTAGTCGAGGGAAATCATTTGTAAATGACAAAATATCCTGTCTGGTCCATGGGACATGTACATACCCACCTCCTGGAATCTCCCTCATGAGGTAAGCTGTCACTGCTTTCTCTTTTTCTTTCATAGGGAATGTTGAATAAGTTCGGTCTGCTGCAGCCTCTCGCTTTCTATACCATCTATCTTTCCATCTCTCCACATCTCCCCATTTTCTCAGCAAAGCAATCATCTCCTTAATCTGCCCTGTTCGGCCTGCATTGTTCAGATTCTCAATGTCCTTATCTGTAAAATCCACTCGGTAAGGCTTTTGTAAAGCTTTTACCTTGTCCATGTCGATCCCCATTTCACTGGCTATTCCTTTCAACCCGTCATGTATGTTCTTCGCTCTCCATGTGATACTCCTACATAGGAATAGAATCTCCCCTTCCTGATAATTTTTCAGCGTTTCTGTAGGGATTGTTCCTACAATCAGCTCCTCCATTTCCATACGTAGTCTAGCTACATCAATTCCCTGGGATTCTTTTTCTTTCCTCTGCAAAGCCTTCAGCCAATCATTCAAATCTTCAGCAGTTATTCCCATGGATTTTTCTGCACCCCTGGTTCTGTCACTCTTTGTGGTTCTAAGATCGATCCTCTGTTCCCTTCCACACATCCAGAGTTCAAACCTGAGTTAGTCTGCACATTCAATTCTCCTCCACATATGGTATGTCTCCACTGATTTTCTCCCGTTCTCCACTGATTTTCTCCTGTTCTCATTTCTGCCTGCTCTGGAGGAACAATTAATCTATTGCCCACATATGGAACTGTCAAACCACTCTCACCAGTCCTCTGCTTGTCGAAAATCGGCATAACCGGGCCTATTGTCACAGGCACTGTAACTGCCTCAAGATTTTTAGTCAGTTCTCTGATTTTCTCTGTCAATTCAAAGGTAGTTTGCTAGTTCTCTGGTCTTTTCATCCTCAACTTCATTCTCCCTTTCCCTCTCTCATTCTCTCTCTCTTTCTCTCTCTCTCTCTCTCTTTCTCGCTCTCTTTCCACCAGAAAACTACTGTTTTTCAACTCAGGGGTCATCATCTCTGTCTTTATAATCCGCAGGGTGTCTCTCATTGGGGTAACTGCTGTTCCTACCTCTGGTTCTCGTCTATACGGGGGTGGTCTTTTGTAGAGCATGTCCTCTAGGACATCGTCATCAGACTCATTCGCCCCATATCTCCTTGTTTCTACATTATGTTCTTTTTCTGTACACTTTCTCCCTTCTGTCTCTTCTGCTGTTCTTACAGGATATAATCCCTCAGTCATACTGGCATTACGCCATCTTCTCATCCGGTCATGATGGGTTTCGCGATCATACTTTCGCCCAAACATATACCGGTAACTTCCTCCACCCCTCTGCTTTTCTCGCTCATGCATTTCATCTTCCCATTCAGTCAATGCCTCAAATTGCGTCGGCCTAGGTCAAGGCTCTAGACACATCATCCGCTCCCGTAAGTTCCTCAGTATGGCCAGATTAAATGAGCCATGTTCCGGGAAAAGCTAAAACTCCATCCTCTTTGGTATACTTCACCCAGTTGTCTAACCAAATACAGGTATGATACCCATACTTCGCAACCATGAAGGATGCGGGGGTTCTTATCGGGGGCAGTAACTGTCCTTCCCTAGTCACAATATCCTTATCCTTGTCAAACCAGTTCTTAACCTTACTAAACAAGGATTTATTTTTCTTTTCCTCAGCGTGGTAATACATTTTCTTATTTTCCGCAACCCTTTTGTCCTTTCTACAACTGTAAGATCTCCTGTCCAATTACAGCGCGACGCACACTAACGCACCAATCCTGGAGCGTCTACGTTACTGACTCAGTCCACGAATCCCAGCGCGACTCACACCAATGCACCAATCCTGGAGCGTCTGCGTCACCCTGTATGTCTCCCAATCCTAGCGTGGCGTACACTAACCCTCTAATCACCGTGCCTCCACCATTCCTACCCACTGTCCAATCACAGCGCGGTCTCCCTGACGTCAGCAGTCGCTACAGCAGCTCCTGCTCCTGTCTCCTGTCTCTCTCGTCTACCCCTCCTTTACAAAACTACTCGGTAGACTTTGTTTCAACTTCTAGGAGTCTGTTAGTTACAACATACAAACATCTCCATTGTCTGCTTCACTAGCCACAGAACAGCAAAAGACCTTTCCCACGAGAATTCCGCCTTTCCCGAGAGCAGCGCTTACCTCTGCCCTACTACGGAATCGTTACTTCTGTTGATAAAGTAGCACATCCCTCTACACTACCCTTCTAACAAGCACCAATTAACTGTTTTTCTCCGGAATGCTCCTAAGAGTTTCACAATTAACCAGAATGCCTTTTCATTCACGCACTTTCACACCAGAAAATGTAGTACATTCACACAGAATTCTGTCTTTCCCGAGAACAGCGAACAGTCTGTCCTACTACAGAATTATATCACACGTTAACAAAGCAGCGCTTACCTCTGCTCTGTCCTTCTAACAAGCTTAGAGAATACCTATTACCTTTCTAGTGATAAGCGTTAACGGAATGCCATAAGGATCCCTGATACCTAAGACCAGAACTTCACAGATAACCTTCACTATCATATACACTTCTCTCACACCGAAAATACGTTTCCAATGGCAACACACGGCGATGCTACCTCATCGAACACAGACAATGCGACGCGGAACTTCAATTGTCACACGTTTTCCCCTGTCTACATACAGGGCCAACAATTCCGCCTTTTCCGAGAGCAGCGCTTCCCTCTGCCCTACCACAGAACTGTCACCGACTTCCTACGTCCCATAAGCCGTACACACTACATAAACTCAATACAACTTCGACATACAGTGTTAGTACATATATCAATACCAATCAATAATCAATAAGCCTATATACACGCAAATTCGCCAGATCAAGACAATAGTTAACCATCATTCTGCTACCAAGAAACTGGTGCAGATCGGAGCTTCCGAATCCCCACTACTTCCACGGGCGGAGTGATTTCACAGTCACACACGCACACACACATCACACGCTGGTGGGGCCCATTACACCAACATTCATCCTACCACCCTATCCGTGCCATATATAAGGGGAAACACTTTCGATACCTAACCAATCTGCATGTACCCTGAGGTCAATGGCATCAACTAGTTGCTATAGATCTGGTGAAACATTTTATAATACGCAAATAAATTCAATAAACATGACAATAAAATAACCACCCGACACAGTGATTCAAACAGAATATTTGTTTATCTAAAATTGTAAGAAAAACCAATTAAATGCAAGATCATTCTTTCATATTTACCTAATCTGGCTAAAAGTCGTTTTCTAAGTCAGAACTGGTCCTCAGCGAAATAATCAAAGTTTCTAGCCGTCATGTAGAGTCACCGTCCTCTCCGTCAGCATCGGGACCTCTGATCATCAGTTCGGGAAGAAGTGGCGCTAGACCTCTCTAGTCTACAAATATGTATACTAAATTTACATTCCAAATTGTTGCAATCATATCTCACAAAACAGTTGAATGGCGGAAATCATGTCGTCTTGGTACACTGAGATAGAGTGCTAGTTTTTCTCACACATTGATCATCTCAAATAATGAATAGAAAATAAGGAGTCCATAACTAATTTGTTACTTCTACGGATGTCTCTTTAGAGTAAATTGTATCCCATTCGTGGGACCACTATAAGTTCAACAAATCGGTATTCAGATTTGGTAACAGTCTTCACGTTCAGGGGCATTTAACATCTCTCCCGGATTTGTCGTCATGATCATGGCTTTTCAGTTCACCAGGAGGGCAAGGTCGCAGTCAGCGCGAAGCCTCCTTGCAAATTTTCCATCTACTCGAATGCAGGCTGCGGGTGGTAGCCATTTTCTAGTAGGCCACATTGGTCAACTTAAGTAAAATGAAACACAAAACAAAATTACTGCACAGAAATGATTATACAGTGTTATTCCCCTGCTAATACCCTTATGTGTATGTGTTTATCTAGCCATTTGCGACATCAAAAGCCATTAATGCATATTAATTATAAGCGCAAAACACAATAACATCACCTAAGCAACATCTATTCTGTCAATTTGCTCACCAACTTAGTTCACTTATTATTTTAGCCATGCAATAGCATTCCCACGTGTAATTCCTCTGTTAATAATGTTGATTAGACCAGACTTAACAAATCTTTAGTAGTTATTAATTAATCAGTAGTACTTTTAATAATAACATATGAAAATGAAACAGATATTTGGGTTTAAAGTAAAAACCCTGCTCCATCAGGAACACGCACAGCAACACCCATGGAATGCCTCCTTGCCTTTCTCCATATCTATGAGGCTATGCCAGGTCACAGAGGGTGGCCTGGCGTGGCCTCATAGATATGATAGAGAGGCGTGCGCCACCGTATCGTCATAAAAAGTGACGCTCCGGCTGCGCAGGCCTCTTGTAAATGAGGGCCCCAGACGTCAGTACAGTTGTGGCCATCAAAGCAGGGTGGGCATGTCCTTTACGATGCAGAGGACGTTTCCGTCCCTTACAGCATGTGTATGCATGTAAGCAACTGCTTATCGTTGTTTCTTTTGCTCCCTGTGGATGTATGTCTATCGGTGGGAGTGGGGCTCCAAGAACCGCCACCTAGGACTGTGGTTTAATAATGGCCCTGACATAATGCGGCAATTTTTGACATTATGGTGGCTCACATCTGGTGCAGTGGTGAACCTCTATCCCTCCTTCAAATAATGACGACAGGTCCCTGGCATAATGGTGGCCTTGACATATTTGGTCCCAAGTCCCTCCTTGTTTACTGTGCTACCTACCTGCAAGATTGTGATAAAAAATACACTCAATGCACTGAATATAAAAGTATAAAAGTTCTCATCTATTGCATTCCTTTTGAAATTGGTTATTTTGTTTATTGAGATGTTATGTGTCCAAAGGCAGAGTTCTGAGCATTAACACACGCACTAATCAGTATTTCATTTAGGGAAACAACAGAGAGGTTTATTATTCTATGTTTTATTACCTAAATTACTCATTTCCCAGGTTAGAGAGAACGAGGGAGCCAGAAATGCAAGGAACATTTGTTTGCCTTTGGCTGGTGACCGAGAGTGTCCTTTGATCTGAGCATAGTCCATGGAGTGGGTTCCCAGCTGGATCCAGTCACCTGCTAAATTAGGGACCGCGAGCTGAGCAGTGCAACGCCTGCTATTTACAACGCCTGCTATTTACAGCGCCTGGATCTCTGAGGGAGGCTGGAAGGCTGCATGACAAACAAGTTCTCATAATTTGCGTTGAATAAAAATAAACATACAGCTGGGCGGCGCTTCAACAGCCCTAACATTAAATGAAGAAGGATTTTCCTCAGGATGTTTATCATATTTTTGTAGTGACTTTTACTTAGATTCAATTGATTTTTCACTAACTATTCTACAGCAGAAAAAATCGTTGACCTTTCTGTTGGATGCAAATATTTGTAAAGGATTTCACTTTCCCCGAATTCCAATTCTACTTCCTCCGAACAAATAAGCCGTTGGCCCCCCCTCCAGTCTCTTTGAACCCTTGTCCAAGCCCTCAGCCCTGGCGCTTTGAACAGCAGGGCTCTTCTTTCTGGCCTCCCTAGGAGCCTCTGGAGTCCCTCAAACGTGTTTCCGTGCAACAGGCGCTTTATTGTGGAGCCAACACACATAAACCTACTTCACCTTTGCAACAACCAATGGTTTTCTTTTGAGGCTAAAGTTTTAATAAGATTGGTTTGCATTCATTTTAGAATTATGTACTTTAAAAAAAATGATACTTGCCTAGCTAAGAGAGAGACTATTTACTAAGGTAATTGCTTACTATTAAAAAGCCTGCAGGGACAGATACAAATTGTACAGTGACGTGGGCGCACCTGTGCATTCCTTATTAAATGCATTCTTTCATTTATAGCAAGTATAGGGTTCCTCTCCTACCCATGTGGAACAGTTTTTAATGTGTTTCTTCCACTGATTCCTATCTTTTTCTGCGTGCCTGCATCCATTTGAGCAGGGCTAATGACTCGCCTCCTCTAATTATGTCTTATATCCAATGCTGCATTTGAGCTGGTGGTTGCAGGTGGGGATCGCTGGCATTCATTTTTGGGGGCGGGCACTTATCTTTCCTCAAAAGACTGACCCAGAGCAGTGGCTGTTCCTCCTAAAGGGCGGAGAAGCATCACCCCGCTTGCTGCGAGCGCATCAAGTACATGTAATGTAAGGCACTGTGCACGCTGTTCTTGTGAGAGAGTTGGGGTGTGGGGGCGGGGCTGATGGCAGCAGCAGGATCAGGACGACTTGGTCTGCTGTCTTGCGATGGCCAGCCCGACATGCGCACTTCAGACCGCACAAATCCCAGCGATGTTAGCCTGCCGGGGATTGCAGGAACAGGCACCTAGGCTCAAAAGGAAAGCTGGGTTAATCTGCTCAAACCAATCCTGGTACTTCTCTCATGCTAAAACCAGCATGAGAGCAGCTCTAGGATTGGTTAGGTTCGCGCTGGCAGTAGGATGTCAACCTCAACCACCTTCCATTCTTTCCCTTCACTGGCCCAGCAGCAAAGTCTGATCAGCCCTGAGCATGTGCAGCACACACCAACCTCTGGCGGCACTTCCAGCTGCAGATTTCCCTGGCCAGCAGCTGCCCCCAATCCCGCCAGACTCAGGGGCTCTTCTCCCTTCTTGAAGAAGTAGACAGCTGCTGCCTTACTCTTGCTCCTAGGGGGAAGTGGTCCCCGGGCATCAGCTGTACTGCCGGGATCAGCGCTAGCAGCAGCAAGTTCTGGTGGTCCATGAAAGCCTGCACAGCCGCCTGGCGCTCCTTGGTGGCCAGCAGCAGTGTCGTGGGGCCCCCGTACAGGAAGCAAGTCTCTTTGGGTCTTTACCAGTGCAGCATACAGACTAACATCCAATATAGGTGGCAGTTTAGTAATCTCGAATACCGTGGTGATGGTAGGTCCTGGCAAGAAGCATGGGACACCCTCAGCTCGGATGTGTACAGTCTCAACCCCTCTGAATTGGGTCTTTGAAGCATGCTTGCGCTGGCTATTGGTGCTCTGTCACCTCAAACAAGATAGTTGATCGCCAGGGCTCCATGAAAGAATGGGTAGCACACTAAATATGGCACGATTTAGTAGACTCGCAAGGAGTTCTTTTAGAGAGCGGCCGCCATGCTGCAGAACAAGCCATGGCACGCCACCATACATAGTTAGTTATACTAATACTAATTATACTAAGTAATGAACTCCTGCCACAGATCTGGTTTCTGGCTAAAGCTGAAACCAGATCTGTGGCAGGAGTTCATTACTTAGTATAATTAGTATTAGTATAACTAACTATGTATGGTGGCGTGCCATGGCTTGTTCTGCAGCATGGCGGCCGCTGTCTAAAAGAACTCCGTGCGAGTCTACTAAATCGTGCCATATTAACTCTGCTCCAGGAAAAGCAGGTGACCGTCAGTACCCGGGCCTCGGTCTCCGACATGGTGGCTGCGGGCAGTGAGCGAGGCTAGGAGCAGTGGAGGGGCCGGGAGGCGCTGCGCTCACAATGCTGTCACTCTGGCCTCCTTGGTTGATGTCCTCGGTCTCCTAGACTATGCTGCAACAGCAAGAGAGGTAAGTGCAATTAAAGCATTTATTCTTGCTCCGCCACATGTTAAATAGGAAAGGACTCCCTGTGCCTTCTCCAGTGAATTTCACGCAAGCAATATGTGTGCCTGATGTCGTTTAAAAATTATTATTTTTAAATATGATGAATTTAGACACATTCCTGTGTCCTCACCCGAACAACAATGGTCCTCATTTATGAGGTTTTGACGTAGGGCAGACCCGCAAGGAATCTTGTTGCGCTGTCCATTCGTCAAAACAAAAGGGCAGGAATGTGCCTTACCTATGTTATAGGGCACATCCTGTCCTTTTCCCCAGCACCGGAGCACACTGGGCTGCAATGCGCCAATGCAGGTACTCCCGCCCCCTGATGCAGGGGGATGCAAGGTATCCCTTCCTGCGCAAAATCAATAAGGTCAGGCGATATCCTTTTTCTTTGTGTGCTGCAGAATGCAGCACCAATAGACAAAGGAAAGCATGAGGAGAAATGAAAAAATGTCTCCTCGTTGCGCATTCCTAATGCCACCCCTGGAATGGTGTTCAGTTCTGATGCATTTCCAGGTTTATGATTTCTCGTAAATCTGTGAATGTATCCGGTTCCATGTGTGTTTCGTGGGAACACCCACAATAACATCCACGTAACGCCTCTTTCATGCAGTCTTCTGCATGAAAGGGGCACATATTTATAAGGCCATGAAAAGCCACGTAAAGTGGCTTTACATGGCCTTACAAATATGCCATGGCACATTGCACCACGGGAATGAGGCCCAATGCTCTTAGTGAGCTGTTGTACACCATATATGTGGCCTAGTTTCTTATGATACCTTCAGCAGTGTTATATTCTGTGAAATCAAACATAGATGTCTTTGTACAGAGCATGTCCTGAACTTGTGTATTTTAAAGTGCACTCATGTGTGATAATGAAGAAAAATGAGGCTTGATAAAATAAAATATTTGCCTAGGATCACACAGTTTGGTCAAGTAGGAAAGCCAAAATTGGTCAGAGAATTTCTGCTTTTACATTATGCAGTTCAGACCTTGAGACCTTGTGACTGCCTTGCTCGTGCAGTAAAAGTTGGAAAGAATTTTGATGCCCCGCCACTTTCAAAAGTCACCAGCCCCCACTGACCCAGAGTAATAGAGAGAAAAATGCAAAAAGGGGGGAAATGAGGAAGAGAAGCAGAAAAACAGTGGGAAAGGGAGAAAACAGGGAAGAAAAAAAACATGCATATGTGAGATAAAGGGGTAAGGAGTGTAGTGTGATGGATATTAGAGATTTGAGTTAGATTCAAGACTATGCAACCTTATTGTTCAGCAACACTGACATTCACTAGTGCTAGCCGTGGGCTTCTGAGAAATCTCTGGGCACCCGCACTTATTATTTTACAAATTAAGTACTGAATTGATGGTATTTAAGGTGGCTTAATGTTCTGCCAACTGCAAGACTGTTTGGCTAGGCCGATAGTTAGTGATAGAAAGCATTCCTGAAATCAGTTTGGTTTAAATTTCTATAAATTGTGAAGCACTGCTCAGTGTACATGTGGACTTGAAGATATATTTGAAACTCTTTCGACTTTAAATAAATGACTAGGCACAGGATCACAAATAAGGAGACTGTTAAAACGCATTCTCTTCTGTCTTATTTCCAGCTGGACATTCTTTTAGGTTTTGCCTATCAGATAGTGTAAACTGTTTTGTTGCAAATTACTTTAAATGGCCTTACCAAAACCATGCAGTGAGCTTACAGCTTGCACATTTTTTCTCCATTGGTTCACTTTATTGTTATTCTCCTTTGCTCACTTCTTATTAATTGGCTTGCCTTCCTCTTCTTGATTTTGTCCCTCCCCTGGTATAGCCTCTTTATCATTCTTTTGATTGGCTTATTATTTGCATCCTTAGCTCCTACTTCTTTCTTTTCGGTTCAGCACCTCATGAGAGTGCACGTTTTTCAACTCTCTCCCTCATGTGCTTCTCGCCCCCTGTGTACCATGCTGCTCTGCCTGTGTGCTCCTCACACTCTCCCTATCTCATGTTTCTCCCTGGCAAAACTCTCCTACCTCTGTGCTCCGTGATGCTCTCCTCCTCATGTGCTTCTCCCCTCGCCTCCTGTTTTGATTCCTCCCTTTCGCTTCTTCCCTTTGGCTTGTACCCTGCCCCCTCGTGTTGTTCTCTCCATCATGTGGTGTTTTCCCCTACTCCCTCACCCAGCTTTACTTTTATATTATTGCATGTCCTCTCTCTACCAGCTCTCCTTTGTCTCCACTTCCACAATGTTTTTTTTTATGCCAGGAAGCACATTTCAACCAGCCCCTACGCCTAAAAAAAGTGCTTTTGTGCCACTGCCGTTTCATTTTGATAAACTGATCCATCTTGGATCAGGAAATTAAGAAAAAACAAGGTACCACTGTAATTTCGTAGGCGCGTGTGTGCATGGTGATGCATGATAGTGCTTGCTTGATGACACATGCATGTTTGTCTAGACATCATCATGCATGGACGTGCCTACAAAATGATGCAGCTGTATCATCATGGCTTGCTTTTTTTTTTTTCGCTGTTACACAGCAGCGGCAAAAAAAATATTTTGCCCCTTTGATGTACAGCTTCATCAAGAAGACATTGGTAAATTCTAGAAGTCCCAAAGGCGGCACGTATTGGCTTTGCCAATGCTTGTTTGGGAAATGATCTGGGCACGAAGGCCAGACCTAATGGCTTTGCAAATGCAATTTTATGTTTTCTTGGACTAGTTTTTAGCGAGTTTGTTGTTGGTCTTTGTACCGTGCCCTGTATACACGAAGTGACGCAGCCAGTGTACGAAGGTGAAACCGGCAGCTCGCATTCATTTCGGACTGGCTCTGTTAAAGCCTCGTGCGCTAGTTTACCCAGACTTAAAATACCAGGCTGACTCCCAGCTGTCACGGCCCTTATTTCAGGATGTACCGTGTGCTCCCTGCCACTATTCCAGTTACTCGGATGTCTCTTCCTTTCAAAACTCCTTTATAAATTGGCGCGCTCTGACCTTCGCGATCTTTCTCTCAGTTTTACAGCACGAGTTTGTGCTTTGGTTTATCTTAAATAGCAACCACAGATGTTCTTAGCAATATTTATATTTTAACTTTGTGTGTTCAGTTGCTGCGTAAGATTCTGGAGTTTATCTGTAGAATTTAACAGAATGTAAACAAATATAAAGATTAATGGTGTAATCTCCATGGCTTTGCGGCGCGTGCGGTCAGAGTCACGTGACTTCTAGTTTTTTCAGTGTTCAAAGGGCCTCCGAAATGTTTCTGGCGGGCTGTTCCAAAACTCCCAGTTAACAGGGGCTGCCGCTCTACCTGAGGGGTTTCAAGTTCTGGGTGTGCAGCAGTCACCTACATGGAAATTAGAAAACAGCTGGCAAGAGCCTGCTGTGTATAATAGCAATGCAAATGAGAAATAGGTAGCGAGCCAGCATGTGGCTAATGATACTTTGTGCTCACAAAGGTGTTGAGAAAATCGATGCCATTGTCTATAATGATACACTCACATATATGAAATCGCATCACACTTATTAAACTCACCCGCCATGAACTCTCCATCCGCGACTTAAGCCTGATAGTCCTTATTGACAAGTCACAGTTGGGGTGGCACGTAGCCGGCAGACAAACGCACAAACAGGAAACTCAGGTCCATCCCCAGATAAGTGCAGCGACACCACAACGGTCCAGGGAGATTGACCGCAACAAAGGACACATGATCGGAGGTGTGCGCGCATTTTCAAAATATCATAAAGTCAGATGCCACATGAAGTTAGGAACACATAGCCAATCAGGACACAGCACAAAGTACACGCCGTTATCACGCGCACCTCATGTCGGACACCTGGACACGTTACATTTGTTATCAGGGGCCTTATTTATGACTCCACAGACAAGGCCCGCATTCTTTTACCAGCAAAGGAGCATCAGAAGTACTTTATGACACCCAAAAACTGTGTAAAGACTTGTTCAGGTCGGTTGTACTTTGAGCCAGCCCTCAGACTCACTTCTGTAACTGTGCTCCTGGCCAAAGTGTTTAATTAAACCAACTGTTTCTGTTTTTCTAAACGCCTCGTCTTATATTTTTTCAAGGTAAATTCATACTCGAGCGACAAAGGTGACAAGCATTGGCAAAGCCAATCGGTCTTGCCTCACTGACCTTTTGGGTTTTGTAAAGCTTTTTGCGATGCAGCCAGCATTGGTGAAACAAGCATTTGCAATGCATTCGGTCTCGCCTTTGGGACCTTACATGTATTTAGGTATGCAGCACATTAGTCTGGGTGCTGAAACATCTACTGTTCTTTAACATGGAGGGAAAGTAAGCACCAAACTGCGTGACACGCCGGGTATGGGAACACATGGAGAGAAATATTGCCTTTCAGCGGGAAATTGTATAGTCCAAAGCACTGTTTTTAATATGAAAGCAAGGTCTTCGGTGGTCATATCACTGAAAATGCAAGATTTGAAAAACATATTACTGTCTATGGGTGCTCCTGGAAGACAATTTCTAGGAACTGGAATCTAGAGAATGCAAAAGTGATTCTGGTATTTTATTAACCTCTGCAGGTCGTTTTCTATCAAGAAAGTTAAATAGAGGCAGTTCCTGGAAAAATAAAAAAGAAAGTCCCTCAGCAGAAAGCAATTCTGGTAGTTTACTGACCTCTGCTCGCCATTTTCCATCAAGATAGTTAAATAGAGGCAGTTGAACAGAAAAAAAGTCCCTAAGTGGAAGCAGACAATTCCTACGGCTGATCTCCAGAGCCCACAAGGTACATACACATATAAGTATATACTAAAGTATCTACTAAAGTATATACACTAAAGTAAATACTAAAGTATATACAAGAGGTCTCGAATGCTAGACCTAAAAAAATTATGCTTTTTGCTTTTGTTGTGCAGCAACGGCACAAAAAACACAAAAAAGGTAAAAAGAAAGCCACAGCAACACAACTGCCATTCATATCATTCCCTAGCGGAGCACAAGTGTGATCACACATGCGCATGTCTAAGGAATGGCAAGGCCGTGTCACCATGCTTTTCTTTTTTATTTACTGGACAAAGTTGGTGAATGCCACCTAGTTCGGCAAATTTAAAAAAAGTGATTTGAGTGTCGTGAAAGTACTTAACAAAGCTGGCAGTCCCTCCAAAACGAAATACATTTAAAAATAACCTTAAAAATGTTCTGCACCATGAGAAGCAGCAATGGGGAGGGGGACAAGCAACATGGAATGGGATGGGGAAGTAATAGGGAGTGGAGTACAAAGGGAGAAAGCAGCAAACGAGGGACAGAGCAACACAGTGAGGAAACACACGAAAGAGGTGTAACTAAGAGCAGCAGTGGGGGAGAGGCAGAGGATACATGCAAACCAGAGCACCAGGGGCAGAAGTTCATGGAGGAGGGAGAGAGCTAGAAAACACATGCTCTGTCATGGTTTGCTTGGTCAAAAAGGAAAAAGTAGTATCCTAAAAATGAGCAGTGAAGGCAGCAAGTCAGTCATTGAAGAAGATGGTAAAGAGCCTGTGCTCCAGGCACAAGATTGACCAAGTAAGCTGTCGAATAAGAATTAAGGATTTAAGAGCGACAATAAACCCAACTAATAAAAATAGTTTGTGGGCTCTAAGCCCGCTGTAAGTGCTTGGTAAGCCTACCGTCACTCTTTTGCAACGCTGTCTGACGGACTCAACCAAAAAAGCATCAAACTGAAAAATGTGTGCATTATTAAACTCAGACTACAACCACAATCATTAATGAGACTGCAGAATATATTACTCTTGCATAATGTTCAGGAACTACACTAACAGAGCCAACAATAGCAGAGTGGATTTAAACTTCCAACTTTCAGCTTTGGTTTCACATTTGATATTCCCTTGTTCTAGGTGGGAAAAGAAATTTCTGTAAGCTGATGAAAATAGATGTATGTGAATAAATGGAAATATAAAAGGAGAGGAATCAGACTTTGGTGAGGTGGCAATGTCTGTCTTGTCCATGGCTGTGTGGGAGGGACATAGGAGTCAAAGAATCAATGTTGTGTTTGATACATACACTGAACAGTCTATTAAGAAGAGCGAAAAGACAATCAGAGGGGAAGAACTCAGGCACCAGTTACAGAGCATCTCGCTTTCCCAGATTGTCAGACAGTGGAGGAAATTCCTAAACCACATAAGGAATAAAACAACTCTAATCACATTTCGTGTTAAAACTTGAGAATAAAACACTGTTCGTGAACTGTGAAGATAAATGCTACCAAATCACATCTGAAGGGAGCCACAAAGTGCCCGATCTCAACAGTACACACAAAGAAGCAGATGTTTGTTCGTTGCTGCATGCCACACATGCTGCTAATGAGGGTTATGAGGCAGTAATGATAGGCTTAGATGATACTGATGTGTTTATCATGTGTTTGGGATTCCATGACAGAATCATGGATCAAATGTTTCTGAAATGTGGTACTAAAATACGTATCTGAGTCCTTGACATTGGAAAAATAGCTTCAACTCTTGGTGAAAATGTTTGTCCAGCTGTGATAGGTCTCAATCCTTTTACTGGATATGACACAGTAAGCGCATTTGCAGGAAAAGGAAAGTAAATGCATTCAAAATCCTGTCTGCCAACAGACATACACAGGAAACATTTTCGCAGCTCGGAGACAAATGGGATCTCTCAGAAGAACCAATGGACAAATTGGAGCAATTCTCGTGCTTGCTGTGTGCACCAACATCTTCAGTTCATCACATGAATGACTAGAGATATCACCTGTTCTGCGCAAAGAAGGGTGAGATAGACAGTCATCAACTTCCACCTTGCAGGGACAGTCTGAAGAAACATGCCGAAAGTGTGAATTATCAAGCCGATATAAGCAAGAGATGTCTTCTGAATGATCCACAGACAGCTAGTCCAGATGGGAGAGGGTGGAAGTTTGAAAAACACTAGGGAGTATAGCCACTGGTAGTGGACTGGATGGAGGGGCAGGCAGCCACCTCAGGCTGTGTTAGATCTACTAGCTTGCAGCTGCATAAGGAACTGCCAACATGTGTCTGCTGTCTCAATTACCTCAAGGTCACTGACATGTGCAGACTTCTCGCCTGTGAAAATCAAACCGACGCAGAGAATGATGAAACCTATTCAGAAGAAGAAGATGATGATGACGAATGTGAATGATAAAATTGTGTTTATGTTCACTCATGACATATATTGCCTATGTAAGATGTAACAACTATTATTATTAGAAATATTTGAAATTCTAAGCGAAAATTATGCATAAAATCTATATCAATATATGAGGAATGCAATGAAGTTTTATAGTTAATATTTTAAGGACTATATTGTTATCATTATAGTTAGTAATCATAATTATTTTTAAATTATATTGAATTTAACCTATCTGATGGAATTAGATTTATTTTTCCACATATTATGATGAATTTGTATGCTATTTATCAAAAATATGAAAACCTTTATTAATTTCCAGCTATGGTTGCTAATACTATTAGACAAAAGGCAAAGAGTGTTGACTTGCTATCACGTATTTTCCATCTCTAGGCATCCATACCTTGTAAAAGAATCATGTTAGAACCCATCCCCCCAAGTGGTACCAATGGCCTAAATTTGTGGTCCTGGCTCATGGCTTATCCTTGCTCAAAAGCTGTAGGACTCAAAGTATTCATCACATTTACACCAGAAAATGAGCCTGGCTCTCAAACTACAAGATTGCACAGTGGCCTAGCAAGGGTGCCATGGCCCCTAATGCAAACAGGAAATATTGACACTCGCCACCTTATTGCATAGTAACACTGCCGTGAGTGCAGTGCAGTGGGACCCTCATGCCTGTGTGCATTGGTCCCACAGCACCTGCTGCTCTAATGAAAGCTATGTGTCTGTATCCTCATAGCTCAAAGAGAGGAAAGACAAGTAAAGCAGATGAAGTTCATCAGGTCTGCAAGGAACTGATCTGAGTTTCAGTAAAACATTGATGATTACCTAATTCAGAATTTAGTTTTTTGCTACTTACTTGAACTTTGGAAATATACCCTTCATTTTAGGGAATAAAACATAATTTGTTTACTTGATTCTTGTTGTTTAACATACTGAAAATAATATGCAAAGAGTAGAATTTGGACTCCTGAGCATCCCAAAAACAAGTTTGATGCTTAACCTTACATATTAATTTTACAGATGAGGAGAATGAATGGTTTCTAAAGTGAGGCTATTTAGACTGATGTCAGCGCAGGCCACAAGGAACAGGGTCAAGACTGATTTGCATATGGCTGGGTCCAAACTGGGGTGGTGTGGTGAGCAAAAGAATGAAATCAAATAAAATACATTAAAATTAGATAACAGTAAAAAGAACAATGGCAAGGTGTACACATTAGCGAGAAGAGACAGAACACAACTTGATAGGTGCAAATAAATGGTTGCCTCATTCTGTATGTAGTTATTAATAATAGCGCTCTGTCTGTTTTTAAATGTCTCAAATTGTTCCACAGAAGAGTACTGAGCAATAACGCATAATTTCTCTAAAATGTGGAAGACTGAATCTGAAATAAGGTTTTTTTGGTTCCAGGCAAACAAAATTACACATTATACTAAATGCATTGCTTAAAACGTGTAGTTTACATATACCAAAGAAGCTCTACACACTCAAAACGAAACTGAATTAGAAAGTGTGGCTTAACAGGAGCATACTTTAAACACATCAATTGGGAAGGTTAAGAAGAGGTTGCTGCTCATCACATTCTATCAAATGATACATTTTCTTTTTTTTTTTTTTTTTTTTTTTTTTTAAAAAACCTTTATTCGGATATTACAGATACACAGCTATTCAGCCGACAACCCGGAGGTTCGGCAGCTCGTCAATCAACATATGTAGTCTTCTATAGCTGTCATGCAGGAGAGCAAAAAGGTTTCAATTTTTAAAGAAAAATATAACGAGCAAGGCAATATACATCATGTGTTCGCGTCAGATCCCACCGATGAGGCGGCCCCATATCCACATCAGATCAGCCCTCAAGTGTGGAGGGGAGGAAGAGGCAGAGGCACTAACTTTCTATCAGATTTCATCCGCAAAACTCAAGTCGGAAGTGGGGCTAGGGGGAAAGATGCTCCTCTGGTGGGTCAGTGGCAGGAGGCAGGCAGATGTACCCCCTATACTGGTTCCACCCCCCCACACCTTGTGCCATTTCTTGGGCCTCCCCCGTGCACAATACACTGTTTTCTCCTGAAACATGCACCAGTCCATATTGTTCTTCCATGCATCCAGGGTGGGCGGGCTAGGGGATCCCCACAATCGCGCAATATCCCGCTTGGCCACCATATTACCAAGGGTCACCCACTGAGTCTGCGCAGCATCGTAGTCTGTAGGGCCCCACACATTCAAGAGACAGCGCCGCGCCTCTGAGTGCAACACAATACCCGTGACCTCCTGCATCACAACATGAATCTGCTTCCACAATTCCGCAATCACACCACACTCCCATATAATGTGCAGAAAGGTGCCCACCATCCCGCAGCCCCTCTTACACAGCCCGTCCTCGGAGAAACCCATGTGGACCAACCGGGGGCCAGTGACATAGACTCTGTGGAGTATCTTAAGCTGGACCAGCCGCAGCCTGGCGGGGATGGCAACCTCTTTCGGGGAGGAGACAGCGCACTGCCAGTCCTCATCGTCCAGCTCTAGACCGTCTCTAGTCCACTGGTCCCGCACCCCCAGGAGGAGATCGGTACGGACGTTCACCAGCTTCTTGTAAATGAGAGAGATTGTGCTCTCCGGCACATGGCCGTCCAAGATCCGGTCCTCCAACGGAGAGGATTCGGGCACCTTCTCCCCCTCAACGAGGACCGACCGCAGCGCATGACGTACCTGCGCGTACCGGAAGTATTCCGTGCCCTCCAGCGCATATTCCGTCTGCAGCTCTGTAAACGACTTAATCCGCCCCTTGGCCAGCATGTCCCCCACCCTGGAGATACCAATCAGGTCCCATTTGTCGAAACCCTTAGAGTTCCAGAGTTTCCCCAGCATGTCCGAGTCAAACAGCGGAGTGGCCAGTGTGAGTCTATCCTTCCACCCCAGGGAGTTCGTGACTGCCTTCCACACGTGCACCGCCACCCCGGTCGGCCCCGTGAGGGATCCAGCCGGGGCCCTTGAATAAAGTGCTCTATAGTAGCCACCACCCCGCAACAACCACCGGTCCATAGCGAAGCCGGGGCTAAGCGCAGGACCGTAGACTCCGTGGTTGACTGCGCTCAGTTGGGAGGCCCAATAGTATCTCCGGATGTCGGGAAGCGCGATACCCCCGTCATACCAAGGGAGAGTTAGTTTTGCTATCGCTATACGCGGGCGGCCGTCCCACAGCAGCGAACGCTGTAGACTCTCAACCTCCCGAAAGTAACTGGCCGGGACCAGCTCCTGGGTGTTCTGCAGGGCATAGAGAAAGCGGGGAAGCGACATCATTTTAAAGAGCGCCGCACGACCGAGGAGGGAAAGCGGCAGCCGCCTCCAGCCTACCACGTCCCGCCGCAGGCGCGCCAACGGAGGGAGCAGGTTTCTCTCATACCGTACAGTGGGGTCGGCTGAAATATAGATCCCAAGATACTGAAAGCCCTCCCGGGCGATCTGGATCGGGCAATTCCGCGGGGGAACCGGAGCGTCTCCACACAGGGCGTACAGATATGACTTACCCCAGTTGATGGTGAGCCCCGAGTTCCTCCCGAAGGAAGTCAAGATGTCGCAGACAACTATAAGGGACTTCCGGGGTGAGGTAAGATAGAGCAGAATGTCGTCGGCATAGAGGGAAATGCGGTCCTCGTGATCGGGGGACCAGCGAATCCCCCTCACGTCTGGGTGCCACCGTATCCATGCCGCTAGCGGCTCAAGGGCGAGAGCGAACAACAGCGGCGAGAGGGGACAACCCTGCCTGGTACCCCTTCCCAAGTCGAAGGGATTGGAGGCCCTCCCGTTAACCGCAACTTTGGCGAGAGGTCCTTCGTATAAGAGCCTCACCCAACCCACAAATCCGGGCCCGAAGCCGAACTTCGCGAGCGCAGCCCACAAATATGCCCACTCAACCGTGTCGAACGCCATCGTTGCGTCGAGCGCCGCCACCACGGCCGGTTCCCGCATCGTCCCGACCCTTGCGATCACACCATGAATGCGCCTAAGATTCAACGCAGTATTCCGATGTGGGATGAATCCAGATTGGTCGGGGTGGATCAGGTCACCGATCACCCTGACTAGCCGATTTGCGAGGATTTTAGCAAGGATCTTCGGCTCAGCGTTAAGAAGCGAGATCGGCCGGTATGAACTACACCTGTCTCTAGGCTTGCCATCTTTATGGATGACCACGATCATTGCCAGGCGCTGGTCGAGCGGGAGGGAACCCGTCGCCCGCGCCTCCACAAACATGGCTCGTAGATGCGGAGCGATCTTGTCCGGCTGGAGTTTGTAGAGCTCAATGGGCAGACCATTCGGACCCGAGGCCTTGCCCGGACGCAAAGAACGGATCGCCCCCGCAATCTCATCGACCGTGATGTCGCCATCAAGGTCGTCCCTGTCCACGTCGGAGAGGCAAGGCAGGGCGAGATCGCGCAGGAGTGCACATGAGTCCTCCACAGGCCTGTCCGACACGGATGTATAGACCGTGCGGAAGTAATCCGCAAAGCACTGGACTATGTCCTCCGGCTCCGTGACCAGGACGCCAGCATCCGTCACTAGGTCCGGCACCACTCGATTGACCCTCTCCTTCTTGTCCAGCCACGCGATCAATTTCCCCGCCTTGTCCCCGACGTCGTACAGACGGCCCCGCTGTTCCCTACTCAGAGCCTTGGCTGCGTCAGTCACGAGGGCCCTATACTCCGATTGCTTAAGGCTCAATTCGTGCAGCGCCTCCTCCGCGACCTCACCCCCCAGGGCCAGCCCTAGGTCTGCGATCTCCGCCTCAAGCTGGGCGACCTCCGCGTCCCTCCGACGCTTGGCCGCTGTAATCAAGGAGAGGGCCTCACCCCGAATCACGGTTTTGAACGCTTCCCACAAGGACACCGCCGACGTGACCGAACCGAGGTTTTCTTGAAAATAACGGTCGATCGCCTTAAGTACCTCACTACGAGTCACAGGGTCTCTAAGATGCCACGGGTTAATTGGGGCCACCCTACCACCCACTCCTCTGGCAACATCCATACAGATCCACACCGGAGAATGGTCAGAAATACCTCGTGCCATGTGCCTGGCCTCAGAGACACTGGAAGCGTGTGCAGCCAGAGTAAGGACATAATCAATTCTGGAGAGACTGCCATGCGCACCTGAGTGGAAAGTGTACTGCCGTTGTGTGGGATGCAACATTCTCCAACAATCAACCAACCCTAGGGTATCTATGAAATCAGGAAGCCACTTCTGAGCCCCCCCCGAAATCCTCTGCGGGTGCCTGTCAAGCAGGCCTGAGCCGACCGCATTAAAGTCCCCACCCACCACCAACACGCCCTCTGGGAGATCCAGTAATGTCCTCTCTAAGTCCGCTAGGGTAGTGGGCTGCAATGCAGGGGGGACATAAACCGACACCAGGACCAGCGTCCTGCCCTCCCACCGCCCCGCTACTGCCGCGAAGCGCCCCCTATCGTCTACAGTAGTAGAGTCAACCTCAAATGGGAGAGAGGACCTGACTAGTATTCCCGCCCCTCTGGAACCCGAGGTGAACCCGGAATGCGCGACAAACTTATAGCCTTTACGATTGAGTGCATGGCACGTGTTGCCAATCAAGTGCGTCTCTTGCAAGAGGACAATATCAGGGGCACATCTCTTCAGAAATTGCAGTACAATCCCACGCTTAATACGATCCCCCAGGCCATTCACATTCCAACTGAGTATTTTGAGGCCCCTACCCCCCATCAGTTCGGGCTGGACTGTTCCCATGAGGCACAGGGTCAGACTGATTTGCATATGGCCATGTCTGAACTGGGGTGGCAGAGTGGGCTAAAGAACGGTGATGGATCAAACCCAGATCTGTTGACTGGGTGTGAGTGTTTGATTAGTTCTGATGCTCCGTCTATCACCACCCCCTTTTGTACCGCTTTGTTCGCCATAAGTTGGCAGGGTATGCTCAGACGTGAGTCCCTTGCTCACTTTGCCACTGGATTCAAGCAAGCCTGGCTGAAGACGGCTGAAATGCCAGAAACCGGTCCTAGGAAGCTTGTTTCCGGTCCAGGGAAGGCATGGCTTGGCAGTTCGGGCTGGACTGTTCCCATGAGGCACAGGGTCAGACTGATTTGCATATGGCCATGTCTGAACTGGGGTGGCAGAGTGGGCTAAAGAACGGTGATGGATCAAACCCAGATCTGTTGACTGGGTGTGAGTGTTTGATTAGTTCTGATGCTCCGTCTATCACCACCCCCTTTTGTACCGCTTTGTTCGCCATAAGTTGGCAGGGTATGCTCAGACGTGAGTCCCTTGCTCACTTTGCCACTGGATTCAAGCAAGCCTGGCTGAAGACGGCTGAAATGCCAGAAACCGGTCCTAGGAAGCTTGTTTCCGGTCCAGGGAAGGCATGGCTTGGCAGTTCGGGCTGGACTGTTCCCATGAGGCACAGGGTCAGACTGATTTGCATATGGCCATGTCTGAACTGGGGTGGCAGAGTGGGCTAAAGAACGGTGATGGATCAAACCCAGATCTGTTGACTGGGTGTGAGTGTTTGATTAGTTCTGATGCTCCGTCTATCACCACCCCCTTTTGTACCGCTTTGTTCGCCATAAGTTGGCAGGGTATGCTCAGACGTGAGTCCCTTGCTCACTTTGCCACTGGATTCAAGCAAGCCTGGCTGAAGACGGCTGAAATGCCAGAAACCGGTCCTAGGAAGCTTGTTTCCGGTCCAGGGAAGGCATGGCTTGGCAGTTCGGGCTGGACTGTTCCCATGAGGCACAGGGTCAGACTGATTTGCATATGGCCATGTCTGAACTGGGGTGGCAGAGTGGGCTAAAGAACGGTGATGGATCAAACCCAGATCTGTTGACTGGGTGTGAGTGTTTGATTAGTTCTGATGCTCCGTCTATCACCACCCCCTTTTGTACCGCTTTGTTCGCCATAAGTTGGCAGGGTATGCTCAGACGTGAGTCCCTTGCTCACTTTGCCACTGGATTCAAGCAAGCCTGGCTGAAGACGGCTGAAATGCCAGAAACCGGTCCTAGGAAGCTTGTTTCCGGTCCAGGGAAGGCATGGCTTGGCAGTTCGGGCTGGACTGTTCCCATGAGGCACAGGGTCAGACTGATTTGCATATGGCCATGTCTGAACTGGGGTGGCAGAGTGGGCTAAAGAACGGTGATGGATCAAACCCAGATCTGTTGACTGGGTGTGAGTGTTTGATTAGTTCTGATGCTCCGTCTATCACCACCCCCTTTTGTACCGCTTTGTTCGCCATAAGTTGGCAGGGTATGCTCAGACGTGAGTCCCTTGCTCACTTTGCCACTGGATTCAAGCAAGCCTGGCTGAAGACGGCTGAAATGCCAGAAACCGGTCCTAGGAAGCTTGTTTCCGGTCCAGGGAAGGCATGGCTTGGCAGTTCGGGCTGGACTGTTCCCATGAGGCACAGGGTCAGACTGATTTGCATATGGCCATGTCTGAACTGGGGTGGCAGAGTGGGCTAAAGAACGGTGATGGATCAAACCCAGATCTGTTGACTGGGTGTGAGTGTTTGATTAGTTCTGATGCTCCGTCTATCACCACCCCCTTTTGTACCGCTTTGTTCGCCATAAGTTGGCAGGGTATGCTCAGACGTGAGTCCCTTGCTCACTTTGCCACTGGATTCAAGCAAGCCTGGCTGAAGACGGCTGAAATGCCAGAAACCGGTCCTAGGAAGCTTGTTTCCGGTCCAGGGAAGGCATGGCTTGGCAGTTCGGGCTGGACTGTTCCCATGAGGCACAGGGTCAGACTGATTTGCATATGGCCATGTCTGAACTGGGGTGGCAGAGTGGGCTAAAGAACGGTGATGGATCAAACCCAGATCTGTTGACTGGGTGTGAGTGTTTGATTAGTTCTGATGCTCCGTCTATCACCACCCCCTTTTGTACCGCTTTGTTCGCCATAAGTTGGCAGGGTATGCTCAGACGTGAGTCCCTTGCTCACTTTGCCACTGGATTCAAGCAAGCCTGGCTGAAGACGGCTGAAATGCCAGAAACCGGTCCTAGGAAGCTTGTTTCCGGTCCAGGGAAGGCATGGCTTGGCAGTTCGGGCTGGACTGTTCCCATGAGGCACAGGGTCAGACTGATTTGCATATGGCCATGTCTGAACTGGGGTGGCAGAGTGGGCTAAAGAACGGTGATGGATCAAACCCAGATCTGTTGACTGGGTGTGAGTGTTTGATTAGTTCTGATGCTCCGTCTATCACCACCCCCTTTTGTACCGCTTTGTTCGCCATAAGTTGGCAGGGTATGCTCAGACGTGAGTCCCTTGCTCACTTTGCCACTGGATTCAAGCAAGCCTGGCTGAAGACGGCTGAAATGCCAGAAACCGGTCCTAGGAAGCTTGTTTCCGGTCCAGGGAAGGCATGGCTTGGCAGTTCGGGCTGGACTGTTCCCATGAGGCACAGGGTCAGACTGATTTGCATATGGCCATGTCTGAACTGGGGTGGCAGAGTGGGCTAAAGAACGGTGATGGATCAAACCCAGATCTGTTGACTGGGTGTGAGTGTTTGATTAGTTCTGATGCTCCGTCTATCACCACCCCCTTTTGTACCGCTTTGTTCGCCATAAGTTGGCAGGGTATGCTCAGACGTGAGTCCCTTGCTCACTTTGCCACTGGATTCAAGCAAGCCTGGCTGAAGACGGCTGAAATGCCAGAAACCGGTCCTAGGAAGCTTGTTTCCGGTCCAGGGAAGGCATGGCTTGGCAGTTCGGGCTGGACTGTTCCCATGAGGCACAGGGTCAGACTGATTTGCATATGGCCATGTCTGAACTGGGGTGGCAGAGTGGGCTAAAGAACGGTGATGGATCAAACCCAGATCTGTTGACTGGGTGTGAGTGTTTGATTAGTTCTGATGCTCCGTCTATCACCACCCCCTTTTGTACCGCTTTGTTCGCCATAAGTTGGCAGGGTATGCTCAGACGTGAGTCCCTTGCTCACTTTGCCACTGGATTCAAGCAAGCCTGGCTGAAGACGGCTGAAATGCCAGAAACCGGTCCTAGGAAGCTTGTTTCCGGTCCAGGGAAGGCATGGCTTGGCAGTTCGGGCTGGACTGTTCCCATGAGGCACAGGGTCAGACTGATTTGCATATGGCCATGTCTGAACTGGGGTGGCAGAGTGGGCTAAAGAACGGTGATGGATCAAACCCAGATCTGTTGACTGGGTGTGAGTGTTTGATTAGTTCTGATGCTCCGTCTATCACCACCCCCTTTTGTACCGCTTTGTTCGCCATAAGTTGGCAGGGTATGCTCAGACGTGAGTCCCTTGCTCACTTTGCCACTGGATTCAAGCAAGCCTGGCTGAAGACGGCTGAAATGCCAGAAACCGGTCCTAGGAAGCTTGTTTCCGGTCCAGGGAAGGCATGGCTTGGCAGTTCGGGCTGGACTGTTCCCATGAGGCACAGGGTCAGACTGATTTGCATATGGCCATGTCTGAACTGGGGTGGCAGAGTGGGCTAAAGAACGGTGATGGATCAAACCCAGATCTGTTGACTGGGTGTGAGTGTTTGATTAGTTCTGATGCTCCGTCTATCACCACCCCCTTTTGTACCGATTTGTTCGCCATAAGTTGGCAGGGTATGCTCAGACGTGAGTCCCTTGCTCACTTTGCCACTGGATTCAAGCAAGCCTGGCTGAAGACGGCTGAAATGCCAGAAACCGGTCCTAGGAAGCTTGTTTCCGGTCCAGGGAAGGCATGGCTTGGCAGTTCGGGCTGGACTGTTCCCATGAGGCACAGGGTCAGACTGATTTGCATATGGCCATGTCTGAACTGGGGTGGCAGAGTGGGCTAAAGAACGGTGATGGATCAAACCCAGATCTGTTGACTGGGTGTGAGTGTTTGATTAGTTCTGATGCTCCGTCTATCACCACCCCCTTTTGTACCTACCCCCCATCACAGCATGTAAGGAGACCACCACCACCCACGTGGAACCCGACCCGAACCACGGGAGCTTGCATCATGACGCCTTGCAGAACCAAAAACAACAACAACCCCAACAACAAACCCCACCCACCCCCCACCCTGCACCCCTGCGTAAGCTCTAAAGTGCCCCCCAACTTGCAGTGTGCCTGTCGCCCCTTATAAAACTAGTCTACGGAAAGAACCCCAGAGGAGGAAAAGCTCCCCTACTGCCCCTGCCACCCCCCGGACGATCAACCTCCCGGAGGAATCGGAGTCGTGGTACTTAAGTCCCGGTTCAATGTTCGTCACCGGCACCATCTGCGCCACCAGAGCGTTCCACGCCAGGCCGCCCTTGGGGCAGAGTGTCCAACCAGTCTCCGACCATGTCGGGTGCCTCAAAAAAGAAAGTTCGCTCTTCGAACACCACCCGTAACCTTGCCGGAAAGAGCATGGCATATTTTAGTCCCATCTCACGCAGTCTTCTCTTGACCGCCATGAAGCCTTGCCGCTGCTTTTGCACCATCTGAGTGAAGTCCGGATAAAAGCTTACAGTAGTGTTCTGGAATGGCAGCGGGCCGGCCATCCGCGATGCTTGTAGTATGGCATCTCGATCCCTGAAATTAAAGATCCGGGCGACAATCGGCCTTGGTGGGGCCCCCACCTTGGGCCTCCCGCCAGGAACTCTATGGGCCCGTTCGACGGTAAAGAACTTGCTAAGGCCTTTGGGTGCCAGATGGTTCACCACCAGGTCCTCCACGAACAGGTCCACCGACTGCTCCTCCGAATTTTCCGGGACCCCAATGATGCGGACGTTGTTGCGCCTAGCACGGCCTTCGAAGTCCTCCAACCGGCGGGCGAAGTGATCATTTGCTGCCCGGAGAGTACGGACTTCCTGCTGGAGGCCGGAGACATCGCCCAGGAGGCCGGCAGTCTTGAGGTCCAAGGACTGAACCCGCTCATTAGTTTTGCCGAGGTCGGTCCGAACCAGGTTGACATCTATCGATATGGCATCTACTTTTTGTGCCAGGGTCTCAAATTGCTGCCCAATCGAGGACTTCATCCCTTCGATGGCCCCCATGATGTCCTGCAGGGTTAATTCTGTGGAGGGGGACGCCGCGTCCTTCGAGGCTTCCGACGTCGGGCCCGATTCGCCCGGGGACCCCCTCTGATGGGCATAGCAGTCCATGGTATTAGTCTGGGTGGAGTTACCCCGCCTGGTGTTCTTGGGCTTCTGCTTTTCGGCGTCCGACCTGGTCGACATCTCAATCTGCCGTGTAGACAATCTCCAGGCCCGTACAGGGTAAATGGGCATGCAACCAGTGGCTGGCGCCGCGCACGCCCCGTCACGGGCACCCTGGAGACTGGAAGGCGAAATCGAAAGTGAAAGTGAAATCCCCTCCACCTCCGACGACTCCTCCCCGACCAGGCCGCTGTTGTTCAATTAGGGCACGGGCACTGTGCCAACGCAAGTCCCGGGCACCGTGCGAGGATTAGGCCCCAAACTTCCAGGCAGTATAACTTCGGTCTCCGGTGGGCGATTTCGACCCGGACAACGGTTCCCACCTCAGCAGCAGATCCTCTCCAATAGTCCGGGCATCAAGTACAGGATAATAGACAGGATAGATGCCGGAGGGAGCGAGGGTCTCGGGAGCTCTCGGCTCACGCGGCCATCTTGATCACGCGCTAAGCTCCTCCCCAAATGATACATTTTCAAAATACTTGCAAGAAAGGAAATTCGGTCCGCAAGTGTAACCGGCTGTTCCCATTACAATGTGCTCAGCATTACGACGAGGAAGCCTTAACCAGCTGTACTCATTCCTCCGTGTTCAGCGTGGCGATCGGCAGTCTGTTAGTTGGATTGAGAAGGATAGCAGAGGGATAGAAGAGGGAGGGTCTCAAAAGTGTTTATTTGGAGATCATAGCAGCAGGAGGAGGTTTGGGATGAGTAGAGGGGAGGGGGGAAGTCAGAGGGAAGGGTTTAAAAGACTTATTCGTGACATCTGAATAGTAAAAGAGGTTTAAGATGATGCAAGGAGGGTTAGAGGAGGGAAGAGTCTAGAAAAGGGTTATTATGGGGATCAAAGTAGTAGAATGGTGTTCGGTATGAGTCACAGTGGAGGTAAAGGATATATTGAGAGAGGTATATGGTGAGCAATAGGGTTGGGCATAGGAGAGAGCAGTAGATTGAGGTTTGGAATGAGTCAGAAAGTGGAGGTAGAGGATATAGTGAGAGAGGTATAGGCTGAGATATAGGGTAGTGCATTGGAGATGCTAAATTAGGAGTAATGTAGTAAATATAAATATATATAAGTACATGGAAGGTATATATGTATAAATATTGTGCTATATCTAGATTTGAGTTGTATGTAAAAAAAACTACTTTTCAAGTGTTGCTGTACTTTAAGCTAATTTATTTTTCTTGATAATTTTATTTTTATTCTACAATAAAGCAATTGTAGATGAACAGTTATGATAAAAATGTTCTTATTTATGCAGTAACCTAAATACATGTTAAACATACAATAATATACCCATAAGTAATATGTGCATTTGTTAGGCAGAACTAATGAATACCTATATATTTATAAAGATGATTATTATACACGTTTATACAAAGGAATAGACATATCTATGTACACATATATAATCCAAATAACTGCTTATGTACACAGATATATGCTGTAAATTTATGTTTGAGTATGGCGGTTATGGGGGGAAGAGCCAACTCTTGTGTAGTCTGATGAAGATAAGGTAGTTATCTGTGGATCTTATGTTTGGGGGTAAAGAGTTCCATAGTTTGGATGCTTGAACAGAGAAGGATGTGCCACCTCTTTTTTTTTTTCTTGTATGGTGAGATTTTAAGGCTAGGTTCCAGTCTAGAGTGGTGGTTCCTTTGTTGAATGTATTTGGTGATTTTATTCCTGATGAAGAGTGGGCCTGTTCCATGTATCGCTTTGTGGATGATACAAAGCGGCTTCAATGTGGCTCTTCTGGAAACCGGTAACTAATATAGAGCTTTCAAGGCAGGGGAGATGTGGGCTTGGAGTTTTACATGTAACAGTAGTCTGGCAGCAGAGTTCGGAATCCTTTTTAGTCTTTTGATAGGTGTTAAAGATGATCCGTGGTAGAGGCTATTAGCATAATTGAATTTAGACAGAACAAGAGAGATAGTACCCTGAACCTTGTGTGGAAATCCCAGGTGGTGGAAGATGTGTCGTTTTATACTGAGATGCATTGCAGCAACCCCGTTCCGGTCAACTGCATTCTTAAGGTCATCCCAGGTGGCAATGAGGGGAGATTCTGTGCCTCTTCCTGGATGGAATCCTGTGTGGAACTCTGAAAGTATAGAATTATGTTCAATGAATTGTGACATCTGAGCAAATGCTGCTCTTTCTATCAGTTTGCCCAGGAAAGGTCCATTTGTAATTGGTCTGTAGTTATCTGGGTTAAGCGGGTCTAGGTTTGTTTTCTTTAGTAATGGGCGAATGTATGACTTTTTCGGGTCTTCTGGAAATATTCCCGTAGTTAAGGAATTGTTGATGATTCTTCTTACTGTTGTGGCAGGTGAGGTAGCTAGAGAATTTTCTTGAAGGTGACCTGCTAAACATATGTGAGGACTCAAAATCTAAATTCACTTCCTGTGAGGTCATGGGTTGTGCTGCCACTCCCTGTTATGCCACTTGTGACGCCACGTGATGCCACACGTGGTGATGTCACTTCCTGTGATGTCACACACAGTGATGTCAAACCCATTGTGCCTAACTTGTTGAGTCTCCCCAATTCATTTATTTAGGACTTGAGCCTTATATTGTAGCATACTCTGTATGAAAGCTCACAGGAAAGGCATTTTGTTAAATCCTGGGAAGTTGGTACTCTAGTAAGCTGATGTAATTACACAATTTCTGATGATGTGGACTGGAAATTAGTTACTCTACAAAGAAGGATTTGCACAATTCTTGGATGATTCTGAACATTCCTTTGATTTGTCTTGGGGCCTTATTGAGGTAATTTGCCTGTTTAATATTCTTTGATATCCTATTGCCAAACTCCTACGTGCAGCATTGTCGGCTTCCGACAATGAACCACGCCATTTGCATTTCAGTTTCTGACTAGTTCATAATTATAAAATTTGTCGGTGAATTTGATGCAAGACTTAGGTTTTCTCAGCCATCATGGTATCTATATTATGGTGTGTACTTGATATTTTGTGGCAAAGAGGTTTTAAAAGAATCTCAGGATCATTCAAGCTATGTGTAGCTCATATTGTCATATATCAGTTGTCAGGTTGGTAAAGGGTTCACTTCAGGGATAAGGACTTTGGGGTTGCAAGGGGTTAGATGGGATAATAATGATCACTGAACGGCCAGTGCAAGGTTGAGGTTGTAATATAATGCTTGTGCACCATGGTGTAATCGACCAAGTGAGTAGGATCATTGAGAGCTTGAATTAAATCCAAAGTGTTCATGTTCTCAAACAAATGAATAGATACAGTGGATACAGACTGAGTGAGGTGGTGTTGGGGTTGACAGCTATGTTCCTTGAGATGTCTTGCAGGGATGTTTACTCTTGATTGGTGCATGGCATTTACACTGCACACACTATCAAGTGTCTTTTGATGTAGTACATTCTGAGCTTTGAAACTTGGTGGCTGCTGAATGTGACGAGAGTATTGAATGTGGCTTGGTTCCTAATATGTAATGGCCCTAAATATGAGAAGAACATAACGTTCTGATTGTGAAACAGTCTGTGATAGAAAGGTTCTGATTTTTGCAGGGCTGTGATCGTTAAAAGCACATGATAATTGTAAGGTTGTGATTATTTTAATGCTCTGATTGTGAAAGGCTTCGGTAACAGAACGATTCTGATTTTTACAGGGCTTTGATTTTGCAAAAGCCTGATAATAAGGTCTCAGATGCTTTGGAAAAACATTGCTGCTTTCTGTGTAGGCATATAAACAAGACTAAAGCCTATTGGTAAATGGCAAAAGTGCCCTGAAGGGAAGTGTTTTTGCAACATTTTCTAGGGACCGAGTATATAAATGCTTCCTGCGATGTGTTCATTAATAAAGATTTGAAAGGCATGACATGAATTTGAAATCGAGACGTGAAATGCATCTATAAATAGCCCATAATTGAATGCCTTAAAAACATGTAGTTAATAAATAACATAGGCAATGACTAACTCAAGTTCAGGAGCAAATGGATAACTAAAGGGTGCTTGAGAGAGACACTTTGATTCATATATTCTTTACAGACACAAAATATAAAATGTATTGAACACATTGGCAAGTTGCAAAGAGAGCTGAGGAGGTACAAATACATGTGACTAATGTATTGACATAAACTTAAACTGGATGTTCACATTTAATTGCCAGATGCTACCCAAATTCACAAAGCTAACTAAAGTGCAAAAACGTAAAACACTTTAGAGGTATAAATTGACAAACCTGCATCACAGAATCGGAACAGGATAAACTTTACATTGGAGAATGTATACAGATATTATGTTAGTGTGGTAGAATTTCTGCATGGACAGATGTAGGGTTAGGAACGTTTAGTGGGGATTTCTGGTTGTGCCTGCATGCAAAATATGTTAAAATTGACATACTAGCTGGTATAGAGCTATACAAATATCCCTTCCTGGTTGTTTATCACCATACCATTGAAACATGCTTACTAACTCTTGTCAAAAATATCCATAAATGTGCTTCCAAGGAATAAATGGTGAGGGGGCACACTCGTGTTTAATGGGGGGTGTAGATTAGGGCAAGGAATCAGAACCCAAGACAGCAGCGACAAATGTATTTAATCCGAGTTACACTTTGCAACTAGTGAGGTAACATGGGACCCAATTTTCTGTTTGTCAGAGAGGATACTCTGTCTTAACAGTGATGGAGTACCCTCTACGCCTAACTGAAGATCCACCCACCTCATTTAGAGTCAGGCAGACATTCAGTATGTCAGCGGCGGAGACTACTTCGTCTCCGCCACCAACATTCACTTTCAATGGCCCCACATAGTAAGGTGCCATTGGAGGTTTGGGCATTTGTCTGCCCACCCTATTTAGAGTGGGTGGACAAATGGCTAGTTTTCACTTTCCATTACCACCAGGTGGCAAGGGACAGTGAAAACTATAAAATTACACCCATGCCATGGGATAAATCTCCCATGGCGACAGGGTCTTTTTTTTATAATCAAAAAGAAAATTCAACTCTGGGATTTTCTTTTTGAAAATTATTTTTAAAAAATTGAAAATTTGCCTTTCAATGCATGTTGAGAAAGCACTGTGATGGCAGGTCCTGTTGATGCAAGAGATGTCTGCTGGGCCATTGGACATCTCAAACTTTTGCGGCTGTGTACTCTCACAGGGCAATGGAGTTCTTTGCTCTGATATCCTGATTGAGTAAATACCTGCCTGCCAACCTCTAAATCAAGCCCAGAGTGCTCATGTCTGACTCTCTCCCGGGAAATTCGAGTTTCGCTCCACTAAGGAACGTTTCGTAGCATGGGGACAAATGGTACATTGTCTAATACTATTTGAAAAATATATTGACAACATAGTAGGTTTCACAGGCAGTTTTGAAGGTGACATATATATTCCAGTAAGGGGTTGCCGAAAGACCCGAGAAAAATAAGGTAATGCGCTTGATACAAATCAGCAGATACCCAGTTGTCGAATATTTATGCAGTAGTGCCTATCTGGGACTGTGTTAAATGAACAGTGCACTTTCCTTGTTTGTGCCATGGTGCACTTTCCGTGTTTGAGATCGGCGCACCTTTTGAAAAGGTGAGCTGTGAGCAAACAGGGAAAATGCACCCTATTATGCAGAATGCGCTGTCCCCATGACAGCTGCGAACTCGCGCTGCCCTGGGGGCAGTGCATTCAAATGAAATATGTAGCGGCTGCTTCAAAACCGCTCCATGTTTCACAGTGCAGGTGGCATGCCGCCTGCACTTTCAAGAGGGGAGAACGATCCCTTTGCAGGCCGGTGCAGTAAGTGACTGCACCTGCCTGCAGGGAGATGTCTGGGGGGTCGATGGGACTCCATTTCTCCCCCCAAGAGGACTGTCTTTACGAGGCGCACTTAAAGTGTACCACCTTTTTGTGGCACATTTTCTGTGTGCCTCCTAAAGGCATGTTTGCCTCTGTGTCCGCATCCATAATATGGTAGGGTCGCGGAGGCAAAGTAGTTCCCTCATTTGCATGGGCCACACCCCCATGGAAATAAGGGAATGCCCTCTCGTAAGAGCGCTGGTGCTACATGTGCGCCAGCGCTTTCAGTATTACACAAAGCGTACTCACACGCTGTAGCACCTCCGGGGCACAATTAATAAATCGGCCCCTGAGTTGCAATGGAAAAAACACACATCCATCGAAAATCCGATAGGAACAGAAATAGCACCTTTTAAAAAAAATACTGTCAGGAACTAAAGCTTATGACTGGTACGATGTCATTTGGTAGCCCCTCAAAATGTGTTATGAAGAAAAATAAAATATTATTAGAGCTGATTCTAGTTAATGCCATGGCACTGCCATTATATGCCAGAGTAATTCCAACACATGCAGAGGTACGCACATACACAAAGATACACATTAAAACATACAGAGTCTCATGCACACATGCACACACAAACACACACTCATTTATGTCTGATATATAATGAAATATGCAGTGGTATGAGCCAGTTGTATTAGGGTACTACTCAAGTATCCCAAGTGTGCGCTCAATGTGAAAGTCTGTCAGGGGTGATCAATGATGCTACAACCACCAGGACTATTTGTTTTGCTAGGAGGAATTCCATTGTGCCAAGTGCGCCAGGGCTGTTGTCACTGTGGCTTAGCTCACAGCTTGCCTTCAGATTACCGATTTTACAGAATTAAACTCTACAACTGGATGTTGCAATTAAGTTACGCACAGTGCCATAGCCACTCTTTTTCAATCAATCAGAACATTTGTAAAGCGCACTACTCACCCGTGAGGGTCTCAAGGCGCTGGGGGGGAAGGGGGAGGGGTGCTGCTACTGCTCGAATAGCCAGGTCTTGAGTAGCCTCCTGAAGGATAGCAGGTCCTGGGTCTACCGTAGGAGGATGGGGAGGGTGTTCCAGGTTTTGGCTGCGAGGTGGGAGAACGATCTGCCGCTGGTGGTCGCTCTTCGGATGCGAGGGACTTTGGCGATTCGGGGTGTAGAAGGTGAGACGTCTGTTGAGGTATGCCGGTCTGGTGTTGTGGAGTGCCTTGTGTGCGTGGGTGAGGAGCTTGAAGGTGATCCTCTTGTTGACGGGAAGCCAGTGCAGGTCTTTCAGGTGGGGTGTGATGTGGCTATGACGCAGGATGTCGCGGATCAGGCATGCAGAGGCGTTCTGTATGCATTGTAGTAGTTTCAGGAGTTTGGCCGAGGCTCCTGCATAGAGGGCGTTTCCGTAGTCAAGCCTGCTGCTGACGAGGGCCTGGGTGACCGTTCTTCTGGATTCGGTGGGGATCCACCTGTAGATCTTGCGAAGCATGCGGAGGGTGTTGAAGCAGGAGGACGAGATGGCGTTGACTTGCTTGGTAATGGAGAGTGTCGAGTCGAGGATAAACCCCAGGTTGCATGCGTTGTCGGTGGGTGTTGGTGCTGCTCCCAGTGCAGTCGGCCACCAGGAGTCATCCCAGGCCGAGGGGGAGGAGCCGAGGATGAGGACTTTCGTCTTGTCCTAGTTCAGCTTCAGGCAATACAACACCCCATTTGTAAAGGAATCATATAAAAAGAACAGGGTCCACGTTGTAAGGGTGGTGGAAGCTAATTTTCTCTCTTCCACATCCACCCCGAGAGGGGATGCTAGACATGCAGAGGAATGGGACCATGCACAATGTCTTCTGCGAGAAGGAACAACCTATCATTGTGCAACAACCACAATGAAGCCTACAATACCGTTGTTTTATCTCTGTTTTATTAAAGACAATAAAAAAGATTCTAAAAATAAAAGTTTATATAATACACTACCTCAATAGCCTGGCCAGCTTCGATGATGCCTCAGTGTAAAGAACAATATCCAGGATAGTGGAACCTTAGCATGCCAAGTGCTATAAGCAGGGCACTGTTGTTGCAGTGTGTAAAGCATCGCAGTCTGGCCAGGCTTCACAATACCCCAGTATGTTAATCACCCTAGCTACTTCAGACTAAGATGTGTTATATAAAGCACAGGTATCCACATAGCTCCAGTAAGTAGAACACCCGAACTGGTCAGTCTGAACAGTGCACCGAAATGTAAAGTACCATATCTAGACCAGTTTCACATGGCTCCAGCATGTATGACACAACCCCACCACCCATGCATTAAGTTCTTCTAACAACCTTAGCAAAAAGAATGGAGGAACAGCTAATTTCTTTGCCTGATTCCATAGAAGCAGAAGCGGCTATGTTTTGGGTTATAGGATGGAATATCACAATTCCTTGTGCAATTGCAAGAGCTGAGATGATACTCTACACTTCTGCACATGTAGGCATGGAGGTTAAGGTAGCCCTGCTTTTGGGGCTACAACATTTGGTTTGAGTCATACTTATTTTGGAAACTGTGACACTGTCCCAAAGAGATGACAACATGTGCATCAGCCAGCTTTAAAGTTGATGGTGAAGACCTAGAAGAAGTGGACAGTATTTGACCTGACATCCCTGGCATGGTATTCCCCCAGACGTTTTTCCTTCACTGTCTATTTTTGCTGAAGGTAAAGTGTTTGTGCTCTTCCCCTTATACATGATAACGTTGGTATTCACATAATTGGCATTTGTATTTACTTATAAGTCCCTAGTCAATTGTACTGTACGTACCTTAGGCCTGTAAAATAATTGCTACAAGTGGGCTGTAGCACACATTGTGCCACCCACTATATAACACTGAAAAATGTCTCAGGCCTGCAAAAGCAGCCTGTAGTACAGTTTTAACTACTGTTTCAACCTTGCAAAAATAAACATTTTGCCAGGCTTAAATCTTCCATTTTATACTTATAAGTCATCCCTAACATAGGCCCTAAAGTGATGACTTACGTTCAGGATTAGATAAAGAAATACTTCTTCCACTCATGAATTGTAATTTAAACCGTCTTTAATGGTAAAGTCGGATTTTAAGTTGCTACTCTAAAAATGCCACTTTTAGAAAGTTGGCGTTTTTCTGCCTAAACCAAATGCACCTTCCTACCAGTGTCCAGGGTCACATGACTGTTAATGGCTCTCCTGTGGTGTGGTGTGTATGTCTTCCAGACATGGGGACATAAGGGCATTGGGTGTGGGGCAGGGTGTTCCTCTCCTGAGCACGATGTCTTTGGGGTTGTACTCAGCCATTCCGGAGCTTCAAAGGGTTGTCTGAGGGCTGTTCCCACCACCTTCCTGACTTCTAAGGCTGCCTGCCCAGCTCACACCTTTGCCTTCCTTTGTCCCCCTAGACAGATTGGACCCAAACCCAGGAAAGAGGGAAGGTTATACAAAGGGGGCATCCACCACCCACAGGCTGGCACTGGGTTTAAGGATGGCACCCTCGGAACCTCTCATCAGAACACTCCTGGACCTATGGAAGATTCAAAAGAAAATGGCCCTGCTATCTCAGGAATGAAGACTAGACCTGCTTGCCTAAAACCCAGGATTCCAAGAAGTGACTCCAAGGGTCAGTTGACTGACCTCCTGTTTGAGCTACAGGAACACAAGCTTCCATAGGCCTCCGGAGGACTCTCCAGCTTTCCAGCTGACCAGACCCAACTGGACCTGGCCTGGCTCCCTCTAAGGCCACTGTGGGAGTGAGTTGTGACCCTTCAAGTGCTGCCCCTCATGTCCTGGACCCATAGCTGGAGCCAGAGTGTACTGCTCCTTGCTCAACTGAAGGTTTCACCTGACCCTACGCAGTGTGACGCAGACCTACGCAGGCCTTCGCATTTCAGCACCTCACAGCTCCTACTGTGGCTTCACTGGATCTGACGCAGCATAATGCATACTGATGCAGGGCCTCGCTTTGCAGGGCTTTGCAGCTCATGATCGTTGGCTTGATCGGATATAATGCAGCATGATGCAAACCGATGCAAGGTCTCGCATTCCAACACTGCAGCTCCTGATCGACGGCCGAATGGACCCAACATAGCACGACGTAGAGCTTAGCATCGCAGTACCATGCAGGCCCTGTACCAAGAACATAAGGTACAACTCCAAGTGGGCCACACTCGGTCCTGTCTCCAGCCCATGCTCAATTGTGGGTGGCTTGAGCTTGTGACTTTGTCTTGGTGTTGCACAACCAGTTACCCGCAGTGTTTTTGGTGCCATTTAACCTTAAACTTTAAAAACTCATAACTCCGTTTCTACTGATTGTATTTTTGTTGTTTTGGTGTCATTTTATTCAGTAAAAAGAGTACTTTTTATTTCGAAATTGGTTTGGGATTTGTCTTGTGTTTTGTTTTCGCTTTATTACTGTTTGAGTGATGCTTAAATACTTTACAAATTACCTCTAAACTAAGCTTGACTACTTTGTGCCAAGCTACCAGAGGGTCAAGCACAGGTTTATTTAGTGACTTTTGTGGGTCATTCTGATAAGGATTGTGTTTATTATTTGAGTGGGGCTCTCACCCCCTTCAAATAAAAAAACAATTTCTGACAGGCAGCTTCTACCAGCTGGGATGTGTCATCAATAATAAAGGTTCCAGCAGTCAAGGCATAGACTGCAGATTAGCACCGAGCATGCCAACAAAGAAAGACTTGCAAACGAGTTTCAAATGCTCTGATATATGTACAAGAACAAAGGTCAGAACTGTACAAGTGACGTTTTCCCTGTAACACAGTATGGATGCAAAGGTGTTACAATGAAGAAACAGTACAGGAAGAGCTTAGATGCCTTGGAATTGACTTCAAAGAATACCATAGACAGCCAGAAAAACAAACTGAAGTATCCTTGAACAAGTCTGAAATTTTACTCTGTGTACAGATTACCAGATTGAAGTTATCATACTTTGGACACATAATGTGAAGACTCAGTTCCTAGAAAAAGTCAAAGGAAGAAGAGACTGCCAATAGCAAGGTGGATGGACTCAATTGCAGCAGCAATGAAGGCACCATTGAAGAAGCCTGAAGATCTAAACAGAAGACAGGACATTGTGGACACAGTCTACCTGTAAAGTTCCCAGGAGTCAACATCAATTCAATGGAACCAAAGAAGATAATATTACCCCAGACCAGTGTCTGTAAATTAATTGCTTTTGTATACACTTTCAGGCAGTTGTTTGTCAGAAATGTCATGGCCAAAATATCAAAGCCTAAGGGCCCGATTCACAGAACTAACTTAAGACAAAATCCTAAACTTACTACCATTTTGGTATTCACCGAAGGCACTTACTCATTTTGGTATTCACAGAAGGCACTTACTCATTTCGGTATTCACAGAAGTTAGGAGTCCTAACTTTAGGACTCCTAAATGCCTTCTGTGAATACCGAAAGTCTTAAAATTAGGATTTTTCTCAGTTTAGTAGTAGTATAGTTAGGACTCCTAACTTTAGGACTCCTAAATGCCTTCTGTGAATACCGAAAGTCTTAAAATTAGGATTTTTCTCAATTTAGTAGTCCTAAGTTTAGGACTCCTAACTTTAGGACTCCTAAATGCCTTCTGTGAATACCGAAAGTCTTAAAATTAGGATTTTTCTCAATTTAGTAGTCCTAAATTTAGGACTCCTAACTTTAGGACTCCTAAATGCCTTCTGTGAATACCGAAAGCCTTAAAATTAGGATTTTTCTCAGTTTAGTAGTAGTATAGTTAGGACTCCTAACTTTAGGACTCCTAAATGCCTTCTGTGAATACCGAAAGTCTTAAAATTAGGATTTTTCTCAATTTAGTAGTCCTAAATTTAGATTTAGGACTACTAAATTGAGAAAAATCCTAATTTTAAGACTTTCGGTATTCACAGAAGGCATTTAGGAGTCCTAAAGTTAGGAGTCCTAACTATACTACTACTAAACTGAGAAAAATCCTAATTTTAAGGCTTTCGGTATTCACAGAAGGCATTTAGGAGTCCTAAAGTTAGGACTCCTAACTTCTGTGAATACCGAAATGAGTAAGTGCGTTCTGTGAATACCAAAATGAGTAAGTGCCTTCTGTGAATACCAAAATGGTAGTAAGTTTAGGATTTTGTCTTAAGTTAGTTCTGTGAATCGGGCCCTGAGTGTTTGAAGGAAGTGACCCGATTATGGTCACTTGGGTCACTACTGGCCATCTCTCAGCCTTCCACACCAAATGAAGAGTCGGTCAGTCAGTAGAGAATACAAAGAAATAACTGTTTCTTAGATACACTCAGAGCGGAGCCCATTCTGCCCAGTCGCTAGGAGTGCTGCAGAGGGACTGAAATCAACAAGCATAAAATACATTATGTACATTTCGTAACTGGGCTAAAACACGCCCACAGTGGAATTTTCCAGGCAGGTGCTGCTAAGCAATGGAATACAGAGAGAAAAACAATCTCAGTGCTCATATCTTACACAAAGTTGCAAAGTCCAAGGTTGTTCCAGTCGGGCCCGTCATCAGACAAGTGGGAGAAGGCCTTTATCTAGTGAGAAAGGTATGTGCTAATAAGAACAATCTATTCATTAGTGAAGCAAAACCCAACCTTAGAGAAATTAAGCCCAGCACAGGCCTTTTCTCCGAAATAGCAAAGGATTAGTTTCAATCATGATTCAAAATGGCGCCTAAATAGAAAATGGTGTCGCAAATGTTAACTTACATAGGATAATGCGTAAACTGAAACATTGCTATTCTAACAGACCCTCCTTTTAGCATGAGCTAAAACATTTTCCACAGCAGCAAGAAAAGTATGAACTCAGGAAAACAAAAGACCATGAGTATAACTCCTTATGAACATTCCATATTCTCAGTATAGGGAAGGGAGACTGTAAGGAGGGAAGAATTCTCGAAAATGCCCTCATCTATCTGCTCTAGGTCGTCTATCTCTTTCTGCACCATAATTGCTGCATTGGTATCATGAATCGATATTTTCCTTTTAGGAGTGAGAAGGGTTGTGCAATAAGAGCAACAGAAGGGAAGGCACTGAATAAGGGCACAGCAAAGCACCAATATTACGATCAAGTAAATCACCTTTTCAAGAATCCAACCCAAACCACCAAAAAGAGACCAACTCCAATTTCCGCTTTCTATTCCCTTGACATTCTCAAGAATGTCTAATATGTGTTTAGTAATATTCTCTTCCATATTTTTGATCCCGACTACACACTGGTCTCCCACTACCACGCATACACCACCACTCTTGGCTAAGATGATATCAACCGCATATCTGGTTTGTTCCGAAATTATATGCATACTTTCTAACTGAGTACTGATGTTGCGTTAAGCAGCCACACTAGTGCTGGATAATATTTGTTAACTTGCACCCAAAATATTCTCTGGTTTTCTCACCCCGGGCCATAGAGGTACCACCCAAAGTGAAAATAGAAGAAAGGATGTATCCAAAGGTAATCCCATTACTATAGTTATTGACCTCTCTATCATTCACTCCCTCACAGAATTCTTTGGTCAAAGTCCTCTTAACCCAACGGACATTGGGCTTTGCATGTTTAAAGGGCACACCTAAGGGCAACAGCATCCCAAGGGCGACATTGTCAGTACCATTATGAACATTAGAATAAGTACCGTTAGACAAAAAATAAAACCCCGGGTGTGCATAAAACCAAATACTCCCTTCACTTCTGTAAATTGTGGTGGACGAGTATAAGTATAGTTCACAAGAGATAATGGGTATGCAATCCATAAACTAGTGACAGATTCGGTGGAGTAACAAGCGGTCCCTTCTCCCAAAAATCTCTTGTGTGTATCTAGAAACACATTGCTCGGGCTGTCCTTTTCTTTCTTGGTGGGGAAATAACTTTAACCTTAGCACGTAACAGCACATCCAAAACCCATGACACCCCACACAATATTATTAGCAACAAAACCACAAGAGCAACACATGTTATTTTTTTTTACTGGTCCACACCATATTATGCTGGGCAACAAGAATCACTGGCTGCTCTTCCTCAGCAACCATTCTACTAAAGGGATGCATAACAAATAATGAAATGGGGGCAAAATGCGAAAGAAATATACAAGTTCCCAGTGTCCTTCAGAGCCTCACTGGCACAGGCTCCTATTGTCCATCAATACGTTGGTGCTCTTGAGCACCGGTGTTGGAGCTTGCTCTGTTCTAAGCTAGTTTCCCACGTCGATCACGGTGGTATACCTCCACGGTTTACTTTGGTCTTCCCTATCTAATGTTCAAACAAATAAACTAAACTAAGCAGAAATACTTCGCCAAGCTTAATAAATCTCCGTTGGTACTATAACTCAGTACAACCTGTCTTACACAGTCCATCCCTAATCTCTTTTCTCCTTAGAAGCAATTTCCCTCAGCCGAGGGCGTAAATTGTACCTGGTAGCCCGACGAGGGCACGGGACGCCCCAGACATTTGCCGGGCATCCAAACACGACCTCATATGGTGACAATCCTGTTATAGAATGAGCTGTGGTTCTTGATGACAAAAGTGCTAATGGTAAAGCATCTGGCCACTGTAACCCTGTCGTCTCCTGAATGTTTGCCAGTTTCAGTTTGAGAGTACAATTGTACTTCTCAACCAGACCCGCTGACTGCGGAAGATTGGCAGCATGAAATTTCTGCTTCACATGAAAACCCTCCCAAATCAATTGATTTACTTTTGCAGTAAAATGACTTCCGTTGTCACTCCAGATCACTCGGGGCAAGCCAAAATGAGGAAAGAACTGCTTCAGCTTTGCTTGTAAGCTGAGACATAAGCCAGTAGCGGAAATGATAACCCTATACAAATCTAAATGCCTGTCAGTAGCCACCTACGGGGCGGGTGTATGGGGGCATCATAAAAGTACTCAGATACAAATTTTGGAAAATAAATTCCTAAAAGGATTATTAATGATCCCTATTAGTTCTCCTACATCTTTCTGTCACTCGGAAGTGGGGTTAGATTTTGTAGAAGATAGAATACAAATTGCCCCACTGATCCTCTGGGGGAAAGTTTGGACCTCAGAGGACTTATCATTTTCAAGGAGCATTCTTAGAAACTGTTTGACCCTTGAAAAGGCTCTTGCTATCCCCTGCCTTTGATATGTCAAAGATCATTTTAATAAGATTGGGCTAGGGCACTATTATGATAATCCCTATTGTATTGAATCCAATATGAAATTGATCATAAAAAATTAATATTATGCTGAACTGCTGAACTGATTAGTATGTCTAATCGAGATCAAGAAACACGAAATTGTGTAGACGGGCGCCTAAACCATCCGCAATTTTATTGATATTTCACTATCCATGTACAATCAAGTTTCCTCATGATTTGATTTCGCCTTTGGACATTGCATTTTCTTGTGGCTTTTCCCAAACAGGCAAGTTGGTGTGAGAGACTAATTCCCTTTCCGTGCAATAATTCAGCCCAACAAAGCACGATACACTTTGTGCTGTTTTGCAAGACTCTACAAGGACCCAAAGGCACGCTTTATCAAGCCTGTCATGAGCGAGATTCAACCCTGTTCTTACCAAGAGGGTTTTAACTATTTACGATCTTTATCTACTGCTCCTATTTGTATTGCTGTGCTTAACTTCATCCGAACTGCTTCATCAATTAGGAAACACTATGAATTGTAACAGGAATTTAAGTTTTAAATGATTTTATAGCTTTATTTATTTGGTATTAATGTGCTGAAAATTGATATAATTAATTAATTTTTATTAAATATGGAATTTGGGCAGGGGGAGTAAGAGCCATGTAGGAGGATATGTTTTGTGTTTTAAAGTTTTAAATCTTGAAGTCTATATATGTATTTTGTGTCAGATTTTTTGCATAAGTTTTTATGTATATCTAATTATTTTATGTATGTATGCACATTTTTATGATTCAAATGAATCGAATAAAGTTATTTGACTGACTGACTGAGTACCTTTGCAGTCATAATGGCTGTATTATCTTTAGTGGGATAAGCCTCAACCCATTTACTGAATGCACATACAACCACCAAAACATACCTAAGATTACTGCATCTCTCTAATTCAATGTAATCCATTTGAAGGACTTCAAAAAGACAAGTGGGTGGTGCAAAGTTACCGGGTGGTGTAGGGATACCCCTCCCAGGATTATGCCTCATGCATACCATGCAGTACTTTATGAAGTGTGCAGCTGTCTTAGAGATGTTATCATTCTGCCATACAGGGTCTAACAATTTACAAATGCCTTTTGCACTAATATGATCTGGACAGTGGGCATCGTAACCACAGGAAGAACATATAGATCTGGTAACATCCATCTCTGTTTTCCTGATTTATCAATCCAACATCCTTCCTCATTCAACTGTGCTGTACTTTCCTGCAACACCGCTAATTCTTCTATCGTGGCTTCACTCTGTATTTCCTTTACACTTTAAAGGCTATCTTCAAACATGACAGCCTCAGGAACCCACCTAGCTGTACCTGCTACAAACATTCTTTTCATCTTTGTCCGGGCCATTTCCTTAGCCATCTGATCAGCAAAAGCATTTCCCCTACCTACATAACCAGTAACCTTCCTATGGGCACAACCCTTTACTATTGCCAATTTCTTGGGGAGTGTCAGAGCAGACAAAAGCCTCAATATGAGGTGTGCATGCTGGATTATGGTGCCATTGGAAGTATGGAACCCTCTCTCAGCCCAAGTCGCCCAAAATTATGCACGACCCCAAAGGTATACTGGCTGTCAGTTTAGAAATTGACAACCAGACCCTTACTCAATTCACAAGCTCGAATAAGGGCAGCTAACTCAGCAGCTTGAGCCGACTGATAGGGGACCCGTGATGTCTCTACCACCTTGCGCAGTGTGGTATTAGTGTAGGCTGCAGTCGTAGTGCCATCTGGTAACTTAAAACAAGAGCCATCGACATATAGTTTCCCTTGCGGGTCAGATAAGGGAACATCAGTCAGGTCTACCCATTCTTTCATCTCTTCTTCTGTTCAGAAGATACAATCATGTGTGTCAACTGCATCATTTTCAGAATGGAGAGGTAGTAATGTGGTTGGATTCAGAGTAGCACATCTTTTAATTGTAATATCTTTAGCAGACAATATCAATTCATAGCCAGTAAGATGTGCACTGGTGAGGTGCTGTGTCTTTGTCTTCTTCAAAAGCGTGTCCACATCATGGGGTACCATGACTGTGAGGCCAGTATCAGGTACGAGTCCAGCCGATTGTCTGATTGAAGTGGCCACAGCCGCGACCGCTCTTAGACAACTCGGGAGGGCTCTCGCACCTGGATCAAGCACAGTAGAGAAAAAAGTACACAGTTGTTGCTTATCCCCAAACTTTTGTGTTAGGACAGAAAGCGCGCAACCAGCCATCTCATGGACGTAAAGCACAAACGACTTGCCATAGTTAGGTATACCAAGCATGGGAGCCAAACAAAGCGCAGTTTTCAATTGCTCAAAAGACTGCTGACATTCAGGCGTCCAGGGCAAAGGCTCATGCACCTCTTTCGTTGTTAATACAAGCAAAGGTTTGATTTGTAGGGAGTAATTAGGTATCCACTGGTGACAGTAGGAAGTGATACCTATAAAAGCGCGCACATCTTTTTGAGCTTGTGAAATGGGCATTTTAACAATGGTACTAATATGCTCAGGGATCAACCTCCTATCATCCTTCAACAGTAGGTGACCTAAATAAGTGACCTCCTGTCGACAATACTGGAATTTTGAAAGAGAAACTTTATGTCCATGATGGACTAAATGCAGCAACAGTTTAACTGTACTGTCTTTACAACCTTGTTCTGTGTCAGAAGCGATGAGTAAGCCGTTGACATACTGCACCAATACATTCCCTGAGGGAAGCGAAAGGGAATCCAACTGACTCTTTAAAGCTTGACTATAAATAGTCAGACTCTCTGAGCAGCTCGACAGAACTTGAAAGTTCCTACCAGCTAGGGTGAACCCAAACAGATATCTACTATCTGGATGAATAGGAATACTAAAGAATGCATTTTTCAAATCAATAGCAGAAAAGAATTTAGCAGTAGAAGGAATCATTGTCAAAATCGTGGTAATATCAGGAACCACCGGAAACTGGGGAACCACAATTTTGTTAACTATGCGCAAGTCAATCACAAAACGATAAACATCCTCCTGATCATCAGAGGAACCTGAGGATATCCGTTTAGGAATCGGAAGAATAGGACTATTACAAACATTGGCAGAAGTCTCTTCAACTACTCTTTTTTGTATCAAATCCTGAATAATCTGTAGAAGGGCTCGTTCTCCCGCCTGAGGTATCTTATACTGAGGAATACGAGGCAAAATAAAATTGTCTTTGACCTGTATTGAAACTGGTGGTATATGCACCAATCCCACATCTGTATCACCTGTTCCCCATAGTGTGGGTGGCACATATGCGAATTCAATAGGGAGGACTGCATCCTGAAACAAACACTGTTTAGCAACCACATCAGGGGCCATCGTCATATAAACAACTGGCGGGGGACAATAAATAGTAGCATGCAATTTCTTCAACAAATCTAAATCCATAAAATTTTCACCACAATTGGACATCAACAAAAGCAGGGAATCCACAGTAAAAGGAACAACAGTCAATGCTAGGGGTCGTGAAATGGGGCTTACAACCGGTACACCTGAAAACCTACCAAAACATTATTACGGCCAGACAGAGCCGTCCCAGGGACCAAATGTTGAGAAACAGAACTCTTTGTTTCACCTGTGTCCACCAAAAATTCCTTAGTCGAGCCTTGCAAATCCGCAGTGACATAAGGAACATGCTGATCTACAGGTATCGGAACTGATCCCTCACTCTGTCCCTGGCTATCCTAGCTGTAAGACATCCCTGTCACCTCATCCGTATCGTAATCATCATGATAACACTGTCCATCGCGAGGGTCATCAAAGTAATTGTTATCAGAACGACCCTGTGAGATCACAGCATTCTGAGCTCTATCGGTCCCACGACCTCGTCCACGAGAACCTCGCCCTCCAGGGACTGCAACCTTCTTCAAAATCACAGGACACTCGCTAAGCCAATGGCCCTCCTCCTTACAATAGGCCCACTGATTCGGCCCCAAAGGTGTCGTTGTCAGCTGCCTGCTGCTGCGCTGAAGCTGTCTAGAAGGACCACCGCGTCCTCTATTATTCCCCCTAAATGCTTGGTGTAACAGCACCTTCGTCTTCAACTCCTTATGTTTTTTAAAACGTTTTCTATTTCTCTTGCTGATCACAATGTTCATATTATTGAGCCATATTCAAAATAACAGAGGGGGAAGAGGTGGACCAAGTACTCTCAGATGCCTGCAAACGAGTCGCAATTTCAGGAAGCAGATTAGAAACAAATCCGTCAACAAACAACCGAACTCCTCCCTCAATAGACATATCCTGGCCACTATAATCCAAAAACGTATCCTCGAACCGGGTAAAGAAAACAGACACACTTTCATCCTTCTTCTGTCGACAAGCCGTCAACTTATCCCAACTCACCTTCTTCGGCGGAATAAGAGAATGCATGTATGTAATAATATGACCGGGCAAAGCAAGTATCTCGGCTTATCACCTGGCTTCCTCTCCTGATCCCATCCCTTAATCTGCTCCCAGGTGCCACACAACTCCGCAACATGATCTTGAGTATGAACCTGTCTCCAAATATCAACCAGAACAAGAAGACCAAAGACCATTTCAATATCATCAAGAGTCATTACAGTAGAAGAAGCAACTTCGATCAACTCTTTATATTAAGCAGTAGGATTTTTCCTAGGATCAGGCAAATGAACCCTAAGGGCCTAAACCTCACTTCTTTTCCATGGAGTATAAACCCATTGCTCCTGAAAACGGGCTGCTACAACCGGTCTAGTAATATTTCCATGCTGGTCCGTTATCGCAGGTATTTCTGGATGATATATAGGATGGACCTCCTGTATCGGAAACTGAGATGCCAACTTAGAACTATTCTCATACAACCTACCCCTGTAAGCAATTAAAGTTGTAAGATTTCCAAAAACATGATCTGGCTCCAAATCACTAACATATACACGATCTCTAACATCAAATAAAATTTGAGGTGCTTCTGTCCCAAAGCATTGCTGCCAAATACTAATCAACGTAGCGGACATATGCTTAAGGGCATGTTGCTATATAAAAGGCTCAAATTCTCGCATGACTTCCCAGACATCCTCCACACTATAGATTGCATTACGAGCCCACTGCGCAGCCTGATTAGCTATTACTTGTTTTTCTTCATCCCCCACCCCAGACCGCACTAAAGAGCCCATGAGCTCCTTAAATTTCGTCCAGTCTCTATCCACAAATCCACATGCTGGCGTCTCAAGACTCAAAGACGCTGGGGGATGAAAAACCATGGAAGGCAAAGCAAAAGAAGTGACAGGTAAAATTGTCGCTGGCGCTTGTGCCGGAGGAGAGAGAGTGGAGGATACAGGAATCGAGACAGTAGGTGTGCTAATAGTCACAGTTGCCAAAGATGGCGAAGACAAAGAAGGAGCAGGGGGTGCCGTGGCCAAGGCCGTCGAAACAACAGCTTTAGATGTGGGAACATTTGGAGAAGATACATCAGGCTGCTGTGATTGTAAGGGAACAGCGGGGTATATCCTCTGCAGGGCATATGAAGGCGGGGGTCGAGTGTCTAACAATTCCTCCACAAAAGTATCTGTTTCCTCTTGGGCCAAATAAGATTTATCAATATGCAACCGAAACCTTCTATCTTCACATTCAACTCCCCCCAGCAAAATAAAAAAACTGAGAGAGGCACGTAATCATCTTAAGAAAGTTAAACGTGAACTACGCAAAAACCAATGGAACCTGTTTTGGGTCAAACTACAGTATGATATTAAATCAAACAACTCTGCCAGGTTTTGGCGCACAATCAATAGTACATCTGGACGCTCTTCCAAAGTCGCTTCCTCGAGCATTCTCGAAATAGAGTGGGTTGAATATCTTTCTTCCCACTTCAATGACCAGGAATTGCGCACTAATGATCAATATCCCCCTTTCAGGGACACACTACTATAATCAGAGACTGTCTCAGAATCTCATCAGAACTCTTCAAACTCTTCAAAAAAGCTCGGCCACAAAATGACACCAATAAAAGTAATTCATTCGATCCAGAGCTGCGCTAATTTAGTGCTAGTTCAGAAGGGCGAAATTGAAAAAATAATAAAAAAGGGACGTCAGGATGGCGCGCCTGGCCCTGGGGGAATTCCTCAAGCTTTGTTCAAGGAAGATCCAACTTTTTGGGCTGCGAAACTAAGCCCCCTCTTCAACACATGTCTCCAAAACAACATCATACCGCCCTCCTGGCGTGGATCTATCCTTGCACCAATCTTTAAAGGCGGGGACAAAAAATCTCCTGGGAATTGCCGCCTCATTGCACTCATTGACAACGAAGCAAAGTATTTTGCGGGAGTGCTGCTAAACTCACTTAGGTCATGGGCTGTGGAAAACTCCATAATTCCCCCGAATCAAACAAGCTTTACAATAAACACCGGAACTTCAGTCAATCTCATGTCCCTCTCATGCCTAATTGACCAAGCTAAATTCTCCTCTTGTTCACTTTATATGGGGTTTATCGACTATCAGGCGGCCTTTGACAATGTCAACAGAAGCAAATTATGGCAGAAGCTGTCCAGTTTCAACATTCCAGAGGCCCTTCTAAGAGCCATACAACTCCTGCACCAGGATACATGGGTTAGAATTAAGATCGGGGACGGCTCAAGACTGTCTCGCCAGATTTCGACAGAAAAAGGCCTCAAACAGGGATGTGTCTTGGCCCCAATACTTTTCAATCTATTCCTAGCCGACCTTCCCGAAGTTCTCAATAAGGTCAACTCCCACGCTCCTAAATTATCCGGTTTGCCGCTGACAAACCTATTATATGCTGATGACGTGGTACTGTTAAGTAAAACAAAGATCGGAATGCAAAGACTTCTGGATGCTATTTCCGACTACTCCAACAATAATGAGCTTCGCATTAACAACAGGAAGACGAAAATTCTAGCGGTGCATTCAAGGAAAGCAAAGAAGCTGTCTTGGGCTCTGAATAACGAACGCATTGTCGAATCCAACTGCCAAAGGTACCTTGGTGTCACTTTTAACAACAACGGAAAATACAAATCCCAACTAGAAGAGCAAAAAAGGAAGGGCACGGCACTTGCCTTTGCAATCGGTCTAATTCAAAAGAAACTTCAAGGCCCTACTCTTGCACCCACACTTCAGGTGGCTCAGGCAAAAATCATTCCCACTCTAACTTATGGCAGTGAAGCCTTAAAAGGATTGGACAGTGACCATCTGGATAAAATAATCACTAATATCTACAGGTCCGTGTTTAAATTACCAAACCATACATCACCTGCACAAATCAGGTTGGAATTTGGCATCTGCAAACAACGACTGGCTAGAGCCATGTCCTTCCTCGTGTGCTGTCACAAGTTGAGGTTATCAAAGGAGGGAAGTTTAGGTTACCATTTGTGGGCCTGCATTGATAACAACTTATGGCGAGCAGGACACGAATATTGGTCAAAAGGCTTAAAAACTCTGTGCCTAAATGACCTCTGGATCCTGCATGCCAGTCAGAAGGAATTCAAAAGGCTAGCGAAAATCAGCACTAAACAATTATCAAGAGTGGAAGACAAAGCCAGCCTCGCAAAAAGAAGTCATGGGTGGATGACTCTTCAATCCTATGCCTTACTAATCCCACAGCCGTACCTTACCACATTGTTTAGTGCTCGGACGAAACTCAGTTTTTTAAAACTGAGACTGGGAGTCATCAATCTGTTGACACATCGGCCAAAATGGAAAAGAGAACATGGAAAAGTACAGTGCCGACTTTGTGGGTCTCCCAAAGAAGACATTATACACATCATATGCCTGTGTCCTCTACTATTGACAGAGCGACGGGCTTTACTCAAGCATCACTGGAATAGAAAGATGATTAGAAGCTGTAGAGCAGCAGTTTTGGCGTGTTTCGATCCTAGGAACACTAAATTAAATTGTGCCCTAGTAAGATTTATGGAGTGCGCTGCAAAAAAACATACTGAGCTGTCCAGAGTCTGCGACCCCCCATTGGAATAATGCTGCTAAATCCTCACTTGCTGCTTCTGGCTCCTTTGAATATGACTTTTTAAACTGAAGTTTTACCTTATTATCCATACATATCAACTTTTTATTGAATTATCGTCTTAAATTAACCTCGAATTTTAAATGTTTGTATTTGCAATGGTTTACTTTTAAATCACGCAATAAAGTTATATTTACATTAACTCCTGCCTCTTGCTTTTCTCTATTATATGCTACAGCTTTCTGGGTCAGTGTTTGCATCTTCCCCTTCAATACATATTTTTCCATCTTCAATCGTCTCTGTCTAGCTGCTTGCTCCCATGTTCTGAGGGAATCAAACGTAGACTGTCTACTTCATCTTTTAAATAACTGTTCCTGTAAAAACCCAATTTTTTGTTCATCAAAAGTGTCCGTCAACGGCCACTGTAACTCGGCATTGTCCCTCGTATATTTGTGCCGTAATGTACTAAACATAAGAGGGCCAAGACCATGCATCACATACATATCAAAAGCAGGGGTGCCTTCTGGAGGTGCTGGCTGAGGTTCTTCCAATCGAGCATCTGCAGAACAACAAGACAACAAAACGACAAAAGCTTACTGAGACCAGGCATTTTCAAAAAGAAAACAAATTTATTATTTTTGCCTGGCAAAGCAATTGCAGTACTTTTTATCAAAAACGGTCCTCAGACTGTACCAAACTCAAACCACACTGGTACCATATCCACAAAGAACCAAAACAAACTCACCTGACATGAGTATCACCAACAAACCAATTTTCCACTGCCGACTCTTCAGACCAAACGGTCAGATCCAAGGGTTCACTGTTCAGGACTCCAGTCGGGATGACCACTGGGTGAGGCATCGTCCGGCAGGACAGAAGGGGTAGCTGCGAGCATTGATACTCCTCGTGCAGGGATCCCTGAACCATCAGTCCGACCCGACGATGGCCTTGACCTCCCCTCCGTCTGCGGACGGGGATGGATCAATCACCCGAAGGAGTCCCTGTTTGGGCACAAACTGAAGGAAGTGGCCCGATTAGGGTTACACGGGTCACTAATGACCACCTTTCAGCCTTCCATACCAAATGAAGAGTCAGTCAGGCAGTAGAGAATACAAACCAATAACTGTTTATTAGATACACTCAGAGCGGAGCCCAGTCTGCCCAGTCGCTAGGAGTGCTGCAGAGGGACTGAAATTGATAAGCATAAAGATACATTATCTACATTTTGTATCTGGGCTAAAACACGCTCATTGTGGAATTTTCCAGGCAGGTGCTGCTAAGCAATGGAATATAGAGAGAAAAACATTCTCAGTGCTCATATCTCTCATATCTTACACAAAGTTGCAAAGTCCAAGGTTGTTCCAGTTGGGTCCGTAAATAGACAAGTGGGAGAAGGCCTTTATCTAGTGAGAAAGGTATGCGCTAACAAGAACAGTCTATTCATTAGTAAAGCGAAACCCAACCTTTGAAAAATGAAACCCAGCAGAGGCATTTTCTCAGAAACAGCAAACCTAATACTGAACTGCTTTCTCTATGCTTTAAGAGGGCCGAAGTACATAAAGCTATAGCGGCTGCCTCAGTGCGTAAAGCCCCAGGGACCGACGGGATACCGGTGGAACTTCATAAATCAGAACGAGGCACTTGGGCAAAGATTTTAACAAGGGTTTTTAATGCTGCTACAGTGGCTGGCCTGCCTCATTCATGGTCCACGGCAGTGATCTTACCTATCTTTAGAAACAGCGCCAGAGATGACCCAGCATGCTACCGCCCGATCTCGTTATTAGATTCATCAGCAAAAATAATGGGTAAGGTAATTTTAGATTGTTTAAGCAATTGGTTAGTAGAAAAGAATGTGCTATTGAATTTGCAATTTGGCTTGTATCACGGCTCCGGTTTTATTTACACTTTATATCAATAATCTAGGGGCCAGATTATCCGATACAAGCAAGGACTCTCCGAGAGTTGATTTAAAGTCTATCCCTGCCCTGCCCTTTTATATGCTGACTATGCAGTGCTACTTGCCAGGACATCAATTGGGTTAAATCGACTTGTAAATACTTTTATTGATTTTATGGTCTCACTGGACCAAGCGTGAGAAGCGAGCACTTTGCAAAGGTGGGGAGTTGTCCAACGTTGCTACATATCCATATTTGGGTGTACTATTTGATGAAAAGAGATCGTGGGGGGCTCAGCAAGCACTGAAGTAAAACACTCTAGTGAGAGCCGCAGGGGCAACACTGGACTTTGCTAGAAGATTAGATTATTGCCATTGTTGAAAGTTCACAATGAGAAATGTATTCCTATGACAACATATGGCAGTGAGGTTTGGGGCTATAAAGAGGTAAATAATCTGATTGGGGCAGAAAATACTTTTTTAAGGAAACTCTTAGCTGCTCCCTCAAGTATCCCTGAATTATGGTGCACGAAGATTTAAGGCAGGGTGACATCTCAGATTGTGTTGCAGTGACCCCGTTAATATGGTGGCTAAAAATCTGGTCTAGGCCCATGACTGCATGAATTTAAACAGGTCCGCAGACATTCTCTGGTTAAGTTATGCTTTACAAATATTGGTGGCGCTGTTAAATTAATAACAGGGTCCCCAACTGGCACTCCTTTGGGACGATGTCCCCGAAAATCTTGCTTTTTAAAAAAAAATTAAATAACTGTGTAGACTTCTCAATTTGACTGTCTCATGGTTTAATTCTTCTACATTGTTGCATCACAATGGTTCCATCAACATGGATTGTATCAGTGTTCATCTTTCCAATTTCTTTGTATCCGTGCGCTGGTAAATGTAGAGTCCATATGCATTTATGGGTTACAATTCCCTATGCATTTGGAACTATGCCCTTAATCAGGGGAAACCTTATAGCTGAAAAATGACATACATGATATTGAAATCCAAGAGAGTCTTTGACTCCACGAGTTAACTTAAATATTACATGCGAAAGTATGCTGTGCTGTGAAACGATAAAAAAAAAAAGTTTCAAGTGCAACGAGACCGTTTAGTACGCAAACTCAAAAAGGTACAAACAGAGTATGTGTAACAAAAGAACGTGGTGATTGCATGTAGGTTAAACGTGTTTGTGGAACTTATTGACACAAGTGAAAAATGTGCTCCCAGTGTTTAAACAATGTGAGTGAGCGACCCGATTTAACTGGGTGCGATAAACAAGATCTTAGGATATGATGAACAGTATTTGCCTGCTATGTGTAATACTCGGTGAAATCAGAAACAGTGGATCGAGGTGCCGGAGTGAAACACTATATAAATGCGCACTACACGTGTTTGTGCTCTGTGCCCGTGTAGATCAAAGAGTAAACCCTGTGTGTTCTCAGTACTCCATTTCTTACCGTGTTTGTACACATAGCAGGCAAACACAGTTAACCTACATGCAATCAACACGTTCTTTTTTTACACAGACTCTGTTTGTACCTTTTTGAGTTCGCGTACTAAACGGTCTCGTTGCACTTGAAACTTTTTTTTTTCTTATCGTTTCACAGCACAGCATACTTTCGCATGTAATATTTAGGTTAACTCATGGAGTCAAAGACTCTCTTGGATTTCAATATCATGTATCTCATTTTTCAGCTATAAGGTTTCCCCTGATTAAGGGCATAGTTCCAAATGCATAGGGAATTGTAACCCATAAGCATATGGACTCTACATTTACCAGTGCACGGATATAAAGAAATTGGAAAGATGAACACTGATACAATCCATGTTGATGGAACCATTGTGATGCAACAATGTAGAAGAATTAAACCATGAGACAGTCAAAATGAGAAGTCTACACAGTTATTGAATTTTTTTTAAAAAGGAAGAATTTCGTGGAGATCGTCCCAAAGGAGTGCCGGTTGAGGACACTGTTATTAATTTAACAGCGCCACCAATATTTGTTCATATTAACTCCCCAGGGTCAGCGGGAGACACCTACCAGCACCCAAACCAAAAAGTGAGCTCAGCTTAAAGCATACAGTGAATACCCTTCGCATAATAGAGTGTGTCACATGCCTTTTTCTACTTTAAATTATGTTTTACAACAGCTCACGGTATTGGGGCACCCAGAGCTTTTTAACCAACTAAGACAACTGCACCTCTGGGAGGTGAAAGCCATTAAAGGTCAATTTTTAACCAAGAGAAGGCTGGAAAGGGAAACATCTGAACTCATCAAACCCACAGTTAGACATTAGGGGCCCGATTCACAGAACTAACTTAGGACAAAATCCTAAACTTACTGCTTTTGGTATTCACAGAAGGCATTTAGTAGTAGTAAAGTTAGGATTTTGTCTTAAGTCTGTCTTAATTCTGTCTTAAGTCTGTCTTAAGTCTGTCCTAAGTTTGTCTTAAGTCTGTCTTAAGTCTGTCTTAAGTCTGTCGTAAGTCTGTCTTAAGTCCGTCCTAAGTTTGTCTTAAGTTTGTCTTAAGACTTTCTTAAGTCTGTCTTAAGTCTGTCTTAAGTCTTAAGTCTGTCTTAAGTCAAACTTAAGACAAAATCCTAACTTTACTACTACTAAATGCCTTCTGTGAATACCAAAAGTAGTAGGACAGACTTAAGACAGACTTAAGACAGACTTAAGACAGACTTAAGACAGACTTAGGACAGACTTAAGACAGACTTAAGACAAACTTAAGACAGACTTAAGATAGACTTAAGACAAACTTAAGATAAACTTAGGACAGACTTAAGACAGACTTAAGACAAAACCTAACTTTACTACTACTAAATGCCTTCTGTGAATACCAAAAGTAGTAAGTTTAGGATTTTGTCTTAAGTTGGTTCTGTGAATCGGGCCCTACATAATAATAAGCCCTGGGATTTTAGACAAACCTTTTTGGCCGTTTATCAATAATTTCCATCATTGTTTTCTTTTATCAAGATTCAGATTCAATTGCATTCACTGGCTTCTTACAGTACTACAGGGTTTTGCTATGGTAGGATCTCTAAAACCCTGTTCTTGTGATTACTTTTTTTTGTGGTTATTATAATGATCGACGGTTTAAGTACATTTTACCTCTTTTTAAAAACTGCCAATTTGCACAAGTAAGACCAGCCCTTATTTACTTGCAAATGCTTTCACCCCCTCTGATATGTTATGGGGTTGCCAGCATTTTAGTGGTCGCTGTACGTAGGAGGAATCAAATGGACCGCAAGCAGAAATGACCTGGGCTTTGCAGAGCTGAATGTTGAAATGTTTTCTAACGTATATGATGACCTTTTAATTCTGGTAGTGATATTATAATGCTTTTATTCTTGGTATTGATTAGGTTGGCAGCACAGGTTGTATCACATTACGTCATATGTACTTAAGGGCTAACTGACAGCTTTTTATGTTTCCTGCTTTTTACTACATATTTGTACTTGCTACTACTTGTGTACATCTACTTTTATGGTCATAATGTGGCCGAAGAAAGTTTTATTGACTTGACTTGACATAGTTTCGATCATGATTCAAAATGGCGTCTAAATAGAAAATGGTGTCACGAATACTAACTTACATAGGATAATGCATAAGCGGAAACATTGCTATTCTAACAGTATTGAGGACAAAAATATTGTGAAGGTAAGTGCACGTAGTTGAGTACAGATATACCATATCTCCACATCTACGTACATTGTTGATATGTATATGGCCGAGGTATATATATGTGAGTTAAGAATATAGAGCATCATTCCTGAACGCACTCCGCAGGTCCGAAGCTCCAGCCTGGAGGTTAAGCCAAGACAGTGTAATGTCTTGATGGGGGTTCTTATTATCTGAGACTCCTGTGGGGGACTGGAGTTGAGGAGTTGACAAAAAGCTAGATATTATGGGACATGGCCTCTTTAGAGATCATTAGAGGTTTGTTGAGCATTGGAGGTAAACAAGCACATTAATTATATTGCATAAAAGCCAATAACCTTGATTTATTCAAATTACACATATCCTTAACATGCGGTCATTACAATCAATAGGAAAAATGAAGGCGCATGATTTTCGATAAGGAGATCAGAGAACTTTTCGGCTGCAAGTGCCTCTGGTTTGTGGATTAAGCTGAATAATCTTTCCTGGTGTCTTTCTTAAAGGAGAGTGGGAATGCCTACAGGTCAGAGGAATGTGGGGTCACAATGACTGAAGGCGGGATTAATTTCTCCTGGCCTCGTGTCCAAATCCAGTCTGCTTTAATGAAACAGTTGGTTCCGTGATAATGAAGAGTAGCCTTCTTACTGCCCATCTAGGCCAGTTTTATTGACGCCTTTTGTTTTTAGGCTGTACATGTCCTGTTTACTCAGTCAGTATGATGAGGTGTTCATGGACATCTCAATTTAGACCTTGACCAAATCTGCATTTAGTCCAATATATTCTGGACTCGATACAAGTGGAGACAAGCAAAGGCAAATTTAAGTTTCAACTTTAACAAGCAGTTGCCTCTTAGTATTGGCTTTGCCAGCACTTTTTATGTTATCTATTTTTGTGCCAGGGCTAGAAGATACCAGGTCGCTGGCTTCCTTTTTTACACTACAGTGCACTTTAGTTTTGTATTTACATTTTACCATTCTAAAATGTTTCCAGCCATGTTGGGATGCTACAGTTAAAAGATCAAGACAAAATGGTTGTTGTTACATCACCAGCCATGGGAACGTATGCACCTTGACCCATACGCAAGCATGTGAGCTCAAGGCAGAAATCTTGGAATAGTTTTAATTCCAAGGTGGTTACCATGATCACATGTCTGCAAGTGTCACATTTCATGCATTGTGATGCACCATTTTAGGATAGAAAAATAAAAACACAAAAATAAAGTGTGTGGGAGCACAGAAAGGAAATAATAAACAGCTTGATGGCACTGACCCCTGGAGCCATGTAATGTAGTGCTCCATACATTTATTAATCAATATACTCACCTGTGTGATCAATGTTAATTTATGTGCTACCATATCATTCAAAATGGTAATAAGTGGCTTGTTTACCTGTAGCAGAAGTCACACTTATATAATCAAACTATAATCAATGCATTTGCTTATGTTAACTGTATTGACTTATCTACCAATTTTCTCTAAACGTTGGCCTGACTGTGACTGGGCCCTAGCCACTCTCACTGCTTCTTCATGAAATGCACTATAGGTTTCATGTCCCTCTTTCCTGTGCAGGTGTCTTATCATGGATCGTCAGTTAGAATAGACTTTTGTTTATGCTGAGAAATGTTAGAATAGAAAGCTCTAATTGAAACTTGACCATGGACATGCAGTGTGTGGGGATTAGAGAGAGCTTCCTGCACCAGGCATACCGGCCCTTTGCTACTTCCCAAGCCTGTGCACCTGTATGCTTTTTTGTTCGACAACGAGAACCTGTGGAAGTCTGGCCCATCCAGAGGAAGTTGGTGGAAAGAAGCTTCCAGAACTCTCTATTTCATATCATTTGTGTGTTCTTTAGAATAACTTAGCAGATCAATGTCCTGACTTCACTGAGGGAGGACCTTTCCTGAAGTCTGCTGATTTCCCCTACTCAAGGTGTTGAGCTTTATGCTTGAACATCTGTGCTTATTTAATCTGAACCTTAATTTGGTCCATCTGATGCTGACACCTTCCTCTTAGAATATCTCTTGCCACTTTCGATGTCTTACTTAGCTTAGGGAAGTTCCTTTATGGAACCAATTTATTTCCTGTTTTGTACGCTATATTTCATAAGATTCTGAATCTTCGTTTTCATAATATACAAATATAAATTGCATGACCAAACGGATATACTGTAATTGAAATGTGTTGCTGATGCTATCTTCTTTTATACTCTAAGTCGATAACAAAAGATCCATATAACCAGTGGTGACTTCAGTAGGACGACTATACTGAAGCTTTTAGATACAGAGAAGTTCACTGGATTACCCTGAGAAAAAAGAAAAAATATGACGTTAGACAGTGATGGGAGAGGGAGCAACAGATGAGTGGAGGGGGCTATGTGCACAAATAGAGGGTACTCAGGATAAAATAATAAATACAAATAAATTAATACCTATGTTTCTGTGGACTACTTTTTAGGGTGTTCGCATCTGCTAAATGCCAAGGGCTGATACAAATGCTAATGAACAACCCTCTTAACCAAGCACAACATCCCTTGAACGACTGTAGTCAGTGGCTGAAAGTGACTGTCCAAGAGCCTTCTGTACCTCTTTGTGTGTCTGTATATGTTGTGTGTTGTACGATGAGCTCTTGACAACAAGGTAAAGCTGTCAGTAGGTGAAAGCTAGAAAGTGACACTCGCAAGTCAGTGTCCTTGGACTAAATGATTGCCATATATTTTCAAACTTCTATTATAACAGAATCAGGGCATGAAGATCAGTGGCAATGTCCTTAGTAGTTCAGTCCACCTCTGAAGCCTGTTGGACTTTACTACCTAAATGTCAGCTATCTTTCAAGTCACCCTTAATGAGTCAACAAGACCATGAAAAATATAACTTCTAATTATTAGACACATCAATGTAGATGCTTTTGGAGCCCTCAACCCCAGCTCCTATCAATGCACTTCCACAGAAAGACATTTTTGTGGTCACATCTGTGGCAATTCTATTGATTCCAGAACCCTCTGGACATGTCACACTATGCCAAAACAGGACACACAGTCACTTGGTTTGTGAGTTAAGTCTCTCGAATGAATTGCCACCAAATCTCGCAATGGCAGATTGAATTTTAGACTTCTTTCGAAAGTTTTATAGTTCTCCAAGCCGCATCTCATTTGAAATGCCCACAAACTAAACCAATAAGTATCTCCAAACCTCCTTAATCATTGGCACTTTGGTGCAAATGGCGCTACTTCATGCAGGTCTTTGGGTTAATGCCAGAATGACCTCAGGCACCATATATGACTAAATACCCATTACACAGCTGCACTTGAAAATCTTTCTGCATCTTCAAGTCAGCCTCACTCCTCTTTGCACCAATCAGATGTGTTAACACCATTAGTTTGTTTTACTCATTCTTGGGATTTGCACTCAGAGAATGGAATGATATCTTAGAATAGATCCTTCATTTCCTTCATTCAGAAAAAGCCTGAAAGAACATCTCCTTTTGAAATGTAGATGATTATGCGACACCGTGATGTATAAATATGTTGACAGTACTCTGTACACTTCTTCCCTGTTAATACTGTGAACTTCCCCTCTACTCTGTCATTCTTCACTCCTTTTTTTCTTTTAGTCTTTTCTATCACCCATTCCCACTACTGAGCCATGCAAAAACTACATCTCTGATTGAAACGTAGACAAACCCCTCATCCTCATTAATTATCAAGACTCTTAAACCTGATGCCATCATCCCCGTACTTGTAGGTGGGCTTTTACTGCAAACAACAGATTCACCTCACTCGCTCATATTCTCAGGCACTGAGTTGCACTTCTAATAGAAGACCCATAGTTCTTCATAGTTATCTTACATTGAGTCCCCCCCCGCCCAGATGGAAACCTTTCTTGTATGAATAATCCATAATAGATACACACCCCATAATAACAGTGCCCCTCATCTGCAGACTTTGGAACCAAGATACATAGCTCAGACACTTATGCACCCTCAGGCCACTTAGTTTTATCTCCTCCGACAAACACAGACCTACAAGCAAGCCTCTCTTTCCATATAGCCATATAATCCATGTGTTTGGTTATCCACCATCACCTCAAATCGAGCACACAATCACCACACCCACCTCCCTTTCCTTTCACCAATCAACCAGGAGACTCTCAGGCATTGGTCCAGATGGGATTGGGGATACTAGCAAAGGCAAATATGTAGACAGCTAGAATGGCACATTCTGAGATGATGGTCAGTTTATTTATATCTCGCTACCTACGGACTGAACGTTCCCCATCTTCAGACAGGGGGCAAGGCAAGCAGTGCCAGTAGGAAGTGCCCCCTCAACAGGCTGCATATGGGTGCCAGTAACATGAAGTGAGGGACCTCTATGTTAGAATTACAAGTACTGTTCCAGTGCTTTCTGAAAGTATACCACCCCTCTGCCCATTCTATAGCGTGTTATTGGAGGGACAAAAGCTACTTTTGCTAGATCCTTACAAAAAAACCACCCCCAGGTCTGTATACAAACTTTGAAGCAAACCCCACCAACAAATTAAATTAGGTGGCTGCTAAAGTGAACAGCACATTCAATGGTGGCTCAGCATTCCGAATGGTTACTATTTTGACGTATTTTTTACTTTAATGATCCATCATGGCCGACTGCTTTGTCACTCAACATGGCTGACTGCCATGTCAGATCAGAAAATTGAAAATGAAACATTTAGGGCTTGATTTCGATGTCGTTCGGAAAGCATTCTTACCGAATCGGTTCCGGAATGCTTTCCGGATGACTTGGATCGGGGGAGTCTGACTGCGCGCTTTGGATGTATCTGGATGCTTCCAGATCCGATTCGGTCAGACTCCCACTGACTTTAATGGGAGCCTGTGTTCCGAACAAGAACACAGGCTCCCATCAAAGAAAGAGGTGGTTGTGAAAATCCTTGCACCCTGTGGTGGGCACCCCATGGTGCCTGCCACGCTGTGCATGGTTGAAAAGGGGGGTCGCTTGGATTCCCCCACAGGCCTGATTCGGAAGGCCCCGGATGAAGGGGGGCCTGCTATGGGCCACCAAAGACAGATTCCGGCAGCCGAACGGGTAAGGCTGTCCGAATCAGTCATCGAAACAGAGTCCATAGAGCTGTACAATTCGGCTCTGAAAAACACGACCTGTCCCAATGCCATTCAGAACCGATTTGGACAGCCCTACCAGTTTTCAGGCATCGTACTCAGTTGTTGGGAAGTGTCTACGATTCAGTCAGAAACAAGGGTTCCAGATCAGATTCGGCAAACACGAATCCGATTCAGAGCTCTGCCGAACGACATCAGAATAAACCCCTTAGTGTGCAGAGCACTTTAAAACAAAGAAAGTGGCCAGGTACCACTTAGCAGCAGCTGAGGCCTCTGGGAAAAAAATGGAGAAAAAAGTGGCGCGAGATGTGAATGGGCAGTGTTGACACATCTGTTATACCAAGAAGGGCCAATTTTCAAGATCAGTGAAAGGCAAAGTAGATTCAGAAACTCTGCCATGAAGAATTCCAACAAAGATATTCACTTGGTCTTTTCAAAGTATTAGATTTCATTGGTTAAATATAATTAACATTACAGTAGTAATATAATTAGTACAAATAGTACCCATCATCAGTAAACTAGTATGCTCACAGCACATAAATTGTATAGAGAAACAATATGAAAGCAAAATCAGCAGAACATAATAGCACAGCCGTTAGCCTGAGCAACAGAGTGTTCTGCGTGACAAGACCAAAGAGAGCTAAGTGAGTTTCTAAAAATGGCCTGTAAAGTGTGTTTGTAAAATGAAGTACTTGCCAATCAATGTCAGTCTACTTATAGGATTTTAAATAATAAAAACAATTGATGAATACAGCACTAAAAATAATTGTGAGACATTTAATACATAACATTTCATCATGAACAGGAACCAAATGTTATTTGAAAATAAAAACATTTTCTATTGTTATTCGTCTGACACATATCTTTAAAATATAAATACATTACACTATGATTTTGGGTGCAGCAATTCACTACGGTCACATAACTTTTCACTCAAAGGAAATTAACAACTTTGAGACATATTTAATTAATTAATTAATTAATTAATTTGCACAACATTTTATTGCAGGTACATTGCATTAACCCCTTGCGTGCGCACGACGTCTCCCGGCCGTCGTGCATTACGGTGGGCGTGTGCGCACGACGGCCGGGAGACGTCGTGTTCCCGAACGCCTTTTATTTCTCCCACACAGCGGGAGAAATAAACCCGCACGCAAGGGGTTAAACATAACAATATAACAACATTTACACTTCTACCAAAGTGCACTGCAGACCATGTCTTTATAATGTTACATCTCTTAGCCATGGTAGGACACAACAGACTAGCAAGCCAGTCAGTTTCAACTAATTCACAATACATTTCTATTTTACAAAGAAAGTAACACAAATACGTTTTTGTCATGTGAACTTAAGACTTACTGTGTTAGCAACTACAAAATGATGACATATACATTTCTAATTTGTTAATTAGCTTTCTTAACAGTGCACCAGAAAGAATTGGATCTGCGGGAGGAAGTAAAAGGGACATTAATGTACATAGAGAAAGTAAGGAAGGGCGAGGTCCCTCAGATTAATGGTTTTTAAATGTAAAAAGCAAAACATTAATGCCAATGAGTGTGTGTGGACAGCTTTTTATAGAAGCTCACATTCACATAATGTTGTGGGATGATACTAGTGCTGTTGGCCAATCCCTAAAGTCAGCTAAATCACAGTGCCCAAAAGTGCCTGTCCAAAAGCCAATAACTGTGGTTGTATGTATGTGTGGTCGTATGTATGTGTGTGTTCTTTATGGTGTTGTGTGTGATGTGTGCTGCGTGATGATGTGAGCTCCTTCCAGACAAGTAAATCTGTAGGCGAGACTAAAAAGGCAATATTGTTCCAATTTGTTATTCTGTTGAAAAAGTAATCTGCTAAACCAGAACTTTAAGAAAACAATGTATCAAAAAATTAACTTGATGACATGCGGTGGGTGGCCAACCGCCGTGTTAAATGGCTGCTTGCTGAAGCGGCTCCATGACCTGGGCCTTGCAATCCCAGACCATCCAGCTGTGTATTCAATCGCTCACATATAACTGGTTTGCATTGGGACACCGAAGGCGAGGGGAGACCATTGTCTCAATCGGGTGCTCAGAAACGCAGGCGACCTCACCCAAATGAACTGTGACCTGGAGTAAAGGAAAAGCCGTGGACTTACGTAGTGAGCCTGAACACCTCGAGGCTGAAGAGAACTAGAGACAGGCACAGAGGGTCAAAAAGCCGACACAGGGATCTAACGGTGGCATCCTGCCAGTGAGTAAGGGTGCTGAATAGTAAGACCCCCACTCCGCGTGGGACCCTAAAAACAGTTGCAAGCCACTTGAGAGGCCGGGAGCTGCGGCAGATCAGCAGAACCCTCCCAGAGCTGGAGAAGTAGTGGGACGCCTGAAGGGGCCTAGGGCCTACCAACACTGACTCCGGGGGCAGGGAGAAGGATAGAGGCATGGTCCTGGTGGCCCAAGAGACTCAGCACAGACTGAGGCCCACACATTCCAACAGGAACACCCAGAGCTACCGGAGGTGGTAGACCTGTGAAGGAGCCACATGCACGTAAGATGTAGAAAGCCGAGCAGAGTCGGAGAGGCGATGTAAAGCAACAAGCCGGAGAGCCACAGGCAACATTTGGCACATCACTAGAAAGGCGCCTGATGACCTGCTGCAATGACTGCAACTCTGCAGGTGTGAGGGTGCAGTGACCACACGAGAGGACTGGACCACCAGCTACGGGCTTTGAAGCACCTGGCACTACGACAACCCAACAGACGGCAATAAAGCCCAAACGCAGCCCCAAACTGCAGGTTGTGACCCATCCGTGACCCATGGAGAAAACCGCTGGGAAGACTCCATAGTAGGGGTGGGCAGAACTCACAGAGTTTTACTCTGCAGAATTTTGAGGAATTACCTAAAAACATTTTGAGATTCTGCAGAGTTGTGCAAGAGGCAGAATTCCAGTCCGTCACACTGCACGTGCTGAATTTTAGTGCTGGGAGCTTGTCCCATGCTGTAAAATCAATGCAAACAGCACCACGAGGTGCACCATAGGGTGTGTCTCCTTTCTGCAACTCTAGTGGATTTCCTACTCCAGCAACAGCTTTTGCATTGCGAATGGCAACTTCCTCAATGTGAGTGGTAACGACCTGCCGCTACTGCCCACATTGAGAAATCTCACTAAGATGCAGTCTAGCACAACACGACAATTGCGTCTAGGATGACAGGAGGAAAAGGGGCACGTCCTCCCTACAAACCAAGTTGCACAAGTACACTCTCCCCAAAGATCTGATGCCGGGCCAAGCGATAGGGGGGATGAGAGATGCAAAAGAGAACCCACCACAAGAGGGGGAGATGCCCAAACTGAACGACAATATGGGGCCATTCAGAGGTCCGTGGATCCTTGGATTTGAAGATTGGCTCAGTCACCACAGAAATCATGCGGATCCAGGCAGATCTTCGCAAAATGGCAGGAAAAGTGAAGTAGGCGGAGGGCGCCACTGTGGCCCTCAGCAGGGAGACTAATATCTTGAGAAACCAAGAGGAGGAGCTGCAGGCCAAAGAGGCAGAGACAGAGGTGAGACCGGAAGACTATGAAGGCCAAGCGAGAAGGAACAACATTAGAGTAGTCGGAGGGCCGGAAAGGGCACTGATCTCTTCATGGAAGACCTGATCCTAAACAACCTTAAATCGTGAGGTCTGTCAAAAAATAATTCTGTTGAGCGTGCACACAGGGTACAAGAGGCCTACCAAGGCCAAGTGCAGCATCTCTCACCATCATTCCCTGCATCTTCAACCACAGAGACCATGACCCAATCCTGCAGGTTGCATGAATAGCCAACTTTTAAGATATGAAAAACGGACATAAGCTTCTCTCCAGATTTCACACTGAGGGTCCAGTGACTCTGTAGCAGTTTTGCAGACGTTAAAAATACACAGCATCAGCGAGATCCGAAATATTCATTGATATTCACACCCAAAATGAGAGTGGAGGTAGGAGGGAAAATGTGGTACTTCGAATCCCCAGAGGAGGCCTAACACTGGCTTCAGGGGTGGATGACAGTGCGGGAAATGAAAATGCACAATCGACCCTGACAGCAACGCCTGGGAGGAAGGGCCCAGACCATTGAAAGAAGAAGGAGAGGGACACCAGTGATCACTGCAGCCAAGAGATCCGCAAGTTAAGGTGACAGAGGAGACTGAGGGCTATTTGTTCAACGTCCCTGGGTGCCCCCAGAGGCAGCAGACATTTACCTGAAATTGGAACTATGACCAGGCATCGGAAGGCGGGAGGAATTGTATCACCATACATTACCGGACTGGCAATACGCTCACCAGCCTGGAAAACACTGAATTGGCAATGATGTACAGTAAGACATTGAAGGGATGGGGGGCGTGGGGCTCTAGAGAGGTGGTGAACACCAATCCTTGATAGAGTAGACTTAAGTTGGGGTGACAGATCCTCCGTAATGTTGGGGGGGGTGGGCAATACTAAGTCCACCATGCAGGGATGCGAGGAGGGGGGAGTTACAGAGGGAATGTTTTAACTTTCACTGTTGGTTCGCCGGGGTATCTGATGACACTGTCTATGCACACTGATGGGTGTGGTCTCCAGCTCCCCCATGGCAGGACCCCATGGCCTGCGAGCAATCTGTTTAGTCCTCTGTGGACTCAGGCTAGAGGTATGCCATTGGTGGAATGACAGGGGATACTGTAGTAAAGATTTTGTCCTGGAATGTCAATGGGCTCAGAGATAAAATTAAGAGAGGTGTGGTGCTCCAATATCTTAAACGCCAAGCGCCTGCCGTGGTGATTCTAGAGCAAATGCACATGCGCTAGATAAATGGGGGTTTAGGTTGGTGGCACATGCAGGGTATATGTCAGGCCGGAGGGGGGCTGGATTTATAATGAAGCAGTCGCTACTAATCATAATTAATCCAAAGCACGTAAATGGACCTGCAAGGGAGATATAGCACTCTATCTGAAACATGGGAGGATTGGAATGTTAATATTTGCTCAATCTATGTCATACGACACTTAAACAACTCCACCTTCTCTGACTACTGCTACACCTACCAGAGGGCATGATTCTCATTGGTGGGTGACTTCAACCTAGCGCTAAATGACGAGCACGACTGGTCGCCTCCCCAGACATGAGGGGCCGGCCACAGGCCACTTGCAGAATTTTTAAATTCCCTGGGGATGGAGTATCTTTGGCACGCACATAATCTGACTGAACAGCAATACACCTTCCACTCAGGAGCACGTGGGAGCCTGTTCCGAATAGACTACATCCTTACACAGCATCAGCACACACAATCTTACTCTGAGGTCTGACATCTAGCGATGGGGATAACGAACCACACACCAATATGGGCAAGATATGTCCTGAAGCGGAAGACTGTGGGTGGGATTGCTGGTACTTAAGGGTTGCAAGACAGCACAAAACACTACTTTAAAGAATCCTGCCTTTGGTTAAGTCGGCACAAACATTGTGGGTGGTCTATAAGACAGTGGTCAGAGGCCAGGCAATTTCCCTCATAGCGGGGGTTTAAAAAAGACAAAAGGAAAACATTTGAGGAACTTGAAAAGGAACTTATGTCTTACAAACGCATCTTCCCAGTACTAAATACCCCAGAAGCAAGACACACGTTGGTGCTAATGCAACAGGAATATCATGACTTGGTGACAGAGGCTGCATGGGCGATGCACAGTACGACACAATATCACCTCGACTAGGTAGGACATAAAACAAGTAAGCTCTTGGCGTGGCTTGATAAGAGAGATCAGACTAAACAGATGGGTGCTGGAGGTCAAGACAGAGGCAGGAAGGCTGGTGCAGGACATCAGCCGAACAGCTGAAATGTTTGCGGACCATTGTGCCAGCATATACTTCCCGGCAGTGACTACAATACAGAGGACACTCAGGCCTTCTTTCATGGAAAACGCCAGCCCAGCCTCTCAGCAACGGATAGAGAATTCCTAGAGGCAGACATTATGGAGTAGGAACTTCAGGGTGCTCTGAAGGAGCTTCAGTCAGGCAAGGTCATGGGACCTAATGGGATCCCATTCAAACTGTACAAGAGGATGGGCTCTAAGTTGGTCCCTTGTTCAATAAATATGTACAAAAATGTAGGAAAACAGGGGTGCTGTCACATGATCAAAGACTGGCCACCATTGTGATCAGCCATAAGGTTGTGAAGATTGTGCTTCCTACAGGCCGATATCGCTCCTCAATGCCCAAATTAAAATATTGGCTTAGCTATTAGCACTGTGCCTGGTCAAAGTGATTCAATCCCTGATCCATCCAGATCAATCACCATTTGTGCCCCACCGTAGTACTACTCATAATCTCCACCACCTTCATGGTGAGTTGGGGCAATCAGCCAACCTGAGGGAGCAAGCACTGATGCTGTCATTGGATGCCAACATGGCATTCAATACGGTGGAATGCCACTACATTTTTGCTGTACTGGCCAAACTGCGATTTGACCCTAACTTCAAACAATGGGTTTACTACATGGGCCCTATGGCACATGTTAGGGTGGACGGCAGTCGCTCTAGGAAATTCAAACTTCAGAGGGGTACCCGACACGGTTGCCCTCTATCCACATTAATCTTTGCCTTGGCTCTGTAGCCATTGGCTGTGAGGATCCGTCAGGACCCGTTGATGATGAGAATGCATTAGGAGGGCCAATGGGATGGCAAAATATCATTATATGCAGATGATGTGCTGCTCTTTGTGACCGACCCCAAACTGACCCTAGCCCCGCTGATGCAGAGTTGCCTGTTGTGAAGATGGGGTCGAGGGTGTGTCCCCCCAATTCCTCTACGCCCTACAAAACACCATTTAGAAATGGCGCTCAAATACTCGCGCAAACAATGTTAGGTTGCTCCTTTCTATAAATGGCCACTGTTGAGAACACGGACGAGCACACTTGAAAATGTCTTTGTGAGGGATTCAACCCGGGATCTTTCTTTTGATTTAGTAAGTTTGATGCCTCAACGCTCGTTCTCTCTTTTCCTTGCTTAAACCTTATTTACTTTATGCGCAACTGAGCTAGATGATTGTAATACAAGCACGTTGGTTACGGTGCTTGTATATTTCGATTTTCCATTTGAGTATGCAAAATGCCTGGTAAAGCCGATTCACGCACATTAATAGTGCCGTAAAAGCTGTCATTTCCCTGTCTAAACCTTGTTAACTTTATGTGCAATTGAGCTAGACTTTTGCAATACAAGTACATTGGTCATGCCGATTGTATATTACGATTCCCCGTTCGAGCATGTAAAATGCCCAGTAAAAGCCATCTCACGCACACTGATAGTGCCGTAAAAGTTGCCATCGTAGGCAGCTTCCTATGTCTCAGTGACATTCTGTTTAAAATCAATTTATTATCACATACTAGGTGGTTGTATTGAATGCCCGTTATGAGGTTTTGGTTGTATTACACTAAACATGTATATGTCGCATTGAAGGATAAACTGATACTCATCTGAGACTTCGTAATTATGTTCCCTTTGGGGTAGATAATGCAACTGTATTCAAACTGTTTACATTAGCATGTTCGTCTCAAAACCATTAAGCTAATTTTTGATTTCTCTTATATTTCTTATTTTGATTGCATCAATCTTTCCCATCCCCTTCCCTTACAGAAAATGACATACACTTGCTTTTAAATGCCTTGAAGAACTTTATGATGTAATACACAAGATTTTCGATTGAGACTAAGAAAGGTATTATATGTATGAAATATTTGATAAAGGTTGCCTTGTCTAAACTTTATCCTGCACAAAATTTCAGTGCATGCTCACATTGCGATAATCATTAGTGATTATTCTCATGATTCTGGTATTTATATCTTAATACATTTATAGTGTATAAATAGATTTTTATTTGAATTGTTTTTACAAAAATTTATAGTTACTCACAAACTTGCATGTTCCCTAGCCAGCACCTTCAAATTTCTACATAAGGGTTGTCCTATATATAGACTATAAAGGTCATCGACCGTTATATAATATATTTTCTTTGAGCTTTTTTAACCGCTTTTCGACTAGGCCTATCTCACTTTTTTCACACTTCTTTTTTGGTGATCTCTTTATGATTTTTGACATTTGATCTTTTTATTATTATGGTGTCTTCTCTCTCTTTTTTTGAACTTTTTGCTAATGGCACAATTTTCACCACTAATTATTTTACTATGGGGATCCCATTTCTTTTTATTCATAATCTTACAACTATATTTTTTACAGCCTTGAGAAAGCCCAGGTCGTACTGACCAGAGGGCGAAACACGTGTTGGCTGTTTGGTTACTGTATCATCATAAGAACCACATTTTATGAAAATAATAAAGACTTTAATCGAAATCATTATCGGCCAACTGTCTTTCTCAGGAAATATTGAATGAAAGAAACATTAGCAACACGTAAAGAGGAGAAAATACTCAAAACCTAAAACGCCCTACAAAACACCCCCTATGAAGTTCCCAAATTATACTTCAAGGCAATTGAGGATGAGGTTCAGTCATTGCACGCACTGGGGTGAAGGACTGACACATACAGCTCTATTCAAATTAACAGGGGTTTGGTACAATGGGGCATTGCAATGCCCAACATCCAGAAATACTATTGGACAGCACAGATCTCAATCAATCAATCACGGGTTTGTTAAGCGCGACTACTCATCTGTAAAGGTCTCAAGAAGCTGGGGTGTAGGGGAGGTGCAGGATCCTGTCCATCAAGGAGGATGTCTATCGAAGAGCCATGTTTTGAGGTCCCTCGTGAAGATGGGGAGTGATGTCATCTGTCTGAGGTGGAGCGGGAAGGCGTTCCAGGCTCTGGCTGTGAGGAAGGAGAAGGAGTGGCCTCCCAATCTGGACTTCCTGGTGCGGGGGACCACGGTGTGGGAGAGCTGGGCTGATCATAAGGTCCTTTGGGGTGTGTGGAATTTGTGGCGGCTGTTCAGGTGTGCTGGTCCGGTGTTGTGGAGGGCTTTGTGTGTGTGGGTGAGAATCTTGAAGGTGATTCTTGCCTCGATGGGGAGCCAGTGGAGCGTGCGCAGGTGCTGGGAGATGTGGCAGTGTCGTGGCAGGTTGAGGATTAGTATGGCGGCGGCATTCTGGATGTTTTGTAGCTTGCGGGTGAGGTTGTTGTTGATTCCGGTGTAGAGTGTGTTGCCGTAGTCAAGTCTGCTGGTGATGAGGGCGTGAGTGACGGTCTTTCTGTGTTCAAGGGGGATCCATTTGAAGGTCTTGCATAGGAGGCGGAGGGTGTGGAAGCAGGAGGATTCGACGGAGTTGATCTGGCGGTCCATTTTGAGTTCGGTGTCCAGGATGATTTCGAGGTTGCGTGTGTGGTCTGTGGGGGTGGGCGGGCTTCCGAGTGCAGGGGCCACCAGGTGTCATGTAGACAGCTGCTCTTCATCCATTTGCCGACTGCTTCCATGCCTACTTGAAAGTTGTGTTTGGCTATGATGGGTTGGTTGGCTAGGGAGAGGATGAGTTGGGTGTTGTCTGCGTATGAACCAATGTTGAGTTTGTGGCTTCTAACGATGGGGGCGAGCGGTGCCATGTAGACGTTGAACAGCGTGGGGTGAGGGAGGATCCTTGGGGGACTCCGCAGGTGGTCAGAGTAGGGAGGAAGGGAGGGAGTCTGACCCGCTGTGTTCTACCAGAGAGGAATGGGCGGATCCAGTCAAGTGCTTGTCCCGGATCCCTGCGTCGTGAAGTCTGTGTGTTAGGGTGCGGTGAGAGACTGTGTCGAAGGCTGCTAAGAGGTTGAGGAGGATGAGGGCAACTGTCTCTCCTCTGTCCAGGAGGGAGCGGATGTCGTCTGTTGCGGCGAGGAGGGCGGTTTCTGTGCTGTGGTTCTTTCTGAAGCTGGATTGGGATGAGTCGAGGATGTTGTGCTCTTCAATGAAGGTGGTGAGTTGGCTGTTGATGGCTTTCTCGATGACTTTCACTGGGAACGGAAGTAGGGAGATGGGTCTGTAATTCTTGAGGTCAGTGTGGTCTACAGAGGGTTTCTTCAGGAGTGGGTTGATCTTGGCGTGTTTCCAGTCATAAGGGAAGGAGGCGTCGCAAGGGAGAGGTTGATGGTGTGGCGAAGCATGGTGCGATGGTGTCGGCGCTGTTGAAGATGAGGTGTGGGCAAGGGTCCATGGGGGCTCTGGAGTGGATTGACTTCATCGTCTTCAGTGTGTCTTCAGTGGTGAGGGCTTTCCAGCGATCAATCTTTGGCTTCAAGGCATCGGGGTGGTGGGAGAGGGTTCTGTGTATTGGCTGTCTTCGTTGAAATTGTCGTAAATATTCTCGATTTTGTGGTGGAAGAAGGTGCTGAGATTGTCGCAGAGGACTCGTGAGGGAGGGATGTCTGTAGACTCCCTGATGGGTTGGGCAAACTCCTTGATGATGCTGAAGAGTTTTTTGCTGTTGTGCGCATGCGTGGAGATTCTGTCTTTGATCGTTTTCTTTCTTGTATTTCTGATGAGTTGGTGGTGTGTGTTGGTGGTGGCTCTTAAGTTGTTGTGGGCTTCTGTGGATTTGGAGTTCCTCCAGGCCTTTTCGAGGCTTCAGCATGTGCGTCTGGACTCTCGGAGTTCGGTGGTAAGCCAGCTGGCTTTCCTGGTGTGTGTTTTGTTGTTCTTGGGGCTATGGTGTTGGTGCAGTCGTAGATCCATCTGTGCAGGGATCGGGCTGCGGTGTTGGGGTCATCGTTGTCCGCGATGGTTAAGGTGGAGTTGCCAAGTGAGGAGGTGATCTGGTTGTCGGTGATTTTGGTCCAATTTCTTCGTGGGAGCAGGAGCTGGGTTCTGTGGATGGTGGGTGATCTGAGGGTGAAGTGGATGCAGCGATGGTCTGTCCACAGGAGTTTGGTGGTGCGGCTGAAAGTGGTGGAGTTTCCTGTTGTGAAGATGGGGTCGAGGGTGTGTCCTGCTGTGTGCATGGGTTCAGTTATGATCTGGAGGAGTCCTATATTGTGGAGGTTGTACAGGAGTGATGTGGTGTTGGGGTCTTGTTGGTTTTCGAGGTGGAAGTTGAGGTCTCCCAACAAAGTGCAGGTGATGGACGCGATGCCCTGCGGGGTGATGCTGTCCGCGATGGAGTTGGTGAATGGTCCGCAGGATCCAGGGGGTCAGTAGATGAGGGTTCCCTGGAGGGTGGTGGTAGGGCTGGCCTGTATCTTGAAGTGTAGGTGTTCCATCGGGTCTGTGGGTCCGTCAGGAACTGTGCTCAGCCGGAGGGTGGGTTTGTGGATGATGGCGATTCCCCTCCGGGCGGGTGGTGCAGTCCTTCGGGAGATCTTGTATCCTTGGGGAATGGCGATGGTGATGTCAGGTCCAGAGGTGGTGTTGGTCCAGGTTTCAGTGAAGAATGCGACGTCCAGGGTGGTGCTGTCGAGGAGGTCCCAAATTTTGGTGGCGTGTTTGTGGAGGGATCGGACGTTGAGGAGGATGCATTGCAGGGTCATTGGTGCGGTTGCATTCTTGCGGGTGGGTTGTGCTGGATCCGTGGTCTTGGCGGTGCTGCAGGAGTGGCGGCAGAGATGACAGCTGAAGGGTCCGTGGGTGTAGGCTGGTGATGCTAGATTGCAGTTGTTGTTGCGATCTGGGTTGAGTGCGTAGAGTGCTGCTGGGTTGTAGCGTCAGCGGTTCGGAGGTCCAGGTTTTCTGGCGCTGGTCACGTTTGGGACGCGGATGGGCGCAGACGGGCTTGCCTTTGACAAGCCCGTCTGCGCCCATCAGCACCAGCAGCCGCCATTAAGTAGGAGTCCGGGAGGGCTGGACAGCTGGGAGGGGAAACTGGCATCGGCTGGTCGAACTGGGGGGAGGGGCCGCGGGGGCAGCAGCGGTGGGAAAAACGGGCGGTAGGTGCATGGAAAAGGACCGAAAAACAGCGCAAAAGTAGGAAATGGAAAATGATAGAAAAGTGATAGAAAGAGAGTAAAAGGGTGAGAAAATAAAGGGTGAAAAATGAAAAACTAAGGTGAAAGGAGAGCATAAAGCAAGCAGAATAAACGGAGCGAGCGAAGGAGTGAGAGGTCCACTGGACCACCAGGATGAGGCACAGGTATAGCCTGCGGGCTGAGGAGGGCCTCGAACACCAACACTCAAGAATGCAGGGGCTGAGGAGGGCCTCACTTGATGGTGGAGCTGCAAGGGTAGGAGAGCAATTTCACTGACAGATCAGCACGGTTAACCACTGGGCCTTTCTCCACTGTCGGAACCAACATTCCGCATGGATAGGGCGGTGATGGGACACTGGGGTTATCAGAGGTCTTATCTGGAGACATTGGGCCATCAGACTGGCCGGACCCTACGCGGACAGTAGTGCAACTCTGGTGAAAGACCACAGCATTTCGGGGCTGGAAAAATAAGTTCACGCTGTCAACTCTGGAATGAGATAGATATACTGAAGCCACTATGGAGTCAGGGATGTATGACGTTACAACGCATGCTGTTACAACGCATGCTGTTACAACGAAAGTTTTACAACGCGAGTGCATTGACAACGCAGGACATTACAACGCAAGTCTTTACATCGACTTGCACTAGATGGCGTGCTAACATTAAAAAAGTGTAATTTACTATTCCAACTCCAGTCCACGTAACAGTAGGGAAGGTGTTGGGATAGTAAACTACACTATTTTTAATGTTAGCACGCCATCTAGTGCAAGTCGATGTAAAGACTTGCGTTGTAATGTCCTGCGTTGTCAATGCACTCGCGTTGTAACAGTTTCGTTGTAATGGTAGTGCGTTGTAAAGGTTGTTCCCCTGGAGTCAGCTGAGATTTGATAAGTGGGACCTTATAGGGATCTCCAGAGTGAAAGATATTTGGACTCGAGCGATATCATCCTCTGGACTGAGCTAAAGTGGGAGTACCAATTAGTGCCCTCTGAAGTTTGCTGATATCTGCAAATTAGACACACGCTCCGTGCAATCCTCCCAAGGGGACAGGCCTGCTAGAGTCCTCATGAGTATATGCCTCAGAAGACCACCTCACTGACATATAAAACTGACATATAAAACGTTTCTTAATCGTTCTCCAAACGTTCTAAAGCAATTAAGGGGAAAGTTGGTGCAAGACCTACGACGCTTCAATGATGGAGAGTGGGAGGAGGCCCTGGCTTCCTCAAGGAGATGGCCATATGCTCAGGATTCAGTTTAATTCAGGTTCGAATTCTGCATTTCTCCTATTATGCTTGAACAACCAGCTGATGAGACTGACTTGTGATGCGCAATGTCTGTTTGGCTACAGGCAGACAGGCACCTTCTTTCACATTCTCTGGGAATGCCTGGTGCTGCAGAAGTACTGGGTAGTGGTGGTCAAATGCCTGAGGATGGTGGGGGGGGCGAGGCATAAGAATATCAGCAAAACAATGTATAAAGAACACTTGGGGATAGACTGATGCTACCAGGGCACAAAGGATGTGGATGATGCTTGGTCTGGCAGTGGCAAAGAAAAACATTGCCAGGGCTCAGGGAGCTGGACAGACGCTCGATCTAGAGACATGAAAACGCGACTTGGACTGGTGCATGATGGCGGAACGGGTGTCTATGAGGGTAGAGGCTGCACCGGAAAGTGAGGGAAAATCTGGACTGGTTGGACTACCTATAGAGGCAATATATGTAAAAATGATGACCAGCAGTGGGAGGAGGGAACAGGTCAGAGGACAACAAACTGCATGAGGAGTGTGGGGGTTGGGGGGGACAGACGTGAAATGTTGGTGAAATGTTCTACTGTGTCAATTATGCAGACTGTATCTGTGTTTAAGTGCTTAGTAAAAAGATTTATGCAAACAAAATGAACTTGATGAAAAGTCAGGTTGATTAAAATATCTTAATTTAAGGCAGTGGCAAAACCGTTGATAGATGTAGTCCAGAATTCCCAGATCAGAGAGAAAAATGAAAGATTTAGAAGAGTTAGGAAATTTACGTTGAATTAAATAGAAAAAAATCACAAGAAGGTAATCTATTTATGAAGAAAGAGAGCTACCCAAAACAAGTGCCACATTCTTCTTCCAAAGTGACAATACCACATTTTTTGCTGGGACAAGAATGGCACACATAAACGTGTGCTTGTCCGACTAGCAGCTTGGAAATAATATAGACGGGTAACGGTGTGAATGAGACAACAGGTGTGGAGCAGGGATAAACACTGAGGTAAAAACTCAAGAACTGAAAAACCAAAAACGAAACAAACAAGGCCAGCTGGTGGAGGTGGGGGGTGCAGAGTGTAGGTGAAGGAGGATGATTGGGAATTTTGAAAACCTAACAGAAAAATAACAAGTGTTCTGGAGAGAGCAGAAGGAAACAGGATATTTGTAAGGAAGCGAGAAAAGAAATGGTGTAATTCACGGTCCCCCACTGTACAAACACCTTGGTGCGGATTATTAATTGGGCAAAGCGGTAATAGATGAGTGGGTACAATTCTGTAGAGAGCCATCCGGGCTCTCCACTACTTTGTTGCAGTTTGTTGCTGTGCACGCACTCTTCGGAGCGGGCTCGACAGGTGGAGATAAATAAACGGTGGAAGACCACTTGGGGTCTTCCCGCTAGAGTACTACTAAAGTGTGTGGGCGTGTAATTCTTATAGCGCTGCGTAGGCCTCGGATATCCTCAGGCCCTACCATGCTACATTGGCGACAAGGCTGGTCATACCCCGGTGCACCATCCCTGCCAGGCGAGGAGCGCACGGAGCCAACCCGCGACGCTCCGCTATCTGGAGAGCCTGTTCCTGCCACCTCTCACCGTGTAGAGCCGTCCGCGGCCTCTGCTGTGTCTCCTGTGCCCTCCGCTGCTGCTGCTGTTCTACCTCCTGCCCTGCCTCCAGCATCTCGACTCTGGCCGGCATAATTACCTGCCAGGTGTGAGGCTGCTGGGACGTCCTGCACCTGCCGGTGCTTCCCTGGACTGACAGGAGCATGCTCGAGCCAGCGGTGCATGTGTGAGGAGGATCGCCACAAGCCTGCACCAAGCCTGCAAGCAGTGAGTCAGCCGGCCCCGAAGGGAGCTCCCCCAGTGGTGTGCAGTGGAATTGCAGGCCTGCAGTGAGGAAGGCAGGGTGAGAAGCCTTCCACGTGGCCCGTGTCTCCCATCTGCTGCAGGGGAAACAGCACCGCCCAGCAACCATTCAGGGGTGGTCTGGGAACCCTACCCCACTGTCAGAACAACCTCAAAGGGAGACCCAAGGGACCTTGTGCAGCCCACAAAGGGAGAGCGCCAATAAGACCCCAGCACTGGCTAAAGTGAAAGACAGGGCAGTTTCAGTCAGTCCTACTGTCCACAGGGTGGCTGTACCACGTCAACCAGAGGAGTAGGCCCAGCGCATTGCGCATCACCAGGCTCATCCCACACGTGGGTACACGCCGGCACAGACCCTACATCCAGGACCCCCAGCGCTAGCACTGCGCCACCGCAACCGTGCCCAAGTGTGCCCCCACCATGAGCATGCCAGCTGCGCCAGGCACAGTGGGCCAACCGGCCGATGCGGACAATCCAACCAGGGGTGCCAACGCACCAACCCCGGGACATAGTCACACGGTTGTTCCCCCACTGCCACCATTTGACCCTGTCACGGCGGCCCCGTGATGCAAGGCATGGATTGGGCGTTTGAACCACTACTTCAACGGCACCAGAGAAACGGACGGTACGGTGAAGTGGTCGCTGCTTATAAACTACGGTGGCGCAGAGATCTACGATCTGTTCAAAACCCTGCCCAACACAGGTAACGATGACGACTATGAGGCAGCGGTCACCGCGCTCAACAGGCATTTTGACCTTCAACTTAACCATGACTTTGAGCGATTCAAGTTTAGACAGGCGTCGCAGTCGGAAACGGAGTCCATGGACATGTTTTATGCACGGTTGCGCAGGCTAGCCAGCACGTGCGCCTTCCTGGACCAAAGGGAGGAAATACGCAGCCAAGTCATCCAGGGGTGCCGCTCTGCACTGTTGCGAAAACTGATACTTCAGCAACCGGGGAACTCTCTGGACGAGATCCTTATCGTGGCCAGGTCTCATGAACTGTCAGACGTCCGGGCGGGTGAAATGAAGGCTGCTCTGCACAAGTCTGCTCCGGCGACACACGCCCCATGATATGAGCCCGTAAAAGAAGAAAGAGTCGAGGCGATACAACGGCACCCTGCCATGGCTCGCCAGACACCAAGGACGAGAACTGGTGGGGCATGTGGCAACTGCGGAGAAGACCACCCGGTGACGGCAGTGTGTGGGGCAAGGGGAAAGATGTGCTCCCACTGCGGGAAGATGAACCCCTTTGCAAGGGTGTGTCGAAGTAGCCAGTCCCGGCAAGCCCCTCCAAGGTCATGAGGTATGTCACAACACCTGTGCCAAGTCTCACTCAAAGACCCGCCATCGCGAGAAGATGACCAGCCACAGGAGCGCTGCCTCACCCTAGAAGACGAGGACGATGAAGTGTTTGCCATGTCTTTTGTTAGCAGGTCCGACAATCGCCAGAGGCCGCCACCAATGTGCTCTGTCCTAGTTGAAGGGTCCCCTGTCCGGGTGCTCATCGACACAGTCAACGTTATGGATTCGGAGCAGTATGACCATCTGTCACCACGGCCCCTGCTTGCACCCACCAAGGCTCAGATCGACACCTATGGAGGAACAGACCCGCTCCCCCTTCGAGGAGTCATTGAAGCCAAGATCGCCAGCGGAAAGTATGTCACAGTGGCTTGATTCCATGTCACGGAAGGGAGAAAAGGCACGCTACTCAGCTGCCACACGGCAGAGGATCTAGGCCTGGTCTTCTTTGCGAACCAGGTTCATGAGTCCCATGCCAAAGCCATCCTGAAGGAGTTCCCAGCACGATTCACTGGGCTTGGCAAGCTAAAAGGGAAATGGTTCAAGCTCCACATAGACACCACGGTAAGGCCTACCGCCATGAGGCACAGGAGAGTGCCGTTCAATCCCCGCCAGCAAGTGGAAGAAGAGCTGAAGAAGCTAGAAGACCTCAATGTCATTGAGGAGGTGTCCAGCTCAACCCCATGGGTGTCCCCGCTGGTCGTGGCTCCCAAGCCAAAGCAGCCCGGGGCCATCTGGCTCTGCGTGGACATGAGGCTCTTGAACCTGGCGGTCAAGAGGGAACACCACCTTACGCCCACAATGGACGACATCGTGGCGGATCTGAGTGGAGCCAAATGGTTTTCGAAGCTGAACCTAAACGCAGGGTACCACCATTAGGAGCGCGAACAAGAGAGCAGGTATAGCACCATGTTCTCAACTCACATTGGCCTCAGGAGGTACAAGAGACTGAGTTTTGGGGTGTCGTCGGCAGCCAAAACTTTCCAGAATGCCATCAGGGAAGTACTGTCAGGCTTGCTGGGTGTCATCAACCTGAGCGACGACATCCTGATGTTCTCGAACACCTTGGAAGAACATCACACTCACCTCCGGTACACCCTCCAGCGGCTCGATGATTGCGGTCTGACACTTCACAAAGCAAAGTGTTCATTCTACCAAAAGTCAGTTGACTTCTTCGGGTACGTCTTCACAAGGGAAGGACTGCAAGTGGACCCCAAGAAAGCCATGGCCATACGAGCAGCCAGCACTCCAAAGACCCCCACGGAGGTTCGCAGTTTCCTTGCCATGGCCACATACTGTGGCAGGTTCATCCCGAATCTGGCCTCCCTGTCAGAACCACTTCGCATCCTCACCCGCAGTGACCACAAGTGGGAATGCACCGTAGCTGCTAACACTGCATTCAACAACATCAAGGCCGCGCTCATGGATAAGACGGTGATGGCCTACTTCCACCCGGGCGGTGCACCGAGCTGGTTGTCCATGCCAGCCCAGTAGCCTTGGAGCAGTCCTCCTTAATGAGCATGGTCAAGAGACCTGGAGGCCCGTGGCGTACGCCAGCAGGGCACTATCGGACACTGAGACAAGGTACGCCCAAATCGAAAGGGAGGCACTGGCAATAAAATGGATATGCCAGCATTTTCACCTGTACTTGTACACACAAGGTTTCAAGTGATAACAGATCACAAGCCACTGCTCCCGCTATTCGCTGGGTCATCGAGACTGGCCCCTCGAAGAATAGAGAGATGGGCCGTGCAGCTACAGGCATACAATTTCAAAGTTGTCTTCCGTCCTGGTGCACACAATTCGGCGGGCTACCTCTTGAGACACCGTGACTCCCTGCTCCCTCGAAGTCCACCGGTGGATGTAGCATGCTCCGAAGCGTTTGTGAAAATGATCTCGCAGGAGGCATGCCCCACCGCCATGACGCTAGAGGAGATCGGCCAAGCGACGGAGGAAGACGAAACGCTGATCAGAGTGAAATCCACCCTGCTGAGAAACGGATGGCCACACTTCCTGGACGGGGCTCAGGCCCTCTGAGCCGAAGACAGCCACGCTCTGCAACAGATCTGGCAAGTTCGCCATGAACTAAGTGTGGGAGAACGGGGTATTGTTCTGAGGGGACATGTCATCATAATCCCAAAGAGTCTGCAACACCAGATCCTCCAGTTAGCACACGTCGGCCACCAAGGAATAGCGAAGACAAAGGCCTGACTGCGGAACAAGGTGTGGTTTCCAGCCATGGATGCCATGGTGGAAGACCTGGTGAGACAATGTCATGCTTGCACCATCACTGGTGGGGGCCCGGTGCCCGCGCCGGTAATTCCGGAAGAACCAAGCAAACTCCCATGGGCCAAGGTCAGTATTGACTTCGGGAGCTTCCCGGATGGTCGCACCATGTTAGTGGTGGTTGACTCATTCTCAAAATTCCCGATCCTGGAGATGGGGATGTCAACAGCGTTCGTGCATGTACGAAGAATCCTTGAGAAGACATTTGCACTCATGGGGTTACCCGATGAAATCAGTTCAGACAATGGACCTCCGTTCCAGGGCCGTGAGTTCCAGGAATACTTGGAGAGGAAGGCGATTCGCCACAGGAAGATCACCCCTCTGTGGTCACAAGCCAATGGGGAGGTGGAACATCTTATGCGGACACTCAACCGGGCCCTGCGCATTGCTGTCGATCAAGGGGCAGATGTAGAATCAGCACTTGACCAGTTCCTTGACGCCTACAGGCAGACGCCGCACAGCACGACCAAGTGTGCTCCTGCCCATCTGATTTTCAAAAGGCCCCTGAGGGACAGCATCCCAACTGACCCAAAATGGAAACCCCCGGAACGGGACAATAAAGCCGTCCAAGCGAGGAGACCATCAACGAGTCAAAAGGCGAGTGAAGCCCGCAGGGCAAGAGAGCCGCAGTTGAAAGTGGGGGACTGTGTCATGGTCAAGGACAGACACCCAGGTTGGAAGTTTAGAAAACTGTATGAACCGGAAGAATGGGTCATTGTTAAGATTCAAGGGACCATGGTCACTGCTCAGCGAGGGCAACTAGTTGTCACGAGGAATGTGTCCAGCTTCAAGAAGACGAGTGGGACAGGCATTGACCAGAAGAGCCAGGAGGTCTGGAGAACACCCCAAGCCTCACCCCCAGCGGCTCGCTGGGACCACTAGTCTCTTCACCAAGTTACCCGCAGGCAGAGAGTGGAGGGACTGTCCTTGAGGCCGGCGGATCCCGCCAAGGACATCTGACTGTTTCACCCCTGAAAACTCAGACGGATGCAGTGGCCATCTCCAGTACCCGGAACCAGAGGTATGGTCTCCGGCCAAACCCTGCTCCCAGCCAGCAGCTGAGAGACTTTGTGTGCAGATCCCCATAACCCTGAAGACTCCTTATAGACTGTGTCTAAAGAAAAGGAGGGATTGATTGATTGATTGATTGATTGATTGATTGATTGATTGATTGATTGATTGATTGATGTAGAGAGCCATCCGGGCTCTCCACTACTTTGTTGCTGTGCACGCACTCCTCGGGTAGGCTCGACCCAAGGAGATAAATAAATGGTGGAAGACCGCTCGGGGCCTTCCTGCCAGAGTACTGCCAAAGTGTGTGGGCATGTAATTCTTATAGCGCTGCGTAGGCCTCTGATATCCCCAGGCCCTGCCGCGCTACAAATTCCTCTCAATTACAAATGGCCTGCTGTTCCTACAAACAGATTTCTGAAGTGTGAGAGCTCGGGTCCAATTTTACTGGCCTGAAAACACAGCTAGTAAAATCACAGGTACCGCCCAGCTCCAACCCCTGCCCGATACCCTCCTATGTAATCAGGGGAGCATGGAACGCGTCCTCTGCTGACCCACAGCCCGCCCTGTCACCTCGCCCGCCACCTTGGCGTTCCTGCCCCAGTCCCTAACTCTCTTACCACTGCAGGTGGTAAGTGGGAGCTTTAACCACACGAAATTGTGAAGTCAATGCAGATTTTGACCCACAAAAATAAAGTCAGTATAGTTATTCCCCATTCTGTGAAGATTAACTCATAATAGCTGGATTTTGGTGTGGGCATGTCTGCCATCAATGTTATTTCTGCCACACAATGTCCCCGCAGCTAAATCTGTACCACTCGCAATCGAAGTCATAATGCTTATTTCATGAGAACCCATTTTTTTGTGCCACTTAATTGAGTCACGTGTTTAATCAGGTTTTTCAGGAGAACCCTTGCAGTCATGAAATTCCCATACATCATCACTATATCTGAAGGCCGCATCGGAGTAGACATCTACAAAGATTTTTGTCAGTCCAGTGGGAGTGAACTCGATATTTTGTAAACTGCTTCAACATGTTGTTTTTGTCACTAGTTGAAATTGTTTTTCTGTTGTCCACATTTTCCCTTTTCTGATGTTTCCTTGCTGATATTGTTCGCTAGATGAGTCATCTCTCTGTGCATAACTGCATGGCATTGAGCTAAATATAGAATCAGGAAACTGCAGAGGTTCGAGGATCCGACGTGATTGTGGACGCTTCGCAGTCTGAGGAAATGTACAAAAGAGGCTCGCGCTCATTCGGATCAAATCCAATCAGCCCTTTGGTTTGGTCCGGTTTTTTCTCAATAAAAAACCCAAGAATTCGTGCCAAACATGAAGCCATGAAACACTCACACGTTGCCTGGCCTATGATATATAATTAACAGCCTTGAAGCAAATGTCTCTAGTCTAAATACAAGTTAGAAGGACCATTATGTTTTCGGAAGAGAATTCTTACCCTGATTTTCTGTTGTTTCCCATCTTTGGGCCCGAGATATCGGAATGACTTCTCCTCGTGCATAAGCAGCACCTGACAGCTGCTTTCCTCTGCAGTGGAATTCTTCAGTCAGGGGACTACACTTAGAGGGCACCATGGACTGTGTTAACCTACGCTCACCAGGTACACTTTAAGATAGGCACATTTTTATTGAGCAGCATATTACCAACAGTTTGTTTTCGTTATAGTGGTTCATGCCGTCAGCACCGTGATTCTGCAGTGCTCTATTAATGAGTGTTCCTAGTGACTTGTGGTCTAATGGCTGTGTCATCAGGGCACGGCTCCTTTGTTGTGTTGCATGGCGCTAGTTGTCTGCGCCTTGCTCCCTGGAGCTGCACTGTGTCACCAGGGCACAGCACGCTCCTTTGTTGAGCTGCATGGCGCTGGTTGTCTACGCCTTGCTCCCTGGAGCTGCACTGTGTCACCAGAGCACGGCACGCTCCTTTGTTGTGCTGCATGGCGCTGGTTGTCTGCGCTTTGTTCCCTGGAGCTGCATTGTGTCAACAGGGCACGGCACATGGCACGGCTCCTTTGCTGTGCTGCATGGTGCTGGTTGTCTGCGCCTCGCTCCCTGGAGCTGCACTGTGTCATCAGGGCAAGGCAGGGCACGGCTCCTTTGCTGTGCTGCAGGGCGCTGGTTGTCTGCGCCTCCCTCTCTGGTGCGGCATTGTGTCATCAGGGTATGGCTCCTTTGTTGTGCTGCAGAGCCCTGATTGTCTGCGCCTCGCTCCCTGGAGCTGCATTGTGTCATCAGGGCACAGGTCCTTTGTTGTGTTGCAGGACGCTGGTTGTCTGCACCCCGCTCCCTGGAGCTGCACTGTGTCCTCAGGGCACAGGTCCTTTGTTGTGCTGCAGGACGCTGGTTGTCTGCACCTCGCTCCCTGGAGCTGCATTGTGTCATCGGGGCCCGGCTCCTTTGTTGTGTTGCAGGACGCTGGTTGTCTATGCTGGAGCAGAGTTTTCTGTTGAAAATTTATCGAGTTTTAAGCTCCAGTTTTGTTTATATGTTATGACTAAAATCACTGATTTTAAAACTACTAATTATTAGTTTTGTTAAGAGTCTTGACTAATCAACATTACTAATGAGAAGAGATTACACGTGGGAATGCATATATGTTGCTTAATAATAAATGTGCGGTTTATCTAAATAAGTATCGTAAAAGTGCTATTTGTTTTGTGTTTGTGCGTTTAAAATAACGTGTGCTAATGCTTTGTTGCATTGCAGAAGGCTAGATAAGTACATACACATAAGGGTATTAGTGGGGTTTTACACTGTACAATCATTATGATGTGGTAACGTTGTTTTGTGTTTCTTTTAATTAAGATGGTCCGTTTTGGCCTAAAACAAGATGGCTGCCATTTACAGCCTGCGCTCGAGTGATCGAATTTTGATGAGAGGCTTTGCTGAACATGGTCGAGAGTCACCTGACCACAGCTTCTGCCTGGGTGAAAGTTTTCCGTGAGGACAGCAGCTTTGGAAAGATTCCAACTGTCCTTGGATAAGGATAAAGCCACAATGAACAATGACCAGTCTGCGGTGGCTCTGCTAAGATATCAAGGAAGAGCATTTATGAAAGAAACATTTGCAAACTCGAGTTTCCTACTTCCGTCTTTTTATTTTTGTGATTTTTCCTGAGCGGAGGTTTTCTAAATGTAACCAAGAGACTTCCTTTCCTGCTCGCTCTGCTCAGTGGCTCAATGGATATCTGACATTTGTTTGTAACTTTTATTTGTAACTTTCTCTATAAATATGTTAGACTAGAGAGGGTCCGTGTTCCATTGCGCTCATTACTTCCATTGCGTTCCTTGCGGTTCATCGCGTTTTGGACTTCTTCCTGAACTTATGCTGGGGACGGCGGCTCGAGAGACTTTACCGAGAGGCCTGTCCTGACCCATTTAGCTAGAATAGGTAACTATGAGAATAACGATTTTGCTAATGATTGACTTTTCATTTGAATTAATTTTAGATAAACAAGCATTTGTTTGAATTCCAGTGTCGGGTGTTTATTCCTTGTCATTTATTGAGTTTCAAATGAATTTCTTATGTTTAAAATCATGACTCAAGGCAATGTCATTAAGGTCGCATTGACCTCATTGTAGATGCAGATTGGTTAGGTTTTCTCTCCTATATTCAGTGTGGATAGAGTAATAGTGTGAATTTAGTGTGATGGGCCCTAGCGTATGATGTGTGATTGCGCGTGTGACTGTAGATTTACTCTGTCCGTGGAAGCAGGGAGAATTTATCTGCGCCGATCTGCAGCATCTGTACCCCGCTCCCTGGAGCTGCATTGTGTCATTAGAGCACAGCTCCTTTGTTGTGATGCAGGGCGCTGGTTGTCTGCTTCTCGCTCCCTGGAGCTGCTCTGTGTCATCAGGGCACAGGTCCTTTGTTGTGCTGCAGGACGCTGGTTGTCTGCGCCTCACTCCCTGTAGCTGCATTGTGTCATTAGGGCACAGCTCCTTTGTTGTGCTGCAGGGCGCTGGTTGTCTGCGCTTCGCTCCCTGGAGCTGCATTGTGTCATTAGGGCACAGCTCCTTTGTTGTGCTGCAGGGCGATGGTTGTCTGCGCCTTGCTCCCTCGAGCTGCATAGTGTCATTAGGGCACAGCTCCTTTGTTGTGCTGCAGGGCACTTGTTGTCTGCGCCTTGCTCCCTGGAGCTGCATTGTGTCATTAGGGCAGGGCTCCTTTGTTGTGCTGCAGGGCAATGGTTGTCTTCGCTTCGTTCCCGGAGCTGCATTGTGTCATCGGAGCTTGGCTCCTTTGTTGTGCTGCAGGGCGCTGGTTTTCTGCCCCTCTCTCCCTGGCGCTGCACTGTGTCATTAGGGCACGGCCCTTTTGTTGTGCTGCAGGGCGCCGGTTGTCTGCGCCTCGCTCCCTCGAACTGCACTGTGTCATTAGGGCACAGCTCCTTTGTTGTGCTGCAGGGCGCTGGTTGTCTGCGCCTCACTCCCTTGAGCTGCACTGTGTCATCAGGGCACAGGTCCTTTGTTGTGCTGCAGGTCGCTGGTTGTCTGCGTCTCGCTCCCTGGCACTGCACTGTGTCATTAGGGCACGGCCCTTTTGTTGTGCTGCAGGGAGATGGTTGTCTGCACCTTGCTCCCTGGCGCTGCACTGTCTCATTAGTATTAAGTATTGATGGGGTCCCAGTTAGTGAGAAGTTGTTGTGTGGTTTGTTTTCACAACCACTATAGGGGACCTGGATATCTCCCTTCCTCTGCACACCCCATAATATATTAGAATGGCCCGGTTTAAGATGAGGCGAGTTGATCGGCAGGTTTGGGTATCAACATGCTTGTACCTTGCCGGTGTCCGTGACGCAGCACGCAGTCCTATTTCATATGTCCTTCCTTCTGAGGGGCGGGACGCTGTACGTAAGGAAGATCCCCTCCGCGTTTACGAACACAGTAGTGTTCGCGCGCTGTGAAATTGAGTCCTACGCCACGAGTGTAGGAGACAAGTGTAGATCCTTAGTGAAGGAGTGTGTATTTAGCCGGTAAGTTGATCACTCTTTAACCATCTCTGGTCCTACAGCCTGTACACGCTGTATGAATACACTGACAGGCTTCTTTGATTGTTGCAGGTTAGTGCTAGCGTTTTTCATTTGGGAGACCAGCTGGGATTCTTTTCCGAGAGGGGTACATTGGATGTTCTCCATACGCTGCCGGGAAGGTGAGCGAACCCCGTTATTTGTGTATATAGACAGTTTCTAGCCCGATGAGGACCGACTCCCTTAAAAATGCCCCTTTTTCACGTTGGTGTATTTATGTGGTTATTTTTATAGGTTGGGTCTCCCGAGCGTATCACACACGTTTCACGTGTGGGAGCATGGTGGTGCTTATGGCCACAGATATGTAAGTAGGATTTGACCTGCATATGATCGTGTGTTTGCACGGTGGTGGTCGTCGGTGTCCGGCACTTTTGGCCCTCTATCGTTTTTATTAAGAAAAGGGAGACCATGAACATGACCCGGATGTTACACAATTATGGGAGGGATTGTTGTTTATTGGAATTATTGACAGTGGTAGTTTGTTTTAATACCTCACGACACCTGGTGTTAGGACGTAGAGCTGGGAAGGTCTTTGGTGGCACCGTGTGGTACACGCCTTGGGCAGTCGATCAGTCTTACCGATGTACTCCGCACTGACCTGTGGATGAGAATAATGGTGCGTTATTGTATTTATTTTTAGTTATGTAGAACCCCTGTCCTGAAGAGGCTAACGAAGATAGGCTGAAACATGGTCACGTCGACAGACACTCAAAGGAGGAGCCATAGGATTTTCATTGATTTTGGAATTTTTACGTGTTACACCATTAGCTAGGCCAACTTGGAGCCTGACAGTGTTTCACGACTTGACTACCTCCAAGTGGATCTCCTACAAATTCTCTTCAGGGGGACACTATAACGAACTGAACTTTCTTTGGGTTATTGATTGTGAGATATATATTTATGTGATGTTGTTTATGTTATTTAATTTGCTATGTGATATATGTTTTGCATTTTCTCCTTGAATAGGCGCTTACCCAAGTGTGTGATCAATTGAGTTAGATTTGTTCAGTGGAATATAAATTATACCGGAGAGGGTAATTAAATGTGCTCTATCCATATTATTAGTTCAGTATTGATTCCTTGATACCGTTTTTGTTCAATACATGTATCTTTACCCAGGTATCCAAGGGTTATTTGGGTATACCCCTGTTGTTGTCCCCAGCACTGTGTCATTAGGGCACGGCCCTTTTGTTGTGCTGCAGGGAGATGGTTGTCTGCGCCTCGCTCCCTTGAGCTGCATTGTGTCATCAGGGCACAGGTCCTTTGTTGTGCTTCAGGGCGCTGGTTGTCTGCGCCTCGCTCCCTGGCGCTGCACTGTCTCTTTAGGGCATGGTTCTCCGTGTTTTGCCTTTTTCCCCAGGTTTTTTCCCCAGATAGATTTCGTGAGGTTAGATGTGCACAAATCTATTAAGTGAACATGGAAGTGAAATAATCATAACACAACTCTGAATTCCAATTCCTGCTGAAAGGGGCGTTTGCACAGGAATTTCAATGTAACTCTTTACTTGTAACCAGGTCCTTTGTTACACGTCCTGTCCAGGTCTGTAGGCCATGCTTATAAAATTAGGAAATTAAATGGGGGCACAAAACATAACGTAGGAATCCATTTATTCTGAGTCGGCTGATCCTGTACCCGGCCTAGAGGAGGAGAGAGAATTGATAGGGCCGGTTGAATGCTGGGCAGATCTTCCTGGTGTGAGTAGCTGACTGGCCAGATGGGTGGAGGGGGTATCTGCCGGGATGTGCTCGTGACAATGAGTTAGTCTGGAGGTTACAATGAGTTCTGGATGATGCATAGCACTCTGAGGGGTATCCCAGGGGGAGGCCATTGTCTCCGCAGGGATTCCTGTGACTGGGACACAATGACAGGAGGACCACAGCGGTCAGGAGGCCTATTCTGAGCCACTGGCAGGAGATACAGTGGGGTGGATCGATCCCCCTGAACCATCCCAAGGGCAGAATGGCCCCAGGCAGGAAGGTGGCACCGCACCGATAGATTATTGTGTGGGCAGACATTCAGGTTACCAGCATGGAGTGTGCTGGGCACTGGGGCAGCTCTCAGCTTTCTTTTCCTGGCCAGGTGCTGTCATAATTCTGGCAGTCTGATTGGCAAAAACCCAGAGGAGCAATTCCCCCAAAAGTATTAAAAGCGCATTCGTAAAAGTACTCCAACAAACGGGTGCAGTTTTCCTCCCTTTTGGTTTTCACAAACATTTCCAACCGTATGCCTGGAAAGCTGTGCCACGTGCAGGTTTCCACGAATACTGATGGAACGCCATGTGACACATTTCCAGGACTCCCATTTGTATTAAATATGTAATTCTATAGAACGTACAACTGTGCTCTGGAGAAATGGAGTCCCATGCACAAACGCTCGTTTGTTATCTTTTCTTTTGTTTTTCTCTCCGAGGAGAAATCATTATTCCCAAAGTGAAACCCTTTCAAGTTGAGAAGGTACCGGTTCCTCTTTTTTCCTATAAGGAAATTTGCTTCATCCCTTTCCCGCAGTAAATCTGTGACCCATAAATATGTGTTTCTTCTTCCATAAAACCTTTTCAACTGCCCCCGACCCACCAATAGTAGGAGCAGCTAAGACAGGAACCAGGAGGAAGTTGACTGTTGGGTCGGCTACTGCGCCGGTTTTAGGGCGATGACACAGGTGAAGCCGTACCTGGTGTTGATTAGAGTTGCTGTGTTTAGAAACAAGTGATTCGTTTGAAAGCACCTGTTGCAGAGTTCCTTGTGTGTCCAGCAGTTTTCAGGCAACAGTAAAAATGTCAAGAAAAATCTGTTGATTAATGTTTCTGCTGGAGATTAGAGTTTTATCTAGTATCAGTTTTGACTCATCATAGGATAGTGCAGAGGGTTAATAAAGTCATGTTTCCCCCCCTTATTCTTTCAGTATTCTAATGTTCTTAAAAAGGATTTGCTTGAGTAAAAATTCATTCTTATTAGTAAAGCCAACCCCAACCACTGTGTCCAGTTTTAAATACTGAGTTTGTGCCTGTCGAGACCAAATACTCTTAAAATATACTGCCTACTAGTATGGTTAACATGTGAGTCCTACATCTAGTAGTAAGTAGTAAACATCATTGTCTGATTTAAAATTGTCTATACCCTGATTTGCACATGTATGATTCTTTGTGAAAGTGCTCCGAAACCCAGCACTGGTATGAGTAGTGCTATAAAATAAATGGAACGCACGTGAAAGAGGGGCTATGGAGGGATGAGGGGCACTATTGGAGGGTTGCAGTGAGGTAATCCATCAAGAAAAAGATTATTGGTGGGCACCAAAAAAGATACTCGTACCGGGCGCCACATGGGCTAAAGCCGGCCCTGCCTGCTATCCCATAATGCATGTTTGTTGGAGCTACCAGCTGGAAAGCACAGCAGTGTGGTGCACATGTTCCCTGATGGGAGGAGGAACTGACCAAGTTTATAGTAAGGGGGGCCCAGTTGAGTTGAATAGTTGGCTTGGAAGTTTGAGTACAGGAGCTTCTGGAGGCATGGTATGTGGGAGACACCCAACTCTGCATGTTTGTGACAATAAAATACCATGTTGTTTTGTATTATGTGTGCATGTGTTATCTTCAGTCTGATTCTTGTAACTTTTTTGTGTATTATTGTGATGTGTGTACACAGGTGAGATATGAGTGGAAGGTAATGCCAGACAATGACAATGGTGCAAATGGGAAAGACCATGGGGCAGATTTACAAGCCCCTTGCAAGACATTTACGCCGCCGTTGCGTCACTTCTGTGACGCAGCGGTGGCGTAAACCATGCGCCATGTTGCGCCCTATTTACAACGTGACGCATCTAGGTAGATGCGTCACGTTGTAAAGCCCTGCGCTACATTAAACCTGCGTCAGGTTTAATGTATGCAGGGTGGGCGTTCCGTCGGAAAAAGCCTCGGAAAAGTGACGCAGTGAAATCTACAAGATTTCCCTGAGTCACTTTTCTGACGCTGCTGCGTCAAAACCCTGCGTCTGCTTGAAGCAGGCGTAAGGCATGACGCAGCATGTTAGGTATGGGGAGCCCCTGAGCATTGCTGGAGTTGTGTCGTGCTTGCGACACGACTCCAGCAATGTGCCGCCCTTATGCCATCAGATGCATCACGCATCTGTTTATCCTTGCGCCACGATGCGCTGCATTGTAAATGCGGCGCATCTGTGGTGGCGCAAGGGTAAACTTGCGTGACGCATCTTTCGTGGCGCATCCCTGCTGATTTGCAAGCATGCGCCAGGAAACATAAATCTGCCCCTAGATGTGCGTAGAGAACCATACAAATGTTACTGCACAAGTGTTTCAGGCTGATTTGTTATATTGCTTGTACGTGAGTGTTCAAGGACTTTGATTTTTCCAAGGCTGGCTGAGAATTGCAGATTGCACAAATTGGAGTAAACCGAGTCAGTAGACGAGGCTTCTCCAATGAGTAGCTTGTGAAATAATTGTTGCTCTCCAGTTGCCTGTGAATAGCTCTCCTGTGTGTGGAGCAGGCTCCTAAATTAGGAGCTGTGGTTTGGCTGAATTAATACTGTGGTTTGGTAGAATTAATATATGTATTAAAAAATTGAAAAGTGTGTATTTTATGTAAAAATGGGTGTATTTTCAGAGCCCATAATTACCAAAATAATTTTATTTAAATTTAAATGATAAATCATGCAGCATTGGAGACTTATTACTAATATTATTGGCTTGGTGCCAGGAGGCAATGCATTTGTTGCTGTCATGTATTACCCTTGTAGAAGCATTCCAGATTGACTAACCTTTTTTACATCACAGATGGAAGTCCTGCACTGAGGTGATCACGGTTGGTAATCTTGCTTACGGTGGCCTCTAATGTAATCTTGTCTGATGTGTATAACACTAAGAATATTAGTACCTCACTGTGATTTTAATTGAACATAAGTAGTTCTTGTTAGTGAAAAGGTTGGAGACCCCTGCAGTAGACAGTATCAAGGGGCCTACTGATTAGTGTCGAGAAAGGCAGTAACTTTGAGGAGGGCAAGAGAGAGAGAGCAGGGAGTATATGCCCAATTGCATGAGTCTTGTGGGGCACAGAGTAGAAGCCTCTCATCAGAAAGAGGAGCTACCCTCAGGGTGTGAGCTGGGATGGTCTGAATGGAAGCACTCCCAAGAAGGTGACATCCTGCCCCATGAGTAGGGTGAGGTTCTGGCCATTAGACGGCCGTAGCTGGTGTCATACAGGCTAACCATATAGATTGATATAGTGGGTCACAAAGGACTCATTCAAAACACAAATGAGTCATTATAATGGCAGATGAATTGACCACAGACCCAATCAACAAGTATGAGTCCAAACAAACTGAAATAACAAACTGTAATTAATAAAGAATAAACACATCTAGTTTTTTCAAAAAAGCAGTTTTTCTGCAATAAATGTGCAATGCTCTTATGTGATCACCCACTGAAATAGGTGACAAATAAATAAACAGTGAGTGTATAAAAAAGACACAAAAAGTTACTGTCAGTGTACAAGCTTACAATTCTAATGTCAAGGATGTTGTGCCTGGTCAGGACGTCTTAGAAATTAATAGAATGGCATCCTGCACAGTCGTCAGCATAGAAGCTGCTGAATGCTAACACTCTTGCATAGTAAAATACCCGTGGACGCTGAGCCTTGTAAACAGAACTGAAACTGATATATTTTCATTGGACGCATTGAGGAAACACTATGAGGATGGAAATGAGAAAGAGTCATATCTATTCTGAGTATGACTAAGCCTAGGCTCAGGAGGATTAAGAGATGCCTGCACTGGCGAGGAGTGAGGATATGCTGCCCCGAGTTTTGTGTTAGAGTAAGATCTATTTATGTGCAGAGAATCCCCAGTTGTAAAGATACACTAGTAAAATATATTTGTGAATAGCAAACAATCGTAAACTTACACACAAGTGTAAGTTTACCTTTGTGAACCAGACCCAAAGAAGGTGGAGCCTCCAAAAATAATCAAAACAGAAGCAGCAGCTCTCACAGGGAGTTGGCTTGAAGCCCAAAAAAGAGAAAGAGAGGAGGCACATCCAACCCAGTCTTTATGGAGACAGGAGAATAAAGTTGGTGAGCTAATTGAAGGTTTGGAATATGCTAGAATTTTGAAATTCCCACGGCCCCGTGATATTGTTCTGATTATGATGACTAGGTAAACACACATCACAAAATATTTAAAATTAGTTCACCATTCCAATTCAAATTATCAAATATCAAAGCATAAACAAGAAGCAATTTAGGAAAATGTGTTTAGAGACACATAATGGCTCTATCAAAGTGGTTGCAGCCAACAATGTAAATGACCTAATGCTTGCTTCAGCAGAATAGAATTCTGGAGGTCCACTGCCAATCTAAAGTAAAATACTCAATAACAATGCCTCACCTCAAACTTAGATTTAGACCCTTATTTATTAAATCTTTGCACGCTTAATTATGCAACACAAAAGAAAGCTGACCATTTTAAAGGCCCGCAGGTATCATGATAGCCTCAGTGGCGACTGGCACAGGTAAGAGCAGGGCAGGGTGGGGGGTTTGAAGTTGCAGACGACGGGATGGGTAATATTAAATAAAAAAAATAATTAAACCAATTACCTTGCGCTCGTGGCTTAGTCGGCGATGCCACACCGACTATGCCAGCTGAAAATTTGTGTTAAAGGTTCTATAAGGGATCAGGGTGGAGGTGCTCTGACACCATGTTTGAGAAATGGGGGTGTTAGGGTCACAAGTTATGTGTACAAAATTTATTTTTTAAATCTTGTGCGATATTCGCGCAGACATCGCGAATATTGGTGAAAATATAAAAAAAATTGTATTTGTACACACTTGCCGTTCAATGTCACACACTCATGTACGCACTCACAAACTCACTCAGACACTTATACACCCATTCACATACCCACTCGGACACTTATGCATCCAGTCACATACCCACTCAGATACTCATGCACCCACTTACATACCCATTCAGGTACTCATGTACCCACTTACAGACTCACTCAGAGAGTCACGCACCCATGTACAGACCCACTCAGAGACTCACACACCCACTTACACTTAGAGTCCCATTCATAGACTCATGCGCACAGTCACATACCTACTTTGAGACTCTTACACCCACTCACAGACCCACCTGGGCACTCATGCACCCACTCACAGACACATTCAGGGAGTCATGCACCCACTCACAGACCCAGTCAGAGACACATGCACCCACTCACAGACCTGAGGCACTCACGCAACCAGTTACAGTCACACTCAGAGACTCACGTTCCCACTCACAGATCTAATCAGACACTTAAGCACACTCACAGATCCATTCAGGCACTCTTGCACAAACTCACAGACGCACTCAGAGACTCATGCACCCACTCACAGACCCACTCAGATACTCACCCACCCACTGACTGAACCAATCAGACACTAAAATACCCACTCACAGACCCACTCAGACACTCAAGCAACCACTCACAGATAACCTCAGAGACTCATGTACCCACTCACAGGCCTAATCAGACACTCAAGCACGCACTCACAGATCCATTCAGGCACTCTTCTACCAACTCACAGATGCACTCAGAGACTCACATACCCACTCACAGACCCAGTAAGAGACTCACGCCAATTCACAGACCCACTAAGAGACTTGTGCACTTCCTCACAGACTCACCCAGAAACTCATGCACCTGCTTTCAGATGCCAGAAAGAGATTTATGCACCCAGTTCAGACCCATGGGGAGACTGAACTGGGGGGTTTGAAGTTGCAGACGACGGGATGGGTAATATTAAATAAAAAAATTAATTAAACCAATTACCTTGCGCTCGTGGCTTAGTCGGCGATGCCACACCGACTATGCTAGCTGAAAATTTGTGTTAAAGGTTATATAAGGGATCAGGGTGGAGGTACTCTGACGCCATGTTTGAGAAATGGGGGTGTTAGGGTCACAAGTTATGTGTACAAAATTTATTTTTTAAGTCTTGTGCGATATTCGCGCCGACATCGCGAATATTGGTGAAAATATAAAAAAAATTATATTTGTACACACTTGCCGGTCAATGTCACAGACTCATGTACGCACTCACAAACTCACTCAGACACTTATACACCCATTCACATACCCACTCGGACACTTATGCATCCAGTCACATACCCACTCAGATACTCATGCACCCACTTACATACCCATTCAGGTACTCATGCACCCACTTACAGACTCACTCAGAGAGTCACGCACCCATGTACAGACCCACTCAGAGACTCACACACCCACTTACACTTAGAGTCCCATTCATAGACTCATGCGCACAGTCACATACCTACTTTGAGACTCTTACACCCACTCACAGACCCACCTGGGCACTCATCCACCCACTCACAGACACATTCAGGGAGTCATGCACCCACTCACAGACCCAGTCAGAGACACATGCACCCACTCACAGACCAGAGGCACTCACACAACCAGTTACAGACACACTCAGAGACTCACGTTCCCACTCACAGATCTAATCAGACACTTAAGCACACTCACAGATCCATTCAGGCACTCTTGCACAAACTCACAGACCCACTCAGAGACTCATGCACCCACTCACAGACCCACTCAGATACTCACCCACCCACTGACTGAACCAATCAGACACTCAAATACCCACTCACAGACCCACTCAGACACTCAAGCAACCACTCACAGATAACCTCAGAGACTCATGTACCCACTCACAGGCCTAATCAGACACTCAAGCACGCACTCACAGATCCATTCAGGCACTCTTCTATCAACTCACAGATGCACTCAGAGACTCACATACCCACTCACAGACCCAGTAAGAGACTCACGCCAATTCACAGACCCACTAAGAGACTCATGCACTTCCTCACAGACTCACCCAGAAACTCATGCACCTGCTTTCAGATGCCAGAAAGAGATTTATGCACCCAGTTCAGACCCACGGGGAGACTTATGCACCCAGCTACATACTGACTAAAATAGTCATTTATCCATTTACATATTAAATTATAAACTCATGCAGCCAGTGACACACCCTATTTCTCCCCCACTTTGCAAATAATCCTTCTGGTGCACTGCTAGTTGGATGATGAGGTCCCCTTGGCAGATTAGGGTACTTGAGGGCGAACAACGCCTCCTGCTACCTCCAGTAAGTCCCACATAGCGGGATTGCTAAGAGGTCTTTGGACACCACGCCACCAATCTGCAAATGCACCTCCTGGTGCACTACTGGTTTGCGGATGAAGACCTCTTGGTCATTGAGGGACCTTGGGTACCAAGAAGCCCTCCTGGTACCTCTTGTAAGTCCTAAACAGCAGGATTCCTGAGAGCTGGTTGGAGGTCCCGCCCCCTTTTGCCACCACTCTGCAAATGCGACCACTACTTAAAAAGCCATGGAAATTTACTGAAAAAACCAAAGGCTGCCAGGGTTGTGTTTTGGGTGTGCCAGGGTTGTGTTTTGGGTGGGTGTAGGGGTTGTTCTGGGGTTGGGGAGGTCCCGTCCGAGGTTGTCCATGCCCACGCTTGGTCTGTTTTGGCTTGTCCCGCGCGGCTGCCCCGCGTGCCCTACCCGCTGATCCACTGCCCATTGCACGGCGTTCCCGATCCCCGAGAGGAATGTCGGCCCTAAAGGTGGTGACCCTTAATGTTCAGGGTCTGAATAACCCCGTGAAGCGCAGAGCGATCTTATCTTTGCTGGAGGGGACGCAGGCGGACATTTGCCTTTTGCAAGAGACCCACTTATTGTCCCGGGATTGCCATAGGCTGCGCTCTGCTAAGTTCCCTACCCAGTTCTTCTCCTCGGCAGCGAACAAGACGGCGGGGGTAGCCATTCTTCTAGCGAGCTCCTTTAGGGGGGAGGTCTTGTATAAGTGTGCTGAACAGAAGGGGAGGCTTCTGGCGTATCGCATGCGCTTAGGAGACATAGCGTTTACGGTCGGCTCCGTTTATAGCCCAAACGACCACCAAGAACGTTTCCTAGACTCCGTGTTGGTGGATGTCACTGCTTCTCCCGACCGCCACGTCATTTTGGGGGGAGACCTTAATATTGTCTTCGATTCTGTGATGGACAGATCGGCGCAGCGCTTCCCGCAGACGGGGGAACTGTCCCAGGCTGGGAAGGCCCGGATTGCGGAAATGGATTTACACGACCTTTGGCGCTCCATGCACCCCACGGATAGGAACTACTCTTACTTTTCACACGCACACCGCACCTACTCACGGCTGGACTACCTTCTGGTGAGCGGACCGATGCGTGCCGCTGCCACGGCGGCGGACATCGGGGTCCTGACCCTGTCTGACCATTCACCAGTCACCGGCGTTTTCCAGTGGCCGGCGGCCTCCCCCTCTCGGGGGGTGTGTTGCCTCCGGGATTCCCTTTTACACAAAAAGTCTGTAGTGCAGCGCATTGGAGAGGTCATACAGGACTACCTAACTCACAATAGCAACACCGACACTTCGCAGGCGACACAGTGGGCGGCATTGAAGGCAGTCCTCCGGGGGGAATTTATCTCTATCTCCGCAGCCGAAAATAGGGAGCGGCAACGGAAGAGGGACGAGCTGACCGTTCAGGTCCGGGAGCTTGAGCAGGTCCACCGCCGCACGGGGGCGCCCAGGGTGTGGAGGCAGTTGAAGGCTGCGAGGAAGCTCCTGTCGGCACTGGATCTTGATAGGGCGGAGTATGCCGCCCTGCGCTTGAAACATGCCTTCTACACTGGGGGGGACAAATGTGGCAAGCTCTTGGCACACCGGCTCCGGGTCATGCAGCAGCGTGGCGTCGTGAAGGAACTGGTGGGCACGGACGGGGTGGCCGTCTCCGGGGACGCAGAGGTAGCGGAATCTTTCCGCGGCTTCTACGAGGCGTTGTATGCTGAGGAGCCCTCCTCGCCACGGGATGCCACAGGCTACTTGGAGTCGGTGACCCTTCCGGTGCTGGATCCGGTTCAGGCGGACCACCTGGAGCGAGATATCCATGTTGAGGAAGTGATTTCCGCTATCGCGCGGCTGAAGCATGGTAAGGCCCCGGGCCCGGACGGGTACACGTCGTTGTTTTACAAGACTTTTTGCACGGCGGTGGCCCCTGTCCTTACTCGGCTATTTAATTCCTTTTCCAAACCGGGAGCCATCCCACCGGATCTCCTGAGGGCGACGGTCGCGGTAATCCCGAAACCTGGGAAGGACCGGGCCCTCTGCGGTTCATATCGACCCATCTCGCTTTTAAATGTCGACCTCAAGTTGTATACAGGGATTCTAGCGTCCCGGCTGGCTCCGCACCTCCCCGGATTGGTGGAGGCGGACCAGGCTGGCTTTGTGCCCGGCCGACAGACGGTTGACAATACCAAGCGGGTGACGCATGTTCTGGAGAAGGCCTCGCGGATCCCGGGGGAGCGGATGTTGCTGTCCGTTGATGCGGAGAAGGCCTTTGACAGAGTTCACTGGCCGTATCTCGAGCTGGTTCTCAAGAAATTGGGAATCGGGGATAGGTTCCGCACCATGGTATTCAACTGTTATAAGCATCCTTCGGCGTCGGTATGGGTCAACGGGTGTAGCTCCGGCGGATTTGCCATCGAACGCGGCATGAGGCAGGGCTGCCCCCTCTCGCCGCTCTTGTTTGCCCTCTACATGGAGCCGTTTGCTCAGAGGATTCGCGATAACCCGGACGCTATTGGGGTCCGGATGGGCCAGTATGTCCACACTGTCAGTCTTTACGCGGACGATGTCCTGTTGACCTTGGACGACCCTAGGAGGTCGCTGCCTGCTTGCCTCCGGGAACTGGACGCCTTTGCCTGTGCGGCCGGCTTCAAAATGAATATGAGCAAGTCAGTGGCGTTAGACGTGTCCCTGGCTGCGGACACCAGGAGGGACCTTCAGCGACTCTTCCCCATGCAGTGGTCCTCGTCCACGGTGCCATACCTGGGGATTCTGCTGGCGCCCACATTGCCGGAGATGGTAACGGCCAATTATGCCTCCCTCAGCAGGAAGATCAAGGAGGAGCTTGGCCGCTGGAGCAAGGGCCTACTGTCCTGGTTGGGGCGAATCGCGGCGGTTAAGATGACGGTGTTGCCCCAGATACTGTATCTTTTCCGGGCCCTCCCTCTCCAGCCCCCGGTGGGCTGGATACGACAAATGCAGGCTGACATCTCCCGCTTTGTGTGGCAGGGCCGCAAGCCACGAATGAAGAGGGTCCTCTCCACGCTTGCTCCGGAGGCGGGGGGTCTCGGTATTCCAGACCTCCGTAAGTACTTTCAGGCGGCACAGCTGCGTTATCTGGTGGAGTGGAGCAGGTGGGAGTCCGACAAACACTGGCTCTTTCAAGACCAGGCAGTGGCGGGCCGCACCTTACAAGAGGTTCCATTCTTGCGCCGCGCGCATCGCCCCCCTAACCTTTACGCTTCTTTCGTTACGCGGGTCCCCCTGCGGGTGTGGGATGCAGTCTGTGAGGCTCGGGGCCTCACCACCTTCCCTTCGCCGTTCACACCCATAGTGGGCAACCCGGACTTTTCCCCAGGGATGGAGCCGGGAGTTTTCTCCCATTGGGTGCAGGCGGGCTGCAGGGCGCTCTTCCAGGTCTATGGCCCGGAGGGAGTGATTCCTTTTCAGCAACTCCGCCAGGAGTTCGGCCTGACGGAGCTGGACAGATTGCGCTACATGCAGGTTCGGCATTGGGCCCTCCAGCCCCAAGTGCGTGACTCCGCCGCTCGTCAAATTACACCATATGAGAGGTGGCTGGCCACCCGGACATCCGACGCTAAGCTAATCACCGATCTGTATAAGTACCTACAACCCCCGCCGTTTCACTATTACAACCCGGGGAGGGAGCGCTGGCACAGGGAATTGGGTAGGATACTCAGCCACAAGGAATGGGACCAAATTGCGTATCGGGCGCGGCACTCTGCGTACCACACGGGCCTTACGGAGACCTTTACCAAGGTGTCCACTTATTGGTACTACACCCCGGAGAGACTGTATGAAATGCATAAACACACTGACAAAGGGTGCTGGCGGGGCTGCGGGCAGGAGGGTACCCTCTCACACATTCTTTGGGGTTGCCCCGTGCTGACCGCTTACTGGAAGGAAGTTTTGGACGAGGTGGATAAGCACTTTGGGATAGAGCTGCCGCGCTTCCCGGCGTATGTCCTGCTGGGCCTCCCCAATGACCTAATGTACCCACTGAAGTCCCGCAGGGGCAGGCAGATAGCGATTGCGCTGGGGTCTGCGGTCCAGAACATCCTTATCCACTGGCGCACCACCACTGTCCCCTCCATCACGGGCTGGTTGCATAGGCTTTGGCATGTGCTGGGAATGGAGAAGCTGTCGCTTACGGTGGCGGGGGAGATAGACCAATTTGAAGAGCTGTGGCAACCCTTTCTAGCGCTGCTGTCCACCGAATTCCGGGAGCTCACCTGCCCGAGGTATCTTAGGCTTCTCAGGTTGACGCCGCCGGTGATCCCGGCGGACTAGATCACATGTGAGACGGGGCCCTCCGGGGGGGGGGAGGTGCGGGGCCTTTTGGTGAGGACTAATCTGGAGCGGGACCATAGGACGGGGGGGTGGGATATTGTTTTTCTTTCTTACTTTCTTTAATGGGGGGCTGGGGGATGGGGGGGGGGTGGATTGTGCCTCGTTGAGTTGATGCGGGCTTTCATTGCTCAGATTTGGGGTGTTGGATATGCACGCAGGGATTCCGCAGATTGCATTTTTAGCCTTTCATTTATTGTGCTTTTCCCCTGGCCCATCGAGCTATCCATCGCCAACCCTCTTGAGTTGCCCCCTTTTTCTTTGATTGTATTATATGTACCCTAACCTCCTATCCCCCTCCCCCATGGTTTGTTTTGTTTCAATAAAAACGTTTTTAAACAAAAAAAAAACCCAAAGGTTACAGGGACATTAGAGTCAGGATTTATCATTTAAAAAACCTTAGAAATTCATAGAAAAAAGCCAAAGGTTACAGGGACGTTATAGTTAGGAATTAGCATTTAAAAAAACCTTAGAAATTCACTGAAAAAACCAAAGGTTACAGGAACTTTATAATTATGCTTAGGATTCACTTGTACAAAACCAGTGAAATTCAGCTGTTATAGTTAGTGTTTGTTTTTTTGGTTTTATGTAGCACAAACTTGACCCAAAGGTATCAGAGCACTTTACATGAGCACCAGTTGTGTTACAGATGGACACATTCATTTTGTTAAGCACAGGAAGATTACGTGATTTTCCCAGAACCACAGAATGTTGAGCTCCACTGCCGAGACATCAAACCCGGTTCCCCAAGCTTCAAAGTCGATCACTCTAGCCGTTAGGCCCCATCCTCTTACCAAGCTAACTATAACTAGCTCCCCCGCAATGCACTGCTAATGATCTCACATATTATATTACTCATGACATGGTCAGTGACCTCACTGATGACATCTCAAATGACATCACTGATGACATCGTCCGCAGAATCACTGATGCACCCACTCACACCCCATATAACCTTTCACACACACACTCCAACTTCCACACTACCATTGTCAAACTCATTCACACACTCATGCACTGAGTCAGTCACACATAGAGCTATTCTTACACCTACTCGCTCATGCAGACAGTCAGGCACACACCTATGTACTCACTCATACAGTTAAGCACACACCCGCTCACTTACCCATACAGATACTCATTCATCTATTTTATTTATTTATTTTTATTTATTGAGTTTTATATAGTGCTGGCTAAACCCGAAAGTATCAGAGCACTTTACATGAGGACAGTCTATACAGTCACTGACACAGGTACACAATCACCCATACAGCCACTCTCACATTCTCTCACTCACCCATATCACCCATATGGAAATTTCCTGTCAAGTGCTTCTTCAAGCAGCAGGAGCGAATTGGAGGAAAATGTAACACGACGGCTTCGGTCGTGGAAGAGGCACCACCGGAAAGAAAAAGACAGGAGCCGAAAAAATAAGGGGCTGTGAAAACAGGAAATTTCCATGTTTTAATCGGCGCAGCAGGGGCATTACACTAATGAAGATGTCATTGCTCACCTGGGGTGCACTGGAGCGCCTTAACTCAGTGGACTTGTACAGAACCTCTGTTTTCCCCTTTAATTGTTGGAGAAGTGTGGGACCCACTGTGGGTGTAAAAGCGATAAATCTAAACTACAAGTCCTAACATCTATAGCACTACTATAGCGCGGGATCCGCCTACTACTAAAGGCAGAGTGAATCACCGGACACCTTTGACATCAGCTGACTCCACACTCATCAACAGCCCAAGAAGAAGGAGCGTACGGCTCCGAAACGCGTAGGCTCAAGGATTGAATATAACAAGTGAGATGCCATCTTCATCCATGCAATAAAGTGTTAAATTCACTAACCTGACTGTTGAGTGCTTCTTCAAGCAGCAGGAGCGAATTGGAGGAAAATGTAACACAACGGCTTCGGTCGTGGAAGAGGCACCACCGGAAAGAAAAAGGCAGGAGCCGAAAAAATAAGGGGCCGTGAAAACAGGAAATTTCCATGTTTTAACCGGCGCAGCAGGGGCATTACACTAATGAAGATGTCATTGCTCACCTGGGGCGCACTGGAGAGCCTTAACTCAGAGGACTTGTACAGAACCTCTGTTTTCCCCTTTATTTGTTGGAGAAGTGTTGGACCCACTGTAGGTGTAAAAGCGATAAATCTAAACTACAAGTCCCAACATCTATAGCGCTACTATAGCGCGGGATTCGCCTACTACTAAAGGCAGAGTGAATCACCGGACACCTTTGACATCAGCTGACTCCACACTCATCAACAGCCCAAGAAGAAGGAGCGTACGGCTCTGAAACGCGTAGGCTGAAGGATTGAATATAACAAGTGAGATGCCATCTTCATCCATGCAATAAAGTGTTAATTCACTAACCTGACTGTCGAGTGCTTCTTCAAGCAGCAGGAGCGAATTGGAGGAACATATATATATATATATATATATAAGTTCCTCACCGTACATACAAATACGTGTGCACTCCTTCCAAGAATTTGCACGATTTCAAAAATGAGCTTTAAATAAATGTATTCAAAGCATCAAGCCAACACTAACCCTACGTGTTTCGGAGTGACCAAGGCGGTTTGCCGCCGAAACGCGTAGGGTTAGTGTTGGCTTGATGTGGAAGGAGTGCACACGTATTAGGATGTACAGTGAGGAACTTTTATTGAACAGGGTGACCTCGGACCCTGATGTGCACCGCCGCAATAGAGTCCCGGCAATCGAGGAAGTGGCAAAAGGATATATATATATATATATCTATATATGAAAAAGAAAGTTGCCCATGTGAAAACGCCTACACACGAGAGAGTTTTTCCATACTTATTGATGTGGGCTACAGACAATATATATTACCTACTGGCAGTCGCCAGTAGGTAGTTATAGTTAGGACCTATTTTCCATAGGAAATCCGCAACATTCTATTTGGAATAACGTTGGCGCCGATTGACGAATCTTCGCAAAATTTTCCAAACTTTTGGCCAGCTCCGGTCCACTCCTATCACGGTGATTCGTCAAGCGGGGGCGGAGAAAAAAGGGGGGCCCCAAAATGCGTTTTCCCCATGCATTTTCCCATAGGACCTGTTGACGCAGCTACAGCCCGAACTGCTGAACGGAATTACACCAAATTTGGCAAAGGGGTAGTCCTCAGTTCAATCCTGAAGTAACAATAAAACCTTGTGATAAAGGAGGGGGGATTGTCATTTTTAACACCAATGACTATAAACTAAAGATGGACAATCTATTGAAATCCCCCCAACACTATACCAAGATTCTGAACAATCCTGAACCCAAACTTAAAATGAGAATTCTACGTCTTGTAGAAACTGCCATTGAACGGGGCGAAATCTGCCATCAAGAAGCAGAATATCTTACCCCTACATTCACTAGGTTCCCCATTATTTATGGAGTCCCTAAAACACATAAAAATCAAATTGATCCTCCTATGAGACCGATTGTCTCCACAATCGGGTCAGCGACAGAACCGTTGTCAAAATACATTGACAAATTTTTACAACCAATGGTGACCAATTTGGAATCTTATGTCAAAGACACTGGACATTTTATATCTAAAATTGAGGGCCTTCATTTTAACCACCAAAAAGAATTCTTAGTGTCAATGGATATTGAATCCTTATATTCGAACATTCCACAGGAAGATGCCCTCACGGTCATCAAAGATATCCTGGAAACCCAGACGACACTACATAACAGCAAATTCCTCATTGAATGTCTTAAAACTGTCCTTGAGGAAAACTACTTCGAATTTGACGGAGACATCTATCATCAAATCAAAGGAGTTAGTATGGGGGCATCATGTGCCCCAAGTGTGGCTTGTCTATACATGGGGCACTTTGAAAAAAAGAACATTTACAATGAAGTGGCCCCATATTATGAGAATATCCGATATTGGGCACGCTTCATTGATGACATCTTTTTCGTGTGGCAGGGCAAAAGGGATAACCTAGATGAATTCCTATCATGGATCAACCTGGCAGACCCCAATCTGAGATTCACTGCCCAGATTAGCAACACAAGTTTGGAATTCCTGGAAGTGGCAGTTAAACACGAAAATGCCCAATTAAAAGTTACACTATTTACCAAACCAACATCTAGAAACACTCTCCTTCATTTTGATAGTTTCCATCCGTCCAGCCAGAAAAACAGCATCCCATTTGGCCAATTTCTACGGTTGCGTAGAAATTGCACTTCAATTCAGGATTACCTTTACCACTCAGAAGCTATGAAACTCAAATTTACCCAAAGGGGATATCCCAAAAAAGTAGTGCGCGATGCCTTCAAAAGAGCCCGCTACTACAATCGGGAAAACAAACTGAACAACTGATTTGTATTACCAAACACTCGTCATTTAACAACAGAATCCGACACATTGTGAATTCCCAGTGGCACTTACTAAATCTTGACGCTGATGCACCCAGGATTCCAAAACCACTATTTGCCTTCAGACGCAACAAAAACTTGAGGAACCTGTTAGTTAAGGCCAAATATACAAGCCTTAAGACCCCACTTGTGCAGAAATCCATTACGGGCAGCAAACCCGTGCGTGGCCACCACAAATGTGGAACATGCCATGCATGTGCGAACGCCATCGTTAGTGAAAGAATCAACTTTCGTCACCGTTCGGTAGAATTAGGTGAAATGACCAACTGCCGCACTTCGAATTGTATTTATGTCATCTTGTGTCCTTGCGAATTACCCTATGTCGGGGAAACTGCGAGGGAATGCAGGATACGGATTGGAGAGCATAAATCCAACATCAGACGGAACAATCTCTCAGCTCCACTCGTTCCCCATTGGAAAGAGGCAAATCATAATGAAAGTGATTTACGCTACACCATCCTGGAAAAAATACAAAGCCACAAGGGCACTAACATCACCAACATCCGTAAAAAACGTGAGGTGTTCTGGATTTTCCTTCTTGATTCTCAAAAAAACGGCCTGAATGAATCACTACCATGGGAAAACGCTATTTTATAATCCCGTTTAACTGTTCTTTTGGTGATTTCACACCTTGCTGACCTGGCCTTTACCATCATTATTGACCCTTATTATGTTGATTCGTCCGGGGATTCACATATGGGACACACTTTTCACATCTTCTGTCAGAGCTTTTGATTGGATTTTATTCGATTATGGCAACCGCTTTAATGACTGTTAACTTTTGTGACTGATTGTCTCTTTCTGGTCAGATTTTATCATCTTACCCTCTGATCTATGTTTCTGAATTACGTTTTCTATATTTGTGTGCACAGAACTAGACTCTCTGTTCATTTATTTACACGCTGTTTCACCTCGTATTTAATTCCATTCTCTGAACTCTGTGGAATGTTTGCTTAGAAACAGATCTACCGGCAACATGCCCGAGACGTCGTTTTTCTCCCCTCGTGACTGATGTTGGTATCAAGCCAATCAGGGAACGTACAGGTCACTTTCTTACACCTTCTCGACCTAGTTAGAGCTCCAATCGACGTTGTTATCCTTACATCTTTATCACATGCTCATTTACGTCACAGTCGTGTCGTCTCCCCATTGGTTTACGGGCGTATTTAAAGATCTGGCGTTTCACTCGCTGTTCGCGCGGTTATCTGTCACGATAACCACTCATTCGGAACCTCGCTTTCTCTGCCCCACGTCGGCTTGAGACATCAGGAATCCAGCCTAAAGGTAAAGAAACAGACGCGTAGATTTTTTTCCCTTTTTTTCCCCTTTTTTTTTCCCTTTTCCCCTTTGTCCTTGGCACTGTTTATTGTAATTTAATCAATTACATGATTTTAACGTAAAAACCCAGTGCGCCCTCACGATTTATCTGTACAGCAACCAGGTTTACTGATTATATTCCTTTTCCCATTTTTTAGATTAACCTCACCGCCCCGACAATTACCCACACCTCCATTCAAGCGGCTGCTCCCGGGATTTATTGCCTATTCAACTCTCTGTGATACGACAACGTGTTCAGTTGTCTCTCGAGTACCGTGCTTCTGATTACAAGGTACGACTGAATTTTCCGACAATTCATTTGAAACCGCAAGCAATTAGCGAGTTCTCTCAGTTCTGAAATGCTAACATTTAGCTTCACTCGCACCATATTCGGCTGCGGAATGAATGTTCCTAGTTTCTAATTCCTAGCCCTCATTCTTACCTGTGTCATTCTGTTTTGCATCCAGCTTTCCAGCAATCAACGGAGTTAACCGTCTCCACTTACAGTAATTGGGGCATTTCATCAGTCCTGAAGCTTTCCTGACTATAGCTTCCGCCGCACATTTTGAAAGGCAAGCGGGATCTATCCTGTTTTTGTTATTTTGTTACATATCCAGCACAACTTGGGTTAAATAACTCCTAATTGGGTGCTTCTTCTGTTTCTTTATGTTTTTTCTGATTTAGGACACTTATTCTAAGTGGATCTACCTACCACCTCCCTTGTGATAGATGCTTTACCCTATATGAGGTTCTGCTGAATTTTAAATTGGGTGAGGCCTTCAACTCATTCAATACATCAAACCATCATGTTTCTCTCTATTATGGGCTGTTGTTCTCTTTATGTTCTTCCGCACTATTTGCGTTCAGTTTCTCAGATTTCTGTCTTTGGTTTCTTCATGGGCTACCCATCCTATGAGAGATGACCCACAGTGTGCAGTTGTTTTAGGTTTACACATCACGATTTTTACCAATAATTTGTTTAGATGTTCAGTATCAAGTCATGTTGTTTGAAACCCAACTTGAGCGTCTGCATGCCACACCATTGCGGTCTATAGGTGTCCAGTGAACTAATCTTTATCATTTATTGATGTTTCATTCTAGTATTGCTGTATGTTATGTATATTATTGATTATTAATCGTGTTACCTCCAAATATGATCTTTTATTATTATTTTTATTTTTATTTTTCATTTTTTCTAATCTTACCTACTTGCAGGCCCCCTGTGATTAGAGAAAACGCCCTGAAGAAGGTGGCACCCTGATTGCACCGAAACGCGCGTCGGCGTGTCCTTTTGTTCGATCTGGCGTATCCCTCTATATGATTTAGTGGTGTCTAACACTTTAGACACTTCAATACTGTGAGGAGATTGTTCCTCTGTATATCTACAAACATTTTAATGTAGAGCAAATGTATGTTTTATGTTTTTGGCTGACTGTGTATGAATGTATGGGTTGTTTGATGAGAATGACTGCTATTTAATTGTATATATACTCTTCCAATCCCCCTATGGGGGCCCATTTTGATTTTTTGTATATATCCTTCCAAAAAATCTGTCTTTTTGCTTATCCCAAGCACATGAGTTTTTTGTAGATTTATCAATAGAATTATTGTACAAAAATAATAAAGAGAAAAACATTATCTTTAACCACAAATTCAATTTGTTTGTGTGCTCTCTTCCCAATGGTGTGGCTGTTGACAACCAACTATGGGTGATGTATTAGTGAGATTTATTTGATCCACCTATATATGAAAAGGTAGAGCTTTATTATTGTTTGAGTTATTGACTTTTTTCCCCTACTGCTCTCCCTATATTTAAATTGGGGTACCCCTTCTCTTAGTGGATAGTCCTCAGTTCAGACTCGTGCCTTTTGCTTAAATGGTGTAAATCTGTTCAGTAGTTCCTGAGAAAATTAGAGTTAAAAAGATAGATATATCTGGGCGGAGCCTAACCACACATCTCATCGTGAGATCTGATTGGCTGTCAGTACTTTATCCAAGAAGTGTTGGCAGCCATCTTGGGACCAATATAAATGATAGCACCTCATTAAAAAGCATTGCAGTTAATAGAAGGTTTTAAGACTTTAGTTACATTATAAATCATTTTAGGAATTGTGGTGTGTTCTAAGGTGATTTTACCATGTGAAAAAGCCTTCTGCTGTGATATCATGAATCATGTTTGAGAGAAAACTATTTTCTCATGCTTTTCCCACAGAGGTTTGGAAGGTGATCTATAAGCTAAGCTGAGAGCATATTTTCTGTAAACTCACATTATCTTTCTCAGTCATGTGAGAATGAAGTCTTACATTCTCAGTAAAACATGTACATCCAACAAGGGCAGAGACTGTCAGTTGATTCCTTTGTGTTCTACTGCAGCTTCCCAGAGTGTTCTAAAGAACAACTAGAGCGCTAACAGTCCTACTTATGACAAACGTATTGCACACCTGAAGCCATCTTGATTGGAATAAAGAGGTAACTCTTAAAACATTTAATTTAAAAAGGAACAATATGAGGGGGTTCATTTTGCCATAGAAAGTATGATTAGTGCTGCAGAAAGAAAAATTAAGGCACATTTTGAGTGGCTTCTCAAATCCTGTTCTATTTCATTAAGAAATTCTGACATGCAGACTGAAACATGCACTTTCAATACCAGCAGCAGACTTCCCTGGTGAGCAGTAGCTTTACTACAGTGACCTAATAAGCAACTAGAGTGCTAACATTCTGAATTTATGGCAAATGTGTGACACATCTGAATGCCTTCTTCATGGAATCAAAGTAAAAAACGGAAAGTATTTCCTACTGAGGAGACTGTAGTAAATGAGGAAATTAGGAAACTTCATAACAAATAAATCTCCCAAGATGGCCACCAGAGACAAAAGAGCCCAAATGTAGCCCAAATATCACCCAGATGTAGCCCAAGTATATCCCAATGACAGAATGTCCCAGAGTGTTTGTTAAATAGGCTGGAAACCACTTCAAGTGCCCAAAAATGTAGTTTATTGTACACAGCACCACCAACAAGCAAATCGTTGTTTCCCCTCCGTGTTCGCCCATCCAACTGTCATCCACAACATCCCCATGGATACCAGAACACCCATAGCGAGCATCTGTTCCAACATGGAACAGACGTGCACGAGATTACAACACATCCCCTTTACACAATAATGCAGAAAACACATAACAACAGAAATACAAGCAAAATAAAATTACAATCAATTAAAAGGTATTTAAAAAGAAATCATTAAACCTTGCAGGGGTGCGTCGCAGTCTTCGAGGGGAAACTCCTGGGTTGTACATGACCAGGAACTGGAGGAGTTGAGGTACTAGGAAAGTTATCATAACTTGGGAAAGAAAAAGGACTGGACTGATCAGAATGTGAAACATCACAAGGACTAGAACCCAAAGAAGGATCAGGCCCCGTGTATTTCACAAGCCTTGACATATTCCACTTGCAACCATTTTGCATCGTAACAACATTCTTATGAATTGAATAAATCATGAAAGGACCCATAAATTCCGAAACACCTTTTTTTGAAAACCTGGGTTTCTTAACCAAAACCCACTCACCAACACTCCATAATTTGGACCTAACAGCATTCTTGAAATCAAAACGTTTTTTATACTCTGTTTGGTAAGAATTGATCCTATTTTCCACCTCCTTCCCATCCAAAGGGGTCAAATCATTAGGAGGAAACCAAGTAGGATTCAACTTAGACTTGGCATGTCTGCCGCGCAGAAGAAAAAAAGGCGAGTTACAAATGACATGGTTGACCGTGGTGCGATGAGCCCACCAAGTGTCACACAAAGCATCTTTAAGGGTTTTTTTTGTATCTAACGCTGTTTGTACACAACCTTTGACAATACGGTTCATACGCTCAGCAAGACCATTGGCCTGAGGAGAATAAAGAGCTGTCTTAAGATGAATGATACCGAGGTCATCCAAAAATTCCCCCATCTCAGAAGATACAAATTGCACACCATTGTCAGTGATGAGATACTTCGGAAAACCCTCACCGGCAAATTCATCCTTCCAGAATTCAACGATAACTCTTGTGTTGACATTACTCACACATTTGGTAGATACCCACTTGGAAGTGTAATCCACCAAGAGAATAACAAATCTTTCAGACGGTCAAATGGACCCATAAGATCCAAACCTAACTTTGTCCACGGCTGACTAGGAACTTCAACCGGAGACAAAGGAGCACTGTTCACAACTTTGGACTTGTCATTAGACAAACAAAGATGACAATCCTTAACTACTGCTTCCACTTGATGATCCATGTACGGCCACCAATATCTTTCCCTAAGTCGTGATTTAGTGAGACTCCTTCCAAGGTGCCCCTCATGAGCCAAATTTATCAGTTTCGGTCTCAAAGATAAAGGAGGAATAAATCTGCTACCCCTCCTCAACCCTCCATGTAAAATAGTCAGTTCATTCCTAATGGACCAAAAAGGACTAAGGTCTTGATCAACATCCTTGCAACGAATTGGCCATCCCCTAATGATAAAATCCTTGATACTAGAAAATAGAGAATCACCAGAAATAGCTTCAGTCCACTCTTCATGAGAAATAGAGGATTCCCTAACCCAAGAGACACAAAGAGGTTCAACATCAGCATAATCATCATGTACCTGTAAAGGCAATCTGAACAAACAGTCAGCAGTCACATTTGAAGACCCAGGCAGATACTGTACTTGAAAGTTGAATTCCTCTAAACCTTCACTCCAACGCTTCAACCTAGGAGTTAATCTGTCACTTTCCATACAATAAAAAACTTGTACAAGAGGATGATGGTCAGATTTTACAACAAAAGGAATGCCCCAGAGGTAAAGTTTAAAATGGTTAATTGCCCAAACAATTGCAAGCGCCTGCCTCTCAATACAAGAATATTGTTGCTCAGCTTTTCTTAAAGCTTGAGAAGCAAAAGCCACAACTTTATCAACACCATTCTCAACTTGGGATAATACTGCACCCAACCCAGATAAACTTGCATCAGTAGTAAGTATTGTTTTCTTCTTGGTATCAAAATGGCCTAAACTGGGCAATTGGCTGATGGATCATTTAACCATTCCAAAAGCAGTCTCACACGCATCATTCCACTCAAAATGAGTGCCTTTTTTAAGCAAATTTCTTATAGGTTCAACCACAGATGCAAAACCCTTTATAAACTTGGCATAGAATTCAGCCAAACCCAAGAATGATCTAACTTGTTCTTTGTCAATTGGGGTTGGAGCCTCAACAATACTCTTAGCCAATTCAAGTTTAGGTTGAATGCCCTCCCCAGTAATTACATGCCCAAGATATGTAACTGAAGACACACCAATTTTGCACTTCAGTTTGTTAACAGTGAGGCCCTTACTCGCTAATTTCCCCAGAACCATTCTTAAATTCGCGTCATGCTCCATGTCATCTTTGCCGTAAACAAGAATGTCATCTTGAAAAAAAAAGACATTTGGCATATCACCAATGACCAACTTCATGATGCGTTGAAAGCATGCTGCAGCTGACGCCAATCCAAAAGGCATCCTGATAAATTTGAATGCTCCTAATGGTGTTACAAAAGACGTCAGATGCCTAGAATCAACATGAAGAGGTACTCGGTGATACGCCGAAGACAAGTCAAGAACGGAGAAAACCTTTGCACCACATAGCATAGATAAAGACTCATTAATATTGGGCAGCGGTTGGCGGTCAACCCATATCCATTTATTCAGACCCCTGAGATCCACACACATGCGAATGCTCTTCCCAGCATCCTTGGGGGCCAAAACTACCGGAGCCAACCATTCAGAAGATTCAATTTCCTCAATGACATTTAATCCAATTAACCTATCCAACTCTATTTTGAGAGGAGATATCATCATGTTTGGAACCTTCCAAACCTTATGGACACACGGTACCGCATTATGCTTCAAAATAATGCGATGTTCAAAATCTTTTAGCAGGCCCAGCTTGTCTGTGAAAACTTGAGGAAATTCCTCGAAAAATTTGTTGGAATTAGGAAAGCAGTCAATAAACATGACTTGATCAGAAGCTTTGAGAGCATTGGGATTCAATATTATACCCAAATCTCTCTGATGCCTCCAACCTAAGAGGTTATCTCCCCTTTGTGCCACATAAATCTTACCAATGGTTTCACGACCCTTGAAGAATATACCCATAATCGTGTAACCAAACACATTAATGCGTGACCCCCCATAGCTAACAGGATTGATATCAGGAGCAAGTAGCGTAATGTCAGGAAAAGTTATTTTCCAAATTTCGTCTCCAATCATCGTGAAAGGAGAACCAGAATCAGCTAACACAACAAAACTTTTGCCACCAATCTCAACATCGCATTCAGGCATAGATATGGGGTCAGCATCCACAATACCATCACTTCTTACATTAGAAATGGCCATCCTTGGACTAGTTGCAACAGATTCAGCATTTTCAAGACATTGAACCTTGCCAGAAGACTTACAAACCCTGGCATAATGACCTTTCATGCCACATTTTAAACATGTGGCAGATTTTGCAAAACAATTTGGAAAATTAGCAGTATGATTCGAACTCCCACAACGGTAACATTTAATCTTGCTACGATCAATTTGAAACTTTGTCTTAGGAATCTGAGTAACTTTGCCAATATTGTCTTCTGCAACCGTTTGCTCAACCACTGTTGTAACCTCATGAATACTACTAGGGGTAGAGGTGCAGTCTGTGGAGGTTTTATGTTCCTTCATTTCCTTCACCCAACCTGACGTATTTTGCATGCCTTCCACAATGGCAATAGCTTCACGTAGCAACGGGTTTTTGGACAAAAGTTTTTCTTGAACTCTAGGACTGTTTGTACATCTGACTAACTGATCGCGGACCAGTGATTCCGTTAAATCTCCAAATTCACATGTTCTGGCTAAAGTCTTCAAAGATGCTACATAGTTCCCAACTTTCTCTTTTGGTTCCTGAATTCTCATGAAAAACTTATGGCGTTCTAACACAACATTTATGCGTGGTCCAAAGTAATTCTCAAGCATCTTCATAGACATTTCAAAAACATCTGACGGTTCACCCGATCCATCACCCATCGGAAGTTCATCAATACTGTCATAAATATTTCGGCCCTCAACGCCCAAATTATGCAGGAGAATGGCTTGTTTCCTTATTGCTGAGAATCTTTCACCCCCAATTGCCACCAAATAAGAATCAAAAAGATTTCTCCATCGCTTCCAAGGAAGCAATGGCTCACCTTTCTCACAAAGAAATGCAGGTGGCTGGCTCATTGAGGTCTAAGACATGTTAAAAGAAAAGGAAAACCAGGTTGTCCAGAATGTCAGCAGCAGATTTGCAGAAACAGCGTGAAAAAAAACGCGTCCTGTAATTATTTCCTCTCCCCATAGAAAGCCCTAGGTGTAACCAAGGTTACCGAATAAACAAAATGGAGGCACGTCTAACGTGACGCGACGCGGTGATCAAACGCGTTGATGCGCGATGACACCGCTTGGAGTAATGCAGATTATGTGGCTCGTGAAGATGCGCATGAAGTCAAGAAAGACAGCGCGAGCCCAGTGAGCAACCGTTAATTGCTGGTAAGTGAAATTAATTTGTTAAGAAACGTACAAAGTCAACATCCGGCAAGTCACACTATTCAAAACGACTTGCCTGTTCCAAGACACACTTTTCTTTCCATTTGCCCTTCTTTTTTTTTCCTCTCATCGAGGACACAGAAACCTGAACGAACACAGTCCCAAAAGCGGTATTTCACACTTACTACTCCTTGAGGGGGAAATTCAGTTGGGCAGAATATAAAGACCAAGGTCCGACCGCTACCGTTCGAATGCTGTCGACACTGTCAATAATCCAGAAATTCTTCGTGGGTTTTGTAAGCGTCCGTGGTGCTTCAACTCTCGATCGTCGCCAGTGTTAAATAGGCTGGAAACCACTTCAAGTGCACAAAAATGTAGTTTATTGTACACAGCACCACCAACAAGCAAATCGTTGTTTCCCCTCCGTGTTCGCCCATCCAACTGTCACCCACAACATCCCCATGGATACCAGAACACCCATAGCGAGCATCTGTTCCAACATGGAACAGACGTGCACGAGATTACAACAGTGTTCTAACGAACAACTAGAGGGCTAACAGTCTTACTTATGACAAAAGTATGGCACACCTGAGGCCATCTTGATTGGAATAAAGTGGTAACACTTAAAACATTTAATTTACAAAGGAACAAAATGAGGGGGTTCATTTTGCCATAGAAATTATGATTAGTGCTGCAGAAAGAAAAATTAGGGCACATTTTGACTTCTCAAATCCTCTTCTATTTCATTAAGAAATTCTGACATGCAGACTGAAACATGCACTTTGAATACCAGCAGCAGACTTCCCTGGTGAGCAGTAGCTTTACTACAGTGATCTAACGAGCAACTAGAGTGCTAACATTCAGAATGTATGGCAAATGTGTGCCACATCTAAATGCCTTCTTGTTGGAACCAAAGTAAAAAACTGAAAGTATGTCCTACTGAGGAGACTGCAGTAAATGAGGAAATTAGGAACTTTCATAACAAATAAATCTCCCAAGATGGCCACCAGAGACAAAATAGCCCAAATGTAGCCCAAATATCACCCAGATGTAGCCTAAGTATAGCCCAATGACAGATTGTCCCAGAGTGTTCTTAAGAACAACTAGAGCGCTTACTGTCTTACTTATGACAAAAGTATGGCACACCTGAAGCCATCTTGATTGGAATAAACTGGTAACACTTAAAACATTTAATTTAAAAAGGAACACAATGAGGGGGTTCATTTTGCCATAGAAATTATGATTAGTGCTGAAGAAAGAAAAATTAGGTCACATTTTGAGTGACTTCTCAAATCCTCTTCTATTTCATTAAAAAATTCTGATATGCAGACTGAAACATGCACTTTTAATACCAGCAGCAGACTTCCGTGGTGAGCAGTAGCTTTACTACAGTGATCTAATGAGCAACTAGAGTGCTAACATTCAGAATTTATGGCAAATGTGTGACATATCTGAATACTTTCTTGATGGAATCAAAGTAAAAAACTGAAAGCATTTCCTACTGAGGAGACTGCAGTATATGAGGAAATTAGGAAACTTCATACCAAATAAATCTCCCAAGATGGCCACCAGAGACAAAAGAGCCCAAATGCAGCACAAATATCACCCAGATGTAGCCCACATGTAGCCCAATGACAGAAGTGTGCAAAACACTTATTTTTTGTGTATTTGCAGTTTTATATAGTGCAGACTTGTAAGGTATTGGAGTGCTTTACATGAGCATTGGTTACATCACACAAGATCAAATTCATTTTGGTTGTAGACATGGGGAGATTAAGTGATTTGACCAGAATCACAGAATGTTGAGCTGAAGCAGAAACTCCAACCTGGTTCCCCAGTTGCAAAGTCTGCAGCTCTGGAAGTAACACCACATACTCTCCCCTAGGTGCAACATTTAATCAAGTGGTCAACTGGATAAAAAAACATAAAGATTACAAATAATTTAAAAGTTCTTTGTCGCTATTTGAAAACTCAGAAAACATGTCCTCATTTTAGTTTTTTAGAGCACTAACCATAATTTTGATGCAAATAAGACCCTCTCATATATGTAATTTCTAAAGGAAATGCTCTAGGTATTACAGTTTTGATTACATCAAGATGACGTCAGGCGTTCCACACTTTTGTAATAAATATAGAATGTTAGCAATCTAGTTGTTCATTGGGATACTGTTGAGAGGCAGAGGCCAGGGGCACGGACTCTGAAAATTGAAAAAATTGAAGGCAGGTAGGAGAGTGCAGAGGCAACAATTTGACCACACTGGGCAGGCTGGAAGGGCAGTGGCAGCACAACAGACTATGGAGGGCAGTGGAAAGGGGGGCAGGGTCAACAAACCAACAATACAGGACTGGCAAGAGAGGCTGTGGCAATATAATAGACCATTGTGGGCAGAAGGAAGAGGCAGTGGTAGTACAACCATACATGCCAACAGACCTGTTTCAGCCAGGAAACGTCCAATGTTTTTAAGCTCAAATGGGCTTTATTTGATCTGTCTCCTATCTACAATCTCCTCTTTTTCAATGTAACTCAAAGGGGAAAATCAATACCCCAGTTTTTTTTCAAAATCTCCCTCTTACCAAGTTCAAAATGTTCGCAAGTATGGTACATTGGATCATGGTAGGCAGGAGGAATTGGGGTAGGGACATGGACTCGGATAACAGAGGACAGGAGGGACATGGAGAGGTGCACCAAACTGACCCTACAGGGCAGGCATCAGGGTTTGCAGCAGCACAATACACCACACAGGGCATGCGGGACGGGAGTGCAGCACAACAATCCATAGAAAGCAGTAGGGAGGGGACAGGACCATGCACCTGGACAACAGAGAACAGAGGGGAAAGAGGCAATGGTAGCTAGCTGACCATAATGGACAGACAGGAGAGAAAGCTGCAGCATAACAGACTATAAAGGGCAGAAGGGACTGATCAGGGGCATTACAATGGAACAGACAAGCCAGGAGGGAGGGAATACGGGCCAGCACATGGAAACAGAGGGCTGGGGGCAAGGGGGCAGGGCAGGAGCAGCAAGATGACCATGGAGGTCAGGCAGGATGGGCACTAGAAACAAGACACACCATGGAGAGCAACAGTGAGACTATGATGGCATACACACAGACCCTGGAGGGAAGGTGGGAGGGGGTCAGGGGCAGCTAGCTGACCACACAGGGACGGTGGGAGGGGCCATGGCATCACAGAAGACCATGCATGGCAAGCGGGAGGGTTAGTGGCAGCACAATGGCTATGATGGGCAAGAAGGAGGGTGCAGGGGCATGCACAAAGGACCATGGAGGATAGAAGGGAGGGTCAGGACCTGGGCACAGACAAGAGTGTTCAGGGGAAGGGGCCTCACAACAAACCGCGTGGGGCAGGCAGGAGGAGCAGTTGCAGCACAACAGACCAGGGAGGGCAGAAGGGTGTGGCAGTAAAATGGACCATGGAGGACAAGAGGAATGGGATAGGGGCATGGCATGTGGACAGGCAGGGTGGAGGTGGCAGGGACAGGTTACAGTCATCTGACAATGCTAGGCAGGTGGGAGGTGAAGAACCAGGGCCTTATGTGCCTGGCGGCGCAGGGCATGCCTTAATCTCCTGAGTTCACCCGCTTTGTTGAATAGTGACACAGGACATTCTGTTGAGCGTAGAAGATCAGGTTTATTAGCTGCAGCTAAGTACAGTTGTCCCAGAAGTACACTCAGTATGTTCTTAGGAGACTGCCACTTTACTCCGTGGCGCACAATCTTTTATAGCGCATAGATTCACCAAGAACACTCCCAATGCCTACATGGTTATCCAATAGGAAGAGTTTGAAAACAAGATATAACCAATGAGAAAAGTTTGAAAACAAGATATCAAGTAACCCAAATAAACCTCTCTTCCAACTGTTTTTGTCACCCCTCCCACAAATTAATCAGTGGTAGTGTCTACAACTCAACTTGGAGGTGGCAGGACATATTTGGATGCTTTGGAGTACAGTTGTGAAATGAGAGAATACAAGTAGAGAATAGCGAAGGCCAGAAGATAAGATAAAGTCAGGAAAGAATGGTGTGAACCGACAGACAGTTGAGACAGGGTTTAGTCAAACCAGACGAGGATTAGTGGACTCAGCCAGTCCCTGACATCAGTCTCGTAAACAGAGGCAGAAGGTTATTTGACACGTCACAGTAAGATCAGCAGAAAAACTTCGTTCATTGTGCTGCCTGAGTGAGGGCAACACAAAATGGCGGTGGAACACAACTGAATACAAGCGAGATCGAAAATCGAATTTCCTCAGACCCTCCTTTTGCCATAACTCAGGCAAAACACACAGATTCATGTTAATCTGAATCAAAGTCAATAGCCATGAGGTCGTCAAACTGTTGCTGCAACATCACTTTAATGTTCTCTGTTTTCTGTGACTCAGGTCTTGGGACACACAGAGTGGCACAAAGACCGCAGATGGCGGGGACACACTGCATACAGAGACAACAGGAAAAAATGATGGCCAAAACCACTCCAAGGAAGGTTAGTACCTTCCATCCCCATTTAGATAGTAATCCCCAAAACCATCCTAATAAAGACCAATCTCCTTCGTCTTGATGAATCGATTCGGAGATCATGTGTAATTTGGAGATGGCTTGGTATACCGTAGGGGCGTCGTCAGGTATATAAATACAACAGCTAGATCCGATCAATTTACAGACTCCACCACGATCTGCAAGAATAACATCTAGTGCAATCCGGTTCTGCAAAGTCATGAGACGATCCGCCTGAAGTTCAGTTGTGAGATTACTCAAGGCTCCCACAGTGACATCTATGGTAGTCTCAACAACACGAACCAGCGGTCTCATGTTTCTGCTGTTGGCCATTGGGCCTCAAATAGGAAGAAATCCTTTGAGGAAATCACTCCCCTCTTGTCCTGCCGTGTCTTTAGAATCAATAATCCCTCTGCCATATCTGTTTCTATGATGGCCTGAAGGAGCAGTGTATGTAGGAGGGAGAAGAAAAGCTATATAGCATGTTCCTGAAAAATCCGTTGGTAGCCACGTGTAAGCTCTATCGTGGCAGACAAAATATGTGCCCTGGGATGGCACTAACGGCGGTGAATTCTGAGACGTGTAGATGTATGTATGGGAACAAAAGCTTTTTCTTTGTCCAGTGTCAGTAGTCTGGCCATTCATTTGTAAACAGAAATTACCTTGATGAGGGACAGTCCAAATTGGTGGAGATTTTCCCTGTTTAGTTTTATCTGTAAGGCTAGTAATGTAACGAGTCACGTTCCAATTAGTATATGTTTGTCTCTCGTCAACAGGAACCTTATTATTCTCCACAATTTTAGTCATAGCCACCATTCCCTTTATCAGAGAATTATGACTAAAATCTGGCTTACTACCATAGGAACCAGCTGGACGTCTAAATCGGCTCTGATATGCATTTGAAAATATTACAAAAGAGGCCCAAGCGGAACCTTCATAAGAAAATGGAAAGACTAAATATGGCATCCCTTTATCTATGGTATGAGGCATAAGTCCACACACCCAACAGTTGGTTGTGTTGACTACCAATTGGTGTTGGTGCAACAATTGGATAAATGAATTATTAAAATATTCTGTTCTCCTGATTAGTCCATGTTGGGGAAGTGTATATAATTGATGTGGGGAGATAGTAGAATGAAGTGGCAAGGAGATAGAATTAGGGACAACTTTTTGCTGCATAGCATGAATAACCCAACCTACACAAGCCAATGAGATACACAAAAATATAGAAACACACAATGTTACGCCACATCGACTGTACAATATTTTACAATATTTATTTCTCATCTCTTCCTTATTATCCTTCTTTCCTAATTTAACATCCATCCTCTAAAATTGTTGCTCACGGCAATCTTCCTTACTCACTTGGCTGTGATTATTAGCCGTCCTATGACACTGCAAGTCCTGGGGGCCTAGCCATTATACAGGTCACAAACCAAGACTCCTACCGTGACCCTGCAACCTGGACAGATGATAAATGTAGCAGAAGAGATGGAAATCTCAGGTGTCCTTGACCAATCTAGGTCTTAAATTGTATCTAGTCCTTGTTGATACAGTTTGGTCTTGAAATAGGCTCTGTGGCTCTGTAGTGTTTAATCGGAGATGGGAAGGTACGGCTTCTTGTAGAATGTCGTCATCTTCTTTCTCCGATCGAGTTCCATCCAGGTGTGCACTACTGAAAGGTATGAATCGGAGGACTTTTTCTCCTTCAAAATCACCTATACCCTTACAAACCCACTGTTCAAAAGGCAAGGGCAAGGGCACTTTCTTGCAGTGCATGCCGTGGATCCAGTTCTTTTTCCCTTTGACTTTTACTGCTGTGCGAGTTGTCAGGAGAACTTGTCGAGGCGCATTCCAGCGAGGTTCCAAATTCTTTGTCCTCTGAAACTTTTTCACACAGACCCAGTCTCCAGGTTGGATAGAATGACCTGGGTCTGTGGAGGCTTCTGGTAAAGCGTTTTGAACCTGTTGGTGAAGAACACGTAATCTAGTGGTGAGCTCATGTAAATAGTCAATCAGCATTGGAGACTGTATATCAGAATACTTTCTAGGGCGAGGGACTCCAAATACATTAGCTGGGTGCCCAAAAACAATCTCGTATGGGCTGAGTCCCAAACGAGAATGTACAGCTGTTCTAGTGGACAGGAGAGCCAAAGGTAAAGCATCGGGCCAATTAAGACCTGTGCTGGCTTGTACTTTTGCAAGCTTAAGTTTGAGAGTGCCGTTATAGCACTCTACCAAACCCGCGGATGATTTGCCGCATGAAACTTCTGCCTTATACCAAGACCGGTACACACCTTTTGCATAATTTGGCCTACAAATTCACTTCCATTGTCACTCCAGACAATGCGCGGCAAACCAAACCTAGGGAAGAACTCTTTTAGAAGAACCTTGGCAGTGGACAAAGCAGTGTTGTCTTTCAGGGGGTAAGCCTCTATCCATCTGGAAAAGGCACATACCACTACCAGAACATATTTAAGATTGTTACATCGATCCATGTGAATGTAGTCGATTTGCAACACCTCAAAAGGATATGTTGGGGGAGCAAAATGACCTGCCGGAGTTGGGGTTCCCTTTCCCGGATTGTACATCAAGCAAATGATACAATGCTTCACCACGTTATCTGCACATTTTGGAATCCCTTCGTTCAGCCACACTGGAGCCAGAAGTTTAAATATTCCTTTTGCACTGATGTGGGCTGGACCATGCCCCATAGTAACTACAGGCAGTACGTAGGCGTCTGGTAACAGCCAACGCTGGTGTTCTGACAATTCTATCCAACATCCTGTTGCGTCTAACATTCCTGTACTCTCTTCCCACTTTCTCAACTCTTTCTCTGTAGCATCTCCCTGAATCGATCTCACACTTTCTATTGTGTCCTCACACATCCCTCTTTCCCTGACCCAATTCGCAGGGCCCGCAACATACATGCAACTTGTAGCATCTCTGGCTGTCCTTTTTGCTACCTCATCCGCAAAAGCATTTCCGCGACCAACATCATCAGTAATCTTCTTATGCGCACTACATTTCACAATTGCTATCTGGGTAGGCAAAACAAGTAACTCAAGAAGATCAGTTACCAATTGACCATGCTGTATTTTAGTACCGTGGGAGGTAAGGAATCCTCTTTCCTTCCACAAACGACCGAAGCTATGCGCCACACCGAACGCATACTGGCTGTCGGTATACACATTCACTCTCTTTCCTTTAGATAACACACACGCTCTGGTCAAAGCTATCAGTTCAGCTGCCTGAGCTGAATTATGTCTGATGCGTGCTGTCTCCACGATTGTATACAAGGTGGTAACAGCATAAGCTGAAGTTGTCTCACCATTTGGGAGTTTGAAACAAGACCCATCCACCCATAGGATCCCATCTGGATCCACTAACGGCGTATCTTTCAAATCAATCCTGACTTTTGTCTCCTCCTCAGTACGGAGAAAACAATCATGTTGTTCCTGAATACCTTTCTCTTCTGGAAGAGTTAACAGTGTGGCTGGATTTAAAATATTACATCGTTTGATGTGCACATGACTAGCCAAGAGCATCAGCTCATATCCAGACAATCGAGCACTTGTAAGATGTTGTGTTTTCGTCCTATTTAGCAAGGTATCCACTGCATGTGGTACCATAACAATGAGAATATTATCTAGCACCACTCCAGCAGACTGACAAATAGAAATCGCTGCTGCTGCTGTAGCTTTGAGACAACTAGGCAATGCCTTGGCTACTGGGTCTAACGTAGCTGAAAAATAGGCACATGGCCGCTGTTTGTCTCCAAATCGTTGTGTTAAGACTGACAACGCACAACCCTCTCTTTCATGGACATAGAGCGTGAAGGGCTTACTGTAATCTGGAGTACCCAACACAGGAGCACAACACAGAGCAGTACGTAAATCAGAAAAACTCTTCTGACATTCGTCAGTCCAAGGAAGGGGTTGGGGTGTGTCTTTCAGAGTGAGTGCTAACAAAGGTTTGGCCAACAAAGAAAAATTCGGAATCCATTGTCTACAATAAGAAGTGATGCCCAAAAAGGCGCGTACCTCTCTTTGTGTAGATGGCACAGACATTTGCGCAATTGCTTGAATTCGTTCTGGGGTTAATCGCCTTCCCTCCTTTGATAAGAGATGACCCAAATAGGTAACCTCTCGACAGACATATTGTAGTTTAGAAGGCGAAACCTTATGATTAAGATCAGACAAGTGACGTAACAGTGCAACAGTCACATTCTTGCAGACATCATCTGAATCAGCAGCAATCAACAAATCATCCATATATTGAATAAGAGTGGCACCTGGGGGCAAAGGAAAAACATCGAGCTGACATTTCAGAGCTTGACTATAAATGGAGGGGCTTTCACAATAGCCTTGGGGTGCGCGCTTGAACCGGAAACTTCGGCCTCCTAGAGAGAAACCAAAAATATCCCTCCTCTCTTTGGCAATGGGAATGCTGAAGAAAGCATTTTTCAGATCAATAACAGAAAACCAAGCCGCTGAGGCAGGTATCATAGTTAACAGGGCAGTGATATCTGGAACAACAGGAAACTGTGGTACAACAATTTTATTGACCTCCCGAAGATCAATCACAAAACGATAAACAGGAGGCTTAGAAGGATCAGTGCGTTTAAGAACAGGAAGAATAGGACTATTACATACATTTCCTCTCGTTTCCTCAATCACACCCTTCTGAAACAAATCATAAATGATATCCAAAAGCGCTCTTTCACCTTCATTGGAAATTCTGTATTGAGGAATGCGTGGCAATTTAGCATTGGGCTTGAGAGTAACAACATAAGGCAGGATCTCAAGACAACCAACATCATTTGGACCCGTAGCCCAGAGCGTTGCAGGAAGAGAGAGCAATTCAGGTGGGAATTGATCTTTAGACAAATACATTGAAGAAGTCAATTTCTGCCCTAAAGTAAGATGCACACCAGAAGGAGAACAATATATCGTTGCATGCATTCTTTTCAATAGATCCAAACCCAACAGATTCTCGCCGCAACCAGTCGCTAGAAGCAGAGGAGCTTCCATATCATAAGGGCCAATTGAAATAGGCAAAGGACAGGAGACCGGGTTACGAACTGGGGCGCCAGAAAATCCTACCGATACATTTGTTAAGCCAGACAAAGGTGCCCCAGGGAGTTTAGAATGAATGATAGAACTTCTCATCGCACCAGTATCTAAAAGAAATGGCTCTGAAACACCCATTGTAGTGACATTGACATAAGGCCCATCCTGATTTACTGGAATCGATACAACTCCCTCACTTTGTCTATGGCTGTCCTAGTTAGCGTGAAGGCTTTCATTTTCACCTTCAACATGATAATCATCATTGTAATACTGTGTAGACTGAGTAGTCTGCTGATCGAAGTAGTTCGTAGAACTTGGAGGGGGCTAGGAACGCTGTTCTTGAGGCATCACACCTCGACCTCTACCCCTGTATATTATCTGGAAACCACCACGGCCTCGTGGAGCAGATAGTTCTCCCTTACGTTGCAATAAAACCGGGCAGCTATTCTTAAAATGACCTTCCTCTCTAGAATAGGCACATTGGTTAGGACCTAATAAAGGTCGCGGAATAAAGGGCTCAGGCTTTTGATACACCCTCTGAAACTGTGGAGGCTGTTGAAACTGGCGCTGAGTATAACGAGGAGGATAAGCTTGTTGCAGAAGAACCTTCGTTTTTAATTATTTCGTCTTCTTCTCTTGCTTATCTTTCTCCTCTTTATCACTGTTCTCATAATATTGAGCAGTAGCCAATATCTGGGCAGAAGAAGAAACAGCCCATGAACTCTCGGAGTCTTTCAACTTATGTGACAGTTCGGGAAGCAAATTAAATACGAATTTATCTACAAATAATCGCTGTCCACCCTCCGTAGTCATATCCTGACCACTGTGATCAATAAACGTCTCCTCAAAACGAGTGAAGAAATCAGAGACACTCTCATCTTTCTTCTGCTTACACGCAGCTAATTTATCCCAATTAACTCGCAAGGCGGGCATCATCATTTTCATTAAAGTAATAATCCTACCAGGGAGTTCTGAAATCAAAACATCAGGCTTAGCACCACCCACTTGGGCTGCATCCGCGGCAGTTATAGCAGCCCAATCACCACCCAATGCTTGGGCGTGATCCTCTCTACGAATCCAAGCCCATAATGCTTGTGGGACTACATTTCCCATCAACATATCAATATCGGCTAAATTCATAATACAGTCATCAACAGTCTGGGACAACTCCTTATAATAGCCAGCAGGGTTTTTACGGGGATCCGGTAGAGACTGTTTAAGAGCCTAAACTTCAGATCTCTTCCAGGGGACATGTACCCATATACGCTGGAAGTGTGCGGGAACAGCTGGATTAGCACCTGCTTGTGCAACCGCTTCTCTCCACACTGGAGGAACCTCTCTCATGGGATAATGTTTGGATGTCAGCCTAACAGCAGGATCGGAATCAAAAAAAGTCTGTGAGGAAAATAAGGACCTAAAAGTGACAAGTGTCCTTACGGCATCCTCAACCTTAGAACCCACAATGAGTCCCTTATCGAAATTAGCCTGAACATCTAACAAACCCTGAGGAAGTAAACCCAAATCCATATCCTCCCATTCTTTAGCGAGAGTGTCACACATAACATTAAATACATATCTCTGCGTGGGCGCCTCCCACTGATGAAAGGTGGTCATGATATCTTTCACACTATACTGGGGACCCTTCTCGATCCATTTGCGAGCGAGAGAGTCCAATACCACCCGTTCGCCGGAACCTGGGAGTTGACTACGAGACTGTCTTCGAGAAAAAGCCGGAGACATATTCAAAGTCTCAAAGAAAGGAGACAGAAACCCAGAGACAGTATCTGTGATTCGTTTGCGCACAGTAGGAGAATTAGACATAAGAACAGGGGACAAGGTATTAGGTGAACTAACAGAAGAATTAACAGTTATAAGGGGAGCCGATGGCAAAGGAGATTGATGTTCAGGAAACGGAGGCAAAGAAGTTGGTGGCGGAAGAGGTGGGGGTGGCACTACCGGAAGGGGCAAATGCGGAAGAGCCGGAGCAGGCGGAGGCGCAACTAATGGCTGAACTAGTTGTAACAATGGGGGTGCATTAGCACCTTGTACATAGGGAGGAGGTAATCTCAATAAGTGAGACATCAAAGGGTCTTCCTCCGGATCCTTACTTTTATCAGAAGGGGAAATAGGCAACACCGGATAGCATTTATCTATCGCCATACGATGCTGTCTCTCTGAAATGTCCATTTCATGATTAATCTCATTATCTTTAAACTGCTGGGCAGCCTGTATAATCGTCATACTTTGTGTTTTCTTATCTCGTTTTGCCTGTTTAATTTCTCTCTGTTTGGCTTCCTTACGCCAGAGGCGGAAAGAGTCAAACATTGCCGGCCGGGCTTTTCTTTTAAACAAGATTGCTTCCAAATTATCTAATATATCAGGCTCAAAGCTACTATTCTGTGGCCACTGTAGAACACCATCGTTCTTTGTGTATCAGATCCATGCCTCATTAAAGGCAATGGGGCCAACACCATGTTTAGAATAAAGCTCATAAGTGGGAGTTCCAACCGGAGGAATTGGACAAGAGTCCTCCAGCCGGGAATCCCTATCACAACCAAAACAACAAAACTTTCTAAACTTACTCAGACCAGGCATCGTCATTTCACTGGACTGTTCACAAACATCAAGGGGTTAAATCAAATAATATAGCACAGACGTACTCACCCCTCGGCTTCGGCTTTTGCAATAGCCGAATCAAAGACCCAAATCAAAACAAAAATAGTGGGAGCTACCCACCAATACTTAACTAAGTGTCTTTTTACGCCAACAGAGGCCCGTCTAACGTCTCGCGATACCATACATCACCAAAAGGGGCCAAAGCAAGGCGGCAGTCAGGGCAGCAGTCGTCAGCAGCCGTCAGGAAGGTGAAACCGCGCTGAAAAAGACCTTCGGACCACTTCGACATACAGGGGTCACTTGACGTGGTTCGCGATTCCTCCAGAATTTTCTTGCGGGGTTCCTCACGACCCTCAGGCAAAATCGCTACCTCTGAAGCCGCCTCACAGAGGGCACCAATTGAAGAACCAGGGCCTTATGGGCCTGGCGGCTCAGGGCACGCCTTAATCTCCTGAGTTCACCTGCTTTGTTGAACAGAGACACAGGACATTCTGTTGAGCGTAGAAGATCAGGTTTATTAGCTGCAGCTAAGTACAGTTGTCCCAGAAGTACACTCAGTATGTTCTTAGGAGACTGCCACTTTACTCCGTGGCACACAATCTTTTATAGCGCATAGATTCACCAAGAACACTCCCAATGCCTACATGGTTTTCCAATGAGAAGAGTTTGAAAACAAGATATAACCAATGAGAAAAGTTTGAAAACAAGATATCAAGTAACCCAAATAAACCTCTCTTCCAACTGTTTTTGTCACCCCTCCCCACAAGTTAATCAGTGGTAGTGTCTACAACTCAACTTGCAGGTGGCAGGACATATTTGTATACTTTGGAGGACAGTTGTGAAATGAGAGAATACAAATAGAGAATAGCGAAGGCCAGAAGATAAGATAAAGTCAGGAAAGAATGGTGTGAACCGACAGACAGTTGAGACAGGGTTTAGTCAAACCAGACGAGGATTAATGGACTCAGCCAGTCCCTGACATCAGTCTCGTAAACAGAGGGAGAAGGTTATTTGACACGTCGCAGTAAGATCAGCAGAAAAACTTTGTTCATTGTGCTGCCTGAGTGAGGGCAACACAAAATGGCGGTGGAACACAACTAAATACAAGCGAGATTGAAAATCGAATTTCCTCAGAGGGGAGTGGCAGCTCAACAGAACACTCAGAGTAGATAGGAGTGGCAGGTCCATGGAAAATGGTGGGCAAAAAGGATGGAGCAGGGGCATGCACAAAGACATCAGAGGGCAGGGGGAAGGAGAATAGGGGCAGCAAACTAAGCACAGAGGCTAAGCAGGAGGTCAATGATGGGCCATAGAATTGGGCTAAATGGAGGGCAGTGGCAGCACATCAGACCATGCATGGCAGGAGGGAGGAGGCTAGCCATGGATTCAGACAACAGAGGATAGGGAGCAGGTGGATGGGGCAGCAAGCTAACTGTTCAGAGAAGGTGGGTATTAGGAACTTTATTGTTTTTAAAATGTGTGTCTGTGCGAACTACTTAAAATATGAACAAGTATGCAGCATAATCTCACTTTTATTCAGGAAGAAGAGGACGTTTGTGACTGTGACTCCAGGCTCACTTGGCTGAAATACCCCCTGACCATCCACCCCCCATCGCAAAATGTAATGCCTGTGAAAAGGGTAGGTGGACGCAGTGTTATATAGAACATAGTCCTGAGAGCACGATTAAAAATGAAAACTAGATACAGTATATGGTATAAACTATGCACCAAAAAGTGTGATATAAGATGAACCGGGCGTGAAATATAATATGCAATACATTGTGCGCAATGACAGATTCATTGGAGTGCGCGAGATAGCACAGGCTATGCAATAGCGCGTGCTATGCGATATGTGCCTTGGAGTGTAATATGCACAGGGCAGTGCTGTGTAACCTAACTAGTCTCTAAAGTTGTAATATAAAATATGTGCTGGGGAGTGTAACGTTGCATATGCACTGTGACAAAGATATGGATCCCAGATTGTAATATATATGGCATAGCGCTGTGCGTTATAACATAGGCATCGAGGAAGGCACGTTAGATGGGGCAATATAACCCGTGCAAAGGCAAGTGTGGCATGACATATTCACGGGGTGGTGTTACAGTACACATGGGCTAGAGAGTGTCATAGCATACGCACTAGATGGTGGAATACGACACAGAGGTGTGTGGCACTCGGCGGGCACTGGTGGGTGTAACACAGCATTGGGCTCAGCCAGGAGCATGCTGTGACTCTCAAGTGAGGTTCGTCTCCTTTCCAGAGAGTAAAATAAAAAGTATTACACATCCTGCGGTGGATGTGTGTTTTATTAACCGTGAGGGGGGTTTCTTGCATAGTTTGGTCGAATTTTTGTCGAATCCCCTTTGAATGGCTTGGTGTGCGTGTGTATTAAATGTGCCCGTCAATAGCTACCCATGTTTGTATAAATAAACGACAATGGTGTCTGTAATAAAGTAAATCCACACCAGATGAAGATATGTGGTAAGAGGTATTTATTACAGCCTCAACCAACAGCCAGCATATCAACTGTCATCATAGAACCCTCACATGACAGAACCTCAGAACAAGCTGGTTCCATGCCTAGTGTTCTGGCATGGAGCCATGTTACATCATTACACTTCTTCCTCTTTACATTAGAACAAAAGTAACATGAGAGCAATAAACACATTTGAACAACAAGAAAAAGAAGGTAGAAAGATCTACACAAAATCACGTAAATGCAAAGGAAACCTGCGTGTTCTGACACCCCTACAAGTACTATCAGACCTTACATCAATGTCTGAGGGAAAACGATAAGAAGTATCATCCCTCCTGTCGGCCACACCACACCCCCGAAAATGTGCTACACGACTATGATTCCAGATGCGACCATCATCCGTCTTGACAGCATTTTTAAACAGCTTAATGATAGTTTTTGGAGAGGTATATTTTGACCAATTTTGACACCCAACAGGAGCTCTGACCTTTACTTTATCTCCAACCTCAAAATTTGTAACTTTCGCATTATTCCTTCTATCAACATAAATCTTCCTTTTGTTTTGCAGAGACACTTCTTTGTCTCTCCATTCCCCAATACCATTGTCTTTCAAACCCTTCCCAGCAACCATCCAGCCAGGACACAAACAAGTATTTGGAGACCTTCCCCTGAGCAGTTCAAAAGGAGTCTTCCCCGTTGATGCATGAGGAGTGTACCTGTAGGCTGTTATACGACACTGCAGTTCTTTTCTCCAATCTAAACAGTTTACCTTTGCTAATTGTATACTCTCCTTTAAAGTCCTGTTAAATCTCTCCAAAGCACCATTTGCCTCTGGATGATATAATGCAATTTTTTTATGTTCAATTCCACATTTTACAAAATACTCCTCCATCTGAGCAGAACAGAACTGCGGACCATTGTCAGAAAGAATAGAGTTAGGAAAACTCTCTCGTTTGAACACAGATTCTAAAAAACTGATCACAGAAAGAGAAGTGATCTCTCTCACCAAACTCACCTCCACCCATCGTGAATACAAATCCAGCAACACCAACAGGTAAGGAGTCTGATGTTCTCCATGCAATGGTCCCACAATATCGATAGCTAATTCATCCCATGGACTTTTTGGTAAACTTCTACAAACCATAGGTGAATATCTTGGTTTGAGCACCTTATCACTAGCTTGACAAGGCGTACACTCCCTAACAGTACGTTCCACCATCAAATCTAATCCAGGCCACCAGAAATCCTGTTGGATGCGCTCTTTGGTTTTAGAAATGCCCATATGCCCTTCATGAGCCATGTTCACGATGACTTCTCTCAAACTCAATGGGGGAATCATTCTTGTGCCCCTCATTAGAACCCCATCAACAACAGCTAACTCATTCGCAACTAAGGACCAAGGTTTAACCAGACTTCGAGACTTATGCTGTTCCAAAAGAGACATCACAGAACACAATTCACTATCCTTTTGCAACTCATCCCTCCATTCATCTTCCTTTACAGCCCCCAGCGTAACGTCACAAACTCTTATGCCACACTCAGCATCACACTGATCATTTTCATCCTGAGATTTATCATTCTCTACCACCTCCACCAATCTCGACAGACAGTCTGCCGTTACATTTGCCTTTCCTGGAATGTATTCAAACATGAAGTTATACTCCTGTAAGGAAATGACCCATCTCCTGATCCTCGAGGAAATTGAGTCCAAACCCTTCTTCTCAAAAATTTATTTCAGGGGTTTATGATCAGACCTGACAACGAAAGAAGATCCCCACACGAACTTTCTGAACTTGTTTATGGCCCAGAAAATTGCCAACGCTTCCTTCTCTATAACAGAATAACCTATCTCCGCACCTTTCAAACATCTTGAAGCACAAGCTATTAGCACCTCTTGGCCCTTCCTGATCTGAAAGAGAAGAGCACCCAGCCCCTTTATACTCGCATCAGTAACAATGAAAGTGGGATTCCCAGGTACAAAAGCTTGTAAGTTTGGTGCATTCCTGAGATCATTTAGGTTCCATGCCTAGTGTTCTGGCATGGAGCCATGTTACATCATTACAGTGTCTACTTGGAGAGTACCCACTGGCGGTGGCGCCGGGATTAGGCACAGTAGGGCGTCAGACAGGTCAGAGCTTCACTAGCGGTGTAAATACATTCCACGTGGATTCATTGTATACTTAGTCGCCTTTTAATGAATATCACGCAAATCGTCATGGTGATATGTACATACGGTTTGTCCAGCATGTCCTAGGTGTTTCTATAAATATATATTTTTTTTAAATAATAAAAAACAAAGGCCGGCCCCGGGGGATGGGGTACCCGGGGCCATAAGTGACCTGAGGAGGGGGACAACGCAGCCCCCTCCTAAAGATTCTTTTTTAAAAAGGCCATGACCCAGGGTTTGGGGTCCCCGGGGCCGATTAAGGCCTTAGCAGGGGGGCCGCGCGGCCCCCTTCCAAATTAATTTTTTTCAACCCAAAAAATTAGGGTGCAGGCCCTAGGATGGGCTCCCCAGGGCCAATAAATTAGAAAATGAAGGGGGGCCACACAGCCCTCTTTCTTAAAAAAATAAAATAAGTAAAAGACCGGCAACGTGCCGGAGGCCACACCCCCTCCTTGCAGCACTCTGCAAACGCGTCCCCTGGCCAGTTGTAAGTTGGGGAATTTATTCCCCTTCAATACTAAGGGTCCCTGGGGGCCAACTAGCCCAACAGGTATCTCCAGTATGCGCCAGGGAGCTGTGTTGCAGACAGGTGTTCTGAGGCCACGCCCCTTTTTACACCTCTCTGCAACGCAGCTCTGTGGCGCTTATTGGAGGTACCTAGTGGGCTAGTTGGACTCTAGGGACCCTCAGAATTCAAATGGACTTAATCTCCCAACTAAAAGTGGCCACAGGGCGTGTTTACACAGTGGTGAAGAGAGGGGACGGGCCTGAGTTAACGTGTGCAAACACACCCTGTGGTGCAGTTTAAGTGGTGTATATCAGTGATGTCATTAGTGATGTCACTGACCATGTCATGAGTGAAGTAATATGTGATGTCATCAGCAGTGCATTGCGGGCGCGCGAGTTATAGTTAGCTGAACTAACAATAACGGGGGAATTTCAATGGTTTTGTACGAGTGAAAAGTCCAGCTAACTATAACGCCCCTGAAACCTATGGTTTTTTCAGTGAATTTCTTTGGTTTTTTAAATGCTAATTCCTAACTATAACGTGCCTGAAACCTATGGTTTTTTCAGTGAATATATATATATATATATATATATATATATATATATATAACACCACGGAAGATCTTTATACGTGGCTGTAAGAAATCTATATCTAACTAAGCAACAAGAAACTTAAATAATATAGATTTCTTCTTCCAAGGCTCTCCACTGAAAGATAATTTTATCTGTACACAACACATATATTTTTATACATGTTTTCAATTTTCCTTCCGCCACCTCTCTCTCCCCCTCTTGTTCCCCCGTTTTTATCTTTTCCCTTGACCTACATTCCATTCCCATGAATCACGATTCATAGATAAAATTTTGGAAAACAATTAGAAAACGCACAGGTGATTCTATTGCACTATTTTGCACAACTTTGCACTTTACTTGCCGTTTTGCACAGTTAGAAAAATACCATGTTGTCCAGCAATTGCTTAAAAAGAATTTTTTAACAACCTTGTTTTTAACATGCTTTTATCACCTGTATTGCTCTGGTTTTATATGTGCGGTTTATTTATGTATTTATACATTCACAAATGCACTGAGTGTCATATGAGCCAACAGCTCAATCCTCACATTATATTATATTACATTACTGTATAAATCATGAGCCATGAGGAACAAGTCTAGTAATGTATTTTACAATTACAATAAGTAACTATGACAAGATTCAGCATGTTGAAAACATCCATATCATGGTAAAATCTTGTTTCTATGTCAATGGCAAACAATTATGCACTGTCACTTTAAATGGGACATTCACGAGGGGTTCGTCATGTGATCAAGGGCTGTTGAGCCCGAAACGCGTCATGGCGGCAGAGCGCACAAACAAAAAATAAATTGAATTGGGTACAACTTACTGGAGTCCGTCCCCTTCTTGATCCAGGACAAAGAGGATCGTTCGAGGAAAGGTTGACTGCTGTATTTACCAGGAAACGGCTTCCCTGGTTATCGACGGACCCCCTCCCGGTTGTGGTACTTCGACAAGAAGCTGAGTTCCGGGTCTTGGCCCGGAAGTGATTGGATTCTCCAGGAGGAGAGAGCTGAAGTTACCCCCGGTCACAACAGGCACGGAAGCTGAAACTAAACGTGGGCAGCAGCGGTGAACTCCCGAGTCGGAGGGCGAGGTGAGCGACTGCGGCATATCCACAAGGTACGAGCGGCCTTAATTGACGGGTGGGAGGTACAACCCAAGCGTATACAGATTATCTGTTTTCAAACACGCAATTATAATTCCAGCGCTAATGATGTCGGCCGACGTCTTAAGAGGGAGAGAGGAAATCGCGGAGGGCATCTTTGTGGAAAGAGCGTCCATACAATCTCCAAAAAGGAATGAGAATGAAGGAACCAGCAAAGGCAAAAATAATCTTAAAGATTTATATAAAATATTAGAAAAAAAATGAAAGCTGAACAAGCCAAATGGTGGGAGCACAAATCCCTCACAAGTTACCTGGAAGTCAACAGAGTCCCTCGTGGGCTCCGGATCTTCTTGGCTCCCAGCTATGAGAAACCCAATCCAGCCGTGCTTAAAGAGTGGGCCGAGTGCAATCTGGCAGCGTCAAGCGAGTTAATGAAAGTATTAATTAAATATGCCCACATAGATAGATTGGAGCTGGTATCAGAAATTGAACAATTGAATATACAAATTGCAGCCATGGAAACTGGGGAGACTAAAAGCAAATGGCGCGATGAAATGATGAGTAGACTAAAAAAAGAAGAAGACATCATTATACAAAGAAAGAGTTTTAAATTCCAAAGGGATAAACAAGACTACGAGCGTGGGCAGATTTTCACCTTCGCACGCAAGTATGATGCAATCAAAGCCTCATCAAAAAACAATAAGCCCCCTATCCCGTCTGCCACGGCGGGACCCAGTCATACACAAACAACGTCTTCAGTCTCAGACCTCAGCTCAGCTGTCGATAGCGAATCTGATATCGAATCCAACAGGGGAGCGACAGGAGGTACAACCAATCCCAAGGAAAAACACACGCTAGTCGACAAACTCCATTTTTTACGGGACGAGCGGCGCCAAACCTTGCGCCCAAGAAATCCTCAAATGACAGGAACCAAAAAAGAAACTTCAAAAGAAATGAAAGAAGGAAACGAGGAAGGAAAAAACAAAGGGAGATTCAACAGAACCCAGAAAAGGAATTGGCGGCGGTAACTGATCTACAATCCCAATCACCCAATACCATCATCAATCTAGCCAATGTCAATCTAGATAAAGCAGAAGAACAACTCCTTGCACTAGGACTTTCTTTTTGTCCCGAAACCAACTTCGACTATGCGCAAACTAGAGCGGATATTTATCACTTTATACGCAAGCTCAAGCTCCGTAGATTTCATGCTCTTAAATCTAGCAAAGAACCGGATATCTCTACTAATATGAACCCATCGGGGGAAACCTTCCAACTAGCCATATCCGATGTCCACACCCTAGGTGTATTGCAGGACTTAGAACACAACGTACCAGCGAGCACCCTGTCCCCCTCCTCTCAATCTATCCTGGCACAACAACACCTCAATACAAACCAGAGACCCAAAACCAACTTCAAACCTAAGTCCAAGTTTGTGCCAATCCTACCCAGAGACAACATCGACATATTCAGTGAAACAGTGGTTGCGGAAATAAAAAAATTGAATTATAAGACGGCATGCACAAAAAAGAAGTATTCTTTTCAACAACAAAAATACCATCAATTAATTAAAAAACTGAAGGAACAAGACAAAGTGGTCATCCGCAACTCAGACAAGGGTGGAAATGTGGTGTTATGGCCCTTGCAACAATACACTGATGAAGCGCTTTCTCAACTAAATGATAGATTATGCTACAGGATCAGCAACAAACAAGCAACAACACAGGCGCAAAATGAACTCTTTACACAACTACTAGCATGGAAAAGTATTGGCCTCCTTAACCAAGATGAATACAAATTTATGAAAAAAGATCATCCTATCATGCCGGTAATTTACTTCATACCGAAAATACACAAAGACATCCAAAATCCACCAGGACGGCCAATAATATCGGCCAAACAAAGTCTACTCGAAAATGTCTCCATTTACATAGACTCTTTCCTACAAGATCTAGTCCAAGGACTACCATCATACGTCCAAGACACATCTGATTTCCGGAGGCAAATACATAATTACCAGTGGAAAGACAATTACCTTCTAATAACCTTGGACGTTGCTAACCTCTACACTTCAATCAATCACAAAGATGGACTGAGAGCGGTAGAATATTTTGTATCCAATAGACTGATCCAATTCCATCAACACAATAAAATGCTGATCAGTCTTATCCAGTTTTGTTTAAACAACAATTTTTTTATGTTCAATCAACAAATCTACCAGCAACTACGAGGAGTAGCCATGGGGGCTAGCTTTTCACCAAGTTATGCTTGCCTCCATATGGGCTATTGGGAAGAGACTGTCCTAAAAACTACACATGCAATAACAATGACTAATCATGTGATAAAATGGATGCAGTACATTGACGATCTTTTTATAATTTGGCGTGGCAGTGAAAGTGAGGCTCTGAGGTTTATAGATGATATTAACGACAATAATCTCAATTTGCATTTTACCAGTACCATTGACACTACAGAGGTTTGTTTTCTTGATGTGAAGGTATATGTAGCAAACAACCAGCTTCAGACAAAACTGTATCGCAAACCCACTGCAGGAAACACCACGCTGCATTCCTCAAGCTTTCACCCCAAACACACTATTCATAGCATCCCATATGGGGAGATGCTAAGGATTAGAAGAATCTGCAGTACTGAAAATGACCTAGCAATTGCACAACAAGAAAGCAAAAATAGATTCATACAAAGAGGATATAGCAACAAAACCATTGATGAGGCTATACAAAAGACTAGGTCCATGAGTAGGGAGAATTTACTGTTTAAACCATCCAACAGTAAAACTAAATCCAATAGCAGTCAAATTGGCTCCAACAAAATAGATGAGACAAGATTAATCCTAACATATAACAAACAAAAAGACAGCCTTAGCAAAATTATCAAGAACAACTGGTATTTGTTACATCTAGACACACAACTGAATGAGATTATTCCATCCAACCCGACCATCACTTTCAGAAGGGCACCATCTACTAGTGATTTCTTGGTTAATAGCAGCCCAGAAATTAAATCAGTAACAAACTGGCTAACTAAACGTAGAGGCTTTTTTAAGTGCCCTACCTGTAAAGCTTGTAGATACGCAATAAACAAAACATCATTCATTACTCCTTTTGAGGAGAAACCAATCATGATCACTAAAAACATGTCTTGCAAAACGGAATTTGCCATTTACGTGTTGGAGTGCTCCTGTGGACTGCAGTATGTGGGATCCACAAAGCTGCAGGTCCACAAGAGAATTCTGCAACACCTACGTGCAATCACCAATATAGACACCTCATATCCGGTGGCCCGGCATTTTAGGGATTGTCATGAAAGTAACATACAATTCCTTAAATATTTTGCAATTGACTGCATTCCGCCTCTTAGAAGAGGCGGTGATCGTGAGGCTCTCCTTAGAAAACTGGAGACCAAATACATACTGGAATTGGACAGCAAAAGCCCACAGGGGCTCAACACCACGGAAGATCTTTATACGTGGCTGTAAGAAATCTATATCTAACTAAGCAACAAGAAACTTAAATAATATAGATTTCTTCTTCCAAGGCTCTCCACTGAAAGATAATTTTATCTGTACACAACACATATATTTTTATACATGTTTTCAATTTTCCTTCCGCCACCTCTCTCTCCCCCTCTTGTTCCCCCGTTTTTATCTTTTCCCTTGACCTACATTCCATTCCCATGAATCACGATTCATAGATAAAATTTTGGAAAACAATTAGAAAACGCACAGGTGATTCTATTGCACTATTTTGCACAACTTTGCACTTTACTTGCCGTTTTGCACAGTTAGAAAAATACCATGTTGTCCAGCAATTGCTTAAAAAGAATTTTTTAACAACCTTGTTTTTAACATGCTTTTATCACCTGTATTGCTCTGGTTTTATATGTGCGGTTTATTTATGTATTTATACATTCACAAATGCACTGAGTGTCATATGAGCCAACAGCTCAATCCTCACATTATATTATATTACATTACTGTATAAATCATGAGCCATGAGGAACAAGTCTAGTAATGTATTTTACAATTACAATAAGTAACTATGACAAGATTCAGCATGTTGAAAACATCCATATCATGGTAAAATCTTTTTTCTATGTCAATGGCAAACAATTATGCACTGTCACTTTAAATGGGACATTCACGAGGGGTTCGTCATGTGATCAAGGGCTGTTGAGCCCGAAACGCGTCATGGCGGCAGAGCGCACAAACAAAAAATAAATTGAATTGGGTACAACTTACTGGAGTCCGTCCCCTTCTTGATCCAGGACAAAGAGGATCGTTCGAGGAAAGGTTGACTGCTATATATATATATATATATATATATATATATATGAAAAACAATGGCCTTAAAGCTTGGGAGATCACTCGACGGCGCTCATGTATCATGCAGGCCTGCCTTCTGGATTTTAACATTAATTTCGCCCTTTTGCCCAACGCGTTTCAAGGTAAAACCTCTTCCTCTGGGGCTGCAAACATCACATCTGAGACTCGCATCACATGTGCCATATCCGATTTAATTTGTTATCACGCCGCCCATCAGTGGGCGTGTGCACAGTGGCAAACATTTACAATGCATGATGGAACATTTAGTTCATTAGTGCGAGAGGCAGTTCGTGATTTAGTAATTTCAAATGTTCATTTTGCTGTTTTCTTCTGTATTATTACCTTAGTAGGTCGTTTTTCCGTTAGGCAGGCTGAATTTGCATATCGAACGTCGTGCTCACCAAGTTTGAACAGTGCAACTTGAAGCCTCATTCAGCTGGTTATTCCATCTCTGCCAGCTGAAGATGGTGCCTCTCCCCACGGCCAGGCTGCCGTGTACAATATGAAAAACAATGGCCTTAAAGCTTGGGAGATCACTCGACGGCGCTCATGTATCATGCAGGCCTGCCTTCTGGATTTTAACATTAATTTCGCCCTTTTGCCCAACGCGTTTCAAGGTAAAACCTCTTCCTCTGGGGCTGCAAACATCACATCTGAGACTCGCATCACATGTGCCATATCCGATTTAATTTGTTATCACGCCGCCCATCAGTGGGCGTGTGCACAGTGTCAAACATTTACAATGCATGATGGAACATTTAGTTCATTAGTGCGAGAGGCAGTTCGTGATTTAGTAATTTCAAATGTTCATTTTGCTGTTTTCTTCTGTATTATTACCTTAGTAGGTCGTTTTTCCGTTAGGCAGGCTGAATTTGCATATCGAACGTCGTGCTCACCAAGTTTGAACAGTGCAACTTGAAGCCTCATTCAGCTGGTTATTCCATCTCTGCCAGCTGAAGATGGTGCCTCTCCCCACGGCCAGGCTGCCGTGTACAATATGAAAAACAATGGCCTTAAAGCTTGGGAGATCACTCGACGGCGCTCATGTATCATGCAGGCCTGCCTTCTGGATTTTAACATTAATTTCGCCCTTTTGCCCAACGCGTTTCAAGGTAAAACCTCTTCCTCTGGGGCTGCAAACATCACATCTGAGACTCGCATCACATGTGCCATATCCGATTTAATTTGTTATCACGCCGCCCATCAGTGGGCGTGTGCACAGTGTCAAACATTTACAATGCATGATGGAACATTTAGTTCATTAGTGCGAGAGGCAGTTCGTGATTTAGTAATTTCAAATGTTCATTTTGCTGTTTTCTTCTGTATTATTACCTTAGTAGGTCGTTTTTCCGTTAGGCAGGCTGAATTTGCATATCGAACGTCGTGCTCACCAAGTTTGAACAGTGCAACTTGAAGCCTCATTCAGCTGGTTATTCCATCTCTGCCAGCTGAAGATGGTGCCTCTCCCCACGGCCAGGCTGCCGTGTACAATATGAAAAACAATGGCCTTAAAGCTTGGGAGATCACTCGACGGCGCTCATGTATCATGCAGGCCTGCCTTCTGGATTTTAACATTAATTTCGCCCTTTTGCCCAACGCGTTTCAAGGTAAAACCTCTTCCTCTGGGGCTGCAAACATCACATCTGAGACTCGCATCACATGTGCCATATCCGATTTAATTTGTTATCACGCCGCCCATCAGTGGGCGTGTGCACAGTGTCAAACATTTACAATGCATGATGGAACATTTAGTTCATTAGTGCGAGAGGCAGTTCGTGATTTAGTAATTTCAAATGTTCATTTTGCTGTTTTCTTCTGTATTATTACCTTAGTAGGTCGTTTTTCCGTTAGGCAGGCTGAATTTGCATATCGAACGTCGTGCTCACCAAGTTTGAAAACTGCCTCTCGCACTAATGAACTAAATGTTCCATCATGCATTGTAAATGTTTGACACTGTGCACACGCCCACTGATGGGCGGCGTGATAACAAATTAAATCGGATATGGCACATGTGATGCGAGTCTCAGATGTGATGTTTGCAGCCCCAGAGGAAGAGGTTTTACCTTGAAACGCATTGGGCAAAAGGGCGAAATTAATGTTAAAATCCAGAAGGCAGGCCTGCATGATACATGAGCGCCGTCGAGTGATCTCCCAAGCTTTGAGGCCATTGTTTTTCATATTGTACACGGCAGCCTGGCCGTGGGGAGAGGCACCATCTTCAGCTGGGAGAGATGGAATAACCAGCTGAATGAGGCTTCAAGTTGCACTGTTCAAACTTGGTGAGCACGACGTTCGATATGCAAATTCAGCCTGCCTAACGGAAAAACGACCTACTAAGGTAATAATACAGAAGAAAACAGCAAAATGAACATTTGAAATTACTAAATCACGAACTGCCTCTCGCACTAATGAACTAAATGTTCCATCATGCATTGTAAATGTTTGACACTGTGCACACGCCCACTGATGGGCGGCGTGATAACAAATTAAATCGGATATGGCACATGTGATGCGAGTCTCAGATGTGATGTTTGCAGCCCCAGAGGAAGAGGTTTTACCTTGAAACGCGTTGGGCAAAAGGGCGAAATTAATGTTAAAATCCAGAAGGCAGGCCTGCATGATACATGAGCGCCGTCAAGTGATCTCCCAAGCTTTAAGGCCATTGTTTTTCATATTGTACACGGCATCCTGGCCGTGGGGAGAGGCACCATCTTCAGCTGGCAGAGATGGAATAACCAGCTGAATGAGGCTTCAAGTTGCACTGTTCAAACTTGGTGAGCACGACGTTCGATATGCAAATTCAGCCTGCCTAACGGAAAAACGACCTACTAAGGTAATAATACAGAAGAAAACAGCAAAATGAACATTTGAAATTACTAAATCACGAACTGCCTCTCGCACTAATGAACTAAATGTTCCATCATGCATTGTAAATGTTTGACACTGTGCACACGCCCACTGATGGGCGGCGTGATAACAAATTAAATCGGATATGGCACATGTGATGCGAGTCTCAGATGTGATGTTTGCAGCCCCAGAGGAAGAGGTTTTACCTTGAAACGCGTTGGGCAAAAGGGCGAAATTAATGTTAAAATCCAGAAGGCAGGCCTGCATGATACATGAGCGCCGTCGAGTGATCTCCCAAGCTTTAAGGCCATTGTTTTTCATATTGTACACGGCAGCCTGGCCGTGGGGAGAGGCACCATCTTCAGCTGGCAGAGATGGAATAACCAGCTGAATGAGGCTTCAAGTTGCACTGTTCAAACTTGGTGAGCACGACGTTCGATATGCAAATTCAGCCTGCCTAACGGAAAAACGACCTACTAAGGTAATAATACAGAAGAAAACAGCAAAATTAACATTTGAAATTACTAAATCACGAACTGCCTCTCGCACTAATGAACTAAATGTTCCATCATGCATTGTAAATGTTTGACACTGTGCACACGCCCACTGATGGGCGGCGTGATAACAAATTAAATCGGATATGGCACATGTGATGCGAGTCTCAGATGTGATGTTTGCAGCCCCAGAGGAAGAGGTTTTACCTTGAAACGCGTTGGGCAAAAGGGCGAAATTAATGTTAAAATCCAGAAGGCAGGCCTGCATGATACATGAGCGCCGTCGAGTGATCTCCCAAGCTTTAAGGCCATTGTTTTTCATATTGTACACGGCAGCCTGGCCGTGGGGAGAGGCACCATCTTCAGCTGGCAGAGATGGAATAACCAGCTGAATGAGGCTTCAAGTTGCACTGTTCAAACTTGGTGAGCACGACGTTCGATATGCAAATTCAGCCTGCCTAACGGAAAAACGACCTACTAAGGTAATAATACAGAAGAAAACAGCAAAATGAACATTTGAAATTACTAAATCACGAACTGCCTCTCGCACTAATGAACTAAATGTTCCATCATGCATTGTAAATGTTTGACACTGTGCACACGCCCACTGATGGGCGGCGTGATAACAAATTAAATCGGATATGGCACATGTGATGCGAGTCTCAGATGTGATGTTTGCAGCCCCAGAGGAAGAGGTTTTACCTTGAAACGCGTTGGGCAAAAGGGCGAAATTAATGTTAAAATCCAGAAGGCAGGCCTGCATGATACATGAGCGCCGTCGAGTGATCTCCCAAGCTTTAAGGCCATTGTTTTTCATATTGTACACGGCAGCCTGGCCGTGGGGAGAGGCACCATCTTCAGCTGGCAGAGATGGAATAACCAGCTGAATGAGGCTTCAAGTTGCACTGTTCAAACTTGGTGAGCACGACGTTCGATATGCAAATTCAGCCTGCCTAACGGAAAAACGACCTACTAAGGTAATAATACAGAAGAAAACAGCAAAATGAACATTTGAAATTACTAAATCACGAACTGCCTCTCGCACTAATGAACTAAATGTTCCATCATGCATTGTAAATGTTTGCCACTGTGCACACGCCCACTGATGGGCGGCGTGATAACAAATTAAATCGGATATGGCACATGTGATGCGAGTCTCAGATGTGATGTTTGCAGCCCCAGAGGAAGAGGTTTTACCTTGAAACGCGTTGGGCAAAAGGGCGAAATTAATGTTAAAATCCAGAAGACAGGCCTGCATGATACATGAGCGCCGTCGAGTGATCTCCCAAGCTTTAAGGCCATTGTTTTTCATATATATATATATATATATATATATATTATCTACTGGCGGTCGCCAGTAGATAGTTATAGTTACAACCTAGTTTCCATAGGAAATCTCAAAATTCTATTTTGAATAACTTTGGCGCCGGTTGACGAATCCTCGCGAAATTTTCAAATGGGGCGCTCCGTTCAGCTCCTACCATGAAAGTCTCGGGGTGATTCGTCAAGCGGGGGCCGAGAAAAAGGGGGGGGTCCCAAAACACGTTTTCCCCATGCATTTTTCCATAGGACCTTTAGTCGCAGCTACAGCCCGAACGGTGCGCGCTCGGTGAAAAACCTGAAAAAAATAAATAAATAAATACGTGCGCGCGCGGTGAAAAACCTGAAAAAAAAATTATTAATAAATACATAACTTAGCATTTAAAAAAACGTACAAATTCACTGAAAAAAAATATAGGTTTCACACACGTTATAGTTACGAATTAGCATTTAAAAAACAGTAGCATGTGTCTCCGATACAATATCACTAGTGCTCGATATTCCTATCGGGGTTTCAGTTAGTGTTAGTGGGGCATGAGCCAAAGCCACCTTAGAAGGTTCTATTGATGTTGGTTTGGTTATTATCTCACTACCATTATGACCTTTGGCGAGTTTGGCTTTTCTGCCCCCTACCCCAGAAGCCACATTCCTCTTCCTTTTTGGCATCGCCCCCTCATGTTTGCCTCGCAGCTGGCGCAAGTTTAGTCTCTCAGGGGAGCTTGGCATGGTTGACGCTATGGTGGAATCTAGGACTTGTTCGGATAGGGAAGACTGGACCGGATCTTGACTAATATGTACATTGTCATCAGTTGGGAGGACATTATCTAGAGTTTCCCGCCTGGTAGCATCCGGTGTGCACGCGCTGGCAATATGTCCCATAGAGGACCTTTTGGCAAAGGCTAAATCTTATGAAACTCTTCGCTCCATTAAATTTATCCCCTGATCAATTACAGAATTTGCTCTAGTGATAAAATTGTCAAGAGTTCCTGTTAGGCTTGCACTTTTGGGTGCAGCCCTACTTCTGGTTTGGGAAACAGCCATGATATGATGCGCAGTCTTAATTAGGGGGAATACTTACAGGGCTCCACGAATAAAATGATAAATATGTGCCTGGAGATGATTGACGAGGGGGTGGCCCGGTCCGGTCTTGTCCGTGCTTGAACGGGCTTAAACGGGCCCGCCCTTTGCCCGGGCTTCGCCCCGGACTACGACCCGCACGCGTCCCGCTACGCGTGCCTAGGCGTGCCTTAAATGGGCGTGTGATGCAGATATGGGCGGGAAGAAGACCCAGGTGCGTCGGGCAGGAATCAGCAGTCCTGCAAAGCACCCTGGTCCTCGCAGTCCCGTCGACGATGTCAGCCCGTCACAGAGGCCCCCACTTGCAGTAATGGCACAGCGTCTCCTCCAGGCAAATAGCAGTGATTGGAAAATAAATTATGTAGAGTCCTTGCCTACGAACGGAATAACTAAGAGAAGGGGCACGCGGCCCTCCTCTCTGAGGCTTAAATAGGGACCCCATGCCCCCAGGCCACATTAAATTTTAAGTGGAATGGAGTGCAAATCCTCACCATACACTGCTTATGACCTCACATATGATGTTCAATTACATCATCGATAAATTCACTGCAACATCAGAAAATTCATGATAACACTGTGGGTTGTGTTCATAACGGTGAGAGAGGCTGTGTGGTCCCCCTCCCCAAGCCTGCAGAGGTCCCAGGGAGCCCACTGCTGGGTACAAAAATAGTTTATATGGGGAGGAGGGACTATAGAGCACACCACAGGGATGAAATGCCATTATATGAAGGCCCTGGAAGATGAGGTCCCCGGGACCAAAATCAGCTCGGGGAGGGGGCAACACATACCCCTCCCCTTTATTTAAAAGAGAGACCCTGGGGGGTGGTCCCCAGGGTCCAACAAGGTTTGGGGAGAGGGGCCACGCAGTCCATCTCCCTTTTATTTAAATAGGAGGCCTGACGGTTGAGGTCTCTGAGCCGATTACAGCTTGGGAGGGAAGCCACTTAGCACCTCTCCCCTACAACAATATACGGCCCTGGAGCATGGGGGCCCTTATTTAAAGAAATGGCCCTGGGAGATGGGGTCCCCAGGACCTAACAAGTCTTAGGAGAGGGGGGCATGCAGCCCCCTCCCCTTTAATTAGAAAACAAACAGCCCTGGGGATGGGGCCATAGGACCAGGCCATATGACCAACACCCAATGTGCATGGTCGAAGGACTGTACAGAGGAGGGTTGGCTGCAGGACCTGGCTGTAGGTGTGGCCCTGTAGCTAATCTCCACCCAAGCACGGCATTTGAGATGTTATCAGTGATGTCATAAACAATGTCATGAATAATGTCATATGTAAGGTCATTAAAGACATAGAATGAGCATTAGTTCAGAATATTTGCACGTGTGTTGGTTATCCTGAAAGGTAGTCTGCATTTTATTATTTGTAGGGTAGACGATTCCAGCCCCAAGCTCATAAAGGCATCAGATGATTTCATATAATGCTTCTCTTACAGTGGATTATAGACTGTGCATGTCTCAAAGTAGGTCCTGCACTGGTATACATGAGAAACAAGTGTTAGATGCGTACTGAGAGAGAATTAATAGAAGAGAGGCACACAATTTATGGATACATTTTTAGGTCTCGCCTGACCCAGCGCATGCGCTGGTCTGGCGAGACTTATTGAGAAGGCTCCAAAAAGTGCTACCAGGCCAGCCTAGAGCTACAGTGCATGTGCGCGGGCGCGCTCACCGTGCTTTAACGCGATTACTTTTGCGGTCGCACGGCCGCTTTGATGTTTGATCGTGATCACTTTCACCTTCGCGGCCGCACTGCCGCTTTGCATAGCCAATAGGTCTCGCTTTTGGGACCTTTTAAGTATTTAGTTATGCAACTGTTGCATAGCTAAACACTTATAAGGTCGCAAAGGCGAGACCTATTGGCTATGCCATTGCTTGTTATGAATGCAAATAATCATTAAAGAGACCATCTAGAGTAGAAAACAAGAGTTCCCTTTTCCCAGTCCTGCATCTATAACAATCATCCACAACAGGCATTCTAGAATGTGTGTGCATGTTTGATTATGTCACTTTGAGTGTTCAGATCTTTTGTGACCTCATTCTCCAAAAGGTACCCTTATATACCAATGTTGGGCACCAGGTGCAACGCAGGCTGCAGCTGCTGTTGTGAGAGAAACTGGCCTGGGGTGTGTCCGTCATTGGCTGGGTTAGTGGGTGACTTGAAGGTGCAGGTGGCGGAGCCAAGCATAGACCTGCAGGTAAGGGAGTGTGGAACTGGATGAAGAGAGCTGGTGGCACTGCAGGCTCCATGGTAACCAACCATCTTTCTATACAGATCGAAAAGTCATGCCTTAATGCATGGTGCTCATAAGCACACAAGGGAATGGGAGGCACCCTTGCTGGGATCAAACTACTAAAGTTGGCAAGGATATGGGCTCTGTAAGACAAAGGCTGTACCACACTATAAATTGCAGCTGCAGAGCAGTGACTTGTTTGTTTAAAATTATTGCAAATGCCAGCTACTTCTTTGTCGCTTGTTAGAAGGGAGGTGGCTGTCCCCTGTTCCCTCACTAGCTTTGCTCCTGGCTCCAGGGCACAACCACATTTACTGCATCCACTCAGGACAAACGTTAGCTCAACTGACCTTGGGATCACCTAACTGCATTACACATATAGCCATCTGACATAATGCAGTCACAAATCTGGATACTGACAGACGAGAAATTGATTTGGGTGGACAGCTAACCAAGAAGGACTGGAGAATCTTCATCTACGTCATATACTCAGTAGGATTCTCATCAGAACAACAATCATTCATTCTGGAAACAGGAATTCTTAAACCTGCACCAGTATTTCCACCTCTAAGGGGCATATTATCAAGCCAGGCGATAAAATTATCGCCGCTTTAGCGGCAGAAAACAGCTATGTGGCGTCCCTCAGGGCTCCTCTCTCTCCCCCCTGGAGAGAGAGGAGGTCACTGTGTTTAACTACACCGATGACCTCCAACTCATTTTTAACCTCTCTAACTCCCCCGATTCTATTTCTAATTTCCAGTCGGTGATGGTCTTTATCAGGGATTGGATGTGCTTTAACCACCTCAAGCTCAACCCTGATAAGACCGAGCTTCTTCTCACTGGCAGCAAACTCAACCCTTGGTCCCCCTTCTTCTGGCCTCCCTCCTTTGGTCCCCCCCTTCTCCCTCTCCCGCCGTTAAGACATTGGGAATCACCCTCAACCAACAACTGACCCTACACTCTCAGATCAGCACAGTGGTCTCTTCCTGTTTTTTTACTTTGCGCACCATACGCAAGATCTCACGTTTTTTTTCCTTTTCAGCCTTTAAATTGATCTTGATGGCTATGGTCCTTTCCCGGCTGGATTATGGGAATGCCCTACACAACGGCGCCCCCGCTTACGCCATCCGGAGGCTCCAACTGGTGCAAAACCAAGCTGCCCGCCTGGCCTATGGTTTACCCAAGTCACACCATACCACTCCCCTTCTCAGATCCCTCCATTGGCTCCCAATTAGAGAAAGGGCCCTCTTTAAGATGGAATGTATCACGTTCCAGGCTCTTGCGGGAACAGCCCCATCTTTTATCACGTCAAAAATCGTCCCCTACATCCCCAGCAGACAACTCCGATCCTCCTCTCTGTCCCTACTGGTGATGCCCAGATTCAAGAAGAGCAGAATGGGAGGCTCAATGTTCTCCGTTCTTGCTCCACAGTTTTGGAATTCTCTACCTTTCCAAATGAGATCAACACCCTCGTACCTGGAGTTCTGGAGCACCCTGAAAACCAATTTGTTTGCACAGGTTTTTAAAATCTAAGCCGCATCACCCTCTCACTCAGGTATCATTTCCTCTACAGCGCCATGAAACCGCTTGGTGTCCGAGCGCTCAATAAATATTTTTAAATTCAAATTCAATTCTTCTTTTGAAGTCAGGGTCAGGTACAATACCCAAACCCCTTCAAATGATTCATCAACCTAAGAGACCGACTAGTACATACATGTACACCTGGTAAGCAAGACACTCTATTAACTATATGGAGTACAACCGCTCCTTAAGGTAATTTCCAATGCGATAATTGTAATGTATTCCATATTCCCAGCCAAACCAAAGAGATCAAATTACGCAAAGGGAATAAGTGGCAAAAACAATGCTTTGCTAACTATAACACAACCCAGAGGATTTACAGAATGGAATGCAAAAAGTCACTACCCCTACACTTGCATGAGAAATCAGATGGTTAAACTTTGCACTCAAGACCACATCAGTACTTTCATTAAAAAACTGTAACTACCAAATTGGTCACTTATTTGAGAGAAAATAACCACTAGCCAACAAACTTCACATAGACAGTCTTAGTACACATACTGAACTCAGACCATGATGCAGAAAAGCTACTACTGAATAAAGTGGCAAATGGATTTTCTCAAAAGCAACAGACCAACAATGTTTGCAATCAGTTAATGGTATTATTAATTTTAGAGGAAGAAGAATTGGTAGGTGTCTACCAGTAGCAGTGTAATGAAGGAGGCTTGCTGGTAAAGAAAATCATGTACACACAGGTAATTTGAAATGGTTTATTTTTATAAAGTTGTAGAAAGTATCCCAGCCATCCAACATGCCTCCCTTTTCCTTCAAGTCCTTCCAAGATGTTCCCAAAGAGCCCCAGACACTCAACAATCTAACAGTTGAATGCATGGCAGCTCTGGCCTCAAATGCTACACATCTCCTTCTGTACAACAAACCATTACATTTGCAACAAATAAACATGCATAAACCTCACATTGCTTAAACTACATGCACTAAGTATGAAGAATAGGGACACAGATCCAGAAACAAACTAATTATATGGTGATATCCAGGGCAAAAAGTCACAGCACAGTAAAAATCACAAGTGTGTCTATGTGAACATGTGTGACTACTAGAATTTCAAAAGTGGCAATCTTCGAATGATTTAGGGGTTCTCCTCACTCTACTGCTTCTTCATTGATTAGCTTCAAAGCAGATCTTATCACTTTGTCCTATACCCTCATTTACACTCTCTGCATTTTATCTTTTTTTACCATATCACCATTGCCTTCACTTTGCTTACAAACAACAATCTTATTAAGATTCTACACCTGCAAGTCTTCTGTCTTTATCTCATTTCAGAATAATTTCGTCACCTTAACAGGATCTGTAAATTTGGGTTTCTGTTTGCTGGTGTAGGTCTCTTAATCATAACCCAGTTAACAAACCTCTACCACTGTGCTTTTCACATCTTTCTAACATCAAACCATGTCTTCCTTGCTTTGCCTTTACCCATCTATCCCTTTGTCTATTCCATGTCTGTATCACTTATATGAGTACAGTTCTCATTCATCAAGTAAGGCAAAACAAAGGCATTAGCCTTTCTTCCTTAAAACATTTAAAACTGTGACTTCTTGGTAAAAGAGTGTAGAATAAACATGTAAAAATACCCTAGTCTATCCACCTCTTCTTTCCAGCTTTTCTTACTTTCTGTACCCAACTGAATAGTCTTTTTCCACCTCCCTGAAAACTAGTAGCACTCCATTATCAGTCACAATCGTGCTGGGCCCACCTTCCCTTCTGAATGTCTTTCTTAAACTCTCTACAAAATGCTTAGTTTCAATCCCACTCACATAAAAAACATTAGGCCACCTGGAGTACATATCTAAAACCACCATACAATTGCCTACTCCCAATATCAATATGACCTACAATGTCTAAAGCAATGTCAAAAAAAGGAGATTTAGGCTCTTGGTAACTCCCTGATCACAATGGGTTAGAAACAAGGCCTCATGATCGTATCACTAAATGATCACTGCATACAATCCCTCACTTCTCTTTCTACACTGAGATCCATCCCAGGCCACCAATATGAAACTCTCGAACTCTCTTTCTGATGACCTTCATGTACTAACTTTGTTAAACCTCTCTAAAGATGTGGGTGGACTCAACCTGGTAGCTGTTTAAATCAAAACGATATTTTTAGGCAAGTCATCCTTCACAAACCAAACTTCTCTGCATTCCTCACTTCCCTGAACCTTCTTTGCATACCCTTTTCTTAATACAGGTTAGAACATCTTGCAAAACTATATTCTCTCCAACACCTTCTTCATTAATAATGCTCCCTTCAACCTTTGCTTCTATAGCTAATTTCTTCAATCTTTCCCAAACCTTCAGGTAGCAAACGTAACAAAGAATGAACTACATGATTGGTGACAACTGGTATATACTCAACAACAAATTTAAATTCCTGAAGAGAAATAATTAATTGAGCTTTCCTACAGGACACTGTTTCCACTCTTTCTTTTTAAATATTCCCATAAGGGATTTGTGGTAAATCTTGTACAAAAGTTACATCTACACAGAATTGTTTGTTTAGTTTCCCTAATGCCTAATAAATAGGTAATGCATCTCTCTCAAAGACCAAATATCAAGTTTCTGGTCATTTCAAACTATGATATGTGAAGATTTTAGTCTTCTCGTTATTGCCCTCACCGTGCACTGCCCCTCAACCTTTCAGGCTGGCATCAGTTATGAGAGTGGATTTAGCCTGGGGATCAAAGCTCTGAAAATTAGGAGCTGACTTTAATAAATCCTTTATTGCAACACATTCTTGTACACACTCACCATCCAATTTAAGATCAACACCTTTTTTCAACCAAACTTCTCATTTTTCGAGTTTTCCTTACAAAACGTTTGACAAACTTATAATATCCTGCCATGGCTAGAAAACGCATCAACTATTTCTTAGTTGAAGGAGACACTTGTTCTTATATTCTGTTCACTAACTCCCCTTTGGGTCTTATAACCCTCCCAGAAATGTAATTTACTATGTACTCTATAGAAATGTCTCTAAACTTGCACTTTTTGTCCTTTATCATACATTTGACCTCACTGAGACTCAAAGAACTCTCTCATCATGTTCCTGCTCACTGCTTCAAAACACCAAAATATCATCCTGATACACTTAGGCTACAACAATTCCTTTCAATACCTTCTCTAAGGCTCTTTAAAAAACTGAGGCTGCTGAAATTAAGCTAAACGGCATTCTAACAAACCTGAACATGCGGAAAGGAGTAACATGCGCTACAAGATCTTTCAAATTCTTCTAGCATGGTACCCATATCTCTTTGGAAAATCCAACTGAAGCTTCTATCACTCTTTGAAGACACGTACATCTTACCACCCACATATCTCCCTTTATAAGCAATCAAACCATCCTCACACTCTCAATGCAACACATCTTGCGTAGTTGAGGGAGACAATGGTTCACATATTGTGTTAACTAACTCTCCTCTGGGTGTTGCATCTCATCCTCGTCAACAGTGTAATAAAGGTGACTTGCTAGTAAAGACAATGATGTACACACAGGTAATTTGAAAGGCTTCACTTATGCAAAGCAGGAGAAAGTGTATCAGTTTCCAACCGCCTCCCAGTTTTTCAAGCCTTTTCAAGATCCTCCTATTGAGCCCCACCTGCTCAACATTCAAACAGCTGAAAACATGTCAGCTATTTCCTATGATCCCACTAGCAGTCTTCATATGGGAGATGTTTCTGCACTTTTCGATTTTTTTTTTTAGTTCACAATTACGCAGTACAAGGGAGAAATAAGAGCCATTTTCATCTTCATTATCTTCACATTTTGACAAGACAACCATGCACAACCTTACTCAACTATAGATATGTTTTTTGTGCACATATTTGTATGAGGGCTGTAGAAATAATAAAAAATCCAGTATCCCTCTGCACATGAATGTTTGCCCTCCTAGTCATACTGAAGGCATAGCACACCATTGTTTTATATGAAAAATGCAATATCACAGTGTGCCCAGCTAGGGTTTCCTTGCACAGGTTTCATTATTTAAAGTTGGCACATTTCATTGCAATTCCAATTCCCCTAAAAACACACATACACAACAGTGCAATTTTTGAAAAACAAATTTTCAATAAAGTCATGAGTTTAATTTTTTTTATATTTCATTTAAGTCATACATTTTCCTTATGAATTTTGATTATTAATATACGATCCACATAGATTTAATTTCCTACTTAAAGATGGCATCTATTTTCACACTTCCAATTACGACTGCATGAGCCACTTTGGCATCTGACATTGTTTCAAGTTCTTCAGTCGTCCAGGAAACTTCAATACCAGCATCAGAATTACTCCCATGCACCTCTGAAACACTGGGGTCTGCCACTTCCCAACATGAGAGGTAAGATACGCTTTGTGTTGGCTCACTCGACACGTGCACAGGTTTTTTACAATGTTGCACTAAGCAATACCAGAACATTGAGCCCATTACAGAAACCCTCCCTTGATTCATGCCAGCTACAGCACCCTGTGCAGCCTGGCCCAGTGTGGTGTCCGCCCTTGATTAGTTTCTGTATTTCCATTGCAGCCATTTCTGAGGCCTTTAAGGTTCAGACCTACCTTGACCTTCGATCCAGCAGTGTATTTGCCACACATTACCCCGTAGGAGCATCTCCTTACACACTAAGGTAACTCGGAAAGTGCATAATCAAGTTAATCATCAGAATTGGATGTGCTGTGGGTGGATGTTGAACACTTGGATATCTATACTTCTATTCTTTCTTGCAGAAGACATAGGATACTCTGACACATAAAGCTCCCCAGGGGATACCCTAGTTAGGGTTCAGTGGTCCTGACAAATTTACCTATACCATTGACAGTGAAATATGTTGACGGAACTTTGAACACAGTTGCTAACACGTGTTGTTTTTAATATTTACTAAATATCATGCATATTAAAGAATAATAGTGTTTCTAGACAACGTTTTTGACAGCCTTTCTGGTGGAGGAGCCACTAGGGTAGAATGAGTTAGTTCAGCAATAGTAAACACAGTAACAAGGAGCAGAATACAGGTCCAACCTAGAAGTATCACACCTAAGGGACACATATGCTTGGAACCCCAGGCTACCATTTCTGGCCATCAGCTGAGGTAGGAGCCTTCCTGAAAACAAGACATACAGTAATTATGAGAACCCAGGACACAGTAAAAGATACATCTTTGTACCTACTAACCGTTTCCCATGAGGTGTATCCTCCATACATAGTACTAGCTATGTCAGTACTTACATTTACGAGCTAAGATCTAGATGCTGAAAGTGGAAATACATTTCCACAGCTTAATAGAAAGACATTCCTTCATTACTCGCATTAGGGCCTAGACACAAATTAGAAGTAATCACTCAATGAACAGGTTTTTACCTGCATTAGCCTAATCGAGAGATTTCTTCCCTTATATTCCTTCTTCAATATATAATTACACGGTAACAGACTACTCAGAGGGGCACTGGGTGCGGTATGAATGTACAGCAAAAAGGAGTGAGAAAAAGAGAGCAAGCCCAGTAATTCATAAGGTAACATTTGCAAAGCATTGATGCTGCCAAATCGGTAAGATTATATGAAATGGACAAGAATAAAAGCTGCCGACTCACGCAGTAGCCAATCACCTCTTTAAGGGCAAGGAGACCTCCAGCTGTGGTGCAGAAGCACCTCCAGAGCAAGGACAGATGTGCAAGAGTAATCAAGGTTGGCAGCCCGAGCAGAAAATACACAACCCAGAAAAGGCCAATATTTCACCTACTCCTTGTAGGCCGATGGAGGATAACGTTTTGAGCAGGGGTTCGAGCCCCAAGCCCTCTCTGCTTCCAAAGGCGACAAGAGAGCCTGCTTGTGCTACAGCCCAGATCTAGCCAGAGTGGCGCCCTGCACAAGCAAGGGTGAGAGACCAAGCACTTTGTTGCTGCAGTGACAGCAGAAGAAGGAAATATCACACCAAGAGTGACCCTTCTGTCACTGTCTCAACTGGTGAGTCCAATACTTTCTCCTGGATGCAGCCATCCTAGTTCTTTCTAGTTTTCATGAGATGGCCTCCTCTGGCCCTTCTTGAATTTCCTCCCAGACAAACATCCACTTTCATCATTAGGACAGAATGTTATTTCTGGGACAAATAAAAAATGTGGTTAAAGGAGGCTTATCCTGCCTCAGTTGTTTCAGGTAGGCTAGCAGTGTGACACATATCTGGTAGCCCTCATTTTGTTCAGTGTTGTTCAGTTTACCCAATAAGGTCTGCTGGTAAATTTTCCCTCCCAAGCCTGCAACTATTCAATAGTAGACCAGGTCTAAAAAGGAGCCTCTTCCTAGTAGAGCTGGGTGTTACCTCAATGCTCAGTGTGATAGGGAGATCAGTGGGAGGGAGGGTCATTTGAAGACTGTTAACCTCTTTAAAGTGCAGATATGACCACATACATCAATAAAGGCGATGTGATTCAATGTCTGTTGCGCTGCTAATGATACAAAGAAAGGCAGGGCCCACTTGTCAGCACACCGTTGCTATTACTACATTTCTTCTCGATGATCCTGCTGTCATTATTTCATGGAGGTGTTTCCATACCGACAATCGCCACAGGGGCTACTAAGTGCTGAACAAAGCATAAAGATGGCAAAACAGTTATTCCCCTTTAAGTGTGCAAATGCTTTTGTTCTTAGCTCCACCGTTTATTTTCCTAATCAGGTGTTGCAGCAAAGTTAGTCCATTTATTAATGTGCTTCCCTTTAAGGTTCTACACGTGTGCACGCTGTAATATCCGATGGTGCTTCCTTGTTAAAGGGTGCGATGCACTTATCGTTGCCCTGCTGTTGTTTGAGGGAGCGGGAGCTAGGATGGGGTGCAGGGGGGAGATTAAAGAGTGTGGGGAGGGAAGATTGGGATTGTACATGAAGGACTGTGTTGCCGATTCAACTCCTTCAATCAATTATTTCAACGACATTATAGGCTTATCTGAACATTGCCCAGAAGAAAAATATTTTTAACAGTGGTGTTGAGGGTACGCCCCCCCCCCCCTGTTAGTGTAAGCGGTTCCTTTCATAATGGCCCTGGAAGCAGCCCCCCCCCCATACAAACGTGGACACACATTTCAATCAACCTCTAGGGCTTTTTAATGAAAAATAATAGACTGATATCACAGTCAACAACATGGATAATCTCCAGCCTTAGGCAATCCAGACATTGACTGTGCATTCGCTGTCACCACGGGCCCAAGAATGCGCGTCTAGTTGTTCTCCCCCCTCGCCTTTCAACAATAGTCAGGAAGAACATGGAATCTCTTCACATTAATATTTCCAGTAACAGGCTTGCAGGGTACAGGCAGAAGGGACATAGCAGGTTGTTTAAGGTGGTTCAACATCTTGAGAGGAGGACAAAGAGCACCCAAAATGTCTGCCCATTGTCATCACAAAGCTCTGATTCGGCATAGAAGCATCAAGGTCTGTTCACCAGCCGGCTCCAAAACCATAACCCGTGGGAGAAACCCAGACAAGGGTTCCATAGATGAAAGGGGGCTGTGTGGATACTGGAGACTTGGGAGGGAGTGTCGGCTAAGAACTGTCAAGGAAGAGGGCATGCTGGGATATTGTCTCAAGTCTGAAGCCGATAAGGACACTGGTTCCCTGGGAGGTGGTGTTGGGCCAGGAAAGTGCCATCAAGCTGCCAGGCATGTATGTAGCAGAGCTGACACACCACGCGCATTGGGTTGCTTTGCTAGAATGGTTTCAAAACCTGAGGGGGGCAGAAACAGCAGCCAGATGCTCCATGATGGATAACAAAATGAAGGATGAGAAAACAGCACAGAGGTCCTCCTTCCTTGGGGCTGACCAGTGCAATTATTTTGATATATTTGTATGTAAGCCACGCCATTTAAAAAATAATCTTTGGAAGACAACTATTTTGTCATATGTTCCAGCGCAAGACTGGGAAATGGGGAACAACATATACCGATATCCTCCCTGCGTCGCAGACCCGTCGTCATGCACACTCATTCATACATGCATTCATTGGTGGGGCCCATAACACCAACACTCATACGTCTCTCTCACAAGTCTGCACACACAGGAGGGATGAGTAATTCAAGCGCTGGACATATAGGGAGAGAAAAGTTATTTTACAAAATATACATCAATATCCTTCGCCTATTGATCCCTAGTCTCAAACATCAAGGCACTCCACCCACTTGGTCAATGGACCAATTTTGTTGGATTGGTTGATGGTGATTTAGAACCAGCTAAAACACAATTTAAGACTCAGAATCCTTATTTCCCTTAATGAAACCACAAACTCAAATTTCTTGTTAATTAATATTTGTTTATCTAAATTTTAATAATGATTATTATTTGCATTTGTCTCGTCAAAGTTTAGAGTTTTGATCAATTCATATAAAATCACAGAACATCATATTTACCTAATCTGGCTATTTGAAGTCCTCTAATTCATTGGCTCTGCATAACCAAAATTTGTCATAAATTGTCCGAAAAGCAGGCCAAAGCTCAAAGTCCTCTGCTCAGCACGCTACAGTGCCAATTTATCAAAGGACCAGAAATCGTGCAAGCATATCTCATAGCCTGTGGATTTTTAGACTAAAGTTTATAGTCATCAAGCGGTCGGGCAACATCTGGATCTTCAGAAAAGGCGTCACAACGAACGTGGCATCCGCTGCTGTAGGTAGGTGGTAGGTAGGTAGCCCTCTCTATTCTACTAGCCTTTTTATAATAAAACAAATCATAGAAGATACAAAATTAAACTTTAGAGCAGTCGTGATTGGCTGCTTGAGATCGTACGACCACTATCCCAAGCTTTTCAGTACAGTTCGAGGGGTGAGGTCATTGTTTAAGGAAGTATCGGCTTGTTCCGGTTTACTGTAAGGTTGATTGTTCCCGAATCTTGGCGAGCATCCCGTTCCGTCTCCTTGACCGGGGACAGTCTGTGCAAAGGTCGCTACGAGGTTTAAGAGATCTCTTGTACATGCGCAGCTCACTTCGCTCCTCATGAGACAGTGGCCACTGCTGCGTGTGGCGACTGCGGCCATTTTGGATTTAAGCCCAAACGTCAATTTAAGCGAAACAAACACAAAAGAATAATTAATTCATGGAATTGGTGATCCTACTGTTAACCCCTTGCTAATCCCTCTATGTGCTTCTATTTATCTAGCAAATAGCGACATTTAAAGCAATTATATTCACCTTCTTCGATCCTCCTCATGGGTGCAACATCACAAAGCAACATATATCATGCAGTATTCTATTACCATATATACTATTGTTAATATGCGTACAGATTTTAGTTATAAGAGTTATTTAGCCATGCAATTAGCAAATCCCATGTGTATTTTTAGTATTAATAATGTTGATCAGTATTCATGCAATACTCGTTTAATAATATTATAGTTAATAGATTATATAATTAGTATTTTCATGCAAAAATAGAGTAGGTATACAACATTTTGCACTACCTGCTCCATCAATCCCCCCTTTGGTGATTTTATCACCACAATACCTAAAATTTTGTAACATTTTTTATGAAAAGAAAATGAATTCATAGAATTTTAGTTCACATTTCGGTTTCCCCAATTTCTTCTTCTCTCGCTTTTCTATACATACTATCTTTCATTTCTTCTAATTCAACTTCTTCAAATTCTCTTTCTCGTCTTTTATTCTCTTTCTTTTTCAAAGTGTCTCTTTTCAAGTTTTTCTGTATTTTCTTTCTTTTGCAACAGAAACATCCTAGTCTTATAACTAATACTAGAAGAATTACACAGGTTAATGGAAATAAGATTTTACCTATAAATGTACTACCTAATTTTAATAAGAACTCTTTAATGGAAGATAATTTCTTTCCAATCTTTTCCCAGACACCTTCAACCTCCAGTGGTGCAATTTCCTCATGCAAATCAGTTATATTTTTAATGTATGACTATAGATCTTGACTTTCGTCTGGAATATAAGTACAACATTGTTGAACTTTCAACATTCCACAGACTCCATCCTCTTTTGCCAAAATTATATCAAGGGAAAGTCGATTTTGCATTACCATGGCGCCCATGGCAACCATTTCTGTGTTTACCAATAAAAATTTTCCAGCGGTGCTTGTTGACAAGCGATCCACTACTGTTGATAATTTTCTAATTTTATGTGCATTCAGAGATATTCCCACTGCTGGTATCAATGCTCCAAAAATGTCTCCCACAATTTCTGACCAAGATTCTCTCTTTCTACGTGTTAGTTGTCTACCTAGCTCATGTACACCATCTCTTCCTCTTCCCACATGGAATATCTTTGGGAAAACCAGGCCCACATAACATGTGCCAAACCAGTAATCTGGTAATCGATAATATGTTTTGTTCCCGCAGATAAAATATAATCCAGGAAAACCTGGATCATTTCCTCCTTTAAATCCCCATCCTCCCATGATTCGATATGTATCATGGCAATCACTTCTGGTACAGTCACCTCTGGATTTTCTTGGCTATCCGCCTCTTCTTTTATTTCAGGCAGCGCCACATATGACTATTCCGGCGACTTATACTTCTGGTTAGGTTTTCTAGTTCTCTTATTTTCTTCGGTTGTCGTTTTTCCCTCGTCTTTCAACTTTTCTTGACTAGAGACTTCATTCACTTGTTCAGCTCTGGATGAATTTACTCGTGTCAGTCGGTATCTCAATCTCTTTATTTTGTTTGGCCAGATTTCATCTCTTGGTGATCTTTTCAATTTATTTTTCTTTCGTTTTTCTCTGCTCTCCATGCTCTTTTCCTCAGAACTCGACCTTCTGGTACTTCTTCATCACTGTCCTCTGATTCTGTTTCAACTTGACTTTTACTTTCAGCTGCTTCTCTTTCACCACTTCTTTTATTTTCCCTATTTCTGTCCCTCCTCGTGTTTCTTGCACACAATCTTCCTGCTGACTAACTGTCCCTTCCTCTAACTGGATGTTTGAATTCCCTACAACTCCTCGGGGGTCTTCCGCAAAAACCTTTCCCTCACTTTCTGTATCTGTCACCTGACCATCTGCTTTTGTTACTTCAGGTGGAATTTCTCTCAGCTTTCCATCAGGAATTTCTTTATCCAGAACTTCTTTAATTGTCTCTTCACTGTTTTTCTCTTTTCCTGTATGTACTTGGGCTTGTTCAGTTTCTGAGTCTGAGCTGGTGTCTGAGATCTGCAACTTCCTCCTCAAGGGAATGTTCTCTGGGGGAACTGTCGAATTTGGTTCTGACTCCCCCCTTTCAGAGTTTTGTCCTGTTCTAGTGTCTTCAGTACCAGATTCAGAGCTGGATTCTGATTCTTCAAAATACTCTCCTTCCTTGTTATCTACTGAATTTGGAATTCGCAAGGTATGACTAGCATGGATCCAGTTCTTTATTCCGGCACACTTTATAGCTGTTGTCATAGTTAAAATCACTTGTCGTGGTTTTCCCCACTGTGGGACCAAACAGTTCCTTCTTCTGTGCACTTTAATTCTCACCCAGTCACCTGGGCTGAGATCATGAGCTGGCTTCTTTTCAAGGGTGGTGGCATCCGATCCAACCTGATGAAACACAGAATGTACGGCGTCAGCCAGCCCCTTACAGTAATCCAACACCAAGTCATCAGAGATAGGCAATAACTTGTTGACTGGTATGAATACATGCCTCATTGCTCTCCCCATTACAATTTCGTGGGGACTCAAACCTGTGTTCCTATCTGGAATTGATCTAATAGTCATGAGTACCAGAGGCAAGACATCAGGCCATTTCAATCCTGTGGCTAAACACATCTTTCCTAATCTGTTTTTAATAGTGCCATTTACCTGCTCTACCACACCAGAAGCCTCTGGCCGATAGGCACAATGCAGTTTTTGTTGTACATTCAATGCTTCACAAATTAGCTTCATGATTTCATTATGGAAATGTTTTCCTCTATCTGACTCAATTGTGACTGGAAACCCAAATCCTGGGATGAACTCCCTCAAAAGCAGTTTTGCTACTGTTATTCCATCACTTCTTCCTGTGGGATATGCTTCTACCCACCTAGAAAATAGGCAGACCATCACTAAAACATACCTCAACCTGTTACAGGGAGGCATCTCAATGAAATCGATTTGCATTCTGGTGAAAGGCCCTCCTTCTCGACCTATCGTTCCTAGACTTACCACTGTTTTTCTTCCAGGATTGAACTGCTGACATATAAGGCATCGTTGACAAAGACTATCAACTACAAGTCTGAATTTTGCATTGTACCATGTCTGTTTAAATAGTCTAAGCATGGCATCTCTCCCTACATGTGCTTGTCCATGATACATCTGGGCCATGGCTGACACCATGCTATCAGGCATAACTGGTCTTCCATCCCGATAGACCCACACATGATCTGTTTCCCTTGGTGCACATCCTGCCTTGACCCATTGTCTCATTTCCTCATCTCCTGCTTCTTCCTGTAGCTGCCTCACTTCTTCCCATGTGTTCACAATGTTAGTAAACAACAAGGGACATTAATTAATTTCCTTCTCATTTGCCCTGTTTACCGAATTCTGGTTTCGCGCTCAATATTGAGCCATATCGTTCGCATACTGATTCCCAGCTGCGATGTAATCTCCTGTTTTGGAGTGGGCAGCACACTTTACAACAGCCAATTGCTTAGGTAGCTGTATCGCCTCAAGCAATTTCACAACCACATCAGCATTCTTTATAGGGGTTCCACTTGAAGTCAAAAATCCTCTCTGTGACCAAATTTGGCCAAAATCATGCAAAACACCAAAGCCATACTGACTATCTGTTATCACAGTCACTCTCACATTCTTTCCCAACTTACATGCTCTGGTTATAGCAAATATCTTAGCAACTTGGGCTGACTTTACTCCCTTTAGATAAGATGCTTCCATTACTGCTGCTACTGTGCACACTGCATATGCTGCACTCAGAGTTCCTTCATCTGTTCTCAAGCATGATCCGTCCACAAACATCACATAGTCACTTTCTGTCAAAGGTACACCTTTTATATCAGGTCGTGGTTTGGTACAGAAATCAAGCACATCCAAGCAGTCATGATCCACATCTCTCTGACTTCCACATTCTCAGCATCTGGCAATAATGTTGAAGGATTCACATTCAGACATCTTACAAGGCTCACACTTGTTGCACCTAATATGACTTTTTCATATTTAGTCAGCCTACTATGTGTCATGAACTGAGTGTGGCTCCTTGTTAAAAGGATGGCCACATCATGAGGTACGAACACTCGCACAGGATATCCCATCACAATTCCCTCGTTCTGTTCCAGACTCTTACAAGTGGCAGCCACTGCTTTCAGACAACCAGGTAACATTACAGCTACTGGATCAAGTATAGCTGAAAAATATGCAATTGGTCTTCTCAGTTTTCCATTTTTCTGTATTAATACAGAGAGTGCACATCCATTCCTCTATTATAGGAGTAACTACTTCAACTATTTCGGGTGTCAATTTATACTGAGGAATATTTGGGTAACTTATTCCTTCCTTTATAGTCGCTTTTACAGGATCCACGTTTTTCATTAATCCTACATCTTCTCCTGTGAAATCCCAGACCTCTGCCTTTACTGTCTTTTTCAGTTCCTTTGGTAGTTCTTCAGGATTAAATACAGCAAATGCCTCAGTAATCTCAGGTTCCATATTAGCCATAGTTATTTTATATAGTACATCTTCATCAGGGGTCTCAAATGCTATACTATCGGGAGTGCAAAATATGGTGCAATTCATTTTGCACAATAAATCTCTTCCTAACAAATTTACAGGGCTTGAATCACACACGACAAAGCGGTGCATTTCAGAAAATGTCCCTATGTTAACTTTTACTGGCTCAGTGAGATATGTTTTAATCTGTCTGTTGGATACCCCAACTACTTGGATTGCTTCATCCGAGAGAGGAAGGTTTTTAACATCAGCTGACCTGTCAGTTGAACGAGTAGCACCAGTATCTACTAGGAAAGTAATATTTTCATCATTTACCTTTCCATCGACACAATGGCCTGTCTGGTCTACTTGTAGAGTTGCGCCAAGTACGCACACTTCTTCCTCCCTTCGGCACCGTCAATAGCTTTCTTCTGACTCACTCTCATTGCGTTGTAGCCAATACTGCGAAACAGCACTAGCGCGCGGCAGCTTAGTTACCTGTTCTTCGTTGTAGAATCCTGTCTTATTACTGTATTTCTGAGGATTTACGTTCTGTGGAAAAGGCGGGTTTGGCGCCTGATTCTGTTGGGAAACAACCAGCTGCTGTCGCTGTGGTTGACAACTCACCTCTTTCTGCACCTGCAAATTCAATGACATGGCCACTTCTTTTTGGCTCTATATTAAATTGTCCCTTTCCCTTTCCAACATTAAATTTAGGTTTCATACTTACACCATTTGCCTGTTCAATTAATTGAGCTTCCTGTCTTTCTGCCACCTTTATCTGTGCCCACATAGCTTTTTCTTTTAACTCACGCTGTTTGGCTTCAATTTCATCACTAAAATATTTGGCATATCTCAGTACTTCATCTATTTTCTTATTTTGCTAGTCTACTGTATGCTGTTTAACCATTTCTCATATTTCTGGACGCAGCCCATACACAAATCGGTATACAAAGTGACTTAAATCCTTTTCACTCAAATTATCATCACCACTGAACTGCTTAAAGGTGAGGATCAACCTCTCATAATAAGCGTGTACTGATTCCTTAGCTTCCTGATGAATCCTGTCAATTTTTACCCAATCAGTCTCCTTGGGAGGTACTTTGTTTTTCAGAAAGGTTATTACTTGTTCATATTTTTTTATGACTTCTGGATCAGGGGCACCTGTTTTTGGGTCTCTAGGGTATTCTTGTGTGGGCCAATTTATCATTATTTTACACTCTGTCCATAAATCTGCTGGTACTATTATGTCAAAAAGACTATTTAAATCAATCCATAAAACTTTTGATAACTTTACAAACCTATCCACTTGCCTATACCACTCGACTGGCTTTTCGCGTAGTCGAGGTAAATCGTTGGTAAATGACAAAATATCTTGTCTAGTCCAAGGGACATGTACATATCTTCCTCCTGGAATTTCTCTCATGGGGCATTCTGTTACTACCTTTTCTTTTTATCTTACGGGGAAAGCTGCAAACGTTTTGTCTGAGACATCATCTCGTTTTCGGAACCATCTACTCTTCCATTTATCTACATCGCCCCATTTTCTTAACAAAATGATTATGTCTTTGATCTGAGTTGTTCTTCCTGTGGTATTCAGATTTTCAACATCTTTTTCAGAAAAATCTACTCTGTATGGTTTTTGTAAAGCTTTTACTTTTTCAAAGTCCATACCCATTTCATCTGCCACTTCTTCTAGTCTCTCATGTTAATTTCTTGCTCTCCAGGTTATACTTTTACATAAAAATAGTAATTCTTCATCCTGATAGGCTTTAAACTTTTCCGTGGGGATAGTCCCTACTATTAATTCTTCCAAAACAATCTTCAGCTTGGCCACATCTATAGATTGGGACTCTTTATCTTTCTGCTGCAAACTCCTTAGCCATTCACTTAATTCATCTGAAGAAGGCCCTACACTATCTTTCTCAATAGTTTGTTGTGCTAATCTCTTTGGTGATCCTGGGACTGATTCTGTCGTCATTATTATTCTATCCACTAGACTTTGATTTACTGTCAAATTTTTAGGCGTACTTTGTTCTGGAATACCTGTTGTTTGTCTCCAAGGGTTCTCGTTGGCAATTTTCTCTAGTCTCTCATTTTGTTTATTACTGTTATAAGGAATTGTCAGACAATGCTCACTATCCTTCTGTTTATCAAAAATAGGCATTACAGGTCCTATAGTTACTGGAACAGTTACGGCTTCCAAGTTTTTTGTTAATTCCCTAATTTTCTCAGTTAATTCTAAAGTGGTCTTCGCTAGTTCAGCTGAATTTTCATTACCTATTTTACCATGTTGTGTCTGCTCTATTTCTTTAAAGGGATTGTTTCTTTCTGTTTCTTGTGATACTGATTCAACTTTTATATTTCCTGGACTCTCTCTCATTGGGGCACTTGGTGTCAATAATGTGGAATCTGATTGATAAGTGGGTGGATTTTTATAAAACCTGTCGTCAAGAACATCATCCTCCGATTCATGCACACCATACCCTCTTGACTCAATATTATTTCTCTTTTCCATACATTTTCTATTGCTAATTTCTTTAGCATTTCTTAAGGGAAACAAACCCTCAGTCATATTTGCGCTTCGCCATCTCATCATTCTATCATCATGATTCTCATGTCCATATGATCTACCAAACATATATTCGTACCTTCCGCCACTCCTCTGTCGTTCTCTGTCATGCATCTCATCTTCCCATTCTGTCAATGCCTCAAACTGTGTTGGTCTAGGTCTCGGTTCTAGATTCATCATTTTTTTCTCTAAAAATTTCTCAAAACCACAAAATTAAATGAGAAAACTGCATCATCTTTTGTATACTTTGCCCAATTATCTAACCAGATACAAGTATGGTATCCGTATTTCGCAACCATATAGGATGCAGGCGATTTTGGTGGGGGAAGCAACTGTCCCTCTCTAGTCACAATCGGTTTGTCTTTTTTAAATAAGCTCTTTATTTTTCCAAACCAGGACTTTTTCTCTTTTTCTGGTGGATCGTAATACATCATTTTCTCTTCCGTGTATCGCTAGATTTCCCTACGACTATTCTGTTATTTTAACCAATCCCAGCGCGACTCACACTAACGCACCAATCCGGAGTGTCTATGTCACTTCTGTAATTCTCCAATCCCAGCGCGACTCACACTAACGCACCAATCAGGAGCGTCTACGTCACCCTGTAATTCTCCACTCTCAGCGCGGCATACACTAACGTACCAATGAGGAGTGCCTACGTTTCTTACTGACTGACCAATCCCAGCACGGTCTTTCTAACGTCAGCTTTTCTCGCTACTCCTGCTTCTGCTGATCCCTTCTTTACAAGAACATTTCAGTAAACTTTTTACATTCACTTTTTACTAAAATTCTGTAAGTAACGACATAAAAATGCCACCATTATCTGTTTTGCTAACAAAAGAATAGTTAATGACCTTTCTTACTTTCTTACAAGAATTCCATCTTTCCCGAGAGCAGCGCTTACCTCTGCCCTACTACGGAATCGTTACTTCCGTTGATAAAGTAGCACATCCCTCTACTTTACCCTTCTAGCAAGCATCAACTAACCATTTCTCCAGAATTAGGACAGCTAGTTGGAGACGCTCTTCTCCTGAGAAATAAAACCAGACTTTCACAATTAACCTGAATGCTATTTCATTCACGCACTTTCATATGTAAAATGTAGTTAATTCACACAGAATTCTGTCTTTCCCGAGAGCAGCGCTTACCTCTGCCCTACTACAGAATTATAACACTTGTTAACAAAGTAGCACTTTCCTCTACTTTATCCTTCTAACAAGCTTAGGGAACACCTATTACCTTTCCAGTGATAAGCGTAATCAGAGTGCCTTTTGGACTCCTGGTACCTAAGACCAAAATTTCACAGGTGACCTTCGCTACCATACATTTCTCTCATACAGAAAATGTCCCTAGCAGTAACACACAACGATGTTATCAAATCGAACCCAGACAATGCGTCGTGCAACTCCAATTGTTACACGCTTTCCCTGTGTACCTACAGGGCAACAACAATTCCGTCTTTCCCGAGAGCAGCGCTTACCTCTGCTCTGCTACGGAACCGTTACAAACTTCCGACTGCCTACATCCCAGAAGCTGTCAAACAACACAGAACTCGACGCGACCCAATATAGAGTGTTAATACATAAACTAATTCTTATCCACAATCAATAAGCAATTTACAAGCAATAATCACTAAATCAAAACAATAAAAACCATAACTCTGCTACCAGAAAAACTGTTCCAGCGCAAGACTGGGAAATGGGGAACAACATATACCGATATCCTCCCTGCGTCGCAGACCCGTCGTCACGCAAACTCATTCATACATGCATTCATTGGTGGGGCCCATAACACCAACACTCATACGTCTCTCTCACGAGTCTGCACATAGGAGGGATGAGTAATTCAAGCGCTGGACATGTGGGGGAAATAACTTATATAACCTATAGGGAGAGAAAAGTTATTTTACAAAATATACATTAATATCCTTTGCCTATTGATCCCTAGTCTCAAACATCAAGGCACTCCACCCACTTGGTCAATGGACCATTTTAGTTGGATTGGTTGATGGTGATTTAGAACCAGCTAAAACACAATTTACGACTCAGAATCCTTATTACCCTTAATGAAACCACAAACTCATATTTCTTGTTAATCAATATTTGTTTATCTAAATTTTCATAATGAATATTATTTGCATTTGTCTCGTCAAAGTTTAGAGTTTTGATCAATTCAAATAAAATCGCAGAACATCATATTTACCTAATCTGGCTATTTGAGGTCCTTTAATTCATTGGCTCTGCATAACCAAAATTTGTCATAATTTGTCCGAAAAGCAGACCAAAGCTCAAAGTCATCTGCTCAGCACGCTACAGTCCCAACTTATCAAAGGACCAGAAATCGTGCAAGCATATCTCATAGCCTGTGGATTTTTAGAAAACGTTTGTAGTCATCAAGCGGTCGGGCAGCATCTGGATCTTCAGAAAAGGTGTCACAACGAACGTGGCATCCGCTGCTGCTTCTGTAGGTAGGTGGTAGGTAGGTAGCCCTCTCTATTCTACTAGCCTTTTTATAATAAAACAAATCATAGAAGATACAAATTTAAACTTTAGAGCAGTCGTGATTGGCTGGTTGAGATCGTACGACCACTATCCCAAGATTTTCAGTACAGTTCGAGGGGTGAGGTCATTGGTTAACGAAGTATCGGCTTGTTCCGGTTTACTGTAAGGTTGATTGTTCCCGAATCTTGGCGAGCATCCCGTTCCGTCTCCTTGACCGGGGACAGTTTGTGCAAAGGTCGCTACGAGGTTTAGGAGATCTCTTGCACATGCGCAGCTCACTTCACGCCTCATGAGACAGTGGCCACTTCGCGTGTGGCGACAGCGGCCATTTTGGATTTAGGCCCAAGCGCCAACTTAAGCGAAACAAACACAAAAGAATAATTAATTCATGGAATTGGTGATCCTAATGTTAACCCCTTTCTAATCCCTCTATGTGCTTGTATTTATCTAGCATATAGCGACATTTAAAGCAATTATATTCACCTTTTTCGATCCTCCTCATGGGTGCACCATCACAAAGCAACATATATCATGCAGTATTCTATTACCACATGTACTATTGTTAATATGCGTACAGATTTTAGTTATAAGAGTTATTTAGCCATGCAATTAGCAAATCCCATGTGTATTTTTAGTATTAATAATGTTGATTAGTATTCATGCAATACTCGTTTAATAATATTATAGTTAATAGATTATATAATTAGTATTTTCATGCAAAAATAGAGGAGGTATACAAAATTTAGCACTACCTGCTCCATCACATACATCACCAATCATACATTACTAATCTAAAGTTGTTATAAAAGTTGATTTGAACATCCTCGAAGAGCCTTTAGCTGATGCAAAAGTTGAAAGGCAACCCCAGCCCTTTTCCGTATGTACATGTGTGGGTATGGGTATTCTGTATGAGTAGAATGTGTAGAGATGACATGAGGCCTCCCAGTCACCTACAGATGGCTGCAGTTAACCCTAAACATTGTCTAAGAATGATTATTAAAGTGAGTCCAAGATATAGTTGTGAAGAGGAGCTTTGAAATTGAATACATGGAATTATTACAGAGGCAGGCAATTCAGAGGGAAGCTGGAGAGTTCAATGTGGTCTACAAAACATGCACACCCCTCTGATGATCGGCCTCCCCTCATGTGATATAATTAGATATGGACCATGGATATGGACTATGTTGTACTGTGACCCCTGTGGACTGTTTACTCTGTGCCTCGAAGGAGCATATGAAGAAGGGCCTGATGAGTGATGTAGGATAAACATGGCCTTTAATGATATATTTCAACTAATCAGGTAAGTTCTATAAGTCCTACTCACCAAACCACTGGATGGAGGATTGGCCATTCTGAGCAAGAGAGCTCATTCTCATCAGATTGCAAAAGAGCACATAGAAAAAGCAATGATTGTGTTGGTGAGAGATGAAAGTAGTTTCACTCCAACACTTCATATAAAACCAGATCAGCTTGTGATGTATCAGTGCAGAGATGCCCTAAAGGATCCCACCCCATCCTCACATTAATTAATCTACTTCTTTAATGGCATAAATCACAACATTTTCTTGATATTCAGTACCATCAAAAGCATCTACTTTTAGTCAGTGGTTGTGGCACTGCACTGACGGATGTCAGAAAGCTAATAAAAAATAAAAAATACACTTGACATTACTTTAGGTATTGCTAACTTTATATAAATAAACAAAAAATGTGCATGATTTGCTCTCTCTGTAAAACATTAATTTTCATCTGCAGGCCCACTATTGGTCTCTTGCATTTCTCAGCTAAAGATGTAACTTTTCAAGACTGAAAGTTGTAGCCTGTCGGCAGAAGTGGATGTTTTCATAGAACGGTCTGTAAGTAACAAAGTGAATATGTGCAAGAAATGAATTCATGTAATCTATTTTAAAATAGTTATTTTACTTTTGGTGGGAAGATTATATGAAGAACAACTGCACAGAAATTGATAATGTGTTTTGCATTTAACGATGGATATGTACAAATGGAAAGCAAGAGAAATGTTTACATTTTTTTGTATCATCTCCAGTAATAGCCTGCATTTTAGAAGGAAGGGGGTAGTCGGGGCACAAAAGCACACATAAACGTTCCTTCACACTCATGGATATACATACACACACTCACATCCATTTACAACACTCACTCCCATATATTCATGCAGGCATGCACGCACCAAACATCAAAAATAAAATCTTACTTACCTGGGCAGCTGCTGCCTTCCCTCATTGGCTCAGCCAATTAGGAAAGGTAGAAGTCACTCATTGATCACAGGGTGGGATGAGATCAGTGAGACTGCTGACCCCACCCTACTCAGTGACAAAATGTCAGTGATTGATAATCGGCCCTCAGCACAGAGGGCTTAGAATTGAAGTGCCCAGGTCCGAGGAAATCAGTGACGCTCCCCCTCGTCACGGAGGGAAGTGCCTCGAGGGGCTTTGCCAGACTTAAGAGGTCACACTCACAGGAGCTGTGACTTCTTCTGCTTGGCAAAGTTCAGCTCAGGCAGCCAGGTGCCTGCGCATTTAGAGCATGTCTAGCTCCTGGCTGCTTGACCTGAAAAAACAAGCAATTGCAATGGAATAGGTCTCACATTTGTTAAAGTTAGAGCTGTTGAAGTTGAAAATAACTATGTTTTTTATTTTAACTTTTTTAGAGCTGTTGGCATTAAAAATGACAATGTTTTTTACTTTTACTTTTCATGCCAATGGCAATAGTGCTATGCATATATAATTCTTCCACTGCAAATAAAAAAACAAAAGTAAAAACATTGTCATTTTCAACGCCAACAGCTCTAACTTTGACAAATACGAGACCTATTGCATTGCAAATGCTAGTCTAATTTGCCAATCCGAAAAGGGTCTTAAATTAATAACAAAAAAAACATAGTGAGCAAGCGATTCGTTTTGTTAAGTATAAGAAAATAATTATAAAATAGAGCTTCAGGGCTGCCGTGAAATGGACGAAGGAGTGGGTCAGGAAGGAAAGCACACAAGTGTTAGAACAGGTAGCACTAGGAGATAAGCACTTGGGTGAAAGGGACAGATGCACACAAGCAGACCACACGCTTCCACCCAGCGTTTATGCACTAAATGACATACACAAAATGAGGTAAATACTTGAAAATGTGTGCCATCTCGATAAGGCCTGATCACTGTGTTTATATGTATACCTCATATTAATGTTCTGACTCTCTGAAGTGGCACCCTTTTCCCACGACATAATGAGCACATTTAAAAAAAAAAAAGAGCCACTTGTTTAGTTTACAGCCATCACTGGAGGTGGGTGGCAATACGCATTGTCCTTGCGGCGGCAGGCATGGGTGGAGGTGAGTCCTTCCGGAGTCTGCTCCAGACAGGGGGACGGTGCCTCATCACGCACACATTCCAAAACAACCGGGTTCAGCTACCACTGAGGAGAAACCTCCACCGTTGAACAAAGGAAAGCATCTGACATAAGCTGAGAACACTGCCCCTTCCTGTACCCTCAAAAGCCCTTCTTTCGTGAGTGCAAGGCAAATGCGCATTTTGACAATGAATGCTTAATTGGCTTGATCAACTGCATTTTCTGTAGTGGTGTCTCGATGTACGTGGCTTTGCAGCCCTGGAAAACAGCTGCTGTGACGGATGAACAGCCACATCCATGATTTGCAGCTCATGTGGCACCCAATGAATAAACCTGGCTTTATGCAATATTTTGTTAAACTGTGCCACGCTACCCAGGCGAAATGAAACGGCTTCAGTGAGAGCTTAAGTGCCATTTTATCATATGTAAAAAAAACAAGAACACAAGTTGGGCGACCCTAATACAACAAGTCATACGGCCGCCATGATTTAATGTAAAAAAACAGCGAGTTGGGCGAGCTGTGCACAGCAAGACACATGGCTGCCATGATTTAATGTAAAAAAAAACAATGAGTTGTGCGAGCTGTGCACAACAAGACGCATGACCGCCATTAGAAAAATAAAAGCCGCAGCTGCTAATTAGGAGTGACGTGCTGTAATGCTTTATAAAAGTAGGCACCTGTGGGCAGCTGCTGTGAAAAAAAAAGCTGTCGCCATTGTTTGTATTGGGCCCATGTTGATGTGCATATTAAAGCTGGTGCCGTGCTGGAACATTAAGCACGGCGCCCGAGCCATGAGGAGCAGACAGCAGAGAGCTGAAATGCGTCCCCCAGGCGATGAAGAGCAGAGAGTTGAAAAGTGGTCCCCTGCAGGAAAGCATGCACTGCTGCAATAGGATGAAGTCATTAAAAAAAAAAAAGTGATATGACAGATTGTAAATAAAACACTCCAAGTAACAACACAAGTAAAAGTGCCTGTCCTTATGGGACCTTACAAAATGAGAAAAGGAGGTACTAAGGAAGGCCTACTAAGGCTATTTACCAATCAAAAGAATCATTTAGAAAGGTCAGTAACAGGAGCCAATAGAAAAGATGGGCGGAAAATAAGCTGAGCTTCAAGTCTATACCTGAATACAGCATGTCTCGAAGGGACAGCGTAGGCGCTGCCTAGGCGAGACCTAAAAGCACGCCGGTCAGGCTGACCTCTGCTCAGCCTGACAGACAATCTTTATGGTAACCAAAAGGTGAGGGGCAGTGGCCCCTTGGAACATTAGGACGGCCTGGGCTGATCATTTCACTTACTAAATCCTTTGCTGACTAAATAAAATATATATTTTAAATGTCACAAATTATTTTGTGTAACATGCACTGTTTGAGACAGTATAAATGCACTTGAGTTATTGTCAGTAGGGTTATTTTGTATATAGAATTTCATTCTGCTCGTAGCTCTGTTGGTCTGCACTTCTTTTTTCCTTTGGAGCTATTGTTTTCCAAAGAACTTCATTTTTGGTGCATTTGCTCATGTTGTGAATAATTGCTTTATTACTTCTTTAAAGCTCTATTGACTGTAGGCCAATTTTAACTTTCTTGGAAGTCAGACTCTTGGCTTATTTTAATGTATTATGAAGCTTGCTCAACAAGTGTGCAATTTACCGGCTCTTTCTCTCCGAGTACGTAGTTATTTTTTCTCAAGCAGAGTACTTTGTTACATATTTTCAATGGCTTGGTTATGTCTTTTTATTCTGATTTGTCTATTGTTTCCTTAAAAAATTTATGTGCAGTGTGCATAGAATTCATTTTCTGTTTTGTACTATTTTTTGCCAGCTATCTTTCTGCTGTAATATTAATTATATTCACTGAATATATCTAATGATAAAAAAAGACCAAGTGAGAGGCTTTTGGTCAATTATTTTGGCACTGTTTTGAATCCACTTTGCCTCCCACCAATCCTGCTGATCGCCTCTTTCTGATAGAGAGAAAGTGTTGACAGATGTGATGGTGTTCAAAAGAAAGAATGTGGTGGGGATATATGTTATGTAATGTTATGTTATGCTATGTTGGTCTAGGTTAGGTTCGTTTTTCAATGACTTTGATAGTAATACAATGTACTACTCACTTAAAGGGCAGTGGTAAACTAAAAGAGAGGTAAAAATCCACAGTTATTGTGTTAGTGCTCATTCCTGCTGTTTCCTCTGCTTTCCTTCTGCAACAGTATTACAGCTCAACTTTGCAGTACATCCCTCCAAGATTTCCACTACCAAGAGGTTGTGGGCATAGAACATGGAACACTTGCCTATTAAATCAGCATTAACCATGTGATTGCATGTAACTCCCCTTGGTTTGCACTGAGAAGATAATTACAGCAGTAATGCTACATGGTACACAAATTACCATGGCAGCACAATGCATATGCATTTACTGCTCCTTTTTAGGTTGAGCCAAGGAAGTGCATGCGCTGTCCCTCTGAGATATGCTGTAATCAGTATATGTGTTGACACTCCGCCTATTGGCTTTTTGTTGGTCTGTTCGCTTGTCTTGCTATATAAAGGTTTGGCTTTTTGAGAAATAGGCCTTCCCACTTGCTCTTGCGAGCCTAGCCACTCTTCTTACATGTTAACAACATGTCAGCATGCCAGCTGTTGACCTTTCTATGTAATCCCTGTGTGTTTCTGTTCTTAAGGTTGCTAATTGCTCTAAAAGATTTGTGACGTCTTACAAGAATAGTTCGGAGGGCAGCCGCATGGGTGAGGACACATTAGAGTTTGTGGGCGGCCAAGAATGGCAGGCTGAAACTCGAGTAACCAGTTTCAAATTTCTAGACAAGGAAAATAGTGAGAGGAGAGCGCTGAGCGTTCATGGACTTAATATACAGCAGAGAGAAGTGGGCCATGGACTGGTCAGTGAGCCAAGGGCAGAACATTAATCTCCAGGTCTCAAATATTCATTGAAAAACAAGATCATGAATGGTACCCTATTTGAATATGTTCCTAAGCATGAAAGGAAAATGTCTCTGATATACTTTCTTGGGTAGGGTGCTGCTGTTACGAATGTTCTGATACCTCTTGTTTGGATCACCGTATGTAGGGAATCCCACCCAATGTCACCATTGCCTCATATGTATAGTACACATTTACAATTCTAGTGAATTTTATTACATTATCATGTTATTGATCTTGTACTGTACCTTCATATGTTGATATGCATCATATTTGCTGTCTAATATTTGCTCTTTTGTGGTGTGCTCTATTCCCATTCTTCCAGAAAAGCAGGCCTTTCTTTGAGGTGAGCAGATTTGGAGTGTGGGTGTATTGTACAGTTTTTTATATAAAGGAACTGCTGTCCATCTAATACTTGGGAACTACCTAGGGTTCCCTGCTTCCTTTTTTGCATAATTTATGCGACACTCTAAGCCTGAAAGGGCATTGCTTTGACACACATACATGTAATCAAAGAAAAAAAATAAAGTTGATGATAAGTTACAGTGAGAAAAACTTAATTATTTGTCTGGAAAACCAACTTAAACTACACAAACCTTAGAAATTCTAAAGGTACAGCTATAACTTAAAGGTACAGCTATAACTTAAAGTGATAATTTGCGCCCAGCCCAAATCTTACTATAACTCACGCACCTCTGTACACAGTGTTGTCAAGTCGCTAGACACACTTCATGAACTATAACTCGCTCCTCTGTCATGCGTACTGTTCTTATAAATAATGTAATTTCGGATGTCATGAGTTTTTTTATGAATGCTATCATTTAACATGCATAAGTGAGGTAATATGAAAGGGTATAAACAGTGTATGGGGAAGGTGTGAATTATAGTTAATGTAGTGTGGCTGGCGAGCTGACAACACTGTGTACGGAATTGTGCAAGTATAGTAAGATCTGGGCAGGGTGCTAATTAAACATATATTTGTAATTCAGATTCATTTTAGGGAGAACACCCCAAACCACCCTCCTTTAATTTTTATAAGTAATTATAACTTTACATTTTTCTTAATTGAGGGGTAACCCCCAACCTCCCCTTTTTTTATTACTCTTGCCACCCTATACCCTATCCACCCCTAATCCCTAAAAACACCATTACCCCCTCTAAACCCTAAAACACACTTACCACCCTGTGCCCTTTCCCACTCCTCAACCCTACAAATATCCTCAACACCCCTTACCCATCTCATAACCCTAAAAATACCCTTTCCACCCTATAACTTTACCCATCATTAAACCCAAAAAACACTCTTACCATCCTATGGCCGTACCCATCCCTAAGCCTTAAAAACGCACTTACCAACCTATGCCCTTTCCCACCGCTAAACCCTAAAAAAACCTCTTACCACCCTATGCCCTTACCAACTTCTAAACCCTAAAAATACTCTTACCACCCTATAACCTTACCCACCCTAGACCCTGATTTATATATATGTATATTACCTAATTTCTATGTATGTATATATATATATATATGTATGTATATATATGTATATATACACACACACATTTATATATATAAACATATTTACATACATGCATACCCACACTTACCTTAATGTACTTATCTTTCGATGTAAAGGCATATGTGGTAAAGGGGTATTCTCCGAAAAGACATGCATGGTTAAGGCATTGCTTGGTAAATGCATTACGTGATAAATGATGCTTGGTAAAGTACTGAGCAGTAAAACCTGCATTGTAAAGGCTGATTCCCCATACAGGTAACAATGAACGCTGGTATTAGTATGCCTGAACAAAATGATGTAACATTGGGTTCTCTTACTGCTTTCAAATATTTCTGGTGTTGTTCATAGCTTGAATCTCTAGTATTTAGCACTGCTATATTTGTTCTCGATTGAATATTCAGAATTGTGCTTTCATTTCAAATTGAATAGCACAAATACATTGAAGCTTAAGGTGATGTGAAGACCAGAACGACAATACAATGTAGAAACGGAATGATTGAGTGTAGTGCACTGGCATATCTTTTTTTGGAACTTGCAAGGTGTGTATGGTATATAGACTTGCACACATGGTTGCAGTTAGAATTTGTGAGAGATTTGTGGTTTCAAATTAACAACAAATGTTCTTAAGTGCGTCAACGTTTTCATACAGGAAGGGATCAGTTCAAAATACCATTTGCTAACTGCAGTAGGTGCAGAATTGGCATACAATGTAAGTGTAAATTCTCTTTAGCTAGTCACAAAATGCAAGTTCGCACTTGGTAATGTATTTAATCACACATTATATTACACAAATTCTATATTTAAGTAAGTTTGCTCTGGTATAGGTTATAGGTGTTCCCTGACAAGGAATTCCACACAAATTTGGTGAATACCCACAAATGTGTGTATTTTGGAGCATTCATATGTTTTTTACATTGTCCATTTCCACTCAGGATATGGTTGGAGATTTGCGCTTGTCAAGTGCAGGAGTGAACTACTAGTGTTTCTGACATCAATGGTCAATTTAAACGTGGGTGCGTTGTATGCTCTACAGTTTAAGCAGTGGATAATGGGACCAACACACAAGGCGGGCATATGTTCAATCTACTTTTTTCGAATATGAATGTAATAACAATTCAATTGATAGAGCCCATCATGTGTTCTGACCATTTTGTTGGCCCTATTCTTACTAGAGAATGGGACGAGAACTTCAATTGCTGCCTGTCATTGGCAGACGTTCATGGAGGAAAGTGAGCCCTGAATCCTTTATTAGTAATTTCAATCCGCCAATGATGAGAGACGATTGGTCTATTGATCAAGCAGTTTGCAAGTGGGGAAACAATACTACTTTAGACATTTGCACAGTAGCTAGGATAAATTGCCCTCCAAATTAACATCAAACTGGTAAATGGTACACAGGAGAATTGAGAAAACAGACACAGTGATGCAAAACTCTCGAGTGTAAATAGCAACACACAAAAAATCTAGAGGATAAAAAGGCCTGTAAAAATGCTTTGAATGCCTATTATAAACAGCTACAAAAGGCTAACCGACAATACTTTGAGCAAAGACTGGACAAAAGTAGAAATTCATCTAGAGGGTTCTTTAAAGAAATATTTCAATCTACTGCGTTGAGCCAAACAATTGAAGCTTCAGAATCTTTCTGTGAGGATTTATCTAAGCTTTTTAATGATAAAATCATGTCAATCTACTTAACATTTGGGGTCCAACTCCCCTTGGCATAAATACAGATATTCACTACAATGCATGCAGAAGCAAATTCCAGTTGGGGAGAGTTTATGGACTTGACAGTTGGAATGGTGGAAAAGACAATGGGAATTGTGAGGTATGGATTAGTTTTGGAACCCTGTCTTCATTTTGTTTATTCTCTTTTAACCCCTGTGATTGCTCCTCAGGTAACATCCCTGTTAAACAAATCACTGAAGGAAGCAGAGCTTCCTACATGTGGGAAACAGGCCTTAGTTTTGCCATTAGCTAAAAAGGAAGGAGTGGAGGTTTCCCCTGTCTCCAATTATCGGCCCATCTCATTGACACCCTACCTGGCTAAGGTAGTGAAGCGATTAATTAATATTCATCTAACTCAATTCGAGATCCACCCCAAACTGGATTTAGGGTGAAGAATAACACCAAAATCACCTTACTTGTGGTAATGGACAGTATCAGACCATTAGTAGGCCAGAGAAAATCAGCAGTACTTTTATTACTAGATCTATCTGCAGCCTTCGATACTGTATCGTACCATCACCTACTTCGAAGGCTGCATGAAATTGATCTACACTCAGCCACCCTACACTGGTTCTACTCCTTTCTTATTAATAGATCTCAATCGGTGCAGCAGCCACCTTTTAAATCAAGTCCCAAAGACCTGCATTGTGGAGTGCCGCCGGGATCTTCTTTTGAGCCCTACACTGTTCAATATCTATTTGGCACCACTAGCTAATATTGGGGAAAAAACGGATTTGGAGTCATCATGTATGCCCACAAAACTCAACTTATCATCTCTATTGATGATAAGTGCAATGAACTAAGGAACAATTTGGTTGAGTGCCTGTCAAAGGTAGCAGAATGGTTGCATGCTCACTGTCTGAAACTAAATGAAGACACATTTGAAATTCTATTGTTTGGAGGTGCTGAAAAACTTTGGAATGAGCTATGGTGGCCAGCTAGGTTGGGCCCAGCACCCACACCTCACAAAGGTGGTAACAAATTTAAGTTTTCTTATTGATAACACACAGTACCTACAAGAAAAAGTAACCAGGGTTATATCTGAGTATGATCGAATATGGCAATGCAATGCATTATATGTTGGCATGGCTAATTATTTGTTTACAAAGCTCCAAGCTGTTCAAAACACAGCTGCCAAACTAATTTGTATTGAAGGGAAATACATTTCATCATCAGCTTGCCTTGACCATCTTCATTCGTTATCAGTTAACAAACGAGCCATTTTTAAGCTATTATGCCACAAGCACAGAGCACTTTATGGAAATGGCCATAGGTTGTTACTAAACAAAGTCAACTTCTATAAACTCAACCAGAATCTTAGATCAGCCTATAATACCTTGATATCTTGTAAAAGAATCAAAAACTCTCAGATGGGTGGTCGCTCCTTGAACTTTTTAGTCTCCACCCATTGATAGGCTCCCTCAGGTGCTGCAAAATCGACCCGATTTGTTGACATTCCGAAAAAAAATGAAGACATGGGTGTATCCTCTTAAGGTCTCTTTCAGAACCAGTAATTGACTCTGTCTAGCGTCGGGATATCCCTTTGGGGATGAGTTGTGTGCTCTATACATTTCAAAATACAAATACAAATCTTCGAGAATTCCAAACATTCTCAAAACTACACACAAATGGGTGTAACCCTAGGGGTTAAGATTGTTTGTAAGGGAATGAGGAGTCTGTTGAGTAGGAGCAAGAGGAACTGAGATGCTGATTTTGATTATTTTTATTGAGAATCTGTTATCAATGTTATCAATAAATATCAATAAATAAAGCTTTAAACCCAACAAGCAACAGGCATGTAAAAGGCACATGCTATGAACTATTTCATTCCGTTCCCCACTATTATTGAAAATTCGATATCATTGCAAAAGCCTCACAAATGATATTAACAGAGTATATCAGGTTTTTGTATAGATGAACATTTGTTTTTACTGCATGAATTAGACACCTATTTTATCCAATTATGAATAGAATGTCCTCCATGGGCCAGATTTTCAAAGCAGCTCCTCAAAGTTAAGGCTTTGCCGTGCACTGCGAGCAGTCTCAGCCTTTGACCAGTGAAGGATTCACTAGTCATTGGCTGCGCATAGAGACTGCGGTCCAACCCATTAACCTCATTAATAATAATGGGAAAGGAATTGGCTGTGCATCTAATTGTGCACAAATAAAAGTGCTGGAACAGAAGACTGCAAACCATAGAAAACCTTTATCTCAACATTCGAATTCACGAGTCGGTAGCGCAACCCACATCCCATAAAGGGACAGGGATCACAAAGGGACAAAAAGTGTATCATTGTGAATAGGGGAACATTTGGTAGCCCATTGGGCAACCCTCTTCTCTTGATGCCTGCAATCTATTTACTGAGGGTCTGATTCACAGAGGAAAAACGTACACATTTGTGTAAGTTTACCATTATTTGCTATTCACAAAGGTATATTACTTGTGGTATCTTTACGACTGCTGAGCCTCCACACATAAAATGATAGGAGAGTATTATCTTTTTTTGTGCGGAGACTCCGCAGTTGTAAAGATACTACAAGCAAAACACCTTTGTGAAAGCAAGCAATTGTAAACTTACACAAAAGTGTAAGTTTACCTTAGTGAATCAGGCCCTGGAAGTTCAAATCCTTTGCAAGTCGCAAGAATAAAGAACGCCTGTTGTCTGCCTTTCACAATTCACGATGTGTGCAATGCACTTTGTGCATTACAAATTGATACTTTGCATGTGCACATTTAACTGGGCTTTTGTGACGTTGGACTTGGTAATACATTAAATCTTTGTGAATCTGGCTCCATGTTTGGGAATTTAACAGCTTAAATCAGGTTTTCTACAGTTTATTGGTGCAAAATAACTCAATAAGTAGAGGTGGGCGGAACTTGCGGAATAACGTCAGTTACATAAAAACTCCACAAGATTCCACAGAAATAGGCACTTTGCTCTGCTTATATTGTGATTTAGCACCGGAAGCACATTGCGTGCTGAAAAATCAGTGCAAACGGCACCACATGATACAGCAGAGGGCGCATCTACTCAAGTTGATTTTGCTGCTGCAAGAGTAGATTTATTACTTGAGCAGCTGCTTTCTGAAAACAAACGGTCACAACCGACTGAGTTAGAATAATCTCACCGGATGCCCTCCTCCCAACTGGAAATCATGCGAGAAGATGCCAAATCTCATTTGAGCTTGCCAACTTACCTCTCTGGGTTTGCGCATGAGAAAACATTGTGCAATGCAGCGATTGGCAGCATTTGGCCGAAACTCCGTGTTTCTCTTCTAACCAAAATTCTGCCAATTCATGGACAGAACTGACTTTTTTGCCCACTCTTAAATATAAGTATTCAGGCTTTTAATTTTAAAATGGAGGAGGAGACTTGAACAAGCAGTTCCATTTCTTTCCTACCAATTAAACTAAGCAGCCTTTAAAAAATTATACATTTATGAGTTTATGCAGGTAACATTTTCCAGAGAGTAATTCTGTTAGTAACACAAATATGCAATTTGACTAATCCGGAAAGAGTTCTTGTAATCTCTGAACAGACTCTAGATATAGACAGACAAGGTGTGATTCACAACTGTAAACTTACACGTTTGTGTAAGTTTACAAGTTTTCAGTGTTCACACATCTGCATTTTAATAGTCAGTTTATGAGTGTGGAGAGTCCGTAGTCGGGGCGGAGAACTCTGCACATAATGAAATAGGCCTGTCCAGTCTTTTTATGTGCAGAGTTCTCTCCGACTGCGTAGTCTCCACACTTGTAAACCTCCTATTAAAATGCAGTTTCATTAATTGTGAAAAATTTTTAACTTACACAAAGGTGTATGTTTATCAGTGGCGGCTCCTCCGCTAAGGCGGGGGAGCGTCGTCCCACTGCCTTCAATCAGGAAAATAAAGGAAAAAATAAAATAATAATAACATAATGTTATTATCATTTTATTCTGCCCTCCTGCTGCAGATTGCGTGAGGAGGCAGGGCGGTACACGGCTGAAGAGCAGGAGAGGAGGGTACAACCCTCCTAAGTGTGCAATGATTGTTTGGTCAGCCCTCTTGCGCCGCTCAAAACAGTAATGCGCACTTTCCCTGTTCTTCATGCAGGCTGCATTACAGCCTGCATGGAGAACATGCCCATTTCTACAGCCCCTGACTGAACGCCCTGTCTCGACCCTCAGACCAATCACAATGCTGCATTGCAGCATTGTGATTGGTCAGGGTAGACTGTGTGCCGGGTGCTTCCTGTTCCTGGAAGACGAGAGCAGGAGCAAGGATGCAGGACCTGGCTGTAAGGTAAGTGTTTTTTTTTTAAATTGTGAACTGCGTTCCTCTGTACCCCCCGCATCCGCTGATCCCCACCCCAGCCACTCGTGCCATCTGCCACTGACGGTTACCTTTTGGAATCAAGCAGACAGTGTCAAAGCTAAGTACAAAAAAACAGCCTTCTGTGGGGTCAAGGCAGGAAGTGTCAGTGACAGTTTCCTATCCTGAGAGCTTCTGGCTTAATCTCCATTACATGGTGCTACTCCATCCAGATCCTGCAGTGACAATTTCAGAGAATCAAGCCAACAGAGCAGCAACAGGTTCTGCAACATTGACTGAAGATCAAGTAGCGACAGAGTAAGAGACATGAAGATATGCTATCCATATCCCACCAGGAAAGCAAAACTAGAGTTGACAGGCTCAACTAAGTGAAAACCCACTGCAGCTTTGCACCATAGGTGTAAGCTCTGTACTGATAGTCAGAGATGTGTGCTTTGAGGCGCAGTGTAAAAGTGTGCACTGAGAAAAAGATTTGGGTGCCAAGAGGCAAAATGAGAAGCCAAAAAGGGATATGATGTCAGCCAGAGAGGTAATATATAGTGAGAATAGAAGTAGATGATAGACTGATCTTTTGGGACACCCTCTGGGAATGAGGTGGGCGCAGATGTGTTTGAATTCCAAACAACTGTAAAGGAGCATCTATGGGCAGATGTACGGAGCTTTTTTCAGCTCGCAAACAGACCAATTTGCAGAATCGGGCCATTTGCAACCTTTTTGAAATGTACAAAGCCCTATTTGCGATTCGGTAAACTACTATAGAACCGCAAATTGAGTTTGCAAGTCGCTACTAGGAAGGGACGTGCCAAGGGCATCCCTTCCAAATACATTCACAAGGGCATGTATTAATGTTGTGCGACCGTAATGAAGTTGCAAAACATTCATACTTTAACAACTCTGTGAAGGAGGTAGTAACCCATTCCCAAACAGGAAAGGATCTCATGGGACCCCTTCCCCTTTGTGAATGTGTGCGCCAACATTTTTTAAGAGCAGCCACTATTCAAAAATGAAAAGGAAACTTTTCATTTTTCTTATTTAAATGCATCCTGTTTTCTTTTAAGGAAAACAGGCTGTATTTCAAAATAAAATAAACTGCTTTATTTAAAAAGCAATCACAGACATGGTGGTCTGCTGACCCCAACAGGCTACCATCCCTGTGAGTGCCGGCGCTTCCCAATGGGTGGCAAATTGTGACCTGCCTCATGAATATTAATATGGCAGGTCCCTTGTGAGGAGTAAATCTGTTTCTATGGTGATAGCGGCTAAGACTGCCTCAAAAATTCTTGAAAGTGAGGGGTGAATGGATTTCTCCGCAAGAAAATTTATATTTTCTCTGTGGACACAAAAAGTGCAATGCCACTCATAGTAGACATCTTCAAATGTGCAAATGTGCACAAGGTACATATATGGATGCAGAAGTGCCTTCACGGTAACATAAAGGGACATTTGCTAATGTTTTCCAAGAGTAGTGCTGAAAATCTGTGCCTGTCACTGTATTCTTGGAATCCTTTGTAAGTCTACACCAAAATATAGGAGTAAACAAACATAGTAGTAAACACCCAGCTGTGGATATCTAGTGACAGTGATCATGAACAGTGTGTGAGGCTGGAAAAGATGGGTGACAATGTCGTGTAGTTCCTAGAGTACCCATGCAGGACCTGCACGTTTGGATAACATAAACTGTGGGATTGGTGGCAGACTGGTTCCGTGCACCCCCACTGTGAAATCTTAGCCTGTTTGCATTAGCTTGCTCACAGTTCCACTAGTGTCTCCTCTGATCGGGGAGAGAATCGTTTCTGGCAACCATAGAACATGACAACTATGATCACTCAGGATCGTGGAAACAATATTCTACTTTTCACTCAGTCACTCATGCTCACTTAGTTTGTCTCAGAGATACACAGAATAAACAGTCTGGGAGTTTCAATAAGGATTTATTGAACAGTTGTTATTCTCGTGTAGAATATATGAGCTGCAACAACCATTAGACAGTAGCAGAGCTATATGATTAGCAGAACAGTGAATATAAAAGGATAGTACAGTTCTACCATTTTGGAATAAGCATGAATAAATACATGAATATAAAATGCATGATAAAAGTGCACCTACTCCTACAATGCCTATCTAGATGTACCTAGGTGTACCTAGCATGTGAGTCAGTGTGAAGCCAAGAATCCGTCGAGGATTTAGTCGAACTCAATTACTTAAAAAGTATGAGAATGTAGGAGCCCGTGCTGGTCTCGAGTTGGACACCCCACAAGGGATGTGTTAGACCACTGTCAGCGGGAGTGTCTGCATGCAGGAGCCTCAGCGTCTCTGGTCAGTGTGTCCGCCTGGAAGTCTCGCTTCCCTCTGGCTAAAACTAGCAAGAGGTGTTGTATTTATACAGAAAGTATCTACGGGTCCTTTGTCCCTTGTTTCTTGTATTAGCCATTGTTGGATTTGAGGATGACGTATGAGATGAACCATGAATGTAGATATGGGGAGGAAGGTGGTGTACCTCCAGCCTGGTTTCCAAGAACCCTTATGAATATTCATTCATACTGTGAGAGTCTATTGATGGAGTTATAGGACTCTATTGTTTGGGAGAAACCCTCCTTCTGCACCCAGGACTAGACCTAGGTACAGGTTCAATCCTAAAAGGCTTGTTACAGTGTAGTGTAGGGGAGGTAATGTAGGAAAAGGGGTATGATGTTACCCGGGCCTATATTAGGGGACCTATATGAAACATAACACCAACTCCTCTTCCGAACAGTCAACAATTATAAAAATTCTAGTGAACTATTCTCTTTACTAGATAGTAGTGCATAAAACAATTATCAATGAGCTTTGTAAAAACCTTGTTCTAAAATCATTTTAAAAACAGTTTAAAAAGGGAGAGAACATTTTTTTTACTACGAAAATCAGTTGTTTGGAATTTTCACTTAAGCCACAGTCCTAATTGAGTTTGTTTATATAAGTTGAATTTCTACAAGCGTCAAAAGAGCCATGCTTTTCAGCGTGAAAGTGTCAATTTGAGGAAATGTTCCAATTTTAGTTAAGTTTAGAAGAAAGGAAAATCCGAATTCTTTCCCAGCACACGACGAGCCAATTATAGATTAAATGTCTTGGCTGGGAGACGCAACATCATCGTTGCTTACTGCTGAAGGGGACTGTCCGTGTAATACCTGGCAGAGTACGTCAATGAAGCACAGATGATATTCAGCACTGCCAATAGCTAGTGTAGAGACAGCCAGTGCTGTAGTCGATACCTGGGTGCTAGTGGTAGAGCTGATGCTCCACCCAGTTGTAAAAGACTTAAAAATATCTGCATAAATTAAAGAAAATAATTTATTTTGTACAAACTCATCTCTGTCGCTTGCCTGTGATACATTGGATATTTGTTTTTGTGAAACCAACTTATCAAGGTTCCATATTTGGAGTTATATAATATTTAGAGTGCTGGGGTATAATGATTTTGTAATGTATCTCACAGTGACTGTGGATGGTCCCTGTGTATTTGTGCACCCAAGGTAGAAGGGCACATTTTTACCCTTAGTGGCACCTTAAGAATTTCTTAACTGTTGGATATATTTGGAGAGTTCACCATACTTTTGATTGCCCAGTCTATTTGTACATTTTCAGAAGTGCGACCCCTTAAACACTACTACCGTCTCTTGCATTGTAACCAGTTGTAAAAAGCACATGCGGGTTCTTGAGGAGGAATGCAGTCATCAGTATAGGAATACACTGGGGACATTGCCGAGCATGAGACCTCAAGGGTTCCAGCCTGGTATTCAAGTCTGCATGCGTGTCCGTTGCAAGTGTCAGACAGAGGTGCAACATGCATTCGTCACTGCAAAACAGGCATCGAAGAACAGGTAAGATGCAGACCATCCAGACTGGTCTAAACTATAGGAACCAAGAGGCGCTCAGTTCCCGTAGGCAAGGTGTGCCATGATGCTGTACCATGCGTTCACGGTACCTCCGCTCCAAGCGCACTATTGCCATCTCGTTGGTGATTGGGCCGTCCATTACATAACAGATAAATGACAATCAGGATTCCCACTATTGATAGACCTCTAAAAATGCTTCCAAATACGGAGTGTATAAAGTTTGGAATAACTCCAAGGATTGTCTGAAAGGCTGAAAGGTGATAAGAAATCCTGACCCTAAGGTCTTAAAAAGGTGTACAACACCACTCGCATCAGATATATTAAAGATACGACCCACCATTTCTGTGAAATTAATGGGGCAGTTTGTACGTATGAGTGCCTGTATCTCAGTCGAGGTCCTGGCGATTTGAAGATCAAAGGTCTCTCGAGCAGAGGTTAAGGGTACTGTTTGCTGTAGAAGCATGGCTTTCAGTCTGCTCAAAGTATCAAACTGTATAAAAGAAACATTCAGCAAAGGCCATAACTGCGCCTCCCTGACTGTACTTGTTGGGGGAAACAATACTTGCATACAGCAAGTAACCCTGGAGTTCACAGTGACCAGATAAGCAGTGCCTGGGAGCAACCCACAGCAACCTTGATCGTTCAGCATCAAGTAACTCCCATTCGAGAGCAGCTCGAATACCGGTTTAATCACGGCAGCTGGAATTCCTTTAATGTAGCAGGACAAGTTTGCTACCGACCCATTGCAATGAAATGTCATGGCACATGAGAGCGCCTCTTAAAGCGTTCTTGCAGTTTGTACTACTCAGAAACACTTCCCGATCCCCACTCCGGCATCAAAATCTATATGGTAAATCTCAGGATTCCTTAATGTGTTCCTTACCCATCTTTTCATATTTGCCCGCCTGCCTATGTACAAGGCAATATTGAAACTGAAAAGTAGTGACCGGTAGAGTTATATGGCCATGGATAAGCCATTCTGTAACGGAGTGTCCACTACTGTAAATGGTAGTCGTTCCAGTTTTTCAATACGCAGCATTGTATATTTAGCTCCCCTACGTGCCTTTTCACCCTGTTTATCTGTTAGATTATATTGCTTGAGGGAATTTTGGGCTGGCATCGTTTCAGGTTCACTTGGATCCAAAGAAAATGTATCAAAGTTCATAAAGTAGCCAGGAGCAGTTCGATCAATTGTTGGAATTGCGTCGGGATTTGTTGAAATCGTATTTTGCTCTCGTCGAGGCATGTTGATGTAGACATTTGTATTATTAGGCCTAATTGCAACCTTTTTGTTATTTTGAGTTTGGTTTTGAAGATTAACTTCGGGTTCAAGTGAAACGAGTTACATAGCATTCTTGCATAGTCCTTCATTCCACAGAGGTGGCTCTTCAAATGTGATGAGTCTTTCTGTTTGAACTTCTTCGATTGTAGCTAGAGGAGGGCTTCTGCTACTGTGGACTCCACGAGGCCTACTGTTCAGTATCGGCCACATACTGTGGTTTTTATTAAGTCAATTGAGATAAATCTTTTCTCCTTTTTTCCGGCAAGAGGCGGCAATAGTACAGTTCTTGTTCCTTGTACAGCTAGGACCGCTTTCTTTTGGATGGCCCGAATTCTTTCTTGTCCGCTATTTTTTCTCTGACCAAATCCCCGACTTTTGGGATCCCGACAGGTCTTGCCGTAACTGCCTTGTCTTCCCCAGTGGTGGTCTGTTTTGTGTGGACGTTATTTTGTCTTCTTCTGGATTCATATAGATCCTGTAAAACAGCCAAATGATCATGGATATCAAATGGTTTCCCATCCGCCACTACGCCTTCACAATCAAGATCAGGTACCCACATTCTCGTCCCAAATAGGACCTCATATGGAGTGACACCCCCTAGAGATCTTCTTGGCTAGTTGTTGAGGGCCCCCTGTTTCCCATATAAGTGATTGACCAAACTACCTTGCCTAATACCCTAGCTGTTAAGGATTGCTTTAAGTCCCAGTTTTTCCTCTCCACAACCAAATTTCCCTAGGGGTGGTATGGAGAGGAGTACCGCAATGCTACGCCCATACTTTCCATGGCCTCTTTGTAAGCCTGAGAGCTAAACGCCAGGCCACGGTCCATATGTAATGTGCCAACTGCGTATGTTCCTATAAAGACTCGCAAATCTTTGATAACAGTTCGAGTGTCAGCCGAACGCTGAGGCCATACCCATAGGAATCTTGAGCATGAATCCACTGCCACCAAGATATACTTGTAAGCCCCATCAGATTGTAAGGGGCCGCAGTGGTCCAGATACACACACCCGAGAGGTTTGTCTGATTTTAATATTGGTGTCTGTGTCAGGCGTGTTATGGTGGAGCCTTTCATCTGTTGGCAGTTGTCACATTTCAAGACGTAGTCTTTAGTTTGTTTGGTTAGTCCTGCCCCCCAATAGCGCTGTTTTAACAATGAAATAGTCGCTGTAACACCTGTTTGCGCAGAGCACAAACCCTCGTGTGCTGCAATGATCAAACCTTGCCTATGATCCATACTTGGTATTACTCTGTCCCTCACTCCAGGAATCTGAGCATATGGAATGTTGTTTGCATCTAACTTGTAGGAGTACTTGAGTGGAAATGCATTTGGCACTGCTGAGCTGCCCTTGCGTGAAGCAATGACAGCCACCATTATTTCGCCGTCTATTCTCATTTTGGAATGAGTGATTGCAGCTACGGAAGCTGTGCGTACAGCCCCCTTTGCAGCTTCATCAGCCAATGAATTCCCTTCAACGTGAATGCCATCACGTTGATGACTCAGTGTGTGTATCATGTGAGCACGTGGTAGTTCATTTTTCAACTCAACTACCTGTTCCCATAGCATTTTATGCTTAATTGTGCCACCTTTTGCATCTGCATCTTAAAACCCGTTTAGTTCCCAATGATGTAAGTATTCATTGTATGACTGCACACAGTAAAAGGAATCACACACAATTAGTGTGGGGAATTCGTGATCCGTATTTACAAGTGCAAGTATCAGTGCTTTTAACTCTGTCAAGTGTGCCGTGCCTTCTCCTAGAGATTGCATTTTTGTGCGACTCGGATAGAACTTTCCGCCCTGCATGAGACCTTTAACGATAGCACACGCTGTGCTGTATTGTTGCTTACTCCCTATGGCTGGTTGAGCAGATCCATCAGTGTAAATAATATATTCATACAGATCTAGAGGCTAGAGTTCGTTTGGTAGAGGATATTCTTGTTCGTATTGCAGGAATATTTGTGTTTTTAGACTTCGATCAAATCTATATTCAACATACGTTGCAGTAAGAGAATTAGCCCATTGTATCCATCTTGAATGTAAGGCTTTTACATTAGGAATGTTGGCCTTCGTAACAGCCTCTAAGGCTGGTACCGGGGTGACGACGATTATGCGCTTCCCCTGAGCCAGTGCTCTTTCTCTTGCCACAGCGGTCTGAACAGCTGTCAGTATTTTTTCTGTTGAAGTGAAACGCATTATTGCGTTTGTGTATAGGTGTGATTTGTATGCGATTGGTACTGTTTCGCCTTCATTGAAGGTTAAGTAAGCGTACCCAGATTGACCCGCTATTACACGGATCACCTAGTTGCGTACATTTAAGCATGTCTGTAAGTGTTTGGAAGCAATCATGTCTTCTTGTAATGAACGTAGGATATTTGAATGTTCCTGTGTCCAATGTCTAACTGAAAAGTCAGGTTTTAGTAAGTCGTAGAAAGGTTTTACTCTTTCTGTGTAATCCAAAATGTATGTTCTGCCGAAATTTAGGAAACCAAGTATGGATTGTAAGTTTTTAAATGTTTTTGGAGGTTGGAGCAACACACACTCTTCTAAAAAAGTTAGCTGCCATGCTTTTTCCTTCACTTGAAAGCTCATATCCTAAAAATAGGACACTGAGATGGGCAATTTTTGATTTTTTAAAGTTACATTTGCAGCCCTCAGAGGCGAATCCCATAATTATGGTGCTCACCCTGCTCAGGTGCCTCTTTGAGTCATTGTCCGTCAGATAAATATCATCCACATAGGACAATGCGTCCTCATCATAATTTTGGAGTAACTCAGTTACTCTTGCTGAAAATACCTCGAAGCTGTTCTCATACCCCTGGGGGAGATGACAAAATTGTCGGTGGGACCCCAACGCTGAGAATGTGGTCAAATACCTGCTTTCAGGCACTATATTCTGGCAGAAAAATCCATTTGAGATATCTAGTGTTGTCTTGTATTTTTTCCACACAATGTTATTTATCAATGCGGCACTGTGTGCGTTTTGGACAGCGAATGTCTTTGTGCATGTGTTTAAATGTCTGTAATCTAAAACTAGATGATATGAGTTGCCCGGTTTTGATACAGGAAACAAAAGATTGTTCATTGGTGAGGTGCAATTTTCTATCACCCCTTGGTATTCAAGTTGATCTAAGATCTCTCTGACCTGTTTTTAGCTTCTTCCTTAATAGGATATTGTCTTTGTGCATTTGGTGAAGTTTTTAACGGGAACATGTGATGGGTTGACTTCTCATCCCACCCAGCCTGATTTTTATACAATGCTGGAGCTAGGGCTACTGCCCACTCCTGTGCATATGCATGTTTAAGGTGTATGGGAATGAGGTCGGAGAATGCTGGAAAAATTATATCTTCCCCTCTATGGCACTCCATAACGAATGCCGGCGGCCAAACTTGTTCTGCTAATAGGATGTCATACCCGCATGACAGATTTTCCCAAAAGAGACCTTTAACTTTCCTGGGCTTGTCCCCCTCCATTTGGAGTGTTATCTCATGTAACTTATGTGGAACGCTCACCCTTGTATCTGGTGTTTCCACCGTGATGTAATCATTCAAGTCCGCTGTCACCAGAAATTCCGTCAGGTTACGGCAAGCTATTGTTACTTCTGCCGCACTGTCTAGCATTGTTCGAGCCCATTCCAAGTTCAGTTGCTACGTCCTCAGAATTCTGGCCTGATCTTCAGACCTGCAAATTTCTTTTTCTTAAATTGAGGTTTTGATTTTGGCTTGTCTTTTTTTTTGGAAGTATAGTCTTGAGCGTGCTGCTTGTCTCTGGACTTTGTACGCTCTTCTTTGTGTTCTAACCATCCTTCTCTCTCTCTGAGTTTTTCGTCGAGCCCTGAAAGCAACGAGAGGAACTTGTATCAGTATCCTGACACCTGTCAGGTTTCCTAATATGATCCCTATTCCTAAGATTGTACCTCTTTTCATAGTGCTCTGTGGGGGAGATGTACCTCGGGACTCAGATCTCTTTTCTGTAAAGTTTTTTTTTTTATTATCCCACTTCTTTTTAGAAGAGGCAGTTGTCTGCTTGGGAGTGTCCTTTTCAGGACTGCCCATCAGTTGTGGTTTTAATGCTTTCCCACCCAAACTGTCTCTGCCTAATTCTGCATATGCAGTTTCATTTATTTTGGGTAGTTTGTGTGGTTGACACAATGGACCGAACTCCCTTTGGCATTGGCGGATTGCCACTGAAGCTGCTTCCCCTTTAATATTAGCTAGTATGGCTGATACCTGGTTGTAGTTATTTAATAACTTCATCCCTAAGTTCAGAGCAGGCTCTGCTCCGTACTCATTTTGTATTTGTCCTAATACATCTGGTATAACCGCTAATGAAGGAATACCATGTGTCCTGGTATATAGTGCAGCAAAGACAGTACCCCAAGAGGTGCAATCCTGTAATTGTGGTGTTATCCCCATGGGCCAGCAGATTGTTAGAATTCTGTGTTTTTCAAATGTGGTAGTATTTGGGAATACTGCCTCAAGCTGAGTTATTTTCTGAGCTACCCAGTATGGTATTTGTTCACGTTTTGTGGGCATTTTGCCCATTACCGCATGTAATGTTTGTGGAGTTATTTTAGTTGCTGTACCCTGCAAATGAGTTCCTGTTGTTGGTTGGACTGTGAAAGTCCGCATGACGAATTGAGTCAGGTTTCTATAGATTCTAATTAAATCTTTGTGTTGTATGAGTAAGTCTGGTTGTGGCATTGTATCAATGTCAGGATGTGGTGTGTAGCCCGCTAATATTGGCCATGTGGCCCCATCTCCTCCGAGCTTATATCTTATGTGGGGTAGGGAGCCTTTAAACCAGTAAAAATTGTCCTGGTACATGAGTGGAACTTCTATGTCCTCGCATGGACCATATTCCGCTGGTGCATCTCCTTCTGTATAGTAGTGAAATGTCTGTGTTCTAGCATCTGCTTCTGGGAATGTAACCCACGAATAGAATACCTCTGTTTTATTTGATTTGTATGCCTCACGAAAACTACTATACCATGCCTAGGTGTTAAACCGCATTCTAGTAGTTTCAGGGTGATAATACGTCTGAATTTAGGTGCTATTAGAATTCAATCCACCCCTTCATCTCCTGTTGAGAGGCGTCGCTCCAATATTGTGTTATTTTCACGCTCAGTTATTTTGTCACTGAGAAGGAGTTTAGTCAAGGGAACTATGATAAGGTTTTATGCACAATTTAGCTTGATTAACCAGCAGCTAATAAATAGGATTTTCGCCTACTCAGCTGTGGCGGAGTTTGTGCCCACCCACTCCAGACGTCTCTGGTGCTTTGTGAGTAGGGGTCTCTGAGAAATAGCACAAATGAACTACTCAGATTCTACTGTTAAATAAGTACCCAACCAATGTTGGTGGTACCATGTCGTGTAGTTCCTATAGTACCTATGCAGGACCTGCACGTTTGGTTAACATAAACTGTGGGATTGGTGGCAGACGGGTTCCGTGCACCCCCACCGAGAAATGTAAACCTGTTTGCATTAGCTAGCTCACAGTGCCACTAGAGTCTCCTCTTATCTGGGAGAGAATAGTTTCTGGCAACCTTAAAACATGACAACCCTGATCCCTCAGATTCGTGGAAACAATACACTACTTTTCGCTCAGTCACTCATGCTCACTTAGTTTGTCTCAGAGATACACAGAATAAACAGTCTGGGTGTTTCAATAAGGATTTATTGAACAGTTGTTATTCTCATGTAGAATATATGAGCTGCAACAATAATTAGACAGTTGCAGAGCTATATGATTAGCAGTACAGTGAATATAAAATGATAGTACAGTTCTACCATCTTGCAATAAGCATAAATAAATACATGAATATAAAATGCATGATAAAAGTATGCGTACTCCTACGATGCCTATCTAGATGTACCTAAGTGTACCTAGTATGTGAGTAGGTGTGAAGCCAAGAATCCCTTTAGGATTTAGTCGAACCCCATTACCTGAAGTATGAGAATGTAGGAGCCTGTCCTGGTCTCGAGTTGGACACCCCTCATGGGATGTGTTACGACACTGTCAGCTGAAGGGTCAGCATGCAGGAGCCTCAGCGTTTGTGGTCAGTGTGTCGGCCTGGAAGTCTCGGATCCCTCTGGCTAACACTAGCAAGAGGTGTTGTATTTATACAGAAAGTATCTAGGGGTACTTTGTCCCTTGTTTCTTGTATTAGTCATTGTTGGATTTGAGGATGACGTATGGAATGAACCGTGTACGTCGATATGGGGAGGAAGGTGGTGTAGCCACAGCCTGGTTTCCAAGAACCCTTTGAATATTCATTCATACTGTGAGAGTCTATTGATGGAGTTGTAGGACTCTATTGTTTGGGAGAAACCCTCCTTCTGCACCCAGGACAAGAACTAGGTAAAGGTTCAAACCTAAAAGTCTTGTTACAGTGTAGTGTGGGGGAGGTAATGTAGGTGAAGTGGTATGATGTTACCCGGGCCTATATCAGAGTACCTATATGACACATAACAACAACACGTGCAACATTGTTACATGGTGGATAGCGTGTAAAAAATAATTATTGGTAGTTATGTCTACTTTTATTCTGAAACGCAAACCAGTTGTATTGAGATATGTTTTGTGATATGGTACTGTTATGATTTCAAGTAAATGAAGTAAAACTATTTTCAAATGACTGCATTGTGGAAACTGTTGAATGCAAGTGAACACAAAGGTATGCAAACTGTGCCTGTGAGAAAATTGTTACGGCTTAGCTTAGGGTTGCAAACAGGGCGACAGGTTGGACATGGAACAACCGATAATGTTGCACTAGATTTACCCACTAGGGTGTGACTGTTTTTTTAATTGATGTGTGGCCACAGCAAACCCTCTTGGGAAAAACTTTGCAGGGCTGTGTTTACCATCATGTATCTGTGTCAAACTCACCTTGGATGCTCACTTAAGGTTAAAATTGTTTGCCCAGGTGTTTGCAATGTTTAGCTGAGGCACCACGCATTTTGGCCTGTGAGCAAGGGTTGGGAAGTCCGAAACGTATTAGGCCTCCTGAAATATGAATCCAATGTAAGGTGCTGGCTCTGCTGCAGTTCGTAATAAAACCACACAAACCTGTTTGTGTGTGCATCTTCATCAGAGGGTAATCGATTTTGTGGATATATAGATATATATAGCTATAGAAATATCTATAGCTATATCTATCTATCTGTCTCTCTATATAGATAGATAGATAGATAGATAGATAGATAGATAGATAGATAGATAGATAGATAGATAGATAGATAGATAGATAGATAGATAGATAGATAGATAGATAGATAGATAGATAGATAGATAGATAGATAGATAGATAGATAGATAGATAGATAGATAGATAGATAGATGTGTAGATAGTACCTACTGGCGGTCGCCAGTAGGTAGTTACAGTTAGGACCATGTTTCTATAGGAAAAACGTTTTTTTCATTTGCCAATATCTTTGGTGTTGTATGATGAATCTTCTCAAAACTAATACGCCACACACTTCAGCTAAAGTGTTGAAAGTTCCGGGTTGATTCGTCAAGCGGGGGCCGAGAAAAAGGGGGGGATCCCAAAACACTTTTTCTCAATGTTAATTTCCATAGGCAACTTTAGACGCGGCTACAGCCCGAACTGCTGAATGGAATTACACCAAATTTGGCAAAAAGGTAGCTTTAGGTCCAGAAAGCACTCTTTTTGTTAAATGGTATGAATCTGTTCAGTAGTTCCTGAGAAGTGTAAAGATTTCTCACATATACAACTGTGGCCACGGAGGATCAGCGAACCCTCCCGATCTCGTGCCTGAGATCTGATTGGCTGCCAAACCAGGAAGTGTTGGCAGCTATCTTGTGACTTGGTTGAATCAAGTCACAAGAAAAAACGTGGAAAGAAAAGAAAAGAGGGCAGGATAGAAACACCCTGACCCCCTAGGCCTGTTCAGGGGGTCCCACACAAACCCCTCAGGGCCAAAAAAGCATTTATTTAAACATTTTCAGTGGGAGTCATGTTGAATCTGCGAATCCCACCAAAATCTTTTTTTAAACTAAGCGCGGTCTGCTGCGCTTTGTTTGATTAGGCCCCCGGGTGGGACAGGTACCAGCTGCAATTGAATTAATATTGTGGGGGCACCACCGGGGACTGCCACCTCCCCGGGACTAATGTACTGCAATGAAGGGGGCCACATGGACCCCCTGCAGCCCCGGGGACTGCCACCTCCATGGGGCTATATAGATAATAGAATACATGGGGAGGCTCCATGAATAATGCTCTAGCTTCCGTGAAGGAGAGCAGATTTGCTGTTGGGTAGAGGGAGCTGCATTTTTGCAGCTCCCTATGCCCAAAAGCAATATCCGATCCCACAGGAGGCGGGGAGCTGGCAGGGACCGTGGGAGCCATGCCCTGGGGGATGGGGTCCCCGGGGCAAAATCGGCCTGGAAAGGGGGGCCCCTACCCATTTGAAAAAAAAGTTAAGGACAGGCCCCGGAGGATGGGGTCCCCGGGGCCGAAATTGGCCTCAGGAGGGGGGCCGTGCGGTGCCCCTCCTATAAATAAAAAGTAATAAATACAGCGCAAGCCCTGGGGGAAGGGGTCCTGGGGCCAAAACTGGCCCAGGGAAGGGGGGGCATGCGTCCCCTTCCTTTATTTTAAATTTGTTTTAAAAAAAGGAAAAGGCCTTGTCCCGGGGATGGGGTCCCTGTGGTCAAAATAGGTCTGGGGAGGGGGGCCACGCAGCCCCCTCCTGTTTTATTTCATTAAAAAATTAAAAATGGGTCAGGCACCGTATGATGTGGTCCCCGGAGCCCAAAAGGGTAAAGGGAAGGGGGGCCACACAGAATAATTTTTTTTTAAAACAAAGCTGGCAACTCGCCGGAGGCCCCGCCCCCTTTCTCCAGTACTCTGCAAACGCACCTCCTGGTGCGCTCTTGTTTGGGGGAAGAAGTCCTCTTTGCTGGTGAGCCCACGGGTTACCTCCAGTAAGCCCCACACAGTGGGATTGCTGAGAGGTGATCAGAGGCCATGTCCCTTTTCCCACCACTCTGCAAACGCGCCTCTCGGAGCACTGCTGGTGGGGTGATGAGGTCTGCTTGCCTCCTGAGGGCCTCAGGACTAAAGTGGACTTAATCCCCAAAGCAGCAGTGCATGAGGAGGCACGTTTGCAGAGTGGTGGAGAAAGGGGGTATGGCCTCTGACCACCTCTCAGCAATCCAGCTGTGTGGGGCTTGCTGGGGTAACAGGAGAGCCAGGGCCTGGCCTTGCCCAACCCCTGCATGCAACCATCCCCATGCCATGCAGAGCCTGCAGCCAGACCCTGTGGCCAATCCCCCAAAGGCAGCCAACTTGTGATAAGGCATGCAAAGCCCCTCCCCGGGTCGATTTCAGCCTCGGGACCCCATCACCGAGGCACATCACATTTTTTAGGGGGGTACATGGCCCCCTCCCCAGGCTGTATTTCAGCCCTGGGGAACCAATCTCCTGCAGCCCAGTCTAATTGCAAATGGGGAGGGGGCATGCAGTCCCGCTCCTTGGGCTGATTTTTGGCCCGGGACCCATCTCCTAGGTCCTGGTTATATTTATAAGGGGAGCAGGCATGCAGCCTCCCACCTCAGGCAAATTTTGCCCCCTGGGACCCCTTTGCCCGAGGCCCAGCCTGTAAATTCATGTGTGCTCTGGAGCCCACCCAGGGCTGCCACTGGGTATTTAAAAATGGGAAAGGGCACAGAGCCCGTCCTCCTGGACCAATATTGGCTCAAGGATCCTATCCCCCGGGGCCCACCCAGTAAATAGTGGGTGTCATGGAGCCCTTCCAGGGCACCCACTAAATATTCAAATGTGGGAGGGGGAACACAGCCCCCCTTCCCGAACCAATAGTGTTCCTGGTGATCTCATCCCCCAGGGCTCGGCCACATTATCAATGGGGAGGCTGGCAGGCAGCCGCACTCCCTTGGCCATAATTGGCCACTGGGAACCTATCCCCCAGGACCCAGCCAGTAAGGGGTGAGTGTCCTGAAGCCCACCCAGGGCACCCACTTCCTTTTTATTGGAGGTTGCGGGTTGAGCCCCAGTGCCCCCACGGCCCCAGCCAGCTCCCCCAATGCTGCTCCCTGCATATGAAAGCGATGTTTTCGTCTGTTTCCCTGCCTGCTTCAGTGGAGGCAGGGAAACAGATGAAACGTCTGCTCCCAGCTCCCCTTTTACATGCTGCTGCCCACTGGGAGCGGATTGGTGTTTGTTCTCACATGGTCGGAGCTTTCAAATTGCTCCCACCAAGCAAGAGCAAGCACGCTATGCACCGGGGGTGGTCATCCTGGGACATAGACACAGTAGGAGCCCTGCCCTGGGGGATGGTGTCCCCAGGGCCATTAATGGCTCCATGTGGCTCCCTTTCCCCATTTGTTTTTTATATGGGCCTGAGGGATGGGGCCATTGGTTGCCTAAATCAGCCAGGGAGTAGCTCTGCGTGGGCCCCCCTCCCTGTTTTAAAAATTGTCCAGGACCACCATGGAGGGCAAAGAAAAGAAAGTGCTTTGGATTGCTTTTCCAATTTTTTCACTTTTGCCGCAGGTTTGCCGATCCTCTGTGAATTTGTGGTAAAATTGGAAAAAGAAGGTTCTGGCAAGTTCCCTGTGGGACCCCACCACCAGGCATAGTGTGTCACGGTATTCCAACCCTGCCCCCTTATGTATTTTTGGGTAATTTTTCCTTGGACTCAGCTGAGTTTGAGTCCCAACATGGCTGTCGCTACTTTCTGGTTGAAGTGGTGGCAGACAATCAGATCTCATTTTGATATCTTTGGGATCCACAGATATAGGTATCCACAGATATAGGTATCTATAAATCATGTTACTTTATTAACTCCAAAACTACCAAATGGGTTTACACCAAATTACAAAAAGCACTCTTTCTGGACCAAAATTTAGCTTTCTGCCACATTTGGTGTAATTCCTTTCAACGGTTCGGGCTGTACAGGGGTCTAAAATCTCTATGGGAAACTGCATAAGTAAAACGTATTTTGAGACCCGCTTTTTTCCTTGGCCCCCGCTTGACAAATCACCCCAAAACTTTCCAGACAGCCCCTAAAGTGATTAGCAAGCTATGTTTGAAAGTTTCATGAAGATTTGTCAAACGGAGACAAAGTTATTAGCAAAACAAAACGCTTTGTCTATTGAAACTAGGTCTTCCTATAACTACCTACTGACAATATATATATATATTCAATATGTACATATATATCGCCAGTAGGTAGTTATAGTAGTTAGGACCAAGTTTCCATAGGAAGAACATTTTTTGTTTTGCTTATAACTTTGGCGTTGTTTAATGAATCTTCATGAACATTTCCAAACAAATTCTTTTTTCATATCAGCTCCTATGTTAAAAGTTTGGGAGTGATTTGTCAAGGGGGGACCGAGAAGAAAGGGGGTCCCAAAACGTGTTTTCTCCATGTTAATTTCCATAGGAAACTTTAGACAAGGCTACAGGTCGAACGGGTGAACAGAAATACCCTAAATTTGGCAGGGAGAAGGGTCTTGGTCTAGAAAGCAAGCTTTTGTTTATTTGGTGTAAATCCGTTCAGTAGTTTTGGAGAAATATCGAAATTTACAGATATATCGATATTTGGGAATTCTGCCTTCTGATTGGCTGAGGGGTTACTAGCACGAGCCTGATGCTGATTGGCTGCGAGCGGTGCGAGCGGTTGCAGCTAGGAAGTGTTGGCAGCCATTTTGTGATTCCGTTGAAGCGAGTAAGGAGAAAAAAGGGCAAAAAGAGTAGGAATGTGGAGGGTAGGAGTGCTGTGAGGTCTGTGGGGTGGTTAGGGTGTGCTACACAGGGAGTGTGAAGCGATGTATTCAACCCTACCAGTGTGAAAGTGCCATTTTGCCCAGGGTGAGATGGTGCTGAGGTGAGGTGCCGGTACACTCGGGGATGAAACCGTGAGCTGATTGCTGTAAACTGATGTGCTCTGGGCGCTGTAGCATACTGCCCGCCGCAGCATAGCTGTGCAAGTAGTGTTGGTATGGGTTTAGACTATAGCGCTGTGAGCTCTGTGGGGTGGTTAGGGTGTGCTACACAGGGAGTGTGAAGCAAAGTATTCACCCCTAGCGGTGTGAAAGTGCTGTTTTGCCCAGAGTGAGATGGTACTGAGGTGAGGTGCCAGTACACTCGGGATGAAACCGTGAGCTGGTTGCTGTAAACTGATGCGCTCTGGGCACTGTAGCATACTGGCCGCTTTAGCATAGCTGTGCAAGTGGTGTTAGTATGGGTTTAGACTATAGCGCTGTGAGCTCTGTGGGCTGGTTAGGGTGTGCTATAGAGGGAGTGTGAAGCGAAGTATTCACCCCTAGGGGTGTGAAAGGGCTGTTTTGCCCAGAGTGAGATGGTGCTGAGGTGAGGGGCCGGTACATTCGGGGATGAAACCGTGAGCTGATTGCTGTAAACTGATGTGCTCTGGGCGCTGTAGCATACTGGCCGCTGTAGCAAAGCTGTGCAAGTGGTGTTAGTATGGGTTTAGACTATAGCGCTGTGAGCTCTGTGGGTGGTTAGGGTGTGCTATACAGGAAGTGTGAAGCGAAGTATTCACCCCTAGCGGTGTGAAAGTGCTGTTTTGCCCAGAGTGAGATGGTGCTGAGGTGAGGTGCCGGTACAATCGGAGAGGAAACCGTGAGCTGATTGCTGTAAACTGATGTGCTCTGGGCGCTGTAGCATACTGGCGGCTGTAGCATAGCTGTGCAAGTGGTGTTAGTATGGGTTCAGACTATAGCAGGAGTGGGAAGCAAACTACTCACCCCTACTGGTCTGAAGATTCGAATGGAGTGTTTTAGCATGCAGGAAGAAATAAATAATCGTGAAGAATATAATGCAAAATGTTGCAATGCCACAGAAGACAAATGGTGAAATCAGGTGTGTTTAAGAAAGTGGCTGTGTGGGATAAAGCGATGGAGTCTGCAAGTTATATAAAAAGTGTCTTTATTTAAGTTCCATAAATGGAACCACTGGTGCAAGAGCTAAGGCATCCAGCTGAGGCAAACTCCAACCGCTTCTGCTGTATTCAAAGCTAAGCTTCTGCATCAGTCAATTCCACATTACATGTTACAGTTCCATGTGACATAAACAATACCTATTAGACATGAATGACTGTAAATTGTAGAATGAAAATAAAGTTAGGATACAATTACCACACTGTGCCAACCAGTTCCTAAACAATGCAGTGTTTTTTGATCTTGATTGCCAGCTCGTGAGCAGAGGCTGAGGATGAGCTGATTTGTGTGAAAGGGCTTCGTGGATAGCAGGCAGGCAGAGAGACATGTGTACAAGGAATAGATATGGTTTCAAAATGGATGTCGGGTTTAGGCTAATTTAGCAAGTAAATAGTGTATTTGCATAGGCCATACATCACCCATCCCTGGTTAGTGTGGAGACGTAGGGGCCAATAATGAAAACACAGTTCAAATGCCTAAGCATACTTAGAAAGTTATTATATGAAAATAGTTCAATTGAAGTGTATTAAAAAAATTTAATAGGAAAATGTCAAAAAAGTTGGAAAAAATCAATCCAAGAATAAAGTGAATTTCTTACAAGTCTTGAAGATTGCAGTCCGGAAGTTCTTCAGCGGCTTGAGATGAGCAATGTTCCAAGAGGCGATTGTTGCCATCGTGTGAGAAAAGCGAAGCGATCCAATTCATATCCTCGAAGGGACAGTAATGTTCCTCAAATGTTGGAGTGGCAATTTGAATTGGCAGGCAATCTGCGATGTTGTCAAAGGTCACACATTGCAGGAGATCTTTCGCGGCTGCGCAGTAATCCCATTCCGCCAGGATACCTTTTTGCGTTGCATCCGCCATTGCTCCACTGCCCGAACAATCAAGTTCATGGTTTTCAAGATACTCCATTACCTGCTCGATATCTGGAGCGTTTGCCGGGATGTTGGCAAGGCATAGATCCATTCACCAGTTGATTGGGCAAGTTTTGCAATAAAAAGATGGTTGCACGCAGATTGTATATGTGTAAATAAATGTCATGTTGTAGCTGGCTCCAATAATAGATAGAGGCAGGTAGCCAAAAAGTTGTTCCATTTTTTCACGGTATTGATGAAGCTTCGCGTAGAGACGTATTCTGTCGGACATGCTTGTTACCACAGGGAGCCCAGCCATTTTTAACAATCTAAAATAGTAGTAGGATGGCCGCAATCAGAGCGAGAATTATGGGCACTGTTGCTGTTATTCCAGAGATGATCGAATGAATGAAGTCTGGTATTAGACTAAAAACAGTTTGAAAGCCTGTGAGAAGGCCGGAGGAGACAGTGTTAAAAAAGTGTGCCAGACCTTAAATGTCAGATGTGTTGAAAATTGTGTAACAATTCACAAAGTGTAATGGGAGGTTCGTATTTAAAAGGGAGTGTATTTTACTTGAAGTTTGTGCTATCTGCAGTCGATAAATTACTTTTGGAGAAGTGAGGGACAATTCTATTTGAAACAAAAGCGCTTTCAGTTTGCTCCATTTAATAAAAAAATTTTTCAAGGTAGGTATTGAATGCCAAGTTGAACTTTGGGAGTTACTTTGTGTGGGTGGGAACAGAGATTGCCAGAGGAAGTTATCCGGTTTGAAACATTAAGAACATACGGTATGCCAGCTCACATTGCGTAGCAGCCCATGTTATTAAGAAGCAGATAACTGCCGTTAGAAAGCTGTGTGAATGTTGGTCTGATTGTGGGAGTTGGCGTGCTTTTAAGAAAACATGCAAGATTGGGGGCTGTAAGCTTAGAAGCGTCGTGCAGTTGGACATTCTTACATAGTAATGAATGACTGCCATTGTGGTCCCACTTTTCACCTGTGAGAAAAACTTTAGTATCCTCTTTAAGACAGCGATATGTAAATGGGTGAAACCACTGCTCGTAAATAAACGCGCTACCTTATATAATCACATCCAACATGACAAACAACATGTACACCTAGCAGACACAATGACACTACATACTGTGTGAACCGTGGCTAGCCATGTACACAAACCAAACATAGCACCTCTGCCACACAATGCAGAATGTGGGGAGAGATGGGAGCAAAGTATGTGTGTAGGTGGCAAGTGATTCTCGATTATAAAAGCATACAATGCAAAGTGTTGAGGGGAAGTGCCGGACAGACTTGAGTATGCAGAGTACAGACATGTACATGTCAACATACACTGATGGTCTATTGAGTGAAGTGGACAGTGGACGCAACCATGATAGTACAGTCAGTAGGGAAGATTACGAAAACATAGCGCGTACGTGCCCCCTCCTCCCCCCCCAAATCTTTAGCGTAGTGGGCTGGCTCGGCTAACGCAAGGAAAGCATAGGGGTATGAATAAAGGGCACGTTTCTCTGGGTGTGGTTCTCTTCCGGAATGGCGAACATGTCTGTCAGGTCTGCGCAGCTTACACTGCCACGAGGCTGATGCCATGAGCAAAGGTGGCTGCGGGAATAATGCTCTCAGCCTGCTGGTACCCAGAAACCGTCATGGCCGCTGCGACGCACATATGCCCCACAGTTCACCTTTCGACACTGCCGTATGTGAAAGAGGGCCCACCACGTGCCGGCAGAAGCTCCTGGGCCGAGGTCTGCAAGTTGAGAAGGCTCCTGAGATCAACACTGGCTACCGCAACACAGGCAGACAGCGCCCAGCCTGCGGCCCAGCACCGTGGAGTGCTCTGCATACTACTAACACAGTAGTCCAACAGGTACCAACAGTGGAGCGGTGTCTTGATCCCACAATGGACGATGTTAGAACTGCATCTGAGAGTGCAGATGAAGGTACCCCTTTTGACCAGCTGTAACCAACTGTAGATCCCAACAGTGGAACGGTGTCTTGATCCCACAATGGACGATGTTAGAACTACATCTGAGAGTGAAAAAGAAGGTACTCCCTTCGACCAGGTGCAAGCAACTCTAGGTCCCAACAGTGGAACGGTGTCTTGATCCCGGAATGGACGATGTCTGATATTACCTGCTGCTTGGTTTTCACAGAACTCCCTCCGTTGAGGTGCATCAGACTCTGTGCTTCAGTAGCTAAGTGCTGCACATGATCATTGGGCTTGGCTGACTGCAGTCGCTGGAGTACACCGCGGTACAGCAGGTCCAAACAGTGGAACAGGGTCTTGATCCCAGAATGGATGATATTAGAACTGCATCTGAGAGTGGAGATGAAGGTACTCCCTTCAAACAGGTGCAACCAACTCTACGTCCCAACAGTGGAACGGTGTCTTGAATCCAAAATGGACAATGTACGATATTACGTGCTGCTTGGTTTTCACAGAGCTCCCTCCGTTGAGGTGCATCAGACTCTGTGCTTCCGTATCTAAGTGCTGCACATGATTATTGGGGTTGGCTGACTGCAGTCGGTGGAGTACACCGCAGTACAGCAGGTCCGAACAGTGAAACGGGGTCTTGATCCCACAATGGACGATGTTAGAACTGTATGTGAGAGTGGTGATGAAGGTAGTCCCTTCGACCAGGTGCAACCAACTCCAGATCCCAACAGTGGAACGGTGTCTTGATCCCAGAATGGACGATGTCCGATATTACCTGCTGCTTGTTTTTCACAGAACTCCCTCCGTTGACGTGCATCTGACTCTGTGCTTCCGTAGCCAACTGCTGCACATGTTTATTGGGCTTGATGACTGCAGTCGGTGGAGTACACCGTGGTACAGCAGGTCGGAACAGTGAAACGGGGTCTTGATTCTGTGATTGAGGATGTCAGAAGTAAAAGTTTGTGATGATTTGTGTGTACCCCCTCCGATCAGGTGCAACCAACTCCGTGCTTCCGAATCCAACGGCACGTGGTTGTGAGGCGTTAATGACCACTGCCTCTGGCCTACCCTATGGTCAGCAGGGCTTACAATTCTGATCGAGTGGTGATTGTTTAATTACAGAATCCAGTAGGCAACTAACTACAACTATCAAGAACAAAAGGGAGAGCTAGGGACAACTAGGGGGGTTGTGTCCGTATCCCCTGGATTTAGATAAGCTTTGTCAAAGGTGGACACGCCCAATGTAGTGTGGTACGGTCAAATGAAGCAATGTTTGGGAACCCACCAAGTGGGTTAAAAGACCCCTCACACACCAACCTGGTTGGTGTCATGCTTCATCATTGGGGCCCCAACCGGGTGGCCGAATGCCTCCGGGTTGTGCTGCGACGCCTGACTACAGCGGAGCTGGTGTAGTGCAAAAATGTGATGTGGTGATAAATTAAAAAATACCGCTGAGAGTCCTTACCATTGGAAGATTTATTATTGGCGGCTCAGGGTATTGGTTAAAAAGATATGTGATGCAACTAAAAGGAGAAATAATTATCTGTTAGTTGGCTATGTGGTGGGTCTACATGTTTCAGCTCTCGAATAAAATTAATGTGGAGCTTTCATCAGGACCAGTGTGAAGTGAGTGGCAAAAGGTGAAGTGCCACGTGGTGAAAAAAATTAATTAAAAATATGAGTTACCTACACACTCGCTAAGGTGTGTGGAACGCGGTGTCAACACATTAGCGGACACTATGACGCAAACCTGTGGAAGAAAAACAAGACAGCACACAATACACATGAGAAATCAACATTGGTGCACTGGATGGCAGGCAACATACAAATAGGTTTAATGTGCTGTGAATGATCAAACCTGTCTTCAATGAGCGTACCGTTGGTGACACACATACATATGAAGTGTATCATGCTGCTATGCAAAAGAGCGGAGGCAAGACCATTAGGAATGCTAGGTAATACGTAGAACGTTCTGTGGACTAGGGGTGCCAAGTGGTAGATACCGCGGCACTACATAGGACTATAAGTGAAAGTCACACGAACAGCGCCAAGTGATTCTGCTGGCAATGGTTGCGGGACCTCTGAATGAGGTATGTATACAGTGAGAGGCCCAGAGTGCGCTAAATGTGAGGGGCTAAGTGGAGCCTCCAAGCGCTGAAGACGAGTAATGGGCACAAGCTCGATAAAACAATGCGCAAAATAGCAGGGGGAAAGGATAATTACACTATGGCTGAGTGAAGGCGCTGTGCAGGAAGCGGGAGGGGGGGCGCTTCTTACAACAGAACTGTAGGTAAAAGAAACAAAAAGTTTAGAGAGCGAGGCTGGCAGGAAGGAGATGGTATCCTGCTAGAGCAAATACGAGACGCCTTACTTGGTTGTGAAGCTACCATCGCCTTGCACCTACTGTGGCCTCCCGAAGTCCCGGATGCTGGCGGACCCCGGGGGCAGAGAAGGTTAAATAGGGAGGAGCGCCATTGTATACGTGCGTTCGTGCTGGCAAGCTTGGGCGTGACTGTCTACAACGCGCATGCGTGTAGGAGCAGCGTAATAATGGCGCGCATGCGCGGAATGATTAGCAAGCTAGTGCGTTGCTGTGTGAAGCGCGCATGCGTGTGGAAGTAGCGTGATGCGCGAAAGGACGCCTGAGGTTAGGGAGAGTATACAGCGTCTAGCGAATATGTTAGAAGACGCGGGTGTTGTAAGAGGAACCCAGGGTTGCTGGGAGAGCTAACACGGGGTGCGCGCCAGGATGGCAATGGAAATGGAAGGGGCAATACTATTCAGTGCCCGGGATGGGGCGCGGGTGGTGGCGCATGTATCCCTGGACAGCCCTGGAGTGGGAGCCAGGGCTTACGGCTAAAATAGGGGGTCTAAGATGGCCAGATGAGCCAGAATGGGAACAAAACGTGGCGAAGCCTATGGATAAAGGCATAGTGGAGAGGTCCCAGGTAGTCAGGACTTTCTTAGGCAGTTCCAAGGGATATTATCGTTCAAGCCAGTGATGTGGCTCGAAAGACGATATATCCATCTTTGTTCTTGTTCTAGGAGGCGAGTCTGAATGTTGGGAATGTTGTTGTCCAAGGCTTCAAGTATCACCCATCTCATGTCGTTAGTCGTATGGCCTTTTTCCAGGAAGTGGTTTGTCATTTTGGTGGTGTTTTTCTTGCAGCGTATGGTGCTGCGGTGCTCACAGATACGGGTTTTGACTTTGCGGGTGGTCATCCCAATGTAGGTCAGATTACACGGACATGTGATGCGGTATACAACATTTTCTGTGTTGCAGTTGGGGTGTTTTCGTAACTCCCATGTCTTCCCAGGTTCCAAATTCAGCTGCTTGGTTGTCTCTGTGATGTGGCATACGCTGCAAACACTTCCTGGAAAAAGGCCATACGACTAACGACATGAGATGGGTGATACTTGAAGCCTTGGACAACAACATTCCCAACATTCAGACTCGCCTCCTAGAACAAGAACAAAGATGGATATATCGTCTTTCGAGCCACATCACTGGCTTGAACGATAATATCCCTTGGAACTGCCTAAGAAAGTCCTGACTACCTGGGACCTCTCCACTATGCCTTTATCCATAGGCTTCGCCACGTTTTGTTCCCATTCTGGCTCATCTGGCCATCTTAGACCCCCTATTTTAGCCGTAAGCCCTGGCTCCCACTCCAGGGCTGTCCAGGGATACATGCGCCACCACCCGCGCCCCATCCCGGGCACTGAATAGTATTGCCCCTTCCATTTCCATTGCCATCCTGGCGCGCACCCCGTGTTAGCTCTCCCAGCAACCCTGGGTTCCTCTTACAACACCCGCGTCTTCTAACATATTCGCTAGACGCTGTATACTCTCCCTAACCTCAGGCGTCCTTTCGCGCATCACGCTACTTCCACACGCATGCGCGCTTCACACAGCAACGCACTAGCTTGCTAATCATTCCGCGCATGCGCGCCATTATTACGCTGCTCCTACACGCATGCGCGTTGTAGACAGTCACGCCCAAGCTTGCCAGCACGAACGCACGTATACAATGGCGCTCCTCCCTATTTAACCTTCTCTGCCCCCGGGGTCCGCCAGCATCCGGGACTTCGGGAGGCCACAGTAGGTGCAAGGCGATGGTAGCTTCACAACCAAGTAAGGCGTCTCGTATTTGCTCTAGCAGGATACCATCTCCTTCCTGCCAGCCTCGCTCTCTAAACTTTTTGTTTCTTTTACCTACAGTTCTGTTGTAAGAAGCGCCCCCCCTCCCGCTTCCTGCACAGCGCCTTCACTCAGCCATAGTGTAATTATCCTTTCCCCCTGCTATTTTGCGCATTGTTTTATCGAGCTTGTGCCCATTACTCGTCTTCAGCGCTTGGAGGCTCCACTTAGCCCCTCACATTTAGCGCACTCTGGGCCTCTCACTGTATACATACCTCATTCAGAGGTCCCGCAACCATTGCCAGCAGAATCACTTGGCGCTGTTCGTGTGACTTTCACTTATAGTCCTATGTAGTGCCGCGGTATCTACCACTTGGCACCCCTAGTCCACAGAACGTTCTACGTATTACCTAGCATTCCTAATGGTCTTGCCTCCGCTCTTTTGCATAGCAGCATGATACACTTCATATGTATGTGTGTCACCCACGGTACGCTCATTGAAGACAGGTTTGATCATTCACAGCACATTAAACCTATTTGTATGTTGCCTGCCATCCAGTGCACCAATGTTGATTTCTCATGTGTATTGTGTGCTGTCTTGTTTTTCTTCCACAGGTTTGCGTCATAGTGTCCGCTAATGTGTTGACACTGCGTTCCACACACCTTAGCGAGTGTGTAGGTAACTCATATTTTTAATTAATTTTTTTCACCACGTGGCACTTCACCTTTTGCCACTCACTTCACACTGGTCCTGATGAAAGCTCCACATTAATTTTATTCGAGAGCTGAAACATGTAGACCCACCACATAGCCAACTAACAGATAATTATTTCTCCTTTTAGTTGCATCACATATCTTTTTAACCAATACCATGAGCCGCCAATAATAAATCTTCCAATGGTAAGGACTCTCAGCGGTATTTTTTAATTTATCACCACATCACATTTTTGCACTACACCAGCTCCGCTGTAGTCAGATGTCGCAGCACAACCGGGAGGCATTCGGCCACCCGGTTGGGGCCCCAATGATGAAGCATGACACCAACCAGGTTGGTGTGTGAGGGGTCTTTTAACCCACTTGGTGGGTTCCCAAACATTGCTTCATTTGACCGTACCACACTACATTGGGCGTGTCCACCTTTGACAAAGCTTAACTAACTACAACGTCTATAGAAATATCCACAATAGCCTTTTAGTATACTTGCTTGAAGAAGTTTTTTAAGATGACTTATAGGTCTAGTACAATGACCAAAGTCTTCTTGGTAGTGGTAAAGAACACTGAATAACAGTGTACACAGTGCACAGCAGAGATCGCAATTCAAATTTTTGGATTTATTTATTGCAGAGTTTTGTGTAATTTATGTTGTTGTATTTTGTGAAGCGGAAGTGAGAAAAAGTATTCATGGAAGACTCTGCTCACTACTGCCTTCAATTTATACTGCAGACAGCAGTGTTCACAATTCAGTATGAGTCGCTATTGTAGATGACGCAGTCCTATAGGCAAAAGACATTGCTCCAGTGTGCTCTGTCCGCACCACGCATACACAGCATCGCAGGGTCCGCACACGGTTCTTCTTGCTTCCCGTATGACAAACTGGGAAGCTCAAGTCAACGCCATGTGGCTGTGGGCCCTTGGTGACCACTCTCTGGCCTACACTGCAGACAGCAGAGTTTACAATTCAGATCGAGTCTCTATTGCAGATGATGTAGTGTTGTAGGCAACAGACATTGCTCCCAGTGCGACCCGCCCGCAGCACGCATCATCGCTGGCTGTGCACATGCTGAATACTTTTGATGTGGCTATCTGAGTGCACTAGACCTGATGGACCCTTTATGATACAATCTTTTTGTGTATTATTTCAGATCTACTGCCTGTATCTCAATATACCACAAGTTATGGGTCTTTTACGATAGAATCTTTTCTGTATTATTTCACATCTAGTGTCCCTACCTTACTGCAGCACAAACTAGTGACCCTTTTATTATTGAATCTCTGTGTGTGATCCAATGATTACTGTTGCAGTTGATGCTAGCAGCAACCATTCCCTGAGGGCTGGTTTACACTCACCCCACACGCATTCAGCACAGACGTCACTGGATATGTGACCCTGGTAATAACAAGGAGTCGCGCGCACGTGCCCGTACCCACTTCCACTATCTATCTGTGTCCATGTGTTCATTATCTATGCATGACACTGCCCCAGGGCCGTACCACATTACATTGTGCTGTGGACAGCGTATGCAACCATGTTACCTCTGGAAGTGGGGAAAAGTTCTGTTATGTAGCTTTTAGATGCATGGCTATCACAGGTGGAAGGCTACTTTAAAGAGCATGAATATTGATGAAGATGATGGTTGCATGTTGTGTGCAGTGTCAGATATGTGTATATAGCAAAAAGCTGTGAAAAAAGCTCTGTAAGCAGAAGAGGAGTCTCTCATCAAACGCTGTGGAGAGAATGACTAAAATGGGTGGGGTCCTCCAACTGTTACAATGGGAAATGTTATGAACCAATGAAATGCTTTTCTTTAAGGTCACATGGCAATCGGGCACCGAGAGCGCAAGGTGTCCGCAACCGACGCGATTTTGAGAAAATATATTTACCATTATATAAGTTTATTACAGTTAGAAATATATAGATGTTTAAAATATTTTAGATTATCGCTTGTTCTCATATACACTTTAAACTTATTTAGATGTAGTTTCGAGACGAAAAAAAAATGAGGGAATGGCGTTCCCGGCGCGACACCATACGTCTATGACATAACACAGGGCCTGGAAGCGTGCACTCGTCGCATATGCAACACGCAGCGGGTGTGACCCCAAACGTACATGACGTAAGGCGCTGCTTGGTACTGTGTACCTGTCGCATACCAAAGTAGCAGCTGGAGCGACCACATACGTATATGATGTTACGCGGGACGCAGTGCCACGAACCTGTCGGACACGAAATGTGCATCCTTTATGAGTTTAGCAATATGGCAGATAGGATTCGTGTGCTGGTAGAGCTTGGTACAATACCAGTACGGAACTTCAGTTTTCTCCCCAAAAAAACAAAACGATATACAGACTTTTTTTTCAAGATATAAAACATTACATATTTTTCAAATAAAAAAAAAGGATAACAGAGTTCCAAAATATTACAAAAAAAAATAGAAAAATTATAGGTTTTATAAATCTTAAAATATGAAATTAACATTTTAAAAAACTTTGAAATTCACTGAAAAAACCATAGGTTTCAGGGACGTTATGGTTAGTTGGACATTTGATTCATATAAAACCAGCGAAATTCGCCCGTTATAGTTAATTGAACTAACTATAACTCACGCGGCCGCAATGCACTGGTGATGACGTCACATATTACATCACTCATGACATGGTCAGTGACATCACTGATGACATCTCAAATGATATCACTGATGACATCATCCATCTGATAATCTGATGCACATACTGATGGCCGAATATAAACTTTGATACATACACTCTAAAATACAGACACAAAATACAGAAACTGTTGCAGGGATTCTGCTTATACACAGAACTATGCGTAGAACCCCAGGACCTCAGTGAATTGTGGTGTACCAGAAACTCACCTCAGAACCCAGAACCCAGTATCCGGCTAGCATAAGTGTCCCATTCGTTATCCGAGATTTGGCTCGGCGATCCCAATGAAAAGACAACCCAGAACAAGCGACTCAGTGTACTCTCAGGAATGGTGGGAATCGGAAATACCTGTTCGTATATTATTCTCACATCAGTCCACAACAAGAATAAATGGAGACACGGTGAAAATAAAAAGAGTTTATTTTTATAGACCACGTGTCCTCAGATGCAGTACTTTGGCTAATACAAGCAGACAAATGATTATAATTAAAACCATCAACATCGTTACAATACCATAGAATATAAAAGGAGTGATCATGTTATAAATGACAGTGGATACTACCACCTTCCCTTTACTAAGAAGCTAATATTATTATTATGCTAATAAAAGGTCTCTTAGGCTTGAATAGGGGACCCCATACCTCAAAGATCAGCTTAGTGAAATCACATCACAGGAGCATCATAAGTCGTCTCGCAGGAAGGCTCGTCTTCGGTCTGAATATTAAACATGATGTCTGCAATATTAAAAGCACCAACTTTCAGGTATTCGCAGCTGCCTGTGTGTTATGGCTAAATAGTGAGTCGATCAACCTAGAGTGGAAAACATGCATTGTCTAACGACCCAGACTGTTCTTGTTACACCATGTACAGACCAAGGTCGCTGCGCAGAGCTCGGGATGGTAACAACAGATTGCTCTCGTGTGAGGCAAAGCGCGAGTCAGCAGTTTGTTTAAACAATAACATGTAGATGCAGTGTCGTGCGCAAAAGCAGCAAGATGGCTTTCTAACATCTAACGTGGTTATGCTAACTTAACAATGTATGTACGTATTAAGGGATTCCTTACTACAAAACCATACACACAACAATGCCAGATACTGCATACCACCCACTATTTCCTAGGTCTACACTCACATCCACTCACTTATACATGCAGTTACTCATCTCATACAGCACTATAATATGCACTCATATACCTATACATACAGTCACAGTCCGCCACTCACCCATAGAGTTACTCACACACCTAGTCAGTCATGCAAATAACCCATCACATACCCATTTACTCATGTATACAGTTATACACACCAACTGCGTTATTTATACACACACCACATAACTTATTTATGCAGATACTAACACATACTTACTGTCTTAAACAATCACTGATACAAGCAAACAATCTTTTATACACCCACTCTTCAAATAACTTACTCTCACGTATAGTCATTTATATACTCTAACACTCACATATACTGCCTTAAAACATATGTAGTTACTCACACATATACCAGTGAGACATTCATTCACTCACCAACACACCCATACACACACTAACTTACCCATACAGCCCTTCCCAGATGTACTTTTGAATCCATACAACCAGTGAATCACCCACTCAGACATGTATGCACAGTCACACACCTCCCACCCACCCACACAGATACTCAGGCACGCATACAGATACTCAGACAACAAATCAATAACCCATATAGACACTCATGTAGCCACTCACCAACCCATGCAGCCGCTTATACACCAACTGAGACATTAATACAGACTTTCACACAGTTTAGTCACTAACCCATACATTAAGTAACACATGTTCAATCACTCACTTATACAGTCAGTCACGCACCTACTAAATAATCCATTCAGGGAATTGTAAATTCACTCTTTCTTCAATACACCTTGGCATAGATATATATGACAAATATTTAAACTTTACAGAAACACACATTCACTGGATGATGTCATCAGTGATGTCATTTGAGATGTCATCAGTGATGTCATCAGTGATGTCACTGACCATATCATGAGTGATGTAATATGTGACATCATCTCCAGTGCATTGCGAGAGCGCGAGTTATAGTTAGCTCAACTAACTATAACAGGCGAATTTCTCTGGTTTTATATGAGTCAAATGTCCAACTAACTATAACGTCCCTGAAACCTATGGTTTTTTCAGGGAATTTCTAAGGTTTTTTAAATGCTAATTCCTAGCTATAACGTCTGTAAAACCTATGGTTTTTTCAGTGAATACATATACATATATCACAAAATGCAAACGCAGAAATTGGCACTATATTTTAGCATGTTTCTTTTAGAATCAAGGACACAATTTGTACTAAAAAAGTAGTGGCAAAAAACACAAATGACACTAAAGGCAGCCTCTCACATTCTGGTCATTTGTGTTGTTTCTGCGTAATAATGTTATAGCATTCATGGCATAATACACCACATGGTGTATTTTCATGAATTTCACATAGCAAACATAACGCAAATTCCATAAATTGAAAATGCACTCATTTGTTTTAACAAATACTTTTGGGAAAAAGTATCCCAGGTTAGCATTATGTCATCAAGTCACAACAATGACATGATAATATGTTCAGTCTATGCCAGGTTGTTAGCTGTCCTAACTTCGATCTTCTTCCATAACACAACCCAAATTCTGCCTTCTTTTGTCCATAATTATTGCTATGTGTGAAGCTGTCATTTACCTAATTTACATTTGCAGTATTTCGTTAACTATTGGAATGTTTCACTAAGTGAGTTTTTGGCATCTCTTGATGAGTGTCCCAAACTTCATTTAGTTGCTGGAGAGAACCAAGAGCAGCCCCCATAGGGACGTTTTGTGCTGGTATAGCCACATTAGCTCAATAAATATTGGACACCTACTCACTGCATCTGGTATACTGTGTCAACCACAACATAATTTTATGATGAGCGATTCACGCAGATAGAACAGCATCTCTCTAAAGTATGCAGTAACCTCATCAAGAATCTCCAGGTGAGCTTCTTCAGTATACTGAAAATCGTTAAATATTCAGACTATTCGAGCAGCAATATCAAATTCAAGTAAATACAGTTTTTATTCGGCTGAAGCAATCCTCAAGTAAAGTGCCAGCTCGAGCTCCCAAATCGCGAGTCCTTTGTTACCACGAGCACTCACACGAACTGTCAGACTGAGCATTCCACATACGCGTCTTTGAAGAATATCTGGACCGTAACCGCAGGAACTCCTATAAGGAACTCCTATATGGAGCATTGCTAAAGGAATCCCTGCCCGCATCTTCGTCCTTACCATGCATGACGATTCAGATAAGTAAATCGTTCTGTTCAGATCAGCTCTCAGTCTCCTGACAGCGTGGTGGCTCCAAAAGACAGTTGAAAAAGAAAGTGCATTGGATCAGCAACATCGCATCTCAGTGGTTGCTTTTAGGAAATAATTGCAGATGGTTATTCATCTTTTATCAGTTTACCACTGAATTTAAGCACAAGCATATTTTATGCGCTTCCCAAGTATTTATAAAAAACTTTGTGCTTTTTGAATAATGATGTCACACAGGGGAAAAATTATTAATAATAATTATATGCTAATATGCTAACCATATATTACTATCCCAGAAAGGTTTAAAAAGAAATGTTATTTTGGAAAAGTTCAACTGTGTGTTCTATACCTTGGATATGCAGAATGCAAATCTACCCAATTGTTTTTTAACAGAGCCTGGCATGCCCAGTTTAAAACTGAAACAATGGTACAGATCCCTTAACAGTTATATGATTAGAAAATATGGTAGTAAGTTTGATCTGTTGAGGAAAAGGCAATTCTATATAATTTCCTAGGCACTGAAGAGCAAAGAATTTGTGGCTATTTGCCTGTAACTATACCACCAGTACCATTTGTCCGGGATTAATTCACAGAACAGATAAGAGACTCATGTTAAAGATGATTTGAGCACAACAGTGGGATGGCACAGATTTTTTACTCTCCTCCAGCAACAAAATGAATCAGTCGATCCTTTCTCAGCTGAATTGAGGACAGTTGCATCCACATGTGAGTTTGATGGATTTACAGACAATTATTTGAGAGACCAACTGATGATCAATTGCTGTGACAATAGAACTCAAGAAAGGTTGCTATGTTGTAGGAATCCAAATTAGACAAGATACTGCTAGGGTTATTGAAAGATCAGTCATGGCCTCAAAAGAATTAGGAGAATTCAAGCATTTAAGTGATGTGGAAAACAATAATGCTTTTTGGTAAACGGAAAAATAACCCAAATGCCTACACATGAGAAGAAATCAGACAGAAAAAATTTGAGTTTGCAAGGGACCTGCGATAGATACGAATCAAAGAATCATCTGGTGAACTCAAATATGTGCCCTGCTCCAGGGAAGACATGCATGAAATGCAGAAAGGTTGGACAATTCGCCAAGGCATGTAAGAACACTCAGAAAGTAGTACTAGAGAATGAACATCAATGTGATGGAAAGAAAGAAGAACAATTTCTTCAGGGAACAGGGTTACTCTCTCTTTTAAAAATTGTTTGAACACAAGAACTATTTGAGAAGAAAGGGGACCCAGTTTGTGACTTGAGAATTAGTGATGTGAAGGTCGATGTCACAGTGGATTCAGGATTTCCAATCACCATTATCTCAGATCAACTGTATTTGAAAGAGTGGAGCCTTATCAACTTGCTCCCCCTTGATATGGTCACTGTTGCATTTGGGGAGTTGGAAATAAGCATAATGGGTTATTTTTTTGAGGATATGGCATGTAATGATAGGCTCACTCACACTAAAATGTATGTTGCAAAGAGAGGGTATAATATCTTAGAATGGTTAATGTAGAAAATTCTAGAGAGGAAACCTACTGAACTTGTGTATCATAATAACATCCTTATTTCCACTAACATGGAGGAGGCAGAGTTGCATAATGTTGATAGCGTGCAAGGAATATTAAAGAGGTGCAGGACTGCAGTTAAGAGAGAAAAATGTCAACTTGTTTTAGGAAAGTGTTATTCTTGGTTTGTCACATATAAGCACAAGGTATAAGACTTGAAACTGATTTGTTGGAGGCATTAAAGGCTGCACCTGAACCTGTACGCAAAGACCGCTTAAGCTTAGTCCTTGGTCTTTGTAAGTATTATTTTAGATTTGTGGAAATCTTTGCATTTCAAACAGTGCCTTTAAGACATTCAAAGCCTGGCTCAAGTGGGTTACATACTTCAGAGGCGTGGATAACATTGCCCTGCAGAACTCACTCTGGAGGCCAGCAACCAGAGGGATGTGGGAGTCACTCGACACATACCTAGACTCTTACGAACCCCCTTGAATCCATACTGGCTCCCTCATCCCACCCCCTTCGGGGGAAGGAGAACGAGCAAGCATGGAATGCTCCCACCTAGATGGTCTGCCATTGCCACCACAGGTTAACTAGTGGGGTGTCAGATGACTATAACCCAAATTAGACTCATTGCTAAGCCTGGGCAAAGCACTACGCTACGCTCGCGTAGTTTGCGAAGTTTGCGCTACTTCACACTACGCAAATTGCACGTAGCACAGTGCAAACATGCGTAGCAGTCATTTTTGGCTTGCTCGCGGTCCTCAATGTCAAGTTGGCGACCGCAAGCACGCAAAATGACATCCCGGCGAGACTTTTTCCTCGTTCGCGATCAGCAACATCAAGTTGCCGATCGCGAGCGGGGAAAATAAACCTCCCGGCGAGATTCTCAACGCGGGGAGGTCAGATTTCTCATTGCGAGTAGTCCGCGTTGAGAAAGCTGCCACTCGAGTAAAAATCTACTTGAGCGGAAGAAAACTACAGCTCGCACTGTGCAAGATGCTGTTTGCAATGATTGCACAGTGCAGGATGCTTGTCCGCACTGTGCAATCATTGAAAACGGCATCCTGCACAGTGCGAACAGGGTACTATGCAGTTCGCGAAGTGCTACGCGTAGCTTGCGTAGTGCAAAGTGCATTTTGCGTAGCTACGCGTAGTGCTACTTCGCGAACTACTCCCAGGGTTACCGAGCCTTTCTCGTATCCTCTTTTCACCCCTTTCTTTCCTGTCTCTTTCTTTCTATCACCCTCTGCCTAATTTCTCTGCAAGCCATGTAGAGGGGATCAGCTAAACACATATCTCATGTACCTGTAATCACTGCAATACATACAACGTTTGGCTAACCCTGCGACAGAAATGCTAATGTATCTGTTAATTAAAAATAAATAAAATACTTTGAAATTAAAAAAAAGACTTTATTAAGAAGTGATGTTAAGTATTCTTGGAGGAATCAAGAAAGTAAAACATTTGATTTCTTTAAAAGTTTGATCATAAATGCTTCTGCATTTCAAGTTTTGAATGATAACGCAAATCCAAAGTCTCGGTTGATGCCAGTGGTGTGAGACTTGGGGATGTGTTATGTTGATTGGTAGAGTCCAGTTCTTCTCACCCAGGCAGGTCAGCACAACAGGGCAGCAGTCCTTCAGAGCAGCAGTCCGGCAGAATGGCAGCCTTTCAGCAGCACAGCAGTCCTTCTCCCTGGCTGTGTATCCACAGGTCCAAGAGTGCACTGGAAAGTTGGTGTATGAGGTCCAATATTTAAACCTGGTACCCTTCCTTTGGAAGATGGGAGAAGCTTCAATAGAGGTTTCCCTTTAAAGTTCCAAGGTATCCTGCCTTCCCTGTCCTGGCTCCAGACTTACTACAGGGTGTATGCAGCCCTTAGTGTGGTGGCAGGCCCCATCCTATTCAAGTGTAAGTAAAGCTATATCAAGCTCTGCCCTCCCATCCTGACAGTGATGGCCCATCCAGGCACACCTAAGCTTGCTATTGTGTGTGGCTGTCTAGGAAGAATACACAAAGCCCAACTGTCAGCTACACCTAGTCAGGTGACCCAGAGACAGGTTACAGTCACTAAGTGGCTAAGGCAGGAACATTTTAGTGGCATTTTCACAATTGCAAATTAAAATCCAGATTTACCATAAGAAAGGAGTTTTCATTAATGAAATTAAATGAAATTAAATTAAATGAAACTTTGTACCGTGCACTACTACTGGAAGGTGTCTATGCTCCCCAAGAATCTGGACTAAGAAGTAGAGACAGCAACGGGGATTTCGTTGTTAAACTGCCATGTTTTCAAAGATTTTCAATTAATCAGTTTTCATTTTAAGAGAAATTGGAAGAGCGTTCCAGATCCTGGCAGCACCAACTATAAAACTTCTTCCACCCCAGCTGGCCATTCAGATTTTTGGGATAACAAGATTGAGGGCCGAAGTGGATCTGAGTTTCCGAGGGGGGACATATCTATGAAATGTATCCTTAAAGAAGTTGGGGCCCTGACCTTGTTGAGCATTAAAGGCAATACATAGAGACTTAAAATAAATTCATTTTTTCATGGGGAGCCAATGCAGTTGTGGTAATAGATGCGAGACTGATTGAAACTTCGGAATTGACAGAAGCAGACGAGTGGCTGCATTCTGCAGAACCTGGAGCTTATTGAGGCTTTTAATCTAAATGGTTTTTGAACAAGGCACTACAATAATCCAGTTTTGATAGGATTAGGGCAGAGATTACTGCTTTCTGAAGCTCCAGAGGGATGAAAGGTAGGGCTTTCCAGAGGATCTTTAAGGTTAAGAAGCAAGAGGAGGTTATAGAGTTGATATGAACTTCTAAAGAGAGTTTCTCGTCAAAGAATACTCCCAGATTTTTAACCTTTGTGACCGGTGCAGGGTCTTCCCCCATTTCTACCAGCCACCACCATGGTGTCCAGAAAGACCCGTCTTTCCGAACAAAGGTACCTCTGTCTTCCCTGTGTTTAATTTAAGACAATTTCCTGACATCCAGTTCCCTACCTCATGCATACAATCCCGAAATCTGTGTGCCGTAGTGTTGGGATCACCAGACAACGACACCACAATCTGTGTGTCTTCGGCATAAGGGACCACAGAGACGCCAAACTTTTTTATGAGCCTAGCTAAAGGCGTCACATATATATTAGTGTGGGGCTAAGAGATGAACCCTGTGGGACTCCGCATGGGAGCGAGAACACCTTTGACTTAAACCCATTCATCTCTACAAATTGCTCTCTATCGGAAAGAAAGGAAGACAAAAGATTTAGGGCCATGCCTATGATCCCTATGGCTGCAAGACGATCAATAAGGATATTGTGGTTCACCGTGTCGAAGGCTGCGGACAGATCTAATAAGGTAAAACCAAGGCACCAAATATGAACTGGTTACTTGCTCCCATTTGGAAATCACAGCCTATAAAATGTAACAAGGTAACTCCAATGCTATGCTATGGAAGCGGTAGGCCTTGCAGTAGTGAAGAGCAAATTTTGGATATTTTTAATACCAGGACATATAAAATTTAAAGCATATGTCCAACTTTTTAAATACACTGCACCCTGCCCTCAGGCAGTCAAGGGCCTACCATAGAGGTGAGTTACATGTCTTAAAAAGTAAGGTTTGGGCCTGGAAAGGTTTTATTTTACCAGGTTTAATTGGAAGTTTAAAAACTGCACACACAGGCTGCAATGTCAGGCCTGACACATGTTTAAAGGGTTACTTAAGTAGGTGGCACAATAAGTTCAGGCCCACTTGTAGTATTTAAATGATAGGCCCTGAGTACATGCAGTGCCATTTCACTGGGGAATTAAAAGTAAAGAAATATGCCAATTGGAGATAAGCCAATGTTACCATGCTTTAAGGAGTGAGCACATGCACTTTAGCACGGTTAGCAGTTGTACATTGCTCAAAGCCCTAAGGCTATCAAAAATGAGGTCAGCAAGAATGGAGGAGGAAGGCAAAAGGTTTTGAGGGAAGACCACGCTAAGGCTGACAGGTCTAACAGCCATCCTTTACATTATTTTCCAATGTTTTCTTTATGAAAATACACACTGCGTGACATAATCATATGGAGATTATTCTACATACGCCCTGCTTTCCAAACGAAAGATCTGCATTTTAGGCAATATTTCCTTTCTTGCTTATGAGTTGGAATCCCTCCTGGCAAAGTGTGAATTTTCATTTTTGCAGTTTTGTAGTTCGAACTGCCCGAGGGAATAAGAGTGCTTTACATGAGAACCAAGCGTTGCAATTGTTTTTTTAGGTACAAGGAAGTTAAGTGATTTCGGTGGGATTTAAAGGATGTTGACCCTTAGGGTGATATTCAAAATTAGTTGCCTTGTTCCAAAGTAATCAGCTCTGACAATGAGGCCACATACCTATCCCATTTATTTTATCAATGGAAAGTGTGCACAATGCTTTGTGGTCTGTGCATAACATAACGTAAAGAGGTACTTCAGTATGACATGGAACTGATTGAAATGCTTCCTCTGTTCTTCTTTCACACTGAATTCCAGTACAGAATTACCTCTGAGGTCAACTGCCCCTATGACACATTACCTAGTTTTACAAATAACATGTTGACCTCTTTTATGTAGCGATCATGCTAACGTACATACCATGGTCCTCTTAAAAGTACATTGGTCCAAGACACGATTACCTGTCCATCTCATAGGGGCAGTAGAGGTGGACCCTGTTAGACCCATTGCTCAACTGATGCTAAGATAATTCCCATTATCTATAACCCCTTTATTCAAGTCAGCTAACATAACATTCAATCCATATGTTTCCAAAATCAAAGGTGGCCCTGAAGAGAATGTAATTCCATGAGTAACATTTTCATTTTTTTGCAAACAATTTAATATGCGAAAATACACATTTCTTCTTTTTCTGCGAAAATATTTTGTTTACATCTACCAATAATAACGTCTCTGATTAAACCTGATCTGAAGTGTCCCTAGGTAAAAAGATTAACCTTTTAGGCTGTCTACCAGATGGCAACAACCTGTGACCTGTGTAAAACCAATTTGATTTAATAACACAAACATTATTGTTTCTTTAACAGTGTCATTTGTATTCATATGTACGATACAGAGGGCAACACTAAAGCTATACTTAGTTTTAAGCAGTAAAGCACAGGCAACAGTAACAACACCTGCACGGTCGACTTGTAAAAAACAAAATACAGTAAAGTACTTGGGATGTTTTTTCTTTCTCATTTAAGAACTCTATTTCACTCGATGTCACCTTTTTTGTCAACACAACCAAGCATGAGTGTATAATGTTGCTTTTCTATTTAGTTCGTGGAAATGTTTCCTCATGTATGAATCACTCCATAAACATCTGTCACTGGCATTACAAGATGGAGTGTATATTTTTGAGGCACATCCAATAACAATTTCTAAGCAAGCATTTTAATATTATTTTGGAATTCATTATTTTCATCCTCGGATCAGATACCATCTGTTCTTTTTGTACAACACATTTTCCACTTTGAACATTGAGACAACACAATGTCTTTTCATATTTAGAGAGAAAGATTCGGAGGATGGAGGCAGACTTTAAAGCTTGCAAAAAACTAGTACCTTAATAAGTGCAAAAAGTGCAGAGGCGCTAGGCAATTTCGAAACTCATTAAAAAAATGAAATGTGCTTTTTCCATTCAACTTTTATATATACAAAGGACAGACACGATCGGAACCTTATCAAAGCACAACATAAATAATTTTTTGTTGAGTTAAGTTTGAGGTTAACTCTTTTTGATTTCAAAAGAATTTATTATTTTAAGGGAGTAAAAACAAGCATAGAATACAATCAAGAATGATACAAATGATATCAGCTAAAAGACATTCAACCTGGTAAAATGAGAATTAAAACTAAAAAAAACACCTTACAAAGTTCATTAATCTGGAAGTATCAGAGGAATGCATTGAATAAGGAAGAATCAATGGATAATCAGGAGCCGTGTTTATCAAAAGTATCATCATCATATAATAACTTAGGGATGAAGGGAAAGAAAGGAAAGAAAGCAAAGACAGAAAAAGAAAGAAGAAAAGAAGAAAAAAGACAAGACAAGATGAGAAAAGAGAAGAGGATTTCCAAAGGATTCACCCAACAACAACACCATCATTAACCAGGCACATCAAAAGGGTATTGAGCCACCAAACCCTCTGAGGCTCTTTGCATGTACGTATCTAGAGTCAGCCACACCTCATTAGATATAGACGGAGAAAGGTGAGCATGATCAACTGACGTATGAGCACTACGCAGAAAAGAAACCCATGCCCACCAAGTATGATAAGAGACTGAAGAAAAAGATTTCCACTCCATGAGAATTACCTTGACTGCAATAGATAGTAAAAGATCCAATAATTGTAATTCCATGGCATCTAAGGGCAACGGGACCGAGGCAGCCAGCGGACCTAGAAGAATTAGTGGAAAAGAGAGTTGAAACTGAATATCAAAGATAAGCATGAGGTGTTTGTGAACTAGACCCCAAAAGGGTTGGAGAAGAGAGCAATCAAAGAACATATGTTGGAAATCACCAGGTGCTAGCCCACAACTCCAACATCGATCATCGTCCTTGAGATTTAGCGCGTGTAAACGAATGGGAGTCCAGTGAAGAAGATTAATAGAGAAAAACTTAGATTGCATTAGTGAGGGGGCGATTTTATTACGAAGAGAAAGCCTACCAATATCTTGCCAAGTGTCTGAAGAAATATGATCGGTGATCTCATGCCCGAAATGACGTAGCCATTTTTGCTGTGCAACAGTTTGGGTAGGAAGTGCCGAGGACGACAAAAATTTATAAATCCTAGATGCAACATGACCAGACTTAATCCATAAGTGAAAAAGCATAATCATAGGGGAAGAAGGCTGAAGCTGTAATCTAGCAAGTGCTACCTTTATCTTAAGAAAAGTATAAAAATCTATATTAGATAAAGAAAATTGCTGGGCCAGGGTAGAGAAAGGAAGAGGGTCATTTTTGGAATCATACAAATGTTTAACAAGCGAGATACCTTTCCCCGACCAATAAGACATCAAGTCCGGATCAATATTAATCTTAATTTTGGAATTGCACCAAATGGATGACCATCTAGTTTTATGCAACGGAATCGCCACTCTCATATCAATTTTACGAATCGCAGCAACAGTATCCAAAATAATAGATCTAGAAAATGGAATGAAAAGAGTATTTGTGGTTAAGAAAGAGGCAGTTGGAAGAGGAGAGGCCAATTCCTGTTCTATTAGCAACCAAGCTGGAACATGCATAAGGGGAGGGGAAAACCAGAGCGCACCTTGAGAGGCTAGAAAAGCAGATTGATACTTCCCCCAATCAGGAAGATTACATCCCCCCAACTCATAGGGTTTCCTCAAAAATGTATAGGCAATTCTAGCCCTTTTATTATTCCATAAGAATTTGGAAGTAATTAAATCAAGATCCTGAAAGAAGGCATCAGAGAGCTTTACTGGAAGCATAGAAGAGACAAAATTAATAATAGGTGTTATCATCATTTTAAGAGTTTGGAGCCGACCCCACCAGAAGATATGCTTCGGAGACCAATTTTCTAAAAGATGCCGCACTTTAAGAATAGTTTGAGACTCATTATAAGTAACCGTAGCATAAAGGGTGGAACAAAAATAAATACCCAGATACTTTAGTTGCTTAGATTGCCACTTAAAGCCCGCCGAGCCCATATGAGAGGAGAAGCAGTAAGCATTTAAGGGGAACATTTCTGTCTTATCTCTGTTCAGTGTATATCCTGAAACCTTTGAGAAGGTGGAAATGATCTCAGAAATAGCCGGGATGGCACGTGCAACATCATCTGAAAAAATGAGAACGTCATCGGCATAGGCAGCTACTTTTAACTGATGGGAACCAAAAGAAAAGCCCATAATGTCTGGATGTACGTCAATCAGTCTGAGAAGAGGATCGATGGACAACAAAAATAAAAGAGGAGACAAAGGACACCCTTGTCCAGTACCCTGGCAATGGTTAAAAAAGGACGAGGTAGCCCCATTCACTCTTATATTAGCCCTAGGTCGGGAGTAAAGAGACATAACCATACGGATAAAGGAATCACCAAGATTATGTGCACATAAAACAGCTCGTAAAAAAGGCCAGGAAACCTTATCAAAGGCCTTTTCAGCATCAAGGGCCAAGGCCGCCGCCGGAAGATTGGATCGCTTAGCAGCACCTAGAATATGACAAAAAGTACGGATATTATCACGCGCAAGACGACCCTTTACAAAACCTGTTTTGAGGGATAAAGGATTCTAATCGTTTAGCTAAGATTTTAGCAAAAATCTTAGCCTCCATGTTAAGCAGGGAGATGGGACGAAAATTCTTGGGGTCTGAATGATCCTTTCCTTCTTTGGGGATTACTACAATAGTAGCATCAGCAGCAGAGCCAGACACAGAACCATCTTTGACAAAAGCATCAAAGACCGATTGAAGTTTCGGAACAATCACAGATAAGAAGGTCTTATAAAACAAAATAGGGTACCCATCAGGGCCCGGAGCCTTACCGGAACGAGTGGCTTTAATCGCGGAAGTAATTTCATCAGAGGTAATCGGGGCATTTAATGAATTATTATCATCCTCCGGTATAGCTTTCAACGGCACTGTCTTCAAAAACTCCTGGCACTGTTCAAAAGACGCCTGCATAGAGGGGGTATATAAATTATTATAGAAATCGCGAAAGACCTCAAGAATTTCTTCAGTCTGAAATTTTCTCTTACCAAGATGGTCAGTAATAGAAGAGATTTGGGAAGATTTATTAGAAGATTCCTGGAACTTTAATGTAGCTGCAAGAGTCTTGCCCGCACGATTTTTTAACAGCAGCCTCTTAGATTTCTGAGCCTGAAAACCAATATGCGCTCTCTTAGTGACAATAGTATTATACGCATATTTTAAATTCTTAATAGATTGTAAGCATGACTTATCCTTAGACTGTCGAAAAAGAGCTTCCTGACGTTTAATCTCATCCGCTAAATCCGTGAGCTCTTTTTTAATGGCAGCGTTTCTCCTGGACATACACTTAATGACCTGACCACGAAAAGTGCATTTAAAAGAGTCCCAGAGAACAACAGGGGAGCTTACTGAACCAACATTCTCACGGAAAAACGTCTCAATATCATTAGAAAACTCTCGAACTTGGGAAACATCATGTAGAATTTCCGTGTTTAGTCTCCAAGATCTAGACCTTACCCAAGGGGCAAAAGACATAAGTGTGAAAGTTACCGCGGCATGATCTGAAACTAAAATGGGGTGAATAAGCGGAGATGAGGAAGCTTGAACAAGAGAAGAGTGAACCAGAAGGTAGTCAATACGTGAGAAGGACGAATGAGGGGAAGAAAAAAAGGAGAAGTCACTGCCAGTGGGATTGTGAAGACGCCAAACATCCTGAAGATGGGTCAGCGAACACATATTAATCATTTGTTTATGTGCTTGAGGGGGACGAAAGTTAAAGGCAGAATTCCTATCCAAAATAGGATCCATTGGTAAATTAAAGTCACCACCAACAATAAGATTGCCAGAATGAGGTGTGTCATTTAGCTTTTTGGTGATCGTTTTCCAAAAAGCCGGATCATCCTTGTTAGGGGCATAGATGTTCATGACAAAGAGAACAGCATTACCATCGGACAACTTAGATAGTAACCAACGACCCTCTGTATCCTGTTCAGAGGAAACGATAGACAGACCAGAATGTTTAGAGACTAAAGTGATTACCCCATTCCTTTTACCACTAGCATCTGAACAAGCAACATCAGAAACCCACTCTTTCTTCAGAAATAACGCCTCCCTAACAGAGACCTTTGTCTCCTGAAAAAGGACGAGATCCGAAGAAAGAGATTTGCAATAATCTAGAATCTTCGACCTTTTAACTGGATGATTTAGCCCTTTGACATTAAGGGAGAGTACATTCAATCCAGACATAGATCTATTAGCAGAAGAAATAGATATTGCACAAATGATATATGAACTACAGCCTCCAAGAGACCTCGCCTCCAGCCACTAGACATCAACACAAAACCGGGAGAATCCCAGGAGGAAATCCAAAGAGAAAAGGAAAAAAGAGAGAAAGAAGAAAGGAAGAGGATAGACAGAAAAAGGGAGAGAAGGGCCAACAAGGAAGGTCTGAAAAAGACCGAATTCACACAAGGGGGGACATGGGAATGAGCAAAGAGCCCAACATGAGGAATAGAAACCATCAGCATAAATAGCCCCAAAACAGAACATAACAGATTATGCGTTATTATAAAAAGAAGAACTGTCTAAAGGATATGAACAAGAATCAATTATCGTTCTGGAAACAGTACACCATATAAATCTATACAGGCGACATGTTAATCAAATTTGAGAAAAAGGAAACACCTAAGCAGGAACATAAAAAGTGTAAAAAGCAAAATGAGAGAAAAAACAGATGTAAACAGTAATAGCTGATGCAAAAAACAAGAAAGAGCAATAATAAAGAAGAAGAAGAAAAAAAAAACTTCCAAAGAGTACTAAATAATACAGTCAGAAGAAAGTAAATGAAATAAAGGGGAGAGCGGCATATAGTAACAGACTAATGTATCAAACAATAAAGTCTTATGATAGATACATAATATAAATGAGATTATACATAAAAATGCAAAATCTATAAATAAGCTAATAGATAACTGTCCACAAAAACATATTTCTCGTTGCACTCCATATAACTGAAAGAGGTGAGAATATCTTAAATATATGAACATGGAAGAGAAGAAACATAAGCCTATCAATTACAAAACAGCTAAACAATTCCGACCTATTCGAAAAAGACACTTAATAATAATAACGATACAAACCAATCAATGCTATACCAGTGACATAGAGCTAGACACAAACTCTAACTATAGCAATTAATGAGCAACAAATACTCATCAATGAATCAAATATGTAATCAATACATTAATAAACACTAACGTACTCCACAAATATGAGACAACCAAAGACGATGAAAATCATACACATAACCAAAACAATAGAAAATAAGAAATCATACAATAGGATAAGAAACGGACCGGGACCTAATATGCGGAAAGACAATTTGGGAAGGAAAAGAATAAAAAGGATGGCAATCGCGCACAAGTGACGTTAAACCAACACGAAACATTACCACAAAATCTTGAAAGGTTCATACAATAGAACTAACAACAAAAAAAGACCGTTACACCATACCGATAAGGAGGGAACACCAACAGCCGAAAAAAGCAAAACAAAAACAATGGACACTAAGACCACCGTGCAGGACTAAGAGAGACTAAGCTCAATAATTCTGGCAAAAAAAAACACATAGCAGTATGAATAACCGCATCAGGTGCCAGCAGAGCCAGGAACAAGCGAGGCCTCCATTTGAAGTTCCATCTGTAGCTCCATCTGATTATCCAAAAACGAGACCAAGTCAGCAGGTTCATCGAAGATTCTAGAGCGACCTTTGAAAGTAATGCGGAATTTAGAGGGGCCAGCAAAAGAAAAGGGGATATTCATCCTCAGGAAGCCCAAAAATGCGCAGGTTAGATCTGCGGTTACGATCTTCTTGCTCAGTGAGGTCCTTCCGCAAAGCAACCATTGATCGCTCAAGTTGTGAAAGAAATCTGGACTGCTTTTGCATGGAATCCTCTGTGCCACTAATACGTGCTTCCGTGTCCGAAACACGAAGAGACAGGGCCTTGAAATCATTTCTGATAGCTAACACTTCCACTTGCAATAAATCTGTGTTGGTCTTGGTAGACTGCGCAATTTCATAGACCTCATTAAGGCGCGTCAGGATAGTCTCAAGAGTGGGACTAGGGTCCTTTTGCGGAGATTCAGGTGTAGGAGATAACTGTTTGGCCCTTTTAAGAGACGCTTTAGATTCCTTTGCGTCTTTAGCATTTGAAGACGGGCCCATATTCGCGGCCATAGATCACACCACCTCAGCAGGAGTACAGAACACCACTCCAGACAAATTACGAGAAGGGAATGCCAAGTGAGGAAGGAAACCTCAATATAGCAAAAGGGAACGAGCAAAAATGGATAGCGCACTCTTAGCAAGAGAACAGAAAAATAATAAAGGCAGATTCCAGGGACAGGGAAGGGAGCCACCTCACAAAAATATCCCACCTTGCAGGTATCAAAAGGGGTCCTAACAGTCAGAAATGACCCAAAAGCAGGTAAGCATTAGTCAAAAAAGCCCCACTAAATGTCCTTGACGGAGTTCCTGACGCGCGATATCTTAGCAAAAAAAAAAAAAAACAAAGATGATACAAAAATAGGCAGTAAGGCAGCAGGCAGAGAAGAAAAAGCCATATGAGTTGATGAAATAAAAGAAATGTCACCAGTATTTGTTTAACTTCACTCCCGGCCCTTCTGTGGCATTGTCGACATCGCGCTGAGGAGAAAGCTCTCACCGCTCCTGAGGAGACAAAATGGCGGCCGCTCGCGAAACCACCGAGCGCCGTCAAACAGGAACCAAAGTGCGAGTTCCGGCAGCCTCAGTAAGCAGGAAACCCTCTCCCAGACATCCGAGACATGTTCCTATCCATGCGGCCGTTATCCGCGATGACCGGGGCAGCCGAAAACAACCGCTATTCCTCCGTCGGCTCCAGCTCAGCACGGAGCTCAAGCGCAAGCCGCCATATCGTCGCGGCGCGCAAGCCACGCCCCCTGTTTGAGGTTAACTCTTGACATCCAGACTTGGATTGTGCCAAAGCTTCAACGGTGGAACATCTCATGTTTGGAATAGAACTTCAAGTAGAGATGGGTGTCATCTGCCAAATTGATTATGTTGATTCATGTCCAGGTAAAGAGGATCAGAGATGCTATTGAGCCTTAAAGGATGCTTTGCCCATAGGAAAGGTTGAAAAAGAAGAGAACTTCCGTTCTATGAATCCTTTGAAGCCCATCCTAGAGGAGAGGGTGTTGCACAGTGTTTGAGAGGGTAAAAGGTTGATTAGCGGTAGAGGAGAACAGGTGCTGCCACTGTTGCTGATTTGGAGAACTTCTTCAGTTACTTTGATGGAGCAGATCTACGTGCTGCACCATGGCTAAAGCCTGAGGGGTGAAGGTGTAGGAGGCTATTCACTTTAATTTTCTTGTTTACCTGGATGACGGCTGCCTGGGAAAAAGCTTTAACCCTGCAGCTTTCACCATGTGGTACATTTACCATGCAACCTTTTACCAGGCAGCCTTAACCATGCTGGTGCCTGTACCATGTATGGTTTTACCACTCATGGTACGTATATAAGGCAAGTGCGTGCATATATATATATGAATAGAAATATATACATGTATATATACAAAGGGGTTGCTTTTATTCATTTTAGGTTGGCTTGGATGGTATTAACCAATCCAAAGCTGTAATACTGTGCAGGGAATGGTAAAAGGCTTTGGACACTTTAAAGCTCAACAAAATACCACTGAGCTAATCCTATGCTTAAAAACTTTGCTGTAGAAATGGTAAAAGACTTTTTCCTTTTCTATCTCGGCGTGGATGGCACTGTCCTAATCCTACGCTTAAAGACTTTGATGGAAAGTAGACATTTGAGGTGAGCAAATTTAGAGTGTCGCTGGTGTGGAGAGTGCTCTATACTGGAGCTGCTTTTCACCTAAACTTGAGAACTACCCAGAGTTCCTTGCTAATAAACTCTTTTTTAGCGAGCTCGAGCATGTTGGAGTCTGTTCGTATACTGGAGCAGGTATATTGAAGGATATATTATATATATATATATATATATATATATATATATATATATATATATATATATATATATATATATATATATATATATATATATATATATATATATATTACCTACTGGCGGTCGCCAGTAGGTAGTTATAGTTAGGACCCTGTTTCCATAGGAAATCCGCAACATTCTATTTGGAATAACTTTGGCGCCGGTCGACGAATCCTCGCGAAATTTTCAAAATAGGTGGGGCGCTACGCTCCGCTCCTACCCTGAAAGTCTCGGGGGGATTCGTCAAGCAGGGGCCGAGAAAAAAGGGGGGTCCCAAAACACGTTTTCCCCATGCATTTTTCCATAGGACCTTTAGACACAGCTACAGCCCGAACGGCTGAACAGAATTACTTGAAATTTGGCAGAGAGGTAGCCATAAGGTCAAGGAAGTGCCTTTTGCAGGTCTGGTGTAAATCTGTTCAGTATTTCCTGAGAAAATAGCATTTAAAAGCATATATATATGTGGGCGGAGCCTAACCACACATCTCATCCTGAGATCTGATTGGCTGTCAGCACTTCATCCAAGAAGTGTTGGCAGCCATCTTGGGACCAATATACATGATAGCACCTCATTAAAAAGCATTGCAGTTAATAGAAGGTTTTAAGACTTTAGTTACATTATAAATCATTTGTTGATGGTACCATACTCATTTTAGGAATTGTGGTATGTTCTAAGGTGATTTCACCATGTGAAAAAGCCTTCTGCTGGGATATCATGATTGAGAGAAAAATATTTTCTCATGCTTTTACCACAGAGGTTTGGAAGGTGATCTATAGGCTAAACTCAGAGCTTATTTTCTGTAAATTCACATTATCTTTCTCAGTCATGTGAGAATGAAGTCTGACATTCTCAGTAAAACATGTACATCCAACAAGGGCAGAGACTGTCAGTTGATTCCTTTGTGTTCTACTGCAGCTTCCCAGAGTGTTCCAAAGAACTACTAGAGCGCTAACAGTCCTACTTATGATAAACGTATGGCACACCTGAAGCCATCTTGCTTGGATTAAAGTGGTAACTCTTAAAACATTTAATTTAAAAAGGAACAAAATGAGGGGGTTCATTTTTCCATAAAAAGTATGATTAGTGCTGCAGAAAGAAAAATTAGGGCACATTTTGAGTGACTTCTCAAATCCTCTTCTATTTCATTAAAAAATTCTGACATGCAGACTGAAACATGCACTTTCAATACCAGCAGCAGTTTTCCCTGGTGAGCAGTAGCTTTACTACAGTGATCTAATGAGCAAAAAGAGTGCTAACATTCTGAATTTATGGCAAATGTGTGACACATCTGAATGCCTTCTTGATGGAATCAAAGTAAAAAACTGAAAGTATTTCCTACTGAGGAGACTGCAGTAAATAAGGAAATTAGGAAACTTCATAACAAATAAGTCTCCCAAGATGGCCACCAGAGACAAAAGAGCCCAAATGTAGCCCAAATATCACCCAGATGTAGCCCAAGTATAGCCCAATGACAGAATGTCCCAGAATGTTCTTAAAAACAACTAGAGCGCTTACTGTCTTCATTATGACAAAAGTATGGCACACCTGAAGCCATCTTGATTGGAATAAACTGGTAACACTTAAAACATTTAATTTAAAAAGGAACACAATGAGGAGGTTCATTTTGCCATAGAAATTATGATTAATGCTGAAGAAAGAAAATGAGGGCACATTTTGAGTGACTTCTCAAATCCTCTTCTATTTCATTAAAACATTCTGACATGCAGACTGAAACATGCACTTTTAATACCAGGAGCAGACTTCCATGGTGCAGTAGTTTTACTACAGTGATCTAATGAGCAACTAGAGTGCTAACATTCAGAATTTATGGCAAATGTGTGACATATCTGGATACCTTCATGATGGAATCAAAGTAAAAAACTGAAAGCATTTCCTACTGAGGAGACTGCAGTACATGAGGAAATTAGGAAACTTCATAACAAATAAATCTCCCAAGATGGCCACCGGAGACAAAAGAGCCCAAATGTAGCCCAAAATCACCCAGATGTAGCCCAAATATAGCCCAATGACAGAAGTGTGCAAAACACTTATTATTTTGTGTTTTTGCAGTGTTATATAGTGCAGACTTGTCAGGTATTGGAGTGCTTTACATGAGCATTGGTTACATCACACAAGAACAAATTCATTTTGGTTGTAGACATGGGGAGACTAAGTGATTTGACCAGAATCACAGAATGTCGAGCTGAAGCAGAAACTTCAACCTGGTTCCCCAGTTGCAAAGTCTGCAGTTCTGGAAGTAACACCACATCCTCTCCCCTAAGTGCAACATTTAATCAAGTGGTCAACTGGATAAAAAAACATAAAGATAACAAATAATTTAAAAGTGCTTTGTCGCTATTTGAAAACTCAGAAAATATGTCCTTATTTTAGTCTTTTAGAGCACTAACCATAATTTTGATGCCAATAAGACCCTCTCATATATGTAATTTCTAAAGGAAATGCTCTAGGTATTACAGTTTTGATTACATCAAGATGATGTCAGGCGTTCCACACTTTTGTAATAAATATAGAATGTTAGCAATCTAGTTGTTCATTAGGATACTGTTGAGAGGCAGAGGCCAGGGGCACGGACTCTGAAAATTGAAGGCAGGTAGGAGGGTGCAAAGGCAACAATTTAACCACACTGAGCAGGCAGGAAGGGCCGTGGAAGCACAACAGACTATGGAGGGCAGTGGAAAGGGGGGCAGGGGCAACAAACCAACAATACAGGACTTGCAAGAGAGGCTGTTGGAGGGAAGATCTATTACGGGTCAAGGAAGCTAGGGGCGGTCCCCAGATCCCCGGGAGCCACCACAGAACTGAGCAGGAGAGTGAGTCAGGGACAAAAGGGGCACCTTAATTTGAGCCGGGGTGCCTAGGAACGCTTGCTCCAAAAATGAAGAAAACAGACATATGAGACATGGAATTGGAGGCAGAATACAATGGCAGTTTAATGAGAAGATGCAACTTCAAAGAAACCCCAGAATAGAGACATAAAGTACAAAATACAATATCCAGATAATCATACAGCTGTCATAATATTCTCTGTATCTCAATTAATGTACTGACAGAGAGAGAGAGAAAACACATCTATAAATGCATCATGAGAAACAAGTTACACCAAGGAAAATGTTACCTAGGAACACTCACGTTTACTCTTAGAGCAAGCATTCCTGCAATTACAATACAAAATCTTTTAAATGCAAAAGTAAAGAGAACAATGGTTAAACATAACATGACATTTCATATAGGTAAAATAGAATAAGATACTTCAAGCAAAGCAGAGCAAGACATTTTAAGCAAAGGAAGACAAGAGCTCCCAGCTCTTGGGGAAAACCTGCACTGCCTGTTAACCTACATACAGACGGCGAGGTAGTCCGTCGATATCTGTGGGTGCTCCCTTTTTATATCATTTTGTGGGCTCCTTTGCACGCTACATCTACCTACGTATGCTACCCAAAAGCTTCGTCTGCAGATTTTACCAGACATTTCGTCATTTACCCACTTAATGCTGACAATGGACTGGGTGAAAAGGTCAGTCTCTCAGGCCAATCGCTTATCGTAAGTTCCATAGAGCAAGCAGAAAATAATGGGTATTGTACGGGAATTCAATATATTCATGTATAAAATCTCCTCAGTTCTCCTAACTTGACGCTCTGCGGTTGCCACTTCCTTAAAAGCGGGAAACCTGCCCAGGAAGCAAGTACCAGTCCAGGATGCAGCCTACTGTATGTCGACAGCTTCAGGGGGATGTTGAACTTTGATACCGAGCACGGAGCACTCGGGTAGGGTGGGGGCTACTAGTTTGGATCAGAAGGCCTCGCAGACCTGCCTTCAGACTGCTATACACTAAAATTGCAGAGCTATGGTCAATTTAACAAAGAGGCCTACATATTGAACAGAAGGGCCTACACAGGGGTTTTATGCTGGCTGAGTGGTAAGGATGTCTCAGGATAATTATATAGCAACACAGGACCCGCTGGTCAATTTAATACGGCCTACAAATGCAGCTGGCAGGGCAAGGACAAGGGTCTCATACTTCAGGTGTGGACAGAACGGGCCAGGGGCCCCCTGTGATACAAAATCTACCCTCCTTCAAGGCTGTGGCAATGTAATAGACCATTGTGGGCAGAAGGAAGAGGCAATGGTAGTACAACCATACATGCCAACAGACCCGATTCAGCCAGGAAACGTCCAATGTTTTTAAGCTCAAATGGGCTTTATTTGATCTGTCTCCTGTCTACAATATCCTCTTTTTCAATGTAACTCAAAGGGGAAAATCAATACCCCAGTTTTTTTTCAAAATCTCCCTTTTACCAAGTTCAAAATGTTCGCAAGTATGGTACATTGGATCATGGAAGGAAATGGGATAGGGACATGGACTTGGATAACAGAGGACAGGAGGGACATGGAGAGGTGCACCAAACTGACCCTGCAGGGCAGGCATCAGGGTTTGCAGCAGCACAATACACCACACAGGGCATGCAGGACGGGAGTGCAGCACAACAATCCATAGAAAGCAAGAGGGAGGGGACAGGACCATGCACATGAACAACAGAGAACAGAGGGGCAAGAGGCAATGGTAGCTAGCTGACCATAATGGACAGACAGGAGAGAAAGCCGCAGCATAACAGACCATAAAGGGCAGGAGGGACAGATCAGGGGCATTACAATGGAACAGACAAGCCAGGAGGGAGGGAGTAGGGCTGGGGGCAAGGGGGCAGGGCAGGAGCAGCAAGATAGCCATGGAGGTCAGGCAGGATGGGCACTAGAAGCAAGACACACCATGAAGAGCAACAGTGAGACTGTGATGGCATACACACAGACCATGGAGGGAAGGTGGGAGGGGGTCAGGGGCAGCTAACTGACCACACAGGGAAGGTGGGAGGGGCCATGGCAGCACAGAAGACCATGCATGGCAAGTGGGAGGGTTAGTGGCAGCACAATGGCTATGATGGGCAAGAAGGAGGGTGGAGGGGCATGCACAAAGGACGATGGAGGATAGAAGGGAGGGTCAGGACCTGTGCACAGACAAGAAAGTTCAGGGGAAGGGACCTCACAACAGACCACACGGGGCAGGCAGGAGGAGCAGTTGCAGCACAACAGACCAGGGAGGGCAGAAGGGTGTGGCAGTACAATGGACCATGTAGGACAGGAGGAAGAGGATAGGGGCATGGCATGTGGACAGGCAGGGTGGAGGTGGCAGGGACAGGTTACAGTCATCTGACAATGCTAGGCAGGTGGAAGGGGAGTGGCAGCTCAACAGAACACTCAGAGTAGATAGGAGTGGCAGGTCCATGGGACATGGTGGGCAAAAAGGATGGAGCAGGGGCATGCACAAAGACATCGGAGGGCAGGGGGAAGGAGAATAGGGGCAGCAAGCTAAGCACAGAGTTTAAGCAGGAGGTCAATGATGGGGCATAGAATTGGGCAATGGAGGGCAGGAGGAGTGGACTGGTACATCATACTAAATTGAGGGCAGTGGCAGCACATCAGACCATGCATGGCAGGAGGGAGGAGGCTAGTCCATGGATTCACACAACAGAGGATAGGGAGGAAGGGGATGGGGCAGCAAGCTAACTGTTCAGAGAAGGCGGGTATTAGGAACTTTATTGTTTTTAAAACATTGTGTCTGTGCGAACTACTTAACATATGAACAAGTATGCAGCATAATCTCACTTTTATTCAGCAAGAAGAGGACGTTTGTGACTGTGACTCCGGGCTCACTTGGCAGAAACACCCCCTGACCCTCCACCCCCTATCGCAAAATGTAATGCCCGTGAAAAGGGTAGGTGAACACAGTGTTATATAGAACATAGTCCTGAGAGCACGATTGAAAATGAAAACTAGATATAGTGTATGGTATAAACTATGCACCAAAAAGTGTGATATAAGATGAACCGGGCGTGAAATATAATATGCAATACATTGTGCCCAATGACAGATTCATTGGAGAGCGCGAGATAGCACAGGCACTAGCGTGTGCTATGCGATATGCGCCTTGGAGTGTAATATGCACAGGGCAGTGTTGTGTAACCTAACTAGTCTCTAAAGTTGTAATATAAAATATGTGCTGGGGAGTGTAACGTTGCATATGCACTGTGACAAAGATATGGATCCCAGATTGTAATATGTATGGCATAGCACTGTGCGTTATAACATAGGCATCGAGAAAGGCACGTTAGATGGGGCAATATAACCCGTGCAAAGACAAGTGTGGCATGACATATTCACGGGGTGGTGTTACAGTGCACATGGGCTAGAGAGTGTCATAGCATATGCACTAGCTAGTGGAATACAACACAGAGGTGTGTGGCACTCGGCAGGCAATGGTGGGTGTAACACAGCATTGGGCTCTGTCAGGAGCACGCTGTGACTCTCAAGTGATGTTCGTCCCCTTTCCAGAGAGTAAAATAAAAAGTATTACACATCCGGCAGTGGATGTGTGTTTTATTAACCGTGAGGGGGGTTTCTTGCATAGTTTTGGTCGAATTTTTGTCGAATCCCCTTTGAATGGCTTGGTGTGCATGTGTATTAAATGTGCCCGTCAATAGCTACCCATGTTTGTATAAATAAACGACAAGGGTGTCTACCAGGATTAGGCACGGTAGGGCATCAGACATGTCAGAGCTTCACTAGTGGTGTAAATACATTCCTCGTGGATTCATTGCATGCATAGTCGCCTTTTAATGAATATCACGCAAATCGTCATGGTGATAGGTACGTACGGTTTGTCCAGCATGTCCTAGGTGTGTCTATAAATATATATTTTTTAAAAATAATAAAAAACAGTGGCCGGCCCTGGGGATTGGGGTCAAAAAAATATAATTAGGAGACTGGCCCTGGGGGATGGGGTCATCAGGGCCAATAAATTAGAATAAGAAGGGGAACCAAACAGCCCCCCTTCTTAAAAAACTAAAATAAATAAAAGACTGGCATCGTGCCGGAGGCCATGCCCCCTCCGTGCAGCACTCTGCAAACGCGCCCCCAACAGGCATCTCCAGTATGCGCCAGGGAGCTGCGCTGCAGCCAGGTGTTCTGAGGCCAAGCCCCTTTTTACACCTCTCTGCAACGCAGCTCTGTGGCGCTTACTGGAGGTACCTAGTGGTCTAGTTTGACCCTAGGGACCCTTAGGATTCAAGGGGACTTAATCTCTCAACTTAGAACAGCCACAGGGCGCGTTTACACAGTGGTGAAGGGAGGGGACGGGGCCTGAGGTGACGTGTGCAAACACGCACTATGGCACGTTTTAAATTGGGGATATAATTTCCCTTCAATACTGAGGGCCCCTGGGGGCTAACTAGCCCACCAAGTGCTTCCAGTAAGCGCCACTGAGCTGCATTGCAGAGAGGTGGTCCAGGCCGTGCCACTTTTTACACCTCTCTGCAACGCAGCTCTGTGGCACTTACTGGAGGTACCTAGTGGGCTAGTTGGACCCTAGGGACCCTCAGGATTCAAATGAACTTAATCTCCCAACTAAAAATGGACACAGGGCGTGTTTACACAGTGGTGAATGGAGGGGACGGGGCCTGAGTTAACGTGTGCAAAAATGCCCTGTGGCCTGTTTTAAGAGGTAGTTTTAATCCCCATCCCCTATTATATACTAGGGGCTTACAGAGGAGGTCATGCTAATCACAGGGGGACCCCAACGCATAATGTTCCCTAGTGTATGTAGGTGTTTTCACTGTATTCTAAGTGTCTTTTAACATAGCACTGGCTCTAGGACTGGTTAGTCAGACTCAGTTACCACCAGTATCCGTCTGAAAAAGTTGAGGGTACAGGATGATTTTGCAACAAGGCTTCTTTCTGCTCTTCTTTTTGTTCTTTCTGCACGTTATCCTTCTTCCTGCACTTATCTTCGTATTTGAGGACTTCTGTTGCTTCTTTCTGCACTTCTTTTGTTTCTTTCTGTGCATTTTTTCTTCTTTCTTCACATGTCCTATCTCTGTAGGCATAGTTAGAAATTAGCATTTAAAAAACCTTTGAAATTCACAGAAAAAACCATAGGTTTCAGGCACGTTATAGTTAGGAATTAGCATTTAAAAAACCTCAGAAATTCACTGAAAAAACCATAGGTTTCAGGGGTGTTATAGTTAGCTGGACTTTTCACTTGTACAAAACCATTGAAATTCCCCCGTTATAGTTAGTTCAGCTAACTATAACTCGCGCGCCCGCAATGCACTGCTGATGACGTCACATATTACATCACTCATGACATGGTCAGTGACATCACTCATGACATCACTGATGACATCTCAAATGACATCACTGATGACATCACTGATGACATCATCCTTGTGATAGAGTGGCAGACCTCCTCTCACCCTAATATAACCTTTGATACACACATTCAAAAATAGAGACTAAAATTTTCAAAACAATGGACATACCAATACCAGTTACAAAAACCTCTTCAGTAATTCTAAGATCCACATACACATCCACTCATTCACCAACAGTCCTATACAGTCACTCATACATGTACTCACTCATCATATGTACTCATACACCTACACATCCTGTTACACAATGCCACTCATCCATAGAGTTACTCACACACATAGTCACTCATGCTAATAAAGAATCAAACATACATTTACTTGCATATACAGTTATACACACACCACCATACTTACTTCTACGGAAACTTACACATACTTAGTCTTTTAAACAATCACTTAAAGAAACACATACTTATTCATACAGGAACTCTTTCAATCTCTCACTCTCACATATACTCACATATATACACCAATAGTCACATATACTAGTTTAAAACATATGTAGTTACTCATAAAGACACTATTGAGACAGTCATTCACTCACTAACACACCCATACACACACTCATCCACCCATACAGTCCTGCACACATGCTGTGTTCAACCCATACAAACAGTGAGTCACTCATTCATGCACCTATGCACTACGTAATACCCCCCACCGAACCATGCAGACACTCAGACTGATACTCAAAAAACCAACTAATAACCTATATAGACACCCATGTAGCTACTCACCAACCCATGCAGCCACTTATACACAAAGTGAGAGACTGATACAGATATTTACATATTTAAACATTACTCACTAAGCCATGTATTCACTATGATACAATTAATCAGTCAGTTACACAATCAATTTTTCAAAAACAAATCATCCATTTAGACACTTATATACCCATTTATTCTTCCATCGACCTTGATATATACATATATAAAACATATTTAATTTTCAGAAAAACACACATTCACTGGATGATGTCATCAGTGATGTCATTTGAGATGTCATCAGTGATGTCATGAGTGATGTCACTGACCATGTCATGAGTGATGTAATATGTGACGTCATCAGCAGTGCATTGCGGGCGCGCGAGTTATAGTTAGCTGAACTAACTATAACGGGGGAATTTCAATGGTTTTGTACAAGTGAAAAGTCCAGCTAACTATAACACCCCTGAAACCTATGGTTTTTTCAGTGAATTTCTGAGGTTTTTTAAATGCTAATTCCTAACTATAACGTGCCTGAAACCTATGGTTTTTTCTGTGAATATATATATATATATATATATATATATATATATATATATATATATATATATTATATAACAAAAACCTATCTGATCCCTGGAAATGGCCAATCAATAAACATTACCAAACTACTCAACTGTAACTCAGACTTTACAGTTTACTGCCTGGTGTGTCCGTGCAACCTTCGATACGTGGGGAGCACAATACACCAGACAAAGAAGAGAATCCTAGAGCACATGCGTGCGATAACTAAAATTGATAACAACTATCCTGTGGCCAGGCACTTTGCCGAAAGGCATAAAAGTAATAGCAATCTCTTAAAATTGTTCTGCCTAGATCGAGTCCCACCCCTTAGAAGAGGTGGTGACAGGATAAGAACTCTTAGACAGTTAGAATCAAAATACATCATAGAACTTCGTACCCTGGCACCGAATGGATTAAACTGCGAGGAAGAAATGTGGATACATGTTGGTTAAAATAAGAGAAAATTAGAAATTTTCTATAACAACTATGATATAACAGAATGAAGGAACACTTTATGAGGAAAATATAGGATGAGTAAAACAAAAAGAATAGTGAATGATGAAAAAGTGAAGACTAAGGAAACCAACATAGAAAAGAACCATAATCTTATGTTTTGTGATAAATATAGAACATCCCAAATGAATTAATGGCAATACTGTTGAGAGAAATATTGTTTATGTTTACTGTTCAGAGATGTGGAAGTTTTGGCTCTCTAAAACATTCCCAACATGGGCTTTCAAAAAATACAAAAAATACAAAAGACACACAAAAACACACATATATATGTATTTTTGTCAACACTTTTCCCTCCTAAGGAACTGATATTTTGTGAGAAATTTGATTGATTTTAACTGTTAATATGTCCAACCCATAGAATGATCGATAGAATTCGAGACTCTGCGATCACAATTGCCCATTCAGGGCTTGATTTTATTTATAGGGATTCGAAATAATGAAATAAGAATATCCCTAGAAAATAAAATATAGCATGTCCCCAGCCCATCTAGGGCGAAATATTATGAAGGAAGGATATTCCAATCAATTAAGTAATTATTCTGCAAAACAATAAATGACATGCTTGTTGTATTTGCATTTGCACATATGTCTCCGCCCATTCAGGGCGTAATATTGTGAAGAAGGGTATTCTAATGAATTTAGGAATTACTCTGCAAAAGAAGAGATGATATGCTTGTTGTATGTGTACTTGCACATATGTTTTCAGAACTCTAGGTATAGGAATATAAGATCTCCTTACTAGTTCAAAATGGCAGCTATTTAGATCTGCTTTATTTGAAAGAGTTTTTCGAGTTTCGCAGTCCTCTTTTCATCTCAATTCAAGATGACGTGGGTGGAACAATGTTCATTTATTCAGTGCAAACATTGTATGCATTGACATTGACAAAGGCCAGCATGTCCGAAACGCGTTTGTCTGCCATTGGAGCGGAATAAACAAATTTAAAATATTGTCAAAGTATGTGCGCTACGTTTGTGTCTACGACTGAACATTTGGAGAAATATATATATATATATTTATATATATATATATCCTCTCACTTATCTCGAGTATTCCTTGCCACTCCAGAAGAAAGTTGCTTCGTCACTGTGAACCCTCGAGAGAGGGTCCTATACATCAATTTTTAAGAATGACGAAGCCAAGTGCGGTTTTAAAGGTTTATTCATCTGCCGCTATCAAATGCGTTTCGACTGTAAAACAGTCTTGTTCACTGATAACGAAATTGTGAACGTGGCCACTTTCTAAAGTGCATTACGTGTTTCAAACAAGTCACATGACATACTGCAACTGTGATTAACGTGAAAACAGACTCGTAGTCTTTTCAAATCACAGACATTTTTAGACATTCAGGTCACTGAATTTATGATTACTTGTGAATTCATTATTGTGATTTTCTGATAAAAACTGCAAATATCCCAAATATGTATCCCAAAACACCTCTTCCAAAGAAAGAGCCGAGTCCTCACCGGAGACTGTTCGGAAACACCTTTAATAGAAACATGCGGCATAATGCCTTTCGGCTTAGTCCAGCCATCTTCAGATGCCTATATGTCAGGAGGCTTTGAGACACCTTGAATATGAACGTCCCGCAGCTTCCCCAATGGTGGAGACCAGCTCCGCCCCCTTGTCTAGTTCTTGCTCACCGACCTGCAATGCGTGAAAACTACAGGTCCCAAGATGCATCTGTGATCGAGGTATGGTGCTGCTGGGGGAATATGCTGTCCAACTGGAGTCGCGGGGTGCAGGACAAACAATGGTGAAACAAACTTGCCAGTTTCCTACTTAAGTAATGTTCCTGGTGTCTCTTCGGGTCCCCAAACACCACTTCAGCCCCACACTTCAGGCAACAAATGCGGCGGAGGCAGGAGTGAAATGCAACCCGCAATACGTATCGCCGCCGTCTGGTGTCCTGAATAGAGAGGCGAGCCACAGACCTTCCGATACCTCGGATCCCAAGCAAATCTGCAGACGCAGCCACCAGCAATGTCCGTGGCCAACTTGTGAAGCGGGGGCCTCAGAATCACGTTGCCAGCTGATGTGAACATTATCCCAAAACACCTCTTCCAAAGAAAGAGCAATTAGAGCAATGTTATATAGCATTGTAGACATTATCCTCGTGCGAAAAAAGTTACCTGAATGTCTAAAAATGTCTGTGATTTGAAAAAAGTACAAGCCTGTTTTCACGTTAATCACCGTTGTAGTATGTCATGTGACTTGTTTGTAACACGTAATGCACTTTAAAAAATGGCCGCGTTCACAATTTCGTTATCAGTGAACAAGACTGTTTTACAGTCGAAACACGTTTGATAGCGGTTTCACACATGTTATTGTTAGCTGGACATTTCCCTCGTAAAAAACCAATGAAATTCCCCTGTTATAGTTAGTGCAGGCGACTATAACTCACACGACCGCAATCCTCTGCTGATGACGTCAGATATTACATCACTGTATTTAGACACCTATTTACCCATGTCTTCTTCCATTAATCTTTAGCTATACATATATTACAAATATTTATTTTTCAGAAAGACACATATGTAATCAGTGATGTAATATCTGACGTCATCAGCAGAGGATTGCGGTCGCGTGAGTTATAGTTGCCTGCACTAACTATAACAGGGGAATTTCATTGGTTTTTTACGAGGGAAATGTCCAGCTAACTATAACATGTGTGAAACCTATGGTTTTTTAAGTGAATTTGCAACGTTTTTTAAATGCTAATTCCTAACTATAACGTGTGTGAAACCTATGGTTTTTTAAGTGAATTTGTACGGTTTTTTAAATGCTAAGTTATGTATTTATTAATATTTTTTGTTTTTTAAGGTTTTTCACCGTGCGCGCACCGTGCGCGCGCTCTGGGCACCCGTTGCGCTTCGCGCACTGAGCGCCCACGATGCGTTGTGCGTGCCGTGCGCGCACCGTGCGCGCATCCCGCGCTTTTTCGTCAAAAAAATAAATGTTTTTTTCACCCTTGGGGGTCCTTCAGTGACCCCCTGACAAAGGCTAGGGGGTCAGGAACTGTCCACCCTGCCCCCTTTTCACGTTCTCCACCTTTGTTTTTCACTGCCTCAGACTGCGAGACAAAATGGCGGCCGACACTTCCTGATTTCGACTGATTCGAATGTTTACTGACATCTAACAACCAATCAGAATTCCGCTCGCGCACGTCACCGTGTCCGCACCGTGCGCGCACGGTGCTCGCTTATAGGTATGTATGTACTTTTAACTGAAATTTTCTCAGGAACTACTGAACAGATTGACTCCAGATATTCAAAAGGCACATCCCTGACCTGAGGACTACCTCTCTGCCAAATTTCAAGTAATTCTGTTCAGCCGTTCGGGCTGTACCTTGGACTAAAGGTCCTTATGGAAAAATGCATGGGGAAAACGCGTTTTGGGACCACCCTTTTTTCTCGACCCCCGGTTGACTAATCACCCCGAGACTTTCAGGGTAGGAGCGGAGCGCCCCACCTATTTTGAAAAATTCGCGAGGATTCGTCAACCGGCGCCAAAGTTATTCAAAATAGAATTTTCAGATTTCCTATGGAAACACGGTCCTAACTATAACTATCTACTGGCAACCGCCAGTAGATAATATACATATATATATATATATATATATATATATATATATATATATATATATATATATATATATATATATATATATATATATATATATATATATATTCCGGTCCACCACGCAGCAACGCTACAGTGTGCACACTCCTTCCGCAATTACAGGCTCAATCAATATCGTGCAGGAAAGATTTTCTTTCATTACAGGTTCTCAGCTGAAACCCCAACGCATTTTGGCGTAATCCCCCTTGATAACGGGTATCAAAATCAAAGCATACCAGCATTATTTCAAAACAAATACATCTGACGTAAAAACGTGCTCACACTCATAATTAACAAAGGACTAGTGAAGGACATATACATAACATTAAACAGGTCGGCCATTTTCTAATGTTTATTCATACCCACATAGCATAATAAATCTCAATCTAAATTCAATCTAACAGCCATTGAAATACGCACATGTAATTCATATTTATCTATACAGTTAACATATAATTGTCGTACTGAGACTGAAATTCATGATAGTAAAATAAACGTTGAAGCATTGATACAGTTGCAATCTAGATTGCGATTAAGTCTCCCATTATCCTGAGTGCCCCTTATCACGATCAAACCTATTTCTGGATAGACAATATAATACTGTTAATACATGTCCCAAATACACATTTTATCCGGGGCAGTGATGCCAGTGAAAGTGAAATCTCGGAAGAAGGAACACCAATAGTTGATAAGGATCTGACATTTCAGACAAATTTTTGGGAGGAATTTCGCTTACTGAACCAGAACAAGAACCAGCTAAATTGGCAGAAAAATCGGGGACTGGGCAGAGGAAGAGCTCAAAACATAGGAGGCAGAGGAAGAGGCAAATTAAGTGGGGAATAAGCAACACCAACAAGAAAAAAACAAGGAGAGGTCGATGGAGCAAGAGGGACATCAACCCCAGTGGGAATGGAGACAAGGGGCCAGAAGCGTCGAGGAAAATGAAGAACAACAATAATGCGGTAAATCTTTCTAAACGTTAGCTAAATAATGTAGAATTAAAAGGTTTGCAATATGGGTTGTCTTTCTGTCCCACAACCCCTTTGCCTAGCCACAAGGCAGAATTGATCTCTTTCACTTTGTGAGAAAACTCAAACTACGTACGTGGCATCAATTGAAAGCTAAATCTGCTACTGCCCCCATTTCCTCTATTCGACCCAGCCCTAATATCTTAACCATCAGACAAGTGGACAGGTTAATTGTCTTAAATGAACTTGATATGAATATATCTGATTCCACACCCTTGGATGCACAATCTATGGGTTTTGTAACAAGTGAAAGCTGTCCAAATGATTTTAAACCTAAATCAACTTTTAATCCCACTCTCCCCCATGTGCTATCAACACTTTTGAAACATTGGTGACAAATGACCTTAAAAAATTGGCTAAAAGAAAGAATTGGAGAAATGACAATCTGGCCAGGAAAGAAAGACTGGCTGTGAAAACATTACAATTAGATCAGAGTGTGGTCATCCCCAATCTGATAAAGGGGGTAATGTTGTTGTACTCAATACTGAAGATTATTTACAAGAGGGTATGATACAGCTTACAGCTCAGAATGTTATGAGAGAGTCCCTAAAGAAAACATTGAGAGTTCGAATGCACTGTATTTTGATAAGTTGAAATCTTGGCATTAAAAGGGTCTCTTAGAGTGGGACGAATATGCTTATCTTTTGAATCGTTCACCTAAAATAGCTGTACTATACTTACTACCAAAACTCCATAAGGAACCACTGAGACCACCAGGGAGACCAATTGTATCTTCAATGGGGTCACTACTGGAGCATACCTCTAAATACATAGATTCTTTTTTGCGTCCGTATGTAGAGATCCTACCATCCTACATACAGCATAGCAAAGATTTTCTAAATAAAATCAAAGATGTAGTGTGGGAAGTCATATTTCTCTTGATCACCTTGGATGTGTGCAGTTTGTACACGTCTATTAAACATATTGACAGTATTCAAGCCTGTAGATATTAACTGAAATCCCGTTCCATTTCCTTTCTGCAATACACTGAAATGCTACTGGTAATGATCAGGTTTTGCCTTGAAAACAATTTTTTCATTTTCAATGACTCATTTTTCATACAGAAGCAAGGGAGCATGGGCACTTGCTTTGCTCCCAGTTATGCCAACCTGATGATGGGATGGTGGGAGCAGCGGGTGCCCATGGCCTTCAAACAATATGGTGACCATGTTAAATTATGGATACGATATAGTGATGACCTTTTTATTGTATGGCAAGGCAGTTGTGATAAAGCTAGCAGCTTTGTCTCGTCATTGAACATTAATGATTACAACCTGAAATTTGAAGGTAACATCAGCGAAACCAGTATAGAATTTTTGGACACTCAGATTACTGTAGTATACAATCAGATAAGATCGAGATTGTTCCATAAAAAAACGGCTGGAAATACATTACTCCATGCTGAGAGTAGTCTCCCCAGGAATTTGATCATGAGCATTCCGTATGGTGAGTTCCTCCGTGCTCGGAGGGACTGTAGTTCTGATGCAGATGATGCAGAATACAGGATGAGTGCAAATGCATGACAGCCAGATTTAAAGAACGTGGTTATAGTGACTGTGTGATTGAGAAAGCCCGTATCAAGGCAAGTAATCTCAGCCGAGAAGTAGTTCTTGCTCCCAAGGTGAAGGAAGTCATTTCTAATTACAATATCATTAGGTGCATCTCTACGTATAATACTACATTACAAGACTTTAAAAGATGTCTTGCCAAACATTGGGAGATTTTTAAAACTGAGCCCACACCGACTGATGTGTTAACAGATTACCCCAGCATTTCGTACAGGAGAGTGGTTTCTTTGAAGGACAAATTATGGGACCCACATCTAGGCATACCTGACACACTTAGGGCGAGAAAGGAAAAGACACTCAATTGATGAACGGAATGCAGAGCAAATCAAACATTCACCCCCAGTCAAGAGATCTGGGTTAACTCAATCATTGTTTTGCTAACAATGCCACCCCAATTTACACCTGGCCATATGCAAATCAGTCTTGACCCTGTGCCTCATGGGAACAGTTCAGACCGAACGGCCAAGCCAGGCCCTCCCTGTACATGTACTTAGGGCGAAAATGCCTATTTGCCATGTTATCCAAATTTTTATAAAAAAGTGCAAAACATTAAAATCTATTGGATAAAGTGTGAATGTGTCAAACATATACTCATTCATGTAACCAATAATTTCTTTTATCAGCTAACTGCATACGGTGCATCATTCCGGATTCCGATCTCGGTCTGTCCTTGGAAATTTTAGACAAAGTGCAAAGCATACCCAAAGGCAATCCACTACATGCAGCATTGATTGAGGCATTGGATTCCTGCAGGCCTTGTCTAAATTCTTTCCCTTACTTATATTCCCCTCTCTCCGTTCTGCTTCCTTCTTTTTCCTTCTTTCCGTCTTTCTCCTCTCCTTCCTCCTGATGTACATTTGAGTGCATTTACGCAGATTAATAATGGAAATGTATTCTTATTTTTCTCCTGTTTTCCTTCTCTTCTTTTTTTTGCCTCCTCTTCACCTCTTTCTTCCACAAAGTACGTTAGTGCCTCCAATTCTGATGTTTCCAATAACCTTATATTCAAAAACTTATTTTTCCCCTTTTTCTGCTTACCTCCCCTTACCTCCTCCTCTCTCTTTTCCTTCTTTTTCCTTCCAGCCATTGACTAAAATCAATCCATCAAGATTCTGCTCTTTACCTGTTCATTAAAGTCCTTTGGTGAGCTATCTAAAATAAAATGCTATTTTAAATAATGTTATGTTTTAAGGCTGTCTTTATTAAATACTAATATGTAATTTTGACAGATCCGATAATACCTCATTTCTATCCCCTCCATAAACTTCCATTTTGCTTCGAATCTTTTAGTACCCCCTACCTTTCTTGCAAAAGCCTCCTCAAACTTCTTAGTTCAGCTCATCTTATTTTGCCACTCTAGTTGTACTCTAATTGTCTTCCAATTTTGCAGAATGAGAGGCCTAGCAACAAGAGAGGCAATTGCGATAAATAATTCGGGCCCAAGTCCAATGGCGAATTCTGCCTCTGCCTAAGAAAGCCAAAATGTACCATCCCAGCCTCTGGACCGATCCTTTTTTGCAATCCTAAACTTATAATCGAAAATATTTTTTTTCCAGAACAGCTCAGCCATTGGACAGGTAGAAAAAGTATGTTACCAGTTACCTCGCCCCGGCTGCTGACAATGAAAGCAAAGATCCTCTACCTCTGAGTACATTCTATGGAGGGCCTTAGGAGTATAATATGCCATCAAGAATGATAAAACGGACATTCTTTTGAAATGTGCGCCTCTCAAAGCCTTATTGCCGAATTGCAAGATCGCCTGCCACTCAACCTCGGAAAAAGTGCATTGCATTGTCCAGGTGATTTTTTCTAAGAAATGTTTCACCAGATGACATTCCCCTTGGCTCCGCAATAGTCTGTACCAATTACCAACCCCCTTTAACTCTGACCTAAACAGGGTGGCCGTTATTGGGGAGGAAACTAAATTAGACTGAGAACACAATTTTTTCACTAAATAGACGATCTGTTGGTATCCCAAAAAAAAAGAGATTACACCTGTTCCCACACTTTGCTTGAGGCAGACAGATAATCCCACATGTTCCACTGCTAGGTGAGCAATTCTCCCCCTCCCCACAATTCATAGCGGGACACCAGTTTCCGCTTCCTAAGTCGCTGAGTTCCCTGGACGTGATCCAGCCAAGATGCGGAGGCGGTGTTGCAAATGAGCTGCGGGTAAATTAATCTACGGCTGAGGAAACTGTACCGGGGTCCTGCAAAGTGGAAGAGTGTGGCTCGGGTGGCTGTAATCTTCGGAGCAAAACCAAAGGGGATGATGGACGGAGTGTTGAACATTGCAAGCACTCACCCCAGTCAACTGATCTGAGTTTAATCCATCATCTTTCTTTAGCTCACTCCACCACCCCAATTCAGACATGGCCATATGCAAATCAGTCTAACCCTGTTCCTCATGGGAACAGTCCAGCCCGAACTGCCAAGCCATGTCTTCCCTGACCCGGAAACAAACATCCTGGGACCGGTTTCTGGCTAATCAGCTGTCATCAGCCAAGCAAGCTTGAATCCAGTGGCAAAGTGAGCAAGGGACCCACGTCTGGGCATACCCTGCCAACTTAGGGCGAACAAAGCAAAACCAAAGAGGATGATGGACGGAGTGTTGAACATTGCAAGCACTCACCCCAGTCAACTGTTCTGGGTTTAATCCATCATCTTTCTTTAGCTCACTCCGCCACCCCAGTTCAGACATGGCCATATGCAAATCAGTCTGACCCTGTGCCTCATGGGAACAGTTCAGCCCGAATTGCCAAGTCATGTCTTCCCTGGACCGGAAACAAACATCCTGGGACCGGTTTCAGGCTAATCAGTCATCATCAGCCAGGCTAGCATGAATCCAGTGGCAAAGTGAGCAAGGGACCCACGTCTGGGCATACCCTGCCAACTTAGGGTGAACAAAACAAAACCAAAGGGGATGATGGACGGAGTGTTGAACATTGCAAGCACTCACCCCCAGTCAACTGACCTGGGTTTAATCCATCATCTTTCTTTAGCTCACTCCGCCTCCCCAGTTCAGACATGGCCATTTGCAAATCAGTCTGACCCTGTGCCTCATGGGAACAGTCCAGCCCGAACTGCCAAGCCATGTCTTCCCTGGACCGGAAACAAGCATCCTGGGACCGGTTTCTGGCTAATCAGCCATCATCAGCCAGGCTAGCTTGAATCCAATGGCACAGTGAGCATTCTGTCCATCAACTGTTGTTTTTGCATTTGTCACCCCGAGTGGGACGGGTATTCCCAGACGTGGGTCCCGTGCTCTCCATGCCACTGGAATCAAGCCATCCTGGCTGAAGAGGAGTGAAACCCCGAAACTGGTCCTAGGATGCTTGTTTCCAGTCCAGGGAGGACCTGGCTTAGCAGTTCGGGCTGGACTGTTCCCATGAGGCACAGGGTCAAGACGGATTTGCATATGGCTGGGTTCAAACTGGAATGGCATGGTGAGCAAAAAAACGATGGATTACGGCCCAGATCTCTGCACTGGGGTAAATGTATGACATTGTTCTGCATTCTGTCCATCAACTGTTGTTTTTGCATTTGTCACCCCGAGTGGGACGGGTATTCCCAGACATGTGTCCCATGCTCTCCATGCCACTGGAATCAAGCTATCCTGGCTGAAGAGGGGTGTTACCCCAAAACTGGTCCGAGGATGCTTGTTTCCAGTCCAGGGAGGACCTGGCTTGGCAGTTCGGGCTGGACTGTTCCCATGAGGCACAGGGTCAAGACTGATTTGCATATGGCTGGGTTCAAACTGGAATGGCATGGTGAGCAAAAAAACGATGGATTTAGGCCCAGATCTCTGCACTGGGGTAAATGTATGACAATGTTCTTTATTTCTTTCCATCAACTGTTGTTTTTGCAGTAATCTTCAGAGCAGCAGTGCAGTTCTGGCAGCCAATGAGTCTACGAGGGAGTTGCTTTCCCCAGCGTGCTGGCACACACAATAGCATGGCACAGTGAAACCAAATCTCTCTTGGGCCCAGGACCTTTTTGGGGGAATTCCTTGGCTTTTGCTCCTGGAGGAAAGGGTAAATGATAAGAAAAAGGTTGAAGAGCGTAGCCTGGTGTGCCCCCCTCTCACGATAATACATCACTGTGGACATCATCGGGGGAGAACCACCAGGTTTTATACAGGGGTAAGTACCTAATCAAATGTTGGTACATTCATAGGATGTCCTGCTTTTTGGGTCACTGGTTGGTTCTTCCCCTGTAACATATGGCAGGAGTTGGGAAGCTGGGAAGGGGTGCATTCCATTTGCATTCCACAGTAATGAGGAAGCATCTAAAAATGGTCACTGTAATGAGCAATCTGGATACTGCTGTGGTCCTTGAAGCTAAGATACGAACAGCTTAAATGAACAAAGCCTCCGCAGCAGCGAGAGCAGAGCACAGTTTAAAAGCTTGACCAGGATCAGTAATAGTTTCAAGCCCTCTGAGATCGGAGGAAGAAATGCTGAAAAGTAGAGCAAAAGCTGGCTCTGCGAGGGGTGCTCTGAAAAATTTCCAACAAACGTTGTTGGTACTACATGGTGGGCTAGGGAAAGGTCTTCCTGCACAAAAGAGAAATACAATCTTTGGCCAGAGAAAAACCAGGCGAGAGGTGAGGAAGACAAAGGGAAAAGAAAAAGGCCACTGACGATGTAAAAAAATCACCAAGCGTAGATATTAATGAAGGGAACACCAGCTAGACCCATGGCAAGTCAAAACAGTACCCATTCTTTGGAAAAAAGGGCAAATAACCTCTATTATGCCCCAAGAGCTCCCCTATACAGAATCTGAAATGCCCTTAGATATAGAGCCTCCTGTACATAGCCCTAAACATTCTGCACAGTTGCAAGAAGATGATATCCAGCAATCTTCGGCTGTTCAGAGAAAAGCTCTGACTGTTGCACGCCATCAGCCTTCAGAAGTGATCTCGGATTTGAGACAGCAAGCCCAGGCACACCTCGAACCAGATGATATCCAGGAATGGCAATGTGTTATCCAGCAGCAAGGTGAGGAGACTACTATACAGTGGTATATTAAGACCATGTTGAATTTAATTCTGGAGGAGATTCGAGAACTGAAAGTAACGCAAGCGAAATACCACCTTTCTCTAAAATCAAAGCAATGGGCAGATTTCCAGTAAGAATTCAAAAAGCTGAGTTTAGGATCTCTCAGCTTGAGGACCAGATGAATGTTATGCAACAGCAATTCAACCTAGTTAGGATGGAAAAATTGTCATTAGAAAATAAACTTGACAAGTTAGAAAATCATTCACGTTGGTCCAATTTGCGTCTGGTGGGAGTTCCGGAAAGGGAATGAAGGGGCACAAGTCCTTCAATGGTTCTAGACATTCATTAAAAGAAATGTGGTACCAGAGTACTCAGGAGATCTTACAGTCACACAGGCTCATAGGGTCCTGGCTGAGCCAAATTCAAACTCTAAGCTGCCTCTGACAATATTGGTACATTTTGAAGACTTCCGCATAAGAGAGCGGATCCTCACTAGAGCTTTTCAAAAGAAACAATTCTCTACTGATGAAGTACCTAGCTGTCATATCTTCTTGGACATGACAGTGGCAGTGGCACGTCGAAGGAACGAATTTGTGAAACTGTTGTACTTAATTAAAGCACAGGGCGTGCAGGCACAGATTGCACAACAATCTAAGGTAAAGGTCTTACTGAAAGGGAAATTTCACATGTTTGCTATTTTAGATGATGCCCAGGAGTTGTTGCAAACAATTTCCTGTTGAATATGTTGGCTAGGAAAAGAAGTTGAAAGCGGATATGTTTAATTGGAGGGGTTAAGGGGAGGGCAGGTTCACCCAGGGTGCACCACCATGGCACCAAACAAGGGCGTTCACCACAGCAAGAGGAGTCTTGTAGGCAATTCCCCCTTCAAGTGGGTCTAGGAGGCATGTGGTGGAGGGGGTGTTTTGGGAGTGGGGGAACATGGTTAGGAAAAATGAGCAGAATCATAGAGTGTATTTCAATGTTTAGAAGAAAATGTTGTTTAAAAAAGAGGGGGCGGGGGGCGTGGCCAACATGGCGGAGTAGACGGACGTCTTCCCTGTCGGCTCCTGCTCCGTGGAGCCCCTAGCCTTGGTTTTTTCGCTGCATCTCCCCCCACGCAGCGAGAGGACCCGTATCGGCAGCAGCGGAGCTCCAGCGCAAGCCGGTGAGCGGATTACAGCCTCCGGGACGACCTGGTGGCGGGCGGACTACGGATGGAGCGGAGCAGCCGCGAGGAGGCGGGGCATCACGCCGAGCCAGACGAGACTGCCGTCGGCTGGCACATCACGCGAGGGACCCGGCTCGCCGGAGAGGCCTGCGGACACGCAGCGGTGAGACACGACCCCTGCTGTCGCTGACCCAGGGGAGGGACGGCAACCCAGTGACCGGCGGAGGCGAGCCCTGATCCAGCGAACGACTGGACTCCTTTGCTGGTAGCGGTGAGGGGCGGCAGCACGGCGGATCGCTCCGGAAGGCCTGGAGCGACTGGGTGCAGCCACAGCACATGCGGACTTCGGCGCTGGGCCCCAGCTGGGACGGCGGACGCGATATAGGGGTGGGGAGAGCCCCCTCCCACCCGGAAAATAACGGACCTGGCCCCAGCACAAGGAGGCGGCAGCCCCCGGCAGGAGAACCAGTGAGGGGCTGGAAACACCGCTGTGGAGATGAAGTGGGCCAGCGGGGAGAGGGGGGGCAGGACTTTGAAGGGCCTCGATAGAGGGCCGTCGGCCCAGAGCATCAGTGAGTGGCCCCAGCTGACTGAGATGGGAAGGCTGTACATTTGAGGCGACCGGCGGCCCAGCTGGAGAGGCGACAGAGGGAGAGCCCCCCCTCACACCCATCTGCGAACTTTCTTGCTCGGAGCCCGTGTGGCGGTGCAGGAGAGCGATTGGGGACCGGAGGCCCCTTTCCGCAGCGGGGAGGGACAGAGCGGCAAGTTTTGCGGCCCAACGGCCCCGGCATTGGCGTTGCAGCACCGTCGGATGCGGAGGTAGGGGTGCCAGATGGGGGAGAGTCCGGAAGGAGTGGCAGTAGTCTCGAGCAAGGAGCAGGGCGGCCTTCACGCCGATGGTGCAGAGTGGCCTCGCGGGAGAGCCGGAACTAGCGCCGAGGGAAGACGAGGAGGGCACCCGCTGTGCCACGGGGACGGAGACTGCAGGATGTGGGCCAGTGGCCGTGAGAGCTCGGGAGAAGCCGTGTCCCGGAGACCATGGCTGGCACCAAGGGAGGGAGGAAGGGGGAGCGCACCCTCCCAGAACTACTAGGAAGACAGCAGCACCGGGCGGATCGGGGGCAGCAGTCACCTGGCTCCTCCGGAGGGGCGCAGGACGCCGGAAACGGAGAACCCCCCCTCACCAGGTCCTTTATGGAGTCTCTCTTCAGCACCCTTAGGGAGGACTTCCAAACCCTGAAGAGTGAGGTGGCAGGCAAGGTGCGAGAGGTGCGCCGGGAGGTGGATGGCCTGGGAGAGCGGGTGGCCACGGTGGAGGACGCTGGCCGCAGAAGAGACGAGGAAGTTGAACAATTGCAACAGGAAGTGCTGCGCCTCAGGGACCAGCAGATCGACCTCCAAGCACACGCTGAGGACCTTGAAAATAGGTCTAGACGGAACAACATAAGGGTCCGCAGACTGCCATCCTCGGCCGAAGGGGAAGACGTCGCAGGATGTATGCAAACCCTGTTCCGTGAGATATTGGGGGAAGCGGAAGGGTTTCCTATACGGATTGACCGAGCGCATAGAGTGGGACCCCAACGCAGAGCGTCGGCGCTGCCTCCGGACATTCTGGCTTTCCTCCCGGATTTCTCGCTCAAGGAACGCATCATGGCAGAGGCGCGGAGGCGGCAACCCCTGACTTTCCGGGGCCATCAGGTGGCCCTCTACCAGGACCTGTCGGCCATCACGCTGCAGAAGCGTAAAGCGTTCAAGGTAGCTACGGATTTCCTAAGAACACATGACACGCCATATACTTGGGGGCACCCCTTTCGACTCATTTTCCGCTGGAATGGTACGAGGCACCAACTGTGCTCCCTGCAGGAGACCTGTGGGGTCCTGGGAATCGATGCGCCAGATGCCGAGGAGACCGCGCAGAGGCGGGGGCGCTCCCGGGAGGATGGATGGCGGAGGGTCTCGGGGCGCAGGCCCCGTGGACGAACGGCACGCCCGGACTCACCCACCATCAGGGCAGGCATGGACGAGGCGGTAATGGAGGTGGCCGGGAACACGGGCGTCAGCGACGTCGCATTGACTGCGTGAGGCAGCTCCGGGGGGAGATGAACACAGCTTTCTCTGCTATGCAGGTTTGGGGGCTGGGGCGGGGCAGGGGCGGACGGGGAGGACGTGGTGGCTCGACGTTCACTAGTATACCTCACCGAAGACCTGCCTCCCAGGGAGCAGGACTTGGACATTGAAGTTTCGGGACTTGGGGAGGACGAGAGAGGGGCTGTTTGTATTTTGCCGAAGGAGGGATGGGCGGGAGACCAGGGAGTTTTGAAGGGGGTTTGGGGGACTGGGAGGGGGGTTTCCTCGCCTTCCCTCTCGGGGGTCGGTGACAGGGTTTTGGGTCTGGAAGGGGTTGTTTTGGGGTGTTGGGGTGGGATGGGTAGTTGGGGGTGGGGGAAGGAGTCGTCCAGTGCGCTGTGCTAGGATTTGTTGCTTTGCCTGAGTTTCCCCACCTTGTCTTGCTTTGGGCCGATGGGGAGGCATACGGAGAGGTGGATTGTGGGGAGGGCGGGAGTGAGGGGGGAGACCTGGTCGCATTGGGGCTGGCGAGTGGTACTAAGCCGCGCGGCGCAGGGGGGAACGGCTTTGCATACTGTTTTTGGGAGACTGATTTGCGGTTTGAGCTGGGGGGGGTATGCCGGCCCACTGGGATCTCCACGCAGGACGCTGGCGCCTTTTTACACACTTCTTACTATGCCTCCTCATTCCTCATACCTTTAAGATCGTGACCTTGAATGTCAGGGGTCTGAACAATCCGGTTAAGCGGCGAGCAGTACTTTCCTTGTTAGAAAATGCCCAGGCAGACATATGCCTCCTTCAGGAAACCCACCTGTTACCACAGGATACACATAGGCTACGCTCTTGTAAATTTCCGACACAGTTCTTTTCTTCCGGTACTGCCAGGACGGCTGGGGTGGCGATTCTAGTGGCTCGACATTTCGGGGGGGAACACATCCACAAATTGGCAGAAATAAAAGGGAGGCTGTTGGCACATAGGTTTCGGGTGGGTGGCATTACATTCACGATAGGCTCCCTTTATAGCCCCAATGATAAACAGGAGCGGTTCTTGCAGTCTGCGGTGGAAGAGATCTCGGCCTCGCCAGATAGGCATGTTATCCTCGGGGGCGACCTTAACATGGTCTTTGATTCGGCGGTCGACCGGTCGGTGCAGCGATCCCCGCAAGTTGGGGAATTTTCAGCTGGTTGTAAGGCTAGACTTGCGGAGGTGGACCTCCGGGACCTCTGGCGCCAGAAGCACCCCATGGCCAGGGACTACTCCTTCTACTCCCACGCGCACAAGACCTATGCGAGGCTCGATCATCTCCTGGTCACCTCACCGGCGCAGGCCCTGGCATCCGCCGTGGACATGGGGGTTATTTCCTTGTCGGATCATGCCCCTGTCGAGGCCTCCTTTTGCTTGCCGCCTTCTGCCACCCCGGCGAGGGTTTGGCGCCTCCGGGACACTCTACTACACAGGAAAACGGTAACGGATCGTATTGAGCGGGTACTTAGGGAATATTTGGCATACAATGATAACACAGATACCACCAGAGCCACCCAGTGGGCAGCTTTGAAGGCGGTCCTCCGGGGGGAGTTCTTTTCAATCTCCGCGGCCGAAAATAGGGAGCGCAAGTAAAAGAGGGATGAGCTTACGGGCAGAGTCCGGGAGCTGGAGTTGATCCACCGTAGAACAGGGGCTCCGAGGATTTGGCGGCAGCTCAAAGAAGCGAGGAAACTTCTTGTCGCCTTGGATAGGGACCGGGCGGAGTATGCGGCCCTCCGATTGCGTCACGCTTTTTATACGGGGTGGGATAGCTGTAGCAAGCTTCTGGCCAGTAGGCTCCGGGCCACCCGGCAGAGCCAGTTGGTGAGAGAACTCTCTGAGCCCACGGGCGGGGCAGTTACAGACGATGCCTGCATCTCCGCCGCGTTTCGAGGGTTCTACGGGAACCTCTACGCGAGTGACCCGACGGATGGACCGGCTATGACCTCCTATCTGGAATCGGTCGCTCTGCCCTCCCTGGACCCCGGGCAGGCGGACCACCTGGACAGGGCCATTAGCATAGAGGAAGTAGTGTCAGCCATTGCCAGACTCAAGCACGGCAAGGCACCAGGCCCAGATGGCTACTCGGCCCCCTTCTATAAGACCTTCTGCGGGTCGTTAGCCCCCATCCTCACCCGCCTCTTCAACTCCTTCGCGGAACCTGGAGCCATCTCACCTGACCTCTTGAGGGCTTCCGTCACGGTCATCCCCAAACCGGGGAAAGATCCTACACACTGTGGATCTTACCGGCCGATATCGCTCCTGAATGTCGACCTGAAACTCTATACTGGAATTTTGGCAAGCCGCCTGGTGCCTCATCTGCCCGGCCTTGTCGACCCGGATCAGGCGGGTTTCGTTCCGGGGCGGCAGACAGTGGATAATACGAAGCGGGTGGTCCACCTGCTGGAAAAGGCTTCCCGGATTCCGGGGGAGAGGATGATGCTCGCGGTTGACGCAGAAAAGGCGTTTGATCGTGTGCATTGGCCCTTCTTGGAACAAGTGCTGGTGAAGGCGGGTATAGGAGAACGGTTTCGTACCATGATCCTTAACTGCTATAAGGAGCCCTCGGCAGTGGTCCGGGTCAACGGCCACACCTCAGCAGCCTTCCCCATCGAGAGAGGCACCAGGCAGGGCTGCCCGCTTTCGCCCTTGCTCTTTGCTCTCTACATGGAGCCGTTCGCTCAAAGGGTGCGGACGCGGCCGGCGGTGGAGGGGATACGGATGGGAGGCTTTACCCATGCAATCAGTCTCTACGCTGATGATGTCATCTTTACATTGGCTACACCCCGGGCATCGCTTCCAGCTTGTATGGAAGAGCTGGCGGCGTTCGGCGCGGTCTCGGGCTTTAAAGTAAATATGGGGAAGTCGGTGGCTTTGGATATCTCCCTGGCGCCTGACACTAAGGCATATTTGCAGAACAGGTTCCCGCTGCTTTGGTCCTCGGAGGCGATACCATATTTGGGGATCCAGATCGCCCCTACGTTGCCAGCTATGGTTTCAGCCAACTACTCGGCCTTGGGTGCCAAGATCAGGAGCGAGCTGGGCCGCTGGAATCGCGGCATTCTTGCTTGGTTGGGTAGGATTGCTGCCGTCAAGATGACGATTTTGCCGCAAGTACTTTACTTATTCAGGGCCCTGCCACTGCCGCCACCTAAAGGGTGGATACAGCAGTTACAGTCGGATGTGGCCCGGTTCATTTGGCAGGGGAAAAAGCCTAGGCTACGTAGGACCCTCTCCCTTTTGTCTCCTGACGCTGGAGGCCTGGGTATTCCCGACTTCCGTAAATACCTTCAGGCGACACAACTGCGGTACTTGGTCGAATGGTGCAGGTGGGAGTCGGACAAGCATTGGCTTTTCCAGGACCAAGCAGTGGCGGGGCGGCCTCTGCAGGAGATACCGTTCCTGCACCGGTCCCACCGGCCTAGGAACCTCTACGCCTCCTTCCTTACCAGGGTACCCCTGCTGGTCTGGGATGCAACCTACCTTAGATATGACCTCACCACCTTTCCCTCGCCACTTTCACCGCTGGTGGATAATCCTGCCTTCACCCCTGGGATGGAGAAGGGGGCCTTCACGCACTGGCGGCAGGCAGGCTGCAGAGCATTATGTCACCTGTATGGCCCCGAGGGTGTCATCCCGTTCACACAATTTCGGCTGGACTTCTCACTCCCCGAAACGGATAGACACCGTTATATGCAGGTTCGGCATTGGGCCCTTCAGCCACAGGTGAGGGATGTGGCGGATAGGAGGCTCTTGCCGTGTGAGAGATGGCTGCTGACCCGTACATCGGACTCGAAACTAATCTCGGACCTGTATAAGTTTTTGCAATTACCTTCAACACATTTCCACAATCCAGGGAGGGCTCGATGGGAGCGGGAGCTTGGGAGGACACTGAGCCCCAAGGACTGGGACCAAATATCCTATAGGGCGCGCCACTCAGCATATCATATGGGCCTCACTGACACTTTTACCAAAGTGTCCACTTACTGGTATTACACGCCCGAGCGGATCCATGAGTTCGATCATAGTAAGACAGACACATGCTGGCGGGGGTGCGGACAATGGGGTACACTCACGCACATTCTCTGGGACTGTCCCCTCTTAACTGCCTACTGGAAGGAAGTGCTGGATGAAATTGATTTGCATTACGTCATAGAGCTCCCGCGCTTGCCGGCATATACCCTGCTAGGACTCCCAAATGAGCTAATGTATCCCCTCAAGTCCAGACGAGGCAGGCAGATCGCCATTGCACTCGGCTCTGCAGTTCAGACTATCTTGATATACTGGCGTACAGACACAGTGCCCACGATAACGGGTTGGCTCCACAGACTTTGGCACGTGCTGGGGATGGAGAAATTGTCTTTGGTGGTGGCAGGGGATGTAACGCAATTTAATGAACTGTGGCAACCTTTCCACTCTCTGCTGCTCACAGAGTTTAGGGAGCTCACCTGCCAGAAGTACCTTCGCCTAATGGGGCTTATGAGCCCGTTAGCGCCAGATCAGTGAGTGGGACGAGACCCTCCTCCCCAATTACTTATAGCCTTAGGAAATGGGCTGCATGTTAGTAGCGCACTGGACGGTGGGTGGGGTGGGTGGGGGGGGAGTTAGGTGGGGCATTGGGACGTTGGGGGGGCGGGGGATGTTTGTATTGAAATGTAGTGTCATGCCGGACTTTTGCCCCTTTTCATTTGCCGACCTTGTATTGCTGTATATGAGTTTGGATGTGACACACTGAATGAATAAAATACTTTAAACCTAAAAAAGAGGGGGCATGCGGTTGAAGGGTATGGAAACAATGGGTCTTAAAAGTCAAAAAATATCATGCTATGTGAATGGGATGCCCAATAAGAAGAAGTACGGCAGTTTAATTAGGTGGTTAACTTATTTTCCTCCGCAAGTTCTGTTTCTCCAAGAGACCCATCTTAAAACAAACATGCCAAACCTTGCTATCCCTAAATATTACTGTAAGGCTTACTTCGCTTCTGTAGGGCAGGCGGTAAGAGGAGTGGCAATCTATTTTGGGGAAAGGGTGGACTGGGAAGATATTCAAGTTCAGAGAGATCCCTTTGGCAGGTGGATTTGGATTACAGCCAGGGTTAACAATAATCCCTTCAATTTAGCGAATTATCATGGCCCAAATCTCAAACCAATCATACAGATCAATGAGTTGGCAATGGCGGCAGATGGTCCCATAATAGTACGGGGGGAATTTAATGTTATCCAAGACCGAGTAACGGATACTAAAAAAGTTGTGGATATAATGAAGCAAGACCATCAATTGATAGACCATTGGTGTAGTGCTTATCCGGATCTCTCGCAATATACCTGTTTTTTGCATCGATTTCAAACCGCTTCCCGTATAGACTTCTTTCTTATCTCCTGGTCTCTTGACTGTACAGGCTCAGAAATGTGGGCACATTAATTTCAGATTACTCATTAGTGGGAATTGAGTTGGAGGAGGAGGTAAGGAGAAGAGATAGGTCTAGGTGGCAGATGGATCATCTACTCCTTTCTAATCAGGAATGGGTAAAGAGTATGAAGAAGTTCATAGAATAGTTTTTTCCGATTAAGAAGGGTACTGCACCCTTATTTGCAGTCTGGGGTGCTTTTAAGGCAACAATGCGTGGACAGATGTTGGCATTAAGGCCTCACAAGCGAAGATATGGCAGACTCATGTAGCCAAGCTTCAATCTGCAGTCGATAGAGCCCCTCAGAAGAAGAATTGGCATAGAAGGATGCTGATATCAGCGGATGTGCAGTTGTCTAAAGCTAAGCAACAGCTAAGGGAATTTTTCATTCTAGAGGAAATTCAGAGCTCATGGAGGTATCAACAGCACATATACAAGGAAAGTCAGATGACAGCGAAATTTCTGCTGTGGTCAACCAGGGTCAGACAGGAAGAAGCATTAATTACTGAGTTGCAGGAACCTGGGACAGGGGGAATAGTATCTGGAAAGGAGGAGACATCTAGCATTTTTTGGCAGCATTATAATAATCTATATGCTACTAAATGCACAGCTTCAAATGAGATCATACATAATTATTGCAGTCTAATAAATTAACACAATTAGTTATTGCACAATTAGAGGGGCTGGAAGCAGGTATTATCGCATCAGAGCTCCAACAGGCTCTGGCCTCAATGCCTTGTGGGAAAGCTTGAGGAAATGGCGGCCTTCCGATAGAATTCTACAAAACTTTTTTTTAAGAATTAACACCCTTTCTGGTGGAGCTTTTTAATTTTGTAAAGGAAGGGAGGGAGATCCCATCTAATTTCAAAGAATAAATAATTGTTAGCTTTTTCAAGAAAGGGAAAAACCCTACGGATGTAAGTACCTATCAGCCTATCAGCTTATTAAATACTGATTATAAAATATTCATGAAAATTTGGGCTAATCGTATCACCCTGGTAGCCCAGAAGGTAATTCAAATGAATCAGACTGGGTTTGTGCCGGGTAGGCTGATGTCGTTGAATACTGGGTTTCTAGTTCATGCGTTTGATTTTTTCAATGTAAACCAGACGCCCACACTAATCATGATGGTAGATACTGAGAAAGCATTCAATCTGGTTAATTGGTGTGCACTTTTTTATGGTCTTGCCAAATTTGGCTTTCTTTCTTACTTTATTATTATGCTTCATAATATATATCAAGGGGCCCTCATAAAGGCATTTATAAATTCAAGTTTAGCATGAACGGTTGAAATAAATAGGGGAACTCAGCAGGGCTGTCCCTTGAATCCTATATTATTTATCTTTTTTATCGAACCCATGGCAGTGAGGATTAGGGCTAACTTTGATATAGCGCCACCAATAGATGGAATGTCTAAGCTTAAACTTTTTGCTGACAACATAATCATCTACCTTACACCAGGAAGACAAAATATTAGAACTAAATTGGTGGAATTTGAGCAATTCCAATCAATTGGTGAATATAAAATTAATCATTAAAAACCAGAGTTGCTGTTTATAATATCTTGTCTAATATTCTTCCTTTAGATTTACAGCTACAGGCTGCTAATCCCAATCCAATCCATTATTTAGGGATAAATGTGACTAAAAGCTATTCAGAACTTTATGAACCAAATTATTAAGGGATGAGGAAAAAGATCAAAGACTTATTGGATAGATGGACACTTCTTCCTTTTACTATAATAGGGCGGGTGACTATGATGAAAATGAATATTTTACCCTTATTGATTTTTCTTTTTTCTAATGTACCGATTAAAATTAGAACAACTTATTTTAAAGACTTGGAGGCACTCTTTTGATGCTTCATAAGGAATAACAAGGTCTCGAGACTTAAAATTTCAGTGTTCTAGTTTGATATGAACTAGGGTGGATTGGCACTCCCTCAAATACATACAAGGTATGAAGCCTCCCTTATCGATATATTAGTTCGGTTAATGGATGCCAAGGGATCTCTGGATTCTTTCTTTTAGGAAAATATGGTGCAGGACGCTGGATCACAACTTCCAGTGTTCATTAAGATAACCAAAATTAATAAAATACGAGGTCTAAAACACTGCAGGAATATTGCTGGAGATATCAAGCATTTTATTCTGCAAATGCTCAGTCTGCAGGATATTAATATTTGTTGTTTGGGGAGTGCAAAGTTCGGGCCTGCAAATACCAAAGTCAGCTTCTGGAGTTTCATTCCTGGACATTGAAGGCCATAGAGTATTCAAAGGCAATAAATTAGCCTTGAGTGCCAGAAGTAAGTTTTGTCTGGAGGCGGTCGGCCCCGACAAGCATTGCCCTGAAGTAAAGGGTGATTAACTATTGAAGACCCTGAGCGCCAGACGCCAGAGAGTTGTAGGCACGTGTTCCACTGACAAATCCAACCAGCTGATATGATGAGCTACTTTTGCTTCAGGTCAATCATCTATTTTTAACAAGCTGCTGTGCTGTCAATACCACAAAATTTGGTATCAGGGTGGAACCTCGTTTAAGGTGAGCGAGACATATGGTCTCTCCAAATTTAATCATAATTGTCCAAACCCTGCACAAACTCTAAAGTGCCTTACTTTTTCTCAAACAGACCACACACAGACTTATAGTCCTGAAGAAGACCCCCCCACAGACGATCACACAAGCGCACTATTGTCCAGGGGTCGAAATGTTGACGCATACTATCAAGTGTTAATGATCACCCAGAGTAATTGAGAATAACTAGACTAATTGCTAGTTGGGCTGAATCATATTTTCATGTACCTCACACCGTGTTTAAATATGTGTCTCGAATATATGTTAATTCGTTATGTATATATTGTGTTGTGATATGTAAATATATTTCTTTGTTTTCACTTCACGTCACCAATTTAAGTGTATTTGTATAGTGTATATCTGTGTGTTCATATATTTGTTTTGTTCTCATTTTTGAGTACACAACTTTCACTAATTTGCTATAAAATCATATACTGAATGATAAGTACATGAGTTTTTGTTTGGACTTAATTTGGATATTCTTCATTAAATGCTAGTCTCATCTCAGTAGAGAGACAAATTGTATAAAAAAGTTTTACGTTTTCTAAAGCCAATAGGTGGCAGAACCACTGTTCACTTAATGTGCACATACCAAATAGTCAGTTAAGGTTTTGAAACATAAATGGTTTTAGAGAGTTGGGGCATTTTTGGGTCAGGGGGAATTATATAACTAGGCAGGGCCGCTTGATTAGTCTCCATTAAATGTTCCCAGATTCTTTCCCTGGTACTTCAGGCACTATCTGGGAAATTTAAGGGTGATCTGTCAAGCAGGGGCGTTGTGTTTATGATTATTTTGCGCTGCTATTCACAAGCCATGGAATTGTTGTTCTGTGGTTCCATGGAACATGAGTGGCAGTTGGAAGAGATCTGTTGATCTAAAAGGAGAGCGTTGCTGGTGATGTTCCGTTATGAAATAAATACTTGTTGAAACCTACTTTTTTGAAAATCATTATTCAACAAATTTGTTGATGAGTTGACCTGGAACATCACCCTGAAGAGCCTTGCGTGCTGAAGTATTTTCTTGTTTCCGGATTTTTACGTCCCGTCATTTTGGGGTGGTCCAAAGCTCTGGAGGCTGTGCAAGCGGTCCTGTGCTTTCTTGCACCCTGTGGTTCCTGGTTTTGGCAAGTTTCCTGGATATTTTCTTTGCTGATTTTTGGACTTTGTGCCACACGCAGCCACCGGTTTGTTGCTCGAGTATAGTTGGCGGCACGATTTTTCAGTGCTGCATCATCTGTGACATCTTCGTCTCTTTTGCTAACGTGTGACTTAGAGGAGGAACAAGCTCAATTGCCTCCACAAAGCACTTTTTAAACGGCGGCCAGTTATTACCTCCGGCATATGGATCTAAATTATCCTTTATATATTTGTGTTCCTGTCCTTAAGGAAATCAATTTTTGGATTATGCAGCGACAGGCACTCTTGCCTATTTATTTATGAGCAAAAACAACAGTTGATGGACAGAACGCAGTACAATGTCATACATTCACCCCAGTACAGAGATCTGGGCCTAAATCCAAAAGGACTGATTTGCATGTGGCGGGGTCCAAACTGGAATGGCATGGTGAGCAAAAAAACAATGGGTGAAACCCCGAAACTGGTCCTAGGATGCTTGTTTCCAGTCCAGGAAGGACCTGGCCTGGCAGTTCGGGCTGGACTGGAGCAAAAAAACGATGGATTTAGGCCCAGATCTCTATACTGGGGTGAATGTATGACATTGTTCTGCATTCCGTCCATCAATAGTTCTTTTGGCATTTGTTCACCCCGAGTGGGACGGGTATGCTCAGACGTGAGTCCCGTGCTCTCCATGCCACTGGAATCAAGCTATCCTGGCTGAAGAGGGGTGAAACCCCGAAACCGGTCCTAGGCTGCTTGTGTCCAGTCAAGGAAGGACCTGGCCTGCCAGTTCGGGCTGGACTGTTCCCATTGGGCACAGGGTCAAGACTGATTTGCATATGGCTGGGTCCAAACTGGAATGGCATGGAGAGCAAAAAAACGATGGATTTAGGCCCAGATCTCTGTACTGGGGTGAATGTATGACATTGTTCTGCATTCTGTCCATCAATAGTTCGTTTTGCATATTTATTTGTGAGATCATTTGTACAGCTTACATATTGTTTACATGTTTATGAGGAAGTAAGTCCAAAGCTGTTGTTCTTTCAATAATTTGGCTTTTCTAAGGAATTATTTTACAACTTTCATTAACAGTATCCTCAGATTGGAAATGTTATCCTACAAGACACACGGTTTCAGTTGTGGAGATACGTGTACTGTGTTCTCATCCATTTAGTTTCTCTTTGGCGACCCATGTTTTTTTACCAGTAGAGTTTTGGCATTTCTACTACACTATAGTCAGTACTTTGTAGAGATCTTTATCTGCATTCTACAGTTATTCACAGTTGGAGGTGAAGAGTGAACACTGATTTCCTGGTTACAGTGAACTAGTCCTCTTGACTTTGGCTGTTATTTTTAAGTGTGAGTGCACAGAATTTTTCCTTTTCACCACCACAAGCATTTTGTCCTGCTGGATCTACACCATGTATGAAATGGACAGAGTGGAAATCCTATTTTCTGAATTATGTTACCACTGTCGTTGAAAAAGGGAAGATGTCTCCGGCGCAAAAAAAAGGATTTTATTGCATTCTATAGGACCTGAGGGTTTAAGAGTTTTTGAACAAATGTCTAGAGAGGATCAGGTTGGTGGTAGTGTGTTTTTGAACGCTATTGCTGATTTTGACCGTTATTTTTCACCTAAAGTGTGCATGGGCATGCATGGGGGGAGGGAGTGTTAAGGTTGTTGATCTAAAGATATGCAGGTCAGATATGTGCAAATCCTGTTATAGTAATGCTGTAAATGCATATAACACAAATGCCAATAAAATCTGTTTAAAAAAATAAAAAAGTGTGCATGGGCATAGTTAGGTATACGTTCTTCACGAGGAGACAATAGATTAATGAAAATGTAGATGACCACTTTGCAGCTCTTAAGTTTGATGGTCTACAGGAGGAATTCATAAGGGACGAAGTTGGGATGCATGTGAATGATAGAGCCATACAAGAAATATTATGGATGAATGGGGATGCTAACCTAGATTACATTTTAGTTATATAGTAAGGAAGGCTAAGCTCTCCTGCAGGAGTGCTAAAGTGGTGAAAGGGGAAACCAAAGAAAAGAGTGATGCATGTGTTAGATAAAGTGGTTCAGAAGAAAACAATTGTACTAAACAAAGAAATGATATGAAGCAGTCGCAAAAGAGTGTTGATAATTGAAGAAATAGGGATGGTTTGAGATGCTATCAGCGTGCTAGCAAGTATCATTTGGCAAACAGCAAAATGTGTCCTGACTTAAAACAAAAGTGCGTATCCCAAATTGGAGCCTTGTCAGGTCAACTCGCAAGATGCACAGCCATATGTAAGAAAGAATTCAGCATCTTCAACAAGTTAATCACATTTTTTATTCCAAACATTCTCCATCTTTAATCCATAAGTTTCCATGTTTACTCAATTTTTCCATGACCATGTTTCACAAATGCACATCCAGGCTTTTTGAAGCAGCACAAAAGGGGGTTCAATGTTCCTCAAAACACCACGTATTGTACCCAATGCATTTCGGGATAACCCCCCTTCCTCAGGGGTAACTAGAATACAAGATGTCAGAAATAGAACCCATCAGTAAAATCGATAAATAATGCTAAACTGCATGAAAGCAAAAGTGCTGCATCTTATGTTATCAACTAATAAGACATGACTTTTTAACTTAAACATCAGAAGTGCAACCTTGCCCATAAACACCGATTCAAAAACATCCATACCAACATAGCTTCATAGACAAACCCTCATGACAAAAAACCCAAAAGTATGAACTACCCTCCCCTAAAGTAACCCTGCAGAATGCACCGCAATATGACCTTATCTACATTTTAAATAAACATATCCCATGTGCATGAAACCCTGTTATCTAAGAACAAAATTGCATGCTTTCAAAACACTCCTTCGTGAGTAACCAATAACATATCACAGTATGACTAAGGTGCCGATTCCGATCCGGTAAAAAGGCCCTACGAATTGTCGTACGGAGCGTTTTCTCCGTACGACTCGTACCCTGTAAACTGTCCGTACAACCTAGGAAGTACGATTCGTACAGAAAGTCTATTTCCGTACGAATCGTACAAAAGACCATACGGATAAAAAAAAAACTACAAATCAGATCCGGAACAGCCTGTACGCGCCGTCCGTACGTATGTAAGCAGCGGTTTACGGGCCAGCAAGTACGATCCGTCCCTACGGCGCTCCGTACGGCTCTTTGTTTACGGGAGCCAAAAACAGCCGTAAAAGCTGATTCCCCAGGGGTACGAGTCGTACAGGCCCTCCCACCCCCCTGGGGGTGGGGGTACGGTGCGTACATACGGGGGGTGGGTGTACGGTGCGTACATACGGGGGGTACGGTGCGTACATACGGGGGGTGGGGGTACGGTGCGTACATACGGGGGGGCCTGTACGACTCGTACCCCGGGAACAACTGTTCCTGGGCTACGAGTCGTACAAACTTCGCTTCGTAGCGGGTAGAGTCATTCCCCGTGTACGTGCCGTTTTCTATACAATTCGTAAATCGGATAGCCGGTCCGGATCGTACTTGTACGCTCGGACTGTCTTTTTACGAATCGTACGGAAAAGTGTCCGGGACGTCTCGTACAACTTTTTCCGCTACGATTCGTATGGAGCGGGCCGATCTGTATGTACTTTTTCCCGTACGAATCGTACTTCACGGGTGGGACGTGACTTGTACGATTCGTACGGAAAAAAATACAGATACGAGTCGTACGGAAATATTTTTTAATGGATCGGAATCGGCACTTAAGTGTGTTTACCTAATTTTCAAAAACTAATTCCATCCATGTGTCATACAAAAGAACTGAACCACATTTAAACGGACCAAAGCCCGTTTTTTAAACTTCTTGTGTCTTGCTGTCCATAACTCTGCCGCTGATGTGCGTCACACCTCTTAAATGTTTTCAAATTAACCCAGGTGCACACTGTGTCTTTAAATCTCTCGTGCCATTAACTATTTTCACGTGCCTAAGTCAGCCCCTTCTAGTGAAAACAAACAGACTATAAGCATTCTGGACATTGCATGTCGTGAAAAAATTAAAAACCTCCCTAGTAAGACGATGTACATAAACCCTCGCACACAGTGCTGAAAGTAAATCAATGATAAATATGTCTTGTCCTATTAAAAATACATCCAAAAAAACAAAAGTGTTGATGTTGTGGTATGATTGGACATTTCTCAAAGACTTGTAAGAGGCGAGGATCAGTAAAGTGTTTGGAGGGTGAAGATTCTAGTGGTGATGATCCTAACCAAGAAGAAGATTTACACAAATTAGTTCTGAATATCAAGGAGTCTTCATCTGCACTATTGAATTTACAAGAAAAGAATGCACAGAAAAAACTTCTTTGTGACATGATGATTGAAGGAGTAAAAATACAAATTTATGTAGATTCAGGCTCTCCCTACACAATTATAAATGAGGGTGTATGGAGGGTTAATTTGTTGACAAGATTGGTAGTGACCTAGAAGAGACCGACATTAATCCGGAAGACTATTCTGGATAAAAAATGTATGTCTTAGGTTACCGCACTCTTGTATTTAGATTTAAAAACTGTAAGTCTTTAGGGAAATTATATGTCGCTAGAAAAGTTCCCTCTGTACTGGGTTGGCAAGATCAAGGACATTTACATATGATTTTAAATCCTAATGGTGCAGAGCCAATTATGGTTGTGGATGAACAGGAGAACATGAGCCAAAGTGTGTTAGCGAATTTCCCGAATGATTTTTGTGGTATGATTGGAAAATTGAAGGATTTTCAACATGAAATTGTGCTTAAGAAGGATGCTGTTCTTAAAGTTCACAAGGCTAGGAACATTCCTATGTTGCTGAGGGAGGAGGTTGAGAAGGAATTATTGAAGTTGATACAGGGTGATAATATAGAAGAGGTAGAATCTTCTGAAAGGATTTCACCTATTGTGGGAGCCAGACGTAGTAATGGAAAAATTAGGCTATGCATTGATCTTTGCCATTTAAACACTAAGGGGTCTATTATAATGGCGGGCAGAACCCCACCGCTCGTAATGCGGTGGCGATCCGCCCACCATTATTCTCCGCCCGCATGCAATTTACCCCCGCCTGATTATGTTGGTGGGGGTTACCGCAGCGGACGGGAAGACCGTCCGCCGCTATTTCACCCGGTCGATGAGTCGACCGGGCGGAAAAGGTTTGAATATTGTGGTGGTGTCTGATAGATACCGCCATCCATATTACAATGCATGCCGGGAACAGCCTTTCCATGGTGGCAACGGAATACGGATTTCGCAAATGGCGGCCCATTGCCGCCCCACAGGATGTTGGGGGGGCACATGGGGGTACCTATGGCACCCCCCTGCATTGGCACTGACAAAGAAGCAGGCATCGCATGGTGCCTGTCACCTTGTGCATGCCAATGCACAACATGCATTCCCAGCATTGTGGCGGGCAGTGCTGTGAGCACCGCCCGCCACAATGCTGGGAATAGAGGATGCCACCACCGCGGTGGCATCCTAATTGTCGGTGCGGGACCGCCGCACCACTGGCGGGCGGTCCCAGCACCGCTAGGGTGGCGGGTGGACGAAAGTCCGCCCGGCATCCTAATAGGCCCCCAATAGTTTTGTGGACCAATTTCCATTGCCTAAGATTTCTGAAATGCTGGTGCTTGTAAGGGATGCTAAAGTTTTCACCACCATTGACTTGTCTATTGCATACCATCAGATTGTACTAAAAGAGGTATGTAGGTCATACACAGCATTTGTTACACCAATGGGTTGTTACAGATTCAAGAGAATGCCTCTTGGACTTGCTTCAGCAGCGGCTGTTTTTCAGCATGTGATGCATCACTTATTTTAAAAAATACCTAATGTCATGTGCTTTCAGCATGATATTCTGATTCATGGAAAAAACAAAATTGAGCATGATATTGTACTACAAAAGGCTCTGGAAGTTTTGAACGAAAAAGGCCTAACTGTGGAGCATGCAAAATGCAAATTTGCTGTGGATTTGGTCACCTACTTGGGTCATGTTTTGTGTGCAGAGGGTGTAAAACCAAAACCCGAATTAGATGATGCTATTCGTGTGGCACCTGAACCCATTAGTAAGGATAATGTGAGGTCTTTTATCAGACTAGCATCATTTTATTCAAAATATGTAAAAAAAAAAAAATATTCCAGAATATGCCGTTTTTGTCAATTACCTAAAAATAAGTGAAAATGTTTGTGAAGTGACGAATGTAAAAAATAATTTTCAGATGTGAAAATTGCCACCGCTAATACTACAACTTTAAAGGGATTTGATCCTGACTTATTAAGTAGAATTACAGTGGATGCGAGTTGCAAAGGTATTACTGCAGTATTGTCTCAAGAAACTAAAGAAGATGGTTAAGTAGTGATTGCCTATGCTTCTAGGGCTCTTACTCCTGGAGAGATGAAATATTCAGTAATTGAAAAGGAGACCCTAGAGTGTGTATGCGGGTTGGAAAACTTCTGTTCTTTTGTGTGGGGTAAGGAATGTTTGTTGCGCAGTGACCATGTGCCTTTAGTATGATTTCTCACCACTGAAGGCATACTTGAGGCATCGTCCTGTATTGCAAGGAGGTTTATGCGATTACAAGACTTTGGTGCCGATCACGATCCTGCAAAAACCGGGTACGAACCGTCGGACGGAGCATATTCTCCATCCGACGCGTACCTGGTCGTCAAAATATACAAACATGGAATTACGATTAGCACGGAAACACCATTTCCGTACGAATCGTAAAAAACCCCGACCGAACAAAATAAACCTACAAATGCGATCCGGGAAAGCGCCGAGCTGACGTCGGGACGCTCGCAGCCTGCCATTCACGAACCAGGAATTACGATTCGCACCGACGTCATCCCGCACGGTGAATATTTTCCGGCTACCAAAAACTGCCGGGAAATCAGGACGACGCGAACAAGGACTACCAGTACGCGACGGACAGACAGGACGACGCGAACAAGGAGTACCAGTACGCGACGGACAGACAGGACGACGCGAACAAGGAGGACCAGTACGCAATGGACAGACAGGACGACGCGAACAAGGAGTACCCGTACGCGACGGACAGACATGGACCCGAACCTACGTGTCATCCCGGCCCTCATAGCAGTCGACCTCTCTACAGGTTCGGACGCAGACGCCGCAGAAGGTCAGAACAACTAAGGGAGGGGGGAAAGGGGGGGGGTGGCAGCACCAGGGCAGGCCACAAACCCCCCACCAAAGTCACACAGCACACATGCCCTGGACATACCTGACTCCCAGGCCCTGGTCACTACGAGGGGGTGGGGGCGTGTCCAGCTAAGCCAGCGACCGCCACAACGGAAGTCCTTCACGACGCGAACTGGCAACACAACCAGACCGGTACAGCCCCGTACCCACGCCTGAAGAGCGTGGGTACGAGTCGTACCACGCCCACACCCACGTCACCCCAACAATGGCGGGACGGCTCGTACCCACGTGGCAAAGGCCTGGGGACGGGCCGCACAAGCATCACATAGCGTGGGGACGGATATGTACGGACCGTACCCCCACCCCGTATGCATGGAGCGTACCCCCACCCCAACAGTGTAAGTACGACCCGTACCCTCACCTCGAATGCATGGAGCGTACCCCCACCCCAACAGTGTAAGTACGACCCGTACCCCCAACCGCGTACGTATGGAGCCCACCCCCACCCCAACAGTGTAAGTACGACCCATACCCCCACCCGCGTACATATGGAGCGTACCCCCACCCCAACAGTGTAAGTACGACCCGTACTCCCACCCATGTACGTATGGAGCGTACCCCCACCCCAACAGTGTAAGTACGACACGTACCCCCACCCGCGTACGTATGGAGCCTACCCCCACCCCAACAGTGTAAGTACGACACGTACCCCCACCCGCGTACGTATGGAGCGTACCCCCACCCCAACAGTGTAAGTACGACCCGTACCCCCACCCGCGTACGTATGGAGCCTACCCCCACCCCAACAGTGTAAGTACGACACGTACCCCCACCCGCGTACGTATGGAGCGTACCCCCACCCCAACAGTGGAAGTACGACCCGTACCCCCACCCGCGTACGTATGGAGCCTACCCCCACCCCAACAGTGGAAGTACGACCCGTACCCCCACCCGCGTACGTATGGAGCGTACCCCCACCCCAACAGTGTAAGTACGACCCGTACCCCCACCCGCGTACGTATGGAGCCTACCCCCACCCCAACAGTGGAAGTACGACCCATACCCCCACCCGCGTACGTATGGAGCCTACCCCCACCCCAACAGTGTAAGTACGACCCGTACCCCCACCCGCGTACGTATGGAGCGTACCCCCACCCCAACAGTGTAAGTACGACCCGTACCCCCACCCGCGTACGTATGGAGCGTACCCCCACCTCGAATGCATGGAGCGTACCCACATCCATGTATGTCATGAGCGTACATATTGTGAAATAGGAGGGGTGTGTGCAGAGTCCTCCCAGCAGTGCCCTGAGACAGGAGGGGTGGGGGCCTATCACTCCCAGCAGTGCCCTGAGACAGGAGGGGTGGGTGCCTATCACTCCCAGCAGTGCCCTGAGACAGGAGGGGTGGGTGCAGAGTCCTCCCAACAGTGCCCTGAGACAGGAGGGGTGGGTGCAGAGTCCTCCCAGCAGTGCCCTGAGACAAGAGGGGTGGGTGCAGAGTACTCCCAGCAGTGCCCTGAAACAGGAGGGGTGGGTGCAGAGTCCTCCCAGCAGTGCCCTGAGACAGGAGGGGTGGGTGCAGAGTCCTCCCAGCAGTGCCCTGAGACAGGAGGGGTGGGTGCCTATCACTCCCAGCAGTGCCCTGAGACAGGAGGAGTGGGTGCAGAGTCCTCCCAGCAGTGCCCAGAGACAGGAGGGGTGGGTGCAGAGTCCTCCCAGCAGTGCCCAGAGACAGGAGGGGTGGGTGCAGAGTCCTACCAGCAGTGCCCTGAGACAGGAGGGGTGGGTGCAGAGTCCTCCCAGCAGTGCCCTGAGACAGGAGGGGTGGGTGCCTATCACTCCCAGCAGTGCCCTGAGACAGGAGGGGTGGGTGCAGAGTACTCCCAGCAGTGCCCTGAGACAGGAGGGGTGGGTGCAGAGTCCTCCCAGCAGTGCCCTGAGACAGGAGGGGTGGGTGCAGAGTCCTCCCAGCAGTGCCCTGAGACAGGAAGGGTGGGTGCAGAGTCCTCCCAGTAGTGCCCTGAGACAGGAGGGGTGGGGGCCTATCACTCCCAGCAGTGCCCTGAGACAGGAGGGGTGGGTGCCTATCACTCCCAGCAGTGCCCTGAGACAGGAGGGGTGGGTGCAGAGTCGTCCCAGCAGTGCCCAGAGACAGGAGGGGTGGGTGCAGAGTCCTCCCAGCAGTGCCCTGAGACAGGAGGGGTGGGTGCAGAGTCCTCCCAGCAGTGCCCTGAGACAGGAGGGGTGGGTGCAGAGTCCTCCCAGCAGTGCCCTGAGACAGGAGGGGTGGGTGCAGAGTACTCCCAGCAGTGCCCTGAGACAGGAGGGGTGGGTGCAGAGTCCTCCCAGCAGTGCCCTGAGACAGGAGGGGTGGGTGCAGAGTCCTCCCAGCAGTGCCCTGAGACAGGAGGGGTGGGGGCCTATCACTCCCAGCAGTGCCCTGAGACAGGAGGAGTGGGTGCAGAGTCCTTCCAGCAGTGCCCAGAGACAGGAGGGGTGGGTGCAGAGTCCTCCCAGCAGTGCCCAGAGACAGGAGGGGTGGGTGCAGAGTCCTCCCAGCAGTGCCCTGAGACAGGAGGGGTGGGTGCAGAGTCCTCCCAGCAGTGCCCTGAGACAGGAGGGGTGGGTGCCTATCACTCCCAGCAGTGCCCTGAGACAGGAGGGGTGGGTCCCTATCACTCCCAGCAGTGCCCTGAGACAGGAGGGGTGGGTGCAGAGTCCTCCCAGCAGTGCCCAGAGACAGGAGGGGTGGGTGCAGAGTCCTCCCAGCAGTGCCCTGAGACAGGAGGGGTGGGTGCAGAGTCCTCCCAGCAGTGCCCTGAGACAGGAGGGGTGGGTGCAGAGTCCTCCCAGCAGTGCCCTGAGACAGGAGGGGTGGGTGCCTATCACTCCCAGCAGTGCCCTGAGACAGGAGGGGTGGGTCCCTATCACTCCCAGCAGTGCCCTGAGACAGGAGGGGTGGGTGCAGAGTCCTCCCAGCAGTGCCCAGAGACAGGAGGGGTGGGTGCAGAGTCCTCCCAGCAGTGCCCTAAGACAGGAGGGGTGGGTGCAGAGTCCTCCCAGCAGTGCCCTGAGACAGGAGGGGTGGGTGCAGAGTCCTCCCAGCAGTGCCCTGAGACAGGAGGGGTGGGTGCAGAGTCCTTCCAGCAGTGCCCTGAGACAGGAGGGGTGGGTGCAGAGTACTCCCAGCAGTGCCCTGAGACAGGAGGGGTGGGTGCAGAGTCCTCCCAGCAGTGCCCTGAGACAGGAGGGGTGGGTGCAGAGTCCTCCCAGCAGTGCCCTGAGACAGGAGGGGTGGGGGCCTATCACTCCCAGCAGTGCCCTGAGACAGGACGGGTGGGTGCCTATCACTCCCATCAGTGCCCTGAGACAGGAGGGGTGGGTGCAGAGTCCTCCCAGCAGTGCCCAGAGACAGGAGGGGTGGGTGCAGAGTCCTCCCAGCAGTGCCCTGAGACAGGAGGGGTGGGTGCAGAGTCCTCCCAGCAGTGCCCTGAGACAGGAGGGGTGGGTGCAGAGTCCTCCCAGCAGTGCCCTGAGACAGGAGGGGTGGGTGCAGAGTCCTCCCAGCAGTGCCCTGAGACAGGAGGGGTGGGTGCCTATCACTCCCAGCAGTGCCCTGAGACAGGAGGGGTGGGTCCCTATCACTCCCAGCAGTGCCCTGAGACAGGAGGGGTGGGTGCAGAGTCCTCCCAGCAGTGCCCTGAGACAGGAGGGGTGGGTGCAGAGTCCTCCCAGCAGTGCCCTGAGACAGGAGGGGTGGGTGCAGAGTCCTCCCAGCAGTGCCCTGAGACAGGAGGGGTGGGTGCCCATCACTCCCAGCAGTGCCCATGGAACGCAAAGGGTGGAGTAGCCACAGATACCATGCCCACAAATGTCAGTCAGGTGCACAAAGACCCTGCAGTACATGTACCACATGTGTGCGAGGCTGGGAGGATACGCATGCGTAGGGCCAAAAAGAAAACATGTCCACATGAAGTCATGTCAATAGGCCACATACACAAGTACAATGACTACCAAGGATGCCACGAATGATGCAGGTGGAGAATGGGTCAGCATGCATGTGCAAAGGTGAAGGCCTACGTCACACACCCAGCTAATGTACACACAGCTCTGCGCTAAAGTCAGGGGACACCCTGCAGGGAAGAAGTAAGGGTACACAGAGGAAGGAATACACCTTGGGACAATTGCAACATGCAGCAACTGCTAACATGAATGGAGAAAGCTAGCTAACACCGTGTGATGGCACACAGATCCCAGGGTCCCCCCTATGAGCAGCACACTACTACATTTCCCACACACCCAACACATGACCAACACCCACAACCATGTAGCAGCCCCACCAACAGCAATGCCAGCAAAGCAGGAGTGTTACAAGGGAAAAAATAAATAGCTTTATTCAGCATGAGCAAAAAACTGGTATGAAGTAAGTCCAATATTTACAAAGCCCATAGGGCAGTCCAGGAGTCACAGCTGGATGGGGGACACAGTGGGATGCGTGTCCCCTAGCTTGCCTGCACAGTTACAAGCCGTTGTCTTCCACAGGGGTGAGGGCATCATGTTGGGGGGGAGGAACAGGCACCGTACGGACAGGAGGGCGAAGGGTAGGTGACGTGGGTGCAGGGATGGAGGACTCCACCACAGGGGGTGGGGCAGGGCCAAAGGTGGATTCTATGAGCGCGCTGCACACCTCTGCAAGGTCCTCCAGGGACTCCCCTGCACCCAAAGGAACCACAGGCCCCAAGGAGGGGGGGGGGGTCAGAGGGATGGGTCGCAGCGCCACTGGGGGAGGGTGCGGACAGGGGGGGGGGAACTCAAGCACCCTGACCGTGGACTTCCTTGACCGCTTGCGGGGTGGTGTCACTGTGGGGCTCAGGGACAGAGCGGCCATGAAGGAGTCTTTGGGGGAGATCTGGCCAGGAGAGCTGAGGGGAGGGGATTTGGAGGGAGTGGATTGGGTGGAATGCGGACTCCCACTCTGGCTGCGTGTCACACGTTTGCCCCCCGACCCAGTGGGTGTGCCTACTTCACCCTGTGTGTGCGTGTCAGGAGGTGTGCGGCGGACCTTCCCTGCTGGTGTGGTGCCTGTGTCTGTTGTGGTGGGTGCATGCTTACGTCTGGGTGTATGTGGGACAGGCATGGGAGTGGGAAGTGTGGAAAGGGCAGGGGTAGGGGGTGGGATGTAGCACTGCAGGAGACCCACTGCTGCAGTCAGTGTGGAGTCTATGGACCTCAGCAAGTTGCGTTGGTCAGCCTGCGATGAATGAATGCCCTCCAAGTATGCCTCCATGTTGTTGAGGACCTGGCTGTGGCCATGGAGGACATTAAGGATCGCAGTCTGACCAATCTGCAACTGCCGCTGGATGTCCACAGACTCAGCATTGGCGGCAGCAGTGGAGACAGGGGCAGGGGGTGCGGTGCCTGGCAGGAAGGAGACATGTGGTGACCGGGCACGTTGGGAAGGGACACGAGCACGTGGGAGGCGGCTGATGCCAATGGAGGGGGCGGTGCCAGATGTAGGGCTGCTGTCAGATGGTGGTGCAGCCACCGCCCACTCGGAGAGATCATCCTCGGACCCGTCAGCTTCATACTCTGTTGTGCCGGTCGACAGGTCCCCGGGTTCACTCTCCTCCGCCTCAGTCCCACTCGAAGTGCCAGCCCCGATGTCACCGCTGGCACTGGTGCTCGGTCCCTCCGCGCCGTCTGTGTCCATGTCTCCCTCCGTGTCCCCCGACGATGCTGTGGGCAGGGTGAAGAGACAGAAATTAATCATACACCTGTATACATATGTCACATGAGTCAAATCTACTTAGGTCACAGTGCATAGCCTGAAACAAAGGAAGAGTTACAATTACAAAACAAGGTACATATGTAGGGCATGCAAGACACAGTTGTGTGACCCACCATGCCATGGAAAAACTATGGAGAGCATGACACAATAGCAAAAGAGATGACATGGAATTTTGACTGAGGAGCAAGGCCCTGGGGACAATCCAGCACAGCATCTGCACCACACAGCGTGGCAGGAAATTGGGATGAGCAGGGACCATATCCAGGAACTAGAGGCACATGCAGCATAGGTAATACTGATAACATGCCCACCCTGACTGGCACACTGCACCTTGAGTGTATGTCCAGACAAACATCACACACTGGCCAGTCCTAGCAAGGAGATTACAGGTCTTGACATGTAGGCCATGCCCGCACCACCCACCCCCTACATGAGACAAATCTGTGGAGACACAGGAAGCACTTACATCTCTTAGTCTGGGTGAAATACACATGGGATGCAATAATTCAAGATTGCACACCAAATACCCAAGGTGCGCATGTCCAAATAATCATGTACAAATGGCCATCATCAGATGATTGCAACAAGACACACAGGAAATGGCCACCGTGAGTATGTACTTGGAAAATCAGGTCAGGCAGGACAGTGGACACTTGTAATACATCTCACGTCAATACACATGGTGCCAGGGGACAATGGCACAGAGCACAACCTATGCTGTAGACACAGAGATTGTCGACATTCTCGGATTACACACATGATACCTAGGAAAAGATGCCCCTGGGGACAGTAGTGGCCACACAACTCCATGCTCCTGAATGGGAATGACTGCAACACACGCTAACATTCCTGCACTATGCGTAACGCACACTCATGCACATCATGTCACAGGCCACCACATGGGACATGCCTGCTGGAAGGCCTGGCACTCGAGAGATTATCTCCCATGTCTGGACTCAGCATTAGTGCCAACTGACATGGAACCCACAAGTCCAGAACTGGACAGGGCACAGGCAAGGTCACAAAACCTGTTACACACCACCCCCACACATGATGCTGCAGGCATTGTACACTTGTAGAAGGTGTCAGGCTACATAACCTTGTGATGGAGTGACTACACACAGACCAGGGAACACATTGCAAGGAGGGGAAGGGAGGCAGGAGAGCACTGCAATACTGTGGGGAACAGGATCTGCACAGCACCATAAACCCTGGAAGTGTATCCATGGAACAGTGCACCTACAAATGCTGGTGAAACACAACAAACACACACATGTACCTACCCCCTTCCGGCTGCTGCATGTCCTGTAGACGCCTGTCCAAGTCTGGAAAGACCACCGCCAGCACACGTTTCTGGATGTGGGAGAGACGGCGGCGCCCGCGGTTCTTATGGCTCTCAGGTGAGTCCCCCAGCAGGACCCGTGCGATCCTCCGCGTCCAGCACCGGATATCCTGCCAGCGTTTCCTCACCTGGGACAGGTGCCGCCTCCGACCATCCGCACTCCTCACGGCGCTGACGGCGTCCAGCCATATCTGCTCCTTGGCAGAGGCGTCTACCTGTGAGGATAAACAAGTGACACTACATCAATACACCTGGCACATGTCACAGGGACACAGATTAGAACACATTTGCTGTTTACAACAAGGCATAGTATGCATCCAACGCATTGCACCTTTGTCATAGGGACATGATCCTCTGGGGGAAGGCCAAAAGCAGTACGTGCCATTGAAAGGACAAAGGTGGAATGAGGACAACTACACAATCAATGAGCCAGGCTCACACTGTGCATCACACCCACCCCTCCTGTCTCTGGGCACTGCTGGGAGGACTCTGCACCCACCCCTCCTGTCTCAGGGCACTGCTGGGAGTGATAGGCACCCACCCCTCCTGTCTCAGGGCACTGCTGGGAGTGATAGGCACCCACCCCTCCTGTCTCAGGGCACTGCTGGGAGGACTCTGCACCCACCCCTCCTGTCTCAGGGCACTGCTGGGAGTGATAGGCACCCACCCCTCCTGTCTCAGGGCACTGCTGGGAGGACTCTGCACCCACCCCTCCTGTCTCAGGGCACTGCTGGGAGTGATAGGCACCCACCCCTCCTGTCTCAGGGCACTGCTGGGAGGACTCTGCACCCACCCCTCCTGTCTCAGGGCACTGCTGGGAGGACTCTGCACCCACCCCTCCTGTCTCTGGGCACTGCTGGGAGGACTCTGCACCCACCCCTCCTGTCTCAGGGCACTGCTGGGAGTGATAGGCACCCACCCCTCCTGTCTCAGGGCACTGCTGGGAGGACTCTGCACCCACCCCTCCTGTCTCAGGGCACTGCTGGGAGGACTCTGCACCCACCCCTCCTGTCTCAGGGCACTGCTGGGAGACATCAGGCATTCCCCCCCCCCGGGACCCCCCTACAGTACATAGCATGTGTGTCACACCTGGACACAATGGCAGAAGTCACAGTCACAAAAAAGGGACACAGTCTGTGCCAGTGGACACTGCACTCACCTGATAACCTGGTCGCCCATACAGCATGGGGTCCCGTGGGAGGATCACATCCACCAAAGCCATGTTCTCCTCCAGGGTGAATGGCTGTGACCTCTCCACAGCCCTTGACATGGTTCCAGGGAATCAGTAGCAGCAGCTGGGTCGTGGAATACAGAGATGTGCAGGCAAGTGCTCCCTCATGGGACCTGGCTGCCTTATATCTGCCTTGCTGGTCCATCTCATACACAGGAGTACAGAGTGATTGGTCACTCACATTTGCATCCTATGTTTCCTCCAATCCCTTCAAACCTAGCAGTCTGTGGGTTCTCAATCAGTTTTTTTCTCCTGCATGATGTCAGCCCCACAAACACATTGCAACAAAGTAGATTAATTCCAACTGACTTCTGCTGTGCACCTTCCTGAACAAATTCAAAATTTGAACTTGGTCTCCATGACAACCAGCATGCATGTAGGCCTTAATACTTGTCCCTCATGTGTCCCCTATGTAATTTGGAGCTTCACACACAGGTACGGTGCGTTCCGGGGCCCTAGGGCACCCCAAATGCATAGCAACGGCCCGTACACGCGTGCCTACGTTCACTATCACTATGGGTGTCCTCGCGTATGCGTACTCGTAGTGGTACGGACCGTACACATGCCTGTACGCTCACTATCACTACGTGTACGCATACGCGAGGACACCCATAGTGATAGGGAGCGTACAGGCGTGTGTACGGCCCGTACCACTACGAGTACGCATACGCGAGGACACCCATAGTGACAGGGAGCGTACAGGCGTGTGTACGGCCCGTACCACTACGAGTACGCATACGCGAGGACACCCATAGTGACAGGGAGCATACAGGCGTGTGTACGGCCCTACCACTATGGGTGTCCTCGCGTATGCGTACTCGTAGTGGTACGGACCGTACACATGCCTGTACGCTCACTATCACTACGTGTACGCATACGCGAGGACACCCATAGTGATAGGGAGCGTACAGGCGTGTGTACGGCCCTACCACTATGGGTGTCCTTGCGTATGCGTACTCGTGGTGTTACGGACCATACACATGCCTGTACGCTCACTATCACTACGTGTACGCATACGCGAGGACACCCATAGTGATAGGGAGGGTACAGGCGTGTGTACGGCCCTACCACTATGGGTGTCCTCGCGTATGCGTACTCGTAGTGGTACGGACCGTACACATGCCTGTACGCTCACTATCACTACGTGTACGCATACGCGAGGACACCCATAGTGATAGGGAGCGTACAGGCGTGTGTACAGCCCGTACCACTACGAGTACGCATACGCGAGGACACCCATAGTGACAGGGAGCGTACAGGCGTGTGTACGGCCCGTACCACTACGAGTACGCATACGCGAGGACACCCATAGTGACAGGGAGCGTACAGGCGTGTGTACGGCCCTACCACTATGGGTGTCCTCGCGTATGCGTACTCGTAGTGGTACGGACCGTACACATGCCTGTACGCTCACTATCACGATGGGTACACATACGGCAGCACTCCCATAGTGATATGGGAACGTACACAGGCCCTCTTAGCAGCAGTACGGCGCTTTTCACACATCACAGTGGTGACAGGCAGCAAACAGGAAGGAATAGGGCGGACATACTTGTCCATGGATTGACATACTTGTCCATGAATGGACATCAAGGCATTGTCTGTGCATTACTACATGTGTGGGCCACAGGTGTGACAGGCTGTGATGTGGAACATTACTCCTGAGTCGAGAAGGCACCAGATGTATGATGAGATGTGTACAGATGTAATGTGTGACGGTGCAATGTGTGCCAGGCATGCCCTTGACTCCTTTGACATGTGTGCATGTCGTACTGCACACTTGGGATGAGCGTCACTGGCATGGCACGGACACCAACACACGGAAGTGTCCCCTGATGCCCGGTACAGGGGTTACCACACCTGACTTGTCACTACCCAAGGTGCACGATGTGACTATGTCATGTATGTGTGGGGGCTTCCCATTAGGTTGATGTTGGAGCACCCTCAAAAGCTGCAGCTGTTGCAGCAAACAACATGTGTCTGTGTGTAGATTGACATTGCACACTGTTCCGCACACCATGCCACATGTGGTATCGGATGTGAGGTGCGCATGTATGCATGGGACACGGAGTAGCGTGACAAGGACATGTCTGCATCCTCTTAATGAATGTGTGGTGATTCATGGCATGTGCACCTTCATGGCAAGGTGTGTGGGCTGTCCTAGTGTAATGTCATGTCACCTGTGGCTCTAGTGTTCCGCTACCAGTCTCTGCAATCGGCATCCTACTTCTGCTGATGTGTGGGTGTATGTCACTCCTGTCTTGCGTCTGGCTGTTCACTTGCACTGGGACACAGCTAATCCCATGGCATAGCATGGGGAGGTTCTCAATCTCCGTGTGTAGCTGGGTCTTGGTAGGAGTGTCACCTGGCAGCCATACGTGTCCAGGGCATGTAGCACATACCTGACTCCCTATGTAGCATATGTGTATTAACAGATTAACATGTGCTCAGTACATATACATTGTTGTTGTAATGCACTCACTCTTCCTTGTCACTTCCAAATTACTGCAGAGCGCCGCCTCTTGCCCGACCATTCCGGACTTGGCTGCCATGCGGGAGAATGACAGTATCCGGTGCTACCGCTTCCCCCAACCGTTGATTCTGGAGTTGACGGCGAGACTGGCACCACACCTGCAACCGCAGCACAGGTATCCTACGGCACTGACACCCCAGCTGAAGGTAATGGTAGCCCTACATTTTCTTGCCACGGGTACCTTTCAATATACCATAGCTCATGTTGGTGGCATGTTCCAGAGCATGTTCTGCCGTGTGCTGCATGATTTCTTAGAGGCCATGTTGATTCACCTGGATGACTTCATCAAGTTCCCTACCCCTGAACAGTTGACTGGGGTCAAGCGTGGATTCTATGCCCTGGGAGGGATGCCCCATGTCATTGGGTCCATAGATGGGACACATGTAGCTTTGGTACCACCACACGCACGGGAGGTAGCGTACCGCAATCGGAAGCACTACCACTCCATCAATGCCCTTGTGGTGTGTCTGTCCAACATGGTGATTTCACATGTCTGTGCTCGTTTTCCAGGATCAGCACACGATGCCTACATCATGAGGCGTAGCAGGGTGCCTGAAATGATGATGCAGCTGCGCAACGAACGAGCATGTGTTGTTGGTGGGTACAGTCTGTCTGTCCAGTATTTTGCATAGCCTACCAGCACGACCGCTTCACCAGTTCTAACGATGTCCATGTGCTTCCCATGTAGGGGACGCTGGCTATCCCAACATGCCATGGCTGCTCACACCTCTCCGCAACCCCATCTCGCCGGCCCAGCTCCGCTACAACACCGCCCATGGCCGGACAAGGCGAGTTATAGAGAGGACGTTTGGCCTGCTGAAGAGCCGATTTCGGTGCCTCCACAAGACCGGCGGCGCGCTCCCATATGCCCCTGCGAAGGTCTGCAAAATCTTCATGGTCTGCTGCATGCTGCACAACATGGCAGTTGAGAAAGCTGTGCCACTCATCCTGGATCAACATGACGAGGACCATCCACCCGTGGAGGACGAAGGGCTTGGCAATGGGGCTAGTGATGTGGAGTATGTGGAGCCGCAAGAGGACATCCGGACTCGGCTCATACACGACTTCTTTGCTTAGTGGTGAGTACCAGTGTCTGAGTGTGCACACATTGCTCCACGTGTGGCATGTGTTGTGATGTGTGTCTCCACCTGCATGTATGGCACGTGAGTCAGATGTGTGTGTGGGTGTGTCACTGGAGTGATGGTGGCAGTGATGGTTGTATTTCCACAGTCATAATTGTGACCTAGCATGTTGTCATCCATACATGTGTCGAGTACATGCACATGCAAGTGGCTGTGCTTTTTGTGGCTGACTTCTTGTGTGTCTCTCATCCCCAGGTACTTGCGCATGCCGTCTGCTGGTTGCATTGTAGTGGCACTGCTATTCCTCATGGACACGTCATCGTGTGCTGACTCAGCGTTACAGGCACGGACATGTTTGGAAGTCTCCTTAGGGTAAGGGATGCATCAGGGGTGTATTGGGTGTGGCAGTTGTTCACGATGTATGCACACTGCCCCTGTCGATGTTTGGTTCCTCTGCAGCCATGTAGCATCACCATGGGACACGACATGCAGCTGTGTACACCTGAATAGATGGTCTGACCGGTTGACAGTCATCAGTGATGGGATAGTGGATTGTGATGATGGCATCAATGTGTGTAACACTGCCCTCTGACACATACGGTTTGCATTGGCTTGACATGGTGTGGGACTTCTACATCAGCGGATCAATGGTGTATGGCAGTCTCTCCGTGAGCAGCTGTGGGTGTTTAGCTGTTGGCCGACAATTGTGTGCCAGTTCCATGGCTATCACGCATTTGTGCTGCAGAAGGGGGGTGCCAGTGTTGGTCCCACATGTTACTCCACATGAGGTGTTCATGTGTACTTCAAGTTGCCTCTGCAATCCCGAATACATGACTAATAAAGGTGTCCCTATGCCTCCAAGGTGCCTCTTCTCAGTCAATGCTGGTGTGTTGCCACGGTGCATCCAGCATGTCTGGCAGGGTTTCCCCTGCTAGTGGCTATGTGTCTATGTGTCGAGTAGCAAGATGCAAGCTGTGTGTGTGGGCTGAGACTGTGTATTATGCATGATGTCCATGACTGTGTGGGTATTGTGACATGTGTCATCCCCATGCATCCAACGTTGGCCAGGCCCCCATTCTCTGCATCCACCGGACTCAAGCTTGCAGGACATGGTTCTGCCACCTGTCTACACATACCTGGGTGCCCCCCAGGACACTGGACTGGATCCCTGAGCTCTGCGCATGACTGTTGCTGTACTCAATGTGTCTGTCAGCACGGTTGTGCGGCCACCCCCTCAGCTGGTTGGGCCCATCACGGGTGTGTATGGTGCTCCATGTCTGTCTTGCCTAATACACTGTGGCCCGTGTGTCCTGTGCCAGACTCAGGCCCCAGGGTGTGGATGGTTGAAGTCAGAAGAGAACTCAGGCATGTTTAGACTTTACGAGACACATGTAAGGTAATAATGCAACCAGCAGGCATCTTCTCTTAATGGTGTGAATTTTTATTTTTGTGGGGGAGTGGGGGGTATTATGACGTGAGGGGCTTTCCGGGAGTTTGGAATCCAAAGTTCAGTAGGGGAGTTGGTGTCCTTGCCATTGGAAATCCTCAGAGTCCATGCCACAGTCTTTGTCCACATTGGTCAGACAGTGACCAGCAAGGCCATGTGGCAGAGAATGTCTCGTGATGCTGTGATGCTATTGCTCCAGTGGGCCAGGTGCCAGGCCAGGTGTCCTGGGAGATGGTGATGTAGCGCCGACCCTCACGGTCCTTTCCGTGGACGACCCGGCCTCCTGCGGGGACCCTCAGCAGCAGGCCGTGACGATGTTTGGGATGCTCCATCGGATGTTTCCTCCTCCTCCTGATCCCTCCCTGTGGGTGGTGATGTTCTACGCCTTCTAGCACAGGGAGGGTTGCCCATGTTGTCGGCCATCCGACGGAGTGTATCGTGAATCCCCTGGAACACCGTCACTTGCTCAGCCTGTCTGTCCTCCATCCTCCGTTGGTGTTGCAGTAGACAGGCATGTTGCTCCGCATGTTGCTGGGCCTGCTGGGTCTTTATCTCATCGAGGGTCCCCTTGATCTCATTGAGGGTGGACACAACCTGGGCCATGCCCGTGGTGTCCTGCCGGTATGAGTCCAGGATGTTACGGACATGGGAATATACCGGTTCCCCAGCCAACTGGTCAGGCTGGCGCCTCCGCCGTCCTCCACTCCCACCACCCCTGCCCACTTGCACCTGGCCTGCCCTTGTGGGCACATCGGGTCTCCGGGACCCCTGAGGGGTGGCATTGGCGTTGTCGCCTGCCTCCTCCTGGGTGCCCGGGACACCGTGTCCCTCCTGGCCAGCCTGGCTGCTTTGTGGTGGTGGGGCAGGGATCCTGGGTGTCTCCTGGGATGTGGCAGGAGTGGGGGTGGTGGTTGGCCCCGTTGTACCTGACGCAGGTGCTGCAGGTGGTTGGACACCAGAGGGGCCAGGTTGGTCGGGGTCGTCCACAGAGTGGTGCGAGTCGTCGCTGCCGGTGGGATCATGCTCCCGCAGATCCGGGTCCTGTGAGTCTTCCCCCCCAGTGTTGGGGGGTGAACCACGACGTTGACCTGTGTGTGAGAGAGACAATGTTACTTTTGGTCCATGCAACATCCATGTTTCATCAGTTTCAACGTTGGCACATTTCCTCTTGCAATTATGATCTGTCTTGCATTCCACTCGCAGTGCACTTGTGCATGGGTGTGTCCCTTGGGCACCACTTTGGCCCCTTTAACTATGTGTGGCACAGTCTTACTTGCTGCGTCAAGTGTGACTGCAGTCAGCAGTGGAGTGGGCAGGTGTGGCGAGCCATGCATTGGTGCCTTCCGTGTAGCACTGTACATGTGCACATGGAGTGGATCCACACACTTATATAATGCAGGTAGCTGTCGTGCTCGTGAACAGGTTGTGACATGGCCCTGTGTTTTGCCATGGGGAAGAGGGGGGGTTCTGGCACTGGCCACCCTTGGCTACATGCACGCAGTCTACCTGCTGACGAGCAGACATTCCCACACACCACATGGCTGATTTGCTCTCCCTGTGTCTCCCTCCCTCTCTGTCCCCCTCTCCCTCCCTCCGTGTGTCAGCCTCCTCCCTCTGTCCGTGTCCCTGTGTCTCCCTCCCTCTCTGTCCCCCTCTCCCTCCCTCCGTGTGTCAGCCTCCTCCCTCTGTCCGTGTCCCTGTGTCTCCCTCCCTCTCTGTCCCCCTCTCCCTCCCTCCGTGTGTCAGCCTCCTCCCTCTGTCCGTGTCCCTGTGTCTCCCTCCCTCTCTGTCCCCCTCTCCCTCCCTCCGTGTGTCAGCCTCCTCCCTCTGTCCGTGTCCCTGTGTCTCCCTCCCTCTCTGTCCCCCTCTCCCTCCCTCCCTGTGTCAGCCTCCTCCCTCTGTCCGTGTCCCTGTGTCTCCCACCCTCTCTGTCCCCCTCTCCCTCCCTCTGTGTCCCCCTCTCCCTCCCTCTGTGTGTCACCCTCTGTCACCTCAGGCCAGCTTCCTGGGCACACACTGTTAGCAGATCTTTGAATGGCCCTTGGCTTGTTGATGTGAGTTTGTTTCTGATCTCCAGGCACCCATTGGGTGTAGTGTCTGTCTCTGCGCTGCTGCTGTGGTGGTGTGTGCTGCCACTCTTTCACAATGTTGGCTGTTCATTAGCTGCTGTCATGTGCAAAACAGTGCCTTCACCCCCATGTGTTGATGCAAGGCGTCCGCCATTTGCTGGCGGGTCTTTCCTGTGTGGGGACACAGTGTTTGTATGGCTGAGACCTAGGCCATATGGGCAGAGGGCATTGTTGTCTGCTTCTGAGTTGCACTATGTGAATTTTGGGGCCCACCCTCCCGCCATCCGGGTTACCGTGTCATGTGTTGGTGTCTTCTGTGGCCTGTGACTTGACATTGTCCAGCTGGGTGCATGGGGCATGGTGGCGGCAGTGGCATGTGCGTGTTCATGGAGTGTGGTTGAGTCATGCGATAGCTTGGGGTGGTTGCGTGCCTGTTAGTGATTTTGGTTGTGGATGACGTTCCCCCCATGTGAGGTGCGTTGTTTGTGTACTCACCCGGGTCTCGGAGTCCTCCTAATCCTTCGACTGCCTCCACCGGCTGTATGGCCATCACCCTCTCCTCCCAGGGCTGGTAGTGTACGGGTCTGCGGGAGGGCCCTCCTCCAGTGGCGTTGGCCTGGTTGTGTTCCTCCAGCATCTTGGCTCGGACCCTCCTCCGCAGATCGTACCACCTGGCTTGGCATTCCTGCCTGGTCCTTCTGGTGTCCGCAACAGCATTCACAGCATCGACGATGGTCTGCCACATGGCTGTTTTTGCTGCAATGCTGGTCTGTCTGACCAATGTTCCAAAGAGCTGTGGCTCGACTCTGAGGATTTCATCAACAAGGACCTCCAACTCTCGGTTACTGAACTTTGGATTCTTGTTAGTGGGCATGGTGAGGGGTGTGGGTGTGGATGGTGGGGGGGGTGTGGATGGTTGTGGGTGTGTGGGTGTGGTTGTGCAGGTGTGTGTGTGAATGTGATGAGGGGGTGTTTGTGAAGGTGGTTGTGTGAAGGTGTGCAAGTGTAAGGTGTGGTGAAGCTTGTAGTATGGTTCTGTGGTGTCTGGCAGCAGTGAGTCTGTTGCAAAGGCTCATGGTTTATGTGTGTGGGCCCTTTTTATTGGTCCATTGGTGGGTGTGGCTGTGTTTGAAGTTTGGGTGGGTGTGTTATAAGGAGTGGTGGTGTTTTGGGCCTCTGTTTGTTTTTGGCAGTTGCAGGTCAGTGAATGTGTTTTTTTAGTGTTTGTTGGACATGTTTTGTGGCTTTGTGCCATTCGAATGGTGTATTCTTGTGTTGTTTTGGTTTGTCCTGGTTGTGTACGTGCGTTTTTAGCGTGTGTACGGTGTGTACATGGGCCATTTGGTTGTACGGTGCTGTCCTTGTGTGTGGCTTGGTACGACTCGTACATGCGGTTGTGATGTTGGGGCCTGGGGTGCGCTCCGTACTTAGGAGGTTGTGGTGGGGGTGCGACTCTGACGTACACGGGTGTACATACACCGGGGTAGGACACGTACAGGGGTGGGGGTACGACTCGAACGTACTGGGGTCTACATGCACGGGGGTAGGACACGTACAGGGGTGGGGGTACGACTCGAACGTACTGGGGTGTACATGCACGGGGGTAGGACACGTACAGGGGTGGGGGTACGACTCGAACGTACTGGGGTGTACATGCACGGGGGTAGGACACGTACAGGGGTGGGGGTACGACGCAAACGTACTGTGGTGTACATACACGGGGGTAGGACACGTACAGGGGTGGGGGTACGACTCGAACGTACTGGGGTGTACATACACGGTGGTACGACACGTACAGGGGTGGGGGTACGACTTGAACGTACTGGGGTGTACATACACGGTGGTACGACACGTACAGGGGTGAGGGTACGACTTGAACGTACTGGGGTGTACATACACGGTGGTACGACACGTACAGGGGTGGGGGTACGACTTGAACGTACTGGGGTGTACATACACGGTGGTACGACACGTACAGGGGTGGGGGTACGACGCAAACGTACTGGGGTGTACATACACGATGGTACGACACGTACAGGGGTGGGGGTACGACGCGAACGTACTGGGGTGTACATACACGGTGGTACGACACGTACAGGGGTGGGGGTACGACGCGAACGTACTGGGGTGTACATACACGGTGGTACGACACGTACAGGGGTGGGGGTACGACGCAAACGTACTGGGGTGTACATACACGGTGGTACGACACGTACACGGGTGGGGGTACGACTTGAACGTACTGGGGTGTACATACACGGTGGTACGACACGTACAGGGGTGGGGGTACGACTTGAACGTACTGGGGTAAACATACACGGTGGTACGACACGTACAGGGGTGGGGGTACGACTTGAACGTACTGGGGTGTACATACACGGTGGTACGACATGTACAGGGGTGGGGGTACGACTTGAACGTACTGGGGTAAACATACACGGTGGTACGACACGTACAGGGGTGGGGGTACGACTTGAACGTACTGGGGTGTACATACACGGTGGTACGACACGTACAGGGGTGGGGGTACGACGCGAACGTACTGGGGTGTACATACACGGTGGTACGACACGTACAGGGGTGGGGGTACGACACGAACGTACTGGGGTGTACATACACGGTGGTACGACACGTACAGGGGTGGGGGTACGACTTGAACGTACTGGGGTAAACATACACGGTGGTACGACACGTACAGGGGTGGGGGTACGACTTGAACGTACTGGGGTGTACATACACGGTGGTACGACACGTACAGGGGTGGGGGTACGACACGAACGTACTGGGGTGTACATACACGGTGGTACGACACGTACAGGGGTGGGGGTACGACGCGAACGTACTGGGGTGTACATACACGGTGGTACGACACGTACAGGGGTGGGGGTACGACGCAAACTTACTGGGGTGTACATACACGGTGGTACGACACGTACACGGGTGGGGGTACGACTTGAACGTACTGGGGTGTACATACACGGTGGTACGACACGTACAGGGGTGGGGGTACGACTTGAACGTACTGGGGTAAACATACACGGTGGTACGACACGTACAGGGGTGGGGGTACGACTTGAACGTACTGGGGTGTACATACACGGTGGTACGACACGTACAGGGGTGGGGGTACGACTTGAACATACTGGGGTGTACATACATGGTGGTATGACACGTACAGGGGTGGGGGTACGACTTGAACGTACTGGGGTGTACATACACGGTGGTACGACACGTACACGGGTGGGGGTACGACGCGAACGTACTGGGGTGTACATACATGGTGGTACGACACGTACAGGGGTGGGGGTACGACTTGAACGTACTGGGGTGTACATACACAGTGGTACGACACGTACACGGGTGGGGGTACGACGCGAACGTACTGGGGTGTACATTCACGGTGGTACGACACGTACACGGGTGGGGGTACGACTTGAACGTACTGGGGTGTACATACACGGTGGTATGACACGTACAGGGGTGGGGGTACGACTTGAACGTACTGGGGCGTACATACACGGTGGTACGACACGTACAGGGGTGGGGGTACGACGCAAACGTACTGGGGTGTACATACACGGTGGTACGACACGTACACGGGTGGGGGTACGACGCGAACGTACTGGGGTGTACATGCACGGGTAGGGGTTCGACACGTACACGGGTGTACATACAGGGGGGGTGTGTACATTGACGAGGAGTGCGACTTGAACGTATGGGTGCTGGGGGGAGTGTTGGGCACGTATGCGAGGACATGTCTCCATGGTTACAATGGGAGTTCGGTGCGGACGGTGTTTTTACCATACGGTTGTGAGTTCGGACGCACGGGTTGGATCGTGATTCCTCGGGCGGACTTGACTTTTCACATTTGTACGGTAAATCCTCCGGGGACGTGTCTGACACATTTTCCGACCCGAGGACGTGTGGGGAATGATTCCCAATGCGATTCGTATGGACTTTTTCCCATGCGAATCGTGATTGCCAGTTTGTACGGCACTTGTACGATTCGCACGGTAAAAAGACCGGATACGAGTCAGACGGGGACATTTTTTACCGGATCGTAATTGGCACCTTTATGTATAAGATTGTTTATGTTCCTGGGAAAGAAAATGCAACAGCTGATTTTATGTCACGAAGGCCTCTACAGATCAAGGAGGATTTAAGTGTAGAGTGGGATGATTTTGATATTGCGTGAGTTCATGACCAAGGGGTTCCAACTATAATGAAGGATGTATGGATGGGTGAGTACAACACAGACGTTGTCCTGCAAAAGGTTCTTGAGTATATAGTGGAAGGTTGGCCCACGAAAGGTGCTTTCAAATCTGATATAAGGAGTTTCTAGAAAGTTAGGAATGAACTCACTTCTGAAGAAGGTATGATGTTTAGAGGTGAGAGGGTTATTCCTCCCACTGCGTTGAGGAAGGATATCACTTTGCAATGTCATGAGGGACAAGGAGGTATTGTCCGAACAAAACAGAGAGTTACCAAAGGGTTTTGGTGGCAGGGAATGGATTTGTTCATTGAAAGAATGGTAAGGAATAGCATGAGTTTTGCAAATTCTGAATAAGAGTTTAAAAACTTTGAGGCCTAAGATGGGTGAACCATTTATTCCCAATGATCCTTGGAATACTGTTGCTGTGGGCATTATGGGACCTATTGGAGAACAGTCTAAGTATATAATAGCTCTCATAGATTTGCTTTCAAGATGGCCGGAAATACAAATTGTGGACAGGGTGGATACACACACTGTTTTGAGTTTTTTGGATTTGGTATTTACCCGGGAAGGTTTACCAGTATCTATTATCACGGATAACAGGGTGCAATTTATTGCAAACATGGCTGTGGAATATTTTAAGAGAGTGGGGGTGCAGCATTGTTCCACTTCTCTGTATAATCCAAAAGGGAATGGTATGGTGGAATGTTTTAACAAAGTCTTAATGGAAAGTATTCAGATGGCGGTGAGTGATAAAAAGGATTGGGAATTCCAAGTTCAGAATACTGTGTGGTTATATAGAAATACTGGTGTACAGACATAATATCGACTTTTTTAATTTCGAAGTTAAGAAATATCGAGTTGTGAATATCGAAGGGACAGAATATCGACATCAAGAATATCGGTGACCAAAAAAACGACCCGAAGGTAAGAAATATCGTTTTTGTTAATATCGAAGTCAGTAAGATCATTTGCAAAAATATTGTTGTTAATAATATTGATGTTTATGTTAGTGTTATGTATTTTAGTATGTATTTTATATGTGTGTTTCACTTTTTTAATGTTTTTACAATTTTTTTTAAATATATGTATTACATTTTTAGAAATTAGTATATTTTTTTTAAAGTAACTTTCGCGTTTTAGTACCGTAGCAGGTTGTGGGTTTATAGGGGAATAGGTGGGAAGTAATTTAATTTAGTAAATTAAATAATAATTTTTGGTAATTATTAATTATTTTTAATTAAATTTAGCATTTTAGTTCCGTAGCGAGTTGTGGGTTTATAGAGGAATAGGGTGGGAAGTAATTTAATTATAATAAAGTAATTATTAATGTTAATGTTTTAGTATTGATAGTTAATTTATTGTTAATTAATTATTAATTGGTAATTAATTTTTATTAATTGATTAATTGATAATTATATTATTTGTGTTAATTTAGTTTAGGAGCAGGTTGTGGATTTATAGGGGAATAGGGTGGAAAGTTATTTATTACAATTAAGTAATTATTAATTTGTATTTATTGGTATTGATAATTAATTTATTGTTAAATAATTATTAATTGGAAATTCTTTTTTTCTTAATGTATTAATTGATAATTATATTATTTGTGGTAAAACAAATTGGAGCAGGTTGTGGGTTTATAGGGGAATAGGGTGGGAAGTAAATTAATTACAATAAAGTAATAATTCATTTTTACTTATTGGTTTTGATAATTAATTTATTGTTGATTAATTAGTAATTGGTAATACATTTTTATTAATTGATTAATTGATAATTATATTACTTGTGTTACTTGTTTTTGGGAGCAGGTTGTGGGTTTATAGGGGAATAGGATGGGAAGTAAATTAATTATAATAACGTAATTATTATTTTGTATTTATTGGTATTGATAATTAATTTATTGTTAATTAATTATTAATTGGTAATTAACTTTTATTAATTGCTTAATTGTTTAGTATATTAAATTTGTTAATTTATTTTAGGAGTGGGTTGTGGGTTAATAGGGGAATTGGGTGGAAAGTAATTACATTTTTAATAAAATAAATATTAATTTTGATGTATTGGTATTCATAAATAATTTATTGTTAAATAATTATTAATTGGTTATTTAATTTAAAAATATTTAATTGTTAAGCATGTTAATTTTAACCCGCTGCTATCCAACACTTTCCCTACAGTTGCACTCTCTGGGAGTAAGCATGATGGTCAAAGTCAAGAAGCCGTGGACAGTTAAAAAAGGTATGAGTCAATTTTCAGGTCCTTTAGAGGTAATTCAGGTTCTTAAAAATGCCTTAAGATTAAGTGATGGAAAAGTATGGATTTTGAGGAGGATAGATATTCTTTCTTTAAGGTGAGAGACATCTACATTGGGATGAAGGTGAGGCGAAGGTCAGCCAAAATTTTGATGGAGGGTTCTGGGAAGGAATTGATGCTCAAGAGAGTGCTGTGAGTATTGACCTGCAAAATGCTGGTGTGAGAGTGAGTTAGAAGAGACTCAAAATGCTGATCTATCTGTTGGTGTGGGTGGAAGTGGTGAACTGCCTGGGGATTATAAAAGAAGGCTGAAAGTTCCTGTTTGTATGTCAGATTATGTATGTGAGAGGAATGGCCAAAGTTAAGTAATTTGGTCCTTGGTATAAGCTTCGGGTTAATGTTTTAGTACACTGGAATTGTGTTTTTCTTCTTAACTCCCATTTTGTTTCAGGTGGAGAGGTGCGATGTGTGTTGTTCATTATATTATTTTTTCTTTTTGTTTTTCTATTTTATCATTTTCTTTATAACTTATCATAGTCAGGTTACTTTCATTTCTAAAGATTTGTATCAGGAGGAGATGTTTTATGTTTATACTTAATCTTCTGCTCTGCTATTCATGGAATTGTTGTTCTATGATTCCATGAAACGTGAGAGGCAGTTGAAAGAGATCTGTTGATCTGAGAGGACGGCGTTGCCGGTGATGTTCGGTTATGAAATAAATACTTGTTGAAACCTACTTTTTTGAAGACCATTACTCAACAGGCGGCTGAGGAAAAAGGGGTCCCAAGACATGTTTTGCCCATGTCAAGTCCCATGGGACCATTGAACAAACCTACAACACCAAATTTGGCAGGAAGCTAGATGTTGGTACACAGATTGTACTTTTATGATTTGGTGTAAATCCGTTCAGTAGTTTTGAAGATATTAATTAGAAAACAAATTTGAATATCTGGGAAGCGGATTACTCGTGGATCCATTTATGGGAGCACAAAACGCGTCAGGCGTGAATCGACAGGCATGCTGTAAACTGGATCCGCCCGCCGATCCGGCTTTTACCTCATGAAGGTTGCTGCAGTGGATGTCAGAGTGCGTCTCCACAGGTAGGAACCTTGGAGCTTTGATTTTTACGTGGCCTCCCATCCGCGGAAGATGCACCACCCAGAAATTTGGGGGCCACAGAGCTCTGAATCACAGTCTCAATGTGGAGGCATCCATGGAGGATTGACAAGCCGGATGTGCGAGTGGAGGCCCATTGGTGGGCTTGAAACGTATGAGACAGCGGCACACAACTGAGGCACATACTACAAGACCCACAAACCAACGCGGACTCATTTGATTCGCCTATTGGAAGGCTTATATTTTTAAGTGGGAGGTGTGGCCTCTATGCCAATTTCTTCTTCAAACTGATCAGTGCTCATCACTTTCCCATCTCCTTCAACATCTGTAATTGTCAAACTTTCACTTTCTATGGACTGCTCTTCTGAACCAAAATATCGCATTTCAATATCATCACACTTTTTTTGAACATCTGATAAAGAACCATGTAAAAGAGCTGTATTCAGTTCACTTAAACATAATGCAGGACTTTTTACATAGTACAGTTTCCTTACAAACTTCCGCATTTCTGAATGGTGTACTGCTAACATCCTCAAGTGATTAAAAACACTTTTACACACTTTTCTTGAAAGACAATGCCCATGTTTCTCAGTATATTTTCTTGCATTACATGGATCTAGTCCTTGCAACAACTTAATCTTCTGTTTAATACTTTTCTGTGTATATTCTCGTATCAAATTTCGCATTATATCAATAGATTCCTGTCGAATACTACAAATACTGCTATAACCCCACTTCTACACAGGAGCTTGTGTACGTTTCCCTTGCACTTCTTCAACTATTAACTCTTCTGCACTTTTACCAACCAATTCGTCTTTTGGAAGGGGACAACCATCTTGAACTTCGTAGCAACGACCTCCAGTATCAACTGCAAATGGTAAACTATTTTCCTGGAAGCTATTTTCCTCATTAATAAAAGGCTCACTACTAGAAGTATGTTTCCAATGTCCATTAAAGATTTTACAAAAGTTGGTTCTGTTCACAAGTCTTTTTCTTCTACTTTTCTCTTTCAACACTTTGATTACTTTATCCAATACTTTGATCCTCTTCAAAATCGCAATGAATAACTTCTGTTTTAAAGTAAAAGTAGTATCCACTATACTTTTGATACGCTGCTTCTGTTTGAATTGCAGCACTTTCTTTTTATATTTGCAGCATGTTCCCATTAAATTCTGAATCACTCTAGTTCAAAAAAGTCTCTGACGAATTTCTTGAAATTGTTTTTGTCTCCGGGTAACAGATACTGTTTCTTTATCATGTTTTCTTTTCCTTGTATTTGAAATTGAAGTCTCCTTCTCCTTACTTGAAAAATTCTTCTTTTTCCTTTGTGTGATGTAATTTTCATTAAATGTTCGTAATATTTTTTTCAGAAATTGTCTAGTGTTTTTACCAGAAGAAACTGTTTGTGTGGTCCTCTCATTTTTTTGTAATTCAAAATCTTTTATTTTCAGCAAATATAAATGCTTCTGTTCTTGTCTTTTTTTCTCAGTTCTTCTAGGCATTCTCAAATTTTTATCCAAACAAAATCATTTTCTGAAAAAAATAGATTAAATTATTTTTTACATCCCTTCAATATATTACAATAATAACATGCAATTACATAAATTCTACTGACGGCTTCCAGAGGCAGTGCTGCAACGTGATGGAGCAGGGCAGGGGAGCAGTAGGATGACGGGTAGTGCCATAGAACATACAGCAAGTATTTATTTAATTATTTACATACACCTTTACAATTTACATGTAACTGCACTACCTTGTACTTTTCACCTCTCCACCGCATCCCACCACCCCACACACTCCCTCTGCAACCCACCACAGACAACTTTATAGATAATATTTAAAAAAAAATATTGTAATCTATATACTTAGGATGATATTATCAACCATACGGCACATAGAAAAATTACCATTATTAGCCTAACAATTTTATCTACAACTTCGCAAACATAACACTGCACCCAAAGCTTTAATTGGAGGGGAGGGAGTCTGAGCACCGGCAGTTTATTTGTGGGGGCCTCGAAACGGATCTCTATAGGGCTCTATTTTTGGGCCTCGCAAAGGTAGTGCATTGGTTTTTTTTTTAATTGGACTGTAGTGAGACAGTGAGACCATGCACATTGCTCACTACTAAAAAGTGGAGACATCATGCCAGGTGAGTCGCGTTGTAGGAGAAAAGTTTAATGAGAGCCATTTTCACTCACAAGTTCCCTTCTCTTTTTGCAGCGCGGGAGCAACATCATCGTGGCGTGATTAGCAGAGAGACCACCAGGCGCAAAACGCCCATTGCCCCGGACTCCCTGAGACAGCTTCCCAATAGCACACACAGAGCCGCACCCGAGTACTTCACAGGTCTTCAAAAGACCATTTGCTTGTAAATGATTCTCTGTTTTTTCCCACCCCTTTTTAGAGCCCCTACATCCCCACTCTGCCTATTGCTGAAAGAACTAGCCTCCCCCGAAATTTCGCTCTGGTTGCGCCTTTGGAGACGACCACATGCAGCCAACTCCAACACAACCCTGCTCTCACCTTTCACAGGGTGTTGTTGTAGTGCTACGAAAACACACGCTTTGCCTGGCTCACTTTGGGGCATATTATCAAGAACAGCGTTAAAACTATCGCTCCTTTAGCGGCAGGAAACTGCCGTTAAAGAGGCGATAATGAGCTTGATAATATGCCCTTGTGAATTCCCATAGAAGCCCAGCTTCACACCACAACCTGGCCGGCTATGGGAATTGACAAGGGCATATTATCAAGCCCATTATCGGCGCTTTAGCTGCAGTTTCCTGCCGCTAAAGCGGTAATAATTTTAACGCCGTTCTTGATAATATGCCCCGTTATCTTTCTAAATTAATGTCTTACACTGAAAAGCTGCTTTACATTTCTTTCCCTACATCAACCTTTGTTTAAATCACCACCAGAAAAGGGTGGTGAACTCTGGTCCACAAACAGCAACTCAAAGCTTTCTTGTTCTTTATCAGAAACTTCATCTGCCTCTCAATGATTATCGCCAGCCTTTTCGGCCCCTTAAGAGGCTGGGTGGATGAGTATAATACGCTGTATTTAGGATCGGCGGCGGAGAGTGCACGAAAATAAGGACGGATAGTTGAATAAAGGGCAACTGGATGGATGGCCAGATGGATGAATGGATAGCTAGATGGATGGATAAATGGATATATGGATGAATGGAAGTATAAATGGATGCATGGACCAGTACTTAGGATACACGTGTGGGCTGATAGATGCATAGGATTGGTTCTGGGACAGATGTATGTATGAATATATGGGTGTATGACTGGATGGATGGCACAGTGCTTACCATAGGCGAGTGGGCTGATAGATACTTAGAATAACTGCAGGGACAGATGTATGTATGTATGTAGGTAGGAATGTCTGAATGATTTGAAAGATGGTTGGATGGCGCAGTGCTTAGGATGAATGGATGCAGGGCTTTAGCCCCTTCTATGCCTATGACGAGCTGGACTCGTCATGGAGCACAGTCGCCGTGTGCCCATGACAAGTCCAGCTCGTCATGACACCCACCCACGGGGGAAGCGCTGGCGCTCCCCCCGTGAGCGGTCGATCCGTTTATTTTTTACTGGAAAGGCAGGGGAAGACCTTCCCCTGCCTCCCCCCGTCCCCCACTCCGCGTCATCAATGACGTCAGCGCGCGAGCCGCGCTGACGTCATTGAGGTTTCCCCTTTGTTCTCCGATGCGCAGGAAGCCATTTGCTTCCTGCGCGTCGGAGAAGAAAGAGGTATGTTTTGGGGCTGGGGAGGGGGGGATTTCACTGAAAGAGGCATCGAGGGAAAGGAAAGGGCTTTCCTTTCCCCGATGTCTCTTTTATGCATTCCTGCTGCACGATAGTGTGATCGTGCAGCAGGAATGGCCACTAGCGCCAGGGATTTTTTTGTTTTGGGTTGTTTGGGGGAGCGGCCCCTTAGGCAAGGGTCGCTCCCCTTATGGCCACATTATTTGTTTTTATTTTAAAGTCCCCAGACCGATTCACAATAGGAAAAGTAATCTAATATAAGGACAAAATTTGAAGTTAGCATGTTACAAAAGCAAACATTACGTTACATGTGGCAATAGTGACAATTGTGCATGTATCAAGAGCAAACAAAATGCAAGAGGTAGCAGACGATACGTTACAAGAGGAAAAAGTGACATGTGTGCATGTTACAAAAGCGTATAAAGTAGAAATAGAGGTATAATACTGCAATAGATGGCAGACACATAAAACACAAGAACAAACGTTATGTTACATGAGGCAATGGTGGCAATTGTGCATGTATCAAAAGCAAACAAAATACAATAAGTAGCAAATGATACGATACAAGAGGAGAAGTGACATGTGTGCACGTTACAAAAGAGTACAAAGTACAAGTAGAGGTATAAAACTGCAATAAATGGCAGACACTCAAAACACAGGAACACACTGGGAAGGCACTTCTATAGGCATGGAGAACAGAATTTCCTATAATGGAAAGACTTCCTTCATATAATAGAGAGGGCGTGAATTAAGTTTGGAAGTGTCTTTGCAGGAGGAGAACTTTGAGGTCAGTTTTGAAGGACTGGGAAGAGGGGGTGGTCCGGAGCTGAGGCGGAAGTGAGTTCCAGATTCTCACTGCGTTGCCTGTAAAGGATTGGGCCATCGATCTTTCCTTCTTGAAAGTGGGAGGTTCAAGCAATAAATTTTGAGCATTACGTGATGGTCTAGAGCCTCCCCAGAGTTTCAGTTTATTCGCCAGGTAGCGAGGAGAGGAGTAGTTCAAGGCTTTGTGGGTGATACAGGCATTCTTGTAGATAGATCTTGCCTCGATGGGAGGCCAACGGAGGGTGGATAAAATGGGTGTGATGTGGTCGCTTTTTTTGGCCCCATATATGAAACGAGCTGCTGAATGGAGAACATATTTAAGGGGGACAGGTGGGATTTGTGGAGGCCAGTAAGAAGAGAATTGCAGTAGTCCAATCTGGAGAGAACCAGCGATTGGACCAGGGTTTGAAGGTCTTGCTCTGGGAAGAAGCGACAAATCCCCCAAAGAAGGCGCAGGAATTGATGTGGGAGAGTACTGCGACCTATTGCCAAGTCGTGAGGTGGAAGGTCCGACATTGCCTACAACTCCCAGAGGTCTTCACGGTATCGCCGCGCCTGCTGACATCAGAGGGCAGGAAGACCTCATAAGCGAGAGGCGACTCCCGCAGCGCGGGACGCATCTCTCTGCCTATTTTTGAATCTCAGGAAAACGGCTGAATCCTTGCCCCTGCACAGACCTCTCCTTTCCCAGGAGTACTGCGACCTATTGCCAAGTCGTGAGGTGGAAGGTCCGACATTGCCTACAACTCCCAGAGGTCTTCACGGTATCGCCGCGCCTGCTGACATCAGAGGGCAGGAAGCCCTCATAAGCGAGAGGCGACTCCCGCAGCGCGGGACGCATCTCTCTGCCTATTTTTGAATCTCAGGAAAACGGCTGAATCTTTGCCCCTGCACAGACCTCTCCTTTCCCAGGAGTACTGCGACCTATTGCCAAGTCGTGAGGTAGAAGGTCCGACATTGCCTACAACTCCCAGAGTTCTTCACGGTATCGCCGCGCCTGCTGACATCAGAGGGCAGGAAGCCCTCATAAGCGAGAGGCGACTCCCACAGCGCGGGACGCGCGCGGGCTTGCCCGGGCCAAGCCCGGGCCAAGGGCGGGCCCGTCTCGCGCCCGTCATCGCCAGGAAGAGGCAGGGCTGGGCCCCCCCTCTTAGTCCTGATTTACATCGTTAAAGGTACTGTGACCAACACGGGGTGTGTTATCCCCATTCGCTGGGACTCTGGGATTGTGTTCTATTGGTGTACTAAACTTGCAGAGGCTGTATGCCTGCTTCACCTATCAATTCGCTACTGTAAAGTTCATTTTGCGCTCTTTTTGGGTTTTGCATTAGTGCATCTAGGTGTATTAATATAGTTATGTCAATGTTTTGTATTGTTTGGTTATTTTAATTTACACTATTTTCCATCATAGTCTGACTTTTTAGTGTTGTACTTCGATTCCTATTTTAACTGCAAACAGGCTAATGGCAGGAAAGGGTAAACGCACGGGGGGTGGGACAGTTATGGGCACGCTAGACCAGTTCATAACGCGAGCTGCTTCAGTCCTAGAGCATGAAATCGCCATAACTGAGCGGCGACTCTCGACTGAACCAGCGCTGACAAGACGTTCATCTATTGGGCCTTTTGCATTAGCTAAATCCCCTACTAGATTAGACGTGCTTATGGTGGATAATCCCTCTCAGCTCGAGAATCTTGAGGCAAGTTCCATTGTGATTCAGAACAGTATAAGGATTTCAGAGGCCTCTGGTGAGGCCGCCTCTGTAGATGAAAACTCTACTAGATTGAATGAAATATACCCCCAGACACGAGCTAGTAATAAACCTAAATCTAAAAGTATTACTAATCCCAAAAGGAAAAGAGCTGAGGATATTCAAGGTGGGAGGCAGTCAAAACTCCCTAAAAAGAGTACTAATCTAAATAATGTTTCCAGCACTTCACCTACGAGGGATTGTGAAACTAATGTTGTGGGTAACAAGAACTCCCCTGTCCAGCTGAATCCTGATGAGTCGATTACCCACATTGAGCAGATGGTTCGTTCATTATTACTCGCTTTGGTCGAGAGGGTCAAACTGATTAACACAAAAGTTGAACGCCTCGAGCAGACGATGCTTGACAATTTCTGCTCCTTAAAAAATGTTATCAAACTTGCTACGCGAGTGAGAGATAATCCTAACCATAGCCAAGCAGCTATGGCAGCACCCATCACAAATACCATAACTATCCCTGCTGCTGACCCTGTTGTAGCCTCTAGTGAAAGGTTAGGGACTGACCCACCTATCGCCCCGGTTAACACCTGCCACTTCAAGCCTCGGACAAGCTTTTCTAGAAGTAAACAAGGGGATAATGACCCTGTGGAGAGCCTTACCAGGGCTGGCAGGGATGTGGAGGCAGGATCTAGTAGTTTAACTTACATTGATCCAGCGAAACCTCCAAATGTTCACATCCATCTTCCCCCAGCTTCTCTTCCTTACACAGTAGTATTAACTGGCGTCCCGGAACTAAAAGATGGCAAGTCTGAATCTTACCCTGAACTCCGAAATAAAGTGACCTTCTGGCTAAACAATAACAGACCGATCCATGCTGGTCTGGATGGGAAGATCTTATTTGCCAGAAGGGTCTGTTGGGTCGGAACAAGAGCAAAAGACGTTGAGGGTGATTGTATTCTTGTAAATTTTCGGGACAGACGCATAGTGCGTCTCATCTGTGATGATCCACTCTCTGGGGGCCAACCGGGGATAGGGGTGCACGATCTGGACTATTTTTATAATTTAGGCATTAATTATGCCGAAAGACCCCTCTATCATCGGGGTGTGCCGAGGCTGCTCTCTGAGTCCACTATTCCTCATTTTGGTTATCACAATCCCAATTACAATCTAGGCCACTTTGACTGACCGGAATTCCAGTCCCCAAGTGAAGCTACGACAGAAGAAGTTGTTCCTATGAATAAAAGGGCTGAAGTTGAGTTCCCCCTAGCCGGGACGCCAAACATAGTCAGGCACTCCCCTTTGCAAACGTGTTTAGAACAGTCAAAACATTATACCAACAGGACCAATATTATCAGCCAGGTCAATTTACCAGGTACAGGGATGGGAACAATGCTCTCGTGGAATATTGCTGGGCTGAAGTCAAAGATGGATTCACCAGAGTGGGTTCAATTTATCGGTAACTTTGATGTCTGTCTCCTCCAAGAGACCTGGTCCTGCGAGCCCCAGTTTCTCCCGGGTTTTCTGAATTTCCACGTTCCCGCATCCAAGGGACCCAAAGGGCGCCCTATGGGCGGCTTAACAACATGGGCACGCCAAGAATTATTCTCGGCGGCCAATGAAATCCACACATGGTCTCCTGACATTCAATTGGTCAGATTATCCTTGGGTTTAGTGGGTGACGTGGATATTTATAATCTGTACCTGAGAGGGACCAACGGGACAAAGTCCAGGACTTTGGTTGCACTGGATTCTCTTATCGCCCAGCACTCATGTGAGAGGGGAGTGCTTGTTGTGGGGGATCTGAATGTAACCTTTGAACCGCTTCTAAATTCAGACTCCTGTTGGGGACTTGAACGAGGTGTGCGGCAAGGCTGCACTATGGCCCCTACCTTCTTCTCCCTGTATATTAATGGGATTGCTCGATCTATGCTGAGCGCCATTACTGATGCTCCAAAGCTTGCCGGAGTCACTACCCCGATATTAATGTTTGCGGATGATACGCTTATCGTATCAAAAACCCCAAGTGGCTTACAGAGAGCTTTACTAGTCTTTGAGAATTTTTTTTTTTTACAATTGTTTAGGTGTGCAAGGGATTCTGGGTAACAGAACCTGGTGGGAGGCAGTCAAGTCACCCCATCCTGGATTCCCCTGGGTGCCTAGTTTTAAAAAATGTATAGGTTTGCTAGGTTTCCCAAGGTGCCGGCAGAGCTAGGGTTAAAAAACTACAGCTAGGCACTATGCCAAAAAAGGGTCACTTTTCACTGCGAAATTGAGGTGTGACCATGTTGCGTTTTGCGCCGTTTCCTGTCGTGGGCAATCGGCCGACCCATACAAGTGTTGAACCATTTTTCTCGAAAGACTTTGGGGAACGCGGGGTGGGTGGAAAATTGTGGCTCCACCCAGAGTCCAGAACTTTCCACCACAGAAATGTGGGGAAAGTGTGTTTTTTTGGACAATGTTTTAGGTTTACAAGGGATTCTGGGTAACAGAACCCGGTGGGAGGCAGTCAAGTCACCCCATCCTGGATTCCCCTGGGTGTCTAGTTTAAAAAAATTTATACGTTTGCTAGGTTTCCCCAGGTACCGGCAGAGCTAGGGTTAAGAAACTACAGCTAGGCACTTTGCCAAAAAAGGGTCATTTTTCACTGCAAAATTGAGGTGTGACCACGTTGCGTTTTGCGCCGTTTCCTGTCGCGGGCATTAGTCCGATCCACACAAGTGAGGTACCATTTTTCTCGTAAGACTTTGGGGAACGTGGCGTGGATGGAAATTTGTAGATCCACACAGATTCCAGAACTTTCTATAACAGAAATGTGGGGACCATGTGTTTTTTTTGACAATTTATTAGGTTTGCAAGGGATTCTGGGTAACAGAACCTGGTGGAAGGCAGTCAAGTCACCCCATCTTGGATTCCCCTGGGTGTCTAGTTTTCAAAAATGTATAGGTTTGCTAGGTTTCCCTAGGTGCTGGCAGAACCAGTGTTCAAAAACTACAGCTAGATACTTCGCAAAAAAATGGTAAATTTTCATTGTGAAAATGTGGTGTGTTCACGTTGGGTTTTCAGCCATTTCCTGTAATGGGCACTATGCCTACCCACACAAGTGAGGTACCATTTTTATCGGGATACTTAGGTAATTCAGTTCTGTAAAGCAACTGTTATTACCTATTGATGTTTGATGCATTTCTGCCTTCCAAATGAAAGACATTGTGTAAAAAAGAAGTCGTTTTGAAAAATGACCGATAATTCTCATGCTAGTATGAGTATTCCCAATTTTGAAAATGTGCAAATATGTACTGTTTCTAAACTCTATAATTTGTTCCCATTTTAGAAATACATAGGTGTCTTTCATATCGATTTTTCCATGTATACATTTCCCCACAATAATTGCTATATACCCGGATCATTATAAAAAACCATTGCAAATTGCTGCTCAGTTTTTGACTCTGGGTTTGTCGGTTTCTTGGTGAACCTACAAGTCCTTTATATCCCTACAACCAGTAAGGTCCAGTGGATGTAACGGTATATTGCTTTCAAATAGCAGTCATAATTAGAAGTTGTTACAGGTGAAAACGTTGACACAAAAGGCTGTTTTTTTTAACTAATTTTCAATTTTTCCTATATTTAACTGTTACTTTCTATAAAGAAACCTTGATGGATCTACACAAGTGACCCCTTGCTGAATTCAGAATTTTGTCTACTTTTCTAAAATGTATAGCTTTCCAGGATCCATTATTATGTTCACACCCATTTCTACCATTAACTGGAAGGAGGTTGAAAGCACAAAAAATAGCAAAAATAGGATATGTCCCAGAAAAATGCCAAAACTGTGTAAAAAATGTTGGTTTTCTGTCAAAAGTCTGTCATTCCCTAAACGCAGGGAAAATGGTGATTTCAGACCCACAAACCCTTTTTGCTAACATTTACAGGGGAAAACCCAGATGCTTTCATTTGCAGCCCGTATTTCCCCCAAAAAAACAAAATTTTGCTGTATTTTGGCACATTTCTGTGACCCCTCTTGGGAAATCCACAAACCCTGAGTACCTTTAGAATCCCCATGATGTTGGAAGAAAAGGACTCAAATTTGGCGTGTTTACCTTATGTGGTCAAAACGTTACAGGGTCCTCAGCGCGCACTACCCCAAATAGCCAAAAAAAGGTATGGCACAGGAGGGGGAAAAGGCCTGGTAGCGAAGGGGTTAAGTGGGCCTGCTCTGAGCACCAGCAGTTATTTTCAGAAAAACTCGAAAAGGGTCTCTATCGGGCTCTATTTTCGGCCCTCGCAAAGGTAGTCAAGTTTTCTTTTTTTTTTTATTGGACTGCAGTCAGAGCATGCACATCGATGTGTGCATGCTCATTTTGCTCACTACTGAGAAGTGGAGACATCATGCTATGTGAGCCACGTTGCAGGAGGAAGGGCAATCCTTTAAAGAGCGTGTTTCCCGAACGTAGAATAATTCGAGGGGATTTTCTTAAGCACACAATGCTAGTTATCTTCATGTAGACCACGCTCTACTTGGATAGCCCACACTCCTTTAGCAGGTTTGCCCCGCCCCTTATAGAGCACCCCCAGCTTTTTTCCCACTTAAAACTCTCACTGCACCATAGTAACAAAGAAATGGTCCAAGCTTCCATTTAAATATACAATGGCACCAAGTTTCATAATTTGCCATCAACGCTGGCAGCCTTCTACCACAGTGCAAGAGTGTCTATCAGCACGAAGATTTGTTATCCACAGAAATGTTGTGTGATTTGTGTAGCTGTCTGCTGGAACACTCATCACCAAAAGGTATTAAAACATGCAAATTTGTGAGAAAAACGTATACCATACCATAAACCGCTTCATAAATGGGCACAGTGCCACTACACCAACCTCATCCCCATTCTTGCTTAACCTTACGAAATCAAAGACCCCAGCAAACCTGGTAGAGCCACTATAGCAATACAGGGACTTAATTTGAACAAGTCTCTGCCGGAACGCCCAGCAACAAAAGGTATTAAAACATGCAAATTTCCGGATAAAACATATACCATGCCATAGAACGCTTTATAAATTGACCCATTGGCACTACATCACCTTTACTAGGTACACATATGCATGCAACAAATGTCCATGTTATAATCAGCAACATACCCACCTCTCCCACCCCCAACCCCTTCCCTTGCTTAACCTTTACGAAATCAAAACAATAAGCCCCAGCACTCCCGTTAACGCCACTATAGCCATACATAGCCTTAATTTCAACAGGTGTCTGCCGGAACGCTCATCAGCAAAAGGTATTGAAACCTGCAATTTTCCAAGTATACATTATACCATAAGGCGGTTCATAAATAGTCCCAGTACCACTACAACACCTTCACATCCGCCCTTGCTTAACTTTCCGCAATAAAACAAAGAGCCCCAGCAAACCTGGAAGCGCCACTATAGCCATACAGAGGCTTAATTTCAACAGATATCTGCCGAAACACTCATCAGCAAAATGTATTAAAGCATGCAAATTTGCGGGTAAAACATATACCATGCCATAGGGCGCTTTATAAATGGTCCCAGTGGTACTACATCACCTTTAGTAGCTAGACATCTGCACGTTACTAAAGTCTGTGTTTTAATCACCAACATACCCACCTCCCCCACCCCCACCCCGCCATGCTTAACCGTACGAAATCAAAGAGAAACTGCCACCATTCCTAGTAGCGCCACTATACCCATACTCGGTCTTAATTTTTAAAGGTGTCTTCCGTAACGCTTATCATCCAAAAGATTTCAAACATGCAAATTGGCGGGTAAAACATAAACCATCCCATAGCACGGTATATAAATGGACCCAGTGGCACTACACCTCTACTAGCTATACATCTGTATGTTAATAAAGTCGTTTAAACACTCTGGGGCCAATTTCGATTCCGACCGCAAAAAGTACCGACCGACACGGACCCGGACCAGAGACCGACCGACACGGACCGTCGCCGTACGACCCGTGCAGTACGATGCAACGCGCGTGAATTACAACCGACACGTACGGAATACAAGCCGTACGACCGAGCCGTAGGGAAATCAGTGATTCGGCCGGAAAAACTACGCGAGTTGCACCGACCGACACGTACCCAGAATGAACCCGACCGACACGTACCCGCGATGTCCGATCCGCGCAGTACGATGCAATGCGTGTAAACCCAGACCGACTCGCACGGAGACCAAGCCGCATGACCGACACACACAGAAAACAGGGCCCTCAAGCAATAGAGATCTCCGTGACCGACGCGTATGGAACAGAAGAAAGTCAGCGTGAACGAGGCGGAGAAGCCCGCACGAGCCAACATCAGCGTCCGTCTCGGTCAGAAGAACGTCTCCTTCATGCCTAGAAAACCCAAAGGAAAAAAGACAAAAAAAGGACCAAACAAGCAATGACAAAGCCAATAAATATTTTTTTTTAAACCTGGGGCAAACACACACACAACTCCACCTATATAAAGGACATCAATCACTACCATGATCCTTTGCAAATAGGAGACAACAGCCAGCAGCAAACACCATCACACAGCAAACACAGACACACTCACAACTCACCCATCACACAACTCACACACCATTAGCACCTCACCAAAAGCACACACACATACAGCTAGCAAAACCAACACTAATCCACCCTCACTTGCACACTCACACACACATCACTCACCACCACCACCCATCACAATGCCCCCAAAGAAGAATCCAAAGTTCACAGATAGTGAGTTAGAAGTGCTGGTAGACAAGATCATCAGAGTGGAGCCACATTTGTTTGGTACATTGGTCCAAAGGACCCCCATGTCACAGAAAACCAAGATGTGGGCGAGGATTGTGGACAAGGTGAATGCACAAGCACCAACGTTGCACACAAAGGACGATATCCAGAACAGGTGGTATGACGTGCGCAGGAGGGTCAAGAACCTCATCGAGAAAGATCACGCCTTGAGTCAGCACACTGGCGGTGGACCTCCTGCCAAACCAGTCTACTTCAGGACCTGGGAGGAGACGGTGCGGGACATCCTACCACCAGAAAGCGTCCATGGTCTAGCAGACATACCAGAGCCTGGTGAGTACACAAACAACATACTCAATATTGTGTGGCAAGGGGACAGTGAAACCATGCACCATTAGCAAAGCCACAGTAACCAATAGATAATCATCCCTAGATGTGCATGCTAGTCAGACAAACACAATACCTGCTATCTCATAGTGACTTGGAACTGTATCATGACATGTGCAAACCTACCAACAAATAGAGCAAGGCAGTGGCACAAAGCCAAATAAACACTGTCAGACAGTTTGCCAACACAAACACACTACCTTACAGTGCAGCTGACTGACAAGAAGGAATAGTGGGTATGCAGGTGAAGTGAGTGTATCCAAAAGCATGATGGGGTTTGTAGTCACAGATAATACTCCCCCTCAAAATTGGCCCATCAAGACCTCTCTGAAACATGCCCACATCACAGGGAGTGGAAAATGACTGACAAGATGGCTGACACTGTGTCCTGCTGTGGAGAGCACAAGGCCCTGGTAGGGGTTGTGCGCAAATCAGAAGCAGGACACCACTGACTGACATCCTGAAAGACAACTTGCACGCCCTCCAATGGAAGCACGTTTCATGGTGGGATGGCTGGCCGGGTGGGAAGGAGGACTGACAGCTCTGACCATACTTACCAGCATGTGGAGACACACCCCCCTCAACACAAACTCCACACAACTCACCGGGTAGAATGCATTGCCCCACACCTCAGTGAAATATCAGTAAAAGATACACTGTACTGGGTGCTGCTTTGTGAAGCACAGGGGCTCTTTTTGGACTTGTAGCCAAACAAACACCAGGATTTCACAGTCAGCCATCTTGCCATTGCTGTCACACTCCCTCACAGGGAAGCAGAGTCAAGAGGAAGGAAGTATGGGCATGCTGGGAAGGGGGGTGTAGCCAAGAGCATGATGAGAGTTGCCGTCACAGACAATCCCCAGCCACCCATATGGCCCAGCAAGCTCACACTGAAACATGCTCGCCTCACAGGGAGTGGAAAGGGACTGACAGGATGTCTGACACTGGGCTCTGTTGTGGGGAGCACAAGGCCATGCTGGGATCTGGGCACCAACAAACACCAGGACTTCCCAATCAGCCATCTTGCCATTGCTGTCACACCCCCTCACAGGGAAGCAGAGTCAAGAGGAAGGAAGTATGGGCATGCAGGGAAGGGGGTGTAGCCAAGAGCATGATGGGAGTTGCAGTCACAGACAATCTCCAGCCACCCACATGGCCCCACAAGCTCACACTGAAACATGCTCGCCTCACAGGGAGTGGGAAGGGACTGACAGGATGTCTGACACTGGGCTCTGTTGTGGGGAGCACAAGGCCATGCTGGGACCTGGGCACCAACAAACACCAGGACTTCACAATCAGCCATCTTGCCATTGCTGTCACACCCCCTCACAGGGAAGCAGAGTCAAGAGGAAGGAAGTATGGGCATGCTGGGAAGGGGGGTGTAGCCAAGAGCAAGATGGGAGTTGCAGTCACAGACAATCCCCAGCCACCCACATGGCCCAGCAAGCTCACACTGAAACATGCTCACCTCACAGGGAGTGGGAAGGGACTGACAGGATGTCTGACACTGGGCTCTGTTGTGGGGAGCACAAGGCCATGCTGGGACCTGGGGACCAACAAACACCAGGACTTCACAATCAGCCATCTTGCCATTGCTGTCACACCCCCTCCCAGGGAAGCAGAGTCAAGAGGAAGGAAGTATGGGCGTGCTGGGAAGGGGGGGTAGCCAAGAGCATGATGGGAGTTGCAGTCACAGACAATCTCCAGCCACCCACATGGCCCAGCAAGCTCACACTGAAACATGATCGCATCACAGGGAGTGGGAAGGGACTGACAAGATGTCTGACACTGGGCCTGAGAAATGATGTGGCTGACAATCACACATATGCACTGGCCAAACAAAACCCTGTCGCACACACAGCCATTGCAACCATATGTTCGAAATCATTGTCTGGGGATGCAGTGTCCAGGGGTGCCCCCTGGCCGGGCAAGGGAGGTGTATCTTGCAGATGACAAATGTGGAGAGCCATATATGGTACATTGCACAAAACACACAGAAACTCACATATACATCATTGACAGGGGACATCTGACAGTGAATGGAATGGACACACCAATATAGCCGACACCATAGCATGTTCGCATTCACACTCGGTGCTGTTGTGAGCTGCATTCCACTCCTACATCGTGCTGAAACATAGGCATCCTTCACACAACACACCACTCACTGACATAGACACTGTAGACACAAGATCAAACCTGGACAACATTGGAGGAAACATGCTACTCACAGCAGCCAAACTACAACACACACACCACCGGCCCTCACTGACATGAGCATTGAAAAGCCAGAGTGATACCTTGCCGAATCCATGTCACCATGGAGAACATTGACAAGTCAAATCACATATGCACGTACAAAACTCAGCAGCAGACTCATTAACGATGGTGACATCATCACTTGTATGAAATGAGATGGGTACTAGGAACACTGTAAAAAACTTTCTCCCAAGAGATCACAGGCATACCGGACTGTGACCATGTCGTACCAATACACCACTGTGGCACACAAAGACTAGCAAACTCTGCTACCACACATGCCCCAATAGTGCAACATATCCCCAGTGGAATAGCACGTATGTCCTTGTTAAATCTCACATGTGTACAGGGATGACACACCTGTGTCAGCAATGTGATGGCCCTTGAGTAGTAATGGTCATGTACAGACAAATCTAGCCATGAGCTGGGCATGCACACACTTCGACATGCACATTGAAATGTTTCATTTTGGCTGGGCAATGTGCAACAACAAATTCAATCTCTGTCCGTGACAACCCGGAACAAAGCAGTGTACAGGCAGGCATCCGTTCGTACAGTAGAAAATGTCATGTTTGTGAACCATTGATGCCTGTAGGAACATAACTTACATTGTGTGTCACTTCCCAACACAGGTGGTGCTGGGGACACAGCACCAAATGAAGAGGATTCCCAGTCCAAGGCTCTGGTGGACACTGAGCTCTCTGGTTGTCTCTGTCCTCTTCGGATGACGACGAACAACCTGGCCCCTCCGGTGTGAGTCATCATGCAGCACCAGCAGCACCAACATCTGCACCCCCTGTAACCACGCCTCCAGCATCTGGAAACAGACAGGGCACCTCCGCCAACACAGACAGCCCAAGGCCACAGAACACCGAAAGCACAGGAACACAGGACCCCCCAGAAGCTACAGCCAACACCACCAGCAACACCACCCAAGGGGTCCCAGTGTCACCTGTGAGTGCCGCCGCTGGTCCTGCCCGTGTGGAAAGGGGTGCTGGGAGGGGTGGGAGTCAGAGGGCACACCTTGCAGAGGGTCTGGACTGCATGATGACCCCCAACTGGCACACATCATAGATGCGCACCAGGATAGCAACGGAGGATTTGGCCAGGTAGTGGGGATCCTCAAGGACATACAACAGGAGCAGGCTGCCCACCATGCCCGCATGGAGGCAAAGTGGGATGCCCTTACTGCGGTGCATCGGGACATACTCCAATGCCTCCGCCAGATCAGCACAAACATGTCCACACCTCCCTGTGTGGCCACAACATCTGTTGCCACACCATCTGTCAGTGCCACAGGGAGGAAGGAGGACTCTGGCGGAGAGTCCCCTGCACCACAGAGCCCTGCACCTGAGGATCCCCCCCAAGAAGAAGAGGGGTCGTCCGAAGAAGGACATGTGAGACATGTGAGACGCAGATGCCCCTGCACATCCCCCAGGGCCTCTAAACCTGTTCTAGATAATGTTTTTTGTGCGCAACCCATTCACCTTGTCCGATCGGACACAACTCACCCACATAACATGGAGGGTTCATGTTGGTTCAATGTAGCAGATGACTGTGGACTTTACTCTGGACATTTCATCTACCAACACTTCCAACTCTACTGTGAACTTTGAATTCAAAACCCAATGCACAGCACCCACCATCCTGTGCACTTTCCTCACACATGTTCGTAAATTAACTCACCAGTACACCATACTTGCCTCTGTTGTGATTCCAACTTGTCATGTGTCATGGAGATGTTGATCTGCTAAACAACACAGTGTATGCCAAATACTACAACAATGTGACCACCGTTATGTGAGTCATGGTGAGGGAGACACGCCACTATGGCACCACAACACATACTCACTGGCCATGTTACTCATCCCACACAATGATGTTGACCTGAAACACATTGGTATGCACAGACACAACACCTATCCACAGTCAGTGGTAACAAGTCCACAGGTGAGGTAAGCAAATGTCAGTCAGATGTGAGAAGACAGACAAAGCACCTAACAAAGCATAGCACAGGTTCATTACACATCAGCAACATGTGTATTCTAAAATAGTGGCAAGGAAATTGTACGTTACGGTGGACACACAGTCACAGAGTGTCTGAGAATTGAAGTCCAGGGGTGTGTGGCACATCACTTGATGGCAATTGACTACTCCCACACTGGTGTTGGATTCTGGGTGTTGGGGGTCAGTGTTGACCAAACAACAGGCAAAGTACCCTGGGAAGGACAGACACAAGACACAGTCAAAAGCACAGCAGAACAGGAGAGAAATGCAATACACATGCACAATACATGTCCCAAGAAACCTACACAGAAACAAGTTAGCAGTACTACACTATTGTGTAGTACAGACCACCTGAATGGACTCATCACTGCACGCATCCAGTCAAATGGCACACAGACACACTCAGACTGCAACAGAGCAGCCGTAACACATTTCAGACTAACTCCATACATTGACATAACAACCCTGTAAACCCACATTCAGGTCAAGAAGTTGTTGATGAGCTGTGTGCGGACGTCACACTCATCATCATCATCACTGGCATCGTGGCCCAGGCCGGGATCCTCCACAGGTGGCGGAGGTTGGTCATCGTCATCCTGGATGAGAGGCACCTTCTTCCGCAATGCCATGTTGTGTAGCATGCAGCAAATAAGGATAATTTTGCACACCTTTGCAGGGTCATATGGGAGGGCCCCTTCGGTCTTGTCCAGGCAGCGGAAGCGGCTTTTCAGGAGACCAAATGTCCGCTCAATCACCCTCCTGCTCCGACCATGTGCCTCATTGTAGCACATCTCGGCTGGTGTCACGGGGTTCCTGAGGGGTGTCAGCAACCACGGCATGTTGGGGTATCCAGAGTCACCTACACACAAACAATTAACAATTAGCAGAGTTTTGTAGGAGTGTGGAATACAACATTGCCAAACACACACAATGATAAACAGTCAGTACACACCAACAAGCCAGGCACGCTGGTCTGGCATCTGTGACATCAGGGTTGCAATGCAACTACTCCTCATGATGTAGGCATCGTGAGCAGAACCGGGGAAACGTGCACACACATGTGTGATACACATGTCTGCAAGACATACCACCAGAGCATTGATGGAGTGGAAATGTTTCCTGTTCCGGTATGCCTGCTCATGTGCCTGTGGTGGTATCAGGGCCACATGTGTACCATCAATAGATCCAATGACGTTCGGCATCCTCCCCAGTGTATAAAAGGCATCCTTATTTCAGGAAGTTGAGTTGGGCTAGGGAACTTGATGTACGGGTCAAGGAAATGCAACATCCCCTCCAAGACATCGCGTAGCACACGACTAAACATAGCTTGCGACATACCACCAGCAGTAGCCACAGTGTACTGGAAGTTACCAGTAGCAAAGAAGTGCAGGGCTGACATCACCTTCACCTCTGGGGTCAGTGCTGTAGGGTATGTCCGGCCAGGTAGCAGATGTGGCGCCAACTGCTCTGCCAACTCCTCAATCAGTGGCCTGGTGAAGCGGTACCGTCGGATGCAGTCATGTTCCTGCATGTTTTCAAGGTCTGGGAACGGTCTATGGACAGCTGGTGCCCTGTAGAACAGAGATGTACAAAGGAAGATTGTCGGTTCATCCAAACATGTGGCCATGACCAAGCAAAATATCACATGATACATCACAACAATACACAATGTACTGAGGTGTGTGCTGTTGGGCATGGACACATATGTCACCTACATGGACATCACCTCACATCTCATGTCCACATGTCCACATAAGTCCCATGTAGTGCAATGGCCAATCATTGGGCCGTATCACCCTACATATGTACTGCTGTGATGTTACAAACACACACCACAGTGACAAGTGAGGCCTGATATCTCCCAGGCATCACAGATCTTTGCCATGCAGATACCCAGGGTCCCTGTATTGCCACATCGACACTGGCATGACATGGCATATCACGTACACGCCACAAGGCAAGCGTGAGTCCCACAGGTAGTGGTCACTGTTGTCTCTGCAGGCCCTACATGTACGTCTCTTAGACACACACACAACATCAAGGTTGCTGCACAAACCACATGGATGTGGAGACTATCTCCCATTGGGCACATTTGATCAGCCACATCTGAGACACAACATGGACATAGACTGTGGGTGTACATCAGAATTGTGGCTACAGGTCTCACTGTGATGTACATGCCATCACCCCCAGGACTCAGGGTGTATGTGACATGTCCAAAACATATCCAACCTGCAACTGTGTCCATGACTCATGCCCATAACTGTACAGTTGCACATCACAGTGGTAATGTGCACAACACACAAAGGATTCTGCCCCCATGAACACGTGCACAGCCCAGGAGTGGCTGAACGAAAGTGCCACCCAACAAACCAAATGTTGCCCCCCCAACACACAGGGAATGCAGCCTTACATGCTATGGGACACTGTGTGGCCAATGATGTAGTGTGGTAGGTGTGCACATGTGTCTCTGTCAAGTAATTGTGTGTTGAAGCCGTCAACTAGTCACACCAATGAGGTCCGACGCGGGTGACAATGCATACGCATTGCACGGTTCATGACCGAGCCGTGCGTACGCTTTGCCATTGTCTGTAATGAGGCCCGACGCGGGTGACAATGCGTACGCATTGCACGGTTCATGACCGAGCCGTGCGTATGCTTTGCCATTGACTGCAATGAGGTCCAACGCGGGTGACTATCATGCATGCGCGTCGGGCAGGCATGGTCCAAGACAGGCGTACGCCTTGGCCATTGAATCGTATGGAGACGGGTGCATGTGTATTTTTAAAATATGCGTTGTACAGTCAGTTGACCCAGCCGGGCGCAACCATTGGCTCTGGACTGTCATGGAGACGGATGCAGATTCAAAACTTGTACGAGTTGTGTGCTGGAAATTCAGTTGGATGCCTACAACAATGTTGCAATTCCTAGGGTTTTATGAAGGTGAAGACTTGAACGATGCGGAAGACGTGTACGAGTGGTACATTTCCATGGATTGGCCAGATTCATAGAATGCAACCGTGTTGGACCTATCACTGGGGACACATGGCACAGAGTCTGCCTCTGCAGCACAGATATAAGGCTGGCTGGCCCCCAGGGAGCTCACTTGCCTGCACTACATGCTACTGGACCACATCCCTGCTACCACTGCTGCTGTCTCTGCATCCCCTGGCTACTGCTATGGCACGTACTCTGGAGAGGGCCCCAGCCTTCACTGAGGAGAAGAACCAGGCCCTGCTCGACGGGCTCCTTCCACAGTACAGCAAGCTGTATGGGAAACCAGGGGAGCAGGCGAGTGTGCAGTCCACTGCCTTCCTAATTATGCATGTTGTCTGACTAGCAGTACTAGCAGTGTGTACACCAGTGGCAAGCATACTCACTGAGTACTTTCATCCCCCAAAGTGTGTAGGTACATGCAATGAACAGGTGTTCTGCAGCTAAAGTGCATTTGTGCAAGCTTAAACTTCCCAGGCATTGTTAACATGTCAGACATGCAGGGCATTTTTCCTTTTCCATGGGTGCACTACCTGTGTCACTCATTTCTCTTTGTGATGATGACATGTATATCAAAATATGTGCAGCACAAATATGGGGCATGTGTGTTAATGGACTTTTAACTTTGTCATCCTCACAGGTTGATGCCCACCAGAAGCAGGAGATATGGCTGACCATCGCCCGGGCAGTTCGTTCGGTGGGGGTCTACAAGTGCCAGATCCGCAACTGCCGGAAGAGGTGGCAGGACCTTCGGGGCTGGACGCGGAGGATCGCAAGGGTCCAGCTGAAGCTGTCGCCTCCTCGCACGAGGGACTGACACCGGACCCTGACCCCCCACATGCTCCAGATACTGGTGGAGGTCTTCCCAGACCTGGATAGGCAGCTGAAGGACAGACAGCATCAAGGAGGGGGTAAGTCCATGCCTAATCTGTGTACTATGTCTGACATGCCAATTGCAGTCTTTTGGCCTGGTCACACTTCCACATTACGTAGGTCTTGTAGTCCAATACTCATGTCCCTCAATAGTGAGATGCACCCTCCTCATCTGATTCACAGGTTTGGCCCCTAAAGTCTGTTGCTTGTGTCAATAGGGCACTGTGTCCCTGCAGTCAGCTATGCTTCAGCTTCCGGACAGCATCTGTTCCCCTGACTCTGTTGTGTGTTTCATGGATGGGTCAATTGTTTACCCAATGCCTGAGATCTGACATGTAATCTGTGTGTGCCCTTGATATATGTTCCAATTGCTGGTCTGACTCGCCACATGTGGCTGGGGTATTTCAAACAAAACCATGCAGTAGGGGACTCCAATTTGTGTGCCTCAGGAGTTTGTATATCAAATGTGCCACACATGCTTATCCACCTGACTACTGTCCAGGGCTGAACACTGTTTCACGTAGACCGGGGCAGTCATGCCTACTCAAGGGCATTTAGAAACACTCTGTAATCCCACTCCTGTGTATCAACTTACAGGTTGTGCTTAGTGACATGTGCCTTCAGGTGTCTGCGTCTCTGTCATTCTGGTGTGGCTTCCTGTTACGTACAACTGGGGTGTTCATGAGTTTGAGGGTCAGCAGGACATCTGAGATGTGACTATGAGAGACAAGACCTGTGTGACATATAGGTGTGTGATCATTTGACAATGCACAATGGTGTATGCAACTGTGCACTTCAGGCAGCTGGGTTACATGCACAGCAGACCGTGATGTGCTAATGTACAGGGAGTTGTGTTAGCAGAGACTCATATGTCTGATTTGTAGGATTGGGGATCTTCTGGGTCCGGGATATGTTGTTTGCAGGTGATGGGCAAGTGCACTTGTCAGCTGAAGAGTTTGCTTTACCCCTGAGCTCTGATTGTGACACAGTGCATACTGTTGTTGTCTGGATGCCCTGCCCCTGTGACAGGAGACAGTGTAGACTGACTTTCCAGGCATGCCAGCGTCATGGCATTTAACTTGCTATGAGTGATCCTGTATTGTGTTCAAGTGTGCTCCATGCACCCCATTGTGGTATTGACTATCAGGACATGAGAACACCATAGTGTGTTTTGCTGGCATGCATCACAAGCATGTGAAATGAGACTGCCCATCCCTTCATCCGGAAACCTGTACTGAGTCAGTGGCAAGAGATGTGCTGTGTGTATAGTGACATACTCCTACATGTTCACTTGCATGTCCAACAAATGTGTGGGTGGTGCATGTCGGCACATTGGAGTATTAGCATCCAACATGCAACAGACATATGGGTGCAAGTCCAGGAGGGATATGAGTGCCATGGTTGATGGTGAGAATGACAATTGGTTTATTCTAAACAGTGTGAGCACTTTGAGCAGTGTTCAGCTGATGATGCCAGGGCTTGCCCTGTGATGTGATGCACTCACTGTGGTGTGTGCAGTCAGTGCAGGTGACTGATGTTGTTCTCTTTTTTCCTATTTCTATCCAGATATATCCACGGCCACAGTAGGGGACAGCTCCACGGACCAGGAGGAGCCACAGAGCCTGACTGGGACAGAATGCGAGGAGTCGGGGGGGACCCGAGGCACGGAGGGCGAGTGGAGCCACACCGAGGAGTCTTCAGCACCATCCACCCCAGCTGAGGGCCACAGCAGCTCGAAGGATGACTCCCTTGTGGAGGCGGGTGTCAGCAGCCACCAAACCCCAGCTAGTGAGGCTGTCCCCGCCACCGCCCCCCCCACCACCATCCCCACCCTCCCATCGGCTCCAATCCCAGAGGTCCGAGTGATGAATACAAGCCCCAGCTAGGCCCGCAAGAGACAAGGGTTCGCTCTTCTGTAACGAAATCTATAAGGAAGTTGGCACGGAAACTGCAAAGTACAAAAACAATGTTTATTAACCCTTAAGGGTGGTCCTACAATCCACACAACACTCTTCAGTATTGCAAGGAGTAGCACACAGAACTTGCGTACATAGTCCCCTTTTATACACAGCAGAGGGGCTCATAGTGGGTGGATACAACATGAGGTTTGAAGAACATTGCCATTTAGGGTCATTCTCGATACTGAATCAATACATGGGCGGAGCTAACACACTCCTTGAGCCCGCGAAAGGACATGGTCAAGCAAAGCTAATTATAACAGATGTGGTCAAGTCGGGGCATGCGCCAGACGGACAAGAGAGAGCTATTTATAAACTGTTGCTAGGCAGATTACAAGAGCAACTAACACAGAGGTCGGACTCTCCTCGTGGTGAACACATGGCAGCATGCCAATACAAAATGGAGTCCGGACTTCGGCCAACATAATGAGGAAAACACGATAAAAGGGAAACACTAATGTTTTCAGTAAATGCTTAATCACATTCTGCTTTAATTTACAACAGACGACCCTTTCAGCATTTACTGAAGACATCTGGTTTCCAAGAATAATCATCGTATATGTCAATTATCATCATTCCTTTAACCTCTTTAGCCAGACCCTTCTGGCGGGCAACGTCGGCAATAGCTTTCTTATCTGGAATGCAGAATGAAATGCATACGGAACAGCACAATGGTCCACATTGAATACACATACAGAAAAGGAACAGAATTGCTACAATAATACAGAGACCAGTTAAGACCTTCCAACCCCAGGCAGTAACCAACGCCCAAAACCATCCAGAAAAGGACCAAGTGCCGTTTTCTGTGTGGATCTCAGCTGCTATTTTATGCAGTTTGTTAATGGCGTTATAAACGGATGGCGTATGATCAGGGATGAACACACAGCAGCTACTTCCAATAATTTTACAGGCTCCTCCTCGATCAGCTAGCATTACATCCAATACCATACGATTCTGCAATGCAACAATCCTAGTAATTTGTAACTCTTCCGTAAGATTCCCAAGAGCAGCAGCAGTCTGATTAGTCACAGCTTCTACCACTCTTGTCAATCTTCGGATCTTCCTACTATTCAAAGCGGCTCCAACAAAGAAAAACAGTCCTAAGTTAAAATCAATATACTGTTGCAAGCTGGTATCAGTTTGATCCACATCGTTAATCGATAAAGTACGTTTATATCTATTTACAGTTACATTATTCAACAGTTTCAAATCCTTATGATATGACGCGGGTGCTAAGAATACAGGAGGTAATAGGAATGATACATAGCATACCCCAGACCACCCAGCCGGCAAACGGTAATAGCCTTTATTTCCACATACAAAGTAGGTATTATGGGACGCTAGGAAGGTGCTGTTGTTTAACCCATCGATGTTTAATACGGTTATACAATCACTGACACCAACAGGGATAAAACCCACACTCTGGACACACAGGTCCGCTTGGGCTTGTGCTACTTGGATTACGAATTTGTCCTTCCCCTCAGTGTCTCTGGTGTTCGTGAAGATATAGGGGATGGATTCATTGTCCGGTCGGTACTCTTCCCATTCCCAAATTGTCCCATTCGCTTGTGGATATCCATTCTTGTCCTGATGGCATTCTTTATTAAGTCTGAAAAGCAATCGTCCCACTGTCGGTTTCCGAGTGGCAAACAACAAAGTGTACCATGCTCTACAAGAGCCATTATGAGAGAAAGGAAGTGGTATGAATGGCGTACCTCCTTTCTTCTGATGGGCTGGCATCATCCCACATATCCAACAGTTCGTAGCATTCGTAGCAACGTGGGTGTGATGCAGCATCTGAATGAAAGTATTATTCAAATAGGATTGTCGATGCTTCAACTCTTGATATGGCAATGTATAAAAGTAGTGCTCCGCAGGCACTGGAGTCGTCAACACAAGCGTCTTTCGAGCAGGAGTTGCCTCCTCCACAAACCATGTGGTTATACCAACGATAGCTACTGTTAGCATGAACCCCAACGCACAAAGAATTTTCTTCTTCTCCATGTCAAAGGAAATAATACCCTGATATCTTCCTGAAACTAAAAAGTCTGTCAGAACTCTTCCCCTTGGGCAGCGGTTGATTTCTTCACCAGCGGGCCAAGACGGGTGTCACTACACTAATGCAGGGCTGATCCCCCCCCCTTGCCTCATCGGCTCTCCGTTTCACTAACCCAAGGGCCGTTCTGACAGTATGTCCCGGTACTGGAAACCTCACTTCCTTGGTCGCAGATGATATCGCCTTCCTCCAGAAGTCGCGTGGTCCGGAAAGAGCTCCTCAGTGTCGTTTAGCTCTGCAGCACAGCCTGTCTCTGCTGCTAGGATGTCTCGTTGATCGGTCAGCACGGCAGACTCCACCAATCCGGGCGGTACCTTTCGACAGTGCAAGGAATGGATCCAATTCTTCCTGTTCGAGACTCACACTGCCGTCCTCGTTGCAAGAAGGACTTGCTCAGGTCCTACCCATCTCGGCTCCAAACTGTTCGATCTGTCGAAAACCTTTATCATTACATGATCTCCAGGCCGGAGACCATGTCCTTCGCCAGTAGACCGATCAGGGAGCGCCTCTCGGACCTGTTGATGAATAGAAACCAAATTATCCGTTAACTGTGCCAGATAATCACTCATCATCACACAAGGTACATCATACACAGCCTTAGGCCTTGGTGGACCCCAAATATTCATTGGGCGTCCAAATACTATTTCGTATGGTGTAAGGCCGGTTCGAGAGTGTGGCACTGACCTAATTGACAATAACGCCAGTGGCAGGGCGTCTGGCCAAGTCAAAGACGTTGAAGCTTGGATTTTGGCGATCTTAAGCTTCAGTGTACCATTATATTTCTCGACTAGTCCTGCAGACTGGGGGTGGAACACGGCGTGGAACTTCTGGGTGATGCCTAGGCCCTTCAAGACATACTTTATAACATCCGCTACAAAGTGAGGGCCATTATCACTCCACAGAAGTCTACAGACGCCGTATCGGGGGAAAAACTCTTTCAGCAATAGCTTCGCTGTAGTCATTGCAGTATTGTCTTTCGCAGGGTACGCCTCAACCCATTTACTGAAGGCGCAAACCACTACTAGAACATACTTCAAATTGTTACAGCGCTCAAGCTGGATGTAATCCATCTGCAGAACCTCAAAGGGTGCAGTGGGCGTCGCAAATCCTCCTGCTGGAGTTCGCGTGCCTTTCCCTGGGTTATACTTCAGACAGATCATACAGGTCTGCACCACCCTCTTTGCCGTGCTAGCAATCTCTGGATGCTCCCAGACTTGGGTAAGCAATTTCACAATTGCGGAAGCTCCAACATGTGCTAGCCCATGTGCCATTTGAACCATAGGTTGTACGAAAGCCGTGGGTAATTTCCATCTATCCATCTGCTTATTTCTCCAACAACCCTCATCATCCAACTCTCCCTCGCTAGCCCATTGCTCCCGCTCTTTATCAGAAGCGGTCCTTTGCATTTCTCGCACTTCTTCCTTTGCATCACGCCATCTCTCCACCTGCGATTTCACTACATACATGGCAGTAGTACCGGGCTGCATCGCAGTCTCCCGTGCTACTCGATCCGCTAACGCGTTCCCTTCTCCAACCTTATCAACCACTTTCCTATGGGCGCTACACTTAACAATGGCGATTTTCTTTGGGTATGTCAATGCAGTTAAAAGGTTGTGGACTAACTCCCCATGCATTATCTGCACCCCATGTGACGTTAGAAACCCTCTCTCCTTCCAGAGTAGGCCGAAATCGTGCGCTACTCCGAAGGCATAGCGGCTATCTGTATAAACGTTCACACATAATCCTGTGCTGAGCTCACATGCTCGTGTTAATGCTATCAGTTCCGCTGCTTGAGCTGATTTCTATGGTATGCGTGCTGTCTCCACTATCGTGTGTAATGTGGTAATTGCATACGCTGCTGAAGTCGTACCATCTGGTAGCTTCAGGCATGATCCGTCTACCCACAACTCTCCATCTACATCTGAAAAGGGCGTATCCTGGAGATCAATACGACCCTTTGTTTGTTCCTCAGTCACAAGAATACAATCATGCGCTTTCTGCGCCTCAGGCTGGGTCTCGGGGTATGGCAACAATGTGGCCGGGTTTAATGTCACACACCTTTTCAACGTAATATGAGGAGCCAAAAGCGTCAACTCATATCCCGTTAAACGGGCACTGGTCAAATGCTGTGTCTTTGTTTGATTAAGCAGGGCATCAACAGCATGGGGAACTAACACCAACAGTTTATGGGATAACACAATTCCTTCACTCTGCCGTATTGACACAGCTGTCGCCGCAACCGAGCGAAACACCCTGGCAATGCTCGGGCGACAGGATCAAGTACAGCCGAAAAGTATGCACAAGGGCGCTGCTTATCGCCGTGCATCTGCACTAAGACTGATAATGCACATCCATCTTTCTCATGCACATACAACGAAAAGGGTTTTGCATAATCAGGGGTCCCTAACACTGGTGCTGAACAAAGGGCCTGTCTCAATTGCTGAAAAGCAGCGTCACACTCATCTGACCAGGGGATCGGGATGGGCGTGTCTTTTGTCAAGAGAGCTAGTAATGGCTTAGCTATGTGTGAAAACCCCAATATCCACTGTCTACAAAAAGAAACAAGACCCAAAAATGCACGCACATCCTTCTGCGTGGATGGCCTTGGTGTGTCCAAAATTACTTGGATACGATCTGGTGTGAGTGCACGCCCCTCCTTAGACAAAAGGTGACCTAAATAAGTCACCTTTGGTCTACAGAATTGCAACTTCTTCCTAGACACCTTATGATTGTGGGATGCTAAAAAGGAAAGTAAGGCTAACGTGCTCTTCTCACACAACTCCAGGGTGTCAGCCGCCAGCAAGATGTCATCGACATATTGAATGAGGGCGACCCCCTCGAGTAAAACAAAGGAATCCAACTGTCGCTTCAAGGCCTGACTATAAATACTAGGGCTTTCTGTATAGCCTTGGGGAATTCTACAAAAACGATAAGATCTATTGTTTAATGTGAACCCAAAAAGAAATCGGCTATCAGGGTGAATGGGAATAGAAAAGAAGACATTTTTCAAATCAATCACTGAGAACACGGTCGCCGTAGGCGGGACCAAGGTAAGCAACGTCGTGATATCAGAAACCACTGGGTACTGAGGTATCACGATCTTGTTTACCTCCCTCAAATCAATTATGAACCGATAGACCTTTGCATCCGTGTCCTTTTTCAAAATTGGGAGAATCGGACTGTTACAGATATTATAGGGAACTTCTTCCACCACCCCTACTGCGATCAAGTCTTGCACAATCTGTATGAGAGCCTCCTCGCCCTCCTGGGAAATACGATACTGTGGGAGGCGCGGTAGTACCGCCCCCTCCTGGACACTAATGTGGACCGGAGGAATCACCATTTGTCCGACATCTGTGTCCGAAGTCGCCCATAAAGCTCGGGGGAGGGTAGCCAACAACGCATCCTCTGAGATCGTGCACATCCGCCCAGATCGGGGGTAGTTGTCATTTAAAATCACCCTCACACCCTCAGGGGAGCAGCGGATTGTAGCCCTAAAGTACTTTAACATATCAAGGCCCATAATGTTATCCGGTGTGTACGGAGCAAGCAGAAACGGACAGGGCGCAGAAAAACAATCAACTTTAAATGCAAGGGGCTGTGAAAGAGGGCTTCGGGAGAGTGTACCGTCAAACCCTACCGATGTAACTATTGAGCCGGATGGGGGAGCCCCCGGAACCAAGTACCTAGACAATGCACTACGTGTCGCTCCTGTATCCACTAGGAACTGATCAGTAGAACCTAAAACCTCAGCCGATACATAAGGACCCGTCTGATCGACCGGCACCTCAACTGATTCAGACCCCCATCCAACGCATTCCTATGCATGCTGAGAATCATGATATTCCGAGCGATCGATGTCCGATACATGATACTGGTGCTGGCGATCGAAAACGTTAGAGCTATCTCGGTGCTGTCCGGCAGTATCGAAACGGACATTATCGTTGGAATTCCCTCTAAAGTTCGAGAAGCCCCCTCTACCTCTCGGGCCACCCGGAGTGTGCCCCTGACGCGAGGCACGCAACGCTGGGCAATCCCTGGCCCAATGGCCCAACTGCTTGCAATACGCACACTGGTTCCTATTCAAATCAGATCGGCCCGAAGGGGGACCATAAGATCCGCCCCTTCCTCTATTATTATTACCCCGTCGGGGCGGGCCATATACTTGTGCTAACATCACCTTGGTTTTGAGATCTTTCGATTTCTTCTCTTCCTGACCCTTCGCCTCGTGCTCCTGACGCTCATAATACTGAGCGATAGTCAGAAGGGCCGTCGGCGTCGCGGAGGACCAGGAACTCTCGCTCGCTTTTAACCGGGCCGCAACTGCCGGTAGCAGATTAGCCACATATTTGTCCGCGAAAAGGTGGCGGCCCGTGTCGTCAGTAAGCGACTGGCCACTAAAATCATGAAACGTCTCCTCAAAACGCGTAAAGAAGTCCGCGACTGACTCGTCAACCTTCTGTTTACATGCAGCTAACATATTCCAGTCAATCTTTTTAGGGGGGATAATCGTCTTCAACTTAGCCACAATAGCCGCAGGGAGATCTAAAATATTCTGGGGTGGTTTCTGTGCGGGCTTCCTTTCCCTATCTTCATCCTCAAGGTCAGACCATCGAGCCTTAAAGGCAACTATATCATCTATCTTTCGGACAGACCGCCACGTGTCCGGTGGTAGAATAAGGCCAAAGAACAGGTCTATATCTGCTAAGGTCATAATGCAAGAATTCAAGGCCCCCTCGACTTCTTCATAGAAGGCCGCTGGATTCTTGCGGGGGTCGGGCAGCGCATTCTTTAATGCCATAACATCGGCCCTATGCCATGGAGTGTAAACCCAATTATATACAAAATATCCCCTTGCATCGGCGGAGTTAATATCCGAGCTAGTCCCTGCTCCCTTAGGAGGAACATACAAAGGCGCCGCCTCTCGCATTGGTTTAGCATGCACTATGTCGTCCTTATCTGACTGGGAGGCGGATGGGTGGCCCCCTGCTGCAGACGAATCCGACTGCTTCTCCTCCTCCGTTTGTTGACGTGCTTTCTCTCTAAGGGCCAGCACCTCGTCCCGCAAAGCGAACAGCCGCCGAGCCGCCTCAGAAGCCTTAGGGGGAGAAAAAACACCATTACGTAATGCTCCGGCATCCGAAGACACTTCGTCAGGCTCAAGGACACTAGAATATTTTCGGAAAGCAGCAATTACTTCTTCTGAAAAATGAGACAGAAAATACACCCTCTCTCTATCTTGCCACGACCCCCAAGTATGGAACAACTCATCCTTAGACATCTTGCCCTTAAGTGCACGGAGGGAAAGTTTCCGAAGCTCAGCCATATGCTCGGTCGATAACATGGACCGTGTGTCGACCTTACCCGGAGCCGGGCCAGAATCTTGCGGCCGCGGAGCGGATGCGCCAACATAAGGGGGCGGAGAGCGATCTAGTAAAAAAAAATCGTCATCAGGATTATTAAGGACAGGATAAAGTGGCTGGCGAACAACATATTGACCCGAAACTTGTAGCCTACGCTCTTTCTCTTGTCTGTCCGTTTGCTCTTTGTCCTCCCGACGCTTCGCTTCCTGCGCTCGCATATGATCATTCTTTCGCTGCTCCTTATCAAACAGCGCTTTCTCACGTTTCTCTCGCTCACGCACTTCCTTCACCCATAATCGCACACACTCAAACATATCCTGACGAGCACGTCGCTTACACATACACTGTTCCACATACTCAATCTTACGTATATCAAACGATCCATACAAAGGCCATCGCAACTCAGGATCCTTCCTCGTATATTTCCTCCATAACGTGCTGTACATTATGGAAGAAAGACCATGCTTCACGTACATATCCCTATTAGGAGTCCCCTCTGGGGGAGCTGGAGCAGATTCCTCGAGGTTCAACCGGTTCCCAAAACAGCAGCACCACTTACGAAGTGCGCTAAAAGCAGGCATGCTAGGAATAATGCAAAATATGCAGTATTATAAAGAAAATGGCACTTAATCGTTGCGCCGTTCAAAGTTTACACAGCTCCTGGAGAAATTTCTCCACATTACCTGCCTATATGTGTTGCAACGCATATATTTTCACAAAGACAAATTCAAAATATGACTAGTCACCATCAATCAAACTCAAATAGCCAGACCAGGCTTCAAAACTCGGAGCAAGTACCGTACAACGGTTCTTACCAATCAAGAGTCCAGGTTCCAACTGCCAAGCTCCACAATCGCCCAAACGGCTCTCACGGCAGGACCGACAGAAGAGGTCTCAGTCGATGACCGGCGCCACCCAGACGGTCAGCTCGGAAGGGAAGGAAGAAAAACCCCGGGATGCCAGGGCTAAGACGCCGCTGGCAGTGATCACGTCCCCGGCCAAACTCCTCACCTTCGTCGCGACCAGTCCTTCGAGCATCCGAGTCGCCGATGAGCCCCACGTGACGGGCGCCAATTGATGAATACAAGCCCCAGCTAGGCCCGCAAGAGACAAGGGTTCGCTCTTCTGTAACGAAATCTATAAGGAAGTTGGCACGGAAACTGCAAAGTACAAAAACAATGTTTATTAACCCTTAAGGGTGGTCCTACAATCCACACAACACTCTTCAGTATTGCAAGGAGTAGCACACAGAACTTGCGTACATAGTCCCCTTTTATACACAGCAGAGGGGCTCATAGTGGGTGGATACAACATGAGGTTTGAAGAACATTGCCATTTAGGGTCATTCTCGATACTGAATCAATACATGGGCGGAGCTAACACACTCCTTGAGCCCGCGAAAGGACATGGTCAAGCAAAGCTAATTATAACAGATGTGGTCAAGTCGGGGCATGCGCCAGACGGACAAGAGAGAGCTATTTATAAACTGTTGCTAGGCAGATTACAAGAGCAACTAACACAGAGGTCGGACTCTCCTCGTGGTGAACACATGGCAGCATGCCAATACAAAATGGAGTCCGGACTTCGGCCAACATAATGAGGAAAACACGATAAAAGGGAAACACTAATGTTTTCAGTAAATGCTTAATCACATTCTGCTTTAATTTACAACACGAGGAGGCTCCCGTGTTGGGGAGCATGTCTCCTTTGTGCCAGGCACCGCACCCCCTGCCCCTGTGTCCCCTGCTGCCCTGAGTGAAGAGTCTGTGGACTTACTTAGACAGATCCATGTAGGGCAGACATCAATGCTGAGTGTCCTCCATGCACACACCAGTCTGTTGACACAACTGGTTTCGTTCATGGAGGGCATTTCATTGGGCATGTCTGCCCTACAGAGGACCAATCAGTCCATGGCCTCCTCCCTGACGGCAGCAGTGTCCCTCCTCCAACAGTCCCGCACCCCTCCTACCCCTGCACCACCCATGATTCCTAGCACCCTACCTGTCCCAAGCACACACACACACCTGCACATTCTCACAAAGCCACAGACACGGGCAGCACACAAACACCCAAACCAAGGTCTAGACGTGCACACAAGCAAGCGCAGGGGACTGATACCACATTCACAGGGGATGGTTTGCAGACACACACACAGTCATCCACAACCACTCTGCAGTCCTCCAATACCTCTCCCTCCCAGCCCCTTTCCCTTGCCTCACCTTCAACCCCATCTCAACAGAAGCTCTTCCTCTGTGACGTGGCCTCTTCCCCACCGACCCAGCAGATCCATCTTACAAGGGGAAGAGGAAGTCCCTACATTCAGTGGGGAGTGCCCCTCACACCCGGACACCCTCCCCCAGGTGCAGTCAGACTGAGGCCCCCAACCGCAAGTCCACCCGGAGCCGGAAGAGCAAGACCCCACCCCCGCCCGCAGCTCCACGGCGAAGTCTCCGTCCTCCATCCCCCAGGCCACCACTCCAGAGGTTCCCCGCCACACCCTGCCCCATGTTCCCCCACTCACAGATACACCATCCCCAAAATGCTGAGACCCTCCCCCCTACCACTTTCTCTTCCACCCCCGGTCAGACAGTTAGTGCCACTGATGTGGGGACCGTGTCCCACCCTCTGTCCTGCTGACCTCACCTGAACCCCATTCCGCTCCCATTGAGTTAGGCACTGCAGTGGAGTCCACGACCACCCCGTTTGACTTGGGCACTGCAGTGGGGACCCAATCCACTCCATCTGACCTGCCCGCTGCAGTTGTGCCAGCACCCACCCCATCTGACTTGTGCCCCACAGTTGTGACTGCACCCACTACTTCAGTCAGCTCCACTGCAGTTGCCAGTGACTCTCCTGCATCCACCACCTCTTCACTGCCTCCTTCTGCTGCGCCCAGATCCTGTCCCTGCGGTGCCTGGCCTGCCCCCATGTATGCCCCTCCGAGGGGATGTCCCCTGTCCTTAGGAGTGCAGGCAAGCAACATTTGACAGTTGTCACTCAAGTTCACTTCTTGTAATTTGATAATGGACTGGCCATTGGCCTTCGTTTTGAACGGACTTTTAATTTTTCATCTGCTGAATAAAGCTTTTTCTTTATCCTTGTGAATTTGATTTAGCTGTACATTATGTTGATGATGTTTAGCATGAACTGGCAGTTGTAATGCTGTATTTCAAATGTTGAATACTGAGGTGTTGATGTGAGGTACTCCATGAGGTCCATGAAATGTGTATCCTATTCTGATCGTTATCCATATCATCCTTTGCAGCTAAATGGGTGTGTCATGATTAGCAATTAGTGGACACTCTGTAAACATTTCATTTGCATGATCACATCTGTGGCTTGTACACATGCACATGTGATGTGCTTTCCATTGTCCAATTTGTCTATTTCCCTGACTGTGGGTGCATCTCCACTGGCCATGTAAGTGTGGGCATCATTGTTGTAGGAGCAACTGGGCCTCTGTGCAACTTGCTGGACATATGTATTGAGTATGTGCAGATGACTTAAGGGACACTGCCGTACCCAGGCTGTTGTGACCAGAGCCTTCATTGTGTGGTAACTGATGGCTGACTGACAAAGTGTTCTGCTGACATGACTGATACCTGCTGGGGCTATGTTTGGCACAGCTGAGCTTCCACAGGAGTTGAGTCCCCTCAAGTAAGGGTGTTGTTCCGTGACATTGCCAGGGCCCTTGTTGTGTGTTGTGTGGGCATGTGTGTGTGTGTCCACATCCCTTTTCATACACAGGCAGTGTTCCCTTGATATATTCCTGTTGTTGATGCTTGCTGAGTGGTACTGTGTTCATCCCACAACTTTGCCATGGGCTACCAGATGAGTGGGTGCATGACACACTACTGTTAATTTGTGTTTCATCATTGGAATTTGTAAGTTCTGAGTGGTGATGATGTTGTCAGACGCAGATGGGACACAGTCAGGGGTCCCCAAGGCACTTGTTTGTCTGCAATATCATGTAGTTGTCCCTAGGTGGTACCTTTCAGTGATTGAGACATGTGTATGTGTGTGTGACTGCTCCCACTTGTCCGGTTCAGGGCTGCAATGTTTGCAGGTGTCAGCATGTGTGCCTTGTGGTTCTCCTTGGCGTCTGCATTGTCCTGGGACTGTGGCAGGTATTCCACAGGTTACATGAGCTTTGACGTCATGGCCTTGTACCGCATACTGTGCAGTAGGTCTGTCATTCACCAGGGTTGTAAACTGTCCTTGTGTGATGAGTCTGTGCACCTTAGGTCCTCCCAACATTACTATGTTTGTCATGGGTGCATGTGCAATGTCACTTGTCCATGTGGGCTTCACAGATGCACATTGGTGCAGTTCAGGGTGTGTGGTGGTGAGGGTGGACTGATGTACATGTTTGCATGGATGGGCCCCTAGCTTCTGTTTGTCCATGGATGACGGGCCATGCTGAGTGATTTGTGTTTGTGTAGGTGTGATGTACGTTTGCGGCACAGGACACGTCTGGGTTTCACAGTTTGTATGACATCTACCTTTGTCAGCACAGTGGAGGTGTCATGCATGCTTGTGTCACCCCAATGTCTGGTGCCTGGGGGTAGTGCTGTTGTGTGTCAGTCTCTTGCTGTGTTAGTTGCTGTTCATTCCAGCTTGTGTCACATGTGTCTGTTGTGCTCCCTCTCATCTCACAATGCCTGATTGCCCACTAAGGGGGGCCCATTGATGGGTTACTTTTGTATGGCACTGTGTCCACATCTGTCTCACTGTGGTTCATCCCCCCTCATGTGTTGTGTAGTTGCCTGGGGATACTGAGACACGCACACACACATGTTGTGTCAGATGTGCAGTGTGAGGTTGCCTGTTTGTGTTGGTGCATCTGCACCAGTGCATTGGTATTGATGTTGTGGGCCATTGTCTGGATGTTGTTTTTGTGATTTACCCTGCTATCCCTGTGATTCATATCACATCATTGTGCACATTCATCCTGGTTGTCATGTGCCATTGCTGGCATGGAATGGGAGTTTGTGACCTGACACCTACAGTCTACACAGGTTGCTCTGATTAGTGTGTCTATTTTCGAGATGTGTGTATGCTTTGTGATGGTCACTTCTGCTTTCGTGTCATTGTACACTGTATGCATTGTCAGCCCCCATGGGTGGTGCTTGTCTGCACACGGATGAGAGTATGTTAGGTTATCACAGCACTGTTAGCCTCACCACATCACTGTGGGTATGGGACACAACCACTACTATGCCCCAAAAGTGTTTCATGTGTTGGGACCAGAAATCATACATGCTGTTTGGCATTTGCAGCTTTGTCCATGATGACACTTACCTTTTGGTCACTGTGATGAGGGGGTTTTGGACCCCATCACCACAATGCTCAACATCTGTGCAGTTTGGACGCACACACATAACTTTTGTTCTACACAGTGAGGGGGTGTTATTGTCACATTGCCACAGTGCTAGTGATGCTTGCCTTGTGTAGGCCACACTCAGTTTTTGGTCACACATGTGATCATAGTTACATTGTATGTTCGAAGTCATGATCACTGTTGTGGGCATTTGTCACAGACTACACACTGTTGTCATGATGTTAAGGGGGATGTATTTTGCTGACTTACCTAAAGGTGGTGTATGATGGGTGTGTGGCACATCACACATCCTATGAGTGGGGGTGGCAGGAGTGCTGGGCAACAGGTCCCCTATGGGTGGGGGTGGCAGTAGTGATGGGCAACAGGTCCCCTATGGGTGGGGGTGGCAGTAGTGATGGGCAACATAAGCCCTATGAGTGGGGGTGGCAGGAGTGATGGGCAACAGGTCCCCTATGGCTGGGTGTGGCAGGAGTTATGGGCAACATAAACCCTATGAGTGGGGGTGGCAGTACTGATGGGCAACATAAGCCCTATGAGTGGGGGTGGCAGTAGTGATGGGCAACAGGTTCCCAATGGGTGGGGGTGGCAGGAGTGATGGGCAACATAAGCCCTATGAATGGAGGTGGCAGTAGTGATGGGCAACATAGTCCCTATGGGTGGGGGTGGCAGGAGTGCTGGGCAACAGGTCCCCTATGGGTGGGGGTGGCAGGAGTGATGGGCAACATAGTCCCTATGGGTGGGGGGGCAGGAGTGCTGGGCAACAGGTCCCCTATGGGTGGGGTGGCAGTAGTGATGGGCAACAGGTCCCCTATGGATGCTGGTGGCAGGAGTGATGGGCAACATAAGCCCGATGAGTGGGGGTGGCAGGAGTGATGGGCAACAGGTCCCCTATGGGTGGGGGTGGCAGTAGTGATGGGCAACATAAGCCCTAGGAGTGGGGGTGGCAGTAGGGATGGGCAACAGGTCCCCTATGGGTGGGGGTGGCAGGAGTGATGGGCAACAGGTCCACTATGGGTGGGGGTGGCAGTAGTGATGGGCAACAGGTCCACTATGGGTGGGGTGGCAGGAGTGATGGGCAACATAAGCCCTATAAGTGGGGGTGGCAGTAGTGATGGACAACAGGTCCCCTATGGGTGGGGGTGGCAGTAGTGATGGGCAACAGGTCCCCTATGGATGCTGGTGGCAGGAGTGATGGGCAACATAAGCCCGATGAGTAGGGGCCGCAGGAGTGATGGGCAACAGGTCCCCTATGGGTGGGGGTGGCAGTAGTGATGGGCAACATAAGCCCTAGGAGTGGGGTGGCAGTAGGGATGGGCAACAGGTCCCCTATGGGTGGGGGTGGCAGGAGTGATGGGCAACAAGTCCACTATGGGTGGGGGTGGCAGTAGTGATGGGCAACAGGTCCACTATGGGTGGGGGTGGCAGGAGTGATGGGCAACATAAGCCCTATAAGTGGGGGTGGCAGTAGTGATGGACAACAGGTCCCCTATGGGTGGGGGTGGCAGTAGTGATGGGCAACAGGTCCACTATGGGTGGGGGTGGCAGGAGTGATGGGCAACATAAGTCCTATGAGTGGGGGTGGCAGTAGTGATGGGCAACAGGTCCCCTATGGGTGAGGGTGGCAGGAGTGATGGGCAACATAAGCCCTATGAGTGGGGGTGTCAGTAGTGATGGGCAACATAGTCCCTATGGGTGGGGGTGGCAGGAGTGCTGGGCAACAGGTCCCCTATGGGTGGGGGTGGCAGTAGTGATGGGCAACAGGTCCCCTATGGGTGGGGGTGGCAGGAGTGATGGGCAACATAAGCCCTATGAGGGAGGGTGGCAGTAGTGATGGGCAGCATAGTCCCTATGGGTGGGGGTGGCAGGAGTGATGGGCAACAGGTCCCCTATGGGTGGGGGTGGCAGGAGTGATGGGCAACATAGTCCCTATGGGTGGGGGTGGCAGGAGTGCTGGGCAACAGGTCCCCTATAGGTGGGGGTGGCAGTAGTGATGGGCAACAGGTCCCCTATGGGTGGGGGTGGCAGTAGTGATGGGCAACATAAGCCCGATGAGTGGGGGTGGCAGGAGTGATGGGCAACAGGTCCTCTATGGGTGGGGTTGGCAGTAGTGATGGGCAACATAAGCCCTATGGGCCCGATTAACAGAAATAACTTAAGACAAAATCCTAAACTTACTACTTTTGGTATTCACAGAAGTTAGGATTTTGTCTTAAGTTTGTCTTAAGACAATCTTAAGACAGACTTAAGAAAGACAGACTTAAGACAGACTCAATACATACTTAAGACAAACTTAAGACAGACTTAAGACAGACTTAAGTTAGGATTTTGTCTTAAGTTTGTCTTAAGTCTGTCTTAAGTCTGTCTTAAGTTTGTCCTAAGTTTGTCTTAAGTCTGTCTTAAGTCTGTCTTAAGTTTGTCTTAAGTTTGTCTTAAGACAAACTTAAGACAAAATCCTAACTTCTGTTAATACCAAAAGTAGTAAGTTTAAGATTTTGTCTTAAGTTAGTTCTGTGAATCGGCCCCAAAGAGTGGGGGTGGCAGTAGTGATGGGAAACAGGTACCCTATGGGTGGGGGTGGCAGGAGTGATGGGCGATAGGTCCCCTATGGGTGGGGGTGGCAGGAGAGATGGGCAACATAAGCCCTATGAGTTGGGGTGGCAGTAGTGATGAGCAACAGGTCCCCTATGGGTGGGGGTGGCAGGAGAGATGGGCAACATAAGCCCTATGAGTGGGGGTGGCAGTAGTGATGGGCAACAGGTCCCCTATGGGTGAGGGTGGCAGTAGTGATGGGCAACAGGTCCACTATGGGTGGGGTGGCAGTAGTGATGGGCAACATATGCCCTATGAGTGGGGGTGGCAGTAGTGATGGGCAACATAGTCCCTATGGGTGGGGGTGGCAGGAGTGATGGGCAACAGGTCCCCTATGCGTGGGGGTGGCAGTAGTGCTAGGCAACATAGTCCCTATGGGTGGGGGTGGCAGGAGTGCTGGGCAATAGGTCCCCTATGGGTGGGGGTGGCAGTAGTGATGGGCAACAAGTCCCCTATGGGTGGGGGTGGCAGGAGTGATGGGCAACAGGTCCCCTATGGGTGGGGGTGGCAGGAGTGATGGGCAACATAGTCCCTATGGGTGGGGGTGGCAGGAGTGCTGGGCAACAGGTCCCCTATGGGTGGGGGTGGCAGTAGTGATGGGCAACAGGTCCCCTATGGGTGGGGGTGGCAGGAGTGATGGGCAACATAAGCCCGATGAGTGGGGGTGGCAGGAGTGATGGGCAACAGGTCCCCTATGGGTGGGGGGGGCAGGAGAGATGGGCAACATAAGCCCTATGAGTGGGGGTGGCAGTGGTGATGGGCAACAGGTCCCCTATGGGTGAGGGTGGCAGTAGTGATGGGCAACAGGTCCACTATGGGTGGGGGTGGCAGTAGTGATGGGCAACATAATCCCTATGGGTGGGGGTGGCAGTAGTGATGGGCAACATAGTCCCTATGGGTGGGGGTGGCAGGAGTGATGGGCAACAGGTCCCCTATGCGTGGGGGTGGCAGTAGTGCTAGGCAACATAGTCCCTATGGGTGGGGATGGCAGGAGTGCTGGGCAACAGGTCCCCTATGGGTGGGGGTGGCAGGAGTGATGTGCAACAGGTCCCCTATGGGTGGTGGTGGCAGGAGTGATGGGCAACATAGTCCCTATGGGTGGGGGTGGCAGGAGTGCTGGGCAACTGGTCCCCTATGGGTAGGGGTGGCAGTAGTGATGGGCAACAGGTCCCCTATGGGTGGGGGTGGCAGGAGTGATGGGCAACATAAGCCCGATGAGTGGGGGTGGCAGGAGTGATGGGCAACAGGTCCCCTATGGGTGGGGGTGGCAGTAGTGATGGGCAACATAAGCCCTATGAGTGGGGGTGGCAGTAGTGATGGGCAACAGGTACCCTATGGGTGGGGGTGGCAGGAGTGATGGGCGACAGGTCCCCTATGGGTGGGGGTGGCAGGAGTCATGGGCAACATAAGCCCGGTGAGTGTGGGTGGCAGGAGTGATGGGCAACAGGTCCCCTATGGGTGGGGGTGGCAGGAGAGATGGGCAACATAAGCCCTATGAGTGGGGGTGGCAGTAGTGATGGGCAACAGGTCCCCTATGGGTGAGGGTGGCAGTAGTGATGGGCAACAGGTCCACTATGGGTGGGGGTGGCAGTAGTGATGGGCAACATAAGCCCTATGGGTGGGGGTGGCAGTAGTGATGGGCAACATAGTCCCTATGGGTGGGGGTGGCAGGAGTGATGGGCAACAGGTCTCCTATGCGTGGGGTTGGCAGTAGTGCTGGGCAACATAAGCCCTATGGGTGGGGGTGGCAGTAGTGATGGGCAACATAGTCCCTATGGGTGTGGGTGGCAGGAGTGATGGGCAACAGGTCCCCTATGCGTGGGGGTGGCAGTAGTGCTAGGCAACATAGTCCCTATGGGTGGGGATGGCAGGAGTGCTGGGCAACAGGTCCCCTATGGGTGGGGGTGGCAGGAGTGATGGGCAACAGGTCCCCTATGGGTGGGGGTGGCAGGAGTGATGGGCAACATAGTCCCTATGGGTGGGGGTGGCAGGAGTGCTGGGCAACTGGTCCCCTATGGGTAGGGGTGGCAGTAGTGATGGGCAACAGGTCCCCTATGGGTGGGGGTGGCAGGAGTGATGGGCAACATAAGCCCGATGAGTGGGGGTGGCAGGAGTGATGGGCAACAGGTCCCCTATGGGTGGGGGTGGCAGTAGTGATGGGCAACATAAGCCCTATGAGTGGGGGTGGCAGTAGTGATGGGCAACAGGTACCCTATGGGTGGGGGTGGCAGGAGTGATGGGCGACAGGTCCCCTATGGGTGGGGGTGGCAGGAGTCATGGGCAACATAAGCCTGATGAGTGTGGGTGGCAGGAGTGATGGGCAACAGGTCCCCTATGGGTGGGGGTGGCAGGAGAGATGGGCAACATAAGCCCTATGAGTGGGGGTGGCAGTAGTGATGGGCAACAGGTCCCCTATGGGTGAGGGTGGCAGTTGTGATGGGCAACAGGTCCACTATGGGTGGGGGTGGCAGTAGTGATGGGCAACATAAGCCCTATGGGTGGGGGTGGCAGTAGTGATGGGCAACATAGTCCCTATGGGTGGGGGTGGCAGGAGTGATGGGCAACAGGTCTCCTATGCGTGGGGTTGGCAGTAGTGCTGGGCAACATAGTCCCTATGGGTAGGGGTGGCAGGAGTGCTGGGCAACAGTTCCCCTATGGGTGGGGGTGGCAGTAGTGATGGGCAACAGGTCCCCTATGGGTGGGGGTGGCAGGAGTGATGGGCAACATAAGCCCTATGAGTGGGGGTGGCAGTAGTGCTGGGAAACATAAGCCCTATGGGTGGGGGTGGCAGTAGTGATGGTCAACATGTGCCCTTTGGGTGGGGGCGGTAGTGTTGCTGGCTATACAACCCCTATGGTGGCCTGTTGCTAGTGGCCAGGATATGGATCCCCTGTGTGTGTGTGTGACATTTTGCGGGTACCTGTTGTTTGTTTGTGTGGTGGGTGTCTGACTTATCGTCTGCGCCGTCCGCGTCTGTTCCTGATCCGATCATAGATGTAGAGTATTGGTATGACCTGCGCGATGGGATTCATGATGTGTTCGTCTCGTACCCGTTGCAAGCTGGTCCGTCTCATAGGCGTGGATTGAGTTATGGCATGAATCGTACCTGATATGCTTCTTTTCCGGATGCTGGGACGTGCCGTATGTGGCGACCCGTCCGGCGCGTAGGAAGTACGCATCGTACTTGTCCGGGAGGAAACTGCTATGGATTCTGCTTCCGGGCGACTTGTTTGGGCTTGAATCACAGCCTACGTGTCAGTCGGATTTTTGGCAGTTATGTGCTTCGTACTTCATCAACTGGACGGACCGGCTCCGGGTACGGGTCTGACGCAAGGTAAGGCTACGAACAGCTCTCGGAGAGCTGTCCGACCCGGATCGGAATCGAGCCCTCTGTAGAGTGTATAGCGGAGGATGGGGAGAGTAAACAAAGTTGTAATTCCCAAAGTTTTGATATACCGTCCCTTTACTGTATGTTTATTAAGGACATAAGTGTCTCATAAGAGATAGTGAAACTGAGCACCGGTAAAACCCGGACCACTTAAACACCTACGTATAAACAGCACAGGAACACAGCCTGACAATTACTATCACATATACTTTACTAATATCAAGAAAGTCATACAGAAAATATACAGAACATTTTCATTTCTTTTTTATCTCTCACACATTTATAAAACATCTCTTCTAAAGAAGCACTCCCCAACCACTTCTATTTCATAAGAACAGACAATAATTAATATGTTTACTACCATATATTTTAGTATATCTACCTTTTTATTATTCACTAGTCACAAACTACTAAAACTATTAACTATACCCAAATGCAAACCAGAAACCATGTTCATATTATATCTCAACCTATATTCAAATGATTCAAACTATGCATACATATAAAAGGAACGTATCACTTTTACTATCTCCATCTCCTCTCCATGTAAACTCCAAACACTGTAGACGGCCTCACACTACAACAACCTACCTAGACCTATATTCAAATCTACCTCTCACTGTCAACAAGCATTGGGATAGCCAATAGGTCTCGCCTTTGGGACCTTATAAGTGTTTAGCCATGCAACAGTTGAAGTTGTTGCACCAAGGATATTGTGCTGCAAAACTAAATAATTAAAAGGTCCCAAAAGCGAGACCTATTGGCTATGCAAATGCTTGTTGTCATTAACCACCCTGTCATTAACCACCCCGCAGGGAGGGAACGCTGCGAGGAGGCAGAGAGCTCGGACACCGGAAATGGGGAAACCTACATACCGGAAGAGCCCGCCATGCCTAGTTACAAGAACCGATGGAAACTCACAGCAGAGAGCGAGCATTAAAACACAGCAGAAGAACCTGGTAGCTACAGTATGGACTCAGTTAACTGGATTATTCAAATAGAAAACACTGCATCATCAGGGATAGGTGAAAGGCCATCTCTTTGTACATGTGGGTGGCATTTTTCAAATGATGTAGTCTTCTTGAATTGTGAATATTGCGCACATGCCATTAGCAGAGTGACCTGTCACTGGGATATATCAGACGCCTGAGCTATGTGACCACAAGGTCTATTTTTGGTAATGAGTGCTTGCGTACATTGGCGTGGGGGAATCATCCATTGGAAATTAGGGGAACCTCCTAATTAGAAGTACAAAACTGAACAATCACTGGGGGTGAGACTGAGCAGGTCAAACAATTGTGTTCAACCAGAGCTTAATTTCTACCGGTGGTTGTAGGTGGAGGGCACCGACAGCCATTATTCAAGGCTGGGAATTATTTTCAGCGTCAGATTTTGACCCATGGCAAAAGAGAGAAAAGTCAAAAGAAATAGAACGAAGGGAAAAGAAACAAGTGGTAAAAAAGACGGACATAGGAGAAATCAAGGATGAAAAAAATGCTGCAAGAGCTAGATAAAAAGGGAGGAATCATAGGGTGACGGAAAAAAAAGGATTTAAGATTAGGCAAGCTGTGTATTGGACACCATTGACATTCAGAAGCTGCTGCGGAAGGTTCCTACATTAAACGATGGCCCCTGTCCTTTTTTTTTTTACACATTACACATTACGACTTGCCAAGATCACCCAGCAAGCAAACATCAGCATGATGTTAGTCAAACAAAAATCAACCAAACCTTGTTCATAATCAATCAAAAAGCAAAGCATCAAAGACTGAAGTATACATGAGGATCACAAAAACAGAAGAAACTCCCAGCAATTACCGCACCAAAACAAACACTCACGACACAAAAAATACAGAATTCCATTCTCACAACAGCAAAAATGGGCATTGACACACACATGACCACACTCGGTCAGAATGGAAGTCCAACAGAAAACGCAAAAAGACACCTTGCACGGTGAATAATACCACCAAAATAAGGTCCCGCATGTTGCATTTCCATGGTACGAGCTGCAAACTCACACGTGTCAACATCCCCCTGTCCGAAAGGAGAAGTACAAATATGCAAAGGTAAGAAACAAAATGACAGTTGCGAGTCTAAGCCCCCCGACTCTCAGTCGACCAGTCACGGTCAAAATAACACTCGCACACATTTTTCTTCAGTTAGCAACACACACATTGTCACTCATGTAACAAGTATGCTAAAACAAGCACACGCGAAAAGCATTGGCCGCGCAGGTGCCGAAAGTTAAAGTGATCGCAATGCACTTAATTACCCGTGATGGAGAAAGGACAGATGGCGGCTGCACGCGTTGAGGCCAGCAAAAGCCTCTGGTAGCAATTTGAAAACCCCCTTACTAAAAGTCGAGCAAGCAGCGCATGCGCTGCTCTAGGCTCGACCTAAAAATGAGACCACAAACTGTCCGCATAGCATTTCTGGGTTTGGTTTTATCGCTTTTAACTTAATAACACATACAAAATGTATAATTTGCAAACGTGGGACATTTTGTTTATCTCACCTGAATACATTAACAAACCCAAATTAACGCTGTACCTCATTTTCAAAACCATACAGTCCTTTAAAGATGACAAACTACATTTCTTCTTTGTGAGACATTCCTAAACATATATAAAGTATTTATATAACAACAGGTCAAACTTTATGCATATTTTATAACCAATATGAAACACCACACTTTACTAACAAGATATTATTTTGAAATAAAAAATACTTTCAAACTTAAAAATAGCACCTAAAATACTTAATCACTACTACAGAACACATAACACACCTTGTTCATTTCTACTTCACCTTTGTAGTTGGTATGCAGATTTCAAATGTCACACACGCATGCAATTCTTTCTTTCTCACACAGTACATGTAATGCACTGCTTTCATCAAGAATGAAACCAGTAATGGCACAATTTCTCTGTTGATCCACATATAAATACATGTAAACAACAAATCAGAATACTTCATTCCTTCATCGACATTCCAAAACTTATCTCCATTGGTTATTTTTGAATTTTGCATCTGAAAAGCTACTTAATATTCCGCGCCACACACAGCTCAGAAGTTCAACCTATTGTATCACCACACCTTCTGGAACATTCTACAACACCTGCAGGTTAAAAGTTCAGGATTTTTTTAAACGTAACCTTTTCTTTTTCAGCATATTCTCGAATATTTAACACCACCTGCGGGTTAAAAGTTCACCATTGATTTAAGTTACAAATGTACCTTCCAAATGCACGTCTGGTTGAGCTTTGCACATTTCATCCTATCGTATGTACTCCACGCTTAGACTGCTCTTTATTAACCAATGACAAACATGCTTTTTCACGCAACTAAAATGCACCCTAGTTTTTAGTACCCAATGCTTCTTATCTTTCAATCAATTATCGTTTTCTGTGTAGTTTGCACTTTACAAATAACTTATTGATTTACATTCACACTCCCTGTATAACACCACCTAAGCACCATATACAAATTACCGTGTTCCAAACAAAACTTCCTCCTACTGCGTATAAAATATTACTGACACTACTTAGACAGGTGTGGCACATTTTCTAACTATAATTGATGGAATTCATTGGGAAAGTAATTACATCTTGGTTTTCCTTGATGTTTGTAGTCTGTATACGAGTATCCAACATGACCTCGGACTTCAGGCAATTCAACACTTTTTCAAAACAAGATCTATTTCACTATTCCATCACTCGCAGATGATTATGACTATGATTGAGATTTGTCTTAAGAACAACTTTTTCATTTTTGATGACACCGTATACAAGCAGTCACAGGGCACAGCCATGGGAACCTGCCTCGCCCCCAGCTACGCAAATTTATTCATGGGCTGGTGGGAGGAGCAGGTTGTTATGGAAATGGTGGAATTTACCAACGTAGCCCTGTGGCTGCGTTACATTGATGACATCTTTTTTATATGGTGCGGTGATGAAGAATCAGTCAGAGTCTTTATTGATAAACTGAACAGGAATAGTCTTAACCTACAGTTTACAGAACACGTCAATAAGAATACAATGGAATTTCTTGATGTGTTTCTGGAAGTGAAGGACAATCAGTTAACAAACAAACTGTTTTGCAAGAAAACAGCAGGTAATAGCATTCTCAGTGCTAGCAGTAGTCATCCACGTAACTTGGTGTACAGTATCCCTTATGGAGAGTTACTGCGCGCCAAAAGGAACTGCAGCACTGATAGTGCTTATAAGTGCGAGGAAACGATCATGTGTCAGAGATTCAAAGACAGAGGATACAGTAAGAAAATCATTAAGGAAGCAATCTCCAGAGTAGAGATGAAATCTAGAAATGAATTACTACACCCCAGAAAGAAGGAAGAAGGTAATGATTGTATCAGGTTCATTACCACATTCTCAGGACAGGCGAGTGAGGTACGTAGAATATTCAACAAACATTGGCATGTATTACTTACTGATGAACATCTCAAAAACAATCTGGGTAGCAACCAACAGATCACCTTTAGAAAAGGGCGATCATTAAGGGATGTACTGAGCCATAATCATGTCACAGAACAAGACGCAAATGTATCCATGGGCACACTCGGTTTCAGATGTTGCCGGAGTTGTAAAGCATGTAGGAACAGTATTGACTGTAATAAATTGTCAGTACCTAACTCCAAGAGGAAATTTGTGATCAAGAAAAAAATGAACCTGTAACACCACATTCTGCGTCTATGTCTTGATATGTCCATGTAACAAATGGTACATTGGAAGCACCAAACATCAAGCGGGAAAAAGAGTATTGGAGCATCTCCGTGCCATACAAAACAACAATAGACAATACCCTATAGCTCGCCATTTCTATGAGAAACATATGCAGAACAATACATTAGTCCACATGGTGGTGATTGATGCTGTGAACCTGGGTGTAAGAGGCGGCAATAGGGAATTGTCGCTAAGAAAATTGGAGTCTCGATACATTATTGATTTGGAAAGTCTGGCACCTAAGGGGTTGAATTTAAATGTAGAATTGGCAATTCATTTGCACAATTAATTGTTGAGAACATAAAGGTCTGCATATGAGTCTGTTTTTATGATTTTAATTTTGTTTTATTACAGATGGGGGTACTTCTTTTGCAACTGGTGGAATATCTGTAGCTTAATGAAGAAACAGTGGATTAATGGATAGTACCATGAAATTATGGACATTTTTATCATGAATTATTTGTTGTAGATATGCACACAGATATCTAGTGTATCACAAAAGCTAAATAAGCCCTCTTGGGCATAATGGTAGGTGGATATGGACATATGCTTATGGTATTTTAAGTAAGCAATGCACAGGATTCTAGTTTTAAATATTACATCTTTATGAATCTTGTTGAAATTACATTAATTCAGGCATAATGATGTAGAACCTGTAATATTGTCCATACAAACTGATGTCATTCGTTTTAACCAATCAATGTGCTGTATGCATTGCGCAATGAAATATTGGTTGGGGTATGCAGTTTTATCATATTGTTACCCCTTACAAACACACAGATACTTACAAAGTTATTTTTGTGCTGCATATGAATTTATTATCTTATATGTAGTGCGCAATGCGTTTACTAGTTCCGTATGAATTTGAACGAATCCAATGTGCTATGAATCATTTAATTTGGAAACTTAGATTTTATATTGTCCACTGTGAATTATAGTATGATCTATACTTAAGTACGTGAGCAACATATGATGCTTAAGGAACTACAGGATATTCTAAAATGGCCGCGACAGTTGTGATGACTTGTTTTGCATTTGCATGAGTAGTCCGTCTTCTAATATTCTCGAGGAGGTGTATTTAAACATGGTGGATTGTTTACTATACGAGCGTGATCAAGCCGTAAAGGTGAAATGCGTCGTTTTTTGACTTGACGAATAAATTATCTGCATGCAAACTGGGTGTTCGAGTGTTCCCTGTTCATACGGGGACCTGTGGAGTGCATATATATATATATATTCACTGAAAAAACCATAGGTTTCACACATGTTATAGTTAGCTGGACATTTCACTCGTACAAAACCATTGAAATTTCCCCGTTATAGTTAGTTCAGCTAACTATAACTCGCGCGCCCGCAATCCACTGCTGATGACGTCACATATTACATCACTCATGACATGCACAGTGACATCACTCATGACATCACTGATGACATCTCAAATGACATCACTGATGACATCACTGATGACATCATCCAGTGAATATGTGTCTTCCTGAAAAATAAATATTTTTTATATATGTATATCTAAAGGTTAATGGAAGAATAAATGGGTAAATAAGTGTCTAAATGGATGTTTTTTTTGTAAAATTAATTGTATAACTGATTTATTAACAGTATCTTAGTGAATACAAGTATTAGTGAGTAATGTTTAAATATTTAAATATCTGTATCAGTGTCTCACTTTGTGTATAAGTGGCTGCATGGGTTGGTGAGTAGCTACATGAGTGTGTATATGGGTTTTTAGTTCGTTTTTAGAGTATCAGTATGAGTGTCTGTATGGTTCAGTGGGGGATGTTACTTAGCGTATAGATGCATGAATGAGTGACTCACTGTTTGTATGTGTTTTGAAGACAGTATGTGAGCAGGACAGTATGGGTGGATGAGTGTGTGTATGGGTGAGTAAGAGAGTGAATGACTGTCTCAATAGTGTCTTTATGAGTAAGTCCATATGTTTTAAACTAGTATATGTGAGTATTGATGTATATAAGTGAGGATATATGAGAGTGAGAGATTGGAAGAGTTACTGTATAAATAAGTATGTGTTACTATAAGTGATTGTTTTATAGAGTAAGTATGTGTACGTTTCTGTAGAAGTAAGTGTAGTGGTGTGTGTATAGCTGTATATGCAAGTAAATGGATGTTTATTTGCATGTGTGACTTTGTGTGTGAGTAACTCTATGTATGAGTGTAGGTGTGTAACAGGATGTATAGGTGTATGAGTACATATGATGACTGAGTACATGTATGAGTGACTATATAGAAGTGTTGATGAATGAGTGGATGCGTCTGTAGATTTTGGAATTACTGAATAGGTTGTTCTAACTGGTATTGGTATCTCTATAGTTTTCAAAACTTTAGTTTGTATTTTTCAATGTGTGTATCAAAGTTTATATTAGGATAAGAGGAGGTCTGCCACTCTTACACAAGGATGATGTCATCAGTGATGTCATTTGAGATGTCATCAGTGATGTCATGAGTGATGTCACTGAGCATGTCATGAGTGATGTAATATGTGACATCATCAGCAGTGGATTGCGGTCGCGCGAGTTATAGTTAGCTGAACTAACTATAACGGGGGAATTTCAATGGTTTTGTACGAGTGAAATGTCCAGCTAACTATAACATGTGTGAAACCTATGGTTTTTTCAGTGAATTTGCAAGGTTTTTTAAATGCTAATTCCTAACTATAACGTGTGTGAAACCTATGGTTTTTTCAGTGAATTTGCAAGGTTTTTTAAATGCTAATTCCTAACTATAACATGCGTGAAACCTATGGTTTTTTAAGTGAATTTGCAAGGTTTTTTAAATGCTAATTTCTAACTATAACGTGTGTGAAACCTATGGTTTTTTCAGTGAATTTCAAAGGCTTTTTAAATGATAATTTATGAATGTATTATTATATTTTTTAAATATTTATTTTACAATAAGCTACCTATGTATATAGTTATAGATTGACTGTATCCTGTAATATGGAATGGCTCAGCTCATTTATTTTTGAATTTGGATAAAGTTGAACAGCATAGTTAATATCTTCTATAAACTTATAAACAGTTTAATTTTTTTTTTAGGGTTTTTGACAGTGCGCGCACCGTTTGCGCACGAATACGTGCTCTGTGTGCGCATGCGTACGTGCTCCGTGTGCGCATGCGTACGTCGTGCGTGCTCCGTGCGCGCGTGCTCCGTACGCGCATGCGCGCGTGCTCCGTATGCACATGCGTGCGTGCTCCGTGCGCGCACCGCGCGCACGATGCGCGCACGGCAAGTCATGTGATTACGAAATAACACTTTTCATTGGTTCATAGGAGTTTCAGTTCCAGAATCTTCCAACACCACACCCACTCCCCTCATTATTTCTTCTGATTCCCTGGGAGAAGGAGCTGAGCAGCTTTTCCAGTACTCCAGTACTTGAAAATGGCAGAGCAGCAGTCATCTTCTGGGAGTGAGGAGGAGAGCTTTGTGCCACCAAGACAGAGGAAACAAAAAGACTCATTTATTTGGAAATAGTTTACTTTTCCAGAGGGCCAGAAGAAGGTGAATGCTCCTAAAGTCACCTGCACTGTTTGTGGAGTGGTCTTATCAAGAGGAGATCCTAAAAAAAAATACTCTTTTAGTATCTACTCTATGTTAAGGCACTTTAGTGGAGTACATCCTGTGGCTTATGCTCGGGAGTTTACTCGAGCTGCAAGAGACAACCCTCCAGCAGCTCAGCCAGCAGCTCAGCCGAGCACTTCCTCTGCGGCCGAAGCGTCACCTTCTTCTCGACCTCTGGATATCCACCCTCTGTTCCAGAGGGTTCATATACGGTGCAATATGTGCAATGCTGTTTTCTCTTATGGTGACACCAGCATTAACCTAATAGAGACCAAGATACAGCAGCACACATGCCCCACCCCATAATTTTTGTTTTTTTTTGTTCCTCTGTTCCTCAATTAACACAACGGCTCTTTTTAGAGCCAACCAACATCTAAACACTTGCACTTGATTTTTAATTCTATTTTTTAATGATTTTTTTCTGCCGTGCGCGCACCGTGCGCGCACCCCGTGATTTTTTGAAGAAAAAATAAAATGTTTTTTCACCCTTCGGGGTCCTTCAGGGACCCCCTGACAAAGGCTAGGGGGTTAGGAACTCTCTACCCTGCCCCCTTTTCACGTTCTCCACCTTTCTTTTTCCCTGTCACACACACAACACACAAAATGGCGGCCGTCACTTCCTGATATCGACCGATTCGAATGTTGACTGACATGTAACCACCAATCAGAATTACGCTTGCGCACGTTATGGTGCGCGCACGGTGCGCGGCTATAGATATTTATGTACTTTTAACTGCAATTTTCTCAGGAACTACTGAACAGATTGACACCATATATGCAAAAGGCACATGCCTGACCTGAGGACTACCTCTTTGCCAAATTTCAACTAATTCTGTTCAGCCGTTCGGGCTGTACCTTCGACTAAAGGTCCTATGGGAAAATGCATGGGGCAAACGCATTTTGGGACCCCCCTTTTTTCTCAGCCCCCGCTTGACGAATCACCCCGAGACTTTCAGGGTAGGAGCTGAGCGGAGCGCCCATTAGTTTTGAAACTTTCGCGAGGATTCGTCAACCGGCGCCAGAGTTATTCAAAATAGAATTTTCAGATTTCCTATGGAAACTCGGTCCTAACTATAACTATCTACTGGCGACCGCCAGTAGATAATATATATATATATATATATATAGATATATATATATATAGATATATATATATGGAAACCACAGTCCTGCAACGATTGAAGTCCCAAGGTCAACAAAACAGGTACGGACCTCCAACGTGGTGAAAAAAATATTTTTCTTTTATTTGTGCAGCTTAAAAGGTGCTAGTGCAAAATAATTCAATAGCAAGTGCCCAGCCTGACGCGTTTCGACTGCCCAACGGCAGTCTTGATCACATGACGCGCTGGACCAATGGCCATGTATATATAGTTACAACTAATGAATCACATGATACATACATTCCAATCAGTTGTAGACACAAGCATAGACCGTGAAAACAGACCAATACAATTGTAAAGTATACTAGCTTGACCATAATACATCATGTTTGAAATAATAAATAAATAAATATATATGCAGGTTGTCAAAAATCATGGAATAGTGCCCCAAATTTACATGACATTAACCTAGCCATATTATATTATTTTGATTCTTTAGATTCCAATACAGCAAAAAACAATTAAAACAAGAAAGGTTTCTTATTAAAAAAGGCTTGTGCTAATTAGAACCATCAATGTCAGGAAAACAACTAGTATCTTTTTTCCTTAAATAGTATTCACTTACAAATGCTAATTCAAATCAGTCTTTTCAATCATTGAAATGGAATGTAATAATGTGCAAAAAATATGCAAACAAGTGCTAATGTGCTTAGTGCAAAAAACTTATACATACAAAGATAAAGCAGCATATATGCAGACGTTACTAGAGTCTACTTCTTATTTTCATTTCCTTAAGTTTCTTCTTTCTATCTTTCTTTCCTTTTTTCCTTTTCTTTTTATCACTCCCTCTCCTGCGATATTTTCAACAGTTTTGAGATCTTATTTTCCAAATTTATCAGCTTTCTTCAACCTATTAAGAACATACAAGAGTAATACACAAAATGAAAATTTCAATGAATAGATTCTTAAAAGAATAAATATCAAGAAAAATACATTCACAATAAACCTGTGGTCTAAAAGAACAAAAGTTTAAACTGTCAGATGTTAAGACAGATATATTTGACCACAACCAATTAAATAATTCAGATAAAATTCACAGAACTTAAAAATCGGCAACGTATCTCTCCTAAAACCAGTTAAAATCTAAAATTACATAGATTAAAAAACTGGAACATAAAAAGAGAATATACACCGACTACAGGAGTCCTCCCGACGTGTATATTTTATCTTCCATAAATAACTATACAAAGTTGTGCAAATCATCACTGTTATTCAATCCATTGGGCATTTTAGTATCGAGCAGCATAATGAATTCAGATTCAACCTGCCTTAACCTTTTTTCTCGATTTCCTCCTCTCATATTTTTGGGTACTGCACTGATAACATAATAACTAAGATCATTCAAATTGTTATTATGCACCAGTTTAAAATGCCGCGCCACAGGATAATTGGGATCCGAATTCACAATCGCTCTCAGATGTTGTAATATTCTGTTAAACACCTGTAATTTTGTACTGCCCACATAAAGTAAGTGACAGGTACATTCTAGGACATAAATAGCGAACTCTGTTCTACAAGTGTAGTGACTTTGCATTTTAACTGGTTCTGGGCTAAAAGCTGTGACATACTGTGAAACATTCTTTCCAAATTTACAAGCTCGACATGAACTACACCTTGAGAAACCTGATCTTGCTGACAGCCAACTGTTAGATGTTAAAATTTCAGGGCTGTTTCGTACCAAAGCATCCCTCATTGAGGGTGCCCTCCTAAAAGTAAGGCTAGGTAGTTTAGGCATAATTCGAGACAAAGTTAAATCCGAAAGAATAATTGGCCAATTCTTATATAAAATTTTCCGGACTTGTCTCTCCTGTCGGCAAAAACTTGTAATTAAACTAATACTGTCAACCACTTGGACCCCCAGACTGTCCGAACTCTCATATAACTGTCTGGATGTGCCTGACATCTCAGGTAAAACATTCACTTCGTTCACTTTATTAGCTTTGTCACGAGCTATTGTCAAATCTGATGCTTTATACCCTCTATTCAAGAATCTTTCAAACGCTTCCGCTTGACATTGTTGAAGATCCCCTTCATGACTACAAATACGCTTAATTCGCAAGAATTCCCCATAGGGAATACTTCGTATAAGGTGTTGAGGGTGTGAACTAGACGCATGTAGTATTGAATTACCAGCTGTTATTTTCCTATGCAATTTGGTATGAATCATATTGTCCTCAACAAAAATTTCAACATCCAAAAACTGTATCCTAGTGTCACTAATCTCCGATGTAAAAGTGAGATTAAGAGTATTCAAATTTAGATCATTCACAAACTTTTGGGCTGTTTCAATAGAACCTTTCCAGATAATACACACATCATCTATGAACCTCCACCAGTGAAGCACATGTTGGTCATACATATGATGATGAGTAGTTCTGAGGACATGTTCCTCCCACCAGCCCACGTGTAAACACGCGTAACTAGGGGAGAAACATGCCCCCATCGCTACTCCACGTAATTGCTGAAACACTTCCTTATTAAATAAGAAAAAATTGTGAGTCAAACACATCTCTATCATCTTGACCAACATTTTGTTATGTTCATACATGGCAATATTTCTTTTATCCAAATAATAGCGAATGGCATTAATCCCGTCATTGTGGTGGATACTCGTATATAAAGAACTGATGTCCATTGCTATTAAAAGACAATCCTCTTCCCATTTTACTTTTCTTAGTTTGGTTAGAAAATGACCAGTGTCCCTTATAAAAGATGGCAATTCTTCCACAAATTCATGTAGATAATGGTCCACATATTTTGACATTGCCTCTAAAAGGCTTTTAAGTGCGGAAATAATTGGTCTGCCAGGGACCGGTAACACCTTCTTATGTACTTTTGGAATAAAGTATAAAAAAGGAGTCATTGGATGATCATTTGTTAGAAAATTAAATTCATCTTTGGATAATAAGCCAACACGCTTCCACTGAGCCAGTTCACCAAACACATATTCCTTATTTTTCCTTAGGTCCTGGAAATTCGCTCTCCTGTAACTATCAACATCATTGAGATGTGACCAAGCCTCCTCCATATACAAATTTCTTGGCCATAAAACAATATTCCCTCCCTTGTCAGCTTTATTAATTATAACCTCCGTATGTTTTTGTAGTTTACGGATTAGTTTAGTGTATTGCATTTCAGAAAATTTGCGCTGCCTCTTTTGTTGTTGCATGACAGTGCTATTTAGTTGCTTCAATTCATTAACTACGCAATCACTAAAAACATCAATCGCATCCCTCGGCATCATTGGGATGAAAGTAGAAGGGGGTTTAAATGGACTAGTACTTGGTATGTTACAGGTGACACCTGCTGCGTGTAAGTTCACCTGTGTTGGCTCATCTGAAATGTCACCTGAATCAGCCAAAGATTGCATCGCCAGCAAAGTGCCAACATCTGCTGCTTGCAGATTAAAACCGGCTTCTGAAATGGATCTACTTTGGGATGCAATATCCGATGCATTCTTAAGTTGGAAGTGCTTCCTTCACTTTAGTTTCCGAATAAATTTAAACACATCCACTCTTGTTTGTGTATATTTAAAACAATTGGTGGGGCAATATGACAGTCCCAGGGCCAATAATTGCTTCTCAGCCACAGTAAGCGTGATTTCAGACAAATTAATTACAGTATTATCAATTTCATCTTTGGGTACCTGTATTATTTCTTTTTGTTGTACTTCTTCTTGTTTTTTCCTTTGTAATATATATATTTGTCAAAGTCCTGTGAACAAGGGCGCCGTGACGCCTGAAACTCGTAAGGAAATATTTTTGACGAGATGAACTTTGTGCGTTTACAGTTGATGTGCAATGCTGCCCTGCAGGAATAAAGCATCCAGCAAGGTGTGTGGCCTCCCAAGTCTGGTGCTTTTCTTTGTGATATTAATGGCGGCCTGCCAGGGTCGCGGGAAGCCCCCCTGCACATAAAGCGGTGTCCAGCGCGTTCTCGAACAGCGCAACACGGAGCCTTGCTGTGTTCTGCTGAAAGGGATTACGACGGTCTTGCCACTACTTCATAACCTACAAAAACCTATCAAGGTATCTGAACTATTTTTAATGTGGAACAGCAGCCGGGTGAGCGAAGGATTTTCCTAAATATCATGAACTCTAATTACCAGAATGCAATGTGCAACCACGCCCAGTGGGCGAGACTTAAAAACTGCTAATTAGAGGACCGGCATTCTGCACTCTACATTTGTCAAAGTCCTGTGAACAAGGGCGCCGTGACGCCTGAAACGCGTAAGGAAATATTTTTGACGAGATGAACTTTGTGCGTTTACAGTTGATGTGCAATGCTGCCCTGCAGGAATAAATCATTCAGCAAGGTGTGTGGCCTCCCAAGTCTGGTGCTTTTCTTTGTGATATTAATTGCGGCCTGCCAGGGTCACGGGAAGCCCCCCTGCGCATAAAGCGGTGTCCAGCGCGTTATCGAACAGCGCAACACGGAGCCTTGCTGTTTTCTGCTGAAAGGGATTACGACGGTCTTGCCACTACTTCATAACCTACAAAAACCTATCAAGGTATCTGAACTATTTTTAATGTGGAACAGCAGCCGGGTGAGCGAAGGATTTTCCTAAATATCATGAACTCTAATTACCAGAATGCAATGTGCAACCACGCCCAGTGGGCGAGACTTAAAAACTGCTAATTAGAGGACCGGCATTCTGCACTCTACATTTGTCAAAGTCCTGTGAACAAGGGCGCCGTTGATGAATACAAGCCCCAGCTAGGCCCGCAAGAGACAAGGGTTCGCTCTTCTGTAACGAAATCTATAAGGAAGTTGGCACGGAAACTGCAAAGTACAAAAACAACATTTATTAACCCTTAAGGGTGGTCCTACAATCCACACAACACTCTTCAGTATTGCAAGGAGTAGCACACAGAACTTGCGTACATTGTCCCCTTTTATACACAACAGAGGGGCTCATGAGTGGGTGGATACCGCATGAGGTTGAAGAACATTACCATTTAGGGTCATTCTCGATACTGAATCAATACATGGGCGGAGCTAACACACTCCTTGGGCCCACGAAAACACATGGTCAAGCAAAGCTAATTATAACAGATGTGGTCAAGTCTGGGCATGCGCCAGATAGACAAGAAAGCTATTTATAACTGTTACTAGGCAGATTACAAGAGCAACTAACACAGAGGTCGGACTCTCCTCGTGGTGAACACGTGGCAGCATGCCAATACAAAATGGAGTCCGGACTTCGGTCAACATAATGAGGAAAACACGATAAAAGGGAAACATTAATGTTTTCAGTAAATGCTTAATCACATTCTGCTTTAATTTACAACAGACGACCCTTTCAGCATTTACTGAAGACATCTGGTTTCCAAGAATAATCATCGTATATGTCAATTATCATCATTCCTTTAACCTCTTTAGCTAGACCCTTCTGGCGGGCAACATCGGCAATAGCTTTCTTATCTGGAATGCAGAATGAAATGCATACGGAACAGCACAATGGTCCACATTGAATACACATACAGAAAAAGAACAGAATTGCTACAATAATACAGAGACCAGTTAGAACCTTCCAACCCCAGGCAGTAACCAACGCCCAAAACCATCCAGAAAAGGACCAAGTGCCGTTTTCTGTGTGGATTTCAGCTGCTATTTTATGCAGTTTGTTAATGGCGCTATAAACAGACGGTGTATGATCAGGGATGAACACACAGCAGCTACTTCCAATAATTTTACAGGCTCCTCCTCGATCAGCTAGCATTACATCCAATACCATACGATTCTGCAATGCAACAATCCTAGTAATTTGTAATTCTTCCGTAAGATTCCCAAGAGCAGCAGCAGTCTGATTAGTCACAGCTTCTACCACTCTCGTTAATCTTCGGATCTTCCTACTATTCAAAGCGGCTCCAACAAAAAAGAACAGTCCTAAGTTAAAATCAATATACTGTTGCAAGCTGGTATCGGTTTGATCCACATCATCAATTAATAGAGTACGTTTATATCTATTTACAGTTACATTATTCAACAGTTTCAAATCCTTATGATATGACGCGGGTGCTAAGAATACAGGAGGCAATAGGAACGATACATAGCATACCCCAGACCACCCAGCCGGCAAACGGTAATAACCTTTATTTCCACATACAAAGTAGGTATTATGGGATGCTAGGAAGGTACTATTATTTAACCCATCGATGTTTAATACGGTTATGCAATCACTGACACCAACAGGGATAAAACCCACACTCTGGACACACAGGTCCGCTTGGGCTTGTGCTACTTGGATTACGAATTTGTCCTTCCCCACAGTGTCTCTGGTGTTCGTGAAGATATAGGGGATGGATTCATTGTCCGGTCGGTACTCTTCCCATTCCCAAATTGTCCCATTCGCTTGTGGATATCCATTCTTGTCCTGATGGCATTCTTTATTAAGTCTGAAAAGCAATCGTCCCACTGTCGGTTTCCGAGTGGCAAACAACAAAGTGTACCATGCTCTACAAGAGCCATTGTGAGAGAAAGGAAGTGGTATGAATGGCGTACCTCCTTTCTTCTGATGGGCTGGCATCATCCCACATATCCAACAGTTCGTAGCATTCGTAGCAACGTGGGTGTGATGCAGCATCTGAATGAAAGTGTTATTCAAATAGGACTGTCGATGCTTCAACTCTTGATATGGCAATGTATAAAAGTAGTGCTCCGCAGGCACTGGAGTCGTCAACACAAGCGTCTCTCGAGCAGGAGTTGCCTCCTCCACAAACCATGTGGTTATACCAACGATAGCTACTGTTAGCATGAACCCCAACGCACAAAGAATTTTCTTCTTCTCCATGTCAAAGGAAACAATACCCTGATATCTTCCTGAAACTAAAAAGGTCTGTCAGAACTCTTCCCCTTGGGCAGCGGTTGATTTCTTCACCAGCGGGCCAAGACGGGTGTCACTACACTAATGCAGGGCTGATCCCCCCCCCTTGCCTCATCGGCTCTCCGTTTCACTAACCCAAGGGCCGTTCTGACAGTATGTCCCGGTACTGGAAATCTCACTTCCTTGGTCGCAGATGATATCGCCTTCCTTCAAAAGTCGTGTGGTCCGAAAAGAGCTCCTCAGTGTCGTTTGGCCCCGCAGCACGGCCTGTCTCTGCTGCTAGGATGTCTCGTTGATCGGTCAGCACGGCAGACTCCACCAATCCGGGCGGTACCTTTCGACAGTGCAGGGAATGGATCCAATTCTTCCTGTTCGAGACTCGCACTGCCGTCCTCGTTGCAAGAAGGACTTGCTCAGGTCCTACCCATCTCGGCTCCAAACTGTTCGATCTGTCGAAAACCTTTATCATTACATGATCTCCAGGCCGGAGACCATGTCCTTCGCCAGTAGACTGATCAGGGAGCGCCTCTCGGACCTGTTGATGAATAGAAACCAAGTTATCCGTTAACTGTGCCAGATAATCACTCATCATCACACAAGGTACATCATACACAGCCTTAGGCCTTGGTGGACCCCAAATGTTCATTGGGCGTCCGAATACTATTTCGTATGGCGTAAGGCCGGTTCGAGAGTGTGGCACTGACCTAATTGACAATAACGCCAGTGGCAGGGCGTCTGGCCAAGTCAAAGACGTTGAAGCTTGGATTTTGGCGATCTTAAGCTTCAGTGTACCATTATATTTCTCGACTAGTCCTGCAGACTGGGGGTGGAACACGGCGTGGAACTTCTGGGTGATGCCTAGGCCCTTCAAGACATACTTTATAACATCCGCTACAAAGTGAGGGCCATTATCACTCCACAGAAGTCTACAGACGCCGTATCGGGGGAAAAACTCTTTCAGCAATAGCTTCGCTGTAGTCATTGCAGTATTGTCTTTCGCAGGGTACGCCTCAACCCATTTAATGAAGGCGCAAACCACTACTAGAACATACTTCAAATTGTTACAGCGCTCAAGCTGGATGTAATCCATCTGCAGAACCTCAAAGGGTGCAGTGGGCGTCGCAAATCCTCCTGCTGGAGTTCGCGTGCCTTTCCCTGGGTTATACTTCAGACAGATCATACAGGTCTGCACCACCCTCTTTGCCGTGCTAGCAATCTCTGGATGCTCCCAGACTTGGGTAAGCAATTTCACAATTGCGGAAGCTCCAACATGTGCTAGCCCATGTGCCATCTGAACCATAGGTTGTACAAAGGCCGTGGGTAATTTCCATCTATCCATCTGCTTATTTCTCCAGCAACCCTCATCATCCAGTTCTCCTTCGCTAGCCCATTGTTCCCGCTCTTTGTCAGAAGCGGTCTTTTGTATTTCTCGCACTTCCTCCTTCGCATCATGCCATCTCTCCACCTGTGACTTCACTACATACATGGCAGTAGTACCGGGCTGCATCGCAGTCTCTCGTGCTACTCGATCCGCTAACGCATTCCCTTCTCCAACCTTATCAACCACTTTCCTATGGGCGCTACACTTAACAATGGCGATTTTCTTTGGGTATGTCAATGCAGTTAAAAGATTATGAACTAATTCTCCATGCATTATCTGTACTCCATGTGACGTTAGAAACCCTCTCTCCTTCCAGAGTAGGCCGAAATCGTGCGCTACTCCGAAGGCATAGCGGCTGTCTGTGTAAACATTCACACACAATCCTGTACTGAGCTCACACGCTCGTGTTAACGCTATCAGTTCCGCTGCTTGAGCTGATTTCTGTGGTATGCGTGCTGTCTCCACTATCGTCTGTAACGTGGTAATTGCATACGCTGCTGAAGTCGTACCATCTGGTAGCTTCAGGCATGATCCATCCACCCACAGTTCTCCATCTACATCTGAAAAGGGCGTATCCTGGAGATCAATACGACCCTTTGTTTGTTCCTCAGTCACAAGAATACAATCATGCGCTTTCTGCGCCTCAGGCTGGGTCTCGGGGTATGGCAACAATGTGGCCGGGTTTAATGTCACGCACCTTTTTAACGTAATATGAGGAGCCAAAAGCGTCAACTCATATCCCGTTAAGCGGGCACTGGTCAAATGCTGCGTCTTTGTTTGATTAAGCAGGGCATCAACAGCGTGGGGGACTAACACCAACAGTTTATGGGATAACACAATTCCTTCACTCTGCCGTATTGACACAGCTGTCGCCGCAACCGAGCGAAAACACCCTGGCAATGCTCGGGCGACAGGATCAAGTACAGCCGAAAAGTATGCACAAGGGCGCTGCTTATCGCCGTGCATCTGCACTAAGACTGATAATGCACATCCATCTTTCTCATGCACATACAACGAAAAGGGTTTTGCATAATCAGGGGTCCCTAACACTGGTGCTGAACAAAGGGCCTGTCTCAATTGCTGAAAAGCAGCGTCACACTCATCTGACCAGGGGATCGGGATGGGCGTGTCTTTTGTCAAGAGAGCTAGTAATGGCTTAGCTATGTGTGAAAACCCCAATATCCACTGTCTACAAAAAGAAACAAGACCCAAAAATGCACGCACATCCTTCTGCGTGGATGGCCTCGGTGTGTCCAAAATTACTTGGATACGATCTGGTGTGAGTGCACGCCCCTCCTTAGACAAAAGGTGACCCAAATAAGTCACCTTTGGTCTACAGAATTGCAATTTCTTCCTAGAGACCTTGTGATTGTGGGATGCTAAAAAGGAAAGTAAGGCTATCGTGCTTTTCTCGCACAATTCCAGGGTGTCAGCCGCCAACAGGATGTCATCGACATATTGAATGAGGGCGACCCCCTCGAGTAAAACAAAGGAATCCAACTGTCGCTTCAAAGCCTGACTATAAATACTAGGGCTTTCTGTATAGCCTTGGGGAATTCTACAAAAACGATAAGATCTATTGTTTAATGTGAACCCAAAAAGAAATCGGCTATCAGGGTGAATGGGAATAGAAAAGAAGGCATTTTTCAAATCAATCACCGAGAACATGGTCGCCGTAGGCGGGACCAAGGTAAGCAACGTCGTGATATCGGAAACCACCGGGTACTGAGGTATCACGATCTTGTTTACCTCCCTCAAATCAATTATGAACCGATAGACCTTTGCATCCGTGTCCTTTTTCAGAATAGGGAGAATCGGACTGTTACAGATATTATAGGGAACTTCTTCCACTACCCCTACTGCGATCAAGTCTTGCACAATCTGTATGAGAGCCTCCTCGCCCTCCTGGGAAATACGATACTGTGGGAGGCGCGGTAGTACCGCCCCCTCCTGGACACTAATGTGGACCGGAGGAATCACCATTTGTCCGACATCTGTGTCCGAAGTCGCCCATAAAGCTCGGGGGAGGGTAGCCAACAACGCATCCTCTGAGATCGTACACATCCGCCCAGATCGGGGGTAGTTGTCATTTAAAATCACCCTCACACCCTCAGGGGAACAGCGGATTGTAGCCCTAAAGTACTTTAACATATCAAGGCCCATAATGTTATCCGGTGTATACGGAGCAAGCAGAAACGGACAAGGCGCAGAAAAACAATCAACTTTAAATGCAAGGGGCTGTGAAAGAGGGCTTCGGGAGAGTGTACCGTCAAACCCTACCGATGTAACTATTGAGCCGGATGGGGGAGCCCCCGGAACCAAGTACCTAGACAATGCACTACGTGTCGCTCCTGTATCCACTAGGAACTGATCAGTAGAACCTAAAACCTCAGCCGATACATAAGGACCCGTCTGATCGACCGGCACCTCAACTGATTCGGACCCCCATCCTACGCATTCCTATGCATGCTGAGAATCATGATATCCCGATTGATCGATGTCCGATACATGATACTGGTGCTGGCGATCGAAAACATTTGAGCTTTCTCGGTGCTGTCCAGCAGTATCGAAACGGACATTATCGTTGGAATTCCCTCTAAAGTTCGAGAAGCCCCCTCTACCTCTCGGGCCACCCGGAGTGTGCCCTTGACGCGAAGCACGCAACGCTGGGCAATCCCTGGCCCAATGGCCCAACTGCTTGCAATACGCACACTGGTTCCTATTCAAATCAGATCGGCCCGAAGGGGGACCATAGGATCCGCCCCTTCCCCTATTATTATTACCCCGGCGGGGCGAGCCATATACGTGTGCTAACATCACTTTGGTTTTGAGATCTTTCGATTTCTTCTCCTCCTGGCCCTTCGCCTCGTGCTCCTGACGCTCATAATACTGGGCGATGGTCAGAAGGGCCGTCGGTGTCGCGGAGGACCAAGAACTCTCACTCGCTTTTAACCGGGCCGCAACTGCCGGTAGCAGATTAGCCACATATTTGTCCGCGAAAAGGTGGCGGCCCGTGTCGTCAGTAAGCGACTGGCCACTAAAATCATGAAACGTCTCCTCAAAACGCGTAAAGAAGTCCGCGACTGACTCGTCAACTTTCTGTTTACACGCAGCTAACATATTCCAGTCAATCTTTTTAGGGGGGATAATCGTCTTCAACTTAGCCACAATAGCCGCAGGGAGATCTAAAATATTCTGGGGTGGTTTCTGTGCGGGCTTCCGTTCCCTATCCTCATCCTCAAGGTCAGACCACCGGGCCTTGAAGGCAACCGCATCATCTACCTTTCGGACAGAGCGCCACGTATCCGGCGGTAGGATAAGGCCAAAGAACAGGTCTATATCCGCTAAGGTCATAATGCAAGAATTCAAGGCCCCCTCGACTTCTTCATAGAAGGCCGCTGGATTCTTGCGGGGGTCAGGCAGCGCATTCTTTAATGCCATAACATCGGCCCTATGCCATGGAGTATAAACCCAATTATACACAAAATATCCCCTAGCATCGACAGAATTAATATCCGAGCTAGTCCCTGCTCCCTTGGGAGGAACATACAAAGGCGCCGCCTCTCGCATTGGTTTAACATGCACTATGTCATCCTTATCTGACTGGGAGGCGGATGGGTGGCCCCCTGCTGCAGACGAATCCGACTGCTTCTCCTCCTCCGTTTGTTGACGTGCTTTCTCTCTAAGGGCCAGCACCTCGTCCCGCAAAGCGAACAGCCGCCGAGCCGCCTCAGAAGCCTTAGGGGGAGAAAAAACACCATTACGTAATGCTCCGGCATCCGAAGACACTTCGTCAGGCTCAAGGACACTAGAATATTTTCGGAAAGCAGCAATTACTTCTTCTGCGAAATGAGACAGAAAATACACCCTCTCTCTATCTTGCCACGACCCCCAAGTATGGAACAACTCGTCCTTAGACATCTTGCCCTTAAGTGCACGGAGGGAAAGTTTCCGAAGCTCAGCCATATGCTCGGTCGATAACATGGACCGTGTGTCGACCTTACCCGGAGCCGGGCCAGAATCTTGCGGCCGCGGAGCAGATGCGCCAACATAAGGGGGCGGAGAGCGATCTAGTAAATAAAAATCGTCATCAGGATTATTAAGGACAGGATAAAGTGGCTGACGAACAACATATTGACCCGAAACTTGTAGCCTACGCTCTTTCTCTTGTCTGTCCGTTTGCTCTTTGTCCTCCCGACGCTTCGCTTCCTGAGCTCGCACATGATCATTCTTCCGTTGTTCTTTATCAAACAGCGCTTTCTCACGTTTCTCTCGCTCACGCACTTCCTTCACCCATAATCGCACACACTCAAACATATCCTGACGAGCACGTCGCTTACACATACACTGTTCCACATACTCAATCTTACGTATATCAAACGATCTATACAAAGGCCATCGCAACTCAGGATCCTTCCTCGTATATTTCCTCCATAACGTGCTGTACATTATGGAAGAAAGACCATGCTTTACGTACATATCCCTATTAGGAGTCCCCTCTGGGGGAGCTGGAGCAGATTCCTCGAGGTTCAACCGGTTCCCAAAACAGCAGCACCACTTACGAAGTGCGCTAAAAGCAGGCATGCTAGGAATAATGCAAAATATGCAGTATTATCAAGAAAAATGGCACTTAATCGTTGCGCCGTTCAAAGTTTACACAGCTCCGGAGAAATTTCTCCACATTACCTGCCTATATGTGTTGCAACGCATATATTTTCACAAAGACAAATTCAAAATATGACTAGTCACCATCAATCAAACTCAAATAGCCAGACCAGGCTTCAAAACTCGGAGCAAGTACCGTATAACGGTTCTTACCAATCAAGAGTCCAGGTTCCAACTGCCAAGCTCCACAATCGCCCAAACGGCTCTCACGGCAGGACCGACAGAAGAGGTCTCAGTCGATGACCGGCGCCACCCAGACGGTCAGCTCGGAAGGGAAGGAAGAAAAACCTCGGGATGCCAAGGCTAAGACGCCGCTGGCAGTGATCACGTCCCCGGCCAAACTCCTCACCTTCGTCGCGACCAGTCCTTCGAGCATCCGAGTCGCCGATGAGCCCCACGTGACGGGCGCCAATTGATGAATACAAGCCCCAGCTAGGCCCGCAAGAGACAAGGGTTCGCTCTTCTGTAACGAAATCTATAAGGAAGTTGGCACGGAAACTGCAAAGTACAAAAACAACGTTTATTAACCCTTAAGGGTGGTCCTACAATCCACACAACACTCTTCAGTATTGCAAGGAGTAGCACACAGAACTTGCGTACATTGTCCCCTTTTATACACAACAGAGGGGCTCATGAGTGGGTGGATACCGCATGAGGTTGAAGAACATTACCATTTAGGGTCATTCTCGATACTGAATCAATACATGGGCGGAGCTAACACACTCCTTGGGCCCGCGAAAACACATGGTCAAGCAAAGCTAATTATAACAGATGTGGTCAAGTCTGGGCATGCGCCAGATAGACAAGAAAGCTATTTATAACTGTTACTAGGCAGATTACAAGAGCAACTAACACAGAGGTCGGACTCTCCTCGTGGTGAACACGTGGCAGCATGCCAATACAAAATGGAGTCCGGACTTCGGTCAACATAATGAGGAAAACACGATAAAAGGGAAACATTAATGTTTTCAGTAAATGCTTAATCACATTCTGCTTTAATTTACAACACCGTGACGCCTGAAACGCGTAAGGAAATATTTTTGACGAGATGAACTTTGTGCGTTTACAGTTGATGTGCAATGCTGCCCTGCAGGAATAAATCATTCAGCAAGGTGTGTGGCCTCCCAAGTCTGGTGCTTTTCTTTGTGATATTAATGGCGGCCTGCCAGGGTCGCGGGAAGCCCCCCTGTGCATAAAGCGGTGTCCAGCGCGTTGTCGAACAGCGCAACACGGAGCCTTGCTGTTTTCTGCTGAAAGGGATTACGACGGTCTTGCCACTACTTCATAACCTACAAAAACCTATCAAGGTATCTGAATTATTTTTAATGTGGAACAGCAGCCGGGTGAGCGAAGGATTTTCCTAAATATCATGAACTCTAATTACCAGAATGCAATGTGCAACCACGCCCAGTGGGCGAGACTTAAAAACTGCTAATTAGAGGACCGGCATTCTGCACTCTACATTTGTCAAAGTCCTGTGAACAAGGGCGCCGTGACGCCTGAAACGCGTAAGGAAATATTTTTGACGAGATGAACTTTGTGCGTTTACAGTTGATGTGCAATGCTGCCCTGCAGGAATAAATCATTCAGCAAGGTGTGTGGCCTCCCAAGTCTGGTGCTTTTCTTTGTGATATTAATGGCGGCCTGCCAGCGTCGCGGGAAGCCCCCCTGCGCATAAAGCGGTGTCCAGCGCGTTATCGAACAGCGCAACACGTGCTTTTCTTTGTGATATACACATATATATATATATATATATATATATATATATATATATATATATATATATATATATATATATATATATATATATATTATTACCTACTGGCGGTCGCCAGTAGGTAGTTATAGTTAGGACCCTGTTTCCATAGGAAATCCGCAACATTCTATTTGGAATAACTTTGGCGCCGGTCGACGAATCCTCGCGAATTTCTCAAAATAGGTGGGGCGCTACGCTCCGCTCCTACCCTGAAAGTCTCGGGGGGATTCGTCAAGCGGGGGCTGAGATAAAAGGGGGGTCCCAAAACGCGTTTTTCCCATGCATTTTTCCATAGGACCTTTAGACAGGGCTACAGCCCGAACGGCTGAACAGAATTACTAGAAATTTGGCAGAGAGGTAGTCCTCAGGTCAAGGAAGTGCCTTTTGTAGGTTTGGTGTAAATCTGTTCAGTAGATTCTGAGAAAATAGCCTTTAAATCAATATATATATCTGAGCCAGCTTACGGTACGCTTACCGTAAGCTTACCGTACGCGTACGGTGGCGTGCGCGAGCGCGATTCTGATTGGCTGTTAGATCTTAGTAAACATTCGAATCGGCCGAAACCAGGAAGCGGCGGCCGCCATTTTGTGTATTTCACTCCGGTAAAAAAGAGTGATATCTTGAAAAGGGGGCAAGGGAGAGAGTTACAGACCCCCTAACATTTGTAAGGGGGTCAAAGAAGGACAGAAAAGTACAAAGGAAACATTTATTGATTTTAAAAAAAATCATGGGGTACGCGTACGGTAAGCTTACGGTAAGCGTACGGTAAAAAAAGAAATGAAATTCAGATTTAAGTGTTTAGATATTAGGGGGCTCTAAAAAGAGCCGTTGTGTTTATTAAGTGATTTTTTTGTGGTACCTACAAGTAAGTACCGATGCAGAGTCTAAGGTTCAAGAGGAAGACTCTGTTCCCTTCATCATTGAAGTGCACACCATCTCCTCTATAAATGTCTTGCATGTCGTAACGCAAGTTGTTGTGGTAAATGGAACCCATACCATAGTCACGGAGGAAAGCAGAAACAGATTTGTTGACGTGCTTTCTTGCTTTGTCAATCTGCGGACAGAAATGATTGGACCAGTTCCATTTTTGCCTTTGGCATATGTTAGAAAACACAAAGGCAGTTTTAGGGAAAAGTGAAAACAGTTGTGCAAAGGTGTCCTTCATAAGCATTTCCAGACCTACCCCAGTCAAAGTGCCTAGGTCATTGCCACCACAGTGCACTATTATGAGGTCAGGGTGTTGGATTTGCATGAAGGATTTCACCAATGGCATCAATTGGTGCCACTTTAACCCTCTCTGACCAATCCATTTAATGTCTACATTTGGCAAAGCAAGGTCTCTCACCATACCTGTTTTCTCTGCAAACTTTTCACTCCAGAAGACATAGCTGTGCCCTACAATCCACACTGTGAACATCTTCAAAGGAGAACTGGATGCACTCAGGAGGTGTCTTTCAGTAGAATGGCAATATGAAAAGAAAGACAGTTTGGAAATGGAGGCATACATATTTTTTTCAAAACAAAAAGAACTGATTGGCTGTTTCATACCATTCTAGAATAAAAACTAGGCTGTATGTGTAAATTAATAGAAGCATGTTTTGTATTGGTACAGAAAAATGTGTTACCAAAGAACAGTACTATGGATTTGCTGTTAGGTTTGAAAAGTCAAGCACTCTTGCTCTGTGGAATTGAAACATTGTGTGGCGAACTTCTGACCTAACTCCACACAGCAGTGTTCCATGAGCTGTTGCTATGGTAGCAGCCAGAAGTCAAGTTGGGGGAAGGGTACTAGGCAGAAGTCAAGTTGGGGGCAGGGTACTTTTGGAAAAGGGTTGGTTTTCAACCAATAGAAATGTGTGATTACATTTGAAAAAAAGGGGGAAGCACTGAGATTTGAAACTTACATGTATATGTGTGGAAAAATAGAGGGAAAGTTTGCCATTATCTGGTTCTGCTGAGAGGAGAGAGGTGTAGAGAACAGAGATCCTGGCTCTGATAATCTGCTGTTTGAGTGCCACATTTCTTTCACAACTAACTAATTTAAAAGGTGAGGTTAGAGTTTGAGAGGGGATGTATATGGTAAATTAAGAAATGAAAAATAGAAATGTAATTCTTTTTGTTGAAGTTGCGTTTATTATTTTCTGTTTTGGGAGAAATTTAAATGTGAGGAACATGTAAAATAATATGGACTATGTTTTCACGATAAATTAAGGTGTATTGGTATAAAAAATGAATAGTTTAAGGGTTTGAGGTTGGACTCAGTAATGCAAATACATTCAGCATCACTAAGGCTGGTTGCCCTTGGTGGAATGTAGGCAGTCACCCAGGTTACACATGTTGGGAAATATAGGCAGAGATTTATTGTGTACAACTCTGGTAATTTTATATTTGCATTAGTAGGAAAAAGGGGGAGCGATTTTTTGGTGCAGAAGCAGACTCTTAGCACACACCCAGCTCCTTTCCATGTATAATCATGCACAGTATTTACAAGCGAGTGGGTTTTGAGGTTTCAGTCTGTAATGCAAAGACATTCAGCATCACTAAGGCTGGTTGCCCTTGCTGGAGTGTAGGCAGTCACCCAGGATACACATGGTGGTGGTCTGAAAAAGCAGTCTGGACATGGGCTTTTAAAAAAATCTGAAAAGTGGATTCATAATGTGTCAGTCTGTAAAAGTGATTATCACTTGCCAAAAAAAAAGAGCAGTAAGTGTGCATTCAAATTGGCAAAGAAATTTCGTTTTGTGACTAATGTGAAAACATGACTCTGTGTGCAAATAGAAATTACAGGCAGAGATTTATTGCGTTTTGCTCTGGTGATTTCACAGTTGCATTAGTAGGAAAAAGGGGGAGCGATTTTTTGGTGCAGAAGCAGACTCTTAGCACACACCCAGCTCCTTTCCATGTATAATCATGCACAGTATTTACAAGCGAGTGGGTTTTGAGGTTTCAGTCTGTAATGCAAAGACATTCAGCATCACTAAGGCTGGTTGCCCTTGCTGGAGTGTAGGCAGTCACCCAGGATACACATGGTGGTGGTCTGAAAAAGCAGTCTGGACATGTGCATTTAAAAAAATCTGAAAAGTGGATTCATAATGTGTCAGTCTGTAAAAGTGATTATCACTTGCCCAAAAAAAAGAGCAGTAAGTGTGCATTCAAATTGGTAAAGAAATTTCGTTTTGTGACTAATGTGAAAACATGACTCTGTGTGCAAATAGGAATTACAGGCAGAGATTTATTGCGTTTTGCTCTGGTGATTTCACAGTTGCATTAGTAGGAAAAAGGGGGAGTGATTTTTTGGTGCAGAAGCAGACTCTTAGCACACACCCAGCTCCTTTCCATGTATAATCATGCACAGTATTTACAAGCGAGTGGGTTTTGAGGTTTCAGTCTGTAATGCAAAGACATTCAGCAACACTAAGGCTGGTTGCCCTTGCTGGAGTGTAGGCAGTCACCCAGGATACACATGGTGGTGGTCTGAAAAAGCAGTCTGGACATGGGCTTTTTTAAAAATCTGAAAAGTGGATTCATAATGTGTCAGTCTGTAAAAGTGATTATCACTTGCCAAAAAAAAAGAGCAGTAAGTGTGCATTCAAATTGGCAAAGAAATTTCGTTTTGTGACTAATGTGAAAACATGACTCTGTGTGCAAATAGGAATTACAGGCAGAGATTTATTGCGTTTTGCTCTGGTGATTTCACAGTTGCATTAGTAGGAAAAAGGGGGAGCGATTTTTTGGTGCAGAAGCAGACTCTTAGCACACACCCAGCTCCTTTCCATGTATAATCATGCACAGTATTTACAAGCGAGTGGGTTTTGAGGTTTCAGTCTATAATGCAAAGACATTCAGCATCAGTAAGGCTGGTTGCCCTTGCTGGAGTGTAGGCAGTCACCCAGGATACACATGGTGGTGGTCTGAAAAAGCAGTCTGGACATGTGCATTTAAAAAAATCTGAAAAGTGGATTCATAATGTGTCAGTCTGTAAAAGTGATTATCACTTGCCAAAAAAAAAAAAGCAGTAAGTGTGCATTCAAATTGGCAAAGAAATTTCGTTTTGTGACTAATGTGAAAACATGACTCTGTGTGCAAATAGGAATTACAGGCAGAGATTTATTGCGTTTTGCTCTGGTGATTTCACAGTTGCATTAGTAGGAAAAAGGGGGAGTGATTTTTTGGTGCAGAAGCAGACTCTTAGCACACACCCAGCTCCTTTCCATGTATAACCATGCACAGTATTTACAAGCGAGTGGGTTTTGAGGTTTCAGTCTGTAATGCAAAGACATTCAGCATCAGTAAGGCTGGTTGCCCTTGTTGGAGTGTAGGCAGTCACCCAGGATACACATGGTGGTGGTCTGAAAAAGCAGTCTGGACATGGGCATTTAAAAAAATCTGAAAAGTGGATTCATAATGTGTCAGTCTGTAAAAGTGATTATCACTTGCCAAAAAAAAAGAGCAGTAAGTGTGCATTCAAATTGGCAAAGAAATTTCGTTTTGTGACTATTGTGAAAAGAAATGTAGTAATATATTTAAATAAAATAAAGGAATTTTTTTTTAGTTTTTTTCAGGTATTGCTGAAGAGCAGTGAACAAAATTTAAGATGCCTACAAAATCCAGAGTTCAAAAAACTCACAAAAAAAACCTATATTTGAAGACAACTGGAGGACCAAAGTTAGTAGAAGATGCTCATGTTGGGAAAAAGAAAAAATCTTCTGGTAAGCAGAAAAAACAATTTCTAAAAAATATATTCAAAAGAATGAAAAATGTACAAAATGTCTGTACTGGAAAGAATGTTTTGAAAAGAAAAGGACAGGAAAAAATTGAGAATTTAGTTAATGCAAATATACCTTCTGCAACTGAAAAGATTTACATAAATAGAAAAACAGCGTTTAAAGAGATACGTAGAAAAATGTTTCAGAGAAGAGTTATGTCCAATTTGATAAAGGATGTGAAGAAATATAAGCAAAAGAGTAAGTTTTATAAAAGAAAAAAAGAAATTGAAGCCATTGCAGCAAAGGCATTAGAATTAAAAAGGAAACTATTCATTTTAATTTTGAATAGGATGCGTACATTAGACAAAATGGTTAATGTACTGAAATCACATAGCAAAAGGAAAAGAGTAGTGAACAGAACAAACTTTTGTAAAGTGTTTTTAGGAAAGTGGATGCATAGTTCAAGTAGTGAACCTTTTTTTAATGAAGAGAGCTATTTTCAAAGTAATAGTTTGCTGCATGCAGTTGACACCAGAGGTCGTGCTTACGAAGTAAAAAATGGTTGCATAATGGAGAAGGAGATAATGGTTCCAAGAGATGAGGTACAAGTGATGGCAGATGAGGCTATGGGGAGACGTCCTAAAGCCCCAGTGTACACTTGGAATTGTAGTAGTATTTGCACTGTGCGTCAGGAATCTATTGACAAATTTCGTGAGTTTCTAAGAGAATTTAGTAAAAAAAGTATAAAACAGAAGATTAAGGTGCTTCAAAGTCTAGATCCATGCAGAGTGAGAGAGAATACTGGTTTGCAGGGTCATTCTCTGGCTTGTCTATCTAGGAAAGTGTGTAATAGTGTTTTCCATCATTTTAGGATGTTGGCTGTTCATCATACTGAAATGAGAAAGTTAGTGAGACGGTTGTATTTTGCTAAAAGTCCAGCAATAAAGTTAGATGAATTGAATAGGGCTCTGTTCCGTGGAACGGTATCAGATGTAGAGAAGGTTGTTGATGAAATTCAGTTTTGTTACTTTGGTCCTGAACAAAACAGTGCAGAGAAGGACACAGTAAATGAGGAAGAAGTGGAAGAGAATGTAGAACCCTCTGTAAGTAAGACATTTAATGATCACATAACAAAATTTGCAATAATCTCTAATGAAAGACCAAATATTACTTGTATTTGTTGCCGCAGAACTCATTATAGAAAACAAACCAGGTATGTTGATCTCTACAGAAAGAGTGAAAATGAAGATAATTATAAGTGGAAGGATTTTGCCACATATATATTTCTTGAAAATTGTTTTGAATTGGGTGAAGTACAGCATATTTGTAAATACTGTTACAACAAGTTAGAGGAAAATAGAATGCCGACCAGAGCAGTACATAATAATTTAGAATTGGATGCTATTCCTGCTGAACTTTCTGAATTAAATACATATGAGTCTATACTCATTCAATGTGTTCATCCGTTCCAGACCATAGTACGTATGGAGCCCAAAACTGGTAAATTACCTCCTTCTGATTTACTGAGAGGTTTAAAAGGTAGAGTGGTGTATTTGCCCTTGGATTTGAAAAAAAATATGGAAACTATTGATGCGGATACTTTAGAAACTGAACCATTAATTATTCTGGTTAATGGTGTACCTACAAAGAATAAGAAGATTTGGCAGGAGCTGGTAGATGTACGGAAAGTACAAAGAGCAAATTTGTATTTGAAAAGGAATAACAAATGGTATGAATCAATTTATATAGAAGAAGAAGAAGAAGAAGATTTACAAGAAGACACAGAAACACCAGCTGGACAAATTGAAAAAGTGGACAAGTCAAAGGAAGAAGAAATTTATGAACATTTTAGCATACATCCTCTTCATTCAAAAGAAGTTATGGGAGACAATATTGATCTCTTTCAGATGAAGAAAGCAAAAGGAAGTCCCGTGAATGTATGGGAGGAGAGCTTGGAAGCTCGATGTTTTCCCCAGCTGTTTCCTAAAGGAAAAGGAGGACGATACGATGAACGTCCGGAACAGATTCCAGCTTCTGAGTATCGGACTACAAGACTATATGCTGAAGATCCCAGATTTCGACAAAGTATTCCTTATTTGTTCCATCTTTTATTTGAAAGCGACTTGTCTGCACTGTCTTATGCAGTAAATCACATTTTAAAAAGTGGAGTACATTTACAAAATGTGTCTGCTAAGGATTTTATGGAGAAAGTGCAGCACCGAGATGATCATTTGGAAACACAACTGATCAATCTGATGGCTTGTCAGCGTGGGACAAATGAATATTGGTACCGACGCCATGGTGAATTAAAATGCATGTTACGGAATTTAGGAACACCAACATGGTTCGTTACCCTAAGCTGTGCGGAGTACGCTTGGGATGATTTACTGGATTTTCTACGAGAGGCAAATTCAAACATTAAAAACATCGAATACAAGACAGCAGGAGAACTGTGCTCATTGGATACGGTTAATGTTTGCAGATATTTCAATCATAGATTTGAGGCTATGATGTCCTTCATCTGCAATAAAAAAAATCCACCTCTTGGAGAAGTAGTAGATTTCTTTTGGAGAAAAGAGTACCAGGCAAGAGGTGCTCCTCATATTCATATGCTGTTGTGGATCAAGGATGCCCCAAAGTTTGGAACAGATACTGATGAAGCAGTGTTATCTTACATTGAAGAATATGCAACATGTGCTATACCAAAAAGCACAGAAGAGAAAAAGTTAAAGGAGCAAGTTTTACGTTTCCAAAGTCATCGGTGTGGAAAATACTGTCGACGGAAATACAAGAGCAAAGATAAATACTACACTAAGGGCCTCATGTAGGTAGCCAAATACCGGTCGTTAACGGCCGAAATTCGGTAAATATCCCGTTACCGACCGGTATTCAGACAAGTGAGATGTAGGAGTCCAAAAACCACTTTTCGGTAAATATGAGGCGGTAAATACCGATTCATAGTTACCGAATTCTAAAATACCGATTCATATTTACCGAATACATTATTAACGAATCGGTAAATATGAAGTGGTAAATATGAAGTGGTAAAAATTTAAAATGACATGTAGGAGCAGTCGGTAATTAAGAAATCCAGGAAAATCGGTAAATAAGAGTCGGTAATTAACACGGATGGAAAGCAGGTGGTAACCATCAACAATGCACATAAGCAATCTCAAAATGCAACTGCGTGGACAACATGGCCGCCATGTACGTCATTGCAAGGCGCCTACGTCTACAGGCAGCAGGACTGAGGGTGTGGCGACGGGAGGAACAAATCTACAGACAGCGCATCACACTATTCCAGCTGACTGATGCAGAGATACATGAGAGGTACAGGCTACACCCCGAAACCATCATGGACTTAATCAGGGACCTTCACCCACTCCTGGACCAGCCAATAAGAAGGGCGCACGCCATACCCCCACATGTGCAGGTGCTCTGCAGCCTACATCTGTTGGCATCCGGCAGTTATCAGGTGGTGATAGCTGCGGTGGGTGGGGTATCCCAGAGTTGCCTGTCACGTTTCTTCAGGAAGTTCCTGGATGCCATGATGCAGAGAATGCACCACTACATAAGCTTCCCAAACACACAGGCTGCACTGCAGAAAACAAAAACAGACTTTTATCACATGGCACAGTTCCCCCATGTCATCGGCTGTATTGATGGTACACACATCCCAATCTGTCCTCCAGCTGACACAGAGCACATCTACAGGAACAGGAAGTCCACCCACTCCATCAATGTGCAGGTCATCTGTGATGCAGGGAACATCATCACAGATATTGTTGCAAAGTTTCCTGGGAGCACCCACGACTCTTACATCTTCCAGAATAGTGGGATCTACACACGACTGAGAGCCGGAGAATTCGGAGAGGGATACCTGCTGGGTAAGTAACAGTGACGCCCCTTGAAACCTGCAAATCAGAGTGTATAGAGGCATGTAACTGATGGTTCCCTTTTACTCATCCAGGCGACAGTGCATATGCATGCCGTTCATTCATCCTCACTCCCTACCTACACCCAGCAACCCAGAGTGAGAGACGATACAACGTGGCCCACAAATCTACACGCAATGTGGTGGAGCGCACGTTTGGACTGCTGAAGAGCAGGTTCCGCTGCCTCCACAAGAGCGGAGGCGCACGCCAGTACAAACCCATCACCTGCTGCAAGATAATTGCCACTTGTGCAATGCTGCACAACCTTGCCACGAAAAAAGGTACAGATGTGGAACTAACATATTTTGAGGACAACGAGGATGAGTCAGGCCAGCCAGAGGGCAGCGCAGCTAGAGTGCCAACTGCAATCGATGGGAGAGAGAGACGGGCAGAGATCACATGCAACTATTTCTGAGTAAGTGAGGGGACACAGCGAGTCGTGAGAAGTCATGACGTAGTTTAATGTGGCACCACGCCATGAACACATGAACAGGCCAATCTGGCAATATGCCATCTATACAATGAGTATGTCCAGGGTTACGTCACCCAATGGCAAGTGGATAAGCAGGGCCACATCAATGTTTGCGCAGACGCGCTGCAGTGGTGGATTGCACGGCCTGTGCATCCTCACTAGAGCCAACCCCAAGCCGCCTGCTGCTCCTGCGTGCTTCTGGGACGGGGGGTGTGATGCTGCTGCTGGTGTCGATGCTCTCCGCAGCATCCCCTGCAGCAGTTGTCGACGCCTGACTTGTCAATAGCACCCCTAGTGCACTTGTCACCTGCACCATCCCCCGTGACAGGTCGCTGCAGCACTGTGTTAGGCCCTCCTGCATCGTCACAGAGCGCCGGCAAAGTAGGGAAGTCGCAGTTGCCAGACGGTTGAGTGCCCTGCTGGTAGTGTCCCTTCTCTGGCGTTCCCGGCGCCGTGCTTCGATGTCAGCATCTAATTTGCTGCACAACTGCTGGATTGACTGGGACATGTCCCGAATGCCCGCAGCCATGCCGCCAATGTTTGTGTCCATGTTGACTAAGCTTGTCCTCATCACCCGCATGTGCCTCTGGACTGACATTACTGCCTTTGATTGCAGGCGCTGTTGCTTCAACATTTGGCCCTCGAGCCCCAAGAAGACACCATGGCCGTCAGTGGGTGCTGGTGGACTCTGGACACGCGACCTGCGGCGCCCTCTTGCTCCCGTCTGTGCTGCCTGTGAGGTGTGGGGCACAGTGGGATGGCTCCCTTCCTGGGGCCCGGTGCGGTCTTCTGGGCCCATGCTGTCGTCTGACGAGGTGTCGAAGGCTCGTAGCCTGGCTGCTGGACGCCTCCTCATTCTCACACCTGCAAGCGGAGATGTGGCCGGTGAATCGAACATGAGTGGCGATGCTGGCTCTGGTGGTGGTGATGCTGGCTCTCGGTGAGGTGATGGTGGCTCTGTGTGCGGCGCGGCTGGCTGCGTAGGTGGTGCGGCTGAAAGTGGGCCTGCTCCCTGGTCTGAACTCGTGGTGGCTAGAGGTGATTTTTGTGGCCGGTGTGCCGTCTCCCCTGCAGCATGCCCTGTACTGCATGATGTCACATCTGTGGACAGAAAAACAACATTGGCTCAGTGTCCCCGAAGGGCTGCATTGCAAGCGTCACAATAAATCATTTCACATTCCAATCTGTCCTCTGTCTCCTTGTGCCTCGAGTGCGTGACATGCCTTGTTGCCCTGTGACATTTACGTCATGGTTAGTGTTGCCCTGACTACATCTCCCGGAATGCATTGCCTGTCTGCACTGACACGTGTGGACTGCAGTGTGATTCTCGTTTCACAATGGGGGATGTGGGATAGGGGTAGGGGCGGCTACATTGCTGTGCTTTCGTCTTACCTTGGTGTGTTGCGGCTCTGGCAGAGCTGTCGGCGTCCCCAAGACCCACGACGCTCTCTTGCTCGAGTGTGGCCGCCACCAGCTCCTCCAGTTCGGTGAGGGCAGGTGCCCTGTTGGTTCCACCTCCGGTCTGGCTGGCCTCCTTCTGGATGTCGCCCATCTTCCTCTTGGTCACAATCCTCAGGTCATACCAGCGCTTTTTGAGGACCTCAATTTCCCTGTGGGTCACTCCCACAGCATTGACCTGCGCCTGGATGGCCAGCCATATGTTGCGCTTTTCGGCCTCAGGCACTTGCAGGGATTGCCTCCCAAACAGCTTCTGGTGCTGCTTCACCACCTCCTCCACCAGCACCTGGAGTTCCTTGGGGCTGAATTTGAGCTTCCTCCTCCTTTCCCCTCCGTCTTTCTGTGTGCTCTGGCTGGACATGCTGTTCGTTTCCCGCTCGCACATGCAACTGCTCCCTGCCTCTCCTCTGCACTCCGAGCCTCTCCAGGGTCGGCTAATTATGTACACCTGCCTGGGTGTGGCCACTTCGGCTAATTGTGTACACCTGCCTGGGTGTGGGCAGTTCCTGGTTGGGTGGGCTGTCGTTGCACAGGATTAGCTGTTTCGTCAAGTCATGTGATGTTATTTACCGAATCCGTACGTACCGATTCGGTATTTTCCGATTCGGTAGATACCACCTCGGTATTTTCCGATTCGGTAGATACCACCTCGGTATTTTCCGAATCGGTAATTATCACCTCGGTATTTACCGATTCGGTGAATTCCGATTCGTATTTACCGAATGTTACCGAATCGGTAACTGTTACCGAATTTTTACCTACATATAACTTACCGATTCTAATTTACCGATTCGGTACGGCTCGGTATTTAAGAACCGGTAAAATTTATTTACCTACATGAGGCCCTAAATGTCGATTTGGATTTCCTAGACCTGTTCTTTCAAATGGAAGAGTAAACAGTTTTATGTCAGCTGTGAGACATACTATCACAAGAAAATCACCTAAGAATACCTACAACCTTAAAAGAAAAGAAGAATCAAAAAATATAAATGACTACAACCCAGTCATTTTATCCATGTGGAACGCTAACATGGATATACAGTATGTAGCTGACAATTCCATTGCTGTTGCTCGATATGTAACGTCTTACATTACTAAATCAGAAAAAACAGAATTGAAGGAAATGTGGGAAGAGATTTCTCACGAGAAGACTGTCAGTAAGAAGCTGTACAGTTTCAGTTTGAAGATGTTATCGCATCGAGAAATTGGATCCTACGGATGTTCAGATAGGTTATCTTCTGCAAGTCTCTACTCGAAGTCAAGAAGAATAATTTGGGCAAGTTTAGGCCTTGCAGCAATGAGAAATCGGGTACTAAAATCTGTTGGAGAAATTGAATATTTGGCCGAGAATGACCCAGAAAGTACAGATATTTTGAAATCAAACATGTTGGACACATATTATCCCAAGAGAAGTCAACATCTGGAGAACATGTGTCTCTATGAAGTGCTGCAGAACTACATTTATTCACGGAAAGCCGCAGAAGACATCAACAATGGAAAATATAAAGTCATTGGTGAGGAAGGATGTTTGGTGAAGCAAACAAAAGGAAGTTTGATAAATCACAGGAAGCTGATTTGCGACACTACTGACAAGAAGGAATTTTACTACTTGGCTCTTTTACAGTTGTTTAAACCATGGCGTACAGAGGATGAACTACTGGGAGAATTTCAAAGCTATGAAGATTCTTTTAATGCTTGCAAAGACAGCATACAATGCAGTACATTCTCAAGTTATCTGCAAATGTTAAATGAAGAAATTGAACAGGAAACTACAATTGCAGCAGAAATAGCTAGAGACAGTTCTCAGGACAGCCAAAGTTCAGAAACACTCAGTCAAGATCCCCTAGGACAACCAATCGTTGAAAATGAAGCATCAATAGCCATGAATGAAGTGGAAACGGCTATGAATCAAGCTCAAGAAGAATTTATAGACTTACAAAATTTGGAAAGACAACTGAACGAAGAGCAGCAACAAATTTATGAAGAGATCAGAAACAAAATTGATCACGGATTTCTACATGAAAAAAAAGAGTGCTCATGCACATCATTTCATTCAATCAGGATGTATGTAAGCGGACAAGCTGGAACTGGAAAAAGTTTCCTAATTAAAGTCATCAGAAGCTACCTACAGCAAAAAACGGATTCTACTTTGTCTTGTGTGGTTACTGCTCCAACTGGGTTAGCAGCATATAACATAAAAGGAATCACTTTACATCGTTTGCTAATGTTACCAGTGGAGCATGAGAACAAAATACAATACAACAAGCTAACTGGAGAAGCATCCTTGGAAGTTTCAAGAGTCTTGAAGAAGATGCAAGTTCTCATTATTGATGAGGTGAGCATGGTTTCAAACTTAATGCTTGCCTTTGTGCATTTAAGAATGCAGCAAATTCTGAAGACAGACTATGACATGTTATTTGGTGGAAAACACGTCATAGTTTTTGGAGATCTTTTGCAACTTACTCCAGTTAAAGGACAACCAGTGTTTAATACTGTGACACATGAAGACACAAAGAAGTCATTGGGAAGCATCGGAAATACAAATATTTGGTCCTTCTTTGAGTACAAGGAACTTACTACTAATATGAGGCAAGCAAGCGATGAAGAATATGGAAGTATTCTGAAAGATATCAGAATTGGACTACTCACAGAAGTTGGCAAAAAAGCATTACAGAGTCGGCTGCTACATAATTTATTTCCAAAGGAAGAAATAGTTGCAGAGAAGATATACAAGAACATTGCAGAAAAGAAAAGTATCATCTGCTTAATGCCAACTCTACGTGAATGCTCAATATTCAATGATGAGCTTTTGAAATTGGAAAAGGAAGAGATCAGGAAATTAGAAGCAGTGGACAAAATTGAGGATGGAAGAATTACTGTCACAGTAACAGGCACACTGAAAAATAAATTGGATTCACTAGAGAAGAACATTTCCAAAACAGCTGGATTAGAAAAAAATCTATATGTTTGCATGAACTGTAGAGTATTTTTAAGGAGAAATTTGGATGTTGAAAAAGGTTTAGTTAATGGAGCTATGGGAAGAGTTGTGGGTTTTATTAATTATCAGAAAAAAGATGGAATTGAATGTTTAAAAATAAAATTTGATCAGATAGAAGAAGTTAAAGACATTTGTCGTTGTTCAGTTCGTTTCATGCTTGTGAAAGACTTATATGTACGTAGGAAGCAGTTTCCGTTTTCGCTAGCATATGCTGTAACTATTCACAAGTCTCAAGGATTGACTGTAGATTGTGCATTTGTGAACATTGGTTCAACTGTGTTCAAAGAAGGTATGGCATATGTTGCTTTGTCACGAGTGAAAACATTATCAGGTTTATTCATGATAGACTTTGATGACTCAAAAGTTAGTGCTGATACAAATTGTGTAAAGGAGTATAATAGATTAAGAAGAAGCTATGCTCCTCATTTAGGTCAGTATCCTGTGTTGGAGAAACGTGTAGTTTCTCGAAAAAGGAGAAATGAGAATATCTGTGATAAAGATGTACAGAGGAGGAAAAAAAAGAGGAGTGATGTAATTGCAAGCAAAAAGAGTAAGGAAAAAGAAGAACAGGTTGTAGGATGTCATTTTGAAAATAGCTCTGGTGTCAACTGCTACGCAAATGTAGTGCTGAATGTTGCATTTTATCTGGAAAGTTTGCAAGAGCAGATAATAGTAAATCAGGGAAAAAGATTCTGTTCAGAGCTGAGTCTCCTTTTTCAAAAGCTGAGTAATGATAAAACTCAAATAGAAAGTGCTACTGAAATTAGAAAACTTTTAGATGTATGTTCAGGACGAACACAGTTTTCTCAAAATGAACAGCAAGATGCACACGAATTTTTGATGTTTTTTCTTCAGGTACTGGAAGAAGAAGAAGTTGCAATTGATAATTTATTTGGTCTCTCTTATAAATGGGAACATAGTTGTGAAAACTGTTATAATATATGTGGCTCTAATGTTGATAATGAAAGGTTTATTTTTTTGACATTGCCAGAGACTAAAACAGTCACTTTTGCTAAATTAGTTAAAGATGCTAATCATAGCATGCAATGCGGTGAGTGTCAATCTGACATGTTTTCAACATTAATTTTAAAGGAATACGGACAGTATGTAATTTTAATGATGCAACGATGTAGAGCTGATGGTTCAAAATTGGATACTTTAATAAAGAAGTTTACAGGACAGCAATTATCAATTTCAGGAAAAACTTTTGTAACTGTGGCAATAATTTTCCATGAAGGACCTACTGTTACTTCTGGACATTACACAGTTTATCTTAAATGTGAAAAAGGCTGGACACTGTGTAATGATTCCCAATTGGTTTTTAAGCAACGTTTGCCTTTTGATTTAGCAAATTCCTATCTAATCTTCCTGAAACCTAAATTTTAGAGAGACTTGGCAAGATCTGGACAAAACAATTTTACCATTTGATTGGATTACCATTGGAATTTTCAAAAATAAAGATTTTTTAAATTATCATTTGGCCTAATGGAAAGATAACCAATTGTAATGTGGACTTTTTTAATTTTTAATGAAACTTTCGAAAACCAAAAATTTAGAGAAAATCGGTAACATCTGCACAATTTAAATTTTGGAATGTTATTGGAGTGCCATTGGAAATTTATTCAAAAAAGATTTTTTGAATTACTATTTGGCCATGTGGAAAGGTAACCAATTCTATTGTGGACTTAATATATTATTAATAAATCTTTCGGGAACCAATATGTTACAGAGAATCGGTGAGATCTGTACAAATAAAACTTTAGAATTTTATTGGATTACCATTGGAAATTTAATCAAAAAAGAATTTTAAAATTACTATTTGGCCTAAAGGAAATGGAACCAGATGTAATGTGGAGTTATTTGAGATATAATATTGTGATTATACTTCTGAAACAAACATATCAGACGGTATTTTAAAGAAATAAGTATTGGTATTAGATGATATTTTTTTAGAATATTATGCATTTCTATAATGTTAAGTTTAAGTAAAAAGAGATTCTGGGCTTTTTTAATACAATCTTTGAGATTGTTATTTTTTTGTTGCCCGCTGTAAAATGATGAATGCAATTGCTTTCACAATTTATAGTGAAATGCAATATATTCTGAAAACAGCAAAAATAAGGCAAAAATATTTTTTGATAAATATGTAAATATGTGTACTGTATTATAAAATGTTTTAAAAATATTAATACTTTTTTCTTTTTTTTCAGATTGATATAGAAAATTTTCGAAAACTAGAACCATTTTTAAAGCAATTTTTTTTAAAAACAAATGAATAAATATTTTTTTGAGTGGGTATGGTAAGTCAATAATAATAATTGTAGTCTCTCAAGGACCTTGTAATGTGATAATTGATTTTTAGTGTTTTTAAAAAAAAAAAAAAAAAATTACGCGCACCGTACGCGTACGGTAAAAAAAAAAAAAAAAAGTTTTAAAAAACATATATAAAAAAAAGATCAAAGATAAGGTTGGCTCTTAAAAGAGCTGTTGTGTTCATGCAGGGACAGAGGAAAGAAAGATTGGGAAAATTAGTCTCTGCGACAAGTGTGCTGATCTATTTTGTTGTTCACTAGGGAAACACTGGTCTCCCTATGACAAATTAGATCATGACAAGAGGCGCATCGAATATCAACCCTCAGAAATCGAGGGTTAATTTCCTGAGGGTCAGCAAAAGGAGATGCTCCCCCCACAGATGAAGGGCTCACCTGACCTGCAGAAGAAGGACTCAGCCCTGCAGATGATGGTCCAGGCTGAGCTGCTGTGGATGTGCTTGGTTGACTTAATGAAGGGTTACCTCCAAAAAGTCGAGCATGTGTCCTTTTGTGTACATCCTTGAGGTGCCTCATCATGGTATGATTCCCAAAGGAATACTTCCTGTCAGGATTACCTCTTGAAAGTACACGCTGACACAGCTTGCAAGTCACTAAGGGTGCATTTACCTTTAGCTGGCCTTCAGGAAAAGTAAAATAATCCCATACATAAGAGGTCTTTTGTTTCCTCGCTCTCTGCCTCAAGGTAGTGCTGCTAGTGCTAGCCTCACTCTCAGAAGGGCTCTGCTGTTCTGCCATCGTATCACAAAGACAACCCAGCTCCTTCTCCTAAGGGATCACAAGCAGAAATGAGGGGAATGGGTGTGGTGTAGGAGAGTTCTAGAACTGAAAGTAGTTTCATCCAATCAAAAGTTGTGTTTCATGATCACATGACCTACCGTACGCTTACGGTACGCTTACGGTGCGCTTACGGCAAAAGTACGTATGCGTGTAAAAAAGACACGCGCTTGCGCGCATGCGCATAACAGTCACTACCCGACACTTCCGCGTAACGTGCGCGTGTAGCGTACACGCGTACGCGTCCCACGCGGAGTACGCGCGGCTACGCAAATTGCGTAACTATACGCAAACAGCGTAGAAAAATTACAGACGTTGCGTAAACCGTACGCTTACCGTAAGCTTACGTTACGCGTACCAAAAAAAATGTATTGCTAATAAATTTTACATGTTTATTTTATAAAATATATTAAAAAAAACATATTATAGAATTTTAAAAATTTAACCATAGTCTTTAAAAAAGGATAGAAAATTAAAATAAAAATATGTAAAAAAAAAAAAAAGAAAGAAAAAAAAATTAGCATTTAAAAAACCTTGCAAATTCACTGAAAAAACCATGGGTTAAACACACGTTATAGTTAGGAATTAGCATTTAAAAAACCTTGCAAATTCACTGAAAAAACCATGGGTTTCACACACGTTATAGTTAGGAATTAGCATTTAAAAAACCTTAGAAATTCAATGAAAAAACCAAAGGTTTCACACATGTTATAGTTAGCTGGACATTTCACTCGTAAAAAACCAATGAAATTCCCCCGTTATAGTTAGTTCAGCTAACTATAACTCGCGCGCCCGCAATGTACTACTGATGACGTCACATATTACATCACTCATGACATGGTCAGTGACATCACTCATGACATCACTGATGACATCTCAAATGACATCACTGATGACATCATCCAGTGAATGTGTGTTTTTCTGAAAATTAAATATGTTTTATATATGTATATCTCAAGGTCGATGGAAGAATCAATGGGTATATAAGTGTCTAAGTGGATGATTTGTTTTTGAAAAATTGATTGTATTACTGACTGATTAAGTGTATCTTATTGAATACATGGCTTACTGAGTAATGTTTAAATATGTAAATATCTGTATCAGTCTCTCACTTTGTGTATAAGTGGCTGCATGGGTTGGTGAGTAGCTACATGAGTGTCTATAGAGGTTATTAGTTGTTTTTTTGAGTATCACTATGAGTGTCTGAGTGTCTGTATGGTTCGGTGGGGGGTATTATGTAGTGCGTAGGTGCATGAATGAGTGACTCACTCTTTGTATGTGTTGAAGACAGCATGTGTGCAGGACTGTATGGGTGGATGACTGTATGCATGGATGTGTTAGTGAGTGAATGACTGTCTCAATAGTGTCTTTATGAGTAACTACATATGTTTTAAACTAGTATATGTGACTATTGGTGTATATAAGTGAGTATATGTGAGAGTGAGAGATTGAAAGAGTTCCTGTATGAATAAGTATGTGTTTCTATAAGTGATTGTTAAAAAGACTAAGTATGTGTAAGTTTCTGTTAAAGTAAGTGTGCTGGTGTGTGTATAACTGTATATGCAAGTAAATTGATGTTTGTTTCTTTATTAGCATGAGTGACTATGTGTGTGAGTAACTCTATGGATGAGTGGAATTGTGTTACAGGATGTTTAGGTGTATGAGTACATATGATGTGTGAGTACATGTATGAGTGACTGTATAGGATTGTTGGTGGATGAGTGGATGTTTATGTGGATCTTAGAAATACTGAATAGGTTGTTGTTACTGTTATTGGTATGTCCATTGTTTTGATAATTTTAGTATCTATTTTTGAATGTTTGTATCAAAGGTTATATTAGGGTGAGAGGAGGTCTACCACTCTGTCACAAGGATGATGTCATCAGTGATGTCATTTGAGATGTCATCAGTGATGTCATGAGTGATGTCACTGACCATGTCATGAGTGATGTAATATGTGACGTCATCAGTAGTACATTGCGGGCGCGCGAGTTATAGTTAGCTGAACTAACTATAACGGGGGAATTTCATTGTTTTTTTACGAGTGAAATGTCCAGCTAACTATAACATGTGTGAAACCTTTGGTTTTTTCATTGAATATATATATATATATATATTCACTTAAAAAACTATAGGTTTCACACATGTTATAGTTAGGAATTAGCATTTAAAAATCCTTGCAAATTCACTGATAAAACCATAGGTTTCACACATGTTATAGTTAGCTGGACAGTTCACTCGTAAAAAAACATTGAAATTCCCCCGTTATAGTTAGTTCAGCTAACTATAACTCGCGCGACCGCAATCCACTGCTGATGACGTCACATATGACATCACTGTATTCACTAAGATACTGTTAATAAGTCAGTTATACAATTAATTTTACAAAAAAAACCATCCATTTAGACACTTATTTACCCATTTATTCTTCCATTAACCTTTAGATATACATATATAAAAAATATTTATTTTTCAGAAAGACACATATTCACTGGATGATATCATCAGTGATGTCATGAGTGATGTCATTTGAGATGTCATCAGTGATGTCATGAGTGATGTCACTGACCATGTCATGAGTGATGTAATATGTGACGTCATCAGCAGTGGATTGCGGTCGCGCGAGTTATAGTTAGCTGAACTAACTATAACAGGGGAATTTCAATGGTTTTTTACGAGTGAAATGTCCAGCTAACTATAACATGTGTGAAACCTATGGTTTTTTCAGTGAATGTATATATATATGCACTCCACAGGTGTATATATATATATAAGAAAGAAGTGACTCGGATAGATTCACCAAAAGAACAAAAATATATTTCCACTACAAAGTTTCAGCTTCCGCCTTCCTCGGCTAGTACAAAATGGTTTGCTCAGTGGCTGCACAGATGACAGCTGAATTTTCAAAAAGCATCATGAGTGAAGATTCCATGTGGAATGTGGAATCAATGCAGTCCTGAGACCTCTGTCAAACCCTCTGTTTCTAGCAAACTCTCTTGACCAGAAAACAAAGCTATTACCCACAATCCACACTCTAACCATTTTGAAGGATGCAGCAGTAGCACAGAGAAGAAATCTGCAGCTGAATGAGGCAGTTTTGAAAATGAAGTCAGTGAAAAAGGACTCTAGCAAGTAATGTGGACTGCATTGAGTCCACATTCCAAAGGGAATCTTCACTCATGATGCTTATTGAAAATTCAACTGTGTCATCTGTGCAGCCACAGAGCAAACCATCTTGTACTACCTGAGGAAGGCGGAAGCTGAAATGTTGTAGTGGAAATATATTTTTGTTCTTTGGTAACTCTATCCGTTTGAGTCACTTCTTTCTTGGATATTTTATTTCTTTGTGACTCTTTGTATCCTTTAGGATCCAGATTTTTGCCCTGGCTGGCTGATGTTTTCTTGTGATCCTTCATCTTCAAATATATATATCAGCAACAAATTGCACTGCACAGTTTTCTCATCAATAATTTCACTGCAAATGTTGCAGTGATATTACCAATGATGTCATAGAAGATGTCATGAATGATGTAATATGTGGGTAATTAGCAGTGCATGGCGAGGGCGTGAGATATAGGTACCTTAGGGCACGAGTTATAGTAACTTGAGAAAAGTTTAACTATAACTGCTGAATTTTTGTGGTTTTGTATGTGTAAAATCTAAACCTAACTATAATGTCCCTGCCTTTGGTTTTTCCAGGGCATTTCTAAGGTTTTTTAATGCTATTTCCTAACTATAATGTCCTGCAACCTGGGTGTGTGAGTGGGTTTATGACTGGTTGTGTTGCTGTATAAGTGGGTTTGTGAGTGTGTGAAGGGTGTGTGAGTGGGTGCATAAATGGCTAAGTGGGTCTGTGAGTGAGTGTGGGAGTGGCTGTGTGGGTATGCCAGTAGGTGTGTGATTTGCTGTGTGAGTGGTTTTAAGGATATGTTAGTGGGTGTGTGAGTGTGTAAGTGGGTGTTTGAAAGCTGTGTGGGTCTGTGGGTGGTTTTGAGGGTCTGTGAGTGGGTCTGTGAGTGGCTGTGTGGGTGTGTAAGTAGATCTATGAGTGAGTGAGTGTATGGTTTTTAAAAAATTGGGGTCTGGGGAGGATTTGCTCAGAGTAAAAAAAGAAAAAAAAGGTTTTAGACAATGTCTTGCCCATGAGGGGTCCCTCACAGACCCCTCCATTAGTCCCATTGGGTCAGAGTACCTCTACCCTGACCCCTGCTATCACTTTTTAACCTTATTTTCACCGCTGGTAACTGAGTCACAATGAACACAATGGTAGCCACAACTTCCCTCTCAGATTGTGGCCAGCTAATCACAGGATTTCTGTTGGCATGTGGATTTGTGAATCCATGGAGGATCCACTTCCCTAGATATACAAATTTGGATTTCAGTTAATATCTCATAAACTACCAAATGGAATTACACCAAATAACAAAAAAGGGTTCTTTCCGAACCAAGAGCTACCTTTCTGCCAAAGTTGTTGTCATTCCGTCCAGCGGTTCAGACTGTAGTTGTGTCTAAAATCTCTATAGGAATTATTATGGGGAAAAACATGTATCCCCTTATTTTTCTCTGTCCCCGCTTGATGAATCACCCTGAAACTTTCCATGCACAACAAGAATCACTAGTGCACTTTTTTGGGAAAATTTCATGAAGATTTGTCAAACGGCAGCAAAGATATAGGCAAGTCTAAAACGCTTTTCCTATGGAAGCATGGTCCTAACTATAACTACCTACTGGCATGTATATATATTGTTAAAAATGGCTGATCAAAATTGCCTTTGTCAGCAGTCTAGTATTTGGAAAATAGTAGAAAGGGATCAAAAGCACATTTGCACTTTAAATGACGCTCTAGACTATGGGACTCTATGGTCCAGTAGAAGGCAGAGAGCTGAAACATGTAGACCGTCCGTACTTTTTCTTTTTGCACTATGGTGTGCGGAATAAACACTGTTCTTAAAGAAAATTACCTGTTGAGTGCACTCTTAATGGTGCCTTGAAATTCTCAACGTGTGAAGATCGTTGGAAATATTGGATGCAGTGGCTGTGCTGCATATCACAAGCACTCGGGCATCGAGGCGAAGCGGCTTGAAGTTTTGCAGCCGAAAATTGCTTAGTGGATATCTCAGCCAACGCCTCTGACAAAAAAAATGCTGATACAGCATTTGAAGAAGCTGAAAACCGAGATGCGGCGAACGGCGAAATCTCAGCGGTGAGTACGAGAGGTGGGTGGAGGCATTATGAGCGATGGCCCATCATGTTGTGAAAGTGACAAGTGGGAGACGCTCCACTGCTAAAACTTGCATTGAGGAAAACCGCTGATTTCAAAGCCATGCCGGGGAAAGGATTAGTGGTAGTACTGCAATCACTGCTCCCCGGTTGCAACATACTCGTTTTGAGTGATAAAACATTAAAACAGCACATGTGGCATTCCCCCGAATTTTGCAACATTGAAAGGAAGTTGTGAGAATAATAGAGCGAGACAACATTGTAAACTTACTGAAGAGGAGCACACCAACGCTACAAAAAGAAATAGAATATATACCCTCACAGAAAAATAGGCAGAAAGAAGTAAGAATAGAACACAACGAGCAAGTGAATTACTAAATGATGATATGGCGGCAACAGGAAGCTTAAACGCCAAGGAAACACATGTGGAAGGAAAAAAGAGAACGATCCAATGTGTCATTAGAGAGCTACAACAAAACTGGATTGTCGAGGTCAACAAATGGTGGGAGAAAACCACCCTTGAAAAGTAGTGCCAAGAGGTCTAAGGATCTTAATAATGCCAACATTGGATGATTTGGATTTAGACCTAATAAAGCAGTGGCAGTCTGACACAAATGATTGTTCAATTAAATTAATGAGGACTTTGATCATACACGCTGAAAGGAAATTTGAGATAATAACTACAAAGATTAAGGAATTAGAAGAAGAATTGGATAGATTACCGTAAAATGAGGAAAAGAAGGAATTATTGGCATCCATGGAGAAGAAAATAAGTAAGCATGAAACAGATGTGGAGAAGAGGAAAGCTAACAAGTTTAACAGGGATAGAATTGACTACGCAAGTGGCTGAATATGCCCATTCGCCAGAGAGTATAATATGTTCAGTGATGGATAAATATGCTGGCTATGAGACAACAGGAACAGTGGACAGTTCAGATATAAGTTCAGCGGACGAAGAACCAAGTACATTGCATCTGGATTTTTTCGGGGAGATGAGATTAGTCCAGATTAGTCCAGATGATTACACGACAAAGAGGAAGAGGAAGAGGAACAATGTGGGGAAGAGGGCAGAGCAAACCACAATCAGAAGCAGCAGAAAGCGAAGTAAAAAACAAAAAAGGAAGAGGAAAGAAAAATTACACCTAAAGAAGAAATGAATCAAAAAGGATTTAGTTATTAACATCTCCAACAAAATCATACGCTTGGATCAAATTAGCCTGCTTAACAAAGGACTCACCTTTTGCCCCAATAAGGATGTCAACTTGCCGAACCTCCGTATTGACCTATATAAATTTTGCCGCAAATTAAAACTTAAAAAACACTATGAGGACAAACCACAGACTCCAAAACGAACATCAATGTCTAATACGGACAATAAAAAATATATTGTATCTCTCATGTGACCTGATGTAAGTAAGTAATTTTTTTGTATTTGCATAGTTCAATAAAAACCGTTGCAATACAGAAAAATATATATATTCAGTAAATAATCTGTCATGTACATGCATACAACTTGTTCCTTCATAATGCTTATGTCTTAAAACCATGCTAATAAAGCTTGCTAGTTTTGAACAACTATAGCAGCATAATAACTTTTAAAATTTACCTCCTTAATTTAAAGGTAAAAAAATGTCCTTAGAGCTGCCTTGCACATTAGCTTATACTTTTTCTGACTAAGTTCTTGATATTTCCATTTCTGGCATTTTGCTTCCGCACAGTCTCAGAAACTTTACTGCTCTGCAGTTCAATTGTGGTTTGCTAGGTGCAAAGCATGCCAACAGGGCTTGCCTCCTTGTTCAAATCCCTCGTAGATTAAACAATTGTTTCAGTAATTTCTTTCGTTCTTTGAGGAGTTCTTTACAGGAGCATAGTAAGTGCAGCAGGTCTTCCTGTGCAGTTCCACATAATCGGCACACAGAGCCTGCTTTATTGCGTAGCCAAGGTGGAAGATGCTGGGTGCAGGGGAGCAGGCCAAATCTATATTTCATAAATGCAATTTTTATATTTTTGTCATATCCCAGGTTGAAATAAGCTTGGGCACCCGGCTACGTGTATGTATTCAAAGTCATCCACCCATGGGCTCTCTTTGAAAGTGCGGCCTTGTCCTCCAGCCATGACAGTAGTTTCACCTTCTTCCACACTATTTTTTTAAAAGTTAGGGTGGTTGTCGATGTTTCCCAAAGTTGATTTAGTCCTAATTTGTGTAAGCTGCTGTGAAGATATTTCACAGCTGATGATGTAGTGTGCGTTTGTGACCTGATGAAATGAGTACAAAGGACATTGTGGAATAGAAGAAATAAAACTTTATTGAACGTGGATAACTTAGTGGAATTGTTTGTATTGACTTAATGCTGTGCGTCCGGAAGAAGGAGTGTTACTTCACCCCTAATTGTGTTGTAATTAATACAGACAGACCACCATTAACTCAAAGAGATATACCAATGTTGAGAACTTTAACATCCCTAGGAGAAGAACATGAACTTTGGAACCCAGTAATGGAACAGCATGCAGAGGAAGACATACAATTTAGCCAAAATATGGGTACCTCAACATGGAGAGGGGGAGATAGTGGACTGAGAGCACAATCAACCTTGTGCCCACAACTCCCACCAGGCAACAAAATTGACTTATTCCATGACATTATGGTGGAATATATCAACTGACTACTATCCACAAAATCCCAGCCCAAATAAAGCAAAAAGAAATCATGGAATCTGACACCAGGAGAACATAAAGCACTGAAAGAATTAACAGAAGATCCACAAATTATCATCAAAGCCTCTGACAAAGGCGGTAACATCGTCATTAAAAATCTTAAAGACTACATAGATTAGGCAAATAGACAAATACAGAATGAAGACCATTACGAGAAGCTAAAAGAAAACCCAATGGAGGTATGGACTCGTGAATACCATCTGATGTTCCAAAAATGGAAAGATCGAGGACTGATTGATTTTGAGGAGTACATGTATTTGAAAGTTGATTAGCCCACCATTACAACCATATACTTTCTACCGAAGGTGCATAAGTCAATCACTAACCCACCTGGAAGACCCATTGCTAGCTCAATTGGATCTCTCCGTGAGAAAACACCTTGTGTCATTGATACCTTCCTAATGGATTACATAACATCTTTACCATCGTATCTGAGAGATTCAATGGGCTTCCTCAACAAAATCCAGAATATCCAATGGAAAGATGGATTCATCATGGCAACAATAGATGTGACATATTTATACACGTCAATTCTCCACTCAGAAGGAGTATTAGTGGTTAAACACTTTCTAAAAATGAGATCTTTGAGTTATCTGGAACATTCGGAAATGCTATTAGAAATGCTGATGTATTGTCTAACTCATAACATTTTCCTTTTCGATGAAGAGCTCATTCTACATAAGCAGGGAACGGGTAAATTGTTTGCCCCCACGTACGCAAACCTGCTAATGGCAGTGTGGGAAGCTGACATATTAAACACCCAATACAAGTCCAATATCAAGATCTGGACAAGATTTATCGATGATCTTTTCGTAATATGGGAAGGAGATCATTCAGACCTTGAGAACTTCAACCAATCATTAAACAATAACAACTACAACCTGTCATTTACATCCACAACCAGTGAAACCAATGTCATCTTTCTGGATGTGGAAGTCTTCATCAAAAATCAGAAAATCTGCTCAAAGATGCACAGGAAACCGATCTCCTGCCAAAGTATCCTCCACGCTAATAGTGGACACCCAAAGCATTTGAAGTGGCGTATACCTTACTTAGAAATGCTCAGAGCAAAGAGAAATTGCTCTGAAACATCTGACATCGAACACCAACTGGATGAAATGAGTACTCGTTTTCTTGAGAGAGGTTACCCATTAGAAGTCATAGAGACAGCCAAAACCAAAGTTAGACTTAAATCAAGAAAAGACCTATTAACATCACGACGAGAGGGTCCAGAAAGATGTAATGAAAAAGATGAGACCATACGGCTGATTGTAGATTTCAATAATGAAAGCAGAGAACCTAAAGAAATCATATAAAGAAATTGGAATATATTAATGCTTGATGAAACTTTGAAAAGAAAGTTGTCTCAAAACCCAAGCATCACATATAGGAAAACAGCTTCTCTAGGAGATATTTTAACAAACAGCCAGTCGGAGATCAAACAACCTAGAACATCATCTTGGCTAAACACTCCTGGATTCTGGAAATGCTCAAAATGTAGGGCCTGCGAACATGGTCAAAACTCCTTATCATATGAACTCCAAAATGGGAAAATTGAGTATATTCATGATCACATTACCTGTGAATCTAAATACATAGTGTATATACTGGAATGTCCCTGTAGGAAACAATATGTGGGGAGTACGATCAATACATTGAAATTGAGAATACTCCAACATCTGTGAGCTATTAAAAATAAGGACTTCTATCTAATTGCTAAACACTATTTTGAGTATCACTTGAGTGACAGTCAACAACTAAAATACTTTGGCATAACAATTGTGCAGGAAAAAGAACGGGGAGGTGATAGAATGTTGGATCTAAGCAGAACAGAATCTCTACTCATCTTAGCCATTGGAACTGAAAATCCATTTGGTCACAATTGCAGAACTGCACATACATCTGTAATAATATCACAAGTAACAACTTTGGTATGGCAGCCCACATCGTGATCTTGCACTCGAGATTAACAGATTCTGTAGAACACATCTCTCAACAACTGTAAAAGATTCTCTACAGGGATGAACTAAGTTAACATACACTGAAATGATGTTCACCACAAATTAATTGGTTGAACAACTTAAGCACACTTGCATTAGACGGGGGACATTGAAAATACTCAAATTATGAAATTTTTTATCGGGAAATGAAATGCAAACAACATGCTCTATGGAATGATATGGGACTTTGTTTGAAACAAATGAATCTGTGCTTTTTCACTCACTATCTATTAGGAGGAATATTGTCTTGTTCATTAAATCAAAGTGTATAAAAAATACAAATCATTTTTAGAAATAGAGACCTTTTTATGAATTTGAAGGTGTACATGTACAACTCGGGCCTTATTCAATAGGTACTTTAAATGGAATTGATATGATACACATTTTTTATATATACTTTATATCTTGTATATCGTAGCCTGTGAGAAAATAATGTACAAATCACTTTCGTGAAATATGGCCTCTTTTTTTCTCACTTTTAATTATGACATGTACTTTGATGTTTATGCTTTGATTAAGAAATTATTGGACTTGAACATTTCTTCCTTTTATGAAATTGACTGTATATCTCATATCAATTCCAGAAATGTATGATTCATTATAAATATCTTGAGGCATGTTGAATGTATTAATGAAGGGCGCACGTGATTCAAGTTTTAATCAAATTCTATTAAGTACTTCACTAAAATTGATTTCTTGGGCTTTCATCAAGTGCCTTCAAATACATGGGCTATCCTATTTTAGATGATGTGGAAACAGATATTTATGATGCTAATGGTTGTTTGCTTTTATGAATTGTAATTGAGTAATCAAAATCCTTTATATTTTACATTGTATAAATTGTAAATTTATCCCCCTAAAAAATGAAATAATGCACTTGCACTTTCTGCCGTATAAAGGAAACTAAATGTACTTCACAGACAATATTGATAAAATGGCTGATCTAAATTGCCATTGTTATTATTTGAGGGTCAGCAGTCTAGTATTTGTAAAATCGTAGAACGTAAGAAGGGATCAAAAGCATTTTTGCACTTTAAATGACGCTCTAGACTATGGGACTCCATGGTCCAGTAGAAGGCGGAGAGCCGAAAGGCATAGACTGGCCATACTTTTTGTTTTTGCACTATGGTGTGCTGAATAAACACTTTTCTTAAAGAAAATTTTTAAATTACCTGTTGACTGCACTCTTTTTGGGGCGGTGAAATTCTCGCCGTGTGAAGGTGTGAAGATCGTTGGAAATATATATATATAGATATGCACACACATCAGGTCCAGTTTCATGAGAATGACTGCAGAACATTAACATCCTATGGCATTGATATGATGCCTACACATAATACTAAATTTGGGTTTTAAAGGGTAATTTTACTGTTTGGGTTGGGTAGTGGTACAGGTGGGAGGGGTAATTTTAGGGTTTGGTCATGGGTAGTGGTAACGGTTGGTAAGGGTCATTTAAGGGTGGGTAGTGGCAAAGGGTGGTAAGGGTAATTTGGGGGTTTAGAGGTGCCTGGGAACCCCATCCCCCAGGGACAAACACTAATAATATGGGAGAAGAGCATGTAACCCCTCTCCCCAAGCCTTAAGAGGGCCCAGGGATCCTGGGGATTCAAACAGAAGTGTGCTCCCACCCTGCAGGAGCATTTTCAAAGCACCAGTCTGGCGGGAGAACATTTCTTTCCCTGCTTGCAGTCCTGTGGCCACCAGTCAAAAATACTGTGTCCCATGGGTTGGCTCCATGGGACACAGGTAAAGAGCATGCCCGGGGGATGGGTTTCCCAGGTCTTGTAAGGCTTGGGTAGGGGGTTGCTTGCCTCCCTCCCCTCTAGTATTGTTTGGTCCTGAGGGATGGAGTGCCCAGGACCCATTTGGATTTTGGGAGGGGGCTGTGCTCCCCTCTCCTCTTAAATAATGTACCTGTCACCAGGAAATGGGAGCTCTAGGGGCCATTATAGGCTTGGGGTGTCCCCCTTTCTTATTAATACATATACAGGCAATCAGAGCCTTGCTCCCATGGGAGCAAGATGGCCAAAGGGTTAAAAAGCCCCCTGGGCCAATCAGAAGGCTCTATTTTTTAAAACTGGGTTTGAGATACTCTCTGCAGAGTCCAGATGTACAAATATCGATAGAGCTTAATATCTCTAAAACTAGTGAAGGGATTTACACCAAATCACAAAAAGCACCCTTTCTGTACCAAGATCTAGCTTCCAGCAAAACTTGGTGTAATTCGGTTCTGCAGTTTTTGGGATGGGACTGCCTAAAAAAGTCACTGGAAAACTCATGGGGATTTTGAGTTTTGGGCCGCCCCCCCCCCTTTTTTCTCGACCCCCTGTTGACAGTGGAGAAGTGTGGCTCAATGGTTAGAGCGGCAGACCCTGATGCAGAGTTCTGGCCCGGGACCAGAGTTCAATCCCCCGCCTTGGCGGGTCTTGGATTCAATTTCCTCGGACCTGATAATTCTCGCCTCGGTGCCTATTCTAATCATGGGTCCCACGCTGCAACTCTGGGCAATAGCTTGCTTAATCTCCACAATGGCCCCAGCAGCGCTGGGATGCCTGGCTTCACCATGGGGGTGCCCAGGAGTGGACATTTCACAGGGAAAGGCCAGGAAGGGTTCCACAGCGGTATGAGTAAAAGTGCCAGGATACCCCCGTTGGGGGTGGCAGTGTGCTATACAAGTACATACACATTTACATTTTACAGATCATCCAGAACCTTTCCAGGAAGAAGCTGAGATGGATTAACTGTTTTTTGGAAAGTTTTGTGATGATTCGTAAAACGACATCAAAGTTAATAACTAGGTTGATGTCTACATATGTAGTGGTATTTATGGATTGGTTAACACTGTCCAAATTTTAGATGAAGAAAGTGTTGAAGGTGGTCAATTTAGTTATGGTGCAAGTTGAGATGGAAGTATTGATTTGGAATGGTATAATATCATCTATATGCTGTCTGGTTTTGATCTTGTTGGAAAGGAATGATTTGATGGCTGAATATTTCCCTTTGAAGTGGACTCCTGGAGAAGCAAGAGTGGGGTTCACACAGTGGTTCATCCTGTTCAAGAAAGTATTGCTCCTGTCCAGGCCTTTGTCCGTTCAGACTATGTAATATGCAGCCTTAGCTTTGTGGAAAACTCTATGAGTAGTGAGAAGCACTTTCATTTCATCAGGTCTTCCTGAAGCTTTCATTCATGTTAATTGTTTTCCTCTTTCTATGGAACACTTGCTATTGGCAAGCTCATGATTGTAGCAAATAGTAGAGGGCTTGGCTTTTTGGGTTTGGAGTTTGAGTTGGTGTGTGTGTCTGTATTTCATGAAAGCATGAGACTGAAGTCAAATAGGAGAGTCTTAATGTTATTGCTAGGTTGTCATTAATGCATTGTTTAGACAAAATATCAGAGAGAAAACATCATGTGAACAAAACTTCGTGTCAAGAATATTGAGGACAAAAATATTGTGAAGGTGAGTTTCTATTGGTAAGCAAGCTTTTATTATGTAAAGCTCCACATACATGTACGTTGACGATATATATATATCTTCAAAATAGGTAGATGTCGGATTAAGAATAGTAAATCTATACTTACCTATTTTCATTTACCTTCTCAATATTTGGGCCTCAATATTTTTTACTCAATATTCTTTCCACAAGATGTTTTTGTTTCTGATACGGAATGCTCCTCAGAGTGCATAACTGTAGGGGAAAGTCCGGTGTCAAGGACAAGCTGATCTCGGGGGGAAAAAAGATATTTGCAGATCCTGAGTAATAGGCCAGGCCAGAATAGCATTTTAGTAAAGTATGATATTGATTGCACCTACCCCACCATACTACAATTCTTTGTCTTTTCATGGCAACATGATATGTGGCATGCTCCTTCATAAGGGTGAGCAGGAGACGGATATAAATGTTGAAAATTCAAGGGGATGAAGGAGCCCTGCAGAATTCTATAATCTGAGTTGACTGATGTGGAGAGAAAGTCAGTTGAGTTTGACAGCAGTAGTACAATGAATTAAAATGAATGAAAGTTGCCAATCTGGTACCACTCACACCTGCTACCAATACCAGCATGTATGGGAATAAAGAGTGGCCCTGGTTGTGAACTTCACTGATTAATCCAGCAATGCTGGATTTCCTTGAACTACTATGAAACAAAATGTTTTCGACTGTATTTAGAAGGTCAGGTATAGTTGTGTAATTGTCAGAATATTTAGATTTTGGATGTGGATGCTTCAGTACACTTGACTGTCTCCTTCTAGGCACACACATTAGAGGTGGCAATCAGCACTATGTTGGCTCTAATAATAAGAACTTTGCCATGAAAATGTACAGTTTCTAAGTTTGTCACATATTTATTGGGGATTGGTGACCGTCTTAGTGGGGTGAGGAGAAAGGAGGGGGTAGTTCTAAGAAATGTTAACTATCTAAACTGGGCAATTATATATGTATGTATGTATTGGGTTATATAGTGTTCACCCACCCAAAGTCACGTTGACGTCGAGACAAAGATATCCCATGGTGAGAGCATAGACAGAGGAAAAATTGCGTAAAAAAAGAGGCCGATTTTAAGGCCTTTCTAAATTCCAAATGTGTGCTTTCTCACCTAGTGTACATCGGGAGTTAATTCTGGTGTGATGCTGCAGTAAATGAGCCTGGTCAACCTCTTATCTTACCTTTCTTGAGTTTGGGTAATTATAAGTGACTTTGATCAGCAGCTCTAAGATGGTGAACTGTTGGACACCACTGAAAATTATGAGATATGGGTGTAGCTTGCCCAATGTTCATAGTACTCTACAATCTTCTGTTTAACCCGGATGCCAACGAAGAGTTCTCAGAGCAGGAGAAGTGGGGTCTCTTCTAGACAGTCCCACATTCATCCTTAAGGCACCCTTTTGAATTAACTAGAGTCTGGATATTGCTTGTGATGGCAAGTCCAGATATAAAGCATAACAGTGGTCAATGTGTGTGGTGATAAAAGGATTCATGATTGCCATTTCTTTGGACCATGAGAATAGATGTGAAATTCATTTATGTGTGTGAGAATGGAAAAAGCAGAGACTGATTACCACACTGATCTGGGCAGTTAAAGGCCAACTTTACATTTCTTCACTTGAGAGACTCGTTGTGGGCAGACCCCTAGCTTTAAAGGCTTAAAGTAAAGTAACAAATGCGTATTCTGTGAATGGGACTAATATCTCATTCTTATCCCCAATGAGTTTCAATTGAATATGGTTCATCCAGTACACAGCCTTTTGTGGGAAAGAATACAAATTGCCTGCACTGGCACACAAGCCAGTAGATATTTTGAGTACAATATGAGTGTCATCAGCATAAATTGAGCCTAAACAATGGATTAGCTGTTCAAATGGAAGAACGTAAATGTTGAAGAATAAAGTAGACAAAATCAACCTCTGTGGAATGCTACAATTGTTAGTTACAAAAAAAAGTATATATATATATATATATATATATATATATATATATATATATATATATATATATTCACTGAAAAAACCATAGGTTTCACACATGTTATAGTTAGCTGGACATTTTATTGATAAAAAAACAATGAAATTCCCCCGTTATAGTTAGTGCAGGCAACTATAACTCACGCGACCGCAATCCTCTGCTGATGCTAATACTGTATTTAGACACTTATTTGCCCATGTCTTCTTCCATTAAATTTTAGCTATACATATTTTACAAATATTTTTTTTTCATAAAGACACATATGTCATCAGCAGAAGATTGCGGTCGCGTGAGTTATAGTTGCCTGCACTAACTATAACGGGGGAATTTCATTGGTTTTTTATCAATAAAATGTCCAGCTAACTATAACATGTGTGAAACCTATGGTTTTTTCAGTGAATTTGCAAGGTTTTTTAAATGCTAATTCCTAACTATAACGTGTGTGAAACCTATGGTTTTTTCAGTGAATTTGTACGGTTTTTTAAATGCTAAGTTACTTTACGCCATTCGTGGCGTGCGCGCCCAGTTAACGCAGTTCGTTCCGTGCGCGCACGGTGCGCTTCGCTAACTATAACATGTGTGAAACCTATGGTTTTTTCAGTGAATTTGCAAGGTTTTTTAAATGCTAATTCCTAACTATAACGTGTGTGAAACCTATGGTTTTTTCAGTGAATTTGTACGGTTTTTTAAATGCTAAGTTACTTTACGCCATTCGTGGCGTGCGCGCCCAGTTAACGCAGTTCGTTCCGTGCGCGCGCGGTGCGCTTCGCGCACCGTGCGTGCACAGTGAGCACGCGGTGCGCTTCGCGCACCGCGCGCCCACTTTACACAGTTAGTGCCGTGCACGCACGGTGGTTGTGCCCACGTTATGCGGGATGGGCCATGTACGCACGATGCGCTTCGCGCACCGTGCGCACATGGGGGACATATTATGCGCATCTTTGTGAAATTTATTCTTTGTTTATTTCTTACCTGTAATAAGCCATGCACAAATGGTGTCCTTCGGGCACCATTTGCACACGGGGTGGGGAGGGTGTGGATAATTTTTTTTTGAAAATTTTTTTACCGTACGCGTACGGTAAGCGTAATCGGCGATTTGGGGGTTGTTTGGGGACCCCTATATCAATGCTGGGTGGTTAGGATCTCAAGAAACTGCCTCTTTAGACATTTTTTGGCATCGTTTTTGCTGCCCAACTCAGAGAGCGAGAGAGAAAATGGCGGCCGCCGCTTCCTGGTTTCGACCGATTCGAATGTTTACTAAGATCTAACAGCCAATCAAAATCGCGCTCGCGCACGCCACCGTACGCGTACGGTAAGCGCACCGTTAGCGCACCGTAAGCTGGCTCAGATATATATATTGATTTAAAGGCTATTTTCTCTGAATCTACTGAACAGATTTACACCAAACCTACAAAAGGCACTTCCTTGACCTGAGGACTACCTCTCTGCCAAATTTCAAGTAATTCTGTTCAGCCGTTCGGGCTGTAGCTGTGTCTAAAGGTCCTATGGAAAAATGCATGGGAAAAACGCGTTTTGGGACCCCCCTTTTATCTCAGCCCCCGCTTGACGAATCCCCCCGAGACTTTCAGGGTAGGAGCAGAGCGTAGCGCCCCACCTATTTTGAAAAATTCGCGAGGATTCGTCGACCGGCGCCAAAGTTATTCAAAATAGAATGTTGCGGATTTCCTATGGAAACGTGGTCCTAACTATAACTACCTACTGGCGACCGCCAGTAGGTAATATATATATATATATATATATATATATATATATATATATATATATATATATATATATATATATATATATATATATTTGTATTGGTTTTACAGCAAACAAGAGCCTGTGTTTAACGGATTTCAGCCGTAAACATCAAAAGGTAGAATCACAGTTAACATACATCAGATTTCAGTTCGTGGGCTGAGATAGCAGTCAAAGGTGCATATCAGGGGCATCAGCATGTATAAGAGTATTGAACTATGTTTACTCCCACATTTGGGATGCGGATATGGGGAAACATAATGTACAGGCAGTGAATCTATCATTTCAACAAATCTAAGCCCGAGAGTACCTCCCTTTTCACACCGCCCAAACATCTCAACCACGTCGTGTCTGACAGTTCTATAGGCAATCCGTCTTGCCACCGCTCCCTAAGGGTCTGGATGCAGGAGTCAGAAGGATCCCAACTTAGAGCTAAGTAAATTACAGAGAATGCTCGTCTCGAGCAAGTCATTGTTATCATCAATTCTTATGGGTGATCTGCCTCACGCCACCTGCGCTCTCGATGGTCTGCCACAAGCATTTCTGTTGGACCGCCTCCAGCTCTGTTGAGTCTTCCAGGTCTCTTCTGTTGCCGTTTGGAGGGCATGCTGGTAGCCGTCTTGTGCTCCCAGCCAGAACCACAACTCTTGGGGTGTCAGAAAGAACAGCATCTCATCTGATACCACTCTCAACTAGGCAGGGAACAGCAATGTATACTTAATTTCCAGTGCACGCAGGCGTTGTTTCACTTCCTGAAATGAATGTCACAGTGTTTGCACCTCCATCGTGTAATCTGGGAATATTGTTACAGTGTTGTTTTCTATGGTCCAGGGGGCCTTCATTCTGGCCAGTTGTAAAATATTGTCCCCACCCTTGAAGTTGAATAGTCTCACCACCACAGGTCATGGAGATTTTCCCTGGGCGTATGGTGCCCAGGCACACTGTGCGCCCACTCCACAGAATAGAACTTAGAGGCCTATCCCCCAGTACCTGCTCTGCCAACCATGTTTCAAAGAATAAGTCTATACTTGGGTCCTCCGTGCCCGTGGGAAAGCCCACAACTGTGATGTTGTTGTTGCAGCAGCGCCCCTCAGAGTCTTCAGTCCTAGCCTGCAGGTGCAGGTGCGCCACCTGCCTCTGAAGGGTTGTGATCTGTTGTTCCATCACAGAAGGACGAACTGACGCTAATTCTGTTTCTGTCTCTTTTACTTTGTCTTTAATTTTTTTGTGATCTTCACAGAGGAACCTCACATCGATCATTAAAGATACCAGTTTGGGCTCCAGTTCTGTGAATTTCTCTGTATGGTACTGTAAGTGTCACTCCACAGATAAGTGTGGCATGTAAGGGGCTGGGTCCAATGGGGTGCATACAGCAGGTCCCTCTACGCCTCTTCCTGTTTTCATTTTTGACATAGTGACGCATCACCACTGACTTTGCACCTACCGATAATGGGGAAAGAGAAGGAGCATATTGTAGGCCCTCCCGGGGTCAGGGGGCACAGTCCCATTCATGCCACCGAGTACACCACTCGTCAGCTTGCATTGTAGAATACTCACGTGTCTAAAAGTATCGGTCTTGAGTTATCCTGTGGTAAATCTCAATTAAGGGAGATGCAAGGGAGATAGTCATACATCCACAGGCAATATTTGGAGCTTAGGGTGTTGGTAATCAAATTCCCACTATAGGAGGTTGCCATGCGGCGGTAATGTGCAGGCAAGCAGTGCGTCCATGACACACTGACAGCAGTGAGTGAGAAAGATCCACAGTCTCCAACAGCAGTGACAGTGTCACCCCCAGTGCTCAAGGCTTCTATAAGAAGCGTGGTGCACAGTGGTGCAGACCGAGTCTGATGTGGCCAAAAGCCTCACATTATATATTTTTTAAATGGTACATTAGGCCACTTTCATGGGTTAATGTGCATCTCCTGCTCATCAGGAGTAAGAAGCACAAGAGCAAGAAGATGCCTCAGGGTGCAGGGGGCCAACCTCAGCGTGGGACAATCGTGGTCTCAATCGTGCAGCAACCAATCTGAATGGCTATGTTTGCCTCAGAGAGCCTTTGTGTTTCAGCCCAGTGGGCAGTCCGACAGTTCCGACTGTTCTGCAGAGCAGGGGATGGGGCCGCCTGAGCTGCCTGGATTCCTATGTGAGTCCCCTTATGTCAGAGCCCATAACCTTCCCCCGGGTGCAAGAGTAGTGAGTGTCATAGCTGGAGCCCGGGGATGGAGGCTGCAGCTGCCATGCAGAGTCCACGCAGCTTCAGGCAGGCATCAGAGCAGGCACTGGTTGCCGATGACACAGCAGACGATGACAATGAGTCCACCACCACACCCGTTGCTGCTGGAGGAGCCTTTGGGCCTTCGGGGTCGAGAGGGGCTTGTCGCCTTACTGCAGGATACGGTGAAGGCCCCTGCAGCGCCTCCTATTCAGCGGCTCACATCCACCAGAGCCCCTTCACAACCACGAGCGGTGGTCGGGAGGAACATACTCGTCCTTCGGGGGTGCAAGCGAGTGAGTTCCGTGTCTGTGCTCCCACTTTGGAGAGGCATTAAGGCTTAAAAGTGCAGCAATCAGTCGGCGCTCGCTTTTAGGCAATCTTCCAATCCGCCATCTTGGACACGCCCCAAACAATTGTTAGTTTGAGCACTGAAAGTATGGAATAATAGGTCTACTTTAAATGCTTATGATGACAAAACAAAATCCTGGAACCGGAGTAACTCATGCCCCGGACAGCAAAACCATAGAGACAAGTTCAGATTGTCTTTTGTTGTAGTGTCAAAAGCTGCCATTAGGTCTAAAAAAATAAGGGCTGCCGGAATACATGCAAATAGGGTAAATATAAGAATCATGTTTTGCTAAAATTAGGCTTTGGACTCCCTAATATCTTAATAAAATCCTAAGGTTGTTTTTATGGATATTTTTCAAATCAGCACTGATGGAGAGATTGTCAGAAGCGTCCTAGATACTGCAGAAGTGGCCTGCATGCTTGAGCCTTTCCACAATGAGCCTCAGTGTGCCCTCTCACTGTATCAGTGTAAGGTCACTTTTTGCTATCCTAAGGCACTGTTTCTCTCCACCTCTGTGATGCCAGGAGGATGGTGAGTGGGCGGACAAGGCAAGGCAGTGTAGTGGAGTATAGAAATAAAAATTGATGGATGGAATGCTTGACATGATCTCAGTCACTGTTAATTACTAGGGCCACATCTAAGTCCATTGTTATTTTGCACATCATGCCACCTTAGTTTCGAACCAGCCATATGCAAATCAGTCTTGACCCTGCTCCAATAGAAAAAGTCCTGCCCAAACTGGCAGGCTAGGTTCTCTTTGAACTGGAACACAAGCAATCCAAGACTGGTTTCTTCCTGATTGGGGATTGTCAGATGGGTGCATCTTGGGTCCAATGCCACAGTGGGCACGGGAACCACATCTGGGCATACCCGTCTCGCTTAGGGCTTCAAAGTGCAGTAAATCAAAAAGTGATGGCTGGAATGCTTGAATTAATGTTAGCCATTGGGCCAAAACCCAGTTGATCTTTATTTTGGACAACATGTCACATCAGTTTGGACCCAGACATATGCATATTAGTCTTGTCCTGCCCAGTCAGGTCCTCCTTGAACTAGAACACAAGCAAGCAAAGACCAGTTTTGTCCTTATTGTGTCTAGTCAGTCAGATGCAACTTGGGACCAATGGCACACTGTGCCTGGGACTGACATCTGAGCATGCCCATCGCACTGAGGTATTTGAAAAGCTTATGAATGGAATGCTTGAATTAATCACAGCTACTGGTGATTACTCTGGGCTGCAACTCAGTCCATTGTTATCTTGCACACTATGCCACCTGAGTTTACATCCAGCCATCTCGAATAATTCTTGACCCCGCTCCAATAGGAACATTTCAGCCAGAACTGCGAAGCCAGGTCCTCCCTAAAATGGTACACAAGTAACCCAAAACAGGTTTCGCCCTGATTAGGGCTTGTCAATCGGGTGCAGCATCTCAGCCACTGGTAATTACTTGGGACTGCAACCCAGTCCATTGTTATTTTGCACACCATGTCACTTCAGTTTGGGCCCAGCCATTTTCAAATCAGTCTTGACCCTTCCCCAACAGGAGCAGTCTAGCTTGAACTAACAGGCCAAGTCCTCCCAAAACTGAAACACAAACAACCCAAGAACGGTTACGCCTTCCAGGCAAAACTGCATTACACAATTTTGAAATGCACACAAGTAAAGTCTCTAGCCTTGCAGGCAAGGCAGCTTTACATTACACTAAATATAGGCACTAGTAGAGATCATATAAATTTGGAACTCCAATTAAGTATGATCAGTGAATGTGTCTGTTTCTTGTATTGTAGGGCTTTCCATGCGACTGACTAAGACTTATTGTATTTCCGTCTCTTTGTTTTTGACCTAAAGGCAGAGGCACAGTTGCTCTGACTCTAGATAGAAAAACTCCTTACCTTCATCACACTGGTAGTATTAGGGTCACCAGAAAAAGTAAATCCTGCCAATCCGTACATGGGAGTCAGTGCTTAATTTGAGCCAGTGGTTGCAGGTGTGGCCCACCGGTACTTATTTTTGGGAACAGGCAGTTATTTTTCTTCATCAGTCCTTCACCCAAAGCAAGAGAGGGAAAACCTCAAAGGGGGAAAGAGAGAGGAATTGAAAGATGGAAAAACAGTGACAAAAGGAGAAAGCAGAGGTTGTTTGGCCTGTACTTTACCTTTCATCTCACAGTATCATGCACTACTATTCATTTTGGTTCTGAGGCAGTACCCCTATGTTACTCCACAAAACACCACCAATGTACCCGTGTTACTCGTATACCTACTTCTCTTTTTTCATGTGGTTGTTGTGCACACAGCTGTAGCACACTAATGACGTACCAAGTTTTACTGATGCACATGCCTGTTATCTATCCTGTTTTTCTTTTCTAGGGACTGATCATGAGCGGCTTTCATCATTACGCTGTAACCACAGTGAGGGTATACAGGTTATTGCCCTGATCCATATGGAGGGAATTTATTTATTTTTTGCCTCACATGCACCTCAATTTTAGTTCTGGTCCTGAAGAAGCGCAAACGACCCTTATGGCGATAGAGGTGCGAAACATGTTGACCTTTGACCAACGACACCCGGGCAAAATATGCCATAAGGGGAACATTTTATTTAGCAGTTAGATTCTGCTAAGGGTACATCGGTTTTACACTGGCTGCATGATGACCCTTTTTTAATCTCCCACATTATTGCACACACTATCTCCACCCTCGGCAGAGGACCCACTCTCCACACACCCGCACGCATCATCCGGCAGTCCTTAAAAGATCCCTGATAAAGTGACCCTTCGGGGGGCCTGTAGGGAAGTGCAGCGCCGGCCCTAGGAGGAGCACTGCTCGATGATGAAGCATGACATCCTATGGGCAGGGGCGGCTGGTGACATTTGAAAGTGGTGGGGCGTAAAGTGATTGGTATACTTCACCGTTGTGAGCGAGCGTAGCGAGCGAGCCCGAACCCCTATAAGGAGGGTTCGGGGGGGTTCTCCCCCCGAGAAAATTTTGAAACAAGAGAAGAGAAATGGTGCATTTTCAAGCAAATTTGAGATGGCATGATGATGTACGAAAACGTGCATTTGCTTCAAATGTCCGATCCTGCAGCAGCACACTTACAAAGCCCACACATGACAGTAACTCGATTCAAGGCCCCATTCTCCCGATTGTTTTTTTTTACATCTCCCACTTTGCTCTTCTGAAATGTTGGCATGTACGAAAACGTGAATTTGCTTTCCAATTTCCGATCCTGCAGCAGCATGCACTTCCAAAGCCCACACATGAGTAACCCGATTCATTGCCTCCCTCTGCAGTTCTTTCCTTTGCGACCCCTTCTTTCCCATCCTCCAGCCATCCACCCAGTGACGCTTTTACTCACTCACTCGCATACTCGCCCATACAGTTCCTCGCCCTACCCATCCATTCGGTGGTCACACATCCACCCTTGAAATGCACACACCTAACCAATCACCAGCCATTCCTTTCCACGGCCATGCATCCTTCCATTCACCCACCTTAGTATTCAGCTACCCCGGGTCCCCTCCCTGTATTCACCTACCTGCCCTTACAGTCCGCAGGAAAAATGGGGGGGGGCAACTTCATAAAGCAGCATTGGTGAAATAACACAATTGCAATACTTCATACAGCCTGCTGAGGGAGCCAAAGTTCACAAGGGGACCTCACACCAATCTACTAGAGATTCTGTAAACAAAAATCTGGACATGTAGTACTTTTTATGCAGATATTCTCCGAGACGGATTTACTATCGGTTCATATCCTGCTGCTTCCTAATACCCTTTGAGCCTTTAAAACTGGATAACACAGACACGCCCCACAACCAGCCGAGCTATCCTTCAGGATGGGGTGCACTAGCAGCATACCTCCACTTATGTGACGTCATCTAAGTTATATCAGTCTTACTGGTTCACTCTTAGGACATTTTATATGAAGTATTCATGGCATGAAAAGGAATTAGTTCAGGTAATGAAATGCTGTCAGGTGAGACACGAAATACTTGCAGCACAAACGAGCCGTCATGCCAAACAGGAAATTGTGACATACTTCAGCAATAAGCTCCACTCTTTCAGCATAAAGTTCACCAAAGAATCCTCTGTAAAAATACTTTACACATTTGTACATGTTCTCCCGAACATTAGTTCAAATTTTCTGAAATAACATTAACTTTATCAAATACCAGCTAGCAGGGTTTATCCTAAAGCATCAGTTTATTTTCTGAAAAATTATTTTCCATTTAACCAAGTTTGCTGTTTTTAGTAAATAAAGAAGTTTTCAGCAAACACGTCCTGGCCTTTTTCCCCAAAAGTACGTATTGCTTGACCTGCAACTGCATGTGATTGGTTAGAGCAGGGGACTAAAGCAGGTGAAAAATATTTTCTCTTCACAGTGAGTGTAATTCTTAGGGAAGCAAACCTTTCCAGCGAGGCTCAGTGGGGTAACTAGACATACTGCCACCCCGGCTGACCCCTCCTTGTGCCTCCCGATGCAGGTACGAGCGGTGGGAGGGTGTGGTGGCCAGCGGACGACTTGTCGCGGGGGGATGGTGGTTGCTCATCTCTGGCGCCCTCAAAAAGAGTGCCACTCTGTGCGGAACGCACCCCTTAACCCCCCACTTGGCATGCCACCGCCGAGGCTGAAGACTATATTTGAGTGGGCGTCCATGGAGCAAGGCACGCTAACGAATACCCATCAGTGAAGGCACAAAATCCAAAATCTAAAGCTGTATTGCATTTAACATTTGTCAGTGCTGGCATGCCAAAGTTTCGTGACACTAAAAATCAACAAGCATAGACAAACCACTGTCACTGTGTTCAGACATAAGCCACAGTGATTGGCCATAGTTGCGCGGCACCCAATGCAGTTTCGTCGTAGGCTGCCGCGCGGGGTCTGAGACTGTCTCAGGCTCTCAGCCAATCCAGAGACGCTGCATTAGCAGCGCCTGCCCTGGATTGGCTAAAGAGCACGGATAGGGCTCGCCCGGGTACCGAGAGAAGGGGCTGCTGCATGAGGCAACCCTCGGCCTCTCGGCCCCCTTCTCTCAGTAGTAGTACATGGCAGACAGTGCGGCGAATGCGCATGCTCGTGCTTGTCGTGAGACAAACTTGAGCATGCGCAAATACATTGCGACTGCGAGCCGGAGCCGCTGTCAGTCACAGTGTCAGTGCTCGCCCCCCTGGCCCCACCCCCTTGATGTCCCGACTCCCGGCCGCTACACAAGAGCTGAGCTTAATTGCCGGGTGGATTTGCTGCCGCGTCGCGTGCGTTAAGTGGGGCTCCGCCCCTGCGCCCCAATGGACGCACCGCCACTGCCTACGGGGTGTGTGAGGGCAACAGATGACAAAGAGTGCTCTTCCATTAGCAGAGTGGGTCCTTCACCTAGGATTTCTTTTCACTCTTCTCTCTTTTCTTCCTTTTGGGTATAGGTGACTTTCTGCGCCTGGCCACAGGAACAGTGTCCTTTATGGGATTACAAGTGCTTAATTTGAGCCAGTGGTTGCAGGTGTGGCCCACCGGCACTTATTTTTGGGAACAGGCAGTTATTTTTCTTCATCAGACCTTCACCCAAAGCAAGAGAGGGAAAACCTCAAAGGGGGAAAGAGAGGAATTGAAAGATGGAAAAACAGTGACAAAAGGAGAAAGCAGAGGTTGTTTGGCCTGTACTTTACCTTTCATCTCACAGTATCATGCACTACTATTCATAGGGAAGCAAACCTTTCCAGCGAGGCTCAGTGGGGTAACTAGACATACTGCCACCCCGGGTGACCCCTCCTTGTGCCTCCCGATGCAGGTACGAGTGGTGGGAGGGTGTGGTGGCCGGCGGACGACTTGTCGCGGGGGGATAGTGGTTGCTCACCTCTGGCGCCCTCAAAAAGAGTGCCACTCTGGGCGGAACGCACCCCTTAACCCCCCACTTGGCATGCCACCGCCGAGGCTGAAGACTATATTTGAGTGGGCGTCCATGGAGCAAGGCACGCTAACGAATACCCATCAGTGAAGGCACAAAATCCAAAATCTAAAGCTGTATTGCATTTAACATTTGTCAGTGCTGGCATGCCAAAGTTTCGTGACACTAAAAATCAACAAGCGTAGACAAACCACTGTCACTGTGTTCAGACATAAGCCACAGTGATTGGCCATAGTTGCGCGGCACCCAATGCAGTTTCGCCGTAGGCTGCCGCGCGGGGTCTGAGACTGTCTCAGGCTCTCAGCCAATCCAGAGACGCTGCATTAGCAGCGCCTGCCCTGGATTGGCTAAAGAGCATGGATAGGGCTCGCCCGGGTACCGAGAGAAGGGGCTGCTGCATGAGGCAACCCTCGGCCTCTCGGCCCCCTCCTCTCAGTAGTAGTACATGGCAGACAGTGCGGCGAATGCGCATGCGCGTGCTTGTCGTGAGACAAACTTGAGCATGCGCAAATACATTGCGACTGCGAGCCGGAGCCGCTGTCAGTCACAGTGTCAGTGCTCGCCCCCCGGCCCCACCCCCTTGATGTCCAGACTCCCGGCCGCTACACAAGAGCTGAGCTTAATTGCCGGGTGGATTTGCTGCCGCGTCGCGTGCGTTAAGTGGGGCTCCGCCCCTGCGCCCCAATGGACGCACCGCCACTGCCTACGGGGTGTGTGAGGGCAACAGATGACAAAGAGTGCTCTTCCATTAGCAGAGTGGGTCCTTCACCTAGGATTTCCTTTCACTCTTCTCTCTTTTCTTCCTTTTGGGTACAGGTGACTTTCTGCGCCTGGCCACAGGAACAGTGTCCTTTATGGGATTACAAGTGCTTAATTTGAGCCAGTGGTTGCAGGTGTGACCCACCGGCACTTATTTTTGGGAACAGGCAGTTATTTTTCTTCATCAGACCTTCACCCAAAGCAAGAGAGGGAAAACCTCAAAGGGGGAAAGAGAGGAATTGAAAGATGGAAAAACAGTGACAAAAGTAGAAAGCAGAGATGAAAAGGAACCTGAAAGAGTGAGATAAAGAGCAAGGGAGTGCCTGTGGTGGATTAAAGAGGCATGGGATGTAATTAAGATTATGCAGCATTGGCATTCAACACCCTGACCTTCGATGATGCGGGCCAAAGGTTTTTAGGCAATTCTTTGGGCATTCACACTTTTTATAATACAAATTAAGCTCTGAGGCAGTGTATTTCAATCAAATGTTCCATGTGACCTGTTGTTGTTCCAGCAAAATGGTGCTCGTCCTAGGACCTGGACTGTGACCTGAAGACAAATGTTAATTTCCACCCATGTACCACCACCCGTCTGCTGCATGTTGTGCTTGGCAGTATAGGGACCAGAGGTGCAGCTTCAGGGGGAGTTTGGGGTGTTATACCCCCCTAATAAATGTATTTTGTAAAAAATAGTTGGATAAAGGTGCTTTCAGTCAGGTATGGTGCGGTGTCTGTAGGATTTCACTAGGACTTTTTACACACACAGACAAAAACATAAATACACTGTCACACCTCCTCTGTTTGGAAACAGTTTAAAAATGTTGGTTATTTCCCAAAATAATATGTTTTCTCTCACTTTGTACCCCTATCAATCCATACTACTCTCCCTTTCTGCTGACCCTTAAGTCCCTCTAGTGCACCCTGCTCGTTGTATAATGTATTTTAACCTTATGTGCCAGCGTGATTGTTGGGAAATCTGAAGCTCAAACCCCCCCTCCACCCCAATTTTTCTGACCAAGCTACGCCCCTGATAGGGACACATAGGTAGGTACCTGTAGAGTTAAAGATCCCCATAGTGATCACCTAAATAGCCCATCATCAGAAGGATTATGTATGTTGTCTAAATCGCTTGTAACTAAAGAACATATTTGTAAGAGATTAAAAATGTTATTGTATTCCATTCGGCCAGTCGAATATACACTTCTCCGGCTGGGATAGGGATGAATAAGCTCATTTGCATGTTGATTATACTAATTACCCGGCCTAGCTATTAAGCTTTCTCAGTAAAACTTTTACAAACAGGAGCAGCAGTGGAGAGGCTAATTACTGAGGTGTTGTTCTCTGGAACCACTTGTTCCAAACATGGAGGCGTTGCCCGCCTCACAGCTATGCATTTTATGTAAGAACCAAGCTTTTAGCCGGAAGTGAAAACTCAGCGATTCAAGTGGGATTCAAGATAAAATTGGCCTTAATTTAGCTGTGTCCCGCCTGAAATTATCTCTGTTTCAATAGAAGTCAATGGGGAAATACATTTCACCAATTGTTTTTTCAAAATCTCCCTCTTTCCTGTTCTAAAATGTTGGCATGTAGGCATCTTGTAAATAGCAGGAGAGTGGTGTGTTAGTTTAGCAGTCTTAAAACGAATCACTCTGGATTTGATAACAATATTACTGCTAATAATAATCTCTTGCATTGACAAAAGCTCATTTATTAGAGAATTATAAAAAATAATCATTTTTAACTTGTATTCTTTACTTCTCTCACTCTAATACCATATCCCTCCAATGCCAGAAATATATGAATGTACTTTTTTTTCAGTGTTGTAACTTTTACTTGTATTTTCTTTTTTAATTGGAGGCCGCCCGCGTTTTTGTAATTCAAGTGAATCAGGTTAACTAACAATGTATTCTTCTGGGTGTCAATTAAGTTCATTTTACAAGAACTAAATAAATCTACCTCAATGTAGCATTCAGCAATTGTTTACCTTATGTTCCTCTTTATAGCTGACAAATACTGCCAAATGCCTTTTCCCTGCAAAAACAGAGCAAGATTTTGTAGATTCCTCACTGACAGATCAAAATATGTTTTATGTTTAACACACTGTACAGTGGACCATGTATTACATTTGAGGAAGCAAATTACAATTTTCTTGATGAAGAGAATTTAAGCAGCTATTTGCCTTTGAAAAGCCATTTGTTTTATCAAGTTGTCAAACTTGAGCTAAATTGTTTGATATGAGATATGAGAAAGCATATAAATAGACGTTAATCACAACTCGAGCTTTCACGCTTTGATCACACCTCCTGAATTGTACTCTAAGGTCTTTTTCTGCATTGTTTCATCACTGTCATTGAATTTATTAGTACATCGAAGACCAGGACCAATAGCCCATAATAAACAACCATGGCAAGGTATACTGTCATGAGTTGTGTAATTAGCACACAAATATATTACATATCTCAGGCCACCATCAGAACTTATCTCATTTACTCAATCTTATTACATGGGTATTCCAGCTCGATGATCAGGCAAATAACTTCTTTATTCAACACAATGTTTCCAATAGTAAGATACCATTAGCCTTTTATCAGTGTCCTTCCAAATACCATTATTTTTGTTTCCAATGTATTCTTTGTCACCTTACTAGATTTACAGTATGTATATGCACTATAATGGACATTTGTTCATATTCACCAGGTAGGCTCCCTAAGGAAGGCAGTTAACACGTTTCACATCTAGCACAGGCAGGAAAACCCTTACTTCCCTAAAAGTACTGTAAGATGACACAACTAGAGACTGGAGAGGATTAGCACCAGCATGCATGACCTGGATATGCAACGTAACAACAAATTTAAATAGCATGGATTATTAAGGCTTACTTATGAAGTTTTAGAAATGGGGGGTCTCTAGTTGACAGAGGTATGTACCTTTGTGCAAGTAGTGACCCTTGCTTCTAGTCAGGGTAAGGGGAATACACACTTTAGATAATCCCTGCTTGCCACATGAGTAGCTTGGCACGAGCAGACAGGCTTATCCCAAAGGCAACGTGTAAAGTATTTGTACACAAAACACACAGTAACACAGTGAAAACACCACAAATGGATAGCACACCAGTTTAGAAAAATAAAGTAGATTTATCTAAACCAAACAAGACCAAAATGACAAACATCCAACATACATATATCAAAATAGAACTTAAAAACAGTTACTTGCAGAAATATCACTTGTAGAAACCAATACCTCCATTTGGGGCTATTATGATGTTGGGACAGGCATAAATCCAAAGTATGGTGCCGACCGCGAGTTGCGGGCTACCTGCTACGGAGTCAAACGGACCCCCAAACAACAGTACCTTGGAAAACGAAGTCTATATACGATGCAGGGCGTTGTGGAGGTGAGGCATCAGTGCCGAGGTCAAAGTCAGTTACCTGATTGCCACGGGAGAGTTAAGGCCAGTGGCGTAGCTAGAGCTTCTGGCGCCCGGGGCTATCTCTCAGATTGCCGCCCATGGCCAGTAGCAAGGGGCGGGCGGGGCTGGGGAAAAAGGACGGCGAGCAGCAGGGGTGGATTGGCAGGGTTTAAGTTACGACACCACTCTCTACTCCACTGCAGGTGAAAGCAAAGGTCGGAGCTGAGTTTGCTACGTGCTTCCACCCACTATTTTCTTAAGGTGAACACCATTCACCCTGCCAAGAAGTTGGGCCACGCAGAAATATGCTGAACTTGTCCCGGTATCATTTTCAGACTCCTGGACAAGTTACACTAATTATGAGATCCTCCGCTGGCTTCTTGTGAGGCATAAAAGAGCCTAGTGATTGTACACCATTCTATCTACTCTTTCTCTGCTCTTTGTATCAGGGATACACTTTAATAATACAGCCCAATATTAACTTTGCACGCCACAAATACAAATTTGCTGAATGTCCTCAGGAATAAAATAGCTTCCTTTTGGGACAGGGCCTTTTAATTTGCATTGGCTAGAGAATGACCTTCCCCTATTGTGCATAAAAAAACTTAAGACTTGTATGTAATCTGTATTTTATCATTTTGATCTATAATTCTCTATGATTTTCCTTGTTTTTATTACACTGTTTTTTCCTATTAAGTTGTTCTATAGTGCCAGGAATCCAAGTTGTACATGCTTGTATTAATAAACCATAGCATAACATCAAATGTGAACTGAGCTCTCGGAGAGCTGTCAGCTGCTATTTGCTCTCCCAATTCTCAGCTCGCAGTTTTGAACTGAGCACAAAGAGAACTGTGAACAGTTCACAGCTCACTGAGTGCTCAGTTCACAATTGCAATAAGCGTTTTGAAAGAGCTATGGGTTGTTCTCAGCTGAGGGAATCCTGAGGAGGAGGTCATGAGGGAGAGCCCAAGAAGTGTCACTTGCCTGGTACTCCCACCTCAGAAACCTCCAATTCCCATCAAAGGGACATTACAAAGAAATATACTCTATTTTGAGAGCGATAACATTTAGAAAGGGATTTGGAAAGAAAATAATGTGTATTAATGAGCCCTTGTAAGACTAAGGAGAGATAAAGGAGGGCCCTGAAGCAGGCCTGGCATATAAGTAACAATCGGGCGTGCAGTGGCCCACCCGAATGTATCCTTGGCCCAGCCGAATAAAAATTCCTGTAACCGGGCCTGTTGGGAAGAAGCACTGTGCGGCAACACGTACGTCACGGGTTCAAATACCGGTAAGGTGGGCAAATCGTTTGAATCTGGGCAGAAGTAACTATCATTCAAGCACCTTGGGACAATTTTCTGTTTGTGCGCGATATGACGACAGAACATTTGCGGTCACCCAAAATGTGACTAAACATGGAGCCGAAAAAACTATTTCATCCACACACTTTTGCAAACAATCCCATCTACCCCAGGATAAAAGAGTATCGCGCGCCACAAGGAGAGGCCCTTGCGTATTCCCGCCATTCTACGTTCCACTCCATCCATTCAGTGCAGAATGGTTTGATTTCTCACAAAAAGTACGCACCGTTATCGCCATTGGCTAAATCTGTGACTTGAGCAACACCACAGGCTATGTTCAAATTATGACTACGACTGCCATGATTCCAAGCACAAGTTCAAGTGATATGGTCAAATGCTATGTGGCCACACTTCCAGCTTGTCTTGCCTTTTTGGCCGCATTCTAGGAATTGTAGTTGCGTTGTAAACATTGAAAGTATGTGCCCAAAATATTATCTTAATAGCCAAAACTGGTTGGCGGTATCGCGCATGACAGGCACTAGTTGGTACATATACATTTGAACTCTTATAATTTAAAATTTATAACGCCGTACATAACAAGTGTTATTAGTGCACTAGTCAATAAGGAACTCGATTTATCGACCCAGAAGTAAATATAGTGTGGACCCCGAAGTGATTAATACTAATCACCTGCTGATAATACAGACGAGCAGAGAATTGTAGCGCGCTGCAATGATGCATTTTACTCAGACAATGTGCGAAGGGCCTGCATTCATGCAAACATTGATCAGATCAAATGCTCTTTTGGACAAGTTTTGCTGTTTGCTTTTAAGTAAATGGATCAAGGGGGTTGCTTGTGTCAATATTATATCAACTGATGAACCAGGGTAAAAAGGGATAACGAACAAATTCCAAGGTGCAACCTATGTTCATAAACCATTTTATGCGAAGGTTTTTCAGAAATAAAAACAGAACACAAAATAACAAAACAAAAACTGATTATAAAATTATAGGAAAGAAGGAAATGAATTTACCTCAAATGTATTTTCATCTTTCACATTTTTACAGTTGAGAAAATATATTGTTTACATTTCTTGTTACGCAAACACGGCAAATCAGAGAAAATTCAGTATGCCCCACATGCAAAAACCTGTGTGTGCTATGGACTGCGATAACTCCTGTTTGCTCAAACGCTTGAACGCCATTGGCGACGAGGCAGTCACCCGCTCTGCTGTTCACATACAGTGGAAGAGCTGCGCGCTCAACAGACATCCAATGAAAGCACTTCTTATGCAGTAACACTGTGGTTAAGAGAAAGAAAACAGACCTGACATCCGACCCCTGTGAAATACAGACAGTGTCTGCAGCAGATCTGCATTTCCCAGCACGAGACTCCTCCACTCAAAAGAGAGCGCACGTGGTGGTGTGCGGCGTGCGCGACAGTGTGCATCACCGCTGCAGCGCAGGGCTGGCCAAAAATTATGCCCAGGGCCGTCATTGGTAGCGCTTGACGCTTGCTACAAGATTGACGGCCCTGGGACTCACATAAACAGTACTCCGGCGCCGCACCACCACTAAGTTAGGTGGAGGTGGTGCAGCATTTTGTGTGGAGCGGCTTTGCTTGCAGTAGACACCGCGGGGCTGGCCAAAAATTGTTCCCAGGGCCGTCATTGGTAGCGCTTTACGCTCGCTACAAGATTGACGGTCCTGGGACCCACATAAACAGTACGCCGGGCCCGGCGCCGCACCACCACTATGTTAGGTGGAGCAGCATTTTGTGTGGTGCGGCATTTGGGTGCAAGCAGGTGTGCTTGTACTTACAGTAACACGTGTGGTGTGCTGGCTGCTCAGCGACAGCACCAGTGCCACGCAGCTGCCACGCAGCTGCCGCTGGCCACCGAGAAAATCGTGCTACGCCACTGATTTCACTGCGCCACTTCTACGACTTGACTGCATCACAATCCTTCCGCCTGCTTCAAGCAGGCGTAAGGACTGACGCAGGGCCTTTCACATGGGACTCGCCCATGGGCAATGGCACATTGCTAGAGTTGCCTCAAGTTTCTGACACACTCCAGCAATGCATCATTACTGTGCCAACAGATACGTCAGGATTCCTAACGTATCTGTTGACTCCTTGGGACATGGAGCTCCATACAGTAAATACGACGCATTCACGGTGTTGCAAGGAGGATGCAATGAAAAGTGTTGCATCGCTGTTTTTAACCCGCGATGCCACACTTTTCATAAATGAGGCCCTAAATTATTATCAATGGTTGTTTACAAAATGTACCTAGAAATGCTGCCTTTGTCACAGCTTACCCCAAAGGAGTGCTGAGGGGGAACACACTATACCACGTCTAATTACATTCATGTGTGTTTACTTTTCAGCAGTTTTATTGGACAGAAGTGCTTTAAAAAGAGCATTTAACACATATTTACTGAAAGTGGCAGTGTCCCTTGCTCACTGTGCTATAAAATGTGCCGTTTCCAATATATTATTACAAACAGTTGTAAATATAGAATAATAACACTTAAAAAAATACTGCAAAATGTACAACATTCTTTAAAATCTCACCATATTATGTCTTTTATTAAAAGATATTGTGAGGGATCGAAACCCATGCCCATCACCGAGACTCAAGTGTTGTTATTGGGCACCGTGCTCCCCCAAAACACCTCGCTCCGGCTACGGGCTGTTTCTGCACCATCTTCCCCTCTGTCTGCACCATCTCCACCTCTGCCTGCACCATCTCACCATTTGCCTGCACCATCTCACCCTCTGCTTGCACCATCTCGCCCTCTGCCTGCACCATATAACTCTGTCTGCGCCATCTCACCCTCTGCCTGCGCCATCTTACCCCTGTCCGCACCATCTCTCTTTGCCTGCAGCATCTCCCCCTCTGCCTGCACCATATAACTCTCTGACTGCACCATCTCACCCTCTGCCTGCATCATCTCATCGCACCCTCTGCCTGCACCATCTCCCCCTCTGCCTGCACCATCTCACTCTCTGCCTGCACCATCTCTCCCTCTGCCTGCACCATCTCTCCCTCTGCCTGCACCATCTCTCCCTCTGCCTGCACCATCTCTCCCTCTGCCTGCACCATCTCACTCTCTGACTTCACCATCTCACCCTCTCACTCTCTGCCTGCACCATCTCACCCTCTGCCTGCACCATATCACCCTCTGCCTGCACCATCTCTCCCTCTGTCTGCGCCACATCAACCTCTGTCTGCGCCACATCACCCTTTGCTTGCACCATCTCCCCTTTGCTTGCACCATCTCCCCCTCTGCTGGCAGCATCTCCCGCTTGCCTGCGCTACATTACCCTCTGCCTGCATCATCTCACTCTTGGCCTGTACCATCTCTCCCTCTGCTGGCACCATCTCACCCTCTTCCTGCACCACTTCCCCCTTCCCTGCATCATCTCGCCCTCTGAGGGCACCGTGTCCCCCCTCTGTCTGCACCAACCCCCCCTCTGCCTGCACCATCTCACCCTCTGCACATCTTCCCCACAGTCTGCACCATTGCCCCCTCTGTCTGCACCATCTCTCCCTCTGCCTGCACCATCTCACCCTCTGCACATCTAGCCTCTGCCTGCACCATTTTCCCCTCTGCCTGTCCTGTCTCCCCATCTGCCTGCACCATCTCACCCCCTGCACATCTCCCCCTCTGCCTGCACCATCTCCCCCTCTGCCTGCATCGCCTCCCCTTGTGTCTGCTTCTCTTATAACCCTTTTCTTTTTACCTTCTATCCACCCCCACCGATGCTTTCTGTCTCCCAGTTCACAGCTCTTCTCAATGTGACTGAAAATAAACTCTCGTGAAATGTGCTTTGAATTTGTGCACGCGACCACCGATGCTTTCTGTCTCCCAGTTCACAGCTCTTCTCAATGTGACTGAAAATAAACTCTCGTGAAATGTGCTTTGAATTTGTGCACGCGACAGTAAGTGAAAAGTTTAAATAACTCACACTCACCCTCACCTTCACTCTGCCTTCGAGCACACCGCAGGGACTGGGGAGGACTGGTCAGGCAGGGAACAGGAAGCGTCTAAAGGGAGGGGTTTTATGGAGAGAAGTGAAAGTTAGGCATGGAGCTTTGCTTGCAGTAGACACCGCGGGGCTGGCCAAAAATTGTTCCCAGGGCCGTCATTGGTAGCGCTTTACGCTCGCTACAAGATTGACGGTCCTGGGAACCACATAAACAGTATGCCGGGCCCGGCGCCGCACCACCACTATGTTAGGTGGAGCAGCATTTTGTGTGGTGCGGCATTTGGGTGCAAGCAGGTGCGCTTGCACGTACAGTAACACGTGTGGTGTACTGGCTGCTCAGTGACAGCACCAGAGCCACGCAGTTGCTGCCGGCCGCCCCGAAAATAGTGCCGCCTGGGGCGGACCGCCCCCACCGCCCCCCCCTAGCTACGCCATTGGTTAAGGCGTTATGCCCACAAGGAGGTGACGTGTCAAGTCAAGAACAGGGGAAGACATCGGTGCCAGTGAAGTTGAAGAGCTCCTGAAGTCACCCTTGTTGGTTATCCACTCCGCAATAACAGGTTGCAGGCGCTGGCGGTGACAGAGTCAGTGCGAGTGCTGGCATCGGGAAGGCCAATAACTGCAGAAGTTGGCAGACATCAGAGGGCGTCAGAGCTGCAGTGCATGCGGGGCGGTGCATTATACACTTCACTAACAATGCCCCCGGTGCAGGTCGCAGCATCACTGGCTGCGGCGCTGATGGTGTCGGAGCTGTTTTTCTTGCTTTCTTTAACGTTCTTCCAGCTCCCAACAGCAGGAATAACCTTCAGAGGCCCAGAACTGAAACAGGCACCTCCTGGCTGGTCAGAACTCCCAGAAGTGGAGTTCAGGGGAGCTGGTGGTGAAGTCTTTGTGTCCCTGAGACTTCAGAAGAGGAGGCCAGCTCACACAAGACCTTGGAGATTTTTCTTCAAGCAGGTTCACAGCAAAGTTCAAATCTTTGTCCTCTTCCTTGGCAGAAGCAGCAACTGCAGGCCAACTCAGCAAAGCACACAGCAGAGGGCCAGTACTCCTCCTTACAGTTCTCCAGCTCTTCTCCTTGGCGAAAGGTACTTTGAGTTCAGAAGTGATCTAAACCTCAGGGGTTTAAAGTCCCATACTTATACCCCATTTTGTTCTCTTTGTGGCAAGGGCCTCTGAGCCCAGTCCAAACCAGTTCTGTTCTCTTTAGTACAGCATCACCACAGGAGGTGGAGACAGCATTGTGCAGAGGAGACACTGCCTATTCAGGTGTAAGTGAAAGTCCTACCAATCTAAATGCAGCCAAGGTCTATTCAGCTCAGCCAGGAGTCACCCAGGAAATGCAGGACACACCTCAACCACCTTGTGGCTGTCTACAGTGGATGCAAGCCCTGGGCACACTCAGCGCACTTTACTAGGGGCTTATTAGTAAATCAAATACGCCAATCATGAATAACTAATCATGATAACAATTTAGACAGGGAACACCTACACTTTGACACTGATCAGCAGTGGCAAAGTGACCAAAGCATCTAAGCCAGCAAAAACGAAATCTAGCACAGCATCAAAAATACAGGAGGTAGAGGCAAAACGTCAGGGGAAACCACGCCAAGGATGCCAGGTCTAACACGTGTTCCCTCCAGCTGAAAAGTGGGGAGAACTACCCACCCTCTTTAGAGTTCTCATCACTAAGGAGAGAGGATGTGGTCTAACGGCTAGGGTGGTTGACATCAAATCTGAGGAACCAGGTTCGAGTCTCTACAATGATGCTAAACATGCTGATATTCTGGGCCAATCACCTCATCTACCCGTGCCTAACAAGAAACAAATGTGTCCTTGTAAAACGCAACTGGTGCTCCTGTAAAGCGCTCTGATACCTTCGGGTTAAGTTCGCACTATATAAAACACCAGAAAAAAGAAATTACTGTGGAAGAATCTGGACTGTCCATCAGCATTGGCGTGTTCTGTACCATCGCGATGTTCCACCATAAAGTCCATTCACTGTAGGGAGATGGACCACCTCAACAGTTTTTAGTTATCACCCCTTATTTGCATCAACCATCTGAGGGGCCTGCGGTCTGTCTGAACCCGGAAGTGAGTCGCAAACATGTAGGTCCTTAGCTTCTTCAGAGCCCACACCACAGCAAAAGCTTTTTGCTCAATTGCACTCCACCTCTGTTCCCTGGGAAGTAGCCTCCTACTAATGAAAGCTACAGGTTGGTAGAAGCCCTCATTATTCAATTGTGAGAGAACTACACCTACACCATGCTCATAAACATCTGTCTGCACAACAAATTCTTGGGAGAAATTGGGTGCCCTGAGCAAGGGCATCCTGCACATGACAGTTTTCAAGGCATCAAAACCGGTCTGGCAGGCATCAGTCCAGATCACTTTCCTTGGCTGCTTCCTTGAAGTCAGCTTTGTCAAGGGGGCAACAATGGTCTGTAGTATCCAGTGAGACTTAAGAAGGCTCTCACCTCTGTCTGGATCTTGAGGGGCTCCCAAGACAGAATGGTGTCAATCTTAGGTTGTAGGGGCACCACCTGACTGCTTGCTACCAAGTGTCCTAAGTACACCACAGACCCCAGCCCTATTTGGCACTTGGTGGCCTTGATAGTGAGGCCTGCCTTCTGCAGACTCTCCAACCCTTCACAGAGGTGTTGTAAGTGTTCCTCCCAGCTGGAGCTAAACACAGCAATTTCATCCAGGTAGGCGGTGCTGAATTCCTCCAGCCTGGATAGTACCTGGTTGCCCAGTCTCCAGATTGTGGCAGGGGTTCTCTTCAACCCAAAGGGCATGACACAGAACGGGTAGTGTCCCTCTGGTGTTGAGAACTCAGACCTCTCTTTTGCCCCATCAGTTAAGACAATCTGCCAGTACCCAGAAGTTAGATCAAATGTGCTGAGGTACCGGGCAGCTCCCAACTGATTAATGAGCTCATCAGCTCAGGGGATGGGGTGTGCATCAGTCCTGGTGACTGCATTGAGCCCACGGTAGTCCACACAGAACCGTAGTTCAGGAGTGGCGCCGGGTTCAGCAGCTTTTGGAACTAAGAGCACTGGGCTAGCCCAGGGGCTGCTGAAGGGCTTTATCACCCCTAACGTCAACATCTTGGAGACTTCTTCCTTGATGCTAGCTCTGACCTTGTCAGCCAACCTTTAAATCTTGTGTTTTACTGGTTAACCGTCTCCAGTGTCCACATCATGGAAACACCAATTGGTGATTCCTGAGGTCAGGGAAAACAGGGAGGTGAACTGTCCCAGCACCTGGTGACAGTCCCGCTGCTGCTCTGGGGTCAGGGTTTTAGAGAGTTCCACACCATCCACCGACCCATCATGTTCCTTGGCAGACAGGAGGTCAGGAAGAGGTTCGCTCTCCTCTTTCATTCCATCATCTGTAGCCAAGAGCATAGTTACTTCAGACCTCTCAATGTGAGGTTTGAGGCGGTTCACGTACAGGACCCTAAAAGGGTTCGTACGAGTCTGCAATTTCACCAAGTAGGTGACTTCACTCTTGTGCTCCACCACCTTGAATGGCCCAGTCCTCTTGTCTTGGAGCACTCAAGGCTTCACTGGTGCCACCACCCACACTTTTTGGCCAGGCTGAAACTCCACCAGAGTGGCATTCTGGTTGTACCAACGTTTCATCTCCTTCTGGCTGGCTTAAAGGTTCGCCTGAGCGAACTACCTGAAGCGCTGAGTCTGGTTCCTGAAGGCCAGCATGTAGCTCAATGCATCCTGGGGAGTCTTACCGGGAGTTTTCTCCCAGCCCACCTTTACCAGACTAAGAGGTATACTTGTTGCCGAAGGCTGTCTTGGGTTCCAGTGGCCCCAAAATGTCAATGCTCACCTGCTCGAAAGGGGTGCTCACCGCAGGAAAAGTCGGGGAGGGAGCCTTACACTTATTGCTGCTTGCCTGGCAACTCTCACAAGATCTATAATGAGTGTCCATGTGCCTTCACATTTCGGGCCAAAAGAAGTGGGTGGCAAGACTGTTAATGGTCTTGTCGCGCCCTAAATGTCCTGCCAAAGGCACATCATGAGCTAGAGCCAGCTGGAAGATCCTGAAGCACTGGGGTACTACCAGCACGCAGGTTGACCCAGGTTCAGCAACCTTAAGCTCACTGTAAATGAAACCATTCTCCCAATAAATCCAATGTGAGCCAGTTTGATCACTGGCTGCCTGGTCTGCAGCCACACATCACACAGGGTACTCCATCTGTGCCTTGCAGAACTCCTCCCTGGTACACCCCCTTCCTGCTGCCAATGGGTCAGCTCAGGCAGATCTCCTAGTTCAGCCACTTGCTCCCCTTTAAGTTCCAGGGCATCCCCCTCAAGGTCTGCCTCTTCCTGGACATGTGGGATTTCTCGCATCCCCTGCCCTTCAACTTTCTGTCAGGCACCTGGGCCACTGTTTCAGGCACCAGGTGCTCTTGATTACCCTTATTGGCTGTCATTGACCGCGTGGTTCCCACTAAGGAAGACCCAGCATCTCCAAATGAGCTTGGCGTTCCACCTCCCTCCAAGGGGAACTCTCCAGGTCATTGCCAAGCAGACAGTCAACAGGCATGGATGGACTCACTGAAGGAAGTGATCGGAAATGGGCTACCCGGGTCACTCGCGACCACCTCTCGGCCTTCCCAGAAGTGAAGAGTCGGGACGACAGTGGAGAATCCAATCTAACACTTTTATTAATAAGTACACTGCAGTGGAGCCCGGTCTGACCAGCCTCATGGGATAGCTGTTGAGGGACTGACTTCAGAACACTTGGTAACACGAAATAAGCCTTCTAACAACTCCCCAAGACCCGCCCTTGGTGGAAAAATACAGCTTGGGCAAAGAGTGAACAAAGAAGGAACAGAGGGATGAGCTACCACCTGCAGAATGGGTACACATTATCAGGCTCCCAAGGTCATCTTGCTTGGTCTCAGCTCTCTCTAGTGTCGGAGCATAACTATGTCCAGGGATAGGCATGCAAAGCTGACTAAACTATTCTCTCCGTGCATCTGGGTTCCAACCCTGAATAAGATAAGAGGGAATTACTGAACAGCATCTTTCTGCTGAGGCAAGCAGAGAGTGGGGGCACAGAGGTCGGGCTTCTATTACAGAGTATCATGGCGGCTACATGGAAGGAAAATGGCGTCTCAGATGCTAACTTTAGCCTGTACAATGTTAGAAGGGGCTGGTCACAAACATTTGCAATAGCAATAAATATAAACTAGCTACTTGAATGCTAACATAACACAGTATACGATATGGGGGACGGGGAAGTGGCACATTCAATTCTAACAGACCCTCCTTTTAGCATTCATAGCTAAATATTTGTTGTTGCTATCAGGTAAAGGTCTTTACATTTCTAATGGGGGAAAATGGGCTACATAAACAACAGTTAAACATTCGGGTGATCATCAGCAATGTTAGATAGGTACACATATAAATATTTAAAAATGCCCTCATCGATACACATCAAATCATGAACAGCCTGTACCATCATGGCGGAGGGCTTAAATGTTTGCTCTTGAACTCTGGGCTGGGGTGTTAACTTTTGTATGCAATAAGTACAACAGGCGGGAAGGCAATTATTGCACAGATGCACAGACAACAAGTAAATACAACACCTGCAATGGCTACTAAGAATAAGAGTATTTTCCAGACCCAGGTCGCTATAAGTCTCAAAACCACCCAGACAGGGACAATGTTCCATTCTCCTGGTGTATGTCAGATGCTAGTCCGTGTAACTTTTGTATTGCTGCATAGACATTCGGAGCATGGTCCGGTATATACACACAGCAACTACTACCGATGACGCGACAGGCCCCAACCCGATCAGCAAGGATGACGTCTAACACCATCCTGTTTTGAAGGGCAACGAGTCTTGTAGCCTGAAGCTCAGCTGTAATGTTGGTCAGTATGTCTGCTGTGGTGTTGATAACTCCTTCCACAACAACCGTAAGTTTGCGTATACTAGGTCTGTTATGCATGGGGCTTCAAAATGGCAAAATACCCTTCATGGCATCTTTTAATTGCTGTAAGGTAGTGTCAGTCTGATCTATGTCTTTCGTATCAAGAACGCTTTTTACTCGAGACAAATACACACACCTGCGTTGTAACCTGTGGTCTCTGTGATAATTAGATGGTGCTATATACACAGGGGGCAAAAGAAAGGACACGTAGCACACACCAGACCACCCCTAGGAAGCCATACATAAGCCCGGGACCCACAAACGAAATACATGTTGTGGGGCGGAAGCAAGGGTGGACTAGTTGTGTTCAAATCATGATTATAGTTGCAGGTACTCTCTCCTACTGGAACCCTTCCAAAACCTCGGACACAGAAACTAGTTGTTGTAATAATTACTGGTACTGGCATTGCCTTATCCTAAGTAATATTACACAATTGAAAAGACCTAAAATATTCAGTGACGTTAAATTCCTGGAATTCCATCATCTCATTCTGGAGCCATGTTACATTTTTTTTCTTTCATAAACATTCATGCAGGCATCAGGATGTAGAGTATCAGTAGTCCCATCCCATTTCGGGGTAAATCCTTGGTGAGTCGCTATATAACCCAATACAGCCTCATAATCAAGGTATGTCATATTCATTGCATCTGCATGATAATGGATATACACCATGGTGAACAACTGGAACCAGGCTTCACAGCTGGCCAAATAAGAGAGGGGCAGTGACAGTAACAGGTCATTGTTATGCATCACTGAAAGGAGTAAGCCACAAACCCAAAAACTGGTGACATTAGTGGTATGGTGAGCCAGATGGAGCATCTGCAGGAAGACATTGTCCACATAAGTCTGCCGGTGTCTTTTCTTATGAGGGGCCAAAGTGACAAATACATGTTCAGGGGGAACAGGAGTAGTACCAATCAGAGAATTAACAGGATGTCTTTTTTCAAGGAACCATATAATCCCTAAAACTGCTACCAAAGCAACAAAAACTATTATTAGGAACACTATCTTAGTCTTGGTGGGCCAGCTTGACCATGTTGTGCTATGTTGCTCAAAACGGGGTGCTGCTAAAGGATGTTCTTCTTCCATAAAAATGCTGCCAAAGGGGGACATTTTTATATATTCAAACTACCAGAGGAAAGTCTGTGCTATGGAGCCAGGTATATGAAAGGGGAGAAAAGGAAAAAAATTATAACACACAGTTTGGTGTCCGTAGACGCTTATTGTTCATCAACAATGGTGCTACTGAGCACTTCGCGGTGGGGCTGCGCGGTCAAAACCCTTTCTGTCTCTTCGCTCAGGATAGGGCAGCTTCCCTCCTGGGAAGGCACCACCCACTTCTCCTGTCCAGTGTCTCAGACAAATGCACCAATCTCCCTCTCCCTGATCTATCATTGATACCACAGACAAGGTACATGGACTCTATTCTTCATGCATGAAGTCCATCCCTACCAACCTGACTTTCCCTTGGGTGCACTCTCCCTTCGCCGAGGACACAAATTGTACCTAGCCACTCCAGGCAATGTCTCGTCATGAAAAAGGATCTCAAATTCAGAGGGGGCAGGGGACTGAGACTCAAGCTCCTGTGGACCAGATGATGGAGAAACCTAGGCATCCCTTATTTCTGGGGGGACTGTCTCATTCAAAACAGTGTCATTCTCCTCTCTCGTCTGTGCCCAGGTGAGTTGGGCATCAGAAAAAGGAACAAAGTGAGGCACCTTCTCCCTACGCCTTCACGGACCCATTTGTTGTAAGGGAGAGGCACCGGGACTCGCCAGCAGGGCGATGAGTGAATCCAGTGCCTCCCGCCGTCCACCTTCACTGCCGTCCACGTGGCGAGCAGGACCAGCAGGGGCCCCTTCCACCTCAGCTCCAAACACCCTCGCCTCTGGTAGTTTCAGACCAAAACAAAGTCACCGGGCTGGATGCTGTGCTCTGGCCCCTCAGGTGTTGGTGGGAGTGCCTAATGTATCTGTTGATGAATAGAAGGCACATTTTTAGTTAACACGCATAAGTAATCTACAAGTAATGGGTATTAAATTTCAGAAAAGTGGCGTGGGCAGGGGACACCCCACACATTTGCAGGGTGCATGAAAACAACCTCATTCGGGGATAATCCTATTCTAGAATGAGCTGTCGATCTCGTGGATAATAGGGCAAGGGGTAGCGCGTCTGGCCATTGCAATCCTGTGCTCTCCTTGATCTTTGCCAGCTTCAACTTGAGAGTACCATTGTACTTCTCAACTAAACCGGCTGACTGAGGGTGGTTCACTGCATGAAACTTCTGCTTAATGTGCAGATCGTCGCACACCAGCTGAATAACCTTTGCATTGAAGTGGCTCCAGTTGTCACTCCAAATCATACGGGGCAAGCCGAAGCGCGGGAAAAACTCTTTCAAAAGGGCCTTTGCTGTCGAGATGACTGTGTTCTCTTTAGTGGGGTAAGCCTCAATCCATTTACTAAATGCACAAACAACCACCAGCACATATTTCAAGTTCTTAACTCGTTCCATTTCGATGTAATCCATCTGGAGAACCTCGAAAGAGAAAGAAGGGGTTAAAAACTTTTAGGAGGTGTAGGGGTACCTTTCCCAGGAATATGTGTCAGGCAAACCATGCAGTGCTTCACTAGATGAGCAGCTACTTTAGGGATATTGTCATTTCGCCATACAGGATCCAATAGTTTACGAATCCCTTTCGGACTAATGTGCGCTGGGCCATGTGCCATTGTAACTATAGGGAATACATATGCATTTGGTAACATCCATCTTTGCTTTTCTGATTTATCGGTCCAGCACTCCTCCTCGTCTAAGCGTCCCATACTCTCCTGCCACATTGCCAGCTCTTCAACTGTTGCCTCACTCTGTATTTCTTTTACATTTTCCAGTGTGTCCTCAAACATCCCATTTTCAGGCACCCATCTAGCTGGCCCGCCTCAAATATTCTCTTCATCTTAGACCGGGCAGTCTCTTTAGCTGTCTGATCTGCAACCGCATTTCCCCTCCCCACATCATCAGTAATCACTTTATGGGCACTACACTTCACTATTGCCACTCTTTTGGGAAGTGCCAGGGCTGACAAAAGCCTGTGTATCAAGGGCTGTGCTGTATCTTTGTGCCGTGGGAAGTCAGGATTCCCCTCTCCTCCAAGAGCCGCCCAATATTATGGGCTACTCGGAACGCGTATTGGCTGTCAGTATAAATATTGACAGCCAATCCCTCACACGCGCATAAAAGGGCAACCAGCTCTGAAGCTTGTGCTGATTGGTAGGGAACATGTGATGTCTCAACTACAGTGCGCAGCGTAGTAATAGCATATGCTGCGGTGGTGGTGCCATCTGACAATTTGAAACAAGAGCCATCGACATATAGTTCCCCTTGCGGGTCAGATAAGGGAACGTCAGTCAGGTCTACCCATCCCTTTGTCTCCTCTTCCATTCGAAATAAGCAAGCATGGACATCTGTGTCCTTATTTCCAGAAGGGAAGGGTAGTAACGTGGCTGGGTTCAAAGTAGCACATCTTTTAATTGTGATGTGTGGCGCAGACAGAGTCAATTCATAGACAGGCAGACGAGCACTGGTAAGGTGCTGCGTCTTTGTCTTGTTCAGAAGTGTGTCCACAGCATGGGGTACCATTACTTGTATGTAATCTGTATTTTATCATTTTGATCTATAATTCTCTATGATTTTCCTTGTTTTTATTACACTGTTTTTTCCTATTAAGTTGTTCTATAGTGCCAGGAATCCAAGTTGTACATGCTTGTATTAATAAACCATAGCATAACATCAAATGTGAACTGAGCTCTCGGAGAGCTGTCAGCTGCTATTTGCTCTCCCAATTCTCAGCTCGCAGTTTTGAACTGAGCACAAAGAGAACTGTGAACAGTTCACAGCTCACTGAGTGCTCAGTTCACAATTGCAATAAGCGTTTTGAAAGAGCTATGGGTTGTTCTCAGCTGAGGGAATCCTGAGGAGGAGGTCATGAGGGAGAGCCCAAGAAGTGTCACTTGCCTGGTACTCCCACCTCAGAAACCTCCAATTCCCATCAAAGGGACATTACAAAGAAATATACTCTATTTTGAGAGCGATAACATTTAGAAAGGGATTTGGAAAGAAAATAATGTGTATTAATGAGCCCTTGTAAGACTAAGGAGAGATAAAGGAGGGCCCTGAAGCAGGCCTGGCATATAAGTAACAATCGGGCGTGCAGTGGCCCACCCGAATGTATCCTTGGCCCAGCCGAATAAAAATTCCTGTAACCGGGCCTGTTGGGAAGAAGCACTGTGCGGCAACACGTACGTCACGGGTTCAAATACCGGTAAGGTGGGCAAATCGTTTGAATCTGGGCAGAAGTAACTATCATTCAAGCACCTTGGGACAATTTTCTGTTTGTGCGCGATATGACGACAGAACATTTGCGGTCACCCAAAATGTGACTAAACATGGAGCCGAAAAAACTATTTCATCCACACACTTTTGCAAACAATCCCATCTACCCCAGGATAAAAGAGTATCGCGCGCCACAAGGAGAGGCCCTTGCGTATTCCCGCCATTCTACGTTCCACTCCATCCATTCAGTGCAGAATGGTTTGATTTCTCACAAAAAGTACGCACCGTTATCGCCATTGGCTAAATCTGTGACTTGAGCAACACCACAGGCTATGTTCAAATTATGACTACGACTGCCATGATTCCAAGCACAAGTTCAAGTGATATGGTCAAATGCTATGTGGCCACACTTCCAGCTTGTCTTGCCTTTTTGGCCGCATTCTAGGAATTGTAGTTGCGTTGTAAACATTGAAAGTATGTGCCCAAAATATTATCTTAATAGCCAAAACTGGTTGGCGGTATCGCGCATGACAGGCACTAGTTGGTACATATACATTTGAACTCTTATAATTTAAAATTTATAACGCCGTACATAACAAGTGTTATTAGTGCACTAGTCAATAAGGAACTCGATTTATCGACCCAGAAGTAAATATAGTGTGGACCCCGAAGTGATTAATACTAATCACCTGCTGATAATACAGACGAGCAGAGAATTGTAGCGCGCTGCAATGATGCATTTTACTCAGACAATGTGCGAAGGGCCTGCATTCATGCAAACATTGATCAGATCAAATGCTCTTTTGGACAAGTTTTGCTGTTTGCTTTTAAGTAAATGGATCAAGGGGGTTGCTTGTGTCAATATTATATCAACTGATGAACCAGGGTAAAAAGGGATAACGAACAAATTCCAAGGTGCAACCTATGTTCATAAACCATTTTATGCGAAGGTTTTTCAGAAATAAAAACAGAACACAAAATAACAAAACAAAAACTGATTATAAAATTATAGGAAAGAAGGAAATGAATTTACCTCAAATGTATTTTCATCTTTCACATTTTTACAGTTGAGAAAATATATTGTTTACATTTCTTGTTACGCAAACACGGCAAATCAGAGAAAATTCAGTATGCCCCACATGCAAAAACCTGTGTGTGCTATGGACTGCGATAACTCCTGTTTGCTCAAACGCTTGAACGCCATTGGCGACGAGGCAGTCACCCGCTCTGCTGTTCACATACAGTGGAAGAGCTGCGCGCTCAACAGACATCCAATGAAAGCACTTCTTATGCAGTAACACTGTGGTTAAGAGAAAGAAAACAGACCTGACATCCGACCCCTGTGAAATACAGACAGTGTCTGCAGCAGATCTGCATTTCCCAGCACGAGACTCCTCCACTCAAAAGAGAGCGCACGTGGTGGTGTGCGGCGTGCGCGACAGTGTGCATCACCGCTGCAGCGCAGGGCTGGCCAAAAATTATGCCCAGGGCCGTCATTGGTAGCGCTTGACGCTTGCTACAAGATTGACGGCCCTGGGACTCACATAAACAGTACTCCGGCGCCGCACCACCACTAAGTTAGGTGGAGGTGGTGCAGCATTTTGTGTGGAGCGGCTTTGCTTGCAGTAGACACCGCGGGGCTGGCCAAAAATTGTTCCCAGGGCCGTCATTGGTAGCGCTTTACGCTCGCTACAAGATTGACGGTCCTGGGACCCACATAAACAGTACGCCGGGCCCGGCGCCGCACCACCACTATGTTAGGTGGAGCAGCATTTTGTGTGGTGCGGCATTTGGGTGCAAGCAGGTGTGCTTGTACTTACAGTAACACGTGTGGTGTGCTGGCTGCTCAGCGACAGCACCAGTGCCACGCAGCTGCCACGCAGCTGCCACGCAGCTGCCGCTGGCCACCGAGAAAATCGTGCTACGCCACTGATTTCACTGCGCCACTTCTACGACTTGACTGCATCACAATCCTTCCGCCTGCTTCAAGCAGGCGTAAGGACTGACGCAGGGCCTTTCACATGGGACTCGCCCATGGGCAATGGCACATTGCTAGAGTTGCCTCAAGTTTCTGACACACTCCAGCAATGCATCATTACTGTGCCAACAGATACGTCAGGATTCCTAACGTATCTGTTGACTCCTTGGGACATGGAGCTCCATACAGTAAATACGACGCATTCACGGTGTTGCAAGGAGGATGCAATGAAAAGTGTTGCATCGCTGTTTTTAACCCGCGATGCCACACTTTTCATAAATGAGGCCCTAAATTATTATCAATGGTTGTTTACAAAATGTACCTAGAAATGCTGCCTTTGTCACAGATTACCCCAAAGGAGTGCTGAGGGGGAACACACTATACCACGTCTAATTACATTCATGTGTGTTTACTTTTCAGCAGTTTTATTGGACAGAAGTGCTTTAAAAAGAGCATTTAACACATATTTACTGAAAGTGGCAGTGTCCCTTGCTCACTGTGCTATAAAATGTGCCGTTTCCAATATATTATTACAAACAGTTGTAAATATAGAATAATAACACTTAAAAAAATACTGCAAAATGTACAACATTCTTTAAAATCTCACCATATTATGTCTTTTATTAAAAGATATTGTGAGGGATCGAAACCCATGCCCATCACCGAGACTCAAGTGTTGTTATTGGGCACCGTGCTCCCCCAAAACACCTCGCTCCGGCTACGGGCTGTTTCTGCACCATCTTCCCCTCTGTCTGCACCATCTCCACCTCTGCCTGCACCATCTCACCATTTGCCTGCACCATCTCACCCTCTGCTTGCACCATCTCGCCCTCTGCCTGCACCATATAACTCTGTCTGCGCCATCTCACCCTCTGCCTGCGCCATCTTACCCCTGTCCGCACCATCTCTCTTTGCCTGCAGCATCTCCCCCTCTGCCTGCACCATATAACTCTCTGACTGCACCATCTCACCCTCTGCCTGCATCATCTCATCGCACCCTCTGCCTGCACCATCTCCCCCTCTGCCTGCACCATCTCACTCTCTGCCTGCACCATCTCTCCCTCTGCCTGCACCATCTCTCCCTCTGCCTGCACCATCTCTCCCTCTGCCTGCACCATCTCTCCCTCTGCCTGCACCATCTCACTCTCTGACTTCACCATCTCACCCTCTCACTCTCTGCCTGCACCATCTCACCCTCTGCCTGCACCATATCACCCTCTGCTTGCACCATCTCTCCCTCTGTCTGCGCCACATCAACCTCTGTCTGCGCCACATCACCCTTTGCTTGCACCATCTCCCCTTTGCTTGCACCATCTCCCCCTCTGCTGGCAGCATCTCCCGCTTGCCTGCGCTACATTACCCTCTGCCTGCATCATCTCACTCTTGGCCTGTACCATCTCTCCCTCTGCTGGCACCATCTCACCCTCTTCCTGCACCACTTCCCCCTTCCCTGCATCATCTCGCCCTCTGAGGGCACCGTGTCCCCCCTCTGTCTGCACCAACCCCCCCTCTGCCTGCACCATCTCACCCTCTGCACATCTTCCCCACAGTCTGCACCATTGCCCCCTCTGTCTGCACCATCTCTCCCTCTGCCTGCACCATCTCACCCTCTGCACATCTAGCCTCTGCCTGCACCATTTTCCCCTCTGCCTGTCCTGTCTCCCCATCTGCCTGCACCATCTCACCCCCTGCACATCTCCCCCTCTGCCTGCACCATCTCCCCCTCTGCCTGCATCGCCTCCCCTTGTGTCTGCTTCTCTTATAACCCTTTTCTTTTTACCTTCTATCCACCCCCACCGATGCTTTCTGTCTCCCAGTTCACAGCTCTTCTCAATGTGACTGAAAATAAACTCTCGTGAAATGTGCTTTGAATTTGTGCACGCGACCACCGATGCTTTCTGTCTCCCAGTTCACAGCTCTTCTCAATGTGACTGAAAATAAACTCTCGTGAAATGTGCTTTGAATTTGTGCACGCGACAGTAAGTGAAAAGTTTAAATAACTCACACTCACCCTCACCTTCACTCTGCCTTCGAGCACACCGCAGGGACTGGGGAGGACTGGTCAGGCAGGGAACAGGAAGCGTCTAAAGGGAGGGGTTTTATGGAGAGAAGTGAAAGTTAGGCATGGAGCTTTGCTTGCAGTAGACACCGCGGGGCTGGCCAAAAATTGTTCCCAGGGCCGTCATTGGTAGCGCTTTACGCTCGCTACAAGATTGACGGTCCTGGGAACCACATAAACAGTATGCCGGGCCCGGCGCCGCACCACCACTATGTTAGGTGGAGCAGCATTTTGTGTGGTGCGGCATTTGGGTGCAAGCAGGTGCGCTTGCACGTACAGTAACACGTGTAGTGTACTGGCTGCTCAGTGACAGCACCAGAGCCACGCAGTTGCTGCCGGCCGCCCCGAAAATAGTGCCGCCTGGGGCGGACCGCCCCCACCGCCCCCCCCTAGCTACGCCATTGGTTAAGGCGTTATGCCCACAAGGAGGTGACGTGTCAAGTCAAGAACAGGGGAAGACATCGGTGCCAGTGAAGTTGAAGAGCTCCTGAAGTCACCCTTGTTGGTTATCCACTCCGCAATAACAGGTTGCAGGCGCTGGCGGTGACAGAGTCAGTGCGAGTGCTGGCATCGGGAAGGCCAATAACTGCAGAAGTTGGCAGACATCAGAGGGCGTCAGAGCTGCAGTGCATGCGGGGCGGTGCATTATACACTTCACTAACAATGCCCCCGGTGCAGGTCGCAGCATCCCTGGCTGCGGCGCTGATGGTGTCGGAGCTGTTTTTCTTGCTTTCTTTAACGTTCTTCCAGCTCCCAACAGCAGGAATAACCTTCAGAGGCCCAGAACTGAAACAGGCACCTCCTGGCTGGTCAGAACTCCCAGAAGTGGAGTTCAGGGGAGCTGGTGGTGAAGTCTTTGTGTCCCTGAGACTTCAGAAGAGGAGGCCAGCTCACACAAGACCTTGGAGATTTTTCTTCAAGCAGGTTCACAGCAAAGTTCAAATCTTTGTCCTCTTCCTTGGCAGAAGCAGCAACTGCAGGCCAACTCAGCAAAGCACACAGCAGAGGGCCAGTACTCCTCCTTACAGTTCTCCAGCTCTTCTCCTTGGCGAAAGGTACTTTGAGTTCAGAAGTGATCTAAACCTCAGGGGTTTAAAGTCCCATACTTATACCCCATTTTGTTCTCTTTGTGGCAAGGGCCTCTGAGCCCAGTCCAAACCAGTTCTGTTCTCTTTAGTACAGCATCACCACAGGAGGTGGAGACAGCATTGTGCAGAGGAGACACTGCCTATTCAGGTGTAAGTGAAAGTCCTACCAATCTAAATGCAGCCAAGGTCTATTCAGCTCAGCCAGGAGTCACCCAGGAAATGCAGGACACACCTCAACCACCTTGTGGCTGTCTACAGTGGATGCAAGCCCTGGGCACACTCAGCGCACTTTACTAGGGGCTTATTAGTAAATCAAATACGCCAATCATGAATAACTAATCATGATAACAATTTAGACAGGGAACACCTACACTTTGACACTGATCAGCAGTGGCAAAGTGACCAAAGCATCTAAGCCAGCAAAAACGAAATCTAGCACAGCATCAAAAATACAGGAGGTAGAGGCAAAACGTCAGGGGAAACCACGCCAAGGATGCCAGGTCTAACACGTGTTCCCTCCAGCTGAAAAGTGGGGAGAACTACCCACCCTCTTTAGAGTTCTCATCACTAAGGAGAGAGGATGTGGTCTAACGGCTAGGGTGGTTGACATCAAATCTGAGGAACCAGGTTCGAGTCTCTACAATGATGCTAAACATGCTGATATTCTGGGCCAATCACCTCATCTACCCGTGCCTAACAAGAAATTAATGTGTCCTTGTAAAACGCAACTGGTGCTCCTGTAAAGCGCTCTGATACCTTCGGGTTAAGTTCGCACTATATAAAACACCAGAAAAAAGAAATTACTGTGGAAGAATCTGGACTGTCCATCAGCATTGGCGTGTTCTGTACCATCGCGATGTTCCACCATAAAGTCCATTCACTGTAGGGAGATGGACCACCTCAACAGTTTTTAGTTATCACCCCTTATTTGCATCAACCATCTGAGGGGCCTGCGGTCTGTCTGAACCCGGAAGTGAGTCGCAAACATGTAGGTCCTTAGCTTCTTCAGAGCCCACACCACAGCAAAAGCTTTTTGCTCAATTGCACTCCACCTCTGTTCCCTGGGAAGTAGCCTCCTACTAATGAAAGCTACAGGTTGGTAGAAGCCCTCATTATTCAATTGTGAGAGAACTACACCTACACCATGCTCATAAACATCTGTCTGCACAACAAATTCTTGGGAGAAATTGGGTGCCCTGAGCAAGGGCATCCTGCACATGACAGTTTTCAAGGCATCAAAACCGGTCTGGCAGGCATCAGTCCAGATCACTTTCCTTGGCTGCTTCCTTGAAGTCAGCTTTGTCAAGGGGGCAACAATGGTCTGTAGTATCCAGTGAGACTTAAGAAGGCTCTCACCTCTGTCTGGATCTTGAGGGGCTCCCAAGACAGAATGGTGTCAATCTTAGGTTGTAGGGGCACCACCTGACTGCTTGCTACCAAGTGTCCTAAGTACACCACAGACCCCAGCCCTATTTGGCACTTGGTGGCCTTGATAGTGAGGCCTGCCTTCTGCAGACTCTCCAACCCTTCACAGAGGTGTTGTAAGTGTTCCTCCCAGCTGGAGCTAAACACAGCAATTTCATCCAGGTAGGCGGTGCTGAATTCCTCCAGCCTGGATAGTACCTGGTTGCCCAGTCTCCAGATTGTGGCAGGGGTTCTCTTCAACCCAAAGGGCATGACACAGAACGGGTAGTGTCCCTCTGGTGTTGAGAACTCAGACCTCTCTTTTGCCCCATCAGTTAAGACAATCTGCCAGTACCCAGAAGTTAGATCAAATGTGCTGAGGTACCGGGCAGCTCCCAACTGATTAATGAGCTCATCAGCTCAGGGGATGGGGTGTGCATCAGTCCTGGTGACTGCATTGAGCCCACGGTAGTCCACACAGAACCGTAGTTCAGGAGTGGCGCCGGGTTCAGCAGCTTTTGGAACTAAGAGCACTGGGCTAGCCCAGGGGCTGCTGAAGGGCTTTATCACCCCTAACGTCAACATCTTGGAGACTTCTTCCTTGATGCTAGCTCTGACCTTGTCAGCCAACCTTTAAATCTTGTGTTTTACTGGTTAACCGTCTCCAGTGTCCACATCATGGAAACACCAATTGGTGATTCCTGAGGTCAGGGAAAACAGGGAGGTGAACTGTCCCAGCACCTGGTGACAGTCCCGCTGCTGCTCTGGGGTCAGGGTTTTAGAGAGTTCCACACCATCCACCGACCCATCATGTTCCTTGGCAGACAGGAGGTCAGGAAGAGGTTCGCTCTCCTCTTTCATTCCATCATCTGTAGCCAAGAGCATAGTTACTTCAGACCTCTCAATGTGAGGTTTGAGGCGGTTCACGTACAGGACCCTAAAAGGGTTCGTACGAGTCTGCAATTTCACCAAGTAGGTGACTTCACTCTTGTGCTCCACCACCTTGAATGGCCCAGTCCTCTTGTCTTGGAGCACTCAAGGCTTCACTGGTGCCACCACCCACACTTTTTGGCCAGGCTGAAACTCCACCAGAGTGGCATTCTGGTTGTACCAACGTTTCATCTCCTTCTGGCTGGCTTAAAGGTTCGCCTGAGCGAACTACCTGAAGCGCTGAGTCTGGTTCCTGAAGGCCAGCATGTAGCTCAATGCATCCTGGGGAGTCTTACCGGGAGTTTTCTCCCAGCCCACCTTTACCAGACTAAGAGGTATACTTGTTGCCGAAGGCTGTCTTGGGTTCCAGTGGCCCCAAAATGTCAATGCTCACCTGCTCGAAAGGGGTGCTCACCGCAGGAAAAGTCGGGGAGGGAGCCTTACACTTATTGCTGCTTGCCTGGCAACTCTCACAAGATCTATAATGAGTGTCCATGTGCCTTCACATTTCGGGCCAAAAGAAGTGGGTGGCAAGACTGTTAATGGTCTTGTCGCGCCCTAAATGTCCTGCCAAAGGCACATCATGAGCTAGAGCCAGCTGGAAGATCCTGAAGCACTGGGGTACTACCAGCACGCAGGTTGACCCAGGTTCAGCAACCTTAAGCTCACTGTAAATGAAACCATTCTCCCAATAAATCCAATGTGAGCCAGTTTGATCACTGGCTGCCTGGTCTGCAGCCACACATCACACAGGGTACTCCATCTGTGCCTTGCAGAACTCCTCCCTGGTACACCCCCTTCCTGCTGCCAATGGGTCAGCTCAGGCAGATCTCCTAGTTCAGCCACTTGCTCCCCTTTAAGTTCCAGGGCATCCCCCTCAAGGTCTGCCTCTTCCTGGACATGTGGGATTTCTCGCATCCCCTGCCCTTCAACTTTCTGTCAGGCACCTGGGCCACTGTTTCAGGCACCAGGTGCTCTTGATTACCCTTATTGGCTGTCATTGACCGCGTGGTTCCCACTAAGGAAGACCCAGCATCTCCAAATGAGCTTGGCGTTCCACCTCCCTCCAAGGGGAACTCTCCAGGTCATTGCCAAGCAGACAGTCAACAGGCATGGATGGACTCACTGAAGGAAGTGATCGGAAATGGGCTACCCGGGTCACTCGCGACCACCTCTCGGCCTTCCCAGAAGTGAAGAGTCGGGACGACAGTGGAGAATCCAATCTAACACTTTTATTAATAAGTACACTGCAGTGGAGCCCGGTCTGACCAGCCTCATGGGATAGCTGTTGAGGGACTGACTTCAGAACACTTGGTAACACGAAATAAGCCTTCTAACAACTCCCCAAGACCCGCCCTTGGTGGAAAAATACAGCTTGGGCAAAGAGTGAACAAAGAAGGAACAGAGGGATGAGCTACCACCTGCAGAATGGGTACACATTATCAGGCTCCCAAGGTCATCTTGCTTGGTCTCAGCTCTCTCTAGTGTCGGAGCATAACTATGTCCAGGGATAGGCATGCAAAGCTGACTAAACTATTCTCTCCGTGCATCTGGGTTCCAACCCTGAATAAGATAAGAGGGAATTACTGAACAGCATCTTTCTGCTGAGGCAAGCAGAGAGTGGGGGCACAGAGGTCGGGCTTCTATTACAGAGTATCATGGCGGCTACATGGAAGGAAAATGGCGTCTCAGATGCTAACTTTAGCCTGTACAATGTTAGAAGGGGCTGGTCACAAACATTTGCAATAGCAATAAATATAAACTAGCTACTTGAATGCTAACATAACACAGTATACGATATGGGGGACGGGGAAGTGGCACATTCAATTCTAACAGACCCTCCTTTTAGCATTCATAGCTAAATATTTGTTGTTGCTATCAGGTAAAGGTCTTTACATTTCTAATGGGGGAAAATGGGCTACATAAACAACAGTTAAACATTCGGGTGATCATCAGCAATGTTAGATAGGTACACATATAAATATTTAAAAATGCCCTCATCGATACACATCAAATCATGAACAGCCTGTACCATCATGGCGGAGGGCTTAAATGTTTGCTCTTGAACTCTGGGCTGGGGTGTTAACTTTTTTATGCAATAAGTACAACAGGCGGGAAGGCAATTATTGCACAGACAACAAGTAAATACAACACCTGCAATGGCTACTAAGAATAAGAGTATTTTCCAGACCCAGGTCGCTATAAGTCTCAAAACCACCCAGACAGGGACAATGTTCCATTCTCCTGGTGTATGTCAGATGCTAGTCCGTGTAACTTTTGTATTGCTGCATAGACATTCGGAGCATGGTCCGGTATATACACACAGCAACTACTACCGATGACGCGACAGGCCCCAACCCGATCAGCAAGGATGACGTCCAACACCATCCTGTTTTGAAGGGCAACGAGTCTTGTAGCCTGAAGCTCAGCTGTAATGTTGGTCAGTATGTCTGCTGTGGTGTTGATAACTCCTTCCACAACAACCGTAAGTTTGCGTATACAAGGTCTGTTATGCATGGGGCTTCAAAATGGCAAAATACCCTTCATGGCATCTTTTAATTGCTGTAAGGTAGTGTCAGTCTGATCTATGTCTTTCGTATCAAGAACGCTTTTTACTCGAGACAAATACACACACCTGCGTTGTAACCTGTGGTCTCTGTGATAATTAGATGGTGCTATATACACAGGGGGCAAAAGAAAGGACACGTAGCACACACCAGACCACCCCTAGGAAGCCATACATAAGCCCGGGACCCACAAACGAAATACATGTTGTGGGGCGGAAGCAAGGGTGGACTAGTTGTGTTCAAATCATGATTATAGTTGCAGGTACTCTCTCCTACTGGAACCCTTCCAAAACCTCGGACACAGAAACTAGTTGTTGTAATAATTACTGGTACTGGCATTGCCTTATCCTAAGTAATATTACACAATTGAAAAGACCTAAAATATTCAGTGACGTTAAATTCCTGGAATTCCATCATCTCATTCTGGAGCCATGTTACATTTTTTTTCTTTCATAAACATTCATGCAGGCATCAGGATGTAGAGTATCAGTAGTCCCATCCCATTTCGGGGTAAATCCTTGGTGAGTCGCTATATAACCCAATACAGCCTCATAATCAAGGTATGTCATATTCATTGCATCTGCATGATAATGGATATACACCATGGTGAACAACTGGAACCAGGCTTCACAGCTGGCCAAATAAGAGAGGGGCAGTGACAGTAACAGGTCATTGTTATGCATCACTGAAAGGAGTAAGCCACAAACCCAAAAACTGGTGACATTAGTGGTATGGTGAGCCAGATGGAGCATCTGCAGGAAGACATTGTCCACATAAGTCTGCCGGTGTCTTTTCTTATGAGGGGCCAAAGTGACAAATACATGTTCAGGGGGAACAGGAGTAGTACCAATCAGAGAATTAACAGGATGTCTTTTTTCAAGGAACCATATAATCCCTAAAACTGCTACCAAAGCAACAAAAACTATTATTAGGAACACTATCTTAGTCTTGGTGGGCCAGCTTGACCATGTTGTGCTATGTTGCTAAAACGGGGTGCTGCTAAAGGATGTTCTTCTTCCATAAAAATGCTGCCAAAGGGGGACATTTTTATATATTCAAACTACCAGAGGAAAGTCTGTGCTATGGAGCCAGGTATATGAAAGGGGAGAAAAGGAAAAAAATTATAACACACAGTTTGGTGTCCGTAGACGCTTATTGTTCATCAACAATGGTGCTACTGAGCACTTCGCGGTGGGGCTGCGCGGTCAAAACCCTTTCTGTCTCTTCGCTCAGGATAGGGCAGCTTCCCTCCTGGGAAGGCACCACCCACTTCTCCTGTCCAGTGTCTCAGACAAATGCACCAATCTCCCTCTCCCTGATCTATCATTGATACCACAGACAAGGTACATGGACTCTATTCTTCATGCATGAAGTCCATCCCTACCAACCTGACTTTCCCTTGGGTGCACTCTCCCTTCGCCGAGGACACAAATTGTACCTAGCCACTCCAGGCAATGTCTCGTCATGAAAAAGGATCTCAAATTCAGAGGGGGCAGGGGACTGAGACTCAAGCTCCTGTGGACCAGATGATGGAGAAACCTAGGCATCCCTTATTTCTGGGGGGACTGTCTCATTCAAAACAGTGTCATTCTCCTCTCTCGTCTGTGCCCAGGTGAGTTGGGCATCAGAAAAAGGAACAAAGTGAGGCACCTTCTCCCTACGCCTTCACGGACCCATTTGTTGTAAGGGAGAGGCACCGGGACTCGCCAGCAGGGCGATGAGTGAATCCAGTGCCTCCCGCCGTCCACCTTCACTGCCGTCCACGTGGCGAGCAGGACCAGCAGGGGCCCCTTCCACCTCAGCTCCAAACACCCTCGCCTCTGGTAGTTTCAGACCAAAACAAAGTCACCGGGCTGGATGCTGTGCTCTGGCCCCTCAGGTGTTGGTGGGAGTGCCTAATGTATCTGTTGATGAATAGAAGGCACATTTTTAGTTAACACGCATAAGTAATCTACAAGTAATGGGTATTAAATTTCAGAAAAGTGGCGTGGGCAGGGGACACCCCACACATTTGCAGGGTGCATGAAAACAACCTCATTCGGGGATAATCCTATTCTAGAATGAGCTGTCGATCTCGTGGATAATAGGGCAAGGGGTAGCGCGTCTGGCCATTGCAATCCTGTGCTCTCCTTGATCTTTGCCAGCTTCAACTTGAGAGTACCATTGTACTTCTCAACTAAACCGGCTGACTGAGGGTGGTTCACTGCATGAAACTTCTGCTTAATGTGCAGATCGTCGCACACCAGCTGAATAACCTTTGCATTGAAGTGGCTCCAGTTGTCACTCCAAATCATACGGGGCAAGCCGAAGCGCGGGAAAAACTCTTTCAAAAGGGCCTTTGCTGTCGAGATGACTGTGTTCTCTTTAGTGGGGTAAGCCTCAATCCATTTACTAAATGCACAAACAACCACCAGCACATATTTCAAGTTCTTAACTCGTTCCATTTCGATGTAATCCATCTGGAGAACCTCGAAAGAGAAAGAAGGGGTTAAAAACTTTTAGGAGGTGTAGGGGTACCTTTCCCAGGAATATGTGTCAGGCAAACCATGCAGTGCTTCACTAGATGAGCAGCTACTTTAGGGATATTGTCATTTCGCCATACAGGATCCAATAGTTTACGAATCCCTTTCGGACTAATGTGCGCTGGGCCATGTGCCATTGTAACTATAGGGAATACATATGCATTTGGTAACATCCATCTTTGCTTTTCTGATTTATCGGTCCAGCACTCCTCCTCGTCTAAGCGTCCCATACTCTCCTGCCACATTGCCAGCTCTTCAACTGTTGCCTCACTCTGTATTTCTTTTACATTTTCCAGTGTGTCCTCAAACATCCCATTTTCAGGCACCCATCTAGCTGGCCCGCCTCAAATATTCTCTTCATCTTAGACCGGGCAGTCTCTTTAGCTGTCTGATCTGCAACCGCATTTCCCCTCCCCACATCATCAGTAATCACTTTATGGGCACTACACTTCACTATTGCCACTCTTTTGGGAAGTGCCAGGGCTGACAAAAGCCTGTGTATCAAGGGCTGTGCTGTATCTTTGTGCCGTGGGAAGTCAGGATTCCCCTCTCCTCCAAGAGCCGCCCAATATTATGGGCTACTCGGAACGCGTATTGGCTGTCAGTATAAATATTGACAGCCAATCCCTCACACGCGCATAAAAGGGCAACCAGCTCTGAAGCTTGTGCTGATTGGTAGGGAACATGTGATGTCTCAACTACAGTGCGCAGCGTAGTAATAGCATATGCTGCGGTGGTGGTGCCATCTGACAATTTGAAACAAGAGCCATCGACATATAGTTCCCCTTGCGGGTCAGATAAGGGAACGTCAGTCAGGTCTACCCATCCCTTTGTCTCCTCTTCCATTCGAAATAAGCAAGCATGGACATCTGTGTCCTTATTTCCAGAAGGGAAGGGTAGTAACGTGGCTGGGTTCAAAGTAGCACATCTTTTAATTGTGATGTGTGGCGCAGACAGAGTCAATTCATAGACAGGCAGACGAGCACTGGTAAGGTGCTGCGTCTTTGTCTTGTTCAGAAGTGTGTCCACAGCATGGGGTACCATTACTGTGAGATCTGTATTGAGGATGAACCCCGCCGATTGTCGAATCGAGACAGCCACAGCCGCGGCTGGTCTTAAACAACTCAGGAGGGCTCTGGTGACAGTGTCAAGAAGGGCAGAGAAATAAGCACACAGCCACTGCTTACCTCCAAAGGCCTGTGTTAACACAGAAAGCGCACATCCAGCCATTTTGTGTATGTACAACATGAAAGGCTTCTGGTAATCTGGCGTGTCAAGCACAAGAGTAGAGCAAAGCATGACTTTTAGTTGCTCAAAAGCTTGCTGACATTCATGAGTCCAGGGTAAAGGTTCATGCACATCTTTAGTTGTTAAGCCGAGAAAAGGCTTTGTTAGTAAAGAATAACCAGGTATCCAATGACGACAATGTGAGGTGATGCCTATGAAAGCACGCACATCCCTCTGAGTCATTAGGACGAGCATCTTAACAATGGCATCTACTCGTTCAGGTGTTAGCCTCCTTCCCTCCTTCAACAGTAGGTGACCTAAATAGGTGACCTAAATAGGTGACCTCCTTTTTTAAAAATTCAAATAGTTTTTATTAAATTTCAAGAAATGAACAAATAAGTATTCAGAAATAATGATAAGCACAATGGTAAGATGAAACAGGAATGCAAGTGAGAATCTAAAGTGAGAATCAAAAATGAGAATACCTGTAAATCATAAGAAAGCAAAATAAATAAAGAAAGAACAACAACAAGTTACTCAAGTGCCTTGCCATGATGGTCACAGTGAAGTCGCGGCGTTATACATGGTTAGTAATAACAAGTACTATGCAGTACAGGTGAATCATCAAGTACATTTACACGATTGTATAAATGGAGAAATACAATACCATATCGGTTTATCACTGTTAGTATAGCATTCCAAGAGGATACTTTATGGGGACTTGAGTCTGTTATCACGGAGGGTCATATGAGAAGGAAAAAGCGTCAAGGGACTTCCATAGTTTCCTGTGTGACTTACGCCAGGGAGAGTTGTGGAGTGCGACGTTGTCTGCTCCTCTAAGGAAAGAGAGACATTCTTGCCACATCCTAAATGAGACTTCTTTGGAGTTTTTCCACTTATTCAGGACAATTTTGCAGGCTAGAGTAAGCATAAGATCCAGCAAGTATCGGTCATTTACATTTGCGATCTTAGGGTCTAGAGCACCTAGAAGGACATAAGAGAATTCCCTTGGAGGGGTTATGTTGAAAATATTGCCTATTCACTCGTAAATCTTATCCCAATATATTTGAAGAATAGGGCAGTGGAAGAGCATGTGGGCAAGGTTACCAACGTGGGATTTGCAATTCCAGCATGTAGGGCTTTCACTGAGGTTCAGTTTAAAAATCCTCTCGGGGGTCTAGTAAGGCCTATTAATTAACATCAGTTTAGTTTGTGAGAGTATTGGAGAGATTTTATTCGAGTGGTGATATGTATCTTTCCCCATTCTAATGGGATATTCTTAGAGTTGGCTTCGGATTCCCACTTTCCCTCACATTTCATGTGGGATTTGTGGGGTTTGGGGGATAGAAGTTTATACGTTTTGGAACTGGTGTGTCCTGACCTTGTAGCTTCTTTGAGAGTATCGACGGGTCGGAGGGCTTAATAGAGCGCATCGTGAGGAGAGATTTTAGCTTTAGAAATTCATAAAAGTCCATCGGTTTTAGCCCGTGGGGAGACTGAAGCTCGGAGAAAGACACTGGGAGGGTCCCTATAAAAAGATCTTTGACTAGATTTATTCAGGTTAGATTTGTTGACTTTTAGTATGGAGAAGTTTTCCAGTCGTTGTAAAGCTCTCTTAGAATTAAGTAAAACATATTGTGAATGGGCGACGGAGGACATATCCATGGTGAGGAGAGCAGGCAAAGGCATATCATTGATGATTGATCTTTCTATGTCCAGCCAGACTGGGGTATAGTCAGACTGAGGGATTAGCCAGTTGGATCCCTGTTTACAAAGATATACGGTTTGATAGTTCCTAAAGTTTGGAAGGCCCAGACCACCTTTGGGTAATTGGAGTTTTTTCATAGGTATTCTGGGTCTCTTACCCTGCCAAAGGAACGTGTTAAAGAGTTTGTAGATCCTACTCAAGAAGTCATTTGGAAGCGTCATTGGTAGCATGCTAGCTAGATAGTTGACCAGAGGGGTAATCATCATTTTTAATGTCTCTGCTCTTCCCCACCAGGATAAAAACTTAGGCGACCAACCATCCAACAGTAAAGAGATTTTCTTGAGGAGAGCATTCTCATTGGTCTGTAGGGTGGTGATCAGGTCTCTCGTAAAGTCTAAGCCTAGATAAGTACTTAGGTTGCCAAACTAGACCCGAGTTACCGATAATTTCCTTCCCTCCAAGGTTATTCAGCAGTTTTACTTCTGTCTTTATTCAATTTGTACCCAGATACTGGGGCGAAGTCATCAATTGAGAACATAAGTGCGGGGATAGCAGCTTCCACATTCTCTGAGACAAATAATACGTCGTCTGCATAAGCAATAATCTTAATCGTACAATTGTTAAAACGGATCCCTGTGATCTGTTTGTTGTTCCTAAGGCGATAGAGGAAAGGTTCCATTGCAAGGAGGAATAGAGAGGGTGAAAGGGGGTAGCCTTGCCTTGTATCCTGTTCTAATTTAAAGGAGGATGCGAGGTAACCTCCCGCTCTGACCCTGGCCGATGGGTTAAAATATAGTGCCATGACCATACGTTTAAAATTCTCGCCCTAAATTAAATCTGTCAAGTGTTGCTTCTAAGTAGGCCCAATCAACTTTGTCGAAAGCCTTTTTGGCATCCAAAGTGATGGCGACAGTTGGCGAGTCAGAAAATGTGGCTTTCTCTAGGACATGGGCTAGGATACAAGTGTTGTCACTAGATAGACTTTTTTTTAAACACCAACTTGTGAGGGGTGGATGAGTTTGGGTAAGAATTTTTGGAGGCATTTAGCGAGGATCATTGTGTAAAGCTTGCAGTCTAAATTAATTAGAGATATCGGCCTGTAATTTTTAGGGAGTGTTGGGCCCTTTCCTTCTTTGGGAATTACTGCTATGATAGATTCTGCTGGTGTCCCATTAATCTTGCCAGAATCCCTGAACTCATTGAATAAGTTTAAGAGTGGGATAGTCAGTGTCGATGAGAAGCACTTGTAAAATTTGGCATTAAACCCATCAGGGCCCGGAGCCTTCCCAACTTTTAGTGCCCTTATCAAGCTTTCAATTTCTGGGCAGTAATTGGACTGTTAATTTCAGTTTTTTCTTTGTCGGATAGGGCAGGTAGTGAACATTTATTTAGATATTCCTGTGTTTTTGTGGGATCCAAATCTTTGTTTTTACTATACAGAGTACTATAGAAGTCCTTAAAAATGTGTGCGATCTTTTCAGTGTCAGAATGAGCCGTACCTTTTTGATCTATTAGATTTTTTTTTTTTTTTTTTTTTTTTTTTTAAACCTTTATTTCGAAATTCAGGACACAGCTATTCAGCCGACAGCCCGAAGGTTCGGCAGCATTGCAAGTTAGATACAGTAATGTGTCCCCGATACAGTACGATGAGTAATGCAAAGGTCCAATTTTAAATAAACACAGAAAAAAACACACAACAAACCCCAGCAAGGCAGAAACATTGAAATCCCATGGCGAAAGCCTCCAGGGGAGGCAGGACCCCACTCATCTACTAAGTGTAAGACTGTGTGCGGAGGAAGAAGGGGAACAGCAGAGGCCCAGAACAGTTACCAAAACCAAACTGTGCTGGAAGGTAGGTCAGGGGGAAAGCTGTTCCTCGGGAGGTTCCAGGTCCGGGGCAAGACATATTCCCCCCCTGTATTGGTTCCACCGCCCCCAGATGGCATGCCACTTCCGGGGGCGACCTCTAGAGCAGTAGACCGTCTTCTCCCTAAACATGCTCCAATCCATGTTCTCCTTCCACGCGGTCAGTGTAGGGGGTCCCGAGGAGCCCCATAATCGCGCGATATCCCTTTTAGCTACCATGTTACCCAGAGTCACCCATTGGGTCTGCGCCTCATCGAGATCAGTGGGGCCCCAGACGTTCAGGAGGCAGCACCGCGCCTCCGGCTGTACCACAATGCCCGTCACCTCCCCCATAACTGCATGGACTCTCCTCCAGAACTCCACAATGACACCACATTCCCAGATGATGTGCAGGAAAGTACCCACCATACCACATCCCCTTCCGCACAGGCCGTCCTCCGAGAATCCCATGTGGACCAGCCTTGGCCCCGTAACATACACCCGGTGCAGTATTTTAAGCTGCACCAGCCTCAGACGCGACGGGATCGCAACCTCCTTAGGCGAAGAAACCGCTGACTGCCAGTCCTCATTATCCAACTCGAGGCCATCCCTGGTCCACTGTTCTCTCAGCCCCAATAGCAAGTCTGCCCGGACGTTTATCAACTTCTTATATATGAGCGAAATCGTGCTCTCGGGCATATGACCATCAAGGACTCGGTCCTCAAGGGGAGAGGACTCCGGCACCTTCTCACCCTCCACAAGGACTGATCGGAGGGCGTGACGCAGCTGGATATACCTAAAATACTCTGAAGGCCCTAGCTCAAACTCAGTCTGCAACTCCCCGAAGGACTTTACCCTCCCCTTATGCAGCACATCTCCCACCTTGGATATACCTATCAGGTCCCACTTATCAAAGCCCTTCGTGTGCCAGAGTCTTCCCAACCTTTCCGATTCAAACAATGGGGTAGCGAGGGTGAGCCTATTCTTCCAGCCCAGCGAGTCGGTCGCCATCTTCCATACGCGCACCGCCACACCTGTGGGCCCCGTGAGGGACGAGTCTAGGGACCGCGAATACAACGCCCTGTAGTAGTTGCCTCCGCGCAGCAGCCACCTATCCATGGCATACCCAGGGCTAAGGGCAGGGCCGTAAAACCCATGGTTGATCGCGCTCAGCTGCGTGGCCCAATAGTACCGTCGGATGTCTGGGAGCGCAATGCCCCCATCGTACCATGGGAGCGTCAACTTTGAAATAGCTATTCGCGGCCGCCCATCCCACAGCAACGTCCTTTGGAGGCCTTCGACCTCCCGAAAGTATTTGGCCGGTACCCAGTCCAAGGTGTTCTGGAGGGCGTAGAGGAAGCGGGGAAGGGACATCATTTTGAACAGGGCCGCACGCCCAACAAGGGAGAGCGGCAGCCTCCGCCAACCTTCAACATCTCGCCTCAAGCGTGCCAAGGGGGGGAGCAGGTTCCTCTCATAGCGCACAACAGGATCCATGGATATAAAAATCCCCAAATACACAAAACCTTGCTGGGCAACCTGTATCGAACATGTTCTAGGGATCGGTGGGACCTCGCCACTAAGAACGTACAAATACGATTTGCCCCAATTAATCACAAGCCCCGAGTTCCTACCGAACGATGCGAGTACGTCACAGACCACTATAAGTGACTTCTTCGGTGAGGCAAGATACAACAGGATATCGTCGGCATAAAGCGAAATACGGTCCTCGTGATCAGGCGACCACCGAAGGCCCCGTATATCCGGGTGCCAACGTATCCACGCAGCCAACGGTTCAAGGGCGAGGGCGAACAACAGAGGCGACAGGGGGCAGCCCTGCCGAGTACCCCTACCAAGCTGAAACGGAGTAGATGCCCGACCATTCACCACAACATTCGCTAGTGGCCCCTCGTACAGCAACCGGACCCAACTCACAAACCCGCGGCCGAAACCAAACTTGGCCAGCACGGCCCATAAGTATGCCCACTCCACCGTGTCAAAGGCCATCGTGGCATCAAGAGATGCCACAACAGCCGGTTCACGCAGCGTGCCCGCCCTGGCGATGACGCCATGAAGACGCCTAAGGTTCAATGCTGTGTTTCGGTGCGGGATAAAGCCAGATTGATCCGGGTGGACCAGATCGCCAAGTACCCTAATCAGACGGGTAGCCAGGAGTTTGGCCAGAATTTTCGGCTCAGCGTTGAGGAGTGAAATGGGCCGATAGGAGGCGCATCTATCTCGGGGTTTATCCTCTTTGTGTATGACCACGATCGACGCCAGCCGCTGATCCAACGGAAGGATCCCGTCTCCCCGCGCCTCCAAAAACATGGCGCGCAGGTGAGGGGCGACCCTATCCGGGAACAGTTTGTACAGATCGATCGGCAGTCCGTTCGGTCCAGAGGCCTTACCCGAATTCAACGCGCGAATCGCCCCCGCCACCTCATCAACCGTGATGTCGCCATCCAAATCGTCCCTATCTATGTCAGAGAGGCAGGGCAACTCGATATCACGGAGGAGATCAGTCGAGTCCTCGGGCGGCCTGTCCGACACAGAGGAATAAACCCTATGAAAATACTCCGCGAAACACTCCACAATCCCCTCAGGTTCCACAATCGCCTCTCCCCCCTCTCCAATCAACTCTGGCACCACTCTATTGACCCGTTCCTTCCTGTCCAGCCACGCCAGGAGTTTCCCTGCCTTATCTCCAACATCATACAGACGGCCCTGTTGTTCCCTGCTAAGGGTCTTGGCGGCTTCTGTCACCAGGTCCCTATACTCCGCCTGCTTCAAGCAAAGCTCATGCAATGAGGACTCTGTGACCTCCTCCTCCATATCCCCCTCAAGGGCCGCAATCTCCTCCTCCACTTGCCGCACTTCGCGATCCCTCCGATTCTTGGCAGTCACCACCAGGGAGAGGGCCTCCCCCCGAAGCACGGTCTTAAAAGCTTCCCACAGCGAGATCGCCGAGTCCACGGTTCCCAGATTGTCCTTAAAGTAATTATCTACCTTCTTTACCAGGGCGCTGCGCATCTTGGGGTCTCGGAAATACCATGGGTTAATGGGGGCCACCCTCCCTCCTCCCTCCCGACCGAGATCCAGCCGGATCCACACTGGCGAGTGATCAGAGATACCACGTGCCATGTGCCTCGCCTCGGATATCAACGAGGCATGTGCGGCCAGAGTGAGCAGGTAGTCAATCCTGGAGAGGCTACCATGCGCCCCGGAGTGAAACGTGTATTGACTCTGTGTGGGGTGCCGGAGCCTCCAGCAGTCTATCAGGCCAAATGTGTCCAGGAGGTCTGGAAGCCATTTCTGAGCCCCCCCTGTGTCCCTGGGCGGGTATCTATCCAGCAGTCCGGAGCCCACAGCGTTGAAATCCCCTCCCACTACCAGCATGCCCCCCGGGAGAGACAGCAAAGCCCTGCCCAATTCAGCAAATGTGGCGGCCTGCAGGGCCGGCGGGACATAAACCGAAACCAAAACCAAAGTCCTTCCTTCCCACCGCCCCGCCACCGCCACAAACCTCCCCCTATCGTCAACAATGGTGGAGTCCACCTCAAAAGGCAGCGATGCTCTAACGAGGATGCCCACACCCCTGGACCCCGTAGAGAATCCCGAGTGTGCAATGAATTTATACCCCTTCCTATTCAGGGCATAGCACGTATTGCCTATGAGATGCGTCTCCTGCAGCAGTACAACGTCTGGCATTGAGCGTTTCAGAAATTGCAAAACAATCCCCCTCTTAATGCGATCCCCCAAACCATTAACATTCCAGCTTATAACACTTAGGCCTCTACCCCCCATCCTCAAACGGAAAGAGGCCCACCCCACACCCGAGGCGCCACCATGGAACAACCCTGAGGATAATCATCATGCCTTGCAGAAATAAACCCCCCAACCACAAATTCAAACTCCCCATAACTCCCCCCACCCTGCACCCCTGCTGCAGCTTAAAAAGCCCCCCCAACTTGCAGTGTGCCTGTCGCCCTACAAAAACAAAAATCTACAAAAAGTACCCCAAGGGAGGAAAAGAGCACCCCTCGTCCTCCCGCAACCCTCCACAGTTACTGCACTCTGTTCAAATCTTCATATATGGTCAAATCAAGTCAGGCCGGCTTTGAGATATCAGCCCTGTCCATCCCGGCCACTGTCTCCATGCTCAGCTGTGTCGTCCCCGGTCCGTCGCCGGGGCAAAGCGTCCAGCCATTCGTCGGCCATAACAGGAGAGTCAAAAAAGAATGTCCGATCTTCATGCACCACCCGTAGTCTGGCGGGGAAAAGCATGGCATATTTTAGGTCCCGTTCCCGAAGTCTTCGCTTCACCCCCAGGAAGCTCTGTCTCTGTCTCTGCACCTGCTGGGTGAAGTCCGGATAAAAATTCACCGACGCATTCTGGAAGGGGACTGGGCCCGCCACCCTCGAAGCTTGCAGGATAGCGTCCCGATCTCGGAAATGAAAGAGCCGGGCGACAATCGGCCGCGGAGGGGCACCCGCCTTGGGCCGTCCGCCCGGCACTCTATGGGCCCTTTCCACCGCAAAAAACTTTCCAAGGCCCTTAGGCTTCAGATGATTGAGGACCAAATCTTCCACAAGCAGGTCCACCGAAGCCTCATCCGAGGACTCCGGGACCCCGATGACGCGCACGTTGTTGCGCCTGGACCGGCTCTCGAAGTCCTCCAGCCGGCGGGCGGCGAGGTCACTCTCGGCCCTCAGCTTCCGGACCTCGTTCTGCAGATCCGCAACCTCATCAGTGAGGCCCGTGGTCTTGTGGTCCAGGTCCTTAACGCGTTCGTTTGTCTTGCCCAGGTCCGAGCGGATCAAGTTGACATCCACCAGGATGGCATCCACCTTATGCGCCAGGGCCTCGAATTGCCGCCCCATCGAGGTCTGCATCCCATCAAGCGCGCCCATGACATCCTGCAGGGAGAGCTCCGGTGTCCCAGGCGAGTCCTCCTTCTGGGCATCCGGCGCCTGGCTCGATCCACTCGGCGATGTCTTCAGGAGGGCGTAGCGGTCCATACTGTTGACTTGGGAATACGTTCCCCGCCTGGTGGACTTAGTCTTCAGCCGATCTCCTTCTGCCTTGCCCGACATAATGGACTCCAGGCAGTCCAATGCAGTGAAGACCGTCCCCTCTCAGAGAGAGGTATAAAGAGTGAGCAGGTCCGCCTTGTTCTGCCAAAGTAGCCCGCCGAGCGTCCCCGGGGTTATAAAGCCACCCAGAGCACTACAGTGTCCGGGCAGACAAAGGGAACGAAACCGAAAGTGAAAGAGCGAGGGCCTCCGTCCGACAGTTCACACCTCACCAGGCCGTTGTTGATCAACTAGGAGTCGGGCATCCTGCCAACTCTAGCCCCTGGCATCTCCGGGAGTTAGGCCGCAATCTTTCGCCAGTCATAAGTCCGGTTCCCGATGGGCGATCCGACCGCAGGCAGCATCAATCGCCTCCCTGGCAACTCAGCAACACGGTGCCATGCATACCATCAGGATTGGAGACAGGATAGTCGACGGAGGGCGCGAGGGTCTCGAGAGCTCTAAGCTCACGCGGCCATCTTGGTCAAGCGCTAGGCTCCTCCCCGATCTATTAGATTTTTAATCGTATTCTTCTGCATTTTAAATTTTGAGTATGACGCTAAGCTCTTCCCCGCCTTATTGGATTCACAGAGGTTCATGCTTTATTTTGTTTATGTATCCATATTCCTGCTCTTTCGCTGACTATTTTATTATACTTATATTTCTTTTTCATTATTTCGTTTAAGAGTAGTGTATTTCTGGATGTGACATGTTGTCTTTCTAGCATAGTAATCTCTTTTTCTAGTTTGTCAAGGTTATTATTGGAGTCCTTGTTCATGGCAGTTCTAATTTTAATGATCTCTCCTCTGATGGTGCTCTTCAATGCCTCCCATCTTGTAAGGTCTGACGTGTCACCTATTTTGTTATCTATAAGATAGTTCTAAATCTCAAATGATTTGTCTATGAGATTCTTTTTCTAAGACTTCATTATTGAGTCTCCAGAGGGGTTGTTTCTTAAAAGGCTTTGGGTCAGTAATAGACAGGCTAATGCATAAGTGGTCTGAGATCACCCTTGGCTCAATCGAAGTTTGCTCGATCCTTGCTATGGCGTTACCTGTGATAAACAGGTAGTCAATGCGTGAATAGGAGTTGTGTGGAGATGAGTAAAAGGTATATTCCCTCCCTGTTGGATTTTATAGCCTCCAAGTGTCTATCAAGTTGAAGCGTATGCAAAGATTAGCAAAGGCTTTGTGGGATTTGTTGATACGAAAAGAACTAGAATCTCTGTCTATGATAGGGTCACTGTTCAGGTTAAAATCCTCTGCTACTATGTTCATGGCATTATCTGGTATTGTGTCAATTTGTTTGCTTAGGTCTTCCCAAAAGTCCACTTCATCCTTATTGGGGGCATAGATATAAGTAATATAGAATTCCATGTTTTCTTTTGTCAGTTTTGTTGTGACCCACCTCCCTTTAGTGTCAGATGTGCTTGTCACCATTTCTATGTTCGATTCTTTAGCTACCAAAGTCAGGACACCGTTTTTCTTGCCTATTGTGTCAGAGCCAGCAACATCACTGTAAGACCTATTTCTAAGGGAGTTACATTGTTTGGAGTCGATCCTTGTTTCCTGTTATAGGAACACGTCGCCCTTCTGTTTGTGAAGATAGTCAAGAATCTTCCTTCTCTTGATAGGGTGGTTTAAGCCCTTAACATTCAGTGATACTATATTGAGATTGTTCTGGGCTGATGAACCCGGGGAAATTTGCGACATTACAAGTGCATCATAAACATTGTCAGTGATTCTCTAACTCTGAGGCACTTTTTGTGCCATTGATTCACTATATGAAGAGAGGATGTGTTCCCATTTAGTACTTGCAATGAATTTAGTGGATACAGTTGCATAGGGTTGAATAGCGATATGTACATGTCATGTATGTAAAGCTTGTCGCTAGAGGAGGTACCACATGTATATACAAGGATGTCACAACAAAACGCTTGGCTTGAGAGAGAACTATAAAGCATAACACGCAGTGGATTGACCCTTTTAGGTTCAAGGTTGTCACAGCGGAATATGGCGCCTGAGTAAAGACACCGGGTATCTAAGTGAAGAAGCACGTCACCTATGTGGTGCATACCATACATCGAGGTACCCTGTGTATATACAAAGATAATATTATAACACATCTCACTTGAATGAGCTAAAAGTGCATTTGGGTAAAACAATATGACATGTTTGTAGAACATACCCTTCAAAGCAGTATCACTTGTATGTGCAAAAATATCACTGCAAAGACCATTGCGAAGGACGTCACTTGAGAAAAGAGGCAAGGCACTTGAGGAAAGAAAACAATTATGATCAGCATGGAAAAAACTGCAAGTAAAGGAAAATAAAATAAGGAAAACAAGATACAAAACCCTAGCCCACCCCACCCTCAACCCTAACCCAACCCACCCTCAACCCTAAACCTCCCTCTCAACCCTGAAAGTATGGTGACACAGGAAGAGAGCTCCCCTCCCATGTAAGCCAGAACAAAGGTGTCTTGGCTGCATAAGGCCAGTTTGTGACTTGGGTTTGCGTCTTAGGTACTAATAACCAGTTTGTGACTTAGATACTAATAAACTTCAAAGTTTAAGAACTGAGAACTAATTGCAATCAAAGTGTGTTGTGGAGTGTGATATGGACCATATGGGGCATAGCAGTGCCATTGCAAAACATAAACTTACTGTTTGGACATTTGTTCATTTGTTCATTTGGACATCTGTTGACTTTATGGATTTATGAACAAGGTTCCAAAGGTCGCAATGTCCATAAAGGAAACAACCAGACCTAAGCATAGAAATTACCAGCTTGAGGCCTGCATCATAAATATATCATTAATATATCAATATATCATTATATCAATATAACATTATGTATCAAATTACATCAGTATGCCGTTATATATCAAGCTACATCAAGTTAGATTAAGGAGTGTCAGGTGTATGAACATGCATATTCAACAGAGGCCAGAATAGCACATATTGTATGAAATCTATGAAGATTCAAAATGTTCAAGGTGTCGTTAACCAAATTGCTGTAGGGAGTGATGTGCCAGTAAATTAATAGGTGACCTCCTGTCGACAATATTGAAACTTTCAAAAGGACACTTTATGTCCATGCTGTGCCAAGTGTAGCAGCAATTTCACTGTGGCATCTTTGCAACCCTCTTCAGTATCGGAGGCCACCAGCAGGTCATCCAAATACTGCAATAATACGTTACCTGCGGGAAGAGAGAGGGAATCCAACTGACTTTTCAGGGCTTGACTATATATACTAGGACTTTCAGTATACCCCTGAGGAGCTCGACAGAATTGGAAGCTCCTGCCGGCCAAGGTGAAGCCAAAAATTTGCTGGCTGTCCGGGTGGATGGGGATGCTAAAGAAAGCATTTTTCAGGTCAATCACAGCAAATATTTTGGCTGTGGAAAGAATCATTGGTAAGAGAGCAATAATGTCAGGTACCACTGGAAACTGAGGGACCACTATTTTGTTAACCACCCGTAAATCAATCACAAAGCGATAGACATCAGGATGAGCATCAGGGGAATCCAAGGGTCTCTTTTCAAGGATGGGGAGAATAGGGCTATTACATACATTCGCAACTGTCTCCTCAACCACCCCCGATTTGATCAAATCCTGTATAATCTGCAACAGAGCCCGTTCCCCCGCCTGCGGTATTTTGTACTAGGGAATACAAGGCAGCACGGCGTTATCTTTAATCGTAAAAGAGACCGGTGGTATCTACAACAACCCTATGTCCGTGTCTCCTGTTGCCCACAATGTGGGCGGCATGTCTTTAAATTCAGGGGGAAGAGGTGCATCTTTTAAAAAACACTATTTGGTACTGGCTGCATCTGGTCCTATTGTCATATAAACACCATCTGTAGAACATGAAATTGTAGCATGCAACCTTTCCAACAAATCATCTAATCCCATCAAATGTTCTCCGCAATTCGTTGTCAATAAGAATGGTGAGTCCACAGTGAAAGGGCCAATAGTCAAAGCAAGGGGTTCGGAGATGGGGCTCACAACCGGTACGCCTGAAAAACCTACCGAGACATTGTTATGGCCAGACAGGGCTGCCCCGGGGACCAGTGAACGAGAAACAGAGCTATTCATAGCACCTGTATCCACCAGAAACTTCTTAGCCAAACCATGCAAATCCGCTGTGACATAAGGACTACGCTGATCTACAGGTATTTGGACTGGTCCTTCACTGTCCTTGACTGTCCTAGTTATAGGACATCCCTGACGCCTCGTCCAGATCATAATCATCGTGATAGTACTGTCTTTCCCTGGGGTTATCAAAATAGTTCTGATCAGAGCGACCCCCCCCACGAGGATGCACCAATCTGGACCTCATCACAACCGCTCTCACCATGACCCCGTCCACCTGAACCCCAACCTCTTGGGGCCACGACCTTCTGCAACAAGTCCGGACACTCACTTAGCCAATGTCCCTCCTTTCTACAATACGCACACTGGTTCGGCCCCACCGGAATGACACTTCTGCCAGTGCCACACGACCGTTGAGTCGGACCAGTGCCACGTCCTCTGCCGGACCCCCTTGCTGCCTGTTGCATTAGTACCATAGTCTTCAACTCCTTATTCTTTTTCTCCACCTTTTCCTTCTTCTCATTTTCCTTATGCTCATAGTACTAAGCCATACTCAATATCACAGAAGGGGTGAAGGTAGCCCAGGTGCTCTCAGAAGCCTGCAACCGAGTCGCAATCTCGGGAAGCAGGTTTGTAACAAATCTGTTAACAAACAACCGGACACCTCCTTCTACCGACAAATCTTGTCCACTGAAATCCAGAAACACCCCTTCAAACCGAGATCAAAAATCGGACACACTTTCATCTTTCTTATGACAACATGCGGTTGACATCCCAATCTACTAGTCTGGGTGGGATGAGAGAATGCATGTAAGTAATGATACGACTCGGCAAAGCCAGTATCTCAGCCTTAGGCTTTTCACCAGGCTTTTGATTCCTGATCCCATGACCTAATCACCTTCCAAGTGCCTCCCAACTCCACGACATGGTCCTGCGTATGCACCTGCCACCATATGTCCACTGGCACCAACAACCCGAAAAACATCTCAATATTTGCCAGCGTCATCACTGTCAATGAGGCGGCCTCTGTTAATTCTTTGTAATACGCAGTTGGGTTTTTCCTAGGGTCCGGCAGCTGATTCTTGAGGGCTAACACCTCACTCCTTTTCCACTGTGTGTAAACCCATTGTTCTTGAAAACAAGCCTCTACCCATTGTTGAACAACAACATCATCCTGCGCATTGCACCGTTCTGGGATCTCAGGGTGGAAAATAGGATGCACCTCCCTCATCGGGAATTGTGACACAATGGTCGGTGTTTTCTGATGCAACCTACCATGATAACCAATCATCGCTGCAACATTACTAAAACAAGCATTGGCATAGCCAATAGGTCTCGCTTTTGGGACCTTATAAGTGTTTAGCCATGTAACAGTTGATGTTGTTGCACCAAGGATATTGTGCTGCATAACGGCGAGCTGTGAACGTGATAAGTGCGTGGGGGGTAAGCACGGTCAGCTTTGAACCTGATGATAAGTGTTAGGTAGGACAGAGCGGGGGGCAGGGGGTAAGCACGGCAAGCTTTGAACCTGATGATAAGTGTTAGGACAGAGCGGGGGCAGGGGGATAAGCACAGCGAGTTTTGAACCTGATGATAAGTGTTAGGACAGAGTGGGGGGCAGGGGGATAATCACAGCGAGATTTGAACCTGATGATGAGTGTTAGGACAGTGCGGAGGCAGGGGGATAAGCACGGCGAACTTTGAACCTGATGATAAGTGTTATGATAGAGCGGGGGCAGAGGGTAAGCACAGCGAGCTTTGAACCTGATGATAAGTGTTATGACAGAGTGGGGAAGGGGGGTAAGCACAGTGAGCTTTGAACCTGATAAGTGTTAGGACAGAGCGGGGGCAAGCATGGCGCGCTTTGAACCTGATGATAAGTGTTAGGACAGAGCGGGGAGCAGGGGGGATAATCACAGCGAGCTTTGAACCTGATGATGAGTGTTAGGACAGAGCAGGGGGCAGGGGGATGATCACAGCGAGCTTTGAACCTGATGATAAGTGTTAGGACAGTGCGGGGGAGGGGGATAAGCACAGCGAACTTTGAACCTGATGATAAGTGTTAGGACAGGGCAGGGGGATAAGCACAGCGAGCTTTGAACCTGATGATAAGTGTTAGGACAGAGCGGGGGCAGGGGGTTAAGCACGGCGAGCTTTGAACCTGATGATAAGTGTTAGGACAGCGCGAGGGCAGAGGGGGTAAGCACGGCAGCTTTGAACCTAATAAGTGCTAGGACAGAGCGGGGGCAGGGGGTAAGCACGGCGAGATTTGAATCGGATGATCTGTTTTAGGACAGAGCGGGGGGCAGGGGGTAAGCATGGCAAGCTTTGAACTGTATGATCAGTTTTAGGACAGAGCAGGGGGCAGGGGGGTAAGCACGGCGAGCTTTGAACCTGATGATCAGTTTTAGGATAGAGCATGGGGCAGGGGGGTACGCACGGCGAGCTTTGAACCTGATGATGAGTTCTAGGACAGAGCGGGGGGTAGGGGGGTAAGCACGGCGAGCTTTGAACCTGATGATCAGTGTTAGGACAGAGCGGGGGCAGGGGGTAAGCACGGCGAGTTTTGAACCTGATGATAAGTGTTAGGACAGAGCGGGGGCAGGAGGGTAAGCACGGCGAGCTTTGAACCTGATGATCAGTGTTAGGACAGAGCGGGGGCGGGGGGCAGGGGGGGGTAAGCACGGCGAGCTTTGAACCTGATCAGTGTTAGGACAGAGCGGGGGGTAGGGAGTAAGCACGGCGAGCTTTGAACCTGATGATCAGTGTTACGACAGAGCGGGGGTAGGGGGTTAAGCACGCCGAGCTTTGAACCTGATGATCAGTGTTAGGACAGAGCAGGGGGTAGGGGGGGTAAGCACGGCGAGCTTTGAACCTGATGATAAGTGTTAGGACAGAGCGGGGGGCAGGGGGGTAAGCACGGCGAGCTTTGAGCCTGATGATCAGTGTTAGGACAGAGTGGGGGGGCAGGGGGGAAGCACGGCGAGCTTTGAACCTGATGATCAGTGTTAGGACAGAGTGGGGGCAGGGGGGATAAGCACGGTGAGCTTTGAACCTGATCAGTGTTAGGACAGAGCGGGGGTCAGGGGGTAAGCATGGTGAGCTTTGAACCTAATGATCAGTGTTAGGACAGAGTTGGGGGGTAGGGAGGGTAAGCACGGCAAGCTTTGAACCTGATGATAAGTGTTAGGACAGAGCGGGGGCAGGGGGGTAAGCACGGCGAGCTTTGAGCCTGAAGATAAGTGTTAGGACAGAGCGGGGCATGGGGGTAAGCACGGCGAGCTTTGAACCGGATGATCTGTTTTAGGACAGAGCGGGGCGTGGGTAAGCACGGCGAGCTTTGAACCGGATGATCTGTTTTAGGACTGAGCGGAGGCATAGGGGTAAGCACGGCAAGCTTTGTACCGTATAATCAGTTTTAGAACAGAGCGGGGAACAGGGGGTAAGCACTGCGAGCTTTGAACCTGATGATCAGAGTTAGGACAGAGCGGGGGGCAGGGGGGTAAGCACGGCGAGCTTTGAACCTGATGATAAGTGTTAAGACAGAGCGGGAGGCAGGGGGTAAGCACGGCGAGCTTTGAACCTGATGATCAGTGTTAGGACAGAGCGGGGGCAGGGGGTAAGCACTGCAAGCTTTGAACCTGATGATCAGAGTTAGGACAGAGCAGGGGGTAGGGAGTAAGCACGGCGAGCTTTGAACCTGATGATCAGTGTTACGACAGAGCGGGGGTAGGGGGTTAAGCACGCCGAGCTTTGAACCTGATGATCAGTGTTAGGACAGAGCAGGGGGTAGGGGGGGTAAGCACGGCGAGCTTTGAACCTGATGATAAGTGTTAGGACAGAGCGGGGGGCAGGGGGGTAAGCACGGCGAGCTTTGAGCCTGATGATCAGTGTTAGGACAGAGTGGGGGGCAGGGGGGTAAGCACGGCGAGCTTTGAACCTGATGATCAGAGTTAGGACAGAGCGGGGGCAGGGGGGATAAGCACGGTGAGCTTTGAACCTGATCAGTGTTAGGACATAGCGGGGTCAGGGGGTAAGCACGGGGAGCTTTGAACCTAATGATCAGTGTTAGGACAGAGTGGGGGGTAGGGAGGGTAAGCACGGAAAGCTTTGAACCTGATGATAAGTGTTAGGACAGAGCGGGGGGCAGGGGGGTAAGCACGGCGAGCTTTGAGCCTGAAGATAAGTGTTAGGACAGAGCGGGGCATGGGGGTAAGCACGGCAAGCTTTGAACCGTAGTATCAGTTTTAGAACAGAGCGGGGAACAGGGGGTAAGCACTGGGAGCTTTGAACCTGATGATCAGAGTTAGGACAGAGCGGGGGGCAGGGGGGTAAGCACGGCGAGCTTTGAACCTGATGATAAGTGTTAAGACAGAGCGGGAGGCAGGGGGTAAGCACGGCGAGCTTTGAACCTGATGATCAGTGTTAGGACAGAGCGGGGGCAGGGGGTAAGAACTGCAAGCTTTGAACCTGATGATCAGAGTTAGGACAGAGCAGGGGGTAGGGGGGTAAGCACGGCGAGCTTTGAACCTGATGATCAGTGTTAGGATAGAGCGAGGGGCAGGGGGGTAAGCATGGCGAGCTTTGAACCTGATGATAACTGTTAGGACTGAGCGGGGGCAGGGGGGTAAGCACGGCGAGCTTTGAACCTGATGATAACTGTTCGGACTGAGCAGGGGGCAGGGGGGTAAGCACGGCGAGCTTCGAACCTGATGATAAGTGTTGGGACAGAGCAGGGGCAGAGGCGGTAAGGACGGCGAGCTTTGAACCTGATGATAAGTGTTCGAAGGCACGCTAAAGGCAAGCCCGTCTGCGCCCGTCCGCACCCTTCCGGGCCCAGGGGCCAGTTGCCATGCCCAATTTCTCACATATTCACCTGCCACTCTGAAAAAGATGCACACTTTAAACTGGTGCCTCTCACAAGAGGCCTTGCCTTCTCTAGTTGCACATAACCTATTCCTCAAACGGAGTAGTTTTCCTGAACTACAGACTGCAACTGTTTATAACCAGAGACCCCGGAATCAGGTTAAACCTAGAGTTGCGCCTATGTCAATTTATTATCTTAATACGCGCTCCCTGGTCAAGCATCAGTTGGATATTTTTCTACTCCTGCTTACTGATAAACCTGGCGTCCTGATGTTGACCGAGACATGGCTCACTGCTGACTCTGCCCCAGATATACTGGCGGCACTCCCCCCTGACTATTACATCATCTCTGCCAATCGGTGCTCGGGCAAGTCAGGCGGGGGAGTTGCTGCCATTATTCATATTAATTTTAGGTTCTGTTCCTTGACATTTCTTTCTCTGACAGACACTGAGAACATAGTTATAAAATTGGAATCAGCTAACGACTCTTTGGTCTGTGTTTTATTATACAGACCACCTAAGCAGATGTCTCACTTCCTAGCTAAACTGGTGACTGAGCATGCCAAGGTCCTCCTTGTGGGTGACTTTAATTACTGGTATGGTGACCCTCAGGAAGGGCCCCAATCGGCAGAGATGTCAGACTTGCTCAGAAATTTAAACCTCTCTCAGTTAGTTTCATCCCGACACATTCGAAGGGCCGGATCTTGGATCAAATATGGGTAAGTGGCTTGACTATTTCCATCCCCATAGCCTCACCCTGAATCTGGTCCGATCACCATTTGTTAAAATTCACACTGACACGATCTTCTACTAAGAAAATCAATGCGATTGAAGGAGGCCTTGCCAGGAGGTGGAATTTTATTAATAAAGACGACTTTCTTAACACACTAGCCGATACAGCTGCTTGATGCTAGCAATAAACACGCCCCATTAAAAAAAGTCAAATTAGCACGCCGGGCGGAGGCACAAAGATGGTTCTCTGATGACCTTAAGGCCCAGAAATTGGCCTTACGCCAATTGGAGAGACAATGGCGTCTGAAATACTCTTCAGGAAAAAAATTACGATATACTTCTGCTCGGAAAGATTACAAGGAAAGCATTCTTACCGCCAAAGCAGCCTATTTTTCCGATCGTATTCTGAAATCTAATAAAAACTCTAAAGAAATATTCTCTATAATAGATGAGCTATCCAATCCTGAGCGTACTCTTTTGAAGGCTGTCCCTTCTCAAGCTCTATGTAATTCGTTAAATGATTAATTTATTGACAAGATTGTCTCAATAAAAGCTAGCATCCCCACTCATCTCTCGCCATTAGACCCCCCTGTGGTACATTGTAATAACAGAACTCTTAGCTGTTTCCCTATCATTAGTAACAAGATCTTTCAAGACCTATTAGTGGAAATTAAATCAGGCGCTCCATCTGATTGCTGTCCCCCTCATATTTTGAAAGACTACCTTGCAATTCATTCTGGTCCCGTACTCGCATTACTGAGTGAATCCATTTCATCTGGCATAGTCCCCTTGGCTTTTAAAAAAGCAGTAGTGGTCCCCCTCATGAAAAAGCTTGGAGCTGACCCTGAGCTCCTTTCCAATTACCGCCCGATTTCCTTGTTACCCTTTTTGGCTAAGATATTAGAGGGCCACGTAGCGAAATGCCTCTCTAATTTTTTAGAGACATCAAAATACTTGGACCCTCATCAGGCTGACTTTCGGCCTGCCCATTCCACCGAATCTGTGATTCTGACGGTTGTGGACCTCTTGCGGGATAATGCTGACAGAGGCTGTCCCCGGGCCCTGGTCTTGCTGAATCTCTCCGCAGCCTTCGACATGGCCGACCATAGTATATTGGTCGACCGTGTCAGGAGGGCTGGTGTTCAGGGGACTGCGGCTCGCTGGCTTACTTCCTTCCTGGAGGATCGTTCTCAGGCTGTCCGTCTGGGTCAGTTTCTAGCATCCCCACATAATACCACCTGTGGGGTCCCTCAGGGTTCGGTCCTCTCTCCCCATCTATTTAACATCTATATGGCACCCCTGATCCAGTCTCTTAAAGACAGGAATGTGCTGGTTCTCAACTACGCTGATGACCTTCAGCTCATCCTCAGGGTTGATAGCTCCCACTACTCCATCACTGAATTCCAGGATACCATGTTATATATCCAAAGTTGGATGGATCTTAATCATCTTAAACTGAATCCTGGTAAGACAGAGATAGTTCTTACTGGTGACAGCCATAAGCACTGGGGCCCCCACTACTGGCCCTCAGAGCTTGGCTCTCCTCCCGCCCCGTCCACGTCAGCCAAAACTTTAGGAGTATTTCTGGACAGCGACCTCTCCCTGAAAACTCAGGTTGGAGCTGTGGTGTCTAAGTGCTTTTTTCAAATGCGCAAAATCAGGAAAATTCACCGTTTCCTCACTCATAACGCCTTGAACCAGGCCATGATTTCTACGGTTCTGTCCCATCTAGATTACTCCAATTCTGTATACTTGGGCATGCCTCACTACTTGCTTAAGCGCCTACAGATAGTCCAGAACCAGGCAGCACGACTAATTTATCGTCAACCTAAATGGCACACCGCTACCCCGCTGTTGAGGAAACTACATTGGCTTCCAATATCACAGCGCTGTGCTTTCAAGACGGGTTGCCTCATTTTTAAATCCCTGCATGGCACCAGCCCTGAGTTCATTAATAGCATGATACTCAGGCACACTCCCACACACAATTTAAGGTCCGCTCATCTCTCACTTCTTGCTATCCCGGGTTTCAAACGGGTACGCCAAGGAGGTTGCAGATTTGCCACTCTTGCCCCCAAATTGTGGAATTCCTTTCCGCTCGAAATTCGATCATGCACCGACCTTCTCCAATTTAAGAAATCTCTGAAAACATGGCTATTCATACAGGGTTAGCTTCTGTCTTTTCTGTCAACCTTTTGAGCCTTAGCGCCATGAAGCCAATCGGCGTACGTGCGCTCTATAAATCCCTACTAACATTAACATCAACATAACATTAACATGCCCTATTGACAAACTTCCATGGCATGAATAGTGGTGAGGCTTGCAAACAGGAGTAGTTTCCCTCCTCCCTGTCCAAAGGGAGGGGTCGAGGGGGGAAAGAGCAGGCTGGAGAAGGTCTGCAGACTGCAGAGGGCGGAAAGAACAGCCAGGGCATGTGACCCATGACGAGAGAGGAAAGCCATATGGCACCTCTGCTCGTAAGCGTGTGCCCGCGCATATGCACTCAAGCTCTAGGCCACAGTGGTACCATTTTCTGAAGCCCTTACTAAAAGTCTCGCCAGTGCACAGCGCATGCGCTGCTCTAGGCTCAACCTGAACATCATTAGAGGCCATGTCAGTAGCATATACGCGGTTGCGAATGTCATACATTATTTGCGGTGCCACACCACCAAAACACTGTTCCCACAACCCATCAATGTAGCTGACATATGCTTGAGGGCATGCTGCTGTACAAACGGCTCAAAATCTTTCACACATTACACACATGCTCTACGCTTTAGATCGGACTCCGTGCCTACTATGCAACCTGATCAGCTACCATCTTTTTCTCTTCGTCTTCCACATCTGATCGAATCAGCACCCGCCCCATTTGCCCCGTGCCGCAGCCCAATTCCACTAGTCCACCCCACGAACTGGTGTCCCAGCACTCAACGATGCCGGGTTGAAATGTCTGGGAAAGACACAATGGATGAAGGGACTGGGACCAATGTTAGTAATGACTGAGTCGAAGGGGTGAGAAAAGGGGGGGAAACATGAGCGGGGACAGGAGACACAGCGGGAGGACCTGCAGCTACTGAACCCACAGCCTGCAGCTACTGAACCCGCAGCTTGCGAATCCAGGGTGGGGACAGGCGGAGACATAATTGAACCAGCCGGGTCAGAGACAGAAGGGTCAGATGCAGAAACAGGAGGGGCAGAAGACTGAGATGTGGGAACAGGATTTATCCTCTGTGGGGCGTAGGGAGGTGGGGGCCGGGCTCCTAATAGTTCATCCACAAAGGCATCACCTTCCTCTCTGGCAACATAGGCCCTATTACATTATAATCATAACTTCCTATCAGCACACTCTATACCTTTCTCTATTTTCTCTCTATCGTAGGCTACCCCTTTCTGAGTTACTATTTGAATTTTCCCTCTCCGGACCGCCTCCTCTGCTCGCATGCGCCTTTGCCTAGCTTCCTTCTGCCATACCTGAAGGGAATCAAACATTGACTGCCTACTTCTTCTGGCAAACAATTTTTCCTACAAATAGTTAAGCTTCTGTTCATCAAAAGTACCTGTCGGTAGCCACTGAAGCTCGGCATTGTAACTCGTATATTTGTGCCATAATGTACTAAACATAATAGGGCCAATGCCGTGCTTGGTATACATATCAAAATTTGGGGTGCCTTCCTGAGGCGCAGGTTGCCTCCCCTTTAGCCGAGCTTCGACAGAACAACAGCGGCACCCCACACCCCACAATTTACTCAGACAAGGCATCTTAATATAAGACACTGTTCACATGAAACAAATAACACACCAAACAGAGGAAGTCCAACAGGCAGCCCGCAGACTGCACCAAGACCAGACAGTCTGAAGACTGTACCAAGACAAGAAGATAGGCTCTAGCCCCAGGCCTTTGCAAGAGTAAACCAAATTCAGCAAGTGGCCTGGCAGAGCATTCGCAAACAATCTGTATGTCAAGGGTCCACAGACCCACCCAGTTCAATCAAGCGAGGAATGGTCCTCAGACCACAATAAAAAATATGCAATATTGCGCCATATTTACCAAAGGGCTAGACAAACTGATCTGGTGCACACAGGTCAAGCCAATTTATTCTCCACCACCGACTCTTCGTACCAAATGGTCAGATACAAGGGTTTAGCCTTTTCAGGACCCCAGCCGGGATGTGGAGATCACCGATCGGCCTATCTGACCCGACGTGGCCCTGTCCTCTACACCCGATTCCGGGCAAGATGGCTCAGCACGATGGAGTTCCTGTTCGGGCCCCAACTGAAGGAAGTGACCCAAAATGGGCCACCCAGGTCACTCGCGACTACCTCTCGGCCTTCCCAGAAATGAAGAGTCGGGATGGCAGTGAAGAATACAATCTAACACTTTTATTAATAAATACACTGCAGTGGAGCCCGGTCTGACCAGCCTCATGAGACAGCTGTCGAGGGACTGACTTCAGAACACTTGGTAACACGAAATAAGCCTTCCAACACCTCCCAAGACCTGCCCTTGGTGGAAAAATACAGGTTGGGCAAAGACTGAACAAAGAAGGCACAGAGGGATGAGCTACCACCTGCAGAATGGGTACACATTATCAGGCTCCCAAGGTCATCTAGCTCGGTCTCAGCTCTCTCTAGTGTTGGAGCATAACTATGTCCAGGGATAGGCATGCAAAGCTGAATAAACTATTCTGTTTGTGCATCTGGGTTCCAATCTTGAATAAGATAAGAGGGAATTACTGAACAGCAGATTTCTGCTGAGCCAAGCAGAGAGCGGGGGCACAGAGGCTGGGATTCGATTACAGCGTAACATAGCGGCTACATGGAAGGAACATGGGGCTCAGATGCTAACTTTAGACTGCACAATGTTAGAAGAGGCTGGTCACAAACATTTGCAATAGCGATCAATATAAAATAGCTACATGATTGCTAACACAACACAGTATACAATATGGAGGACGGGCCAGTGGCAGATTTCAATTCTAACACTCACAATGACCTTCAAAGGACCTGAGACTGTCCCCATTCAAAGGGAACCTGCGCCACCTTACACAGGAGCTCACAGTTGTCTACTGCAACTACGGGGTGAAGTACATTGGAGATTACCTGCTCCACAGACATCCATTGACACCTTACAGATGTCACACAGGCTCCTGTGTCTCTCAGAGCTTCCACCCTCCTCCCATTGATGGTCACACACTGCAGGTACTTCTTAGTGTTTTTCGGAAGGCAGGTTTAATGGACCATCTCTCAATCTCCTAATGAGATATGGGTCATCACAGCTGGCTAACACCCACCTTCACTAGGAACCAACTCCTCTCCCAGCACTACACTAACAAACCCTGGTGACGGGGCACCAGTAGGTGCAGGTGTTGCCTTGGGGCACCTGGGATCCCCTGCATGTGACCCTCCTGACCACAAACATATCACGTTGCGGGACCCCTGTTGTCTGGCTTCCCTATAAGGGTCTAGGGCTTCTTACCACTGGGGGGCTCGGAATCTGTAACCTGGGAAGTATTGTGGGGCCCTTTAGAGAACTTCTTTTAGTTACCCTTGTCCCCCCCCCACTCTTCTTCTGGAGACCCTGCCCACCCTTGCCTGGGTTTCCCACATACCCCTTGTGAATCATCCAGCGGTCCTCCTCCCGAGCAAGCTCCCTGGGGTTAGTCAGCTTACTATCCATCAGATGCTGGCGCAGCTCTGGAACATAAAGACTACTCAAGTGCTCCCAACCAATCTAAGGTTTTTTTAAACAAAAAATTATCTATTTATCAGACCTATCTATAGCATTACTTAAACCTATGGTCTTTTCAGTCAATTAATGTATGGTTATAAAACATGAGGGACCGCAATCCTTGTGTAAAGACTAGTCTCTAACGTCTTTATTACAAGTGATTTGTGGCCTGTAACAAAAAAATGATGTAGCTGCTCAACTGTAATAAGTTATTAAAGTTGAGTTCTGATGTCACAATGCCTTCTGGCAGATTCAGCTGCCTGGGTGAAAGGCAGGTGACAGAGCATTATTTGAACCGCAGTTTCAATTAATAACAATTATAACTGGATTTTCCTTCTTTCTTTATATTTTTGAAAAAAGAAAAGTGATTAGAAGCAAGCAGACATTTATGTCAACATTTTTATTTTTTCCACGCTGTAGTTAATCACCGAAAGATGGAATGTCTGCATGTTTCAGCACATTCTGGGGTACATAATTTTTTTATCGAATTACACTGAACTGATTCTGATATCATTTTTAAAAAATGACTTGCTGTTTCTTGGTGTGCTTGACTCTGCACTACAAATTCTGCTTTTATTTTTCTTGTCTGCAATGCACATAAATGAGCAAGACATCAAAGATTTAAGTGGTCCAAGAGAAGGGCAGAGGTGTGACCATGTATTATAAAATCCTCTGCCACACATTTAAAGAACATTGCAAGTTACCTCGGAGTTTCATAACCTTATAAAGAAACCCATTAATCACTTGCAATATCCTTATAATTTAAGACAGGCAGTACTTTATCTCATGTATACCAAGCATTAGCAAAACCAATCGGTCATGCCTTTATAATGCGAGGTTTATTTATACAAAATAATGGGGTAACCCTGTGTCCCTCAGAACCTGGGTATATGTATTATATGGATACAATGGTTCTGTCGGGGAATTACAATTGCTTTGGGATGTTCACAATATAAATGCATTACATGTAACATGTATCCATGATTTAGGAAAAGGAATGACAACACCCAAGCAATACTTTTGAATCGATATTTTTAAGAAAGAATAATGAATAATTAGGGCTACAAAAATACAATTGACAGAAATGTGAAGAAGAAGTGACATGTAAAGGTGAATACAAACGATACACTTAATACACTTAATATAACAAACACGATTGGGTAGAAGTAATTTTTGATGATTGAGTCCATATGCTTGATCACATACGCATCCTGTTCATGTATGAATTGGTTTTGGAACTGAGACGTTGTGTGGACTCATAGTGTACGTCGACGTTTCAACCCTATGTTAGGCGCAAAATTTAAAAAGCGTCACGGCGGGTCTTCCTCGGGACGCAAGGGTAGAAGTGTAGCCCTGCGCAAAAATCAATCACTGCGCGTGAATTGGGCTTCTAATTAACAAAGGTCGGTATGAATTGACCTCCAGAGTGACACGAGTCATGAAAGTCTGGGAGGGTTGCCAGGTGATTAAATCCTTTAAAGCCAGTCGAGTAATTTTACATGATCTGGTTGTTGGACAGGCCACACGAAGGGCTTGCTCCCTCCCCGCACGACAGGGCCCAAGCTCCGGCCCGCCAGGTGTGACCTACGAAAAGCACCTGCACCCCGTCTCCCGACGGAACTTCTGCCCTCGGACCTCCATGCATCACGGGCCCCAGCCCCACCGGCTTCCCCGGCCGGGTCAAGCCGCCATCTTGGGCCCTGCACCACGAGGCCGCGTGGCCTCCCCCCGACCCTAACCCTGGGCCTGGCCGACCCCGACATCCCGGCACCACCATCCACCCAGGAGGTGAGCGGACCACTTGGCAGGTCAATGGGAGAACGAAGCGTCAAGAGCTCTTCCCCCGCCAGGTGCCGATCGCCTCCAGCTCCCCCAGGCGCTGGCTCCACCCCCTGCTGGGTGTCTGGACACCTTCATCCCGGACCCTCCGACCTCCAAGTGCGAGGGCCCGGACATCAAAGGGCGCCTGCCCTATAACTGGAGCAGCTCCGGAGCAGGATGGCAGTTGTATCCTGGAGTCGAGAGACACCGAGAGAACTCAGCCTTGACGGACTACTGGCGCTGCCGTAGCCCTATCTTGCGAACTATCGTCCTGCCTGCTGGCGCTGCCGCGGCCTTCTGCAACATCCATCCTCGTCGGGACCTGCTGGCGCTGCCGCGGCCCGTTGTAACGACCATCCTCACCGGGACCTGCTGGCGCTGCCGCGGACCGTACATCGACCATCTTCACTGGGACCTGCTGGCGCTGCCGCGGACCGTGTATCGACCATCTCTACCGGGACCTGCTGGCGCTGCCGCGGCCCGTACCAGCTACCCCACCAAGCTCGAGGATTGTGAGCTAACCATCATCTCATCCGAACTACCTGACTGGTAAACAGACTGTCCCGCTACCCCTTCCCTATCCTAAGAGACCTAAATCGAGGGGACCCCTGAGTCCAGACCTCCTTGTACTATTTCATCGTACCTTAAGAAGTGCATATAAAGAACGCTAAATCTTATCCTTGTGTGGTGTCTGTCTGTGGGGGGGAAGTTACTTGTCTGTACGATCGCTGGAGACGGCTCTCCCCGGAGACCTCTCCCCCTGACCTCGGCCGACCCTCCCGGTCCGTCTAACATTGGTGGCCAGCGGCGCGATCCGAATCAACGCGTAATCGTACAGAGAGTAGCTCACCCCACGACAAAACCACGATGTCAGCCAAAGATAGCGGTTCCACTGAAAAATTCCAAATGGATAAGTTAGAAGAATACAGCCACCGCGAACTGAAACAATTCTGCATGGAACTAGGCATTGCTACCACCGGCCTGAGTACCAAAGATGATTTGAAGCACGCCCTTGAGTCGTGGACAGAAACTGGGATCGCCGGGCCCTCCGACCGAAACAGTGTCGCACCAGAGGGGAACGCCACGGCTCCCGAGGAGCGGGGAACGGGCCTCTCGCAGGAGGAGATCCAGGAAAGAGAAAGAACCAGATTACACGAGTTGGAAATGGCACGGCTCAAGATGGACGGTGAACTCAAGTTAGCCGAGCAGAAACTAAATCTAGAGCATATGCGGCTCCGAGAAGAACGAGAAGAAAAGCAGAGACAGAGAGAGCTTGAGGAAAAAAGAATAACACTCGAACACGAGCGCAAACTGGCGGAAATAGAACTTCGGAAACGGAATAAAGAACCGGGGGTGCCTGAGCGACCGCACACCCCAGGGGCAACCGAGAAAAAAGTACACATCCCCAAGGATGTTGTCCGCGAGTATGTCCGAGAAGACGACATACAACAGTGGTTCAAAGCCTACGAGATCGCCATGACCTCCCACCGGATCGACCGGAGTGATTGGGGAGCCGGACTATGGGGGAGGTTCGTCAACGAAGGTCGCGATGCCCTGCTACAGCTCCCAGATCACCAAATGTCGTCCTACGACCACATGAAGGCTGCCCTCCTCACCCGCTACGGCCTCACACCCGAGATGTACCGCCAGAGGTTCAGAGATTGCACCCGGATCCCGGGCACAACTTGGGTGGAGTACGTTAACTATTTCAGCCGTGCCTTCGAGGGTTGGATCAAGGGGAGCCATGTCACGACCTACGAGCAACTCTTTAACCTTATGGTATGGGAGCACCTGTCGAACAACTGTTTCGTCGAGCTCAGGCAGCACCTCCTCGACAGCAAGCTGACTGACCCCCGGCAGCTCGCCGCCGAAGCTGACCAATGGGAAAGCACCCGAGTGGGCCGGAGAGGGCCACACGAGCAGAACCGAAGCAACCAAGGCCAGCACCGTCCTCGGGGAGGAGGAGGAGGCCAGGGGCGAGGGAGAGACGCCTTGCCGGCAACACCCGTGGCCAGCACCCCGCCTCCGGCCGGCCGGGGCAACCCCCCGATGCGTCCTGGGTTCCGAGCCAACGTCACGTGCCACCGATGCCAGCGAGTCGGCCACTACGCCAATGACCCGAGCTGCCCGCAGAACCAAACACCCAAGCCCCGCCAGGTAGCTGCCGCCGCCCTGGGGGAAGAGCGATTATCGGAGGAACAGGAAGAGTATGAGCCGGCCCAGCAAGAGTGGGAACCGGCCGCCATGGTCCTGGCGTGCCTAGGGGGAAGAGACATGGTCCCGCGGGCTCCCCTACCCGCTAACACCAGGAAATACAGTCAGTGGGTGACCATTAATGGACATCGGGCCGAGGCCTTGCGTGACACAGGCGCCAGTGTGACGGCCGTCCGCTGTCACCTGGTGAAGCCCGAGCAGATCCTGCCGAACATTCTCTGCCCCGTCCGCTCAGCCGACAATTCTGAAAGTATGTGTCAAATGGCCTGCGTCCCATTCGAATGGGGAGGGGTCTCCGGCCTGTTGAAGGTGACGGTCCGGGACGATGCCCCCGTGGACTGCCTCCTGGGGAATGACCTCGAAAGTTCCCCGTGGGCCACCGTCGAGAGAAGAGAGCACCTGGGGATGCTGGGCCTCCCGGACTGGGCCTGCATAACCACCCGGTCCATGGCCGCCCATGCCGTCCCCCGATCAGAAGAACCGGAATGGCCAGCACCTCCGCCCCCGGTCGCCCCAGTAGAAGACAACGACGAGGCCAGCCCCCCAGAACCAACGACCGAAGGGGACGCGCAACCCCAGGACTTTCCCGGCCTGGCTCAGTGGCGTCAAGAAGGGGGGCTCACCCAAGAACAGTTCCGCCAGGAACAAAAGACCTGCCCCTCCCTCGAGGGACTCCGCCAACAAGCCAGCGCCCAGAACGCAGGGGACTCCACCGGATCTCACTGGGTCTACTGGGATAACGACCTGCTATACAGCGAACAAAGAATCGCAGAGCTAGGGGCCGGTCGAGTGCTGGTGGTACCTCTCCGCTACAGAGACTTCCTACTCAACCTGGCCCACGATGTCCCCCTGGCTGGACACCTGGGCCAGGACAAAACTTACAGTCGCCTAGTGACCCACTTTTTCTGGCCGAAAATGAGGAACGACGTCCTGAACCACTGCCGGTCCTGCCCCACATGCCAAGCCAGCGGGAAGAGTGGTCGGAAGCTGAAAGCCCCTCTGCAACCCTTCCCTGTGGTCACCACCCCGTTCGAAAGGGTAGGAATAGACATTGTGGGGCCTCTGGACCCCCGCACGGCACAAGGACACAGGTTCATCCTGGTACTGGTGGACCATGCCACCCGCTACCCCGAGGCGGTGCCCCTACGGACCGTGACAGCTCCGGTGGTTGGCCGGGCCCTAATGGGGATCTTCTCCCGGGTGGGCTTCCCCCGAGAAGTCGTCAGCGACCGAGGCACGAACTTTATCTCCAAATACATGAAGTCCCTCTGGCAACAATGCGGGGTCACCTACAGATTCACGACCCCCTATCACCCCCAAGGGAACGGACTAGTGGAGCGTTTTAACCGCACTCTCAAGGGGATGATTGGGGGATTGGAAGAGCCCCTCCGTCGCCAGTGGGATGTACTACTCCCGTGCCTCCTCTTCGCCTACCAAGAAGTCCCCCAGAAGTCCCTCGGCTTTAGCCCTTTCGAACTCCTGTACGGGCACCCTGTGCGAGGGCCCCTCAGCCTAGTCAAGGAAGGTTGGGAGATGGCCCCCCTAAAGACCCCTCCAGACGTGTTCAAATACCTCCTGGCCCTACACAATCAGACCCGGCGCTTCAGAGAGATGGCCAAGGCGAACCTCGAGGCCAGCCAGGAGGACATGAAGAGATGGTATGATCACAATGCCTCCTCCGTTGAGTTCGAGCCTGGTCAACAAGTGTGGGTGATGTCCCCCACCGAACCATGTGCCTTGCAAGATAAGTGGACGGGGCCCTTCAAAGTGGTCGAGCGCAAAAGCCCCGTCACTTACCTCATCGACATGGGGACCTCCCGAAACCCCCTTCGGGTCCTCCACACCAACCGACTCAAACCACACTTTGTGCGCTCAGAACTCAGCCTCCTGATGGCTACGGACAGTGGGGCAGAGGAAGACTCCGAACCCCTCCCGGATCTCCTGAAGACTCAGGAGAATGACGGCTCCGTGGACGGGGTCCGGCTCTCTGACGCCCTCACCTCGGAGCAACGCCAGGGCTGCCGAAACCTCCTGCTGCGGTTCGCTGCACTGTTCTCCCTCACCCCCGGGGTCACCCCTTGGTGTTTGCACGACGTGGACACCGGGGACAGTCCCCCTATTCGACACCGGGCCTACCGCGTACCAGATCGGGTACGGGCCTGCATACAAGAGGAAGTGGCCAAAATGCTCACGATCGGGGTCATCGAGCCCTCGGACAGTCCCTGGGCCAGCCCGGTTGTATTGGTTCCCAAAGCCGCTGCCCCCGGCACCATGGTGAAAAGACATCTCTCCAGCTCTCAGTAGATGTCTTTTCACCAGATCATGTAAAATTACTCGACTGGCTTTAAAGGATTTAATCACCTGGCAACCCTCCCAGACTTTCATGACTCGTGTCACTCTGGAGGTCAATTCATACCGACCTTCGTTAATTAGAAGCCCAATTCACGCGCAGTGATTGATTTTTGCGCAGGGCTACACTTCTACCCTTTCGTCCCGAGGAAGACCCGCCGTGACGCTTTTTAAATTTTGCGCCTAACATAGGGTCGAAACGTCGACGTACACTATGAATCCACACAACGTCTCAGTTCCAAAACCAATTCATACATGAACAGGATGCGTATGTGATCAAGCATATGGACTCAATCATCAAAAATTACTTCTACCCAATCGTGTTTGTTATATTAAGTGTATCGTTTGTATTCACCTTTACATGTCACTTCTTCTTCACATTTCTGTCAATTGTATTTTTGTAGCCCTAATTATTCATTATTCTTTCTTAAAAATATCGATTCAAAAGTATTGCTTGGGTGTTGTCATTCCTTTTCCTAAATCATGGATACATGTTACATGTAATGCATTTATATTGTGAACATCCCAAAGCAATTGTAATTCCCAGACAGAACCATTGTATCCATATAATTTATAATGCGAGGGCCAAGCCGCTGGTTTTGCCAATGTTTTTCTGTAGAGTATTGTTTAAAAAAGCAAAAGAAAAACATTCAAAATACTGGAGGAAAAGCAAATACTTATCATATGGCATCTCAAAATTGTACATTCAATTCAATGTTTTCAATCTTTATAAATGGCATGCTTTATTATTCAAGTATATTTTACTCAGGGTACTTTGAACAGAATTAAAAAAGAATACGAAAGTGTCAGAATGTAAAGGGAACGTATGCCAGGGCCTAATTTACTTTCCACAGTATTCGGCCATTTGGTCCTCTTTAGGATACCAGGGAGCTGTTTATTGCTCTCTATGAATAGTCTGATGTTAAGTACACCTTCTGTCTCTTAAGCACCTGAGCTTTAAGTCAATATGGGAATGCAGCATATTAAGCAAAAACAACCCTTAAAGTCTGCTTTTTAGTCATATCCCTGCAAAAATATCCTTGTTGCTGAGTTTTTCAGGTGAACTGGGAGGAGTGGGAAACAGTGTGATGGGCAGGTATTTGAGGGAAGAAGAAGCACATGAGGGAGAGAGCTTGAAAAACACATGCAATCTGAGATTGTTGAATAAAAAAAAAATTCCCTAAATGTAAGCCGTGGAAGGATACAAGGTCAGGCAATCAAAAGGATCTTAAAGAAGGTATGCTCCAGGCGAGGGACAAACGCAAGAAGAGGAAGGCAAGCCATCAAATAAGACGCAAGCAAATGAGACAATAAAGCCAACTAATGTTAAGCATTGTTCCGGCTGTAATCCCACTGCAACTTCACACTAGATCTTTCGCAAGCAGATCACTTTTGCTAACTGGCAGGTGAGACCTACACAAAGGGCCTTATTATGAGTTTGGCTGTCCATAGGATCGCTGAACCCGTGGTGGCGATCCAACCACTGCCACACTGCGGGCCGACCCACAGTATTATGTGTGTGGCGGTCAGAACGCCAAAGGACCGGTGAAACCGCCAGGGATCAAGGATTCTGCAGCAGTCACACAGCCGTCAGGAGCACTAATATGCTGGTGGTGCCGCTGCAACACCGCAAAGCATATTAGAAGTTCCCTGTCCACCGCCCTTTTCATGGTGATGAGCCAACCATGAAAAAAGTGGTGGAGAGGAAACAAGGGGGGGCCCTAACAGGGCCCCCTGCCACTCTTGGATCTGGGGGTGCATGCAGGGGACACATGGAGGGCCCCCCCGGTTTTGCACCACCAGTTCCTTCATGGTGTGGCATGTATGCCACACTGTGCAGAGAGGTGCAGTCCGTGCTCTGAGAGCGGCCATCTACATGTTAGGCTCTTCAAACCTAACAAACCGCTGCTGTCAGACCGCCGCAGGACCGCCCACCAGACCAGAGTTTGACTCCTAATCTGGCGGGCGGTCACACCACGGCTATGCAGTCCTAAAGCGGACTGCTATTACACTGTCTGATGTAGGACTGCCAAAGTCATAATAAGGCCCAAAGTCCTGAATGGTTCTGCTTCAACTGCATCTGTGGGTAGGTTGGTGGTACTGCTGCAACTCTGTCTGTGGGTAGGTTGGTCGGTATTTCTATGTGTGGAGGACTGTGTAATGGATTGCTACCTTAGTTATGGTAAAACTTGCCATTTTGTGGGCAAGTCTGGCATGATAATTAACCCTGGGCGTAGTGGGCGTAGTGGGGCTACGCGGAGCATCACGAAGTGGGGGCAAATCTACGCACACCCGCACACTCCGCGTAGCCCCACTACGCGCCACCCCCCTCGCTCCCGCCTGCTTTTAAAATGTAGTAAGAATGATCCTAAACTTTAAAAAAACAACCTTAAAGTAATTTAAATAACGTACCTGAGCTGCAGCGTCCCGGGGCTCCCTCTTCCTTCTCTCGCCGACTTCTTCCTCACAAATGCGCATGCGCGGCCGCCGGCGCAATGCGCATTTGTCGCGACAAATGCGCATGCGCGGGCGGCCGCGTATGCGCATTTGTGAGGAAGAAGTCGGCGAGAGAAGGAAGAGGGAGCTCCGGGACGCTGCAGCTCAGGTAAGTTATTTAGAACCAGCTAAAAAACAATTAAAGCCTAGGAAACATTTGATTAATAGTCAGTACTCAATTAAAGAATCACAAACTCATTTCTTATTAATCAAAATTTGTTTATCTAATATTAGATTACAGATTATAACATAATTCTGTTTATTCCAAGTAGAAAATCAAATCTTTGGAACATAAGCATAGATTTAGAAATGCAATTGATAGTTACCAGGTAACAAAAGTTGGTGACCCTCCGATCACACAGAGGATTATTCAAAGTCTCTGCTACAATCTCCGGGATAAACTGTCCAACCCACAGCAATGATCAAACCATCAGATGGAATAACTTCCCGAAAATCAAAGAAACCCAAGGTAAACCATGGAAATCTTCATCAACTCAACGTAGACCTAACGCCACGGAAGATCAGCCCAGTGAACCACCCCCCTTGGGCGCATGAGGGTCTTTATACCCTTTTTCCCGCTTACTTCTGATCAATATGCAACAATTTTAGGGGTAGAAACTGTTCGGATTGGCCAGTCCGGGTCAACTTGCAATTTCTCAAAAGTTTCACATGACCCACTGGTCTTCCATGAGACTTGGCATAGCAAAGCGTAAATGTATTTCTTCTTCTCCGGTTCACAGGCAAAAGTTCTGAAGTAATAACAAGCCATTGTCCCCTTGGTAGTTCACACCGTTCATCACTTGGCAACCCTCCATGCTCCTATCCTTGACAAGGAACACGATGGTACAGGAGCTGAGGATACTTGGAGATCTCCAGAGCCATCCGATTCTGCGCAGTAGTCATCGCGCTCACATGACGGCGGCACCACAGGAGCTCCATCTTAAGTACTGAGGCCTAGCAGGCCCGAATGCCAACTTAAGCAAAACAGACATAACAGTAATTAGAATATAGAAATGAAGATTTGAATGTTTAATCACACTCTAATCCCCATGTATATTAGTATTTTCCTAGCTTGTAGCAACATTTAGAGCGATAATACTCACCATTCTGCATTGCTGAAAGCACAAACCATCACAAAAGCAACATGAATCATGCAATTCTCTATTTCACCACAATCTAAAGTTAGTTTGCATACCACAGTTAATAAATTTAGTTGTTCTGCCATGCAATTAGCATTTTAGTCCCACGTGTATCTTGTTTTTATCAAGGTGTAAGGGTTGGTTAATACTTTTCACTTCAAACTAATTAGTACGAGTTAATTCTTAGAATGATTACGTAATTAATTTCATGCAAAATAGAGGAGGTATACAAAATTTTGTTTTACCTGCTCCATCAATGTCAATGGAGCAAAATCATTGCGTCATACCAGTTTGCTCCGTTTTGTGCTGTAGGTTAAAGTTTTAGGGGCAGATTTACAAGCCCCTTGCGTCACTTTTAACAGGGGAAAAGTGACGCAAAAGTGGCGAAAGGGGCATGTAAATCTGCTCCTTAGTTTGGAGCACAGACGTTTTTCTCCATTACGAAACACACAGGCGGCAAATAATAGAGCAAACGGATTCATCCTGTATTTGTACCACCAAAATGATTGAACCTGGATGTACAGCAGTGCAAAATATCTGTCATAAGGCCTATAATGGCTACAGTGTGTTAGAATACATTTACGACACTAATCAGACTCTTATGCAGAAAGGAAGTAAAATCGCCTGCCCACAGATTCGGAATTATTTTTTAAAATGCAGACTTCAGCCTTGCAAAAATAGTTAATCGTATCAGAGAAGCTACTTTAACCGGAGGGAAAAAACATGAATGAACAGAACTCAGACTACAGGCACATGATAAGCAAAAAAAATGTATTCGAAGTTCTTCTGATTCTCTATTTGCACGTGCGCTGCTTTAGTGTCACCGTCTCCATGTCTGGAGCTTCCTCGGTCCCAGTGAATAACCGCCAATACAAACTGGCATTAACGTGTGACCGTTAGATAGACATATCAATATCATACGGTGGCCTCAAGTGTCAGCATCATTATTTTTGCCCTTGACGATAAACCACTGCGGCTCTAAATATCCCCAGCCGGCCCCGGCGTCCTCGGGCTCTGCTGTAAACAAGCATTTGATTCTTACTGCGTAGATACATTTACCTCAGCGCACACATAATCGGGAGCTTTGCTCCCTGGCAGGATTTTTCCTGGTAACAGTCTGGAAATAACTGGACACTGATACACCCTAATCCCTCCCGACCGGTCTGTACACACCCTCCGAGCAGGCTGCCCGATATAACTTGTGCATCTCGCGAGATATTGGGTTTCATCTCCCGGCCCAGCTGTGTGCGCCTAGATCCTTCTGAGAGCGAAGGTGGGATTCATTCAACTATCTTTTTTTTTGGGGGGGGGGGATTGTGTAGGGGAGCTTCAAGACGCCTTGAAAAACACTCTCCCAGGGTCGTGCGCCTTAGCTGTGAGAGGAGGTTTTATTGGCGTCCTTTTTGGTCACATGCATGTCTAATGCTATTATTTTCACAAGGACGCAAAAATCTTGAGCTGTACAGTTGCACAAGGACTATGCTAACATGTTGGAGAAAATAACTTGGAGCCTTATTTAGAGCCTGCAGACAGAATACCCCATCACAAACGTGGCAGATTCCCTGTCCTCTGTTTTACAAGTGCATATAACTAGGGCTCCCGGTTTTATTGTATTTATTTTTTATACATTTCCATCTGTATTTATCCATATTTATTTTTGGGCCATTTGATTGGTATTTATCCATATTTATATTGTTTTTTTTGTGAACAGATGCGGTGATCACTCGTATATTTCTGCATTTATTTAACAGATAAACTTGAACGCCCACTTTGATGCCTGTCAGGTTTTAGCACATTACACAGCTAAAATTAATAAAATAATAAACCCACATTAAAATAATAGTGTAATAACACATATAGATGTTGAGATATACAGTAATTTAAATGCATCCCATTGAGCTTTGTAGCTCCCCATGCTGTCATTATGTACAACTACTGGTCTGAAAGTCATTAATCTCAGCATGGTGAATCATTTAAAAGAAGCTAAATTATCTGTATTTTTCAGCTTTTAAAAATAAATACAGACAAGAGAGACAGTGGGGCATATTCTCAAGGACATATCGTCGAGTTAGCGGCACTTTATCTAAGCCAAAGTGGTGATCAATTCATCGCACCATTCACAAGCTGGTGCTAACAGCCGATATCACCAGTTTTCCTGTGATAGCAGCTGCAAAAAACATCTCCACAAATGACGCCGGCAACTAACGCTAATGATATGCAGAGTAGGCGTTCCTGTGCAAAAAGCCGTGACAACACCACTTCACGACATTCTCAACGACCAGCCAGATCGGCGATAAGATCCAAAAACATGCGATAAGGCGCGTTAGCAACAGGGATTTAACAACTGCTCCTACCTGGTGTTAAGTCGGACGACAACCTGCCCCAGAAATGGGAGCCCAGCCCAGAGCCACACCTGAAGAACAACAGATGCCATGGAGCTACTGATTATGCAGCCCTGACACCCAAGAGGGCCACAACACCCACCATCACCACCCTCAGGTCCCCCCTCCCCGGCCCTACCCCGGCTACCCCCCCCCAGACAAAGATATTTTACATCAACTTTGCAAATTCATGAACAAAACAATTCGCCTGATGTCGCACAATTACAACAATTAACATTCATGTGTGGTCAGAAAAAGGAGAATCATTCATTCGTCTTTGAATTTCCCCAAAAAATATTTTATTCAAATTTAACTCAATACTACTATTTGGAAGAGTCATGGCCTCTGGACAATCTGTAAGTCACAGCCTGCAAGACAAAATTCAAGATAAGAAGGTGTGTCATGCGCTCATCAAAGGGCAGAGAGAGAGAGAAAGAAATGGAGAGAGAGAGAGAGAGAGAGAGAGATTGAAACAGAGGGAGAGAGAGGGAGAGAAAGAGAGAGAAGGGGGAGAGTGAGAAGGAGAGAGAAAGAGAAACAAAGGAAGAGAGAGACAGTGAAAGGAAGAGAGGGAGAAGGAGAGAGAGAGAGTAACAGAGGGAGAGAGAGACAGTGAAAGAAAGAGAGGAGTAGAGAGAGACAGTGAAAGGAAGAGAAGGAGAGGGAGAGACAGTGCCAACACAGCGCACCCAGGCCTCACTGCTCACCTGCTGCCACCGGTGTGTCTCCAACCACGTGCCGTTATACACTGCAGTCCACCAGGTCCTTTATCCGAAACAGACTCCAGAGTTAATGATGGCAGAGTTCATATCACTGCACACAGCATCATCGCTTGGCCGCCCCTGCACACACAGGCTTCTGCACCCCAGCCCCTCCCGCCGCCCAGCGGTGATTGCTCGCCCCTGCGCACCCAGGCCTCACTGCTCACCTTCCGCCACCGTTGTGTCTCCAAGAGGGCCCACCACGTGCCGGTGCAAGCTCCAAGCCCGGGGCCCGCGACCATGGCAGCCTCCACATCATGCACCCCAGCACCGCGGTCCACCAGGTTGCACACTTGATTCTGGGTCTTGATTTTGCAATAGCAGAGATCATATTAGTGCACACGGCATTATTGCAGTCTGCACACCCGCTCAGCTCCATAGGTGCCACTAACTCTGTGAACCGCGAGGCAACGCCAAGTGGCGGTAGGCCCGCGCTGCCCGCTTGCTCTGGCCTACACTGCGGTCCAGTAGGGCTCACACTAATCCTTACCAGTCCAGACCGCCAGCACAGAGCATCATCGCAGACTGCACACCCGCTCAGCACTTTAGGTGCCCCTACCTCAGTGCACCGAAAGTCACGATCCCGTTGCGGTAGTTCCATGTCTGCCGCAGTGTATCCGGTGCCACCAACTCTGTGCAACGCAAGTCATGGACTCTTTCTGATTGAGTCTCGTGATATGCCAGGCGGACGCAGCCATGTCACCTCAGGCAGTGGGGAAGAACTGGGACACGTGGAGTCGTCCCCCCCCCCCCTTTATACGTAAGCCGAGTGGGCTGGCTCGGCGTACGCCAGGCCAGCATAGGGGTGTTGCTTAATCATCCCTGGCCTCTGGGCGTGGTTAATTTCTGGGCTGCACAGGAAACCAACTGATGTGTGTGTCTCTTGCAGTGTCGGCGCCACATGGCCCGCAATCGACAATGTTGCAATGTTGCATGCACCCGGAGGGCGGCCGTGCACAAAGGGATTGTACAAGGAGCGCAAGGCAGCTCGGGGTCTTGGCTCATACATGCCAATTGTTGTGTGTGTATCGCTATTGATGCACCATAAGCCTAAGGCCTAGCCTCAATTGCAGCGTGAAAGCCACATCACATTTCCAGAATGCAAGCAGTAGTCAGACTAACATTAGGGATGAAAGCTCCTTTGTCTCAATAGAGAAGGCGAAACGACATCTGCACCTCCAACCTTGGGTTTGCATGTGGCAGGCACCCCGTGAGAGAGATACCATAGCAGATGATGACGACTCCCACACTACACACAGCGCTAATGATAGTCCTTGCTCGAGGTACTCTTGTATGAAATGCCCTTGACACTTACGTGCACAACAACCTATACGTCCAAACATTGCACACTCATACGACTCATTGCTCCGAGCAGTGGCATATCATCTACATAACTGCCGCAGGTCAGAAGAGTGCCGGTTCTACGAGAGCCAGCAACATTGTGTGGATCAAAGTTGTGAAATTGAGCAATTGTTGTTTCAGAGCAATGAGGCCACAGCTAGTGCACACCTTCCCAGTCATCTCATTGGCCATGTGGGTGACGGTCAAACATGCGCATTGCTTTCATTTTCCAGGAGGGTGTACCTTATTGTGCAATCAATGTCCCTACATTCATCCATACTTTCATGCTTGATCGATCATGGACATGACACATCTGTGTGAATTTGGAATGTTTTATTCACATTCGGTGGAGTGTCGGAGCTGGAGCAGTACATGGCCATGCAAACCCCAGATTACATTGTAGACCAGTGGAGGGCCAGCCAGAGTCATTTAGGGATTGACAAGTACATCGGAAGAGGAAGAGCACAGTCCGCAGTCTGATTGCTGTGTCATAGGTAAGCAAACAAAATATGGCAGTCCATGTCGAGGTCCAAGGTGAGTGTCGCAGAGTGTTTTGGGGGACAGTGGGAGGTGTTGTTACAGGCATGATGCAGAGGGCAGAACCAAGCTGAAACAGGGCATATAGCGGAGATGAATGCTACTGGCTCCTTCTTAATACAAAGGTGGAATCACCCGCATCTTCGTCCTCTATGACATCTGGCTGACATGTGGGTGCTGGTGTTTGCTCTGCAGCACTGTGTGCCACTGACTCATCAGAGGCCGCAGGTGGTATGGCTGCAGCACTGTGTGCCACTGACACATCAGAGCCCGCAGGTGGTATGGCTGTAGCACTGTGTGCCACTGACACATCAGGGGCCGGAGATGTGTGTATAGCAGTACCAGCAGCATTCATCATCGACTTCCTTAGTGGCAGCAATGCGATGATGAGGATCTGCAGGGCATGGAAGATCCCAACAAGGTTTCGCTGGTGTGCATCCTTGGCAGCCATTCTTTCAGCATGCATCCGCTCCATGTTCTCCATTATCCTCAGCATCTGTGCCAACTCTCGGCTGACATCGCTGAGGCCACTCTGACTAGACAGTTGTTCTCGTCTCAGTCATGACTCCAGCGATGTCGGGCATGGATTGTTGGACATCATGGAGCGAACTGTGGGTGTCTGTTAGGGAGTGTAAGTGGTCCCTGATGGGACTTAGACACCCACGTATGTCATCTAGTTTGGCTGCCATGAGGTCGAACCCCATCCGCACCTGTTCAGCCACCTCCTTCTGGCAGTCTAACACCTGGCCTTGGAATGCGATGTGTTCTTCGATGAGGTGCTGAGAGCCAGCCGTGGTGGTGGGTGCTTCCTGCTGTGTGTTCTGTGCAGGGGGTAGGGTCCCCTCGATTTAGCTGTGCTGCCCTGCTCCTGGAGGTGGGTTGCCGTGGATGTCCATGAGCTGTTGTAGGGCGTCGGTGTCGAAGGTGTGGAGGTCCTCTTCATCATCACTGATCAGTTGTCTGGTCTGCTCTGCAGGAGGTGTTTATTGGCCCTCTGCAATGTGAAGGGGAGATGCATTTTAACATTGTGTTGACATGTATGTTGACGCATTGTTCAAGTTTACATACAGACTGCATGACAATGTACATTGTGACTGTTTGGGAGGAGCTGACTATTTGATGCGGGAAAGTGGATATTTGAACTACATCATGGATGTGAGGTTGTAGATGTACATTATTATCTCACAGTTTCCTGCTATGCCAGATGAGATTGGCCAGTTTCCACGCACAAGCGGAACCAGTTGTATCCTCTGTTCTGTAGTGAAAGTGTTGCACTTTGTACCACATTTTTGTCAATGTTGATGTGCTGTGTTTGCTATGTATGTGTGCTGCATTGTGGGAGTGTCACCCCAGCAGCTGTGATTTTGATGCCCCTTATCCCTTTGAGGTGGTGTGCATTTGACTTCTCTGCCGCTACAGTGCTGAGGTGTTGCAGACTTGGACATGGTTTATCCGCAGATGGGTTGTTGACGTCAGGGGGTGTTTGTGCACGTGGATGTGTCAGATTGTGACCTGCTCCTTTCCGGATGTGTTCCACACTCAACCACCTCAGTGTCGTGGCGTGCACCATGTCATGATAATTGGACTGCAGCCATGCTATTCGTCATGCAGTGTCACGTGCATTGTCAGTGTGGCTCACAGACACGCAGCTTTGCTGGTTTTACCACGTTTGCATGGGTTGGTTGTGAAATTGGTGCTGTGTGGGGAGGGACCCCTTTGTGCCCATAGTGGACGGGGTCCTACTTGGTGTTTGTATGTGTGCTGCAGTGTGCCTAGGGGATCAGGGACATGATCCAGAGTCATTGTGGGTGTGCAGTGTGCTCTACTTAAATGTGAATGTGTGACATTGTGCCCATCTCCCCCGTCCCACCAGTCCCTGGTCGGTACTCACCCTGGTGCTGTTGTGTCAGGTCATGTCGAGCAGTGTCCGGACCCCCAACTCCTGCCACCATCTCCCCACTGATGACAGTGGACACCATTTACTCCAGCTCATCCAGCTCATGCTGTTCCGCTGGACTGCCACCTCCAGTCTGCATTGCTGCCTGATGGTTGTCAGCGAGTTTCTTCTTGGTTTTGCGCTTCGCATCATTCCAGAGGCTCTTGACCTCTCCAATTGTCCTCCTCCTCACTTTGACTGCATTCACCTTGTCCAGGATGGACTGCCATGTTGCATTTGTATTTGCCAATGACACGTTGAAGGTGACGAACAGTTGTTGGTGGTGTTCTATCACCTCTGTGATGATGATCCTGTTTTCCTGCGGACTGAACCTCGTCTTCCTCGTCTTCCTCGTCTTCTTCTCCTTGCCCTTCCGTGACCCCAAGGTCCCAGGCTGGTCCTCATGGGGGCATGTGGGGGTCTGGTCGTCCTCTGTACTTGTCCGGCTTCCTCCATGGTGCTACACAGTTACATTTGTTTTGTATGTGTTTTTCGGTGCTTTTATAGTGCATTTTTCCGCATGACGCGTAGGAATTGCAGGCCTGTCGCTGGTTATCGCTGATTTTTGTATCGCGATTTGGGACATCGCAACTTTTTTCGCGTTCGTGTTTTGCGTTTTTTTGCCATCACAGTAATTTTATCACGTTCATTTGACGCGTTAGCGTGAGACTATCGCATGGTACCGCCGTGTTGAGAATACAACGTTGACACAGAGCTATTTTCCCGCAATAGACTGCTATGTGCAAAGTTGCGTTCAGCTAATTGTTCAATAATTAACACACGTTCTTCAGAATATCCCCCAGTGTTTTCTCTCTGTATTTATCTGTAAAAATCTGTAAAAATCTGTAAAAACGGAAAACAGGGAGCCCTAATTATAACCTATGGCACTTGTGATAAGGCGCTTCGTTCAGATTGTATCAATGCAACTTTCACAATTATGTTGTTTAATTTATACCAACATTAAAGCTCAATTTTGGGTCAGAGTTACAATTTGTTGGATTTCTAGTTAGGCTCATTTGCTTGCATCCCATTCATTCTTATTGAACAGCTTATTTTCCTCTTCTTGATTTGTCCCTCACCTCGAGCATTGCTTCTTTACCATCTCTTTGAGTTGATATCTTGTATCCTTCCACTGCATCACATCATGGACCTACTCTGTTTTTCTTTCTGGACTCCACAGAATGTATGTATGTTCTTGCCCTCTCACCCAATGTGTATTGCTTCCCCCTCAAATCACAGTCCCACCACGCTAACCACCTTGCTCTTCCTCTCATCATTTAGACCGGTTTCTTCCCAACTCTTCTTGTTTGACACAATTTATGTGCTTTATATATTATTTAACTCCCCACACGCTTCTTATTACTGCAGCCACTCAGCAGCATTTAATTTTACTTTTAAACCCATTGTTACTCTCCCATCTCTCTTTGCTGGTGTGTTTTAAAAAAAATATTTTGCTGTCATCAATTGTATGCATTTATTGTTTAACCCCCTGCCCCAGTCCACTTCACCATTGTTCCCTGGCATTCCCACTTGTGCTCTTTTTTCATTATCTTTTTTCTTTCAAGGAGGGCTTGACAATTGTAATACTATTTCGGCCTGCTCCTTTCTCATAAGAAAAAAAGCTTTGGTGCACATATTAAACATTTTGAATCTATCCGTCCAACATGGAAGTCCTCCATCTTGGAACAGTACATTTATTTTTAAAACAAATGGTAACTGCATCATGAGACCTAGGTGCATATGTGCGGTGTTTTTTGTTTTGTTTGCGGGTGCTCTTTAACATTGGCAATAAATCATTCTATTTATTTTGATGAACAGTATCAGCAGAAGGCATGGGAAAAATCATAAGGATGAGAACTATTGCTTTGACAATGTTTGTTTTTATTATTTATTATGCATGAGAGAAGGAAGTGGCTTTCTAGTATTATGCTTGTTATTTTTGCCTGCAATGTCACCTAATCATTTTTAAGACAACCTTCCTGTCTTGTTTTTTCTGTAGTTGAATTTTTTAACTAAATACTGCTGACCAATTTTATTTTTCTTCTTTTTTTGTTGTTTATTTTCTTTCATTTTTATTTTTGTTTTTGTTTTGTTGTTATGTATTTGTTCATCCTTTTTATTTTGACTACTTTTTTTGATCAGTAGCAATATGGCAAAGCAGGGCCATTGGACCGATCAGTCTCGATTTTCAGAGATTGGGGGTCATTTCTTGCCAGCAGACCATGACCCAAAGCAAGAAAGAAAGACAGAAAGGAGAGAGACAATTGACAATTCTTATTGTTTACATAACTATATCTAAACAACCCTCACATTTTCCAGTGCAACCTGACAGCTCACCCTGGAATCGATACCACCAGAATGCACACACGAAGAATGGACCATAAATTTCAAAGTAGGAGGTATCAGCGCCACATCAAAATAAGTGTAAGCTGCACAGTATCCAAGGATAAAAAGGAAATGGTGACAAAGGCAACTCACAACAAAAAGACACATGCAATTCAAGTCTCAACTAGCACTTTCAAGAAAATATTGGCCTTCTGAAGGAAATATTACTAGTTTGCACAGAAAAACTACCCAAGTGGGGCGATGTAGGAACAGCAAGACACCACAAACCCTTGCCAGTAATCAGAATCTACACTAGACCATGCTCTCTAATAAGACCTCTGCATGTTGTAGACATGTTACACTGCCAACATTGTGCACCCTGGACTTTCTACTTGTTTACAGTAACACTGACCTGTGGGCTCACCTGTTCACTGTAACCTCATCCAGAAGGAGCATAACTCTGAATTACATCAGTCTCCCAAACCTAAGAGCATCATAACAATTAAGCTAACCTGTGTTATTGTGTTATAATACAAAACATTGGAAACTTTGCAACATAGCTGCAGCAGGTAGGTGTGAGAAGGGCAAAAAACAAAACTCCCATACCTCGGCAGGGTAACAACTTGGCAAAACTTAACACAGCCATATCCGGTGCTCTAGAATATCCAGAGTTACAAAAATGCAACTTGTCTTCCTTTCAAAGAAAACAGCTCTTCAACATTTAGGTGCCGATTCCGATCCGTTAAAAAGATTTACCGTCCGACTCGTATCCGTATTTTTTTACGTACGAATCGTACAAGTCCCGTACAAACGGCGATGTACGATTCGTACGTGAAAAATACATACGAATGACCTCGGGAAAAGTCTACGAGGCGTCCCCGGACAGTTTTACGTACGAGTCGTAAAACTGAAGTCCGAGCGCACAAGTCCGATCCGTACCGGCGTCCCGAATATACAAGCGTATGGAAAACGTCCCGTACAGAGCAAACTTTGCACAACCCCTACCCCGGGTACACTTGTGCCCAGGGTACGAATTGTTCAGCCCCCCCAGCCGCCCACCCCTCCCGCGTACGTCTGCACTGTATCCCCACCCCGTATGTACGCGCCGTACCCCCAGCCCCCCATATGTACGCGCCGTACCCCCAGGCCCCCGTATGTACGCGCCTTCCCCCCAGCCCGTATGTATGGGGCTGGGGGTACAGTGCATACATACGGAGGGGCTGGGGGTACGGCCCGTACATACGGGGGGGCTGGGGGTACGGCACATACATACGGGGCTGGGGTTACGGCGCGTACATACGGGGGGCTGGAGGTACGGTGCATACATACAGGGGGCTGGGGGTACGGCGCATATATACGGGGCTGGGGGTACGGCGCGTACATACGGGGGGGCTGGGAGTACGGCGCGTACATACAGGGCTGGGGGTACGGCGCATACATACGGGGGGCTGGGGGTACGGCACGTACATACAGGGCTGGGGGTACGGCGCATAGCAGGTCCCCTTTTCCTCGTGCATCGCGGCGTACTTAGCTTTCCCGGCACTTTTTGGCTCCCGTAAAAATATAGCCATGCGGAGTGCTGTGGGTACGAATCGTACTTGCTGGTCCGTAAACCGCTGCCTGACTCCGTGCGGACGTCGCGTACGCGCTGTCCAGGATCGGAATTGTATGTATTTTTTAGCCGTACGGTGTTTTTTACGATTCGTACGGAAATGGTATTTTTGTACGAATCGTACTTGCTGGTTTGTACAGTGGAATTCCCGGGTACGAGTCGTACGGAGAAAACGCTCCGTACGACCATTTGTACCCGGGTTTTACAGGATCGGAATCGGCACCTTAGTGATTGGAACTGGTAAATAAAGCACACAATTTCAAATGTTTGGAAATAATTTTTGTTGTGGTGTGACAGATTTAGATACTTCTGCACAAAACTGAAATATCTGGGTCATGGAGGAGCAAGCAGGGTTATGCAAGACAGTTCATATTTGAAGTGAAAAGTGCACAGTTGTGGCAATCTGCCAGCCGCCCAAGCTTCAACCTAATTTGCCAAGAATTGAAGACAAAGCATTAACATCTGATGTAAAACAGGAGAAATAGGAGAAATAAAGTTATGTCCATCTAATGGCTGAAATGAACAATGTTAAAGCAGAAAACCTGGTATTAATCCCAGCTTCCTAGCTTTAACACATTTTGTGATCCTAGCCAAATCTCTCTCTTGTGTTTGATTTAATAGGCTGTAATGTTGCACCATGTATAATAAGAATCTAGGATTTGGGGAAAAGAGGAACCAAATAAGTTCACAGCCGGAAAAAGACCTGTGATGAAAGTTTGACTAAAAGGTCCAACTGCCTCCTTACCCCCATGGAGCTCTAAATAGGACACTACTAAAGAAATGCGAACATAGCGATCAAATGGGTCAGTATGTATGGCATGATGAAGATGGTAAATGGAAGTTTCACAATTGAATGCAAGCAAATAGGATGTTAACAGGATCCTTGAGAGGTTTTGATGAAAGCCAACTAGTCCAGTGAGGCATTAGTGTGATGGCTGAAACATGTTGACCCAGGGTTACAGAGGATACGACTTTCCTTAGTGCATCCCCACCTATTTTTAACTCCATCAGAGTGCCCTTTGAAAATAAAAGTAACCCTCACGACACCCTAGACTATTTTAAATCTAGGATCCCACCCAATAACCAAAGAGCCTCCTTGGCTACCAAGGTTGAGCCCACCCAGATACACTAGCTATCTGGACGAGGACTCTATGATGAAGCATGCCAGTGGAATTCCAGTGGGCGAGAGCCCTTTTTAAGACCATAGGGTGATCCCCTTGGGCTGATACGGAGAAATAGGCTAAGCACGGTAGAGGTTTGTTCCTGTTGAGTGTCTATGGGTGAGTGTTTGGGAAGGTGAGCAAATCCTGTATCACTTCTCAGTCACTCCTTAGAATATAGTAATAAGAATCTAAGCCACATATATAATACATTTGACACTTGGCTTTTATATGGCTTCTGCCTGCCAGACACACTCCAACCTCATGCAACAAAGAATTAAAGACAAAACATTGATTTTAAATGTGAAATAGGAGAAATAAAGAGATGTGCATTTAGTGGCTGAACTTCACAAAGCAAATGTAGAAAACCTGTGTGCTGTCCATGACCTCTGCATGCCAGATGGGGGTTGTTGTGATGATTGAGGGCTATCGTCCTGGTGCAATGCTCTATCGAGAAGAGGGCCGTTGCACTGTTCAATGCTGGGACCTGAAAGGGCCATTTTCCTGTTTGCGCTGTCACAAGCCCCGTATGCCAGGAGGAGGGTATTGATGAAGTCAGAGGACTGTTGCCCTGGAGCAGCGTGCAGCTTCGAAGGAGAAGCAAGCCATTACTCGCGGAGGAAGGGCAGCGATTCAACTATCCAACAATCCAAGAGGACCCAAGACCTGCCGCTGGATTCAGTGAGGCTTACTACTTAGGCGGAGGAGCACGTGGACGCCTGCTGCCTCTACTGTAGCATCCAGTCTTCTTCTCACCACCGGATCGCAGACGCGAGACCAGGCACCCCGACCCTCCACTCCAGCGAAAGTGGGTAAGTCTGAGACTGAATACTGTACCGTCAATACTGGGCTTGCTCTGACTGATACTCTACAGCGTGGAGGCACTTTGACTTTCTCAACCCATCATGTGTCTTTTAAGACTTGAACAAACTGGCAGGCCCTAGCTGAAATGCCGCCTCAAATAAATAGGAAATAACTGTGATTCTTTTACAGGGAAGTGGAACTTGAGAGCTGATCCAAGGAAAGCTTGTGTGCCCGCCTTTAGAAGACTGTGTATATTATTTGCATATAAAATACACCAATGGATGTATGGGAATGACAATGCACCACTCATGTAAAACCTACCTGGCGCACAGTAAAACAAGGCAGCGTAATGAGCTGCCTTGCATATTTCTTCTCCCCAAAGCCATACAAAAACTATCCTATGAATCTAGTTACTCTTTGTATGGGTGCTGCAAAATGCAGCACCCATGCATAGAAGAAATAACTAGGAGAAATGGATGTATTTCTTCTTGCTATGCCAGGTTCCGGTAGACACTTTGTAAATATGGTTTTGTGTCAAAATACATCGATGGATGCACAGGAGCACCCTAGTACCACCCATGTAATCTAATGATGTGAGATAATGCAAGGCAGGGCAATGTGTAGTACTGTAAATCCCAAAATAGATTTTGTGTCAGGGTTGTGCCAGAAAAGCGACTTAACCCTGACACAAATCTGGGCCTCAACTTATACATGTATTTTTTTTTAACTCTGCCACAAAGAAAGTGGCAACAAGAAGAAAACAGACTGAAAAATCTATTCTGGTTAATTTCTTGAAAAGACTGTATTTTAAAATATCTTATAGTGTTAAGGCACCTGCTGCAGAGATCTGTGTGCGCCCAGTAAAGCTGAGTGAATAATAATTGTAAGATAACTCTGGAGGTTAATGCTCTTGCTGGAAAGATCTGTGTTTTGTCTAGCCTCAGTTTTTACTCAAAGTAGCATAGAGAGTTAATGCAAAACACATCATGTAACATGCAAATGACAGATTTTATTTTATGTAGATAGGTTAGTAGGTTACTGCTTTGAACATAGAGATCCTAATGTTACTTGCAGTTGCATTGTAAACTGTCCGGTATAGCACCGTGAGCTATGGAAGATATGTGACTTCAACACCTTGTAATCCCCCACTGTTTTATGTAACACATCCTGTACAATGATTTACAAATGCATATGATTTATTGAATATGTAATATGCACGTGTGATGTAAAGTGCTCTGACAACCTGCATTAGTGATAAGTAGCGCTATACAAGAAAAAATAGTGGTACTTAAATGATTTCAGCGCCTCCTCAGGGGTAGTAAGCGATACATTAATTACATTATAATTTGTGTGAATACTGGGAAAGACCAACACATCTGGCATTCTTACAGTGCATACATATCTCCTAAACAGAGCCTGAACAAAGTGAAAAGCTGCCTCTCTTAAGTATGTGTGAAGTGCTAACAAGGTGTGAGCCTTTGTTTCCCCTCTCCTGCATTTGCTTTTAGGTGTGAGGCCCCTGACTGCTCCCAGCCAGGAAACTTGAACAAAAGGAGGCCTGATGACCCCTCAAATTCGGCCTTTGTAATGGGCCCAGCAGGAGTCTGGAATAAGAAAGCCCTATCCCGTACTCGCCTGCACGTTGTTGCTTATCGAAAGAAGGCAAAGTGCAGGCGCTGCTGAATGTGTCCTGGTGCTTCAAAATTACACCGGGACAAGTTCAGCACATTATTCAGTGGGGCCTAACTTATTGGAAGGGTCGACGGCGTTCACCCTGAGAAAATAGCGGGTGCACTCCGTCCACCCGCGTGTACCCCCAACTTGTGTCCTGAAGGAATGGTGGTAAGGCATGTTTAATAATGTCATTATTTAACTAGTGTGTCACACCTGGCTCTTTATTGGCCCAGCACACCCTTGTTGGTATTTTGTGAAGTTGGTAAGATATGCACTTCACAACTTTACATATTTTTTTCAAACATTTTATGAGATCTGTATATTTATGTAGCTGGTGGCATTTTAAAAAAGGGCAAAAAAAAAGGTGAATCCTCAACTGGTTCATTGTTTCCTCTGCCACTCAAAAACTGCAAAAATACTACTACATGCCCATAGCTCACTGTATCTCTGTAAGGTTCTTGCCTGACAATCCTTATAGTTTTAATTTTCCTGCTGCCTCGGAAATTCCAGAATCTAAGCAACATGGGAAATATGCTGCTTGTCGCTCACCCATGGTGGCTAATGACTTTGTTTGTAGTAACTCAGGGGACTATTAGCAGTCCTGAATAGTAGCAAGGAATGATGGGGCTAATGGTCGCCCTGAGTAGCAGCACAGAAAAGAATTCTCCAAAGCCGAATGTCTCACCATAAGACGTCATACCTCAATCTTGGCTTGTACATCATCTCGACCTGGATGTCCAGCGCCTACTTGAGACTCAAGCAAATGATGACAGAATTCCTATTATTTGACAGGAACAACAAACAAGATACAGAACAGACCTAGTTCAAGGACATGAACCATGATGCCTTCAAAGCCCCCCACTCGCACGAATGCCAAATCACTTGAATTTGCTCTAGACAACAGCCTCTCCCTCATGGAACACATTGCCTAAAAACAAGGACAGCCTGTTACCATCTCTCTTTTCTAAAGAAAGTCAAACAGTTTCTTTCAGAACGCGACTTCAGCGGCTGCTCAAGCCCTTGTAGTCTCGCATCTGGGTGCTGTAATGACCTACTCCACCGCCTCCCAGATTCCACACTGGCACCACTTAGGGGCATCCTACACTTTGCAGCATTTATCATCCAATCATCCAGAGCCTGACGAGAAATGGTTACATCAATCCCCACCCTGATGAAACTCCATTAGCTCCCTTGCCATCCCGCACCATCTTAAAAATTAGCTGCATCATTTACAAAACCATCACAACCAGCTCCCCTCTAATCTTGCAGATAAGCTCTTCATCTCACGGTCCTCAGCACACCTGCAGCCAGAACACCATGAGACTGCAGACTAAGAAGTATAAAAAAGAAAAAACAAGACAACAGGCCATCTTTGCACCCTGGATCTCGAACAACATTCTTGTATGTTTCAAGACTGCCCCAAACCTGCTCCAATTTAGGAAAGATTTGAAGACTCACATCTTTAACAAACACTACATCACAATGCATTAACCATGCACAACTCAGCTCCTCTTATTACTTGCTGACTTTAAGCTTGCCTGTGACCATGTACAGTGCCTTGCTGCCTTTATGGCTAGGCTAGCGCTATATAAATACTATATGCATACATACATATATACATACATCAGGCCTTAGCAATATGGATCCGGAGTGCGGAAAAATAATGCCTCCTATGTAGTAGTCAGGAAACTCTGCCCAAGTTTGTGAAGAGCCGTGTTTCGCAACTTTGCAGGCAAGTAATATTCTTTGGGCATTCCTAAGCTAAAATAATTTGAGAGGATAGGTGGAAAAAATTCTGTTTGCAGGAAAACGGTAAGGTGCAAGGAACTTTTGGAAGGACAACAAATAAGGTGGGTAATAGGACATGTATGATTACTAAACCAGCAGATTTGAATGACTGTCTTTTTTGTTTGTACATACTCTGGTCGGTTATATTACTCAATGCTTTTTTTCTTCCTTCCGTAGAACTACCAAAACATGGCGTCACGGGGAGCGGTGGGGAAGTCGCTGTTTTCTAAGGTGGTAAGTCATTTTTGTCCTTTCTTATTTTTTCTTTTTTTTTTAGTTTTAAAAACCTTTATTAAAAACAAGGAGCATTGAACACAGCTTGGTGCCTACAACCCTGGCCGGGTCGGCAGCGTAAACACTGAGAATGACACCCAGGCAGTAAGCCGGGAGATACACAGCAAGTCGCCTACAACCACTTCGGACCGGCCGCATAAACAGAAGCATTGCTCACAAAGTAAAGGGGCCCGAGGGATTGCAAACCATGTAAAGCAGGAGGGCTGGAGCCATGATCTGCAGCAGTAAATGTGATGCATGTGTGTCCCCATGATGGCATCGTCAGGGCGAATGCTATCCTGAGTCCCAACTGCGTCCCTGATGAGGCGTCTGCTCCCAGGTATCCCCTACCATGCGCGCAAAGATGCAGTGTATAGGGCAGCACACAGGTGAGCGTATGTTAGTTCCGAAGGCCAGGGTGGCTCCTAGAAAAGGGGAAATGAAAACCCCAACCGTCCTTTCTTAATTTTAAGTATTAATCTACATATAATTGAATTTTGTATAGCTTCATTTCTGTTTTTACAAGTTACTTCTGCTACTGCTGTTAATGTGTGAAGGTGCACGTTTATGTTTGCCATGTTCACGCAGTTGCGGAGCTCGCAAAGTATGACTAACATGGGAATAGGGCCTGCAAGACTGAGTTAATGTTTCAGCTTTCACTCAGGGCCACTGGAATAAGCTGGGCAGCTACAGTCGTGTTGTGAGCCCAAGCCATGCGCTTCCAGTTCTACTGCTACTGAGGAATTCCTGCAGCAAAGGGAGTGGAAGGTCCACTGCACTCAGTGCACTCATGGCAACACATGTGTTTCCCTACTAACATCCACGGGGCTAAGAGCACCCGGATGTCAAGTATAGAAAATAAATCTCTTCAGTTTTCAGGATGTTTGTGTTCATGTCTGTTCCTTTCTGTAGTGTGCAATGCAGAACTTAGCTGACTTTAGGTACTAATATGAATAAGAGTAGAGTGAATGGGCTACAATTGCTCATGTTTGGTAGATGGTGGAGTGGCAAGCAGATGGGGCCACCAGGCAATCCAGGCTGCTTGCCCCACTCTCCTGACATTCACCTTCCAATGATGGGACAATTATATGTGAACAATTTGAATACATAAAAAAACTAGATTTCAGTAGCAAAGCTCATGGAGTTAAAAAGTTGAGACTAACACGTTTATCTACAGAAAATACAAAAATGTAAATGTAAGAAAATCGATTTTATCTAGTTGATATTTTATTTATTTTTAAAGTTTTTTTTATTGATTTCAAACTTCAAATAATCACAAACATTGATATGCATACATATCAATCTTGGTACATCAGGTATCTGTAGTATAACAGTGCACAGGTAGTCAGCCATTCATTGCAGGTGAGTGTCTGTTGTTCCTTGACATTTCCATTTCCATTTCCACAGTCAGAGCTGGTTGATATTTTTGGCGACAAAAAGCTGAGTGTAGGCTTCTACAAACGACAGTCATCAGTCAGAGGTCGGTGCATGCAGGCCCAATGACGGACAATCAACAATGTGTTATGAACATTTCAACAGTAAAAGTTACAAACTCATTGATAGCTTCCTTCTATTGGTTGCATCACGACCGTATCACTCCTCCATTGGGGTGCCAGTGCTATGAAGGTCATATTCTAATTCAGCAGGTAATCATGATAGCCTCCATCATACAGTTCTCTCAGAAAGCCTCAAGGAGCCATCAAGCTCCTGTTCTATCTTAACATTTTCAAGTAGACATCTAACACGTGTGACCCTTGTTATATTATCAACAACTAATCTCTGTGCATTAGCCCATTTTCACATGTACGTGGCCCAACTTTAGCTTTTTACGGCGACATTCGTAAATCGTACACAAACATTAACCCTTTACCCTAACACCCAACCTCACTGCCTCCTAAGACTATCCATTTTTTCCCTTATATCATGTTATCTCTTCCATTTTACCTGAACTTTCTGGATACCATCCACCTCCCGAGCCACCCTTCTCCTCAACTTGGGCCCGATGTACTATCCACTATTGCAAACCATGAATGTGCAATTTGCACACCAACTAGTTTGTGAATTGAAATGTAATTTGCAATGTGACTTATGTATTAATAGGCTGCATCTCGACTTATCCAGTTGCAGGAGGGGTCACAAAACGACCCGCCTAATGAATATTTATGTGGTAGACCACAATTTGTGACCTCCTGTACGAGGCAACAGACTGCCATTCCTGCATTTACATTCCAAAACTGGAAATATGTTTTAAAAGCAGGCTATGTTCATGAAGGTATGCAGGTGCTGCATTAAAAAAAACCTGGAACACACCAAGGGAAACAGGCTTTGACCACTGTGGTCACTGCCTGCTCCTCCCAAGGCCACCATTACAACTCCCAAACGGAAAGCTGTCTCATGGGGATATGTACCCCTTTGTGAGGTAGTTACCAGCCCAACTCTGGAGACGTAATTATTAGAATGCACTAATCTGAATTTCAGATTCAGCTAATCTGATGCATTTTTCACACTTCTATACAATAGATCCAGTGAAAAGGGAATGGAATAAGAGAAAAAACAGAGACACTGGATCCGACCAGTGTGAATTGTCACAGTGCTGAGTGCTGATTTCTACTCTGCGGATGCTGACGCCTGCTGGTTCACAGTCGATATCTATAGACAAGATTAATATCTGAAGTACATATCTCTGCATGAAGTTCCCTATGCTAGCTGTTGCAAATGATAATCCTCCAGAATATCTCTTGAGTATCTCTGCACCTTAGACTCTCTAGGATACTGATAGAAGTAAAACACATATAGAATCTTGGTAAATGTTATAGTTAAGTGTTGTTGGTGTGGTTTGCACGCTTGGGCAAGATGGCGGCGGTGCGCTGAGCTCTGTTACCACATAGAGCAGGTGAAGAAACCTTTGGCGCTTGGAGCCTATGCCTTTAGCTCACCAGGCGGGACATGAATTGTGACTTACCGTTCCATTTCTTTTCGGTGATGCCGTCTCCGTGAGGAAAACAGCCCCCATTTAGTTTTTTCCTCGGTTTTCTGTTGTGGGCGCCGCTGTGACCAGGCTTCCCATTTACAACTGAAGGAATGATTTCTAGATGCTACCGCTCTTATTATTCTTTTTGGCATCCTTTTTCTTTCTTCTGTGGCCATTAGACCTATTTTGCTGTACGTCTGGAACAACTACTGCGCTCTTACAGTCCTGACACCCATTATACATGATGCCTATCACTTCAGCTGAATGGACTATGAGTTCATTATACAATATATAACTGGAGAGCATTCAATAATGTTGTTTTTCTGGAGCACCATATAAATTATATGCCACAATTGTTTTTGAGTTAGAGCTTGGCTAAGGTCTTTGTGAGGGTCAATGCATCTCAGGAATTTCTAGAAGGTTATCCCTCATTAGTGCTAGCCTACTCATTCTGTCAATTGTGCATTTTGAATGATACACAGGGTCATATTAACAGGTTATATATAAATACCTGTATGCTCTGTATTACTACCCTGTTGACCGTCTGTGGTGCTACTGAGTGTGATATTCCTTTATCCAAATGGCACCTTCACATGTCTTGCAGCCCACAGTCGTGCTTTCAAGGCCCATATGGATGGCTTTTATCGATACCATAATGTCAGTGATGGAACGGTATCTTTTTTTAATTGATTCAATGAGGTGGTTACCATAGTTGCCTCTACATTTTGCGTACTGTTCTCCTAGAAGACTGCAGATGTCTCGACTAATCTCTATGGTGTACTTTACCACTCTGACATAACCTTGTCAACTGTGGCTTCACTGAAACTTGTGCTATCAATCATTTGTTCTATGGGTAGGACTTTCATCATTTTAAAAACCTACTCAACGACAAGTGCAATCTATTAAGATGAGCTAGTGATTCTCCTTCTCCTATGAAAACTTCATCATCTGGCACTAAACAGAAAAGAGCCAAAATTGACCCTCCATCACCGGTCCAGTCATCCTCAAATCCGGTCTTAGACTCAATCCTAGATGAACTACGAGCTCTGAAACCATTTATGAATGCTACTAATGAAAAGTTACAGCTGATAGAGGACATGTGGATCAACATGGAGGGTAAACTGTCTGTCATGGAACAACATATAAGTGACTTACAGGATGTAGCCATTAAAGTACCATTGCTGGAACAGGAAATTCACAAACTTAAACTTCTCACCAAAGATCTTGAAAATCGCAATAGAAGGAACAATCTTTGTCTATGTCTATGTGGTTTGCCTGAAAATATTACCTTTTTAAAGAAATTTTTGTCTGACTTTCTTGACCTCCAATCTTCAACACCTCTTAATATCCAGCGGGCACATCGTCTGGGTAGACTCCAACCGCACTCTAGCAGGCCATGTGGTATCATAACGCTCTTTCTGGAATTCACCGACTTGCACATATTAAATGCTGCCAGAGAAAAACGTCGTCTTGCATGGTCTGGTCGTAACCTCTACATATCTCAGGTTCTCTCAATGCAACCAATGCCAGGTGCAAGTAATTCTTACCTCTTTGTCCTCATTAGAGATCTTTGAACATCCGCTATGGTATACAACATCCTTGTCTCTGTAAAATTACACATGAAAGTGTCTCCCGCTCTTTTGAAGATCCATCTAAGCTAAAACAGTTCTTGCAATCCATCACTAGAGCACCCATGGACACTAACACTTAATAATTTTCATTGTTAGCTGTTATTGCATCTGGTTTCCTCACTTCTTGTTATGGTTTTGAAGTTTTGTTTTTGGTGTATGCGGCCATTTTAACTGTTTGTCCATTTATCTTTTTCTCTTACTGCTTCCATATTTTTATCTCTACTTCTTTCTCTCTTGTTCGTTCCTCCACTTTCCGTTGTTGCTCTTACTTCCAGGTGTAAACAAGCCCAGCTCATGTCTCTTCCTCTTCTTGCTTAAGATCTGGCTTTTTGTCCTTGACCTGTCTTTTTCTCATTCTTTCCACTCACTTTCTCTCTTTACTCTCTCCTTTACTTTGCTTTTCTCTATTATGTTCCTTATTCCTATATTTACAAGAATGCTTATTTGTTTACCTCCTTATGTGCTTTCTAATTCCGTCATGTTATCCACATTTTGTTCAATACACACAAAAGGCCACAGGTCCAGAAAGAGCGGTGTGAAGTGCAACAGGATCTACTCAACCATGTACTGGAGAGGGAATCCCTTTAAGAACGGTTCCCCTCACACACCAAAGGTGTCATGCTTCATCATAGGGGTGCCCCCTCGCGTGAAAGACCTAGCCTCTACACAGGCTACAACCCCCACGCTGCGAGGGAGGAGCACAGGTATGTTTTGGTATGGATGAGGTGGGTTGAACTAAAACCCTATGTGAGCTTGGTGTGCTTGATGAAAAGTGCACTGCTAAGGTGAACGTGGTTTAAAACTGGCTACAAGGTTAGCTATGTAGCAGCTTTAATCGGCTACCTTGTGACAGGATTCAAAACAAATAGCTGAAAACACAAGTGCCGTCATTAGAGGCTTCTGTGTTAGTGTATGACCAACATGTTTCGGCCTGGGGACCTGTTACAATGTCATGGCCTTCATCAGGGTCGAGCATACAGCTACTGCAACTAAGTGAAATGCAAGCACATGTAAAAATGAATGTGCAGTTTTAACAGTGTATTATGCTAGAACAATCATTGATTAGAGAATTCGCCACATCTGTTCTGGCATCCTAGACAAAGGGTACATGCGCCAGACCAACCACTCTTGAAGTAGCGTTGAAGCACAAGGTCCACTGCCCTGCTTGGAAAACCAGTCATCCTGACACTCAAGAATTTACATACTTTTCAAATGTTCATCACACTATGTCACGCATTGATTATATTTTGATTTCAAAACCCTTACTGCCCCTTCTCCAAACTTCTGAAATTGGCTCAATTTTTATTTCTGACCATACCCCTGTTTCAGTCTCCTTTGACTTATCTCTTCCTATGCTTAAACACAGTAGATGGAAATTAAATAATTCCCTATTATCAGACCAAACATATATCTCAGATGCTACCCCTTTTATAAAATATTCTTTTCTTATTAAAAAACCAAGTGATACTTCTGTTCATAATAATTGGGATGCCTTTAAGGCCTCTTTTAGAGCCTTCACCATTGCATATACTGCCAGAAAGAAAAAGCGATTAAACTCCCATTACCTTTCTACTCTATCACATATTAAAACCCTCGAACATGCTTACTACACCTCCAAGTCCCCTGATCACCTTAGAGATCTCATCAAAGCTAAATCTGACTTACCTACAACTGATGCCTGCAACATTCTACTCAAAATAAAATCCAAATATCATGGGGGTCAAAATAAAGCGGGTAAAATGCTGGCCAATTATCTAAAAATCAAGTCGGGTAAGGAAAACCATTGGACCTATTCGCAATACATGTACCATTACTCTACTACACTCTGACTCAAATATTGTTAATGCTTTTCAGTCCTACTATCATTCATTATATTTAGAAGACACTCACCCTACTGAAAATAATACCCAAATGTTCTTTGATAATCTCCCTCCCCCTCGTTCTATATCAGATGCTATGACTCTCTTGGAAAAAGATATAACCTTTCAGGAGATTTTAGATGCAAATAAATCCCTTAAGAGGGCTAAAGCCCCTAGTCCTGACGGTTTTTCTATTGAACTCATCTCTTCCTTTTCTTCTAGCTTTTCTCCACATTTACACAAATTATTGACTTCTTTCTTAATACATTCTAAACCTGGAGACGCCTTTCTTGATGCTCTCATTGTAGTCATCCCCAAACCTTATAAAGATCACTCTCTTTGTCAAAATTACCTTCCAATCACTTTAATCAACTGTGATTGTACATTTTTTGCCAAAATCCTTGCATCTAGATTAGAAGATGTTATACCCTTACTCGTCAAACCTGATCAATCTGGCTTTATTAAGGGTAGGCTTACCTCAGACAATGCTAGAATGTTTTCCAATATCCTCTCAATGGCAAAACGATTTCCTGATCCCCTAGCTGCGTTATCCCTTGACGCTGAAAAAGCTTTTGACCATATAAACTGGAAATTTATGTTCAAAACTCTTCACTGGTTTGGTTTCGGCCCTAAATTTATCTCTTTTATCAAACTTTTGTACTCAGAACCCTGTGCATAAGTTGCTGTTAATGGTTATCTATCCCCTTATTTTAATTAACATAGGGGTACTAGACAAGGTTGCCCCCTTTCTCCCCTTCTATTCATTTTATGTCTTGAACCTTTTCTTAAATGCATTTGTTGCAATTCTTCAATAACTGGGTTCCAATATAAATCTCATGAACTATCTGCCTATGCAGACGATATTTTGAATTACCTTTCAAAACCCTTAACTTCCTTGCCTTTTTTTTTTACAGGGAATTTAATTATATTCTAAAATATCTGGTTACAAACTGAACTTCACCAAAAATGAGATTTTACCCTTAAATTCCTAATGTTATCAATTTATGTTTTCAGACACTAATTTTAAATGGTGTCCCTCTAAAATTAAATATTTCGGTATTCGGTTTCCCTCTACTATCTCTCAAACTCTCTCTCTCAATTTCACTTCTTTAAAAAACAAAATGTAAAACTTATTTTCTTCTTGGCCCCCCTTATACCTTTCTTAGTGGGGTAGACTGGATACTATTAAAATGATGATTGTACCACTTATTCTATTTTTACTTTCCCTGCTACCCTTCATAATCCCCAATTATTATTTTAATCAAATCAACTCCACTTGTACTAAATTTCTTTGGAACAACAAACCCACCCGCATTGCTCTATCTAAATTACTTAAATCAAAAGATGAGGGGGTGTACAATTTCCTAACTTTAAATTATATAATTCTGCTTTTTTTAATACAACAAATTTACGCTTTGAACAAACAATACAATGATGAGCCAATACCTAGTTGGATTGCTTTTGAACGGTCTTTATTACATTAATTTTCTTTCTCGGACACTTGTTTTATGTCCAATTGTGCATTTATTTCCAAACATACCCTTTTAAAATACTCCCAACATTTGATGCAATCACTCTTCATGGATGGCTCTGATTTGTATCAAGCTTTTCTTGCTTCCTCTATTTGGTATGATAAATGTATTAAGTTTTGCCACAAATCTTTCTATTTCAAACACTGGAAGGAGAAGAATATTTTATACATTCACCAACTTGTATCTCATAATTCTGCCCTATCTTTTACTACATTACAAGGTTCTTATGATTTACCCTCCCATTTTCTAGCCCAATACTCCCAATTATTACAGGCACTTCAATCTTTTCTAACGACTAGAAATTTCCCTCCCAACACTACTCCATTTATTCCCTTGACTCCTCTGTATAATATTTCACCTGATTCTAATCCGAAAGCCTCTCTTATATATAAACTTCTATCTATCCCTATTCCTGAGAGACCTAAATCATCAACTGAGTTAGCATGGGAATTGGATCTTTCGTTGTCTCTTCCAATTCAAAAATGGAACAAGCTATGGCATAAAGTTTTCAATACCTCTAAGGCTACCAATATCACCCAATCGTTATTTTTCTTATATAACAAGGCAGATCGGACACCTATATTTATACATAAAATCAACCCTTCCTCTTTTCCTCTTTGCTGGTCATGTCTTTCCGCTGATGGCACATTGACTCATTTGGTATATCATTGCCTTAATGTTTTCAAGTTTTGGGATTCCATCTGGACTAAATGCTCAAAGATATTTCTCTTTTTGTACTCCAGTGTCACTTCATGTTTTCCTTGGTTCTATGTCTGCTGATTTTCATGATTTTCATGACTCCTCGTTGAAGTTTATATTACTTGACCTTTTTATTGCTCTTGCTTTTAAAGTTATTCTTTCTTGCTGACAAGACAATTCTAAAATATGTATGCTAACATGGTGGAATTTTATTTGCAATGAACATAACATTTCTATTGATTCATCTTTAACCTTAAATCTGACTTATTATGGTTATCTTTTACTACTTTCCTATCTGCACATTCTTCCTTACAATAATAACTTTTTGATCACTTTTCTTCTTTCTTTCTTTCTCATCCCTTTCTTTATTTTCTCTTTTTCCTTCTCTACTCTCTTGCCCCTCTTTCCTCATCTTCTATCTCAAAATAATTGTTTAACCAATTTATTAATAGGTACCTTAACCTTCTCTAATTTATCTTTTAAATAATGGTTGTATTTTTCATCTGCTTGTATTTATTACCATGTTAGTTATCTTGTGTATACAACATTTATTCTTGGTGCTTTATTTTCTATTCGATAAAAACTATTTGAAATAAAAAAGAGTTGTCATAATCTCACTACCTTTTCTGATAAGGTAACTGCCTTGTATTGAGTGAGTACATGTTCACTAGTTCCACTGTATACTCAAAGTTGTTTCTTATTATGCAATATCAATAGACATTCACCAGGATTATATAACTCACACTGATATCAATAAATCATCCTCCCTGAAGTATAACATAAACATTGTGAAGCTCTCAACAGTCCTTTAGGTGACAAGGATCCTTTGCATTTTTCATGAAGCTTGCTATCCAATAAAATATATGCTTTAAAATGTCAAGGTTTACTTCTGAAATTGTGCTTTACCTATTCAAATTTGTTTACAATGCATGTGTAAATTCTTTAGAATAATTATTTAAATTCAGCTTTGACTTCAAAACACAATACCAAAGGAAAAAAGTCTTACGTTTTTTCATAGGGTCTGACAACAAGGTCCTTGCTGGAATAACAAAGCATTCCCATAGCGTAGGCAACGGCACTCTTAACCACAAGAACATTTCTACTCAGTAACTTCAAAATGGCCACTGTCATTTTCAAGCATTGTGAGAGTTCAACACATTCTTGAGAAATGTAGTTTGTGTTCAGGCAACAATGCATAGTGTGCCCTCTATAGACACAAAGCCTTTCAAGGAGCAGCACCAGTGTTCCGAGAGAACTGTCAGCCTTTCCTCTTTCAGAATGAATGTAGCATTAGTGAGTTGAGTGTATTGCACTTGCGCACCTTCTAAGCACTAGAAGGTGAGTTTAGACTATATATCATATTATCTGATCGATCCGATCATAAACAATTAATACATTCCATTGCTACACCCAAATATAAGGAGCGCTCCTTTCACAGCCTCTCCTCATGGATCATAAAATCCCCTTTAGAAGTCAGAAATACTTCCCCAGCTCATAAAAGGGCTTTCATATTTTATAAAAAGGTATTTTGTGATCTCTGTTCATGTTTGTTTGTGAATCCCAGGTTTCATGGCTGCAAAACACCTTTGCACATTATGCTTCTTATTCTTACTCCTCCTTTACCGCATCAGAGGTACCATCTATCACTCTAACTCTAATCCATCCTCTAAATAACCCATTCTCTTATCCCACACTACACTTTAATCCAGACCTAACTGTAACACTTTCTCTTGCAGTATCCCATACTCTAATCTTGATCCTAACCCAACCCCTAAAGTGAACCTAACTATAACCTAGGAATAATGTCAGCAGGATAGCACAGTAAGGTATAAAGAAGATGCTGGTAGGATAATAAATGAGGACAGGTGATGTAAGGAAACACAACTGAATTAGGAGATTGGTGTGACTTTACAAAAGCATGGTGCTACTAATCAGTGCGTTTTTTCTTCCCAACAACCATTGCCCTCTGGCACTGGTGTGGAGGACGAGTCACCAGCAGTAGCCCGGCAGCAAGCCCATGGGTAAATACCTAAGCACTAGCCACAGGACCAAATCCATGAGTTTAGAGTGGCCATCCACTAACTTGTGAAAAGAAAGCTAGCAACATCCACCAGCACCACTCATCAGCTGGAAACAGACCACTACCCCAACAGCTTCCTCAGCCTTCAATGAAGACTGTGATCACTCTGATGATTTTGCACCACTTTTCGGTGCAAGAGTAACAGGACAAACTGGTGCAAAATATGCAAAAGATAGAAGACAAACTGACGAAAATGAAAAAAGGACTTTTAGAGACGATTAGCTCTAGAAAAGGAAACCAATGGGCTTTTTTAATTTTTTGTTAAAACGCTAGGGTGGATTGGTTGTTTCTTTCCAAACTCATGGTTACTGTTGCTTTTAGGGAGGGATTTGTTTTTGTCAGTATAAATAAATATCATTTTTTACAGAAAACTAATTCATATTGTGGTGGTTGTTTGGGGATGGGTGGGAGGTCAAGAGCAGGGAAAAAAAAAAAAGTTCATATTTTGGCTTTTCAAACCATTGTTTCAGCTACCAAATAGCACTTTAATGTTTTGTATTGTATTGCATTATAATATATCATTTGCATAGCAGTTTCCCACCCTTTGAGAAACCTCAAATTACTTTCTGACAGGACAAGCAAACAAATACTCAGTTAGTTATGCATGGTTGGTAATGTGTTGGTTTGTAGTACAGCCTATGAGAGGTGTGTTTCATAGGGTGTATGAGGCTCAGAGGTGTGCACCAATTATGTCACACTGAACCTGTGGCTGTACTTAAGAATGAGGTGAAGCAGAGAGATGGGGAACAGACAAAGTCACATTTGCATTCATTTTAAAATACTTACCTACCATCTTCTGTCAACTGGGTAACAAGCAAAGCTATATCTATGGTTATGCTCAAGGCAAGGAAAATGAGGTTTTGTGGGCTGGTCTAAATAAAAGTTTGAAGGTTAGAACGGAAGCTCTAGTCCTCCGGTGGCAGGCAAGGCACGGCAGAGAGAAACTTAATGTGAGTCAATCCAGCAGGAGCCGCAGATTTCCATCCAACAGGTACTAAACTCCAGTGTATTGCGCAGGAGCTTTTAACCCCTGGGGAACATCTGAGCCCCATACTAAATGTGTAAAAGTGCTAATGCGCAAATGGTTATCTGAGGATATCAAATAGTGGTTGGTATATAATGTAATCTTCTGTAAGCTGCTGCCTTTAAACAGCCAGGTCTTAATCTTCATCTCAGCAAAAGGTATACTCCATTGGGAGTCAGTGGCTTTCTTCCAGTGGCAAGGGGTGGGATCCAGATATACAGCCACCAAGAAACAGACATACTGTGACCCCAAGGAGTGGCTTTACCTGGCAGTAAGATGCCCAGACAGAAAATGTCACAGGAAGATTCAGCAAACATATCTACCATTGACCTAGGTACTGTGGGAGCAGAATAGGGAAACAAAGGAGGTTGCCTCTAGTCTGTGTGATCCCAGGGAGACCTGCTAAAGACAGAGCATGCCAGAATGAGGACTTATGGCCAAGTCCCAGCAGCCTGGTCAAGGACTGGAAACTAGCTTGTAAAGCAATTACAGTCCACCCAGACCCAAATGAAATGGAAGAATGAGGGGCTCTGCAGAATCTGTGAATGTGGCAAACTGAATTGATGACAGAGGATACGGGCTTTACAAAATTATTTCATATTACAGTATTGAAGAAAGAGTGTTCACAAAAGGGACATTGGAAAGGGGGATGAGTTTAGTCCTGTTAAGCAAACACAGGTTATTTACAGTTACAGTTGAACTAAGATTCCTATAAAACAACCCAAAATCAGCAAAACAAAACTGCAGAGTCTGCAATTCTGCAATAAATAAGAGAAAATCACAGTTAACAGTTAAAATTCAAAACAAAGACTAGATAGGGGCCTAAATCCTAGTCCTCTTTCCTAATAGTCGATTTTTTAAACAAGTTGTATATTTTGGTTGGTGTCATGGTGCGTAGCCATTGATACCTGAGTGAGGCCCTCAGTCCCAGAATGTAATTATCAGAACTATGTATGGGATTCAGCCGTCCAATATCAATCATACATAATGATTCTGTTCACATATTGTAAAGACACAAAATGCACAAGAATTTCTGCAGATTCTGTGGTTGTATGTTACATAATGTATTCCATGTTTCTATCACTATTGGTATTTTATACATCAAGGAAAAGAAGAAACGCATCTGACAGCCAACACGTTTCGCCAATCACTGATGCGCAGGCCATGGGGCTTTTTAGAAACCCGATGAGATGTTATGGCTTCAATGGGGTGGGGGTGGGTTCAGTGCTATATCCAGAATGTCTTTCAGGAATAAAAGTGTTCAGTTTATAAAGACTCTATGTCCCTCAAAGCAAGTCTATTGCTCTCAAGCGGTGTGAAGTATTTCGAGCGGCAAGGCGAGCGGTACAGATGTTCCCACAGGAGAAATATACAGTCCGATCTGGAAGACTTACCTTACCATGTTGTACATATTGTGTCTTTAGAGCGTGTGAATGAAATCACTATTTATGAATGATATTGGGTGTCTGCATCCCACAGATGGTTCTGAGGATTCAAAACAAAGAGCAGTATCACCCACAGTATGGCACATGATGAATAAAACAGAGGCCTTGAACCTAAATCAAGCTTCCGGCTCCTACTCTTGCAAGCAGTCTAATTATCCAGAAAAATGAAAGTGTGCAGTGATATCTAATACTAGACTAGTGATCTGTTGCTGGTTGTAGCTCAATGTACCCCTGATGGCTGCTGTTGTGGTATTAATATGATTCTATTTATGTCCCCACTACTCTCTGTAAAGCATGATAAAGAGAGCACATCTACAGCTCTTCTTTCTCATATTTTTTTTAAACAACCTTTATTGAAAGTTTCCATTCTATTCACTCACATACTTTAGTGTATACAATACAGTAAGATGATATAGAGCATAATAGGTAACAATACAATCATACCCAACACAATTAAATGAATTCTGATATATCTAGGTCCATCCTTTGGTCTCGTCTTATGGCTGGAAGGAAGGCAATACCTCACTACCCTCAAAAGGACCACACAGGCATAGCATTGTGTCAGTACAATTCCCACTTCTAGCTCTTAACTGAAACTCCCCCCCTCCCTTCCTCAAACCTCCCCCCAGGCATGTCACTCCCAATTCTTCTTATACTCTGCAGCGAAAGCCCATCACTCCTGGATTTCGCTGATAGCCCATGGCCCAAATTGCGCTAGGGAATATCTAGTGATTGCCCATTTTTGTTGAGAACCGCTGGTAGGGATATCCGTGCAGATCATTCTTAGGGGCAATCAGCCCGGTCAACCTCTCCCAATACAGGATACATGTTGTAGTCTGACATTTTGTTTCCAGACACTTACTTTTCCTGCATTGAAAAGGAGCCAGGTATCTTGAACATACACTCTGTCAGCTTTATGGGTCTTTTGTGATTTTGGACCCATTCCAGCCTTCCAGATTCACTTTCTGCATACTTGCCAGTAATTACCTGGCATTTGTCTATTACTGCTGGCCGCCACCTAGCTTTATTAACTATTACTTTACTTCTACTCTGATTTATTCATTTTCTTGGGGACCTCCATGCTCCCACAATACTCACAGCTCCAAAAACGTTCATACATTTTGACGCACGTCCTGATGATGATTCACACATCGCTTGACCATCACTGTAGCAATGTCTCCAACAACTAAGTGGTGTTATGAAAATGACATAGCCTGCCCAGCATAGCAAACTGTTTAATCATGTCATATACCTTATGGAACATTTGTCACCTAAATGTGTTATATACACATTATGAGCATGATTCACAAAGGTAACTTACACTTTGGAGTAAGTTTACTACTTTTGCCTATTCCTGAAATCCGTGTGTAAGTTACTAGAAAAACATAACAATAGTAAGTCCAGCACCTACATGTCCAACCATGTGCGGGCCACATAAGAACATTAATCAAAAAGCACACACACACGCATGCGCACACACACACACACACGCACACACACAAGCTTACTTCTGAAAATGGATGAATAGCTAAGCGAAAAGGCATGCCTGAAGCAAAGGGAAATGCAAGTTGGAACACAACCTATTCACCACCGCCAACACCACCAATGGTGTGATGTGATTACCCATGACCCCAAAGTTGGTTTGATATCGACAATCATCTACAGTCCCCTAGCACCCCAAGTGACAGCAGCAAGGAGAGTCTAAAACATTGATAACATTCTTGAGAAACTCTTGTGGCAAACACACAACGTCCCGTACACACCAGAACAAAAGGAATAAATTGATATCTGGGACTACAAAGGACCCATAAAACCTCCAGAACTCCAGGATACGGATGACTGCACTTTGGGATTGGTCAGCATGCATGCTTCAAAGCACAGGTCCCCCTACAAAATATAAAGAACAACAATAAAACAGCAAGAGAAACAGTAGGTGACCCTTCTGCTAAAACCCTCAGCTCATTAATTAAAAATATCAGAAGTCAAAAAGTGCTTGCTTGATTTTTCAAAATAAAGCAGAATGTGTTTCTGTTTTCCCTGCAACATCCAAAGACAATATGACCAGGAAGAAAGGCATCTCGGGAACAGAAAGACAACGTTTAGAGCAGTGGTTCTTAAGCTGTGGTCCAGGGACCCTGTCGGTCTGCAATGCTTACTCAGGGCGTCCGCAACTGCATAGAAAATTAAATAATATTAAAAGAGTAATAAAGTGAATATATAATGAAATAAGCAAAATGTAAAACTGAATATCTCAAACCGATCTGCAAATGTGAAGGAATTTGAAATTGGAGGCTAAAATTAAGTCAGTATCCTCAGCTTGATTCGTGGGAGCATTGCAAGTGCAGCATCAAATATAATATAATATGGAGGATGAGTGGCCTCATTTCAGTTTAGAAAAGCACCAACCTTTCCATAATTTTTTTTTTATGTATGTAGATTAAATAAAATATTTCATCATTTGTGTATTTGTTTGATTAATGCTTGTTTATGTATTTTTGTGTCTTGTTTTGTGGTTAAAATCATCAAAAAGGCTTAGGCTGCAGCCTTCGGCTTCTAGTAATGACTTAGTGAGGGACCCATGATTCCAATAATGATTCAGTGGGGGTCCCCGGGTTCCAGTAATGATAAGGTGAGGGTCCACAAAAGTCAAATGGTTAAGAACCACTGGTTTAGAGCAAATGCAGTAAGTCTTCTCTTAGGTCCTTGAAATGCATAATTGGATAGAGACATTTTTGAACTGTGCTTGGTGCTCAAAATCCACTCTAAATAAAACCACAACATTTTTAAGTTGTATAAATACATAGATTTGAGCAAGAGAAAAAGACTCTTCCTTCCATCAGGTTTCTGTAAGTCCTGAGGAGAACGTTTCCAACGCAGCACAGTACACATCGGCACACATTCAGTTTCATGGTGCTTTGAAGCCCTCTGCATACCAGAAAGTAGACAAACTGCACTCACATAGACATAGAAAAAAACAGGAAAATATGTCAAGTTTGAGAAGTACATTGTAGGAAGTATGCAAACTACTCTTGCACAATCAAACTGTTCCAACAGCTTAGATTTTTCATTGGGCAAGAGCTGAAGTGTATTGGTGTTTTTGAAGGCACCAGACCACCTTGTGGTTATGAGCCAATTGGTGGCTCTGGAGTGCGAGTTGGCATATCATGACACCAGTCCTTGGGATGATGGGGGCAGGAGTCAGCTGTGTTTATGGGATTTAGACAGTACCACACCTTGAATTTCTGTGGGGGAGGACATGGCCAAGTAGGGCTGATCATATGAGAGAGAGAGAGGGTGTAGGAACAGACGAACTCTAGTCAGACATCAACGAGGAACATGATAGGTCTTCCATTAGGTGATAAAGGTTTGGGATGGGAAGGCGTAGGACTTGGGTTTTTAGGCAGGCAAGTGAATTTAGGGTGAAATGGGAAGTGGGAAGTGAGAAAGGAAAGAAGGCAAGCAAGAATAGGAGTCAGATGCTGGTGTGTATACATGCCAGTGTGCGGGAGGCTGCTGCAGCAGGGTGAGGATAAGGAAATGGCGATTAAAAGTATGGCAAATTATTACAACACTGGTGGCAGGGGGAAAATGGAAGGTAGCTCAAACTCCATCAAATAAAGGGAGGAATGGCTTATAGCGTTCCACCGAACCTGCTCCCACAAGCCCAACGATGGGAAGAGGGCCTAATCAGGGTGCTTTTTATCTCATCCAAGAGACGGTTCAGAGTTGCTCCCTCCATGGAGTCAGGAGAAAGAGGCTACGTGGGGTGAGACCCACCTCCAACACATAGGAAACAGGGAGTGTGTGTGTGTGCAGCCATATAGAATACATTTTAATCCGTTTTAAATGGGATTTACATTTAACTCTCTGCAAAAAATCTAATAAACACATTAAAAAATACACTTCCTATGGTCCTCAAGTCACAGGGTCTACTACGTTCTCATGATAAGAAACGGTATGATGAGCTACGGGAATCTGTTTGGTTAGAGGACACCCCCGGGCCCCAGGTGAACGGCGTGGATGGATCTTTGCAGTATTGAAATTAAAAACAGGAACGTTGTTGGGATGGCCTTGTTTCTGGGTTCCAAGATTAAATTAGTAAACACTTGAGAAAAGTTGTATCCGAATGAAGTCAAAGGTTTGGAGAACAATCCTCGCTAGACGAATTGAAGGGCATATGAAGCATCCTGAATAATAAATCCAGCACTCAGGAATGCTATTTTAAAAAGTTTATTCCAAGAGAATAAATCCCATCCATCAGCAAGCAGACAGTGAAGTAACTGAATCAGATCAGAACCTTTTCATGCATAGAACTAAATGACATCAGTAAGATTCCATTTTAACTTAACATGAAGCCTTACAAAGGTAAACATCACAATAACAGTAGAAGTGAAATGCCACAGCATATCACGTGGATGAAATTGTTAAGGAATAGATTTCGGAAGGGCTTTAATTCCAGCATGAACATGATACTTGTGGGTCTGTGGATTGTGGGTCATTGCAGGGGGTTTAGGAAGAATAGTAGATCCATCCACTGGCAAACAGAACACTTGTTTCGACTTCAAGCGCACTAGAAGGATGGCATGGCCTAGTTGGTGGCTCTAAAGCTGTGGGAGATCAGCTTCTAGTCAAATAGATTAGAGAATGTCTCTGATTTAGAGAATGAAGGGACCATCAGAAGCATGAAACTCACAAGGGCTCGATTCTCGGATGGCCTTGCTTCCAGTCCAAACCGTTTTGATGGGAAACTGGGAGGGAGTCAGCTGGCTCAGAAAGAAAAGTAAATCTGCCTGCTGACCAAAAACCGAGAGGATGCACTCAATATAAGAAATGAAGAGCGTGTTTGAAAAGATGTAAACTACAAGAAGTTCAATTTAAAATGGTTTTGTTTTCAATGGAAATACTCAAAGGATCTGGGAAACTAGTTGGTTTTAGGGGCTGCTACATCGGGGCAAAGCTAATTAGGACAAGTAGGGGAAATGTTGAAGTTGGGGCCCCGTCAAGAAGCAGGTTAGCCTGATTTCCATGAGGCAGAGATCAGTTAGGTTCTAGTGTATGACTGGATAAGCTGATGAGGGAAGAGGAAATCATGTGATGTGGCCCAATTTGTCCAGGGTGTTGGATGTGCCTAAAGAGGGGTTTGTGAGAAGGTAGTGACAAGGGGAGAGTAGGTTCAACTAGGTAACAGTGTGGCCTCTAAGTATTCAAAGGTAATATTTTATGATAGGACTGGGATCTAGGAATTTAGTATGGAGGTGTGACAAGGCGTTGCCTTTGAGTGGTTTAATGGGTGTTGGCATGTTTCCTAATTGGTAGTTAAAAAATGTTGTTGGCAGTTGTGCTTGAGAAGGGTATAGAACATTTTGACCTTGTTTCAAGGCTAGAGCGGTTAGGGAGGGGTGCAAGGGTGAGTGGTTGAATCTGTGAGGTTCTGTGGAGACAGTGGGTTTTGTGAAAGAGTGAAAAGACTACTATGACCAGAAGGGCAATAGCTGGTACCTGTACAGGCAGTCTAGCAAGAGAGACTGGTATGCCCTTGAGCTGGTAGACTCTGAAACACTGGTAAGCACAGAAATGGGGTTGGAACTAGATATTCAGGATAGCAAAACAAAAGGTGTATTGGTACATTAAAGGAGGTAGATCAGGGTATTTTAAGGAAAGTTTTAAAAAAAGACGGACCACTAGTTTTGGATCCCAGGTACAAATTATTCTCCAAGGCAAGTTCTAACCTCCTCCTGTGCAGATCTTTTTGCTGACTATAATAGTGGTGCCAATAATGAACACAAACAGCGCAGAAATCATCTCTAAGGGCGACATTGTGGATGGAATGTGCTGAGATGAACAGTGGATGACACCGAGGCCTGACCCAATGACGCGCAGAGTTGGAAGGCATCGGTAATAGAGCTGCTTGATAGGCAAAGCCTCAAGGAGCGGTTGTCTATTGTCTGCTGTCCATTCAGCCCACTACAAGCACAAGCAACCACGGTCATGGATGTCTCCTCAGTGGGCTGGGGCACTCATCTGGGTGACAGAAATGTGAAGGGGGCTTTCAACTATGAAGGAGCATCGTCTGCACATAAATATGCTAGAGCTGTGGGCAATCTGCCTTACCTTGAAGATATTTCTCTCTTCAATATCTGGAAGCACCAATCAGATCCTATTGGACAATAGCCTCCATTTTATAACAGACAGCGGGGAGTGGGCTCTGTGTTAGGAGGCAATTCACCTGCACAGTCGGCACAGTTAAGGGAATTTTACCAGAGGTGACCTGTCTGGCCTGGCCTTGCAACATGAGAGAGGACGCTCTCGATTGTAGCTCACTGGAGGACATTAACCAGATTGAGGTATCCATCCTTGGATCTCTTCCCCACAGTCCAGATCAGAAAGTGTCATTGGTTTTGTGTCACGCACTTCCCTCTGAAGTGTTCTTTGAGGGACACCTTCAGGCTCAGTTGACCCAAGGGCCTGTTGTACGTGTTTCCACCAACTGCGCTCCTGCCAAAATTTCTGAGGCAGGTGTGGGAAGATCAAGCACAGCTAATTGTAATCACCCCGTTTTAGGGCATAGAAGATTTGGTGTGTCAATCTGTTGGCATTCAGCATTTGTCCACCTCTTCCACTTCAGTGCTGAGCAAATCTACCCTCACAGGAGGATGGTTAGGTTCCTTAACCTAGCCCCAACCTCTGCAGCAGCACGTGTGGAGATTGACCGGTACCTGATAAAGTCCTTTTGCCTCCAAGAAGGCTTTGGAAATTGTCATCTTGGCAGCCAGGAGACCAGTTACGAAATCAAATAAGGCAATTTGCTGAACAGATTTTTGCTATGGTGTGGGTCAGAAGGCTGGGAACTGGGAGTGGCCACAGTAAAGCGTCCCTTGGCAGCCTTGGTGGCTATCATGTGTCTCCCTGATCAGCCTTTGTTGTTTACATTACCTTTAGTAGCACATGTTCTGAAAGGTTTGCTCTATTTATTTCCTCTCACCCTGTTCATTGTTTCTCAGTGGGGTTTGAATCTTGTGTTAAATTGTGTGTCTTTTGACCTCCTTTATGGCATCACCTTTTGAGCTGGTGCACAGTTGTCTAGTTCGACTTCTTACTTTGAAGACACTATTGTTAGTTGCGATAATTTCTGCTCATAGAGTCAGAGAACTCCAGGTCTTTTGATTTTTTTTACTGAGGCAAATTTGTCCTGCATACCTGGCCTGCACAAAATTTCAATTATGTCGGCAGAATTTCGGGAATTTTGTATTATGCTTGTTATGCAAAATTCCTGCAATTATGCCATTAGGCTGTAATTGTGTGTCATTCATGGTTACAATTTACAGAGAATTTGCCATTTGCAGTAGAAGTTTACTACAAGTGTACACTAACAACAGAACGCAAGCTACTTTTGTTTGTGGTGCTTTTGTGTTTTGTACATTTGTATAGTGCGAAATGTATCCTCGGGTCAAATATTAACTTGAGGATGTATTTGGAGCTAAAATCTAGAGATTATTGACGGATTTACATTTTCACAATTACACACGCCTGTGTAATTTTGCTGAAATTTAGCACAATTATTCAAAAGAAAATTATGCAAATTTTGCTCACCCCTAATGCCTACCTAGACTACCTACTTGCCAAAGGTGATGTTGGGCTTTCATATTGGCCATTCTATCACTCTAGCAACCGTCTTTTCTCCCCCTCAATTATTCAAGGGCAGGGAGAGTCTGCGTAGATTGAATCCCAGGCAAACAGTGTCCTACTTCATCGATGAAGGATAGCTAGCTATTTGTGGGCTTCACCAGCACCAAGAAAAGGCAAAGCAGTGAATAATTGCACCATTTTGTTCTAGGTCATCATATGTATTAAGATCCACCAGAGGGCATTTGTGCCTATGGCTGCTTCCATGGCTCTCACAAGAGATTCCAGTGGTTGACATCTGCCAGGCAGCCACTTGGTCATGCCTGCATGTGTTTGCTAAACATGACTGCCTCACAGCTGAAGAATGCAGTGATGGATACTATGAAAGAGCTGTGCTGAGCGGTTTTCATGGTTCATTGGCAATTCTCATTCCCACCACTCACAGGGTATTGCTTTGGAATTCGTTCTAAAGGTGAGAAACCTACAGGATGATGTGTCCACCATAAATAAGAATTGCTTAATATATCTGGTGGAGACCACCTATTCCTGCAGATTCCTCACTCCCTCCCACTCTCCTTATGAGTCCGTATGATATATAATAAGATCCTAAGGACATGCTTGTGCTGTTATTGCTGCTGCTGTTGATGCTATATCGGTTCTTCTCCACGTGCTTCACTGTGGCACGGAAAAAATGTCAGGAAGTGATGTCAGTGCATAGGTGGGTGCCTTTTATACAGCTGTGGCATCATATCCGATGGGTGGAGTTGCAGCTGGAGCAGCACGGTGACACCTAGCTTGCTGGAGAGCTCCTGCTTGGAAAACCTCCACATCAGCCTGACGCCTGGTGATTTTTTTAATGGTGAGGAATGTGTATAAACTATAATTTAAGAAGATGAGTAACTTTATGGAGTGGCCCTGGAAATGGGCCAATATTTCCCCACCCCTTGAGCTACAGATTCCAGGGTTACCGGTAACTCCAGGGGAAAGGTAAACCAGGGCATTACAGGTTGGACAAGATGATAAAAGGATGCGGGCCATTCTTCTCCATGGTAGGAGTGGTGGGGTTGGGCGATTGAGGGAGTGCAGAGCAGGTGAGGAGAGGAGAGAGCTGGGGGAGCGTTTGCATCTCCCTCCTTTGTGAAGGAGCAAGGTGGGCCGTGGCCAGGCATAGCAACTGCTCGCAGCCCCAGAACTCCGCATTCAGGTCCAGGTACAGTACTTCCATGGCAGAGGTTACCAGGTCAAGCATTTTCTTTTCTTTACAAAATCTTTTTATTACTTTCACAGTACACATGTAGAAAGTAACCCAGTTCTGCAAATAAAATGTTATGTAGCACAGAAACATCATCAAATCGACACACAGTTCCTATAGACTCCGAGACTTCAGAACCTCCCCACCTCAGTCCCCCAGCCTAACAGGGCGGTCCCTAGTCCAACACGTCCCAGCCGTTCTGCAGCACCATTGGTAGTGGCAACGGGGGCACATAGACCGAGGGGCGTAACACAGGCCCCTGCAGCCCCCGCGGTGCGGGAGGGCCCCAAGCTCCAGGGGCCCCCCTCGGCACTGCACTCTGGCCAGAGAGCTCCTGATTGAGCCTGGAGGGGGCCCCTCTTCGTACCGTGCAGGGACGCCCCCTCAATTTTCATTACGCCAGTGCATAGACCCCCTCGATAATCATTCCCCTTCCCCATATCTTCATCCATTTATTCGGGCAACCCCTGTCTTTGTAGACAACCCTTTCTGCTAACATACACCAGTCCACCTCCTGTTTCCAGGCATCCATGGGCAGATTTACAAGAAACTAACGCAGCGCGGTGCCGCAAGTCATTTTGCTGTGCCGCGCTGCATTAGTTTTGAAGCACAGGGATGCGACACATTTACAACAATATGTTGCATCTCTGTGCTTCCCCCTGCGCTGGCGCACAAGCTGCTGCCATGCGCCAGCACAGGCACCCTTGCACCATGGTGGAAGGATGCCTGCGTCGTGGGGAGATTGTTTTTGTGCAGGAAGGGGCACCTTCCTGCACAAAAACAATCAATTGAGGTGATTTCCTTTTCCAATGGGTGCACTAGAATGCAGCACACATTGAAAGAGGAAAGAAAAGAGGAGAAATGAAAACATTTCTCCTTGATGCTCCTCATTAAGCCACCCCTAGGGTAGCATAGCATTCTGACGCATTCCCAGGTTTACGATTGCTCATAAATCTGGAAATGCATCATTGGACATGGATGTTGCATGGGAACACCCACATCAACACCCATGTCACGCCCCTAACATGCAAAGTGTTGCGTGAAAAGGGGCGATATTTACAAGCATAGGCAAAGTCACGCAGGGTGGCTTAACCTGTGCTTGTAAATATCACTCAGCAGGTAGCGCCGCTGGTGCGTCACACAACGTGAGGCATGAGTGGCGCAAGGGGCTTGTAAATCTGACCCCAGTTGTGGGTCTTGACTTGCCCGCCATAAACGTGCTATATTGAGGTTCAGCATTTTTGACCCAGTAATCCTGTGCCCGGAAACACCGGGTTACTTTGCGTGGTCCAGATCACCTTGAACCACTCGTAATGAGGATCTATGTATTCTCTGCTCCCCTTTTCTAATTGGTGCGATTTGAAGTTTTACTGCATTAATACCATTTACCTTCATAGAATTTTGATAACACAAGCGGTGAGAACACTTTGGTGCTTTGTAAACAGGTAAGAATGTAAATTGCACAACCACCTGGAAACCTTGCTCCGCATAACCAAATGTGACCTTTCATGACAGGGCAGTGTCAGGGTTCCCTTGGCAGCCTGTGCCTGTGCTGCTGCTCACGTGCTGTACCATGCACTGCCCACAGTCTTCCCCGAACCAATCTGACCTCCTGGTGCGATGCCAGGACAGAAACTCAGTGACTGACTGCTGAGTTGGGTTTTCTCAAAATGTTGCTCAATAAACACACATTGTTGTTCGTTACTGGGGACCTAACTCCAAGAGGTAGATAGATGCATCTTGGAATACGGTATCAGTGTCTGATGGTTTTAATTATTTTTTGTTTAACCTGCTGAATTGTCGGTGTTTCCACTGGACCTAAACTGCCCAATGATCAAACATTCAGTATAAAACATTTACAACGAAAGAAATTAAATCTCCACCAGGAAATATCACTCCAGGCATTTACCCATCCAGATGAGTATTTTATGTCTTCCAAACTTTACTCTTAAGAAGTCCACCTGATATGTATGTCCAGCCGAAGCAGACGCAACTATACTCACTTTGAGGCACAAAGGAGAAGGCTTGGTGTCGGCAAGCGTGTTACAGTTGGAGTGTCAAATTAAAAATGACCACGCACACACGATATACAAGTATGTGGGGCATGATTACGTAAATGGTAGTACCCAGCACAACTGAAGTGATCTGTACTTTTTTGCACTCTTTGCATAGTTTTGTTCTCGAACAACATGTGCTCTGAGTGTTCTCGTCCTTTTTGGAAGATCACCAGCTGCTACATGCCCAGCAAGCCAGGTTCAGGGCTCATAATAGCACTGAGCTGGTGATGCTTTCGGTGTTAGATGAGCTAAGGCTCACTACAGACAAGAAAAGCCCCGCTGCATTGATTCTATTGGACCTCTCAGCTGCATTTGACACGGTGAACCACGCATTACTGGTAACCCGTGTTCGACGGCTGGGAGTGACCGGGACAGTCCTCAGGTGGATTATCTCCTTCCTGGAGAATCGGTCCCAAAAAGTCCAATTGGGTGATTGCACATCCAGGTATGGCACTCTGCCTTGTGGGGTGCCGCAGGGTTCGGCATTGTCACCACTGCTTTTTAATATCTACCTTCAGCCATTGGTAGAAGCACTGGCAAAACTGGACTGTCAGGTGTTTAATTACACCGATGACACCCAGCTAATTGTGCACATAGACAACTCTGCCCAGGCGCAGTTAAATGTACAGAATATCCTCCGGTTCACTATGAACTGGATGACCCACAATTCGCTCAGGGTAAATCCGGATAAGACTGAGGTGTTGGCCCTTGGTACAAGGGCTAACCCATGGTCCAGTCTTTTCTGGCCACAAGAGCTCGGCACCACTCCGATACCGGTGCCAGTTGGGAAGAGCCTGGTCATCAGGTTAGACATCAAGCTAGCAATGAACAATCAGGTAGCGGCGGTTGTGGGGAGCTGCGTGAATCTGATAAGACAACTTAGGAAATTGGTTCCTCAGCTGTCATTTTTCACCATGTGTACCATTGTGTCCGCACTAATCTTATCCCGTTTGGATTATGGCAATGCAGTCTACATTGGACTCCCCGAGAAACTCCTGGGGAAACTTCAGGTGACACTAAATGATGCGGCAAGACTGATTTTTAAGATGCAAAGAAGAACTAGCGCCACACCCCTGCTACAACAATTACATTTGCTCCCAATTAAGCCGCGGGTCAGGTTTAAGGGCCTGTGTATTGCACACAAAGCTCAGTATGGAGCAGCCCCCAGCTATTTAAAGATCGACTGAAGCCGTACATTCCAAGTCGGTGTCTCCGCTCATCCGGAAGAAATCTGTTAACTTGTCCGCGCTTTAACAGAGCTACGTTGGGAGGGCGGTCTGTCTCTGTGGTAATTCCCCAGCTGTGGAATAAGCTACCGGAGAGCCTACGTGGAGAATCTACGTTACTTCCTTTTAGAAAGAAGATGAAGACCATCCTGTTTATTGAGGCATTTGGATAAGCTTCCCCACCTTTGTTTGATCAGCTGGCAGTAGGGGGCATTTGGGTTCTGGGTCAGTGTGTTAGCGCTTAGAGACCGTTGGTGATTTGGCACTTTATAAATATATATTAACATAACATAACATTTGTCATTGATGACATAGTGCATGTTATTATCAGGTTTGCTAGTTAAAAATTGCTCTGCGTGCCTTGATTTTTGTCCTCCAATAATGAGGGAACTATTTTTAAATTAAAGTAGTCCCTCAATTTCGCACTAGTAGTGCACTTGCTGTATATGCCATAGTCTTAAGTCTGTTTGGTCTGATCTACCTCAGACTTGTGTGGTGCGACAGATATCTAGGGAACAGAATTTCCTTTTCATCCAGCTTTAATATCATTTACTTTACGAATGATTATGAATGAGCACTTCAGCAACCCATCAGGATTGACAAACCCCTCAGGGACATAAGCGTAGAACTTCCGATGACAAAAACAGATGTCGGCTGGCGCATTGGTCCTATTTGACCCTGTGGCACCGCAGATCGCAAAGCACTAACCCTTCACTTCACTGGCCCCTGTGGGTGTCAAAGGAGCACAACTTGCACTTCCTGTACAGTACATCATATTTATAGCTGGGTTTGGTGTTTGAGTGGATTCATGCCGGCACTGTAGATGTCTGTAAATGATTTACAAATTGAGGCTGTGACCTTTCTCACCGCACCTATCACTAAAAGGGATATAGTGTCAACAAGTGGTGCTCCGATCAGCCTCCTCATCCCCATATGAGGATATAAATTCCCTAGTTACTTTAACAAAATGATCAGCACACACTACCTTTTCTCTTACAAAAATGATTGTACAATCTAAGGAACATAAATCAAATAATGCAGCAGACTCCATTTTTTTTAAACTGATCCCAGACAAACCGTTCAAAGGACAACAACAGTGACTGAGATTCTATAGCCAACATGGGCACGAAATGGACATATGGAAGATAGATGTTATTGTACAAATAATTGTAACGCCAAGTGTACAAACTAAGATCACAACTGTATTATAAGTCAATCCCTGGTACGAAAAAACTGATATATAAACACAAAGTATGGGGGTGATAATATCGGGAAAAAAGCCCTGAAGAAGTCTCTCGAAAGAGATGAAACACGTTGCTACATTTGATGGATAACATATTAAAAAAGAACAATGTGAATAAAGGACTAAGAAAAAAGATTTTTTCTAAACAAATTTGAATGGAGTATGTGCATTATTTGATTTATGTTCCTTGGATTGTACAATCATTGTTTTAAGAGAACAGGTAGTGGGTGATGATCATTTTTTTAAAGTAACTGTAGATGTCTATGTTTGACCCATGAGTCACAGGTTCAACTCACAGAGTTTCCATGAACCAAATGACGCCTCCCCAGAAGAGGTAAGTTAATTATCATAAATGCATTCCGTCAGGTGAACAGCAGCAGCTTGCCAACTGACACGCCTGATAATTCAGAGTTTGAAGGTAGCATTCCATTCTCTGATGACTTCACCGCATTCCAAATGCCACCCATATCCCTCTCAAATACAGATTTGAATGTTAACAACTACACATGAACAAAAGGGTGTAACAAATGTATACAGTGGAAAATCAAGATTCTCAAATTCTACGATTGTTATGGGTGATTAGGGAATAGCACATGAAAACAACGTTATCAAGACTGCGTCACCGACCAGCTGGTGATCAGTGATGTCCTCGGAACCAATGTGAGGCAGGTGTACTCACAATTGCTTCAGCCAGAAGTAGGACAGAGGTGGGACACCCTGGACAGAATGGCATTTCTGGGACATGGGCAGGTGCAGAGTGGTGACCTAGGGGCTCTGCTGACAACAGATGTTTTCAGGGGCAGTTAAGACCTTGGACGGATGGAAAACCGTTGACAACGACACGCTGATGAAGAAATTCCAGAGGTCTGTCCAGGGTAGTAGCAGACAAGCTCATCGGGGTACTTCTGGAGGCTAAAGAGAGTGGAATACTGCTGCCAACGATGGGAGAAGCTGTAAAGAACATGATCCTCAGGCCAAATAAGGACCCGCTGGATCACAGGTCTTCCAGTTTGCTGTAAGCCTTGTCTAGGTCTTCTGTAAATCTGCCTCTCAAAACATTTGCAGTGTTGACCCTGCTCCCATCAACTCTTTTAGACATATTTGTGGCCTCTAGTCCGCGGCAACACATTCAGCAGAAAATGTTGGTTTACTAGCCTCCAGTTCTAAAGTCTTTAACTTAACCCAGTCTATCATGTACATGAGTGTTCCCGCTTACTTTTGTGAATCTCGCCTAAGGACCTGTGGAGTTTGAAGAGCAGTCGGCACATCTAAGATACCTTCTGTTTGTATCTAAGTATTTATTGTTTATTCATTGTCTATTTATTCATTGTTTATTATTTATTTAATTACTTATTGTTTGTGTTTATTTATATAATTTCTGTTTGTATTTATTTTGCCTTGGAGTACAAAAGGAGGGTGGTCTTACACGAAGAAGCTACTGTTTGTCACTGTAAACAGCGCAGCACTCCTGTTACATTCCAAGATCTATAATCCTGGCTTTCCTGCAGACATGACATTGTGGTGACCCGTCTGTGCGTCAACTTGCCTCCTGACTTCCAGTGATATGGTCATCACAAGAGAATGAACGTTCCACAGGAGGCCTCTGCAGTGCAGTGGGCTAACACTTTGTCTTCTTTTCTGGTCACACCGCACCGTTGGCACCCTAACATTCCTTATTCTTTCACCATTTCCACCGTAGACCTTCCTTCCAGGTTTTATGAAAGCATTTCCCTTTTCCCAAGGTCCTCTACATTTCTCACCTGAGAGCAAATTTCTATATTCTCTGGAAACAGGCATGCCATGTCCTCTACTCATGGATGTGTTAGCTCTTTGCAGCACACCAAGACGTACTACTGTTTCGTCCTTTATGGGCACTACCCTTATTTGCATATCATACTGGGGCTGCATTAGAGGTGGATCGTAACTGCAAATCCACCAGGGTGGTGAACACTCTGTTGATAGATTCTCTGCCAGGGTGGAATCTGCCGACAGAATTACAGCTTCTCTTGGGATAGAGCGGTAATTGTAACTCCGATGGTGCATTCTGTACCTGCATACAATAAGTGGTCGAAGTGCATTAAAAAAAGTATGGGAACTGTGATGATGTGCATAATGGAGTGAGGTCAAAGGTGTGGTTAAAAAATCAAAATAAACTGTCACTTTTTTTGGTCTTTCGCCTTCAAATAAATACATATAAAATAACGCATATAAGTACAAGTTAATTTAATAAGTGGGAAATGCACTATTGTACATTATGAAACCTCAATTAGTTAGTGCACTGCAGAGCTCTGTGTGTGTAACCAGAGAGCAAAATAATTGAATTCTGGTTGGTGCAATGGAGTATAATGACTTGTGTATGTTTCGTGCAACAAGGTTCCAGTCTGTGACAGCAAACACCGTGAATATGTGAGTCATTATTCTAAACTTGCATTACACACTGTATAAGATAGGCTGCTAAAAAATGTGCAAAAATGTTTAAGATAATAAAGTGCAAAATATAGATTTTAGTAATACTCAGAATGTAGGTAGTGCAATTTGTTTTTATAATGGTCCTGTAAAAGCACACTCTTCACAGCTGAGCTGGTAACTCCCTTGACAAACCACTCTTCAACAGGGCCAGACTGGGAACAGGAACCAGCCCTGGCAGATTACTGCTCGACCAGCCCTGGGAGTGGTGGTGGGGGATGCTAGTAAGAAGCACCATTCCTGCTTCTGTTACAGGGGGGCCAATATTGCAGCAATGCTGCAAACCGGCCCCAGTCACAAAACCAGCCCCATGGCCACAAAATCAGCCCCCAACCCTCTGTCCCACCGGGGAAAAGCTTGGTGCTCGCTATGGCCAGTCCAGCCCTGGTCTTCAAGAAGCTTCAAGCGATTCCATCAATTAGAGCCAATGCTGGTTCCCAAGCACCCTTTACATACGCAGATTAATCAGTTGCACACATTTACATTTCTTTAAAGCAAGCAGGCTCCGTGGCAAGAAGGCTTGTTTAGCTGCCCCCCCCCTCCTCCCTCTGTTTCATGGCACAGGCGACTTCCTGCCTTACCCTTCACCTGAAGCTATTCAGCTCTCAGAAATACCCATCTACCCAAGACCTATGTCTCCTCACGAAATGTAGGGGAACTGTTTTTCTAAAATTAAAAAAGTTTGGGCAAGTAGTTCCCCTCAGTTCCTGCCCACTTTGACCACTCCATACAATTGACCCGACTTACAATATATTGCTGCAAATCAGTAGATTTGTAGCCATTATTCAGCTCTATATCTGCCCCAGAAGCAGATCCTACCAACTTTACCAACATGTGCTTCCAGCCGGCACAGGCTATTTGTTTGTTCACCAAATCAAAGGCTTTCGACACACATCACAAGCATAGCCCTGCCTAAGTCTATTTCCCCAGTCATCTAGATCAGTTATTCTTGTTTATAACGTTGCACTCTTGAAGACCTGGGTTATAACTACAGCATTGTCACTTGACCGAAATGTGCTTTAAATTGTAAATATGTGTGGCATGATCTAAAGACAAGTCTGACATAAATAAAGAGCCACTTGATGTACACAATCTTGAATCGTCTCCCTCCTACCAACCACTGATGTGCAGAACTCTGTTGCTCCTTAGCTCGGTTTATGCTATAGAAATACAAATACGTTGGAAGGGGAAAGGCTTGGAAATCAAACTTGTCACCAAAAGATCACACATGGTGGCAGTACACTGATTGACCATATCATGTCATTGGCTCATAAATTATATCCTAATGACACATTCTTACTCTTAATTATCATATAATGCAGCTTAATGCCTCTGAATCCATGATTGGACGGAGAGAGAATACGTAGGTTCCTGGCCTGTTCATTATCTTGGGTGGGCCCCAGGTGGTATCCCACAGGTCTAGGCTATTGAACGTTTTTGCAGTTCATTGAGCTCCAGACAGATATATATTACGTGTACTGGTGATTTACTGCAAAGTGCTGGGTGTGCACACGCAATCAGTCATATAACTAGGCCATGCAACGGCGGAAGTGACCTAGAAATGACATATTCGTGCCTCACACTGAACAAGCGAAACTACTTCCATCACATGCCATTGGGTGTGGAAAGCAGGTAAGTCTCGAATGACCTGCTTGTTAAATATGAATCTTTACCTGCATGAGTCACTATGCAAATTTCCATAAAACTTATTTTCGCTGTAAGACTTTTGTCAGCAGAGGGATTATTGGTGCATGGAAATGTCACTGACAGTCTTCAATTTTGTGTTGTTACTTTTATGTAGGGGTGATTGCGTTGATTAACTGATCCTTAAACTTCCATTCAGATGCAAGACTGATCTCAGCCCAATCAGTGAGAGGGGAAAGCAATTCCTCACCCCCCACCAACCCAGGCATTCTGAGTTTAGCAATGGGGGCGTCTACGACAAAAACAGCACCTCCTGCATCCCCATCCAGGTATTACAGCACCTAGAAGCCCTTCTGACAGAGCGATGGACAAAAGGCCTGTAGCACGGAGAACTACCCTCTCACTCACTGCCCAGACAGTGAGAAAAAGGATCCCCTCCACCCAGCCACTAGCAACAGCACATTGACGGAAGGAATTCTGGAATTAGTCTCAGCCACAGCTGAGACACTGATACAAGCAAGAAAAAGAAAGGCTGAAAAGGGAAAGAGAAAGAAGGAGGGAGGAAGGAGGAAAAGAAAGATTAAGAGTGACAAAGGGAAAAAGCAGGGATGGAAAGGAACCCACCTGCAAGAGTGAAATGAACAGGCAAGACAGTGTAGGGTGGTGGAAGGTAGAAGCGTGAGGTGATGTCAGGGGGCTAGGCAGCCTTCTTGGCATTTGGTAGCCCCGCCATTCAGCAGGGTGATCGTAAAAAAACTTTCGGCATCTGCACCTTTCTTTTTACAAATATAGCATTGTGACTCACCACAAGCACAGCTAACACCTTTTACCACATCTCCCACCACAGCTCAGACCTTTCCGCCTCTGAAAGTCAAGGACTATAAAATGACAGGAGTTTGAGGCACTGTCCCTCTCCCTCTTGCCAGGCGACCACCAAAGATAGAATTTTGCTCAAGAAACACAGAGCCAGCGATCCTGTCTATGTTGTGACTGGCTGCAGACAGAGCCGGCTTTAGCACTGGTGGCACCCTGTGCAACAATCATTATTGCCGCCCTTGCACCCCATGACCGCCTCCTCAGATTCTCTCACTACCACTGAGTAAAAGTGCCCCTCAGCTGTCCAGTCATAAGCTATTGCTAAAGCCAGCACCCCCCCTGAGGTCAGCACTCCCTCCACAGGTCCGCGCCCCAGTGCGGCCGCACCAGTCGCACTGCCCTAAAGCCAGCCCTGGCTGCAGATAGCTTTAGTAGAGAAAAGCGGTTGGGAATTAGAGACCATTGGTATCCTCGCAAGCTTCCCCACGAGCCTACATAATGCCCAGAGCACAGAGCATGCATGCATTCTGGTCTTCGTCCACACCAGCTATGAGGAGCGCCTTCCTTCGTGCCACACCGCATACTGGGGCTTATTTACAAGCCCCTTGCGCCGGCGGTGCGTCACTTTTAATATGGGAAAAAGTGACGTTTAAGAAATTACCAATATCACTCTTCCTTCCACCAGGTAGTCTCCAGACAGAGAAATATCTGCAACAACCAACCACAAGGCCATCGGAGACGCCAGTTTCCAGTCCTGGACTTTCAGTGAACTGCGTGGTGCATTGTGGAAGCTGTAGTTCTGATTCACCTCTGCTGAAATTATTTGTCTAAAGTTTCAAATGACAATGGTTGAAGAAAAAGCTGGCCTGTAATATGATTTAATGTGTTATCCAGTAACTTTACCTCATCCTCCCTCCCTTTGAGATTCCCAAATTAGAGACGTTTTAAGGCATGGACAAAGAAGGCAAATGCCTAGGGTCCCCACCTTCCATGGGGCGCCTTGGGAAAGTAAACCTTATCTTTATTTGCAGTTGCAGCTGGCATGACTCGCGGGTGCAGGGGCAGAGTGTCGTGCAGGGAGGGGTTCGCGCACGGGGGAGGGGTAAATTTAATACAATTAAAAAAATAATTCGATCCAGCGTCGCATCTCCTGCTCTCTCTCTGCTCACAAGAAGCAGAAGCAGGCAGCCTTCCTTTCCTCCCCTAAGCCAATCACAACGCTCCAATGGCAGCATTGTGATTGGCAAGTACGCCGTCCATACAGGCATCTATGGGGAGGCCGTTTTCTCCATGCAGGCTGCATCCAGCCTACATGGAGAAAACGGGAGGGTGCTCATGACTGGTTTGGTCGGCCCTGGGGCAGACCAAACATTCTGCGCCCATAACATTGGGCTAGCCATTCCTCCCCGACCCGCCCAACCCCAACCAAACCCTTCATTTGCTTTCTCGCAGTGCGAGAAGCAGAAACATAAAATGGTATTTATACAATTTTATGTTTCTGCTTCTCGCACTGCGAGAAAGCTGTGGGGCGACGCTCCTCCGCCCACGTGGAGGAGCCGCCCAGTTTATTTGACCTCTATTATATTTGTCTATCCAAACCTCCCTCCCTCTCTTCCTACTTGTACCCCTGACTCTGTCTGTCTGTCTAGGCATGTTATCTGAAGGATTTTTGGGGTTCTGTGACTGAACTCTTTTAGAAGGTTTTGTAACCCTATCAAAGAATAAAATAATTTAGTATTGTTTGGCATCATGCAGCCTTGAATGATTAGGAAATGGGTAATAAAATTCCAAGTTGTCCTGTAAAGGGCCCCAAAAAAAATGTTTTGCCCACGCCCACAAAATCCTTAAGATGACACTGTCCCAAACTGGACCTCTCTTCTGCCACCATCTCATTGACAATGCCTTCACTCAGCCTCCTTCACAGAAAAATAAATTGTGTTAATATTATTTTGTGCGAGAGTGCTCAATGGTATGTGCCCACCAACCCAAACACTCCCCATTCCTTCATTCTTAACCCTGTCACTTTTTTGAAAAAAAAACGTTCTGACAATCAACTTGATAGAAATTCCCCACACTGCAGAAATGTAAAGTGGAATCCTCCTCACAGTAGTTGTTGTACATTATTTGAGCTGGCCAACTCCCCAAGCACATTGACATTAAGCTCACCGAGCCAGACGATCTTTGAAAAATATAGGTTCACGAGTGTATAAGCAAATGCTAACTCTGTTGTAGCACTGATGGATTAACGTGCACCCTAAGGGTCGGTTTCTGGAACATACACTCGGTTCTGCATTGAGGCTGAAAACCATTGGTTTCACCACAGAAATGTAAGTTAAGGTCAGACACCTAACTACAACTAGGAAACCCCAAGTACAAATGGACACAGATAACAAAGCATTAAATCCAACCAGAAGACTCCAGTTTACCCCTAAGAGCATCAAAAGTACTGGAAAGAAGGTCACACTAACACAATCATATCTAGGTGTTAGCAATGCAGACAGATTAGCAAAACCTACACCAACGTCACCAACACCCTCTAAATAGAGGCAGCACCACCTGCAACTCATTAGTTAGATCTCCATTCCCCAGCTCACACAGATTGCCTTAGAATGACTGAAGACTATTATACAACATACACTCGATGTTAAGATTGTCTATCCACAAACCTTCTGAAAGAAGGGACAGACACAATCGCTCCATCTTATTTCAGGCTTATGGAAGCTCCACCAAGAAGCTTGTAGTAAAACCATGAAACACATATCTGGATTAAACGTCCAAAAGGTAATTTTTCGTTGTGACCATTGTCCTGTTCTGGATTGTTTTCTCTTCACAGCACTGGCAAGCATACCACTCTGCATACAAGACAGCACCTGGCATCAGGCTATTAACTCATCTTCATTAATTTCTCAGCTTTTACACATGGCCTACTGATGTGGAGCTACTCTCCACACATCCTATTCTCTCTGCTTCCCTCAATGTAGTGAGAGGGAAAACTAATACTTCCTGTCTACACCCAGGAAGTTCCTGGTATCTCACTTCTGTCTGGATCAGCTAGACCGCTGACCTACTTATATAATAATGTCCTTTCCTGGAGGACATGACATCTCCCCCCCACTTACAAAGAAATTCAGTGCATCCTTTGGACTCTGTAGTTGGTTTCTTTGCTCCGCAAATGTTGAGAGTGGTTCTGGAGATGTGATGTCTGTTGCAGAGAGTGTTCGTTATTGAGGTGAGCATCCTTTCGGCTCCTTGATTGGTTTGTTAGATCTGCTGACCTACCTATAAAAAAATGTCCTTTCTTAGAAGACATGACAACCATGAGGTACCCTCAACTTCATGTTGGGCTCTTCTGGTCTCTGATAAAGGATAGCCAGGCTGTAGTTTAGCACCAAGGCATGTCACATGGGCAGAAACCCACACACATCATCTGCCAAACTAGCATGCTACTACACCCAAAATGTCGACCTGGTGGGTAACACAAAGGGAAATTAGTTACATCATACAGAACCTAGGCTTCCTCTAGATAACCTTGTTTATATTTCAATCCCACAACCCACTTAGACAATAAAATGGTATTCAGAAATATAAAATCACATTATCACATGAGGAAAAAGCATCTGTGTCTTGCTACACAGGTAAGGAACCTCTGTTATAATCTGCTATGCTTGTGATGCATTCGGTGCACACCTCCATTGTTTCTTGCTCTGCTCAGCAGTATGTGATGTCATGAAGTGTATGTGAGTGACTGGGGGTTGCTAGCAGTTAGAGTGGGCTGAACAGATAGGATGCTGCTCCTGGTGGGGTACTTTGCTATGTAACTTGTAACCTGTAACATAACCTATAACTTCTTCAATAAACCTACAGCTTCTTACTCTACAAGAACTGGCTACCTGACCCCTGCTTACTAAGAGTGTACTTTTAATTAGAACACTGGCGACAACCGGAAGCCGAACCTAAGTGTAAAAGAAACTGATGGAAACAAAGACAAAAAGAATTGAAGACATAAATAGAGATAAAGAAACGCATTTACCCCACCAGTGTCTATTCCAACAGACAGCCTATTGACAACATACTCAAAGACCGTAGGCCTAATATAGTGGCTACTGAACTAATGAACTAAGATGATCACTAGACTGGAGAGCACTGGTAATATATCGCTGATTGAGCCACGTCTGGTAGGAATGCGGATTTAACTGAATTTATATTAAACAGACATCGTGTTAATATTGGAAAATACAATATTAATGCACGTCCCAATATATGTACATATAAAAATGAACTCGCATAACCATTGTTGAAATCACCCGATATGACCTCCTCCTCAACCCTAGGTCAGAAGTTCTTGGTCAGGCAGGCCCTGCGACCTAAGCCTAAAGCAACTGATGGGCAGATCACAGGTGGGGTGACATGTAACCCTTAGACAAACGTGTGAAAAGTAAATCCCAGATCGATCCCACAGACATGCAGCAACACTACAATGGTCTTAGGAGACTGGCCCTAATAAAACACATTAGGCTGGAGGGGCACGCACTCCCAAAATACCATAAAGTCAGATGCCACACGAAGTTAGAAACACCCAGTCAATGAGAATACTGCATGCATACTATACACAGTGATCACTTGCTCCCCATGCTGGACATCTAGACACATACCCACTGGCGTCACATTGTGTCCACGCAAAGTAGAGACCCACCTGTGCTTCTTTTCAAATGACCAGATTTATGGCCTCTTGACTAGGCCCAGATGTCTGTCTCCAAAGGAATGTACAAATTACTTTGTGACGCTTCATGTAATGTATAAAATGACAGCCGAAACCAATGTGCTTTGAGACAGTCTTCAGACCCCAACTCTGTTGCCTGCTCTCCTGGCTGCTGTGTTTAACTAAACCAACTGTTCCTGTTTTGACAAAAGCCTCTTGTCTTTTTTTTTCAAGGTAACTTCACATTTGAGCGACATCTTGGTGAGCCTGATAGGAGAGATTGGTTCTTTGAGCCTGACTGCAGCTGAAGGAAAAGGCCTCCACCCTTATGAATTCACATCTGTGCAGCAAGAACAGTGAGCAAACGCTGCAATTGATTGGAAGTTCTGCTGAATCTGTGGGGTGGAGGTTCGTCCTGGAGCCACCATCAGTGGGTAAAAGACTACATTTGACCCCTAGTCCCAGCATTTGGCTTATAGCAAACTAGGAAGAAGAGCAAAAAACCTAACCTGAGCGCTCTGCCAATAACGGAAACCTGACATATTATCTATTTTGAGTAGTCGCAGGGTGGCCTCAAGGCGATCCCGCGGATGTCACTTTTTCCGATAGTCAGCACGCAAGGAAAGGTGAGGGTTGTTTAGTCGCTTGGACCGCTGGGGGTGACAGAGACGGTACCATCTCTGTCACCCCCTGCGGTGTGATACAGGGACCGCTTGGACAGCTGGGTGTGACACAGATGGTACGCTTGTCTCTGGGTGTGATACAGGGACTGCTTGGACCGCTGTGCGAGATACAGATGGTACGCTTGATTCCCGGGTGTGATATAGGGGTGAGGCTTCACCGCTTGGACCAATGGGTGTGACACAGAAGGTACACACAGGCTTTGGATGTAATATAGAGCCAGCATTACGATCTCAATATTTTTGTCTATAGGAGTTTTCTTAGGTTTATTAACACTGGTAGTATGTGAAGAAAGTGAGAGGTTATTCGCTTGGACAGCTGGGCGTGACACAGATGGTGCGCTAAGCTCCTGGGTGTGAAACAGGGTGCAATTCATGCGTTAGGAAATAAAATTGGAACAAGGAGGGCCTGTAGTTGTTGAGTTATTCTATCTTATCTGCATAAATTGTTGCTATCTTTGTCCTAGAGCCAATATTGACAGATTATCGGGCTCACTTAGTGCTCTGTACCTCCCAGAGCCTCCCCTTGTCATCAGGCAGCATGTGCTAGGAACGGGCTAAGGGTTTTTTGTCAAAGTCATCATTTTTTCTTTCTGTCCTATTTTCTCTTTTATTTTCTCTGTGGTTTCTCAATTGATGCATTTTTCTTGATGTTGTGGTGCTGGTAAATTATTGCAACTGTGTTCTATGTTGAATGTTCTATCCAGTTAACGATTCTATGTGCGTATGAAAAAGTCACCATTTGTTCACATTTACTGTTATGCTGCAAAAAACAATTCATAATGTTTTGAATTAACAATTGTACTTTCTTACTGATTGTTATTTTTCATATGTGTTGTTTTATGTATTAAGTTTGTTTAATGCATCTTTGTCCTAAGCCAAGCACATAGCAGAAGTAATTATTGCCAACATAACTCCGTGTACATAGTCTTCCCACACAAACAGAGTATGATTTAAGCTTATTTAAAAAAACAAAGAAGTCTAAAAGTGCACTAAATCCCTTTAAAAAGTTTCCAACCCATCATGGAGTCACCTTCAAAGCACATGCTACTAAATTCCCCACTCAGGCTAAAAAGCTAGATAAATTGAGCCATGAATGGCATGCATACACTGATACACATGAGGATGCATATTCCAACCAAATATGTAGGACAGAAAAGGACTAGAAGAGAGGCACTGTTAGAACTGTGGGCCATCTACGAGGTGGCCCAACCTAAATTCTGTCCCAGAATCTGCAAGCAAGGCATCTGCACCTCCCCCACTATGCACCGGCATCGAAGTGCTCTCTCTGATGCTGGCCATTCCTGCACTAGGTTACCCCAACCTGCCATTCGAGGGGGCCGGAAGGGCGCCCACTGGGCTGCGAGCCACCAAATCTAGGATTGGAAGGTTGCCAGATCAACAAACCTCAGTGATTCCAGCTGCACCTCAGCTCAGTGCTAGAATCCCCCAAAAGCTCGATTTCCCATCCGTCACATTTAGCCAACAAAACACACTCCACGAGCAGCCGGGAACCCGATAGCAGGTCTAAACAATAAAACAACTAACAATAGCAAGAAAGAGGACACCAGTCCCCCAGGATATGACAGTGAGGGTGAGGATACAGGAATAGTCGTGCCAGAGGCCAAAAGGACACCCAGAGGCACACACCCACTACTGTCTACCCCAGGCTGCCCTGAAGAGAACCCTGTGGTTATGATGCTAATACACAGGACACCATACCACTTTCTACTAGACACGGAGGTGATGAGGTCATGCCTACGGGAGGAGACTCTCCCCCTAACAAAGTGCACTGCAACCATACAAGGGGTCTCGGTGGTAGGGATCCCCTTCACAGACCCCTTGAGCTGGAGATTGAGGGGAAAAGGGTGAGGGAACAGTTGTTATACTTTCTCTCTTCCCCGACTAATATCTTGGGTCTGGACCTAATGACCAAACTGAAAATGTGAATCCAATTTGCTGAGAACGGGGCTGTGGTTTGCTCCTCCCCTTGAGTTCCCCCCTCAGGGCGCCAACCAGCAGTACACTTCCATGCCACATAGACACCAGTCAGGGTGGCCCCGGCCAGTCGGACCTCCTTCATGGGGGCAGACCTGGAGAATACAGGAAATCTCCTCAAGCTATGTGAATAAGCTCAGCGGTGGGCAGACCACTCACACCACCTGTTAGTGAAAACTGCCAAAAAGCCGAAAACATTGCTAACCAGGTACACAAGGAGCAAGAGATCCAGGACCTCGACTTGTGCAAGTCTACCAAGTCTCCCAAGGCTAGTTGGGGAGTCAGCTCAAGGCGCATAGGGACAATGGCGGTGACAAACAGACCGTGCGTACCCCTGGGATTACTAAGGCCAGCCTCTGTCACCACTCTGGCACCTCAAAGAGTGAGGAAGTGGCGCAGACAAGGTTGCCTGCACTATGCGGTGCATCCCCCACACCTGAAGGCCCTTACCTTCTCCTGAATACAGTGCCCAAGTAAGTGGCCATTGGAGGGAACTCGGCACAACCAGCAAATGATACACCACCCCAAGGAAGTGCCCCTACCAGCCACATGGGAACTGTCCAAGAGCCGGATGGGGACAGGCCACCACACGCACACCCCACGCAATGGCCCACTAGGAAGGGCAAAAAGTAGGAGCAAGCCTGGAAAACACCACTATGCCAGGCCTACACAAACTAAGTAAAACCAAACCCAAACGGGCCACGTTGCCTGCAAGCCAGAGGGTTCTGGCCCAGCCCTAATGGCAAAGGTCAGGGAGGCTGGCAGAAGCCAAACCTCAGAGAGTGTTACTACTGTCAACTTGTCTTTTATTTTTTCAAGGTAACTTCACATTCGAGCAACAAAAAAATACCGAAGAATTTAAGCCTAGCCAAGTGGCCTGCTGAACTTCGTATACACACAACTGGACATTAAACAGAGTTGAACGAATGCCTAATCTGCACCAATATCTAGTGAAGTTGGTTTGCACTCAGCATTCCTGGTGATGAGTAAACTGGCAGCGATTTTTACACATTTTACATTTACACTTGATTTATTGTGAGCCCTGGCGCGTGAGTGACTTGGTGTGCCGTTATTTGGAGGAGCGGACCATTGCCAAGATCATTAAACGTGTTGCCATGGGAAGACATGCACTCACACGCGCACAAAGGGAGAGCAACCAGTGCGTCATCTATTGAAGGCAGATTGTCCAATCGAAGGCTCATGCTCAGCTGTTAAGCAAGAGTTGACATCGCATCGCAATTAGCACTGAAGCGCAACATTTAACTTTACATCATTCTTTCACAGTGGAGGTACGAGCTCTTGGAACCGTGGGTGGTGGTTCCAATGTGGCATGCGGCATTTGTTTATGCTAATCCTTGTGGCACGTTCCATTATCTGTTTGATCTGTGTGACCTTGATCCAAAAGCGGGCTCTTAAGCGCAAATTAATACAACCCTGAGTGTGCCCAGTGCCGCCTCAATGACGGTGTGATCAGCGTTGCCTGGGAACGGCCTAACTGTGACGACGGAACACGTTAGAGTGACGTGCGATGTAGTAGCAAAACACTAGACTGCGTACCAACTGAAAGTCAATGTTGGAATCAGCATCATAATTGGAGTCAGTATCATTGTTTTTAGAAACACGTCAAAGTCCGGGCAACTTTATAATGAGAGGCCAAAACCACTTCATAGGATAAAAATGGGGACACAACATCAGTATCAAGACGAGTTTAACTGTTAACTGCATTGGAGTCTCAAAATTGTTTTCGTAACACCTAGAGAACTGTAATGTGACCCTAAGTACTGAATCTACGCTCAGAGTACAGTGTGCAAGTTCGGGTGAGATATCAATCACCGGAGTGGAGGACTTTGGGTGCTGCCAGAGAATATCTTTCAATGCCATGTTGAATATGATGCCAAAGCATATTTTTCAATGCCATGCTAAATTTTCAAAAAATACTTTTTATGATTGTTGTACGCAAGAGTCTAGTGAGGAGTTAGTGCTCCTCATTTGCCTCCTTGCGTCTCAAGGAATGTGGCTATGGCTGAGTTCATGTTTTAGGTCCCTTGTACTACAAGACTATGCAGTAGGTGGGGGCGTGGCTTGCAGCCGCGGGAGATGGCCGCTTGCTGAGATAGCTGCGCTAGCAGTCTGAGAATACACCCGTAATCCGGCATCATGCGTGTGCAATTTGGGGCGCCTGTCGGTGCCAGACCGCATCGGAGTGCGGTGGCGTGTCGATTAGACCTGCGATAGCCTTCTTGCAACCGCACGACCCGAGAAACCAGCGCTCGGAGGCGCTCACCCTAACGAAGACAAGATGGCGCCCGCCGGGGTTTGGAGCGGCAATTGTTAGCTCCACTGCACCACGGCTGTTACTGGCGGTGCCGGGCATGCCCTTCCTCCTGCGGGCCAAGAGAGAGAGTCTGAGGTGGTGCGGCCGGAGGTCGGCTGCCACGCATCGCAGCGGTGGTGGGCTGCGCGGCCTGTAGTGGTCAGAAGATGCCGCGAGGTGGAAGCCAAGACCGGGTGGTGTGCCCTTCCTCCATCGGACAGTGAGTGCAGGACTTGGGTAGCGCAGCCAGTCACAGGTAGCAGTGGGTCACGTGGTGAGGGGGCCGAGCAGCCCATTGTGGAGAGTGGACCTCGGAAGGCCACACAGAGCGAGAACAGCGCCAGCCATAGCGGGGAGCGCCCGCCTGGGAACGGAACATAGGCCTCCCATCGAAGGGATGAGGACGCCTCAGTCAGCGGAGTAGTTTGCCCCGCATAGCGAGGGAGTGGGAGCCGCATACAGTGAAGGAGGGGCCCAGGGGCCTTCACATTGACCATACCTGCCAGTTTGAACCTCTCCAGCGTGGGCAGGTGGAGGAGAGCGGGCCCGTCTCACTGAGACATTGCGGATCCTCCCGAGGCCGTCACTCTGCCCTCTGAGAACTGCAACACTCAGAGTATCTCGGCGGAGCCCGGTCTCCAGCGGGAGACTAACGGAAGATACTGGGGCTTACTTTCCACCACGCCCGGGCTGAACTTTACGGTGAGTGACTCACTCCGAGCAATGGGCCGCAACAGACTGACTGGCCCGAGTCAGTCCAACCAGATAGACAAATACACGGTGGCCATGAGGAGAGAGGAAGGAGCTTCGGGTGAGAGCCAATATGTGGACCCATTAGACAGTGATCCCGACCCCTCTTTGAGAGACATCATGTCAGCCATTCGGGAGCTCCGAGGGACCCTGGAACCCAAGCTGGACTCGGTGATGGAGGAAGTCAAACTACTATGTGCGGACTTCAGGAAGATGTCAGAGAAGGTGACGGTGGCCGAAACAGGCATCGGGAGCCTCCAGTCCAAAACGAAAAGACTTGAGGAACAGGTTCCCGCCCTCACTAAGAATCAAACAGACATCTACGCCCGGCTTGAGGATCAGGAGGGACGAGCCCGGCGTAACAACAGCCGTGTGGTGGGGGTACCGGAGGGTATGGAGGGGCTGTCCACAGACTGGTTCGTGGAAGACTTGATTCTGAATCACCTGAAGCCCAAGCTCCTGTCCAGCTTCTTCTCAGTCGAGCGGGCCCACCGAGCATTGGGGGGTAAACCTAAGCCCGGGGCCCCCGCGTACTATTATCGCCTGCATCCTGAACTTTAGGGACCGTGATGCCATCTTGCAGGCGGCGCGGGTGAGTGGCGATCTTCAGATTGATAATGCCACAATCCGCTTCTTCCCGGATTTCACTCTTCATGTCCAGCGCCAGCAGAGGTCCTATGATGGTGTGAAAAGGGCCCTCAGGGTACAAGGGGTGAAATACATGATGCTATTCCCTGCCCGCCTCGAGATTCTGGACGGTGACAAGTCATACTTCTTTGCAACACCAGAAGAAGCCAGCGACTGGTTTGAGGGTTGGTGAACCGTGGGCAGGAAAGGTAGCCCACAGCGATCCGGACAGCGCCAAAACGGACAGGACACCAGGCCTGAGGAGAGTTCTACGCCTGGCAGCCAGGGATGTGAACAGAGAGAAATTAAGTGACTTGGGGGTTGATTTGTTACAGAGTGTGTTTTTCTCTTTTTTCCTTCCTTGGCACCTTTGGGGTTGCCTGGGCTCCGATCTGTGGGTGAGGGGCAGTGTCTCGGGGAGCTTCATATGGTAAGGACACTGAATTCCCTTGCAACAAACTGCACTAATGGAAGGCTATCAGGAGTGGTTAGACTCAGCCGAGATGGAGTCAGGGTGGTGGATCAGGGGGACCGACATCGGGTTGCACTAGCACAGTTATCAATTTGGGTGGGACATCCGTAAGTAATGTATAACTTTTCTAGCTGACTGCAAGTTCATGTTTCCTCGCCAAGTTTTTTTGACTGCTGGGACAATGCGGCGACAGGCACTCTGCAAGTTGGGTAATGGGAGGTTGGGGACCCACCGAGCAGGGAGGCAGGGAGGGTGGAGTTGGGTGGGGGATTTGTTCCAGGGGTTGTTATGTTTTGCTTTAGACCAGCTTAGCTCTACTGTATGTAGGAATCTACCTAGCGACACAGTGGGGTCGTCTGTTTAGCCGAGTAAGGTGAGCCTTTCCGACACACATGGGTGATTCAGCTACTATAACAATATGGACATGGAATGTGAATGGGTTGGGTAACAAGATCAAACGCACATTGATACTACAACACCTTAAAAGACATTCCCCTGATGTGGTTCTCATTCAGGAGTCCCACCTGCCTGGTAATCGATGTAGGGCTTTAGATCGATTCGGCTACACAATGGTGGCCCATTCGGACTTCACAACTGTTTCGAGGGGAGTGGGTATTTTGGTTCGCAACATCCTCCCCGTGGTTATTTTGGGCAAATGGATCGATAATGCGGGTTGCTTTGCTGCAATGGCGGGTAAATGGGAGGGACGCACCCTAGTCTTTTGCTCCTGCTATATTCCGCCTGGCCTACACTCCTCTACACTCCCGCGGCTTGGCTCATCCTAGCCGATCTTCCACCAGGGGTCCTCCTGATAGGTGGCGACACTAACGCGGTTATGGACACAGACCTGGACTGTTCTAGCGCTGGGCTGGGCTGCAGGGGGGAGCGGGGCTTGGACAGTTTTGTCTCTGCCATGGGGCTTAGCGACCTGTGGCACACTCATAACCCTTCGCATAGGCAATATACGTTCTATTCCGCTCGACACAGGTCCTTCTCCAGACCAGATGACTTTTTCACCCACACAGACCAAGTGGGCGACTTTGTTGAACCCCTGATTAGGGCCTGTGGGCTCTCCGATCACTCCCCAGTAAGTGTCATACTTACAGGGCCCAGTGATTAACAGGGCATCTTTCCCGGGGATTGATCCGTGGCGTCTCCGAGATCAGACCATAGGGCATAAGCTCCGGGAGGTCTCCTGGCTTTACTTTGATGAGAATCCCACATAACTATATGTAGGGCAGGCCCAAGCTCTGATAGGTGTCCAGAAAAAAGAGGAATCCCTACAGATCAGGCAACTGGAAAGCGAAATCGAGCAGCTGGAACGCGATGCCCACATTGCCTCCTCTGTAGATCTACGTCACAGCCTGTCACTAAAACAAAAGTAACTGCGGGCCCTGGCTGAGGAAGAAACACGGGCCTACGCACTCACCACACAACATCGGATTCATGATGTAGGCGACAAGGCCCTGAAGCTTCTGGCGTGGCTAGAGAGACGCGACAGGGAGTGCTCCTGGGTGGTTGAAATCAGAGACGCATCAGGGTCCCTAGTGTCCACCAGCACGGGCATAGCGGAGGCGTTCGCGACCCACTTCGAACAGGTATATTCCCCGGTCCGCACCAGAACTGAAAATGACTGCATTGAGTTCTTGAGAGATTTCGCGTTGCCCGCGTTGTCCCTCGAACAAAGGGAACGCCTTGATGTAGATTTCACGGGGGAGGAACTTGGGAAGGCCCTCAATTCTCTCCAGTCTGGCAAGGCTTCTGGGCCTAACAGGTTTCTGGTAGAGATATATAAACGACAGGCGAACGTCGTGCTTAACCCCCTTCTTCAGAGGCGCGAGTGGTTGGGAAGCTCCCCACTGACCAACGTGAAGCCACGATTGTGGTAATTCAGAAAGCAGGGAAGCCGGCGGCTCAATGTTCCTCCTACCGCCCCATTTCACTCATCAACATAGAGGCCAAAGTCCTGGCCAAGGCTCTAGCAGACAGATTGGTGTCTGTTATTTCCGACTTGGTGCATGTTGACCAATCAGGGTTTATGTCTCGTAGAAGCACCCGCCATAACCTGAGGCGCCTATATGGAGTACTTCACATGATTGAGGATGTATATTGTTGTTGTCTGGATGCCCTGCCCCTGTGACAGGAGACAATGTCGACTGACTTTCAGGGCATCCCCGTGCCATGGCATTGAACTTGCTATGAGTGAGCATGCACCCCATTGTGGCCTTGCCCATCAGGACATGAGTACATCATAGTGTGTGTTGCTGGCATGCATCCCAAGCATGTGAAATGAGCCTCTGCCCATCCCTTCATCCAGACACCTGTACTGAGTCAGTCGCAAGAGATGTGCTGTGTGTCTAGTGACATACTCCTACATGTTCACTTGCATGTACAACTAATGTGTGGGTGGTGCATGTTGGCACATTGGTGTGTTAGCATCCAACATGCAATGGACATATGTGTGAAAGTCAAGGAGGGATATGTGTGCCATGGTTGATGTTGAGAATGACATTTGTCTCATCCTAAACAGTGTTGGCACTTTGAGCTGTGTTCAGCTGATGTGATGTACTCACTGTGGTGTGTGCAGTTGGTGCAGGTGACTGATGTTGTTCTGTTACTTCCTATTCCTATCCAGATACATCCACGGCCACAGGAGGGGACAGCTCCACGGACCAGGAGGAGCCACAGAGCCTTACAGGGACAGAAGGAGAGGAGTCAGGTTGACCCAGTGGCACGGAGGGCGAGTTGAGCCACACAGAGGAGACGTCAACACCATCCCCCCCAGCTGAAGGCCACAGCAGCTCTGAGGATGACTCCCCTGTGGAGGCGGGTGTCAGCAGCCACCAAACACCAGATAGTGAGGCTGTCTCCGCCACCGCCACCACTACCACCACCACCACCCCCCTCCCATCGGCTCCCATCCCAGAGGTCCCTGTGGGCTCCCATGTTCGTGAGCATGTCTCCTTTGTGCCAGGCACCGCACCCCCTGCCCCTGTGTCCCCTGCTGCCCTGAGTGAGGAGTCTGTGGACTTACTTAGACAGATCCATGTAGGGCAAACGTCGATGCTGAAGGTCCTCCATGCACACACAGGTCTGTTAACACAACTGGTGTCATTCATGGAGGGCATTCCCTCGGGCATGTCTGCCCTACAGAGGACCAACCAGTCCGTGGCCTCCTCCCTGATGGCAACAGTGTCCCTCCTCCAACAGTCCCACACCCCTCCTACCCCTGCACCACCCACGATTCCTTGCACCCTACCTGTCCCAAGCACAGAAACCCCCAAACCAAGGGCTAGACGTGCACACAAGCAAGCGCAGGGGACTGATTCCACACTCACAGGGGTTGGTTTGCTGACACACACACAGTCTTCCACAACTGCTCCACAGTTCTCCGAGACCTCTCCCTCCCAGCCCCCTTCCCTTGCCTCACCTGCAACCCCATCCCCCCAGAAGCTCTTCCTCTGTGACCTTGGCCTCTTCCCCACCGACCCAGCAGATCCTGATTACAAGGGGAAGAGGAAGTTCCCACACACAGAAGGGAGTGCCCCTCACACCTTTACACCCTCCCCCAGGCGCAGTCAGACCGAGACGCCTCACCCGCAAGTCCACCCAGCGCAAGAAGAGCAAGACCCCACCGCCACCACGCAGCTCCAAGGCAGTCTCCGTCCTCCATCACCCAGGCCACCACTCCAGAGGTTCCCCCAGCACTCCCTGCCCCGGGTTCCCCCACACACAGATACACCATCCCCAAAATGCTAAGGCCATCCCCCCCTAGCACTTGCTCCTCCACACCTGGTCAGACAGTTGGTGCCACTGATGTGGGGACCGTGTCCCCCCCCTGCCCTGCCAACCTCACCTGTCCCCCATTCCGCTCCCATGGATGCAGGCACTGCTTTGGATTCCACGACCACCCCGTCTGACTTGGGCACTGCAGTGGTGAGCCAATCCACTCCATCTGACCTGCCCACTGGAGTTGTGCTGGCACCCACCCCATCTGACTTGTGCCCCACAGTTGTGACAGCACCCACCACTTCAGTCAGCTCCACTGCAGTCGCAAGTGTCTCGCCTGCATCCCCCACTTCTCCACTGCCTCCTTCTGCTGTGCCCTGATCATGTCCCTGCAGTGCCTGGCCTGCCCCCATGAATGCCCACTTAGCAGTGCAGGCAAGCAAGGTGTGACAGTTGTCACTCTAGTTCACTCCTTGGCATTTTGACATGGACTGGCCATTGGCCTTTTGGTTGCACAGACGTTTAGCATTTCATATACCGAATTTGTCACTCTAGTTCACTCCTTGGCATTTTGACATGGTATGGCCTTTGGCCTTTTGGTTGCACAGACGTTTAGCACTTCATATACTGAATTTGTCACTCTAGTTCACTCCTTGCCATTTGGACATGGACTGGCCATTGGCCTTTTGTTGGAACAGACGTTTCACTTTTCATATGCTGAATAAAGCTTTTTTCTTTGTCCCTGTGAACTTGATTTAGCTGTACATCATGTTGATGTTGTTTTACATGCCCTTGCACCTGCAATGCTTGGTTTACAATGTTGCATACTGATGTGTTGATGTGAGGTACTCCCTGTGGTCCATGAGATATGTATCCTATTCTGGTGGGTATCCATGTCATCCTTTGCAGCTACCTGGGTGTGTCTGGATCAACTATTTGTGTACATCTCTCTGTGAGCATTTCATTGGCATGGTCACATCTGGGGCTTGCACCCCTGCACATATGATGCGCTTACCATTGTCCAAATTGTCACTTCCACATACTTCGTGCTCATCACTACTGGCCCTACAGGTGTGGGCATCATTGTAATAGGAGCAACTGGGTCCTCTGTGCAACTTGCTAGACATATGTTTTGGGTATGTGCAGCTGACTTAGGGGAGATTCCCGTACCCAGGCTGTTGTGACCAGACCCTTCATTGTGTGGTAACTGATGGCTGACTGACCAAGTGTTCTGCAGACATGAGTGGGACTTGCGGTGAATATGTTTGGCACAGTTGGGCTCCCACAGGAGTTGTGTCCCCTCTAGTTAGTGTGTTGGCCAGTGACATGGCCTGGTCCCATGGTGTGTGTTGTATGTGCATGTGTGTGTGTCCACATCCCTGTTCATAAACAGACAGGGTTCCCTTGATATGTTCCTGTTGTTGATACTTGCTGAGTGGTACTGTGTTCATCCCATTACTTTTCCAATGAGCTACCAGATGTGTGGGTGCATGACACACTGCTGTTAATTGGTGTATCATCATTGGGATTTGTCAGTTCTGAGTGGTGATGATGTTGTCAGACACAGATTGGACACAGTCAGGGTTCCTCAAGGCACCTGTTTGTTCGCAATATCGTGTAGTTGTCCCTAGGTGGTAGTTTTCAGTGATTGAGACATTTGTATGTGTGTGTGACTGCTCCCACTTGTCGGGTTCACGGCAGCGATGCTGGCAGGTGTCAGAATGGGTGCCTTGTGTTCCTCCTTGGCATCTGCATAGTCCTGGGACTGTGGCAGGGATTCTGAAGGTTACATGACCTTTGAGGTCATGGCCATGTACCCCATACTGTGCAGTGTGTCTGTCATTCCCCATGGTTGTAAACAGTCCTTGTGTGATGTGTGTGTGCACCTTAGTTCCTGGCAACATTCCTGTGTTTGTCATGGGTGCATGTGCAATGTCACCTGTCCATGTGGGCTTCACAGATACACATTATTGCAGTTCAGGTGTGTGGTGTTGATGGTGGACTGATGTGAATGTTTGCATGGATGGTCCCCTAGTTCCCGTTTGTCCATGGATGAGGGGCCATGCTGAGTGATTTGTGTTTGTGTTTGTGTATGTGTGATGTACGTTTGTGGCACAGGACACATGTCTGGGTTTCCCAGTTTGTACGACATCTGCCTTTGTCATCACAGTGGAGGTGTCATGCATGCTTGTGTCACCCCACTGTCTGGTCCCTGGGGGTAGTGGTGTTGTGTGTCAGTCTCTTGCTGTGTTAGTTGGTGTTCATTCCAGCTTGTGTCACATGTGTCTGTTGTGCTTCCTCTCATCTCCCAATGCCTGATTGCCCACTGAGGGTGTCCCCATTATGGTTTACTTTTGTATGGCACTGTGTCCACATCTGGGTCACTGTGGTTCAGCCCCCCTCATGTGTTGTGTAGTTGCCTGGGGATACTGTGACACACACACACATGTTGTGTCCGATGTGCAGTGTGAGTTTGCCTGTTTGTGCATCTGCACCAGTGCATTGGTATTGCTGTTGTGGGCCTTGGTCTGGATGCTGTTTCTGTGATTTTTCATGCTGTCCCTGTGAGTCATTTCACATCATTGTACACATTCATCCTGGTTGTTGGGTGCCATTGCTGGCATGGAATGTGAGTTTGTGAGCTGACACCTACAGTCTACACATGTTGTTTTGATTGGTATGTCTATTTTCGAGATGTGTGCATGCTTGGTGATGGTCACTTCTGCTGTTGTGTCATTGTACGCTGTGTGCATTGTCATCCCCCATGTGTGGTGCTTGTCTGCACATGGCCGAGAGTGTTATGTTTTCACAGCATTGTTAGCCTCACCACATCTCTGTGTGTATGGGACACAACCACTAGTTTGCCCCAGAAGTGTTGGGAGCAGGGATCATACATGCTGTTTGTTATTTGCAGCTTTGACCATGATGACACTTAACTTTTGGTCACTGTGATGAGGGGGTTTGGTCCCCATCACCACAATGCTCCACATCTGCTGCATTTTGTGAGCCCCCACTTAACTTCTGCTCTACACAGTGAGGGGGTGTTCTTTTTACATTGCCACAGTGCTATGGTGATGCTTGCCTTGTTTATGTCACACTCATGTGTTGGTCACACATGTGCTGTTACTTGCATTGTATGCTCGTAGCCATAATCACTGTTGTGGGCATTTGTCACAGACTACACACTGTTGTCATGATGTCATGGGGGATGTATTTTGCGGACATACCTGATGTTTGCGTATGCTGGATGTGTTGCGCATCACCCATCCTATGGCTCGGGGTGGCAGGGGTGATGGGCAACATAAGCCCTATGGCTGGGGTTGGCAGGGGTGATGGGCAACATAAGCCGTATGGCTGGGGGTGGCAGGGGTGATGGGCAACATAAGCACTATGGGTGGGGGTGGTAGGGGTGATGGGCAATATAAGCCCTATAAGTGGGGGTGGCAGTAGTGATGGGCAACAGGTCCCCTATGGGTGTGGGTGGCAGGGGTGATGGGCAACATAAGCCCTATGGCTGGGGGTGGCAGGGGTGATGGGCAACATAAGCCCTGTGAGTGGGGGTGGCAGGGGTGATGAGCAACAGGTCCCCTGTGAGTGGGGGTGGCAGGGGTGATGGGCAACAGGTCCCCTGTGAGTGTGGGTGGCAGGGGTGATGGGCAACATAAGCCCTGTGAGTGGGGGTGGCAGTAGTGATGGGCAACAGGTCCCCTATGGGTGTGGGTGGCAGGGGTGAGGGGCAACATAAGCCCTATGGCTGGGGGTGGCAGGGGTGATGGGCAACATAAGCCCTGTGAGTGGGGGTGGCAGGGGTGATGAGCAACAGGTCCCTTGTGAGTGGGGGTGGCAGGGGTGATGGGCAACAGGTCCTCTGTGAGTGTGGGTGGCAGGGGTGATGGGCAACATAAGCCCTGTGAGTGGGGGTGGCAGTAGTGATGGGCAACAGGTCCCCTATGGGTGTGGGTGGCAGGGGTGATGGGCAACATAAGCCCTATGGCTGGGGGTTGCAGGGGTGATAGGCAACATGAGCCCTGTGAGTGGGGGTGGCAGTAGTGATGAGCAACAGGTCCCCTGTGAGTGGGGGTGGCAGGGGTGATGGGCAACATAAGCTCTGTGAGTGGGGGTGGCAGGGGTGATGGGCAACATAAGCCCTATGGCTGGGGGTGGCAAGGGTGATGGGCAACAGGTCCCCTATGGGTGTGGCTGGCAGGGGTGATGGGCAACATAAGCCCTATGGCTGGGGGTGGCAGTAGTGATGGGCAACATATCCACTATGGGTGGGGGTGTTGTTAGTGGCCAGGATATGTATCTCCTATGTGTGTGTGCCATTTTGCATTTGCAGGTACGTGTTGTTTGTTTGTGTGGTAGGTGTCTGACTTACCGTCTGCGCCGTCGGCGTCGGTCCCTGATCCGGTCATAGATGTAGGGTACTGGTATGACCTGCGCGATGGGATTCATGATGTGTTCGTGTCGTACACGCTGCTTGTTGCTCCATCTCGTACCCGCTGCAAGCTGGTCCGTCTCGTAGCCGTGTATTGATTTGTGGCGCGAATCGTAGCTGATATGCTTGTTTTCCGGATGCTGTGACGTGCCGTACATGACGACCCGTCCGGCACGTAGGAAGTACGCATCGTACTTGTCATGCCGGAAACTGCTATGGATACTGCTTCCGGGCGACACGGTTCCGCTTTAGGAGTTACGGCTCGGACGGAGAATGGGGCTTGATTCACAGCCTACGTGTCGGTCGTGTTTTTGGCAGTTATGCGCATCATACTTCCTCTACAGGACGGACCGGCTCCGGGTACGTGTCGGTCGCAGGGTAAGGCTACGGACAGCTGTCCGACCGGCCATCGGAATCGGCCCCTTTATTTCTTTTTTCTGGAGTTCCTGGAGCGTTTTTTTACATTTTTGAAACATTTTCGGGTTTTTCAGGGTTTGGATGTTTTGCTGGAGAGAGAGACGCATTTTGTTTTTTTTAGAAAAGTGTGTTTTAGTCGATTCAACTAATAAAGTTATCACACTTTCTTTCTTTTTTCGGAATTTTCTGGAGCGTTTTTTAACATTTTTATATATTTTTCGGGTTTTTGAGGGTTTCGAGATCTTGGATTTGTCGAGGATGGATTTATTTTGGACCTGTTGAATTTTTGCATTTTGTTTTGGGAAACTTTTTATTATTACCATAGATTGACAGACAAATGCAAGGATAATTATTTGTTGGCATTCATCTTCTATGGCTACATCAATCGTAAGTTTCTTTCTTCTTAATTATTTGGGTGGGAAATGTTATTATAATTTCTTGTTATATATATTATATTTTGACAAATAATATTTAATTGTACATATATATTTACTATATGAAAAAAAATGTATATGACAATTACAGATTATTTGTGAAAATATAGTATTAATATATGTGTGTAAGTGTTTGTTGTGTGAACCAATTTAGTTTATTAGCTGTGGATAGGTATTTTATAAGATGCTTTTGGCTATTAGCGATAGGTAGTCTAGGCCTCTTATTGATGGGTATAGGAGGTTACCTGACTTTGTAGTAGCTCAAACATTTGTTTAGTTTGCTTAGTTAATTTAGGACCAATTTGAGTTACAGATTGTTCCATACGTAATTCTTGGTAGCTTTGTTCTTTTTGTATAGATTCCAGGAGTTTTTGTAGGGTAGGTTTCCCTCTGCTTGTAGTTGCTAGGAAGGCATTAGGCCATCCTTCAACGCTATTATTTGTTTTGGCTTCTTTATTTAAGGTACTTAGGTACACATTCCACCAAGGAATGTGGAACTTTGGTTGTCTTCTATGCCCTGATCGGTGTAATCTTCCCACCCAGGTGTCCTCAAAGTAGTCTAGGAGTGGGCTTAATTTGTCTTCATTCCTTTTGTAATAGGGGCTTTCTACTAGAATATTATAGTGCTCTGCTACATCTGTCACAGGTACATATGCTAGTGCTATTAGTTTTTTAACCTGGTAGGCAAAAGTACTATCTGTAGCATATTGTACACTTAGGGGCCGATTCCGATCTCGGTCGGAAGGGCACCGAATCGGGTTCGGCCGGAAAAACTACAAGCCGTACGTGTGTTTTCTGGCCAACTCGTACAGCTGTACGAGCGAGCAAGTACGATGCGAGCTACATGAAATTCACCGACCGAGTCGTTTCCGGGTCCGAACTGCTCCATACGTCCCGGTCGGAAGCTAACCGTGGCGTGCAATGGATGCGATTTACAACCGAGCCAGTACGATGCACGTTTCGGACAGCCTGTGCGAGCCGGATCGGAATCGGCCCCAAAGGGTTGATTTTTGCAGATGTCTCCACAGATTCTGGTTGAAATGATAATAGCAACCTTGGATTGCTGTGTGTGTATAATTTTTTAGTATAGCATTTATCATGGCTAATTCGAAATCAATAATTATTTTTTGTGGAAAATAATTATTGCTTTCTTGTTTTATTTTAGTTAGGATGTCTATGTTTGTAGTTTGCTGTTTATTTGGTACTAGGGTATAGATGAATGGAATGTTAGAATGTTGGTACAATCCGTGCACTGTGTACAGCTGGTAGAATGGTTTTGGACAGAGTTTGAAAGTCCCATCCATCATCCAGGTGTGACATTGTTGTAATTTCACTAAATTGTTTGCAGTAGCAAACATAATTATTCTTTTATCAGGGCATTTGTTATCAAAAAAAATAAATGGTTCTTTAGTGTGAATAATGCTTAATTCGGGGGGAATGACTACTTCTTTGAAGGTTTCAGGGGTAGGTAGAGTACTTGTTGTTGCTTTTTTCTGTCTGGCAATAGTTCTTTTTAAACAATGTATTGAGGGTAATTGTCCTGATGCATGTTGTGGTATTTTTAATAATTGCTCTTTGAGTATTTGGGTGGTGAGTTTATCAGTACTAGTACTTGCTTCTTTAATACTTTCCAGAGCATTTCTAACCTCAATCTCTGTTATATTGGGGGGGTGATTATGTTCTTTTACAGAAAGAACAGTAGTTTCTTGAGTAATAGCTCTACCATAGCATTTGTTTGAGTAGTATTTGCTCCACTTCCAAAACATTTTGAGACCACTTTGCTTTTCCTGTGTATACACATACCCCATATAACATAGCAACATTTTATTTTTTTGAGACATTATAAATTCTGCACCTTCAGTCATGTTGTTCTGTGTTATGCTAGGGGAGATTAAAAAAACAATGTTGTAAATATAAAAAATGTTATATATATTTTAAATATATTTACATTTTACTGAATATACTTACAATGTTTAGTTTGATGTGCACAAAAATGTACAGGAGATGATTTCAAGCTTTCTGTTCAATTTTGAAGATGTATTTTCTGTTGGTAAGAGAAAAAAAGTAGTTAATAGTTGTATTACTTGGTTTATATGTGATAGGGTTTTAGGGGAAAAGTGATTTTTGGGTGGGTATTTCAGGGTGTTTAATGATTGGGAATTATATACTTACTTTTTTATTCTGTAAAGTAGGTTATTGTGTAGAAATTACTTTTGGATGGTTTTGCAGTTTTCTGTAGAGGAGATAAATAAGTAATAAAATATATTGTAGCGATTTTCGTTAGAATAATTGTTGTAGGTGGGTAGGAAAAATTAAAATATACTTACATTCAGCTGCGGCAAAATGCGCAGCAGCGCGCGCTACGAAATTCGTTTTATTTATTTAATTGTTTACTTACCTGCAGTTATCCATATTCCGGTGTTTAGTACCCCCCACGCTGCCCCTCCCCCGCCCCGCCTTTCCGCCCCACGGAACTCCCTCAACGGGCCGCGGCTGCTTACATTGATTAATATTTGACTGGTGGGGATGTAGAAAATATCTTGTTGTGTTTAGAAGATATCTGTAGAGGAGAAATGAATGTAATTAAATAAAGAATAGTAAATTGTGTGTTAGAAATAGTTTTATATGTAGCCTAGTAGTATTGTTATATTTTAAATACAGTTTAACTTACTTTGAGTAGTTGTGAAAATTTCTTTTGGAGTAGAAATATTCTTTCAGAAAACAGTTGAGCAGAGTTTCACCTTCTTCTTTATTTTCGGTTAGTAGTGTGAAAGAGATGCACAAATGTTGTGTTTTTATAGTGTCTATATAATTAGTTGCTTTATTTCATTGGTTTAATTTAAAATGTGAGCATTTTATTGGTCTCCATTAATGGTTTTTATAGTTTGGGCTGTTTGTTTCCATATAAGGGAAACACTAATTACTAACTTATTAGTAGAAAGTGATGTTTTTTTTCAGTTTTAAATGTATTAAAGATTGTTTTGAGTGTGATGTAATGCAAGTATCATAATTTGCAAACCTTTTATGTTACTAATTTAATTTTTATTGTGTATGATATTTAAATTTTTATATGTACATGTGTTTGTAAAAAAAATTATTATGTTATTTAAGTGTTTTGTCATGTATTATAATGCTAATGTATATTTTGTGCTAAAACTATATTTTATTTAGCTGTTTTTAGATAGTCGATATTGTGAAAAATTCAATATTTTGCTTGTCTATATTTAGGTTTTCGATAATTTTGTTAGTTTGATTTTGTTTTTAGGTTTGATGATATTTTTTTAACTATATTTATTACTTCGATATGTGAGATACGATATTATTTTTAGACGATATTGCGTACTCGATATTTTTGTTTTTTAAAAATAAGTATTGTGAGTCGATATTATTGTAGTCGATATTTTGATTATCGATATTATGTCAGTGATCCCTTGAGTATGTAGGGTTACCATCTCATTCATATGCTAATAGCCAGCCCTTGACACAAACAACCCTTTTCCTACACCCCGTCACCCCTTTCAGCCTTCAGGGTTCCAGAGCGGCAACAACATCCAGAGGGACTGGAGGGTGTTCAACTATCTCTACCTCCGCCTCTGCTTCATTCTTCTCCGCCTCCTGGACTTTATCCATGTCTTCCCCTTGTGCTAGAAGGTATGTAGTCAGAGGTCCCCATATATCTTTTGGACGTGATTCAGGGGTAAAAGTTCAGCATAACAATGCAAATGTTCTTGTCAAATGGTCCTGATTTCAGTCCTTGAACTTAGGAGCGCGGCTACTTCCCCACCCACAGGCTACTCGGCGCTTCGCAACAAACAGGCCTAGTGCAAGATATTTTTTGTAGACTATACTTATATCTTGAGTATTGCCCGGGAGAGCCACCGATGGGGTAGGCTGTATCTGCACTCCTATCATGTGCGACATACCATCAAATACCTGTACCCAGTAGTCCATCACTTGTGGGCATTGCCATGACAAATGAAGAAAATCCACCCCTTCCCTCCCACGTCTTGCACATTTGTCATCTTCCCGCAGGCGGAACTTATGTAGTTTGAGAGGAGTATGGTATAATCGATGTAAAAATTTAAAGTGGACGAGTCGTAGCCTACTGCAAGCTGTGACTGTCTCCATCTGCGTGCAACTAAATTCCCATTGCTCATCCGTCAGAGGGATCTCCAGATCTTTATACAACTCCATCCGAGCATGTGGGGCCTGGGAAGATAGTGCGGTCTGTATGTGCTTGTACAACAGGGATGTGACGTGCTTAGGAGTTTCGGATTGTAATAGTGCGTGTAAAGGTGGTAAAGTAAGCGGCTCTGCAGGGAATGCCGGGTTTGCAGCTTTAACACTTTGCCTAAGTCGTGTATACATGAACAGGTCCATAGTGGTAGGCGTATGTGTTCCAAAGAATTGCTCCCTGGAGCGAAACTGCCCTCCAACATAAAGGTCCCCCCAAGTGTTGTAGTGGAGACTATCAAGCATCCTCCGACATATCCCCTCATATGTGACCTGCAGCAGAGGATGGCGCAACAAAGACATCTTAGGGGAGTACATCACTGGGGCCTCCAATCTGTTAGCAATTCGTCGCCAAGCAGTAATGGTACAGTCAACCGTGGACGGGTCACGTTCCCGATCCTTCACTGCCGTGAACAGGTAACCAGCGGGAAGAGTCGGGGCCATGTATCCATCCTCAACCGCCAGGTGCGGCATAAACGGAGGTGGATGGAACCAACGGACAGCAAAGTGTGCCTGGGCACAATAGTAGTAGTATTCAAAATTAGGGACTTCAAACCCTCCCTGGTGATACGGCAACATCAATGTTGCATAGTTGAGTCATGCCTGTTTCCCTCCCCATATGAGTCGCGTAAGCTGCGTCTTGAGCGTGTTAAAAAAAACCTCCCAGGGTGATAAGGTATGTTAATAAATAGGTATAAGAATTTTGGTAAGAGTACCATCTTAATAAGGGATATCCTCCCTGCCATCGATAGTGGTAGTCGCACCCATTTGGTTATACTGTCCTTCACCTTATCAATTGCAGCCCCATAATTTGTACGCATTAGTGCGTCTTTGTCCCCGGTTATGTGTATACCCAGATATTTAATTTCATCACTCTTCCATACTAGGGGGTAATCCAGTTGGTGTGGGATAGTCTTGGCCATCAGGGGAAATATTGCGGACTTAGTCCAATTTATTTGTATTCCCGAAATGGCCCCAAATTTAGTTATTTCCGGCAGAACCGGATTTAGGTTTTCCTGGGGCTTCTTGATATATAAAGTCATATCATCCACATATAATGAAATAAGCAGCTGCTGAGACGAGTAGACCAATGCCCTCTCTTTGTGGTGCTGCCTTATCTGTGCAGCTAGAGGTTCAATCGCCAAGGCAAACAAAATTGGGGACAGCGGGCAGCCTTGCCTCGTGCCCCTAGAAATAGCAAAGTTGGTGGACCTGGCTCCATTCAGCAATACTGTGGCTACTGGCAGCTTATACAGCAATTGCACCCAATTAAAAAATACGGGGGGCATCCCCATATATCTCAAAGTTCCTATCAGGTAGTCCCACTCTACCGAATCAAATGCCTTAGTGGCATCAAGAAATACTGCCACCGCTGAACTGTTGGGATCTATGTCCTGCATGACTGCTAAGAGTGTTCGAAGATTGTGTGACGTGGCACGGTTTGGGATAAACCCCGCTTGATCCGGCAGTACCAGCCGTTCCATCAGGAGACTAAGACGATTAGACAGGACCTTAGCAAGGATCTTAGTGTCACAATTCAATAATAAGAGGGGGCGGTAGGACTCTCAGTAAAGCGGGGATTTATCAGGCTTTAATAGAGGAACTATCTGGGCTTCACGCATGGTTTTCGGTAGGCAACCCTCCTCCCCTGCTTCATAAAATACCTCTTTCAGAATGGGGGCTAGTTATTTCACATAAGTCTCATAAAATTCTATTGGAAGGCATCCGGCCCCGGCGATCACCCAGATTTCATGTGCATGATAGCCTCAGAAATTTCATCTACTTCTAAATCCAAACGAAAAAATTTACATTGCGTATCTCCCAGCCAGGCCAGGGCTGTATATTCAAAGTACCGCAGCAGATCAAGCGGGGGTCCCCTTTGGGAGGCGTATAGTGAACTATAATAGTCCACAAATGTTTGCAATTGTTCCGGGAGGTTCCTATGGATCTTGCCTTGTGAGTCCTGGATTTCTGTTATATAATTAGAAAACTTGGGAGGCCGCACCGTATTAGCTAAAACCTTCCCCGGGCGATCTCCATCTCCATACACTCTTGCCATGCGATATTTTCCTTTGAAATTTGCACTCTCTATCTGCAGTGTCCTCATATTCTGTCATTTTATCCCGTAACTTGGCACTAATTACTTTTTCGTCTGCCCCTGAGGCGAGATCTCTCTCAAGAGCTTTAATATCCCCTTCTAATCTGTGGAGGTCTTTTCGTATATCCCTGTGTATGCCCCCACCCTTAGAGATGCACCATTCCCGAGCTGTGACCTTAAAATCCTCCCATACAGTTGTGAGACTAGACACCGATGCTACATTACGCTCAAAGAAGTCCTGAATTTCCTGTTTGATCTCAGTTCTAAAAACTGTGTCATGAAGGTGCAGAGGATTAAGGCACCAGTTAATGTAGGGGGCCTTCTCCACCAGGGCCTGCATAACCACCATCACAGGGGAGTGGTCGGAGTACGTGCGGGCTAGATGAGTCACTTTTTCCAGCCAATGTGCCATTCCTACGGATACAATCAAGTAGTCGTGATGGAGCAGGGTTTTTACTTTAAAACCGAATATCTGTTTCATTTTCGCATGTTATAACTAAAAGTACTACTGATTAATTATTAATAATTAAAAGTTTGTCGAATGTTGACTAATCAACCTTTTTAACAAGAGAATTACACGTGGGAATGCTATTGCATGGCTAAATAACAACTGAACTAAGTTGGTGAGCAAACTGACAGAAAACGATGTTGCTTATGTGATGTTATGGTGTTTTGCGCTTATAATTAATATGCATTAATGGCTTCTGATGTCGCAAATGGCTAGATAAATACACACACATAAGGGTATTAGCAGGGGAATAACACTGTATAATCATTTCTATGCAGTAATTCTGTTTTATGTCTATTTTGCTTAAAGTTGTCCATTGTGGCCTGCCACAAAATGGCCACCACCCGCAGCCTGCATTGGAGTTGCTGGAAATTTACAGAAAGGCTTCGCTCTGCCTGTGACCTTGCACCTCCGATGAACTGAAAAGCCATAAGCATGATGACAAGTCTGGGATATCTGCCAAAAGCCCCTGAAAGACGAAAAAGTTGATACGAACTTAGTGTGATCCCATTTTTGCAACAAATTCACCTAACAGAGACATCCGTGGATGTTGCGAATTAGTCATGAACATTCAATTCAGCTATTCATTATTTGGGACAATCTATGCGTGAGAATAACCCGTACAATATCAAAAAGTACCAAGATGACATTATTTCCGCCATTCATCCGTTCTGAATAAAGAAATGATACTTTTTAGAATGTAAATTTCAGTATAAATATTAGTAGACTAGAGAGGTCTAGTGCCACTTCTTCCCGAGCTGATGATGCGAGGTCTCTATGCTGACGGAGAGGACGATGACTCTACATGACGACAGAAGACTCTAAATCTTCTACAGAGGACCGGTTGTGACTTAGGATCTGACATTTAGACAGAATAGGTAAATATGAGAGAAATGAAATTTGCATTTAATTGGCTTTTCTTGAAATTTTAGATAAATGAACAACTTGTTTGAATTCCTGTCTCGGGTGATTATTTCTGGTCATGTTTATTGATTTATTGTGTATTCTTTGAAATGTATTTTACTAGATCTACAGCAACTAGCTGGTCGCATTGACCTCAAAGTACAGGCAGATTAGATAGAGCATATGTGGAAGGTGTTTTTTCCTTTACAGGGCACGGATAGAGTGATTTAGGGTGAATGTTGGTGTAATGGGTCCCACCAGCGTGTGATGTGTGTATGCGTGTGTGACTGTGAAATCATTCCGTCCGTGGAAGTAGAGGGGATTCGGAAGCTCTGATCTGCACCAGTCCCACCTAGACCATGTTGAGTGAACCGCAGAGTGATGCGTGCCCTCTCTCTGCATAGGATGTTTATATCTCCCTGTATCAAGCAGGTAATTAGTGTCTATCAGTTCCTTTAGTGACTTTTGCGTGTTTGTGTAGTGTGCGGGGGAGACCCGGGATCTATCCATCTTTGAGCACACTACCGTATTAAAGTCCCCACCCCAAATAATATAAGTGGTGCCTATCATCTGGATCTTACTCCACAACAGTTGTAGAGCATGTGGGTCATCGGTGTTGGGGCCGTAATAATTAGCAATCGTCACGTCGTGTGAGTCTAGTCGCCCCCAAATCAGACAAAACCTTCTATTAGAGTCAGTTTCCGACCCGCCCATCACAAATTTCACTCCACGTTTAATAAGAATGGCTACCCCACTAGAATATCCAGAATACGATGCGAAGCAGCGTTGCGATGCCCATTTCGCAGCAAATTGGGGTGTGGTCTCAGGGCTTAAGTGTGTTTCCTGCAATAGGGCGATATTAATATGGTGCCTGTCTAAGTACCCTATTACCTGCCTTTTCTTCCTAGGATTGTTCAGACCACGGACATTCCATGATAATATGATTAGTTTACCTGTATCACGTGTGGTGTCTACCAGGTCCCCATCTCATATGGATTAAACTGCAGCGCATGTCACTATCATTTGTATGCTGAATAATGTACAACTCATGCGGGCTAGGACATCCTCCCCCCACCCACTCCGACATGCCCAACTTGTCGGGCATATGTACCTTCCCAAACATTCAGAAACTGAGGTCAAACAGTTACTGAATCTCATTAAAGAAAAAATGGGGATCACCCTCGTGGGAAAGTCATTAGGGGCCAACGGCTTGCCCACTCCCCTCCTCTATTTCACCTACACGCCACTCCGCCTTCGGCAGGCAAGCAACTACCGCGGAATGGAGGCGAGTGTCCGGGCGGAACAAGAGTCAGTGCGATGTCTAAATTAATACTTCACCATTTTCGAGCAATTCGCAGGAGGTAGCCTGCTAAATTCAGTCTCATTCGCACTGGCAGGAGTTTCTATCTTCAGTCCGGGTTCGGCATCGGTGACTGGGATCCGGAGTGCCGGCGAGCCCCCGCTTGACGGCATTGCTTGAGATACTCCTCTGCCTGTTGTGGATTCTGGAAGAAATGCTGCTTCCCTCGATGTGTTATTCGTAATTTCGCCGGAAACATCATTGCATATGAAATCTCTTGAGCCTGCAGTTTTTTCTTTACATCTGCAAATTTGCGTCTTGCTTCTTGCACTGTCTGTGTAAAATTCCGTGAAGAACGCTACGGTGGTATTTTAATAGGGGATCTGTTTCTTCTCCCGGGCTAGGCGCAAAACCGTGTCTCGATACTTCAGGAAGCGCACTATCACTGGACGCGGTGGCGCTCCTGGCAGCCAGGGACCTGTGTGCTCTTTCCATCGTCAGGTGCGTAGAGAAAGAGTCTCTCCCGAACAGTTCAACAATGAGCTTTTCTTTTTTTTTTAAATATTTTTTATTGTTCATCATCCTTGATTGATTCAATATTACACACAGTTGTAGAAATTAAATGAATAAGCCCAACATGAGATATAATAGCATATGACACTTCCTCCCGACATAATTCCATAATCATATATAATTAATAATAGAATCTAAATGCAGTTCACCCATTCATAAAAGAAATAAGGTAGGCATTCATGAAAATCAGCGATCCCCCAAATTCATTAAGTTTAATACCCCGTTCCCATCCAACCCGCCCTTCAACAACATGATACTTAAAAAAAAGAAAAACACATGCTATTCTACTAGTTATAGCTATCTGTCACTAGATTCTATCCAGCCTACCTTTCCATTCTATTACTGGAGCCCATATGCGGTTCCCTAGCTGTCTTGCTTTCCATCCATTTTTTCATATAAACCTTTTTCTAGGCTATATGTAGCTAACAACCTCGACAGCCATTGTTGAAAGGTGGGTGGGTCGGGGTCCTTCCATACTGATGCTATGCAGATCCTAATAATAGCCGTTACCATAAAGAGAAATTCATGATGAGCTACAAGGGCCCCATCCCTGACCACCTCCAAAAGCACTACTTCATTAGTGAGGCTTGTTTGAATACCCAAAGTCTGTCCCATAAAAAGCTCTATTGCGGTTTTCAAGGGGGTCAGTTTTGGACATGAGGCAAACATGTGGATCGTATCAGCTTCTATACTTTGACAACGCGGGCAACAAATACCGCTTGTCCCCCCCCAGCGAGCTATTCTTGCTGGTGTAAAATATAGTTCGAAAATAGTTTTATAATGTTGGGCCTGAAGGTTCGCCACCTTTAAAATCGTACCCCCCAATTTAAGCGAGTTTTCAAATTCATTCCCTTCCGTATTCAATTTTTCCCGCCATTTTTCAGACACTTTTTCCAAATCATCGTTCTTACACTGATTCAATTCCCCATAGATCTGTGTAATTGAGCACCCTTCTAAATCTTGCAATCGTTCCATAACCACATCTCTTTCGAATGCCTTATTCCCTCCTTGCTTCTTTACCAGGGCCGACCTAATCTGCAAGAATTTAAAAAACTCTCTACGATCTAGATTATACAGATTTTGTGCTCTTTCAAAGGAAATTATGTCTTCAGAATCAGTGATATCTCCAATTACTTTAACTCCAAGCACATCCCACCGTCTCATTACCTCATCATGAAAAATCTCTGATAGGGCGGGATTTTTGAATAAAGGGGTATAATAATTCATTCTCCCAAGTCCCAATTTCTTCCGAATGGAAGTCCAAACCGTTATAGCTGCACCTAGCGTCTTGAACTTGACTTTTATATAGTAACTTGCCTCACTGAATGTTAAAAGCCAATTGCGTGCTTCACCGCTTAATAGTAGCTCATAAACATCTGGTACAGCCTCTTGACTCCTCCATTGATCTGTGATCATACCACCCAACAGCCCACGCATATACTGGAGCGCCGAGGCCCAATAATATACCCTTAGGTCAGGTACTGCCCAGCCCCCTCTGTCCCTAGGAAGGGACATATATTTTATTGCCCTTCTTGTTTTCCCATGAGACCAAATGAAACGGTTGACTACTCCCTCCATTTCTTTGAACCAATTGTTACCAAACTTCAGGGGGATGGTACTGAACAGATATAAAACTTTTGGGAGAAACAACATTTTAATAATGTTGCAGCGCCCTACTATTGTCAGATGTAGATTATTCATTCTGTCGAGATCTTTTTGAAATTTTTGGATTACCGGGCCTAGATTTTTTTCCACAATTTTAGTTAGGTCTGATGTTATGACTACACCTAGATACGTGGCCGAATTTGTCACTCTTGGATCTATCATGTCTATCTTATTATTAATCACAATTTGCGTCTTGCCCTGATTTAGTTTATAACCAGAGATTGCCCCATAACAATCCGCTTCATATTCTATTTCATCCAGAGCTGAAATGGGGTCTGCTGAAGTGATTGCCAAATCGTCTGCATAGCCTAGAATCTTTGTTTCAAACCCATTCAATTTTATCGGTAAAATATATCTATTTAACTCTATTCTCCTAATAAAAGGATCTATATAAAACGCGAAAAGAAGCGTAGAACAAGGACACCCTTGTCGGGTTCCTTGCCGAATGTTTATTAGGTCGCTCTGTTCTCCCATAACTCGAAGTCTAATCTTAGGATTCCTATACAACGCCTGTAGAGCCCTTATACACCCTATGCCAATATTTGATTTCTCCAATACTAGCCAAAGGAAACCCCACGAGACCCCTATCAAACGCCTTCTCTGCATCAAGTAGTAGAAGAGCCATAGGGTCTTGTGAGGCTGCCGTACCATCAAATAAAGTACATACTCTCCTAACATGGTCTGCTGTTCCCCTCCCTGGAATGAATCCATGTTGTCTAGGCGAGATCACTTTCCCTATTATAGAGCTAAGACGATTCGCTAAGATCTTGGAATAAATCTTTGTATCACTGTTCATAAGGCTGATTGGCCTGTATGACCCTGGATCAGTTGGTGGCTTGCCTTTCTTCAAGAAAACCACCATAGTGGCTTCCTCCCAAGACTGTGGAGGTGTTTGTCCTCTTTGGGTTTGAATCATTATATTGCACAGGTCTTCCCTCAACACTTGAAAGAATTTTTTATAAAATTTCAATGGAATAAGATCTGGCCCTACAGCCTTACTAGCAGGTAGATCATTAATCGCTCCTTGAATTTCTTCAATAGAAAAGCTGGCCTCCATCTGCACTGTATCCTCCCCAGAAAATCTTTCCATTGCGGCCGATTCTAGATATTCATCTATTCTCTTGTTTTCCGCTACCATTTCCCTGCTATATAATTTTTGATAAAATTCTTGAAATACTCTACATATGTCCTTTGGAGTTGTAGCAGTTACCCCAGCTTCCGAAATAACTTCGGAGATATCCCCTCTAGTTGCTGCCTGTCTAGTTCTAGCAGCTAAAATGCGTCCTGCTTGTTCACTAAATTCCTATTGAACCTGTTTCCAGGCCAAGAATGTTCCTGCTGCTTTAGCGGCGATGATATCCCCGGCCGCAGCTTTTGCGAGAGCAAGCTTTTGAGCTATCTCATCTATATTGAGATTGGAACCGATGGCCCGAGCTAATTCTTCTTCGAGTCCAACAATTAATCTCGATTTTATCTCCATCTCATTCTTTTTTAGCTTATTTCGTCTCAATGAATAGCTCATAGTTTCGCCTCTGATACCTGCCTTCAGGGCATCTCACATTATCCCAGATTGGGTACTCCCCCTATTGATTTCGGGGAAATCTTTGAGCCATTTCTCGATATGTATCACATAATTTGCATCTTGCAGCAAAGCACGCTCAAACGACCAATTTATAGATTGCAGGGGTTTATTTGAATTTGAACCCTCTAACACTAGGAGATTATGGTCCGAAACAACTCGTGGCAACCTATTTATTTTGCTAATGGAGATTAGGGTGGAAGAAATCAAGAAATAATCTAATCGTGCTATAACCCTATGTGGTGCAGAAAATTATGTACTACCTGTCCCCAAGGGGTTTTTTTGTTCCCACATATTTAAGAGTCCGTTATCTTTCTCTATTTGGATTAGAGCTCTATGACTTTTCTTCCTTCGTCCCTTAAATTTAGTTAGATCCCCTTTCCAAAGCCCGTTTAATCCATTGATGTTGAAATCTCCACACATAATGATTGGGAGAGACCAGTACGCTAATTGTGCATTTACTTGATTTAGCATTGCAGGGTCATCTACCGTTGGACCATAGACAGCGCAGTAAAATTAAGCCCTGGTGTTTGGCATTCTGCTATGGCCCAACGACCATAAGCATCAGAGAGGCGCCTCCTAACTGATACTGACTTTCCCCGAGTGAGTATCGCCACTCCCCGTGTCCTGGTCCCTTGTGTGGTACCTACTATTAATTGAAAACCCAACTGTTCCAAGAGGAACTTACGAGACCCTCGACATGAGTCTCCTGTAGCCATATAACATCAGCCCGCAGGGACTTAAAATATTCTTTCATCGTCCTGCGTTTTGCAGCATTATTGAGCCCGCATACATTAATAGTTACGATCCGCATACTATATCTCTAATTTCCCATTTACAATTATGTGAATCTTTTTGCATTTTTTCCCTATAGGATGATGATTTCCCCCCCCCCCTTTCTCCCCCACAGACCTCCCTACCCCCAGTCTCCCCCCAGCCCCCACCAAAAAAAAAGAAGCAAACAGACTTAAGGTCTCTATGATGGAGCCTGAAGATCGACCCCCCTTTGCTGCTTTCCAATTTGCATTTATACTGACAATATCTTAACCCTTTCTCCCATTCATAACTGAATTTTTCTCCCTCGCAACTTCACCTATTACCAAGAAAGGCACACCCAGTCAAGGAAAAAAAACTTTGGTCAATAAAGGGAAAAATGGGCAAAAAGAAGTGGAGAACTATCCACATGGACACACGTCGCCTCCCCAAACAGCCCCTACTGGGATTGCACAGGTAGCTGATATTACTGAGTTTGAGCTCATAGGGGGGAACGGAGATAAAATAATTAATACTGATCATTGCAATCCAAATGAGAGTCCGCCTCAGCTTCAGCATCAGCATCAACCTCTAATACCTCAAGCACCATTAATTGGTGAGAAGCAGGGCACGGTCTCAGAAACAGCTAGGCCATTAACAGACCCAGGAGGCATAGCAAAATTGGAAATAAGTAAGTTAGTGCAGGGGGCTATAGCTAGTAGCAATCCAGAGGATACACTTGACCTGGGCGATAAGTTTTTTTCTGTAGAGCTGAGTCCTTCGGAGGTGGAAGGCAGCAGCAACGCCCAGTTTTCAAGCTTTATATCTAGCTTTGACTCTGATACAGATACCCCACAAAAGACACAGTTGTCAGGAAAAAGAAATTCTCAAGGAGACAAAGGGATATTCACTCCTTGGAGAAAACAGGCGAGGAGCTTGGTAGGGAGGGTAGAGCTAATACCAATACTAATGATGCCTTAAAATGGGACTACTCAGCTACCAGGAGTGTATATCCAGACCAGGCTGGGCAGGGGGCGTTGGAGACGGGTGACACTGCGCCCTCTTTGAAAATGATATTCGATTCAATAAAACAGCTTCGGGAGGAGACAAGAAATGATGGTAAAAAGAATAGTCTGGCAACTAAGAAACTACAGGGGGCAGTTAGAAAAATGGCCAAGGCATGCACAGATGTAAACACTAGACTAACTCAGCTGGAAGATCGCACAAGTCTCCTAGAGGATAAACAGCCGAAAGATCTTGGCCAGACAGAGATCAATGATAAAAAATTCACGGACCTACAATGGAAAATGGAGGATTTCGAGAATCGACAAAGGCGAAATAATCTTCGGATTCTAGGCATTGAAGAAGGGTTTGAAGGGGAAGATATCAGGGCCTACATCCTGATATTGATGAAAGGGGCCTTTCCAGAGCTCCTACATTGGAACTGGGAAGTAGAGATAAAACGAGTCCACCGATTCCCAATGATGCTCAAGAAGAATCCACAAAGAGGCAAGGATGGTGGTGGTGGCGCGTTGCTAAGACCAATCTTAGTCTATTTTGGGAATTTCTTACTTCGGGAGGAAATATTTTCCAAAGTTCGTCCGAATGCAAAACGGACCTTTGAGAATCAATCATTCTTTACTACACCGGACTTTTGCCACGTCACGGTGGAAAGGCGCTGGCGATTGAGAGAACTGATTGACCCTTGCCGAGCTATGGGACTCCAAGCTTACCTGATGAATCCTGCAAGGTTAAAGATCATACACAAGGACAAATCAAGGGTCTTTGTATCTGAAGTTCAAGGTAAGGCTTATATGGATACCTTAAAATTATAAAAATGTCGGGTATTGAGGGAGGCTGTATCTGCTAAAAAGGGGGAAGAGGGGGACAAAAAAAAAAACAATGAGCTTTTCAATGAAATCTTCCATTCGACCCGTATTGGTCGACTCCGCCAAGCCAAGAAGGCGGACGTTGTTCCTTCTGGAACGGGCTTCTAAGTCTTCATTCTTATCCGCTATTATCTTAAGAATTCTATCCATTTGTAGAACACGCTCTTTATTTCCCTTGGCCCCATCCTCCAGCTCAGATATCCTGGTTTCTGTCTCTTTGATCCGTTGATCATGCTGGTCTAGTTTATTTACCACAGAGTCCAACCTTGAGTTCATAATGTCCATGTTCGCATCAATAGACGACAGACTTTGTTTCATGCCAAGTAGTAATGTTTTCTAATCCTCTTCCTGGTTTTCCGCAGTATCCAAGTCTGTCTGTTTCAATGAACCAGATTTTGGAGTCTTCCGCGATTCAAATGGTATTTTCGTCTACTTTGTATCGGTGCGCCCCATGATGCCTGTCCGTTGCGTGCTAGGATATTCCAGGTGAGATTTATGTCCACGTTCCTCCCTCCACTCTACGTCCTGAAATGGCCTCCTCCAGTGCCAGCTACGTGGTATCTTCAATACGTTAAACTGTCTCGGCAGGGCGCACTAAATCCACACCAGCAGCGATACACGTATCTCTCAACCCCAGGATACAGACACACAGGGTTGAGGGTATTAATGTGCAGGCAACTTGCTGTGCCAAGACAAGGGCCCACGTGTGTCACCAGCCGTGACAGACTGCTAAAATGGCATCCGTTCCTCTCGTTAGCGTTAGATGCAATGTTTTACTATTTGCTGCTGTGGTGAAGCACCATGCACCACGGGATCGCACGATATGCCTCTATGAATTGCTCCCAGTGTTCAGTATCTCAAGATCATTGTCAGCACTCACGCTGATGCCCAGCAGCTTGCGGGACTCTCGCTATTCCCCCTACCAGTCACTGGTCGGTTCTGGCTGGTGTGGTGCCTTTCCTTTCACTCTGCGCTCTGTAATGGCCCCAATATTTTAAACTGTCTGGTCAGCGCGCACTAGAGTCCACACCAGTGGCAATATACGTATCTCTCAACCCCAGGACTCAGACACGTAAGGTGGAGGATATTAATGTACAGGCAGCGTTCTGTGCCATGACCAGGTCCCACACGTGTCCCTAGGCGTGACAGACTGTTAAGATGGCGGCCGTGTCTCCCGGTCGCGTTAAGTACAGTGTTTTGCTATTTTCTGCAGTGATGAGGCACCGTGCGCTGCGGGATCGCTCAATCTGCTTCTATGAAAAGTTCCCAGTGTTTCGGTATCTCCAGTTCACTGTCAGCGCTCACGCTGACGCCCACCAGCTGTCGGGACTCGCGCTATTTCCCCTACTGATCACTGGATGGTTCTGCCCGATGCTGTGCCTTTCCCACAGGCCATCATTAGCCGCAGCGTCGGTGTAATGCGCACACCACTCCCCCTCCTCGCAATCGCTCACCTTGGGGGAAATGTAGCAGTACGCTGTCCCGAATGTCACAGCCACAGCGGCTCTTCTCCGCACCACCGCCGTCACAAGGGCTGGGCCTACAATTTCTTGCCCAACCCCGGACTTTCCTGGGTTCCGCCACTGTCTCAAAGCTCCAGTCGTCAAGCTCAGCACTCGGCACAGGGTCTCACCAGTCTCCGCTTCATGTCGTTCTGCTCCCGCCTCGTTATAATCTCACCACAGGTATTGGCAACAGCTCCGGTGATCGTTTATGTGCATCTATGGCCTCTTGTTCATCTCAGGATAGGGATTATGGATGTTTTTCTGCCCGGCTCGGCAGGAGGCTTACTGGTGTGCGGCCATCTTGGTCGCGCGCCACCTAGTGCCCGTAAAAACTGGATCATTTTTACTCTGAAGCCAATCCTACCTTTTGCGGAGTTCCACAGGGTTCATCATTGAGTCCAACCTTATATAACATCTATGTCACTCCTTTGGCCAAGATTATTAGATCTTTTGGGCTGGAGGCACTGTCCTATGTGGATGACACACAAATTATTGTGTCAATTACCAATAGCATTGAGGCATCCCCTGCAAATTTTAAGAGCTGCATGCAGACTGTGGCCTCCTGGATGGTAGACAACTACCTGCGACTCAATGGTGACAAGACAGAAGTCTTGATATTTGGCAGACAACAATCTATATGGTCCCATTCCTGGTGGCCTGAAATGCTCGGCTCATGCCCCTGTCCAGCTCCAGCAGCAAATAATCTTGGTGTCATAGTTGACAGCTCTCCCTCTTTTAACCCACAGATCAACAGAATGGTCTTCACCTGTTTTGGTATCATCAGGTATCATCAGGATTCTGAGGAAGATCTTTCCCTGTCTCTTCTTTTGCTCCTGAAAGCAGGCAGCGGTGGCCCTGGTTCTGTCCAGATTGGATTATTGTAATGTGCTTTACCTGGACCTCAGGAAGGGTTTCATCAACAAACTGCAGCTTGTACAGAATGCAGCGGCCAGACTTGTAGTAGATCTTCCCAAATTCCACCCTGTTTTGGCATCTATCCATAAGCTGCACTGGCTTCCCTTAAAAAAGAGAATTTTGTTAAAGGCTCTCTGCCTTGTCCATAAGGCTCTTCACAACTCGGATTCCGAAGGTATCAAACGGCTTTTCCTACAGTATGTCCCTACCAGCAAAAACTGGTTGGCAGTTCCCAGGTTCAGGAGAGCCAGGTGGGAGGGAAGAGCCTTTTGTGTTGCTGCCTACAAGCTCTGGAATTCTCCCCTATAGATCTCTGGGCAAGACTCTCACCTCTTGTTTCGCAAGTCATTAAAAACATGGCTCTTTAACTTCTTCTATGCCCATGACGAGATAGTCTCGTCATGGAGCGCGGTTGCGCTGTGCCCATGACGAGACTATCTCGTCATGGACCCCGCCCGCTAATACAATGCCCGGCACAGGAGGGGGAAAGGGCGGGGCACTGAAGGGGTTAATTGCTAGCCCCTTTCTGTGCTTACTCTGACCTCCGGCTCTATCTGTAGCGCCTTGACCCCCTTGGGCAAAGTTTGCGCTCTATATGACTAATATTCATTCATTCTTTCATACCTGGTCCTTCAAGAGTATGCAGTAGGTTGTGAGTGTTTTAATTCTCTGGTCCTGCAAGAGTATGCAGTAGAGGGTAAGTGTCTTAATTCCCTGGTCCTGCAAGAGTATGCAATAGAGGGTGAGTGTTTTAGTTACCTGGTCCTACAAGAGTATGCTGTGGGGGGTGATGGTTTTAGGTCCCTGGTCCTGCAGTAGACTGCATTAGAGGGAGATTGCTTTAGTTCCCTGGTCCTTCAAGAGTATGGAGTAGGCTGTGAGTGTCTTAGTTCCTTGGGTCTTCAAAAGGATGCAGTAGGGGTGAGTGTTTTAGGTCCCTGGTCCTGCAAAGTATGCAGTAGAGGGTGAGTGTTGGTGTTTTAATTCTTTGACCCTGGTTCGGCAAGAGGGGGAACAACCTTTACAACGCAACTATTACATCGCACTACACTTACAACGCAGGCATGACAACGGAACATCCTTTACAATGCATGACACTACAACGCATACCATTACAACGCATACCATTACAACGCATGACACTACATCGCATGTCACTACATCGCAGGCATTACAACGCATACCATTACAATGCATACCATTGGAGTTAGAATAGTAATTTTTAACCCCTACACTATCCAACACTTACCCTACTGTTGCACCCCCTGGAGTTAGAATAGTCATTTTTACCCCTATACTATCCAATACTTACCTTAAATGCAATGTAACAGTATGCGTTGTAATGGTATGCGTTGTAAAGGTAGTATGTGATGTAATGGAATGCGTTGTAAAGGTAGTTTTTTAAAATGCGTTGTAGTGTCATGCGATGTAATGGAATGCGTTGTAGTGGATGTTGCGATGTAAAAAATGCGTTGTAAGTGCATGCGTTGTAAAAGTATGCGTTGTAACGTCATACATCCGGCAAGAGTGCACGGAAGTGGCCAAGTGGTAAAGGTTTTTGTTGGATGGGCTCTGAGTGACTTGGTTCATGTGGATGGAATCTCATTCGACCACTGTCAGAAGAACTTATAGGACTTATCATAGCTAGAGTCTCTTCTGCCTTCTTTATGAGGTTTTGGCACAGGACAGCGCTGCAAGGAATCTTGCTGCGCTGCCCTGCGTCAAAAGAAAAGGGCAGGAATGTACCGTATTATAAGATACAGTGCATTCCTGCCCTTTTCCCCTCCGCTGGTGCACAATGGGCAGCCATGCGCCAATGCAGGCACCCTTGCACCTTGGTGCAAGGGTGCCTGCGTTGCAGGAGTAATTGATTTTGTGCAGGAAGGGACACCTTCCTGCACAAAAATCAATCATTTTAGGCAAGTTGCTCTTTTCATGTGTGCTGCAGAATACAGCATACTTAAAAAAGAAAAAAACAAGGACAAATGAAACAATTTCTCCTCGTTACGCCTTCCTAACGCCACAGTGGGGTGGCATTAGATCCTGACACATCCTCAGGTTTACTATTTCTCGTAAATCTGAGAATGCTTCAGATTCAATGGGTGTTGAATGGGAACACCACAGCAACATCCATGAAACGCCCCTTTCATGCAGTGTACTGCGTGAAAGGGGCACATATTTACAAGGCCATGAAAGCCACGTAAAGTGGCTTTACGTGGGCTTGGAAATATACCGTGGCACATTGCGCCACCGGAAAAAAAGTGACGTTTCGGCAGCACAAAAGTGCCATAAGTGGCCTCATAGATGAGGCCCTCTGTTTGTATACTTTATAGGGCTGATTGAAGCTAGTGTCTTTTACATCTCCTCTTTGTATTTTATTATTTTCTATCTTACGTTTCCTTTTTCCATTTATTATTTTCTAAGGGAATGAGATGTGTTATAATCTTCTATGCTTGTGTTGTATTCTCTGCACACTTCCATTATTACCTGCTCTGCTCAGCAGTGTGTGTTGTCATGGAATGTTGGTGAGTGACTGGAGGTTGCATGGCAGTAAGACAGAGTGGGGAGAGCAGAGCGGATGTTGATCCTGGTGGGGTAATTTACTATGGAACTTGTAACCGGTAACCTAAGCTATAACCTCATCAATAAACCTACAACTTGTTATTCTATTTAATTACAGCAGAACCCCATTGATTTAACTAGGGGAGAGGTTACTTCGATGTTTCACAGATCCCAGGTCCTCTCCAAAATAGACTATCCTAGCAGATGAGGACATAATATCGTAACGGACTTGCGGGGATTTCAGGGAGTCCCTTCAAAACAGAGCAGCCCACCAGGGAATACAAGGATGTTAACGAAACCACAATGACCACACTTCCACATCAAAGGAGAATCAGCACATGCAACTTCTTGCCTATTTGGCATAGGTAATTGCAGAGTAAAGACATCTTGGCCCAGATTTACAAAGAAATTATGCAATTGAGTGCAGCAAGTAAGATTTCTGTGCTTCTTTGTGTGAACAGGAAAGAGCAGAACGGTGCCATATTTACAACGATGTGGCGCTGTTCTTGTCTTTCCCTGAGCTGGCACACTTTAAGCTGCCATACGCCAATGTAGCTACCCTGGCGCCATAGTCCAAGAGTGTCTGCATTGTGGTAAGCATAGCTTTTTTGTAGGAAGGGGTACCTTTCGGTAAAAAAAAACATACTTTAAGGCAGTCTCTCTTTTTATGTGTGCTGTAGAATGCAACACACATGCAAAAAGTTAAAAATAAGGAGAAATTAAGATATTTCTCCCCTTAATGGCTCCCTCAGGGAGGTGCTGGATTTTGCCACACATCTGTGTCTCTAATTCTTTGTAGATAGCGGAAAAAAACTTGTAGATAGTGAATTGCGTCAAACCCCATACGTGGTTGCATGGAAACATCCATGCTCCATCCATGGAACATAGTCGTGGCTGGTATGACTAGCGGGTAGGGGTGTGGGGGATTGCGCGGAGAGGGGGTCGCACGGTGATCAGGGGGGTAAATTTAATAACATTTAAAAATATTAAAACTTTCCTTCGTCTCCGGACCCGCGTTGCGTCACCTGCTCTCTCTCTGCTCACAGGAAGCAGAAACAGGCAGCCTCCCTCTCCTCCCCTAAGCCAATCACAACGCTGCATTGGCGACATTGTGATTGGCTAGGACGCGGTCCGTACAGGAGTCTATGGGGAGGTTGTTTTCTCCATGCAGGCTGCATGCAGCCTGCATGGAGAAAACGGGAGAGTGCTCATGACTGGTTTGGTCGGCCATGGGGCAGACCAAACAGTCAGCGCCCATAACATTGGGCTAGCCATTCCTCCCCGAACCGCCCACCCGCCCACCCCCAACCAAACCCTTCTTCTGCTTTTTTCGCAGTGGGGTACAGTTTATGGTTAAGTCCATTGGTGGTCGCACGAAAACGGGATGGGGAAATCTGTTTGTGCATCGATCTGAGAAGTCTGAACAAAGAGATTTGGGTTGATGCCCATCCGTTTCCCAAAATTGGTGATTTGTTAGAGGAATTGAAAGATGCTCAATGGTTCTCTAAAATTGATTTGTCGTCTGCGTACCACCAAATCATGTTGGAGGATGAATCACGTCATTATACTGCTTTTAATTCTCCCTTTGGTTCTTTCCAATTTTGTAGGATGCCGTTTGGTCTTGCATCCGCCGCTTCGGTGTTCCAAAGGGTCATGCAGACAGTGTTAGGAAATGTGAAGGGCGTCGTCATCTTCCAAGATGATGTACTCATTTTCGCTAGACATTTAGAGGAGCATGATAAGATTCTGAGGACTGTACTTGGCATCTTTGAGGAAAAAGGTATTGTAGTAAAAAAAAATAAGTGTGAGTTCTGGAAGAGGGAGATAGAGTTTCTTGGACATCTTGTTTCTGCTGATGGTGTAAGTCCCCGACCTGGTTTGGTTAGGGCTGTGGTTGAATGTCCTTGCCCCAAAAATAAGGAGGAATTACGTTCATTTTTGGGTTTGTGTGAATTTTACTTACGCTTTATCCCTGATTATGCTAGCAAGATGAAAGTACTATCCAATATGCTGAGGAACAATGTCACATTTCTGTGGGATAGCAGTTGTCAGGAAACATTTGAGCTGGTCAAATCTGAAATGGTGAATACCAAAACTCTTAGAGCATACAATCCGGCAGTTCCTTGTACCATTACCGTCGACACTAGCAATTATGGTCTTGGGGCAGTGCTTACACAAATCGAGGGTGCGAATGAGGTTACCATTAGTTATGCTTCTAGAGTCTTGAGAGATCCTGAGTCGAACTATTCTGTGATAGAAAAGGAGCTTTTGGCATGTTATTGGGCATGTGAAAAATTCAGAACCTACATTTGGGGCAGGAAGTTTGTCATTCAAACTGATCACAAACCTCTGATATACATTCTGGGTGGAGAACGTCTCAAGTATGCTATGCCTCGTATTGCACGCTTAACCACCAAACTCCTGCAGTATGACTTTATGGTAAAGCATATTCCAGGGAAGCAGAATGTAAGGGCTGACATGTTGTCAAGACTTCCCGTTGGTGGAGAGGACACTACAGATGTGGAGGAAGATAAGGAAGATTGTTTCATTGCTGTTGTGGATGCTTTTGAAAACAAAGCATGCAGCGAGACTGAATGCAAGGAAGCACTGAGTCAAGATTCCAGTCTTGCTAGAGTCAAAGAATACATTGTGAAGGGTTGGCCTAGGGAGAAATCTGTGTCCCTGGATATCCAGCATTTTTGGAAAGTGGCAGAGGAGTTGTCCACTGAGAATGGTGTAGTCATGAGGGATGGAAGATGTGTTCCCACCATGAGTATCCGTTCTAAGTTGATTGATTGTGCACATGATGGTCATCTGGGGACGACCATGACAAAAAGGTGGGTCAGGCTACATTATTGGTGGCCCTCCATGGACAAGGAGATAGATGAGAGGATTAAGGCATGTTTTGTTTGTAGTGGCGCGGAAAAGGGGATGAAAGTTGCCACTCCTCCTCTTCAGCCTATTCCTTTCCCCACAAAGCCTTGGCTTAAGGTGGGTATCGATATGGTTGGCCCATTCAATTTTCTTCCTCACAACTTACGGTTTGCATTCATTCTTATGGATTTCCATAGTAAGTGGCCTGAAGTTAAGTTTTGCTCCTCCCCCACCAGCTGGTAATGCCATTCTTTTTCTCAAAGAGATTTTTATGAGGGAGGGATTCCCGGAGGCTCTTGTCTCGGACAATGGGGTACAGTTTGTCAATCAGGAAATGGGTGTGTTCTTGAACGAATCTGGAGTGAAGCATCTTAGAAGCTCTGTTGGTCACCCTCAAACAAATGGTTTGGTAGAAAGGATGAACTGAGTGGTGGTAGAATGTATCAAGTGGGCAAAGAGTCATAGTTATGATGTTGAAGGGGCGGTCAGGTCCATGCTGTGGTTTTACCGCACTACACCACACTCACTCACTAAGGTGGCGCCTTTCATATCTCTAAAAGGTAGAGTTCCCACTTCTACCCTTTATCCTGCTTGGCTGTTGAGGACTGTTTCTGAAAATGTGTCGTGTTGGGTTGATAATGATGCGCTGGAAACTCGTGTTAAATTTGCACAAAGAAAGATGTCTGATAGGTACAATCTAAAGAAATCTGCTAAGACAGTCAACGTGTCTCCTGGGGACATGGTTCGCATCAAAAGTACCAGCTTTGTTAAAAAAGGGGTAGGTCCTTCTGTGAACCAGTCAGTGTGGAGAAGGTTTGTGGGGGTGCTGTCATGGTGCGTGGTGGACATTGGTGGAACCTAGCTAAAGTTGTAAAAGTCCGATCTACAGTTGACAATTGCAATGGCACCAGTCGTGTTGTGCTTTCTGTAAGTTCTTCTAATCATCCAGCAGTTGTGTCTTCAGGAACTGTCTCTAAAAACAATGTGATGTGTCAAATACCAAGGAAGTCTATTCGTGCTAGACATCTGCCTTGGAAATTACGTTGATTTTGCAGTAGTGTTTCATTTTTCACAATATGCATTTTGTGCTGATGGTAATGCTTTAGATATTTTTCTTTATGTTTTATTTTTTCCGTTTTCTTTTGGGTTTCTCATGTTTGGTTTCTCTTCACAGTTTTGCATTTAATGTTGCTTGTGCTTCAAGAAAAAAAAAAGAGGTAATATGTTGTACTTACCTATGCTTGTTTAAGGTTCCATACAGAACCTTTATGTGTTGTCATGGTTCTCTGTGGAGTATGTTCCAAGTAGAGTCAGTTAGTCCCTCTATGCTGTCCTGAGAGGAGCGGTGGCTCGTTGTACCCACGAATAAACCCCTGTGAACTTACAACTGTGTCCTGTGGTCAAGAACATACCTTGGGATACAACAGTTTTTATTCCATTTTGTGTTTCTGCTTCTCGCAGTGCGAGAAAGCAGTGGGGCAACGCTTGTACGCCCACATGGAGGAGCCGCCCCTGATGGAACGTCCCCTTGATACAAAGTAATGCAAGACATCAAATTGCTCAGCTTTGCTTTGATTTTGGTTACAATTTAACACACATCACTATTTGTATTTGATTGTAAATTCCAACTGAACACTTTGTGTCAGTTTTTCCTTAAAATAGCAAGTCAAACCCAGCACAAACGGGCATATTAGCAAGAACCTCGTTAAAATTATCGCAGTTTTAGCGGCAGGAAACTCCCGCTAAAACGGCGATAATGGGCTTGCTAATATGCTCTAGAGAATTCCAAGAGAAGCCCATGTTCTGGTGTGAATTGTAACGCTGTGCTTGATAATATGCCCCCAAGTCTTTTAAAATCTGGTGCCTGCTGTCCAACAGAGACTGTCCATGTAACCTGTCCATCATCCTATCCTTTCCCCCAAGAGCAACAAAGTACAAGAATAACAAGCAAATCACCAGAGACAAGGTACAGTGAGACAATTCACTGAAGCTACCGACAACAATAGCCCCTCAAGAGTTCATTTCAGCTTTATTTGCCTCATAGATTAATTTCAGCAAACATTAGTTACAATTTTATATTGCTTCATTAACTCCTTTAAAGTGCTTAAAAATAAAATGCATATGGGGTAACAGCATCCAACACCAGACTGAGAAAATAAGCAAATCGTAATCGTGGTTATTGCCATTAAAGTATCCCTTACTTTGGTACGACTGCATAAAAGGCGATGCGAGGAAAACACAGCTCGGATTCCGTTTGAAAAACACCGAGCAATATCACAAGCCCATAACTAGTTGGTTGCGGAATTTCCAAGCCACTGGTACATAACTATAAATAGCAATGGCGTTGTCCTGCGCACAGTGCTGTGGCATTTCGAACCTGCATGGGGCCATTTTTTTTTTTATTAAACAGGGTAACTCGCCATTTTGCATATCGGTTTTAAATAATAGGCAAACATCAGAATATGTTTTATATCCGCAATGCTCTCGCCATCGCATTTACAGTTTCTACATTTTGAAAATGCATTCTTTTTAATGTAACAAGTTGTATGACTGTTTAGTGGCAAAACTTCCAGCCTGAATTTCACATGCAAGGAACAATTTGCAGAGATGCCATTTCCCAGATTTGGTTCCACGCCCGTATTGTCTTTCAGATCTAAATATTTTCTGAAGTCCGGTGCCAAGTCCAGTCCCTACTTCTAATAGTATGACCCTTGTGCTTGATTCCCGGTGCTTTACTGTAACCTCCTGCATACTTCCCTTCTGCTGGGAACTCGAGTAATATGATTGGTGCCTAATTCATTTCTTAGCCATCTTCGAGGCACACGCAGCAGAATACCTCTCAAATATGGATTTTTTACAGCTTTCTCAACATTAGGTTGCTCTATAATACGTCACCATAAGAGGTCATTATACCAAAGTTTAGCTCATAAACATGTTTTCCGACCAGCATAGATCAGCAGCCATGATAGCTCTTAGTGTGTGGCACGTGTAAGTATCTACAAAAATCTTAGGACCAGGTAATCACATTCTTGCTCTTGTCACATTTTCTAGTTGGCCCTAAACGTTCTTCTCAAGTTGTCATCACTTACCCAGGATCATTCTCTTCCCTCTTTGACTCATTTAGTACTGACCCTTATTAATAAATTAGCCCTCTAGTCGCCTAAGAATGACTAATTTCCAGGGAGTGGGAAGAAGCACATTGTCTGCAAACATCAATATTGGATAGGAACGCCATAGCATTTTATGGCAATCCGAATTTAGAGCTGATACAAAGGTTTAACATCATTCAAAACAAGACTAAAAAGGGTAGGGAGCAGTACACATCCTTGCCTGACCCCTACTGCCGCAGATATGGGCTCCGTCAAATGTACATGATTGTCATAATGGTTGTAAGTCACTAAACGAAGGTCAAGATTATCGACTTGCACTGTTATGCTATATTAATATTAATGTATATAGTTCCCCATCTGTTGGATCCGTGGTGTACTAGGTTTAATAACGTATATCCTCTGCATACCTCATTGTACTTACTTGGGTTCTGTTGCTTTCGAAGGTGGTGTGCGCTCTAGAACAGGAGGTGGGTGGGTGAAGTGGCAAAGCCAAGAGGCTGGCTGACGCACACAATCCGCGAGGGCTCTTGTTTTCTTGGAATAAGTCTGTATTTTTCTTCAATTACTTGTGTGGTGTCGTCCACCACTACTGGTCATAGATACTACAGTCGGATCACTGACATAATATCGATTACCAAAATATCGACTACTTAAAATATCGTTGCAAAATTATCGACTACAATATTATCGACTCACCATACTTATTAAAGAAAGTACAAAAATATCGAGTACACAATATCGTCTTAACAAAATATCGTATATCATTATATCGAATTTAAAAATATCGTTAACAAAATTATCGTCTACTCTTAAATGACTATGTAAATGACAAAATTATCGAAACCAGAAATATAGACAACCAAAATATAGAATATTTCACAATATCGACTATGTAAAAAACTATGAAGAAAATATACTTTAAGCACAACACATACATTAACATTGTAATACATAATAAAACACGTAAATAACATTAAAATTTTCGTTCAAACACATACATTTAAAAATAAACATTCCATAAACAATATAAATACATTTCACTACATAAATAATTTTATAATTATTATACATGCATTAAACCACATTTCAAAATATCTTTAAAGCATTTAATACTACAAATAAACAATGACTTACTACTAATAAGTACCAAATTAGCGTTTCCCTTACAAGGAAACAAACAGCCGGAAAAGAAAAAAACAATTAAGGTAGACCAATGACATGCTCACATTTCAAATTAAACCAATGAAATGAAGCAACTAATTAATTGCACACTATAAAAACACTACATTTCAAGATCTCTTTCACACTACAAACTGAAAAGAAGAAATAAGACGAAACTCTACTCAACTGTTTCCTGAAAGAAGAATTACAATCCTAAAGAAAACTTAACAACTACAGAAAGTAAGTTAAACTCTATTTATAAAGCAACTAATCTAGAATGCTACAGCTGAAACTATTTCTATAAATGAATGTACTACACTTCATTTAATTACATTCATTTCACCTCTCTAGATACCTTCTAAAAAGACAGAAATATTTTGGACATCCCCACAACTCTAATATTAATCAATGTAAGTATTGTTTTACTTTTTCCTACCCACCTACAACTATTAATTAAAAAAATAATTCTAAAAAATATTTATTCCTTATTTGTCTCCTCTACAGAAAACCACTGAACCATCCAAAACTACCTTCTACGCAATCACCTACTGCACCAAAGAAATAAGTAAGTATATAAACCTCAATCATTAAACAGCCTAAAATACGCAGCCAGAATGTTACTTTCCCCTTAAAACAGTAGCACATTCAAAAAAATGTATCCAACTATTAACACATTTCTTTCTATTATCAACAGAAAATCTATCTCCAAGATTAAACTGAAAGCTTGAAGTCAGCTAATTAACATCTTTCAACACATCAAATTATACTATGTAAGTATATTCACTAAAAAGTAAATATATTTAAAATATCTATAACATTGTTTATATTTACAACATATTTTTTCATCTCCCTTAGCATAATACAGAACAACATGACTGAAGGTGCTGAATTTATAACGTCTCAAAAAAATAAAATGTTGTTATGTTATATGGGTTATGTATATACACAAGAAAAACAAAGTGGTCTGAAAATGTTTTGGAAATGTAGCAAATACTACTCAAACAAATGCTATGGTAGAGCTATTACAAAAGAAACCACTGTTCTTTCTGTAAAAGAACATAATCACCCCCCCAATATTACAGAGATAGAAGTTAGAAATGCTCTTGAAAACATTAAAGAAGCAAGTACTAGCACTGATAAACCCACCACCCAAATACTCAAAGAACAATTAATAAAAATACCACACCATGCATCAGCACAATTACCCCCAATTGATAGTTTAAAAAGAACTATAGCTAGACAAAAAAAACTAACTACCAAAACTTTACCTAACCCTAAAACATTTGAAACAGTAATCATTCCCCCAGAATTAAGCATAACTCACAATAATGAACCATTTATTTTTTTTGACAACAAATCTCCTGAGAAAAGAATAATTATGTTTGCTACTGCAAACAATTTAGTGAAATTACAACAATGTGACACTTGGATGATGGATGGAACTTTTAAAGTTTGTCCAAAACCATTTTACCAGCTGTACACAGTGCATGGATTGTACCAACATTCTAACATTCCATTCATCTATGCCCTCTTACCAAATAAACAGCAAACAACATACATAGAAATATTAACCAAAATTAAAGAAGAAACCAATAATTATTTCCCACAAAAAATAATTATTGATTTCGAATTAGCCATGATCAATTCAATACTAAAAAATTATCCACACACAGCAATCCAAGGTTGCTATTATCATTTTAACCAGAGTCTATGGAGACATCTGCAAAAGTCCACCCTAAGTGTACAATATGCTACAGATAGTACTTTTGCCTACCAGGTTAAAAAACTAATAGCACTAGCATACGTACCTGTAACAGATGTAGCAGAACACTATAATATTCTAATTGAAAGTCCCTATTACAAAAAGAACGAAGACAAATTAAGCCAACTCCTAGACTACTTTGAGGACACCTGGGTGGGAAGATTACATCGATCAGGACATAGAAGACAACCAAAGTTCCACATTCCTTGGTGGAATGTATACCTGAGTACCTTAAATAAACAATCCAAAACAAACAATAGTGTTGAAGGATGGCATAATGCCTTCCAAGCAACTACAAGCAGAGGGAAACCTACCCTACAAAAACTCCTGGAATCTCTACAAAAAGAACAAAGCTACCAAGAATTACGGATGCAACAATCTGTTACTCAAATAGGTCCTAAATTAACTAAACAAACCAAACAAATGTTTGATCTACTGCAAAGTCAAGTAAACCTATACCCATCAACAAGTGGCCTAGACTACCTATCACTAATAGCCAAAAGCATTTTATAATTAACATACACACAGCTAATAAATGAAATAGGTCAATACAATAAACAATTGCAATCATATATTAATACTATATTTTCCAAAATAATATATAATTGTTAGATACATTTCATTTTCATATAGGAAATATATATGTACAATTAAATATTATTTCTGTAAATATAATATATATAACAATAAACTATAATAACATTTCCCACCCAAATTATAACAAAATATAACTTACCATTGATGTAGCCATACAAGATGAATTCCACCAAGTAAGACTCCTTCCATTTCTATGTCGATCCATAGTAATAATTAAAAATTTGCGCCACCAAAAATGAAAAAATCTACACATCCAATGTAAATCCATCCTCGACAAATCCCAAAACGTGAAACCCTCAAAAACCCGAAAAATAGGTCAAAATAGTAACAAACGCTCCTGGAAATCCCGGTGAAAAAAACAGTGTGATAACTTTATTAGTTTCATTAACTAAAACACACTGTAAAAAAAAAAAACAAATAAGGTCTCTCTTTCCATCATAATATCCAAACCCTCAAAAACCCGAAAAGAAGTGAAAAATCAAAAGAAACGCTCCATGAAATCCCGTAAAAAGTTAAAAAGTGTGTTAACAATATTACTTAAATCAAGTAACACACACTTTAAAAAAAAAAAACGCGTCTTGGTCTTCGAAAAAACATCGATCAACATTTACCTGAAAAACAGAACAAAACATACCCACCCACACAATCACACCCAAATACATTTAATAAATACAATTACATCATTTCAAAACAACACATATTTAATCACAATATTTACTTCGAAAACTACGTCACAACCAGTAAACAACCAGACGTAACTAAATCATTACTAACACGTCAAAAACACCCAAAACATTTTAAATTATCTATCAATACACTATAAACATCCTAACTACCCTAAACATAAGTATTTAATAACACTTAATACTTAAAACACCCCTTACCTTGCTCAACGCGACGCAGCTTCCAACCGCGAGCTTCCTCAGTCCAAAATGACCCAAAATAACATGAAGCGGTTACAAAATAATCCCATTCAAATGAAAATCCCTACTTAAATCAGTGTAAATAAATTAAAACATTATAATCATATATAAATATAACATAAATGTATCAAAATGTTTTGAAAATTATTTTATAATAAACAATACCTTTAAAAATTATATTCATAATAATTATAAATACATTATTATTATGATTATAATACAGTAATTTTTTTTCACAACTGTACAAACTATAATAAAATGTTTATATTATTTTAAATTTATTTTCAAAATGTACATGTTGAAAAACAATTGTTTTCATATAATTTTGAAATATAAAAATTAATAATATTAACATTTCCTACAATAATATTATTAATCATCATTAAAAATACATAGCATAAAAATATACTTTTTGTCATGTACTAATTATGTACAACAACAAAATAAAAATGCAACAATATTCTTCAGAAATTAAATATGCACTGATTTTTTTTATGTATATAGGCAACAAAAACATTATTATATGAATACTGTAAGAATATGTTTATTTGCAAACAATGTTAAAAAGTAATAAATGTTATGTATGTATTTTTGTAATTATCAATACTTCTGTTATAAAATGTGATAATATCAATACATTTTATTTTCCTTAAAACATTGCAAAAAGACACAAATGAATGCATATTTGCTGTATGTCTACTAATGTATACTCCATTCTGTAAATAAAAAAAAATAATCTGTCTACTTTGTTCAACAAAAATAAAGCTTATATAAAAATATAAAATGTGTCATTGGATTTCATAATTTATAACTCTTACATATATAAAGTAGCTAATTTAATTGTTTAAAAATGTAAATAATCACATTTTTTTCCAACCTTAAATCCCAAAACATACTTCAATAACACAATACATATACATTCAGCACACTAACCCTATACAAATTACTATTCCCATTTCACCTACATTAAAGTTAGGAAAACTGCTGGACACTAACCCTATATAATTTACTATTCCCACTCCAGTTAACATAAAGTCATGAAAGGTGCTGGACAGTAACCCTATATCATTTACTATTCCCACTCCAGTTAACATAAAGTCAAGAAAGGTGCTGGACAGTAACCCTATATAATTTACTATTCCCACTCCAGTTAACATAAAGTCAAGAAAGGTGCTGGACAGTAACCCTATATAATTTACTATTCCCACTCCAGTTAACATAAAGTCAAGGAAGGTGCTGGACAGTAACCCTATATAATTTACTATTCCCACTCCAGTTAACATAAAGTCAAGGAAGGTGCTGAACAGTAACCCTATATAATTTACTATTCCCACTCCAGTTAACATAAAGTCAAGGAAGGTGCTGGACAGTAACCCTATATAATGTACTATTCCCACTCCAGTTAACATAAAGTCAAGGAAGGTGCTGGACAGTAACCCTATATAATTTACTATTCCCACTCCAGTTAACATAAAGTCAAGGAAGGTGCTGGACAGTAACCCTATATAATTTACTATTCCCACTCTACTTAACATAAATTCAGGGAAAATGCTGGACAGTAACCCTATATAATTTACTATTCCCACTCCAGTTAACATAAATTCTGAGAAGGTGGTGGACAGTAACCCTATATAATTTACTATTCCCACTCCAATTAACATAAAGTCAGAGAAGATGCTGGACACTAACCCTATATAATTTACTATTCCCACTCCAGTTAACATAAACTCAGGAAAGGTGCTGGCCACTAACCCTATCTAATTTACTATTCCCACTCCAGTTAACATAAAGTCAAGGAAGGTGCTGGACAGTAAAGCTATATAATTTAGTATTCCCACTCCAGTTAACATAAAATCAAGGAAGGTGCTATATAGTAACCCTATATAATTTATTATTCCCACTCCAGTTAACATTAAGTCAGGAAAGGTGCTGGACAGTAACCCTATATAATTTACTATTCCAACTCCAGTTAACATAAACTCAAGAAAGGTGCTGGACAGTAACCCTATATAATTTACTATTCCCACTCCAGTTAACATAAAGTCAGGAAAGGTGCTGGACACTAACCCTAAATAATTTACTATTCCCACTCCAGTTAACATAAATTCAGAGAAGGTGCTGGACAGTAACCCTATCTAATTTACTATTCCCACTTCAGTTAACATAAACTCAGGGAAGGTGCTGGCCAGTAACCCTATCTAATTTACTATTCCCACTCCAGTTAACATAAAGTCAAGGAAGGTGCTGGACAGTAAAGCTATATAATTTACTATTCCCACTCCAGTTAACATAAAATCAAGGAAGGTACTATATAGTAACCCTATATAATTTAATATTCCCCTCCAGTTAACATTAAGTCAGGAAAGGTGCTGGACAGTAACCCTATATAATTTACTATTCCAACTCCAGTTAACATAAACTCAAGAAAGGTGCTGGACAGTAACCCTATATAATTTACTATTCCCACTCCAGTTAACATAAAGTCAGGAAAGGTGCTGGACACTAACCCTAAATAATTTACTATTCCCACTCCAGTTAACATAAATTCAGAGAAGGTGCTGGACAGTAACCCTATCTAATTTACTATTCCCACTCCAGTTAACATAAACTCAGGGAAGGTGCTGGACACTAACCCAATTTAATTTAATATTCCCACTCCAGAAAGATCAAACTGAGACAAGGTGCTGGTTATAACATCACTTAAAATATTAATAATCTACATTTATTAACTATGAGATATCATTTAAGAACTATTAAATTTAACAATACTATAGTTACAATACCCACCCCTATCCCATATTAACCCTAATTCAAAAAAATATATGTACAATATGTTTTCCATATAAATAGCAAATATACAATTATTTAATTCAATATTTTTTTTAAAATTTTAGATTTCACAATATTTACTAATAAATTGATTTGTTTTATGATCTATGTTTACACTATTATTTTTAAAAATTAATACCCACCCTTCTCCCCTAATATACCCACATCCCACCCATAAATACAACATAAATATTGAAATTATAATTTGCAATGTAAATTATATAATTAGATTTTGACATAAAATGTTCACAATTTTAAAATATTCCAAATTAAAAATTTATTTATTAATCTATAATTTTGTAATAATTATTAAAATACTATCCACACCCTTACACCCTAATAACCCAAATTCCCAACCATTAAACAAAAAATTAATTTCGTAATTATTTTGAAATTTTGTTTTAAACATTGTCAAAATTACATTCAAATTTTAACATTTATAATTCTTTAGTATTAATATTTATAACTTATTATCCAATTTTACAGTAATCTTTTTAATACACTCCCCGCCCTTATACACTAATAACACTACATCCCACTCATAAAACAAATTTAAAATTTCATTATAATTTCTAATTATATAATTTCGAATTTTTTTTGAAATTTTGAAATTTCGAAATCTTGAATATTAAATATTTTTACATTATTATCTGATTTTACAATAACATTTTTAAAACACTCCCCACCCTTATCCCCTAATAACCCAACATCCCGCTCCTAAAAAATATATATAATTTCTTTTTTATTTTCTAAATTATAAATATTTAATTTGGAAATTTCATTACAATTTACTATTCATAATTATTTATTATTTAATATTTTTAAATTATTATCTAATTTTACACTAATATTTTTAAAACACTCCCCACCCTTATCCCCTAATAACCCAACATCCCGCTCCTAAAAAATATATATAATTTCTTTTTTATTTTCTAAATTATAAATATTTAATTTACAAATTTCATTACAATTTACTATTCATAATTATTTATTCTTTAATATTTTTAAATTATTATCTGATTTTACACTAATATTTTTAAAACACTCCCCACCCTTATCCCCTAATAACCCAACATCCCGCTCCTAAAACATATCATACAATAAATTACTTAACACTAATAATTATATTTTAAACATTAATTAAGTATTTATACATATAATTAAACAATTTACTTATTCAATATACACTAAATACACATTTTAAACAATATATATATTATATTTCGATATTTCTAACAAAACTATTCAATCGATATTATCTTCAAACGATATTACTACATCGATATTTCATACTTCGATATTTTACTAAACACAAACAAAACGATATTACTTACCTCGATATTCTACACTTCGATATTCATGTTATCTCGATATTTTCACTTCGATATTCTTGTTGTTCGATATTATTTTTTCGATATTATGTCTATTTACCACTACAGTCACTGGAATTAAACATAAACTGAAGGCAGAGACTGGATCCAGAGGAAGTGGGAGTTCAAATTGTCGTAATAAAAGCTTGCTTGCTGAGCCACGTTTTCAGATGTTGTCTAAAAAGTGGAAAAGATGTTTCCAGTGCTTAGGTTGAGTCGGTGGTTTGAGGACCAGTACTTATATTTCCTGATCAAAAATTTACAAGAACAAGAGAGGGAAAACCACACAGAAAGATGGATAAAAAGGAAGAAGGGAAAAATGTCACAAATGGAGAAAGCAGGAATCTGCAAGAGTGAGATAAACGGGCAGGGAGTGTCTACTATTCAATTAAAGAGGCCTGAGGTGGGTTTTGGACAACGCACCCTTGCTATTCGGCCGCCGACATTCAATTGCACTGGCTGCGGTGCTCTGAGAAGAGCCCTGGGTTCATCAGCACTCTTTTTTTTTGCAAGTTGAATACTAGATCTTTCCATTTACAGATTGTCAGGGAGGGTATTTGTAGTATCTTCATATAAGGTTAACTGTTCTCCTGTATCTTGTAACTAGCTGCTCAGCCAGTGTGAGTGTTCCATGTGGAATGATGACGTGACTGGAATGTTGGTGTGGTGTGAGACAGTTGAGAGGATGGGCTGAGCAGCTAGCAGGCTGCTCCTGGTGGGGCTATTCTATGGACTTTACTATCTTAATAAATAACCTAAAGATATATACTGGCTACGTCTGCTGTGTCACATCATCCTATGGAACCAGGTCACTTCAATTGGCGACGAGTTTGACTAAAAAAAACGTGCGTGTAACCTAAAAAGTCTGGTATGTAACTAAACTGATGTGACTTTGTTATATTCTGATTATTTGTGTACTGTTATCTTAAATGTGTGCGTAGCCATGTTTGTGCATGCGCTATGTCATTATTTGTATATGGTTCTAAGTTCTGGAAGAGGGCTGGGGAGAGCATTCTAGTTGGTAGGCAGTTGTGTGTGGAGCTGCCTGCCATGAAGATGTTACTGTGCTGTTGTCATTAAATCTAACTTCATTTAATCTACATGTGTCTGAACTTAACATTGGCGACGAGTTGAACCTCCTTCAAGACAGCACGGGAGAAGGAGTGTTAAGAGGACCCAAAGAAGACATTTAAGAAGGAAAAGAAAATTTATAAGAAGAAGAAAAAAAGAGGAAAGAAGAAGAACGGTGAGCAAGGAAGTAGCGAGTGCTTACTGTGCGTTGCCCTGTGGTTCCGTGGGTGAAGATTGAAGGAGAGGAGTGTTTTGAAGAAATTAAAACAAGCGCGAGGAAGACGAAGCGGCAGGATTCTGATGTGCGCGCTGTGACAGCCTACGTAAGCGTGGTGAGTCATGCGGGCGTCAGAGCAAGCATAATAAACAAGCAGAACTACTTACGGAAGCGTGGTGAGTCATGCGGGCGTCATAGCAACTGGTGTAATCAAGTCGAACTACGCATTAGCGTGGAGTCACACGTTCGACGGGAAGAGTGCAGATTACTATGGCAACGTGTAAACAAAATTGACGGCGAGTCAAGCAGGATGTTGCGCGTGATGTTAAAGTAAAAAAAAAAAGGAAAATAACAGACACAGCGTTTTACAAGGAAAACACAAGGAGTGAAAAGGATGTGCATTGTTCTGGGTCAATAGAGCAGCACAAAGAGAAGAGTGGGTTGAGGATAACAACAAGAAGGTGTGGAAGCAGCAAAAGTCGTGTAGGATAAACGGGGGAAAGTAAATAAACATATAAAAAAAAATAATAAAGATGCAATTTGATCCTCCAGCAAAATTTTTACAAAACAAAGGAGACCCACCTTTGCCGTGGATCAGATGGAAAGAGGAATTTTTGACTTACATGAAAGCCATTGACGGGGAAAGAATGGGTGCGGAAAGGAAGAAAAGTATACTTTTACATTGTTTAGGCTCGGAGGGACAAGACGTGTTCAGGGCTTTACCACAGATTACACCTCAGGAAGGGAACGAGAACATAAATGCATATACAGAAGCATTATTAAGGATGGAAAAGAGATTTAAACCTACCACAAGTATTGCTCTCAACAGGTTTAAATTTTATACGAGAGTGCAAAAAGAAGAAGAGTCCTTCGATGATTTTCTGACAGGTTTAAGATCCCTATGCATGAAATGTAATTTTGGAACTATGGCAGATGAGATGATTAGAGACCAAATAATAGTACATGTAAAGAATAGGAAAATTCAAGAAAGTTTGTGGGTAATGGGTGACCCGAAACTTTCTGAGACTATAGCTACAGCCAAAGCTTTGGAACAGTCCGAGAAATGGATGAAAACAGTAAGACAATGCGAAGCAAAAAAAGAGAGCGTGGAAGAAGTGTGTGCGGTTAAAAACAAAGATGAACATAAGCAGGAGAATGTTCAACAGAAAGTAGTGGCGAACAGATTTTATGGAAATAGTGTGAACAGACAAGGAGATAATTTTGGAGGTCAACATGTATGTTATAAGTGTGGTAGCAGATCGCACATGGCTAATTTTTATGGATGTCCTGCCAGAAACAAAGAATGCAGAAAGTGTGGAAGAATGGGACATTTCAGCAACGTGTGTAGAGACTACAGGAAACCTGTTTCATTTCCACGCGGGTCAATATCTACTGTGTCAGAAAACAGAGATGTCCAGGGTGTAATGAGTCATGAAGAAAACTGTGAATATGAAAGAGGTTTTGTAGTATCAATCATTAACGGAGGCAAAATTTTAATTGATCCTCCCAAATGCAAAGTAATAATTCTTGGAGAAGAATTACATCTCATGGCTGACTCTGGCTCACCTTGGACAATCATAACAAAACAATATTGGTTAGAGAAGCTGAGTACAGTGTGTGAAGGGAAAGTGTAACATAGTAGTGACATTATTGCAGAAAGTTTTGATGGAACAAGAATTGACATGGAAGGTTACTTTAACGTTACTGTAACTTTCAAAAACAGATGTGTAGACATCAAGTTGTACATTGCTGTAAAAGGAGTGAATGTGTTGGGTTGGCGCGATCAATGGAAGTTAGGTGTAATACTAAACCCACGTGCAAAAGAAGCTGTCACTTTAGATGAAAATTGGTCAACTGGGAGAATAGCGGTGATAGAGAATGAAGACAAAATTACAAGGTTAATGGAAAAATATAAAGGTGTGTTCAGTGATAAGTTAGGTAGACTTAGGAACTTTGAACACAAAATAATTTTGAAGGAGAATGCTCGACCTGTAAAACAGAAACTCAGAGGTGTACCCATAAATGTAAGGGAGGAATTAAGGAATGTGTTGAAAGATCTTACCAGTGAAGGGGTGATTGAGGAGATTGAGTCATCGGAATGGGTTTCACCCATTGTTTTAGTACGGAAGACGGATAAAAACTTGAGAGTATGCATTGATTTTAGAGCTTTGAATGAAAACATAGTCATAGATTGTCACCCTCTACCCAACATTAATGAAGTTGTATCTATGTTAGAAGGGGCAAATGTTTTCTCGACATTGGATTTAAGATCTGCTTATCACCAGATCTGTTTATCTGACGACTCTAAGAATTATACAGCCTTTATTACACCTCAAGGTTTGTTTAGGTACACTAGAATGCCGTTTGGTTTGGCTTCGGCTGCCTCTGTGTTCCAAAGAGTCATGTTTCATATTTTTAGAGACATTGATCAATTTGTAAAATGTTTTCAGGACGATATACTTATATTTTCAAAGAATGAGAATGAACATGAACAGCATTTAATTGAAGTGTTTGAACGTTTAGGAAAACATGGTCTTACCTTGAAGGGACATAAATGCAAACTGTTTAAGAAGTCAGTAGAATACTTAGGGCACACCTTATCAGGTGATGGGGTTGTTCCTAAAAAAACAAATGTAGAAGCAATTTTGAATGCCCCTGCTCCAGTAAACAAAGAGCAATTACTCAGTTTTGCAGGCATGTGCGAATACTACAGCAAGTTTGTAGAAAACTTTGCATGTAAAATGGAACCTCTTAGGCAATTGTTAAGGAAGAATGCAAATTATGATTGGTCAAACAGTCAGGAGAAGGCTTTTAAGGCTATCAAGGAAGAGATTGTTAATGCACCAACTTTGAAACCTTTTTGTTTAAAGAAAGAATGTATTATTACTGTTGACGCCAGTTTGTATGGCATTGGGGGAGTTCTTTCACAAAAGAGTGGTAAGGAGGAATGGAATGTGGCATTTGCTTCGAGGACATTGAATGAGTCAGAAAGGAAATATGCGGTTATTGAAAGAGAGCTTCTTGCTTGTGTGTGGGCTATAGAGCATTACAAGCTTTATGTGTGGGGCAGCAAATTTACATTGAGGACTGACCATAAACCTTTGGTCAACATTTTGCCTCCTGGTGGTGGGTGGAATTCCACTGCTAGAATAGCTAGATTGTCATCGAGGCTTCAGGAATATAATTTTCAGACTGAGTATGTCCCAGGCAAGAAAAATGTTACTGCCGATTGTTTGTCAAGGTTACCATGTGCAGACAATTTAGTGTGTGTTGTTAGGGAATCTGACTTTGTTCTTTGTGTCAGTGATATTATGCCTTCACAGTTCGATGAAATTACTGAGTCTGTGTGGAATGAAGCGGTCAGCAATGATCAGGATTTGCTTAAAGTCAAAAAATTTGTTGTGGAAGGTTGGCCGAGGAAACAGCAGATCAGTTCTGAATTATTGCCATACTTTAAAGTGTCTGAAGAATTGGAGTTGGAAGGGGAGATCTTATTCAAGAGTAACAAATGTATACCTCCTAGAGGTGTACAGAATTTGATTCTGAAAATTGCCCATAAGACACATCCAGGGATATCTTCCATGAAACGGCTTGTGAGGAATTTGTTTTGGTGGCCTGGCATGGACAGGTTGATTGATCGTATGGTTAGGGAATGTGAATTTTGTGTATCCAGTGATAGAATGTTGAGTGTGCATATTCCTCTACTAAGGATGGTGGAATGGCCTAAAGAACCGTGGAAGAAATTAGCTTTTGACATTTCGGGCCCATTTAATATCTTGCCGGAAGCGTTCAGATTCGCTTTGGTATTAGTTGATTACCATTCTAAATGGCCCGAAGTGAAGTTTGTTTCTAAGGTTACAACCAGTACTGTAATAAGTTTTCTAAGAGAAATTTTTGCACGTGAAGGATGTCCTTCTTGTATTGTCACTGACAATGGGGTACAATTAATTTCGTCAGAGATGAAGTCTTTTGTAAATGAGTGTGGCATCAAACATGTTTTTACATCTGTCTATGGGCCACATGATAATGGGCAGGTTGAGCGTTTCAACCGAGTGTTGAAGAATTTTGTTTCTGAAGCTGTCAAAAGTGGGGGAAATTGGTTGCATTTGGTAAGAGAAAAGCTCTGGATGTATCGTATCACACCTCATTCTACTACTGAGGTCAGTCCTTTCAAGTTGTTGAAAGGAAGGGAGCCTGCTTCTAAAATTTGCCCTTGGTGGTTTAGGAGTAAATGCAAACAAGATGTTTTGGAAAATAAATGTATTGATAGTACTGCTGTCAAAGTTTATAGTAAGCAAAACAGAACTCAATCATGGTTTAATAAGAGGTGGAAGACCAGGATTCATAACTTCAAGGTTGGTGATTGGGTCAGAATTTTGCAGCCAGGTTTTATTAGCAAAGGCTCAAGCAAGTTTCGCCCTGCCATGCAAATTGAAAGAGTTTATAGAAATTCTGTAGTTACTCAGGATGGCAAACTGTGGAATGTTAGAAGAGTTGCAAAGTGTTTCCAGCCCATGCATGCTAAGCATCCTTCTGTTACAAATGGAGACTTAAGCTTGTCTAATACAAAAAATGTGTCAGCACCTAATGAAACAAGCAGGAGTGACTAATTATCTTTCAATTCTAGGAAGTCTACCCGCCTTAGGCAATTTCCTAAAAAATTGGATGATTATGTGTAACACTGTTGTTTGTTTTTTTTATTTGTTTTTTTTCTGGTTGAGGGGGATGTGTTATATTCTGATTATTTGTGTACTGTTATCTTAAATGTGTGCGTAGCAATGTTTGTGCATGCGCTATGTCATTATTTGTATATGGTTCTAAGTTCTGGAAGAGGGCTGGGGAGAGCATTCTAGTTGGTAGGCAGTTGTGTGTGGAGCTGCCTGCCATGAAGATGTTACTGTGCTGTTGTCATTAAATCTAACTTCATTTAATCTACATGTGTCTGAACTTAACAGACTTGAAGAAATTTTACTTAAAGGAAAGAAAATCCTCATTTGGCGATTCTATCTGGCAAGGTGAGCCCCACCAGTGACCACAACACCGGTCGCCCAGACCTCTGTGTGCCAGGTGGAGTGAGGAGTGGAGCTGCATGTTGTTCCTGAATGCAGCACTGTGTCTATTTCAAGGTGTTGTGTCCCAGAGCCTTTTTGTGGATGTCTCCGCGACCAAGTTTGTTGTCTTTTGAAGGCTGCTGGCCCCCTGTGACAGTCGTGTAGCAGTGGTACCGGCAATCTCTTTGTGTTGGACTGTTGAGGGCCACTTGAGGATCGTGAAGTGAGTGTTTGGGGAGCTGTCACCGGAAGAGGTGTTTCTGGTGAGAAGTGCTACTAACCCCAGATCCCTGTGTGGTACTGTGAATCCTGCTTACACCTTGGAGAAGAAATTATTCCACAACAAATGTCTGCAGTACCACAATAATGTTTACTGTGCCACAACCAATGATTTTGTGCAACTTGAACCAAGGATTTGAGTGACTGACTGTGTTTATGCTTCAGTGCGGAGTGAAGTAACTCTATTTGGTGAAAGGCTTAATTTGTACAAGATTCTCATTGGTGACTCTGTACAAACTCAAGACTTGTCTTTGCCTGGGATTTGATGGAGGTTTGCTATTCAGCGTGTCGCCGTGTCAGCACACCACCGCTGGTAACTCCGCTTATGCCATTTTACTTGTAACTACTGGTTTTTGTATCGTTGCACGGCCGGATGATACTTTTATGGCCTGTTCTCCCTGCTTGCTGCAAGAAGAGGCCATCAGCGTGAGTAATGTTCAATGTTTTCTTTAGAGCATACTGTCTTCCCTACATTGAGGCCGGTAGAAACTGTCGCGCAGCATTTAAAAATTTAAAAGTGAGCGCGCGCTCTCACCTCTTGCACTTCTGACTATCGTAGTCTGTGACGGACCTGGCCTTCGTGTCTTCGTCATACACATTCCTCTTTGTGCAAGACCGTGGGCGCACGCACACGCCATGAGCCATCCTGTGCTGGCATGCTCAGCGTGCCGCCATCTTGAAGTTGGATGTTACAGTTGCCTGTTACGGCCGGGATCTGTTTGTCCTGCTGTAATCTGCCAACCACGGTGTTATGTTTAAATAAAGTTATTCCCTTGTCAAGTCAGCACCATCATCGCAGTTTGAGGATCGTTTCTCTCCACATCGCTGCAATGTTCTACAAGCAGGCGCATTGGCTGATTCTATGTATGGGCGGTGTGTGCAGGTTTTAAAGGGTCTTGGGACATTCCGATCAGACTGGACTGTACCTGTACTTCCGTGGTGAGCCCATGCTTTTTGTTGGTACAGTTTTTTGTCACAAAGTTTTGCCGACATACTGTCTGGAGAGCCTCAAGTCCTCTTGCTAGGAACGCCTGTCCTTCATCTTTGCGGTGACAGGCACACCATTGACCTTTTGAAATATGAGTTTGTGGTGCATGTTTAAAGATTTTATGCAAAATGTCTTATTTCACAGGGGAATGAGTTATTTTACGCATGATAACATATTATTGAAATGGTTTTTTGCTTTAATTTTTTTTAGCTGAAATTTCCACACTATTGGTTATAGTTTGGGTGCACTATGTGAGAGTGTACCTAGTATCTCACTACTCGGGTGAGAGATCGCTCACCGGTGGGTCACAGTTTATTTTTGCATTACTAGTGTGAATGTGTGTGCATATTTATATATTAACGTTCTGATTTAGTACCACTTTCATTCTGGCATTGGTCGTGTAGCATGTATCAGTCATTTTGTGCTTCACGTTGTTTTTTTGTGGGTTGGTCATGCTGTGATTCACTTGCTGTATAGGGGGTGTTAGTTCCACCTATTAGATTTGTAATGGGTGTTAGTCCCATATACTTAGAGTTTAGGGGGTGTTAGTCCCACCTAGCTTATGGTTAATGGGTGTTAGTCCCATATACTTCGTGTTTAGGGGGTGTCAGTCCCACCTAGGTCATTCCTAATGGGTGTTACTCCCATATTCTTTATGTTTATGGGTGTTAGTCCCGTGTACTTAGTGTTTAGGGGGTGTTAGTCCCACCTAGGTCATTGTTAATGGGTGTTAGTCCCATTTACTCAGTTTGTAAGGGGTGGTAGTCCCATCTACGTTTTCGGTAATGGGTGTTAGTCCCATCTACTCTGTGTACAGGGGGTCCTAGTCCCTCCTATGTATTAGTAATGGGTATTAGTCCTTTTAACTAAATGTTAAGGGTGTGTGAGTTCCACCTTTTTCATGTTTGTGTTGGGTTTTAGTCCCTTCATTTAAATATTAGCTGTTTGGGTGTGTGGGTATCTGTTTTGTGATGCCTCACTGTGCTGCAATTCTGTTATGCTTGCTGCACTAGTCTGTGGGTTTTAGTCCCATTTCTGTCTTCTGTACATTTGGGGTGTTAGTCCCTCATTCTCAGAGTTTTCTATTGTGATTCTCTGTGTTTTTCTTCACATTTATCTTTTGTGGTGTCTTTGCAATCTCCGTTTGGTAGTTTATTGTTTTTTGTGTCTCATTGAAGGAGGAGGTTGGTGATAGTGTGTGAGTTTAATGTTCTCTTTTGTGTCTTAATATAAGAGGAGGATGGTGATGGTTCATTCTTATTTTTCATCCTTTTCTTATCCTTTTCTTCAGTTTTATAGTCTGGTTCCCTTTCGTGGTATATTTTATTCATTTTACCCTTGGGATTTGGACTATTTATCTCTTGTTTATATTTTGTGTCTAGTTGCTATGTACTTTTTGTATTCCTTGTTTTATTGTCAATTGGAAAGAAGGGAGATATTGTAGTATCTTCATATAAGGTTAACTGTTCTCCTGTATCTTGTAACTAGCTGCTCAGCCAGTGTGAGTGTTCCATGTGGAATGATGACGTGACTGGAATGTTGGTGTGGTGTGAGACAGTTGAGAGGATGGGCTGAGCAGCTAGCAGGCTGCTCCTGGTGGGGCTATTCTATGGACTTTACTATCTTAATAAATAACCTAAAGATATATACTGGCTACGTCTGCTGTGTCACATCATCCTATGGAACCAGGTCACTTCAGTATTCCATAAATGAGTGGCACATATTGAAAAGCTGCGTCCACTAAATCTACATTTGTGGAGTCTTGGCACAGTTACTTTTTGTACCATTAGGCTTGCACGTGGAAAACGTGAGACACCAGCCACCAATCTGGCTGCCGTATTCTGGACCACTTGAAGATTATGGAGCAGTGCTTGCGGCAGAGTCAATTACAATGAGTCTGCAGAGTTGAATCAGGAACCAGCTGTCACAGTCATCTGTTTACCATTCTGAAACTAGTGAAGAGAATCTTTCAGGATCTTGATAAAAAATGTACAAGAGATTATTGATGATATTTGAGCATTCAAACTTGGGGCCTGTAGTGTTGGCTTTCCAGCTTGTTCACTGCTGTCATCATTTGGAATGTGATTATTCATGATGACATATTTAGAATGTTGGTTTCTGAGCTCTAGTCAGTTGGGAGCTTGGGACTGAGCTGGAAGGTGACAGCTCCTGGTGGGGTTTTTATCATTTGGATTTATCTTAATATTTATAATTACCACCTTGTACCATCTTACTCAATAAATACCTATTCTTACAAGAACCTACGTGGACCTGAACATCATTTACTTCACTACAATTTTGGCAACGATTTGGGCACTTCTGATTATTACTCTCCAATGGACTTTTCAACTTCAGGTAAAGGATTTTCATTTCATAAATCTACGCATTATTAAGCATACTGGCACCGTAAAGAAACCCCACCAGTGACCATTCACCACTATTGGTCGTCCTCATCCCGACCTGCCAGTCCCTGCTACACTTCCTTCTACCTACGTCCTACTACTTTAATTATACAGCAGCAATTGATTTCCCTGCCTGCAGCATCTTACTTTCTACATGCCTGCTGTTTTCCATTTTGCTGCCATGAGTCAATTACTTTCCTTTCACCCATTCGTCAACGTAATGTATTTCAAATTATTTTCAGCAGCCATTGATTTCCATACATGCAGTGATTCCTTCTACATGGCCTTTAATTCCCGTTTTCCTGCCATTAAGCAAGTGACTTCTTTTATGTTATGCAGCGTTGCTCTGGAGAGCGCCTGCCCTGACGAACAGTTATCTCCATCATCGTGGTTTGTGCTACCATTTTCATTTGATAAATTTGAGGTCGGGTGAAAGAGTGACCCCCAATCCTGTTTACCATGTGGATTTTCAACTTTTTTTTGTGCTGTGGCACAGTATTAGGTTTGGGGTGAATGTGAATTTACACGAACATTTTAGTGCTTCATGATATTTGAAGGGCCTGGCAATCGTTCAGACAGTTTAACCGCCATACTACATTTAAAAAAAAATGTGCTAGATGGATTATCTTCGTCACGATTTTCTTGTGCTTCTTTCCTCTGTGACATTTCTTCAATTCTACGTCACAATTCACAGCCAGTGTTGCCAGATTTTTAGATCCGTCCCAAGCGCAAAGCCGCCCAATCAGACCAGTTTCAGCCCATAAACCAGCCCAAATTAGCAAGTCTCCAGTTATGCACAAATTGTCATCAGAAACAATTTTACCGACAAATATACATTCTATTCAATATACAGATGGTGGGAGGGTGTTAACCGGGCACCTGCCTTAATGCTATTAATTTTTAAGACCAGTTCCCACTGCGACTTCTAAGAGCCCCTGCAGCTCCACCCTGCCTATTGCTTAAAGATTCAGCCCCCCCCCCCAGAAATCAACTCCAGTTCGAGCGGCAAACAGTGTGCGTCAGTGCGCGCCTTGGCATCAGCAACGTGGTGAAGCACGGAGTGTCAGATCCATGCCAGGACAGTGGTAAACAGACGCACGCAGTGCTGCCAGCAGGTGTGTGCGAGGTTGGGTGGCCCCTGCACGACTGTTTTCGAAGCTGGGCTGGCCTACGAACAACCGATGTGGTCAGTTTTGGTTTGGGTGTTAAAACACTCTCTTTACCTACGTCAACTTCCTGGCATCTATCAATATTCATCACTTCCTACAAATAGGGTGACCAACTGGCATGGGTGCAAATTCAGGACGGTGAGTGTAAAAATTCAGGACAAAGGGTCAAAATTCAGGACAAAAATTCAGGACAGGAGGTCAAAATTCAGGACAAAACTTCGGGACAAAAGGTACGTTTTACAGACACATCAAAGGAGGTCGCGTAATAGTGTATAAGTAATTCCGTCTATATCCAAACATTCATCCATTTGAAAACGTACGTATCTTTCCATCCATCATTTCACTCATCCATCCCTCCATCCATACTTTCATTCATCCACCCTTTCACCCTATCCATCCGTACACTCATCCATCCACTCTTCCACCCAACCATCTACTCATCCATCCAGCCATTTATCCACTCACCCATCCAGCCATCCTTTCACTTACTCATCCATCCACCCAGTTGCTCATCCTACCACCCAGTCCCCTTTTCAGTCATCCATTCATCCTCCCTTTCTCTCTTCATTGACCCTTTCACTTAGCCATCCTTCCTTTCTTCGATCCACCCATACTTCAACTCATCCACTCATGAATCCATCCATTGACCCTATCACTCATCCATCCACTCATCCATCCACCCATTCACTCACCGATCAGCCACCCTTTCACTCATCCATCCATCCTTTCGCTCATTATCCATCTATTCACCCTTTTCTTCACCCATTCACGCTTTCACTAATCCATCCAGCCATCCACCCATCCCTTCACTTACTCACTCGCCAACCTTTTCCTCTTAATTATGAGCTGAGCCTTTGTCTGCAGAGTTGCAGACAGAAGAGGCCCATCAAGAATTTCGCCCTTGCTGTCTTCCTAAAGCAAGGGGTGGGGTGGGGGAGGGTTCACTATGCACCTGCACATAGGCAATCTGAAAAAGTGGAAGTCATGAGTCATGCATGATGCACAGTGCCAGGCCATGAGGTGATTGTGACATGGTGTTTCCTGGGCTTTAAGCGGGATGAAAAAACTGGGGGTCTCTCCAAGGGGCGTGTCTGATGTAATTAATGGTGTTGCTTAAAACAACTAAGCTAAAAATCTGTGCTTAGCATTGTGTGTCGCCGGACTGGTATTTTGCCTCTTCTGTCATTGCATCCAGATATATATCACAACAAGTAACGTTACACCTACAACAAGCCAGAACAATTTGCTTTGTAAATGGTTGTTAGTTGCATAAAATAAAAATGCAGCAACCATGGCTTCCTTGAATATAATATTGAAACTGCACTTTTCTAAAATGATGAGACTGAAAGAACTCTAGCCCCTTCTTTTCAACTTGTTTCACCAGCTTCTTTGAATTAACTGGATTCTGTACCAGCATTGGCGTGTTACCACATTCCTTTCATCTGCCCGTGGGCAAAGTGCAGCCAGTGGTCTCGAACTCTGTTCCTCAGCTGGCATCCCGAACTTGAAGTCGGCGCCTCCTGCAGGACCACAGCGGTGCCGTGTGCGGGCGAGCCCAGCCGGTCTCTCTCTCGGCTGCCCCACAGCCTGTCTTTCCCCCCAGCGGGCGGGAGTCGCCCTCTGCTCCTTCAGCTGACGGTCAATCACGGCCTCTGACAGTGTCGCTGGGGTTTATACGTTGCCCCGGAGAGGTCTAGATTACGGACAGTGGTTGGTCACCCTACCTACAAATGCACGTGCCCTTAATTCCCTGCCCCAATCTCCACTCTGTCTATTGCTTAAAGACTCAGCACCCCCCCCCTCGAAATTTTACCTTACACCCCCCCCCCCCGAAATTTGGCTCTAGTTGCGCCTCTGACTCACTCACCTGAGGTCGGGCGTCGAAGTCCGGACTCAGCAACTGCGGGCGCCGCCGGGCGGCCTGCTACTGTGCTGCGTGACTCCAGGCTGTGCTGTCGACTGGTGGTGGGCTCACTGGGCTGGCTAGCCTGCACTGCGCAGAGAGCGCTGCCTGCGAGCACCACCCGCCGCCGCCTGTGGCCTGGGTGACCACCAGTGGACCACAGTGGGCGGCAGCAGCAGGGACACCACGTGCGTCCGACTCTGACTCCTCATGATGATGATGATGCGTCCACCGTTGAGCCGAGCGCCGCGCCGAAAGTAAGAGCTCACGTCACGCAGTCCCAGCATTATAGAGAACCACAGGGGCTGGCCAAAAAATGATACCCAGGGCCGTCATTGGTAGCGTTTTCGCGCGCTACTGGATTGACGGCCCTGGGGGACCACCACATTGGCCTGCACACACACAAGTTGACAACAACAAACCTAGGTGACGCCTGCAGCACGCATGTGCAAAATAAGAGTGAGTGCACTGTGCACTACGTAACAAGTTAGCGCTTGACACTGACAGTGACTGCCACCATAACGCGACGGACTCCTCGTGGTCGGCGCCCGCCCAGGCCAGTAAAATTGCGCACACCCTTTTAAATCTAGCCCAAAAAGTATCCCCACGCCAGGCATGGGTTTTTCCCGCACAACTGGGAAAAAAGTCGCCCAATTGTGCGGGAAATAGCCCAATCTGGCAACATTGTTCACAGCTGCACTCACTGTGAACCACCCGGCCGTGCGTAAATAACGTGCCGCCATCTTGATTAACTCTACATTTATGCCAACCACCCTTAAGCCAACCACGTTTTCACTTGTTCGGTTTTAATAAAGTTGTCTTATGAGGCTTTCTAATGTGCCTCCTTCATACTAAAGATTTTGCACTTACAGTGCCTTTTCTCCTCTACTTCAACTTCGGATTCCCTCTGCTGAACATCGTATTTCAAAGCAGGTACTGTTCTGTTGTATTCTTTTCAATGATTTTATCGGTGCAACAACTTCAACGCTACGCATGTTTTCGGTGCCATACACACCATGAAATCTATTATTATTTTACAGCAAGTTCAGTATTTTACGCAAGTTACTGTGCGTGTCCCTGCTGCATGTTCATTGTTTTTCTTTTACGTAATTCTGCTGCGTCCATGCTGCAAGTCCTCTGCGCTGATGCGCACAGCCTTTAACATCCTTTAATTCATAGTTAAGCACATTGACAACGGTGGCCACTTTAATTATTTTATTTTATTGTTTTCTCCCAACAATTGACAACGGTAACCACTTTAATTATTTTAGTTAATTGTTTTCTCCTATCAACTATCACATATTAGGTGAGAATTCTCTCACCAGTTTATGTTTCAAGTATATTTAATGTGTGGTGTGCTGTTATTTGAACTAATGTTTATGATGTGCACTATATGTTATGCCTTTTTAATTGTATATGCAATATGATTTTACAATGCAGGAGGCATAATTACCAATTCTTAATTACGTTAATTTTTTTTTCATGGTTTAAGACTTGATTATAATTTCATATATCATTCAATGCTCATTATATTTCCTTTTATGATTCAATACCATTTGTATGATTGCTATATGCACTAGGTATAAATTAGTACCTGTTCTTTAGTTACGCTTAATTTTTAATGATAAATGTGTTGTTTTAATTTCATCTTTATGATCCATGACACAGTTCTGTTATTGAAGTTACTTATTTAATTGATTCATATTTCTGTATTCTTTATGAGTGGACATTCTTAGTCTACATTGACCGGTTTCTAATGGTATATACTGACGTCAGCCTTTAAGGTTCAGTACTGCTTACCTATTATTCAAGAGCTCTATGATTGTTATTATTTTTCCCTTTTGCGCAAAAGTTTTATTATTCTAAATATTTTCTTGTGTGTAGACGTGCGTTACATGAAATTTTGTTATTATCTTATTTATTACTCATGAGTTTTAAATGTTCTGTGCACTTAATGCTTTTATGTGATTATTATGCCAGATTCTCATGGCCTTTTTAAAGGGTTATGTCAGAATTAATTATTCTTACTGGCAACTGAGGTATTCCTCTGTTCGTGCTCTTGTTGTTGCAGGGATTCTGCTTATGCACAGAACTATGCGCAGGAAACCAGGACCTCAGAGAATTGTGGTGTACCAGAACCTCCCCTCAGAACCAAGAACCCCATATCTGACTAGCTTAGTGTCCCATTCGTTAGCCTAGATCTAGCTAGGCGGTCCCAATGTATAGACAACCCAGAACATGCGACTTAGATATTTCTCAGGAGTGGTGGGAATCCGAAATACCTGTTTGTACTTATTTAGCAGTCCACAACAAAATAATACAGACACGGTAAAGTTTAAAGAGTTTATTTTATAAACCTCGTGTCCTAAGATGCAGTACTTTGGCTAACACTAGTAGACAAATGGTTAAGATCAGAACCATCAGCATTGTTACAATACCAAACACAATGAAAGGAGCATTCATAATAATAATGACAGTGGTAAACAGCCACACTCCTTTCTCTAGTAACAATAAGTTTATTATACTAATAGAAGGTCTCTTAGGCTAACAGGGGGACCCCATACCGTATAGATCAGCTTAGTAGAATCACATCACAGGATCAGCTAGGCTCTCTCATGCATCAGCTCTTCTGTTCGAATGAATCTAAAACATTCTGTCCTGCAATATTAAAAGCACTTGTCCTTCAGATATTGGCAGCAGCATGTATGATATGTCTAAAAAGTGGTACGATCAATCTGAACACAACACTCTGCACCGTCTAGTGTCCTAGATTTGTTCTTTACATGATGTACAGACGAAGGTCGCAGCACACTGTTAAGAATGTTAAACAACAAACTGTTATCCTGTAGGGCAAAGTCGAGTAACCATTTCTAAAATGAATAACATATAACAACAGTGTCGCGTGCAAAGCAGCAGAAATGGCAAACTGGCTTTCTAACAGTTGGCTCGGTTATGCTAACTTAGTGTTGTAAATAGGGAATGGCTAACCCATCCTACACCCCCCCTTGATCGGACTACTAACCACTAGGGGCGCACTTATCAAGAACGCAGAGTTCAAGTGATATAGAACAGAACCAAGGGCATGAACTATAAGTCCATATAAGGTAAGTGTAAAGTTCGAGAAAAAAAAAGAAGAAAAAAATCGTGTAAAACAAAATAAAAACAATGTCCAGAGAAAAAACCATAAAAAGAATGTTTTGATAAAAAAATTGACATCTATGGATGCATCCTGTCTTGACTATGTGAAACAGTCAATCCATCAAGGTATATGCACCATAAATTGCAACAGCTTCTAAGAGGAAATCATTGGAGCGTTCCTCAAAAGTATCTGCCATCCAATTTAGCAAGGGAAAGGAACACACGTGTTCTTCAATTATCGGAGCATCCAGCACCATAACAGGACAACTGTCAGCATCCTCGAGATAACTTCGTTCAAGGAATTCAATAGCGGCCTCTCCGATATCCCAGTTACCAAGGACTCCTTGTGTAGCACCCAAAGCCATAAACCCAATTCCAGAACAAGCAAACTCATGATCCAGTAATGGACACATTAGTTCATCAAAATCCGGGTCAGGTGACACCAAGTTTGACAGACACAAGTCCAGAGCCCATTGGAAGGGACAATCTAGGCAATGAAAGACAGGCTGCACACAGGTAAAATAAGCAAACCGGAATGACAATCCATACTTGACGCTTAAGGTCACCAGAGGTAAAGTGCCGTAGTAATCAAGCATCCGGCTACGAAGATGGAGCAGGCGGAGCATTCTGTCTTGTAACCCCAGGCGTGCAGCCATAACGAAATGCGCAGATCAACAAGAGGATCCTGGCCCCAAGAGCGAGGAGCAAGGGAAACCCTCCGAAGACACTTGAAAAAATAGAATGTAAAAACGCGGGGATCACACCAAAAATAGTTTGGAAAGATGTCACGAGGCCTGAGCCGACAATTTTAAAAAAATGAACAAGGCCAGTCGTAGACGAAGCATTAAAGATAGTCTGTATCAACGTTCCAAAATGTAGGGGGAGGTCAGTATTTAAAAGAGCTTGTACTTCAGTGCGTGTGTTTGCTATGTGAAGAAGATATGTTTCACGGGACGAAGTCAAAGGAACTTCTTTCTGAGACAAAAGAGCTCTTATTCTACTCATCCTGTTGAACTCTGCGTTCAAGGTTGGAATCGCCGGCCAGATGGATATATCGAGCCTGCCGTGCGGGGGTGGGAAAAGGACGTTATTACAGCAAACCACCCTTTGTGAAACGGTGACTATGTAAGGAATACCCACTAGCATCCCACAGCAAGCTTCGTTATTTAAAAGCAAATAACTACCGTTGGCAAGCAGCTTAAATGAAGACGTTATAACTGGCATTGGAATACCTTTTAGGACACAAGCTAAATTAGGAGCGTGTATATTGCAAGCGCCATGTAATTGTATATGTCTACAAACCACAGAATGATCAGGAGCGGAAGTGCACTTTTCACCTTTTAAGTAAACTTCCTTGCCATCCCTCACGCATCTATATGTGAAAGGAAGTGACCAAACTTCGTGCAGGAAGGCATTACCAAGCTGTTCATATCTGCCTATGGCATAATGCTTCATGCACGAACTGAACTTAAACCGAGAAAAAGGCAACGTGATCAATCCGTGTACAAGCCACACAGCCGAATTCAACTCAGCAATAGAAAAAGGTAAAGGTTCTAGTTTTTCAATGTGCAGTAATGCGTAAGTTGCGTCTTTCATGGACATGAACTGCTGTTTATCAGTCAAATTAAAAGGAAGGAATAACGAAGACGTATTCATGTAATCCCAAGGGACTTTCCCTGCTTTTAACGTTTGCAAGGTCCATGCAAACTGCATAATTGAACGCAACTGATTTTGTCCATGATATAACACAGACATATCATCTTGCACAATGTCTACGACAGATGAAACAATATTATCTAATGTATAAATTCTAGAAGACAAGGTGTTAATACTATTATCTATAACAGCCAATACTTTCTCCATATTGGCCTGGTCAATAGCACGTAGCCTGGAAGCAGCTTCAATTTGCGATAACTTCCAAACTTCATTGTAAATAGCATAAACCCATCTCTTGGACCTGCCAGTCGCAGGACCCTTAATAAAATCATTTAAATCTATTTTGTCATTTAACCGTGATAAATGAATCTTAACTGAAGCTAATGTGGAATGTTGCAACCATGACTGGCATAACTTACCTACCGAGTAGGTAGTTACCGTGTGTGATGATGGAAAACGAGGGTCTACTCTAAGTTGTGTATACCCTGGTGTCAAATCCAGAAACCGACGTTGACAGGAATCTGAACCCGTCTGCCATACCAGCCATCCTTCGGGATCTATTGCTGAAATATTGAAGGTGGTGTTGGAGACGAGGGACTGCAACATAGTAAGGGACCGATCTGTGTGATTCGCCCAATTAGGATAAGCACCCAGATCCGGGATTGTGGGGAATTAAATTTTTTAGATATAGCCAATCCAAAACAGGTGGTCTGAAAAATAGTTGAATTTAAAAATAACATATGATTTGGGATAAGACAGGCACGATGCAAAGCTTCTGTTCCTTGTACCTGCCACGGTTTAGTTCTCCAAACCGATTTAAGATCGACAGTAGCTTTCCAGAGGTCATAACCTCCAATAGCCAATTCATCCATAAAGGATTTGGAATATAATATTTTGGTGTGTGTCAGTCTAACCTTAGAAGCTGGTTCTACCGCCACCTTAAAATAAAAAGAGGCAAGGTGAGACACACTAAAATCCGAAAAGTATGTGAATTTTTTCACTAAAGTGGCAGAACTGCCAGGCATAGGGACAGGACAATGTTCCCACTGAGTGAAATTAACAAAATTCCGAAAGGTATTTGCCCTGTGTAGGAAATGTGTGCCATAATGTTGATAGCAAAATTGTTCATCATAATTTGCATTATTTAAATACAAATCTTCAGCATCAAATGCAGCATAATATTTCAAATCAGAAAACAGTGCTTCTATCGCGTGCACATCCCAATCATCTGATCGGATGTTCTGTTTAACAACATCACCCATAGAAACACGAAAAACAGTTGGTACATTAATCACTTCGGTGGGACCATGAATTTGAAAGTTCACAGCATCCCAAGCAATTCCATAACGTACAGGCCAGGCGGTGATGTTCACAAAAGACTGGTCCCTTTTCATGATGTGTGATGAGGAATGGGGGGCTAAAGTTCCATCAATTAATCGAATTGTAGATCGTTCATTCAGGTAGTGTCCATTGATCAATTTAAAAAACACTACCACAAAGCCAATGGTCATGAACAAAAAAATACTTATTAGCACCAGCCAGATGTAAGTCCAAGGTGCAACCAAAAAATGTCTCTTGAACCAGGCAAAAAATTTAGAAATTTTGGAAGGGGCAGTGGAAGTCAATGATTCAGTTTCAAAGGAAGAATGTGACTGGGCAATTGTCGTTGAATGTAATAGAGGCAAAGGTACTTCTGTTGGATAAGCATACTCAGGATCATCAGGTAAACCACCAGCATTAGATGGCATAGAAGGACCAGTAATTGCAAGCTCAATGGAAACTTCAGGCAAGATGTTAGAGGGTGGCACCACAACAGAGTTTCTCAGCATGGAAGAGCAAGAAACTAAAGGTGTCATACTATGGAGAATCGGCCACCCGCTGTAGCTTGACATTGTCAGTCGAGATGTACCTGTTATCCTTGCGACCAGGAAGTGGAGGTAAAACAACTGTACGCGTACCCAGGACTCCAAGCACCGGGACCGGTGCACGATAAGAGGGGCCGAACTCCTTCTTGTTCTCCACCTTCTCACTGACCAGGTCACCAACTCTAGGTAGCCAGCCGACTACCAGAATCTGGAGCGCAGCTTCGGATGTAGAGGGTACGTGTCCTTTCGCTAGAGTGTCTCTGGCTTCTTGTAGATTCTGCAATCCAGCACAGTGGTCATCTAGGTCAAAAGGGGCGGCTGCTGCCGCCATGTCTAGACCATCAAGGTCCGGGACAAACATTCTCACTCCAAAGAGCATCATGTACGGGGTCCTCCCACCCAGAGACCTTCTAGGGAGATTATTAAGTGCACATTGCACGTCATACAAGTGGGACAGCCAGTTCCGACCTGTACCTAATACCCTCGCTGTCAAAGATTGCTTTAGGTCACGGTTCATCCGCTCCACAACACTATTGCCCTCAGGCCGGTATGGAGACGAAAATTTGACTTGGACCCCCAGTTCTCTCATGGCCTCCTTGTACGCCCTTGAGGCGAACGCAGGACCCTGATCAGAATGAAGGGTACCACATGCAAAACTCCCTATAAAGACACGCAAATCCTTGATGACAGTTCTGGCATCAGCACTCCTTTGTGGCCATACCCACAGGAAACGTGTGCACGAATCAACTGCAACCAAGATATATTTGTACGCAGTATCAGAGGTAATAGGACCGCAGTGATCTAAATAAACGCACGCAAGTGGTTGATTAGATATATGCAACTGTGTTTGTGGTGGACGCTCTGCAGAAGAAGGTTTAATCTGTTGGCAAATGTCACAATCAAGAACGTATGCCCGCGCTTGTTTGTACAAACCGTACCACCAGTAACGTTGCTGCAAAAGAGATATAGTAGCCGACACTCTGGCATGCGCAGACGCAACACCCTCGTGGGCAGCTGATATCAAAGATGGTCTGCAGTCCGCGTTGGGAATCGATCTGTCACCAACGTCGTTAATCCTCACTAACGGGACGTTATCAGGACTTAAGCAATAATGGTAGCGAGAAGGGAAACCCTTCGGAAAGTTTTTCCCGGTCTCGGAAGCAGCAATAGCCGCCAAGATTTCATCATCGATCTTACTTTTTGATCTTGTAACTGCTGCTACTAGATATGTCGCCACTGCTGTTTTTGCTGCCTCGTCAGCCTAACTGTTACCGACAGCATGGACGCCAACTCGTTGGTGACCAAGAGTGTGAATTACATTCACGAGTGGCAGCAGTTTTTTAAGTTCTGCCACTCGAACCCAAAGCGTTTTATGCTTTATTGTGCTACCTTTGGAATCATGAAAATCATTCTGAATCCAAAAATGTAGATTGTCATTGTAAGATTGAACACAATAGAATGAGTCACACACCACGAGAGTGGGGACTCGAAGATCAGCAAACTCTAGTGCAAGCACTAGAGCACGAACTTCAGCCAACTGCGCGGTACAATCACCCAATGTCTGTGTATGCAAAGCTTCAGATTGGAACTCTCCATTCACGAAAGTACCCACAACAATTGCGCAGGCAGCTGAATAGGCGTGCTTCGATCCAGTAGCGGGTTGCGCAGACCCATCAGTGTAAATGACACAACGGTACTCCTCAAGTGGGCGCAACGTCGAAGGAGTCGAATGAACAAATTCATAATCCAAGAACTCCTGAGACTGCAACGCTGCGTCAAAGATATATGTGACGTCTTGCGAAGCCAAGGAAGTTGCCCATTGTATCCACCTTGGATGCAAAGCCTTAGAATTTGGTACACAAGCTTTAGTGACTGCCTCGAGGGCAGGGTACGGTGTTACCACCAGCATGTGCTTTCCTTGTGATAGCGCTCGTTCTTTCTGGATCGCCATCTGAACTGCTGTCAGTACTTTTTCGACAGCGGAAAAGCGCAGCTCAGCTGAAGTGTACAGATGAGATTTGTAAGCAATGGGAACGGTGTCGCCCTCATTGAACGTTAAGTACGTGAAACCCACTGCGCCTGGCACAATTCTAATGACCAGGTTAGTGTGGTTATCACGAGTTTGTAAGTATTTTGAAGCAAGAAGATCAGACTGCAAAGTTTGCAATGCAGCTGTATGCTCTGGCAGCCAGCATGATTTGGTAAAAGTAGGTTGTACCAAGGCATAAAGCGTCTTGATACGCTGGGCATAATCAGGAATGTAGGTACGACCGAAAGTCAGAAAACCCAGCAATGATTGCAATTTCTTCAGCGTTGAAGGAGTACAAAGGCGTGCGCACTTCTCAAGGAAGTGCGGAGCCAAGCCGCGACCCTCACTGTTCGTACCCCAAGAACAACACTGTGAGCTCGGCAATGTGGCACTTCGCAAAATTGAATTTGTATCCGAAGTCTGCAAACACAGTAATTATGTTATCCACGCGACCAAGGTGTGGAAGCAACTCGTCGTCTGTTAGATAGATGTCATCAACATACGAGTATGCATCCGGGTCCATTTACTCTAGGAGCGAGACCACTCGAGCAGCAAAGACCCCAGGGCTGTTCTTATAGCCCATATGAAGCCTTTTAAACTTTCTTTGTTTACCGCCCGAGGTAAAAGCCGTCCACTCACTACTCTGAGGGGACAGGTTATGGCTGTTAAAGCCATTGGAAATGTCAAGTGTGGTTTTAAACCGTTTTCTCACAAGACTATCGACGAGAGCCGAACCGTGAGTATTCTGTACCGCGCACGTCCGGCAGTGAGAGTTTAAGTGCCGGTAATCCAAAACTAGGCGGTACGACCCGTCAGGCTTCGTCACAGTGAATAAAGGGTTATTCATTGGTGACACACAAGTTTCAATTACTCCCTGATATTCCAATTGCTCAAGGATAGTCGCTACGTGAGATCTAGCCTCGCGACGCATGGGATATTGGGGTTGAGGCTGGGGATCGGACCGCAACGGAATCGTATGGTCGGGAGAAATTTTATCCCAGCCCACTTGATTTCGATACAACGCAGGCGCTTGCACCTGCGCCTACTCCCCGGCCAACCTGTTAGAATGTTCCATAGGCACTGTGTGCCCAAAGGAGGGGAGGATCACCACCTCCCCTCTAGGAGCATCTAAAATGAAAGCCGGAGGCCAATCCTCCTCCGCTAACAGAATGTCATAAGTGGAGGACAAATTATCCCAAAAAACTACTCTAATTCTGCGATGTATGTCACCCTCTATTTTAAGGATTATGTCAAACATCTGTTCAGGGGGAGCTACGCGAGTATCAGCAGTTTCAACACACACATATGTATCAGTTGCTGTCACCTCCAGATACGGACGCAGTGCTTGCCGCACTACTGTAACTTCCGCCGCGCTGTCTAACACCGTTAGAGCCCATGTCCGGTTCTGAAGCAGTGTCCGTACCATCTGAGGCATATCTCGCTGTTAGAGCAGCAACCTTCTTTTTCTGAAACGGAGGTCTTTGACGCGCAGCGTCGTCCTGCTTGCCTTTTACGTCAGTCTGGCGGGGTTGCTCACGACCTTGAGCACCCCTTCCTCTTCCACGGTCTCCGCCACCGGATTGTGAAGCCGATGGTTCCTGTGAAGAACGAGGAGAGCATTCAGAAACCTGAAATCTATCAGGTGACTTAATATTAGAATGATCGCGCAAATCATATTTACGTTCAGTAGACGACTGAACTGGCGAAGCAGAACGCGACCTACGCTTCTGTTGCTGTTTCCCCTGTTTTTTGGTTCGCCAACTTTCCTTCGGAAGCTTGGGCTTCTCGTCTTTTGTAGACAAACTCACCTTAGTCTGCTGTACTACATCAGGAATCTTTACGGTGGGTTTCACGCCTAGGGCGCTACGTCCCACCATCCTGTAGGCTTTTGCAATAATTTTTGCAAATTCCCTGGGCCTGTCGGCAGGATCCACAAGTTCCAGCATATTGCCTACTTGGAACTGCATGGCATCTCCTTTTAGGTTCCCCATCACCATGGAACTAACCACATCGAAGCTGTCGACAAGCCTCATTCCCAATTCAATGGCCGCCTCTGCACCATGATTTTCCTGAACTTTCTTGATGACAGAGGGTAGTACAGACATAGACGGAGTGCCATAGCACTTCGAATAGGTCGCAGCAAAGACCTTGCCCCAATTGTTACAATCGACAATATCAGATACTAGATCTTTCGGCAAAGTAATGGTGAGTATCCTGTGTTTATCCACAGGAGAAGTGTTTGGAAACACGGCTTCCAGTTGATCAAACTTTTCAGCAAGCCAGTAAGGAAATTCATCCTTACTTTGGGAGCGCTTGCCTACAACCGCATTAACCATCACAGGACTAATGACCACGGCTCGGTGTTCATTCGTGTTACCCGCAACAGCAGGTACCCCCACCTGCACGTTGCGAGACACGTACTGCACTAAAGCCCTATTTACCGTAATCAGGGCAGTGTGTAGTACCCGTAAGTCTGCCACCCCAACCGTCAAGTAGTTGGGATGGGGTGTAAAACCGGCCAGCACCGGCCAATCAGCCCCTGCAATGGACAAAGGGCCCAGTCTTGGCGGTGCCACCGTATGGGGAAGGGCGCCATTAAACCAAATGGTATGCTGCCAGGCAGAAATAGGTATTTCTAGTGTCCTATACGGAGCATAAGTTGCAGGTACTTGTGTGGCAGTGTAGGTGTGGAACGTATCATCGTCCGCATTCACCTCTGGAAAAGTCACCCAAGAGTAGAACAACTCATAAGGGTGTGCTGCGTCACAGCCCGTCATCAGGCACTCCATACGTCCTCAAATGCTGACGTAGAGGAACCCGACTATGCGCGGCTATATCGACCGCCATTAGGACACACTAAAGAATAACGACAAGTTCTACAGTAGCACTTGGGTTCAGTAAAAACTCATCTTTTTAATTATCAAGCTTGAACGAACCTTTAGTCGAAACCTAGGTAGATTAAGCCTTCATTCCCGTTATCCGGAAACCAGAGTGAGGGCATTGTGGACTAATAAAAGTACTAATAAGGCGTATCAGATCATAACCACGTTGGGCGCCATGTGGCAGGGATTCTGCTTATGCACAGAACTATGCGCAGGAAACCAGGACCTCAGAGAAATGTGGTGTACCAGAAACTCCCCTCAGAACCAAGAACTCCATATCCGACTAGCTTAGTGTCCCATTCGTTAGCCTAGATCTAGCTAGGCGGTCCCAATGGATAGACAACCCAGAACATGCGACTTAGATATTTCTCAGGAGTGGTGAGAATCCGAAATACCTGTTTGTACTTATTTAGCAGTCCACAACAAAATAATACAGACACGGTAAAGTTTAAAGAGTTTATTTTATAAACCTCGTGTCCTAAGATGCAGTACTTTGGCTAACACTAGTAGACAAATGGTTAAGATCAGAACCATCAGCATTGTTACAATACCATACACAATGAAAGGAGCAATCATAATAATAATGACAGTGGTAAACAGCCACACTCCTTTCTCTAGTAACTAATAAGTTTATTATACTAATAGAAGGTCTCTTAGGCTAACGGGGGGACCCCATACCGTATAGATCAGCTTAGTAGAATCACATCACAGGATCAGCTAGGCTCTCTCATGCATCAGCTCTTCTGTTCGAATGAATCTAAAACATTCTGTCCTGCAATATTAAAAGCACTTGTCCTTCAGATATTGGCAGCTGCATGTATGATATGTCTAAAAAGTGGTACGATCAATCTGAACACAACACTCTGCACCGTCTAGTGTCCTAGACTTGTTCTTTACATGATGTACAGACGAAGGCCGCAGCACACTGTTAAGAATGTTAAACAACAAACTGTTATCCTGTAAGGCAAAGTCGAGTAAGCATTTCTAAAATGAATAACATATAACAACAGTGTCGCGTGCAAAGCAGCAGAAACGGCAAGCTGGCTTTCTAACAGTTGGCTCGGTTATGCTAACTTAGTGTTGTAAATAGGGAGTGGCTAACCCATCCTACATTGTTAGGTGTTAATTTTCACCTTCTTCTTAATATTACTGGAGTTTCTATTTGTTTTCTCCTGTGGAGCACTTCCTTTATTGTTATATATACTTTATGTGGTCCTACCTTTCACTTCTTCGTTTGTTGGTTCACAATTTCCCCAGTCTGGCCAATTTGTGTATTTTGTGTTACTTTCAACGTTTGTGGTCGGTGTCCACCTTTGTATTATCTCCTTCTTTTTGTCCTTTAAAGAGAGGATGTTTTCTCTTTCTTATTTTTTCCACCTTTGTATTATCTCCTTCTTTTTGTCCTTTAAAGAGAGGATGTGTTCTCTTTCTTATTTTTTCCACCTTTGTATTATCGCCTTCTTTTTGTCCTTTACTTCTCTCAAATCTTCTCAGTTTAATTCTCTCTTCACCACTTGTGTTCAACATTTATGCTTTCCCTCATTCAGGTTCCTTCTTACCCGTTTCTACTTTTCTTTCATACATTCATTGTTATTATTTGTAATTGCTTTGTTCACATCTAAGTTTTGGTTGCAATTTCAAAATGTATAAAAGGGGAAGATGTGTAGTGTTGGCTTTCCAGCTTGTTCACTGCTGTCATCATTTGGAATGTGATTATTCATGATGACGTATTTAGAATGTTGGTTTCTGAGCTCTAGTCAGTTGGGAGCTTGGGACTGAGCTGGAAGGTGACAGCTCCTGGTGGGGTTTTTATCATTTGGATTTATCTTAATATTTATAATTACCACCTTGTACCATCTTACTCAATAAATACCTATTCTTACAAGAACCTACGTGGACCTGAACATCATTTACTTCACTACAGGGCCTTATTACAATGGCAGTCGGTCAGACTGCCGACCGCAATCGTATTGGGCAGGAGACCGTCCGAAAATGAGTCGGCGGTCCCTTCTGCCCAATTATGATGATACTGCCAGCATGATGGTTTGAAAGTGCTTTTACTACTGCGGCATGTGCTGCGGTCCAGGAAAAGGGCAAAACCACTTTGTGGACATCCATGCACCGTGTGCCAGGCACCATGCAGTGCCTGTGTGGGGAGGGGCACTACATGTGACACCCAAGCCACTTAGCAGTGGCCCATGGGGACGGCGGCAGGAGACCCTCTTGGGGACCCCAAAGTCCGTTTCCTGCCTTTTCATGGCAGTCGGACCGCCATGAAAAGTCAGTTGGAAACAGACATCCTAATCCTACGGTGGTGCCTGCGCAGGCACCGTGTCCATTTGAAACTGCAGGATCCGCTCCTGCTTTCTTGAGCAGTGTGATAACTGATCCATCTTTAAATGAAATGTTTCTTATGAAAAGTCAGAGGGCAAGGGTGGAGTGGGGAGCCAAGTTTAGTAGCATTAATTGCACCCATTGATTCCTCAGGTAAAACAGGCTAGAAGAGGAGACAGAAGCAGCCTCTGGGGGTAGCATGAAGTTATTCTCCTTGCACCATTTCCTCTCTAAATGCCTTGACTTTATCAGAGAAAAAGTAGCTCAGCTGATCACAAAACTACTATACGGCTGAACGCACAGGAACATTTAGGCAACATTTGAGAGACTGTTTACTGTTTTGGAAATCAGTCTACTTGATATTTCCAGAGATAATAATTGTATTAGATAAATACCTCTATTTGGTCGTTCTGCACATTATGTAAGTCAACTTGAAATGTTTGCCCCTTATGCTTTTCTTTTAGAATTGGCAGTGTATTTTCAATGTTTTATATCCGAAGCAGAAAGCATTGTAACCAATTGTTGAACATATAATCGTAGTGCTCATTGAGTTTTCCCCTTGCTCATGATTGGATGGCTTTCTTGTCCATTTCAACTATCTGCCATTGATTAAATGGTTTTCCTCACTAGTTTTGTGTTTATCTCACCCAGTAGCATTTAGGCTTCATGCTGCTTTCCACAATTGACATAAGGAAACTACTTTTCATTTTGCATGTGTCTCAAATATTTCAGCTTTCAGGCTTTACTGGAGTGCATGTCCTACACTTTCCTCATGCTTGTAAAATTGCATCACAAGCATTGCCAAACGCAAAAGAAGTAGGCAGCCATTTTTAATGTTATTTTCTATGCTTCCCAAACGGCTGCCATACTGCTTTGAAGGCGAATGTGGTGACCATCTTGGAAGTATAGAAAATAATGTTTGGCCATTTTGGAATGTTATTTTCTAGACTTCGGTAGTAGCCCTAACCTTGCATCTAAATGCAATTTGTCAAGCATCTTTGAAGAATACAAAATACGTATCAAAGATGGCAGCCTGCCACTTTTGGCTTTGCCATTGCTTGTGCTGCACTTCATTTAAGAACTAACAAAACCAATAGCAGCAGCAAAGAAGCAGTAGCAAAGCAACATCATTTGCCTTTGCTAATGCTTGTTCAATATTCCCAGACGCCTTTATAAAGAGAGAATTCATATTAATTGCCTTCTGTGCGTGGGTCGAAGTTTCACTAACTTTATATAAAGTTGTATGTCTACTTTTGTTTTCCACCTTACTGTACAAGGAACATGACTTCACCTTTTTAGGTCTCGGCTAGCGATGGCTGCGCTTGCGCAGTCTCGCTCGCGAGATTTAATGACTTTAAGAAGAGGGGCTTGCACCCGCCCCTCTTCTCTCCTGTTCTCCATTGGCTAGCCTCTTAAATGCTGGCCAGCCACTGGAGAAGAGGTCCAGTCACTCCGATTATGCCCCGTCCTTTTCGGATCGGGGGGCGTGTTTTTTGCGAGAAGTCTCAGGGAGGAGACAACAGCAAAACACGCCCCCAAATCCGAAAAGGACGCTCCCTTTCTCCGAGGCATTTTCTGCTGTGCCTCGGAGAAAGGCGGTGGTGTCCCGGCGTTGCTCCCTCACCTGATCTCCTTGTTTTTCTTTGTTAAAGGAGGCATCACTTTCCTGTCACAGACGCAGCACCTCTGGCCCTCTCCCCCATCAAGTTACAGGCATACTTAATACGCGCAGTGTCGGATATTGTGGGATGGCCCAAGACCTCATGAGTCATATTTTAACTCGGCACGAGATATTAAGGAAAAGCTTTGAAACCACGGAAATGTCACACTAAAGCACACATGCTTGTCTGAACTTTGCAGCTATGGGCCCCCGGCCATGGCCTTCTTAATTGACTCCGCCACATCATTGAAACATTTTATCCGTAATTCTACATTTCATGAAGTCAATTAAACAAAGGAACGTAAAATGTATCAACGCCTCTAAGCCTTTACTCGTATCTCCTCGCCCTCCTTTCATCGGAGAGCTTTCCCATTCCAAGATGGCCGCGGTCTCCGTCAGGTCGGATGCTTTATTTGAGTCACCCGTTTTGTGTAATTTGGCTCCTAAGGCTCGCCGTCCCTTGGTTACACCTGCAAAGAGTCCTTAGCGACCGCCCGGGATGGTGCTTCGAGTCTCTGGGTTCACTCTATCCCAGAGGGCGGCCCGGGCAGAATCTAGGGGTGACATGGGGCTGCTCTGCCGGGTGACCACCACGGACCTGTGCGCAACCTAGGTCCTCGATGCCGGCCTCAGTAAGTGGAATCTCATGCTTCTCTGCAGTGACCTGCACATGTTCTGTATTGTTTAATCCATTTTATTTAAAAGGAAAATGTGAGTAACCCCGTCTTATTTCCGTCGGTAAACAGGTATGTAACCCCTACCAAACGTGCGGCATCATAAACAAGCTCTGGATTTTTATCGCACTGTCCTTTGCTGACTGGGCTGTTTAAGCCCAAACCTACTATGATACAAGCATTTACAATGCAACGGTCTCGGCATTGTTAAAGTTAGAGCTATTGGCATTGCTCATGACAATGCTGTTTCTTTAAATGTTTTAAAAACAAAAACATAAACAAAAATAATGTCATGAGCAATGCCAATAGCTCTAACTTTACCAATGCCGAGACCATTGCATTGTAAATGCCTGTTTAAGCTCTGCGACCTGTGTGGGTAGAAAATGAAGACGGAGATGGGGTCACGGTAAGGAGACTTCCGCCTCCATGAGAAGCGGCAGTTTTATTTAATCGCCGTCACTTTGTAGTGGCATCATATTGCAAACCGATAGGCCTGTCACAGCCTCGCTCGGTAACAGATACTAGTTGGGTTACAGTGTATGCATGACGCAGTGTTAAAATGCAATTAAGTGTATTGTTAAGCAGTCAGATGTACTGCCAAGGACGGTGCCATGTCAATATAATTGATACCGAAATTGCTCCTCTGTCCATTGACTGAAGAGACAAGACGGCTTTTTGAAACGGCCTGCCCTATTGTGTTACCTGAAGACTCCAGTTGTCAAAGACTAGACATGAAAAGAGAGATATATCATTTTGACGTCATTTTCTTTGAGGAAACGTGGCTCTGGGGGATTACCCCCTGTTAACAGGTTAACATGCGGGGTGATGGATGAGCTCATAGGCCACTCCCCTTTTCCTCTTGCGTACTGTACGTCAGGTTACGCTCTGGACACGTACCTTGCGTTTCGAGCTTTCACTGTCACCTTGTAGGATGTCCATTGTTGGATGTGTTGTTGTTGTCATATCGCTGTGCTGAAGGGACAGCAGAGGGGGGAGGGTCGGCGGGCTGGCTTGTGTTTTCTGAAGCTGGAGGAGGGACACGGTGAATATCAATGTGGCGGCGTTTGTAATTGCTTAAACAAACACTTTCGTTAAAACATAATGCCCGGGTTAAGCTGTAAGGTTGCTGCCGGGGGGCTTCATTCAGCCCAGAACCTGTGAAAACGTTCGAATTTGCATGTGAAAATAAGCGCTAAAGAAATGCAAATGGCTGTAGCATGCCTTTATCGCTATTCTCAGAGGCCCCGCTGGGGACCCGCTCTGTGCGGAAGGCATCACTTTCACAGATGTGTCCAGAGGACTGTTCACTCTGCCACTTAATGTTTTCGTAAAGTAATTCATGCTTTTTTTCACTCTCAATAATTATTTTCTCACAAACTGTCGGGTAACAATTACGATTTCGCGTTTTAAGGGTATCCCCCAATTCATATTTTACTTTGTATAGTGGGATTCATTGATAGGTAATCTGCAAGAATTTATAGGGGCGGGAAGCATCCCTGTGTGGCCTGAGACAGGTTTCCCAGACAACTGAAAGCAATGGCTTTGTATCCAGAAAAAAAACAGTTCTTGGATTTTTAGAATTGTGTCCCAGGCCGCCCATATTTATGCAAATAAAGCGGTATGAATATTAATACCGGTATTGAACATGTGCGTGTTACAACCTACCCAAGCGTGCTATAACGTACCCAAGCGAACTGAAATCGAGAACAGTGGGCGTGTGCTCTTAGAAAGTTCATATTCAGAGGAGACGACCCCTGACAATGGCGTCACTACGCCCTCACCAGAGGATAGGAGCCGCATAATGATAAAACCGTTGTCATACAGGGAGATCGATGCAAGGCACAGCAAAGGCTGCTCATATTTCTACCTTTTGTAACAACCACTGGTCTGAGTCACAAAGAAACAATTTTGAAACGTACATTTAGACGTGTGAAAATTTACCACTAGATTTGAGAGTACCATTTAAATTCTGGGGGATTTAAAGACAAGCATTTACAATGCAATGGTCTCGGCATTGGTAAAGTTAGAGCTATTGGCATTGCTCATGACATTATTTTTGTTTATCTTTTTGTTTTTAAAACATTTAAAGAAACGGCATTGTCACGAGCAATGCCAATAGCTCTAACTCTAACAATGCCGAGACCGTTGCATTGTAAATGCTTGTTTATTAGGGCTCTTAGTTCCTTTGGAAGTAGACTTCTGTTAAGGTTTCCGGCCTAGTTTTAAATCCAAGGCTTATTCTACTTCACTCACAAGTTTAAAAATACACTTCTCATGAGTTTCTGAATACCTTTATCCTCACTTGTGAGTGTCTAGCCAAATGAATGTTTTTTGGGATTTTTACAATAACCTCATGGTGAGGCACTTTTGGGATTTTGTCATAATTGATCTCTAAAACCCTTCTAAGACCTACTATATAAAAAAGTTATAAAATGCACTTGCTCAGATGGACCATGATCTTCAGCTGAAGCTAAGATCATAAATCCAACAGCATATAAATGACGGTGAAGCAGAATTTTCCCCACAGGAACAACAGAGAAGAACAATCTTGTAAACCCTCAAAGTTTATTAACAAATCAGTAAAGTTACGATCTCAAATCGGTAAATTTTATATGTCAATTATCACCCAGTTACAGCACAGTGACAAATCAGCCAGGAAAGTCAAATAAACAATGCAAAGTGCAGTTATTTGAGGCAGAAGTTGGCTACATGAAGATTTAGTTCCCCTTAAGGTAAATACCCTATGTGAATCCAAAGTGGGGGTTAAAGTCGGGAAATTCATAAGTAGCAGGTGCCAGGGGGTAGAGAATCTTAAATCGAAACAAATGAGGATTCCAATCAAGTAAAGGATAAGTGAGATCGCTTTGCAGAGTAACTCAATGGACAGAAATATAGAGAGCATTCTGTCTCAGGGAATAAAGGAACATCTGCCTGCAAAGGTGAACAAGGGTAAAAGTTTCAAATAAGTTCCTAAGAAGTTCTGAGTAACTATTCAAGAGCATACAATCAAAATCATCAGATTCAAAAGAATGTTCATCTCCCACATGCCTCACAGTAGTGTGGGACAATAAAAATACAACTTCAAATTATGCTTGGTGTAGACCTCCTTCTCACAAACAGTGCAATGCCTGACTCTTCCGTCATTGCAGCCTTCACGATACATCACATAAGAGTATCCAACTTCTCTGCTTCCGATCCACTGCAGGTGCTGAGAAACATCATCCAACCAAATAGTTGTAACAAGCATTACCTTCTTACAGTAAACTAACAAAAAATAGTACTTTTAATGGGAACACTGTGATTCTGATGCCTGGATCAGAAAGAGAGCTCTACACAGCAAGCACATAAATACAACGTTTACTTTAACATGGTGTCAGGCACCTGGATCCACTCATGCCAATGTTCAGATATATATATGTTAACTATAGTTAATCAAAACATATAAATCACTTGTCCCACTAAACCTAAGTATAAAATAATTTGCAAAATAATGTGTGCACACATAAAAATAATGATTAAACGTGCTAGAGGTTAACATATCATTAAGCACAAATAAATGATGGTGACACAGCGTCACCATTCCACACTGAAAAAACAAGTTTTGGTTTCTTGAATCTAATGCCCACATACTTTAAAAGTTGTCATATTTATTTTCGAGTTACATAAACTTTTTTTTATATTGTTCTCCATACTTTACCACGCAGAAATATCTCCTGACAGCAGAGAATCCCTATAGTAATATATAGGGAACATAAAAAGAAAATTGACTCAAACATACATTTGGAACATATTTTTATATTAAATATTAATGTAGAATACTTTTATATACTTGTTTTAAATGTAGAGCGAAATACAAAATGCTACAGTACTCTACTTAATTTTAAAATATAGCAGAATTTAATGGAAATACAATATATTAAATAAATATTATTTTTCTGAAGTTTAAATACTCACATAAAGAAATAAATCAATATTTTATTGTGCATTCATAATTATTGAAAGTATGCATATATTAATTAAACTAATGTAGCTACATTTTGATATAAGTTATTTTTAAATTATTGCTAATTCAAATTAGTGTACTAAAATATTTTATAGTTAAAAAATAAATATGTATTAGTTTGATATATATTGCTTTAACATTCTATGGTCTACATTTCTATTTTTAACTATTTTATACAATTTAATTGGATTTAACATTATTTCCTATTTGGTTTTATTCCATTGCTGACCGCCATTATTATCTAAATGGGGGTGCAGTACCAGTGGTTGGTCAGGTGTGATTCTTTACGTACGGCTGTTTTTATTTTTTTAATAGTATCTTTCACTCATATTTTGTGAATAGTCAAAAGTAGTAAACTAATTCAAAAATATAAATTACTCAAAAAGTGTAAGTTACTTTTGCTATTCAGGCTCTTTGTGTTTATTTCATAAGGTCTCCAGGTTCTTTGCAGAGGAGTGTTGGTATCTACCACTTTTAATTGTTGTCTCTCAACATATAATTTGTTCGAAAAACATTACATAGGCAAATTGATTGTCTATCTTTTTACTTTTAAGAGATACATTTCATCAGCAACTGCTAATAAGACGGTTTTATAGTCATCCCAAATTGTATTTGTGTCAGGCTTAGCTACGGTTATCTTTAACTTCACAGAGATCTAAGTTTTCATGACAGATATTTTAATGTCCTTGAAATCTCTGACCCAAACCTTTTGCTATAATGTTTGACCATGCATGGAAGTTTTCCTTCAAAGGAACGTGAAAGGCATACAGAAGTGGTCAGATAACTAAACAGGTGGTTTGGGTTTCGGAAAAAGGAACGTGAAAGGCACACAGAAGTGGTCAGATAACTAAACAGGTGGCAGGGTTTCACAAAAATGAAACCTGCTCGGATCATGTATCCCCATAATTCGTACTAACAGTCAGTAGACGTAGTAATCCCAAAGTGCACCCACATAAACACAGGGGAATTGCTTTGTGCATGTTTTAAAACTAACCCGTAATCACAATGTATTGTAATAACTGTTGTGTTTTTGAAGAAACAAAGAAACTGCATGAGAAGGCCGCAAGTGCTTCAGTATTTGCATGTCGCATTGTGCTTCTAAAAGTAATGATTAATGCTGCTTGTTCGCATTTTTGCTAATGCTAGGTAACATTAACGGGAAATAGTGGATGGTGGGAGGTAAACAGTGATGTTTATATTACCACATAATTAATAAATGTTCATTTTTATCCACTTTAGTGTGCTGAGTGAGACTCCATTTTATTCTAACTTGGCAATGGAGGGAGGAGGGATTGCTAGGAGCGAGTTCATTCTGCCATGAGGACAGAAGGCTGTGCTGTGCAATGAAGATGACAAAGGAGTGAAGGCCAGTGCGTGCATCGCCTGCCAACTACTGTACATGAGCCTGGGACCGGAGGTGTCCTCAGCAAAAGAACTGTATTTTACTAATAAAGAAATATACATTTGTAACTGATGTGTGAACATGTGAATAAAGTTGAGACCCAGACCCTGGGAACGGTTATATACAAAGAAGTGATGAAGAAAAATGTAAAGTCATGGTGGTGTGACAGTACCACCTCCCCTGCCCACCAATCACAGTGCGAGATAGAGCATAAATGCAGCATTTTAAGGGATGAACTTGTCGATTTAGACTACATATTTGAGACTTTAGGGGCAGGGTTAAGAGAGTTGACGGGGAATGCTGTTAGAAGAGAGAGGAGGGAGATACGCCGCTGTCCTTAGGTTTCCCTGAGAGGCCTAGCTGATCCATCTTGTCCCGTACCTATCCAGAGCCTCCGTGTATTCCTGATTATCCTTTGGAGAATCTTGGTCATCCCTTGGGACCAGGGGTGGTCTTCCTATTTCCCTTCATACCGTTAGGTTCGTATGTAGTTTAGGTGTCCTTTAAATCTCTTAGCATTGATGTATCTGTTTTCGAGCTTTTGTCGCTCCACCTATCCACTTCATCAACAATGAATGGATATGTATATTTCTAGATAACTCTATTGTCTCTTCATCTATCTTTCAGTTAGGTATTATATATATATTGTTTGGCTTATTCATTTTTGCTGAACCCTGATGTGGCTTACTCTGTCCACTCCTTCATTTCATATTGTCATTGAAAATCGAGTCTGTAATCAATGTATATGAATCCCTTTCATGAGGTTTGCTGTTTATGTAATTGTGACCTAAAAGCATTATGAGCATTTTACTTAGAATTTGAGATAAACCTCATATATTAACCTTACCATGAGTCTGAAGTTTATTTAAACCAATGTTTAGTAAAATCAGTCTTTTATCATTGCCATTAACTATTCAACTAATTTATCCATCGAACAAGTAGAGGAAGAGTTGACAAATACATTAATTAGTTAAGGAATGATTAAAATAACATAAACGAACATTCGAAACAAATTGACCCCCGGCGCAATCAGGGATTTTTGGGTTGAATGTGTATGGGCCATTGAAGTGATTGTATTGATCCCTGATTAATGGGTAGTATTGGCGCCGGATCACAGGGATATGGGTATGTAGTGACGTGATGCACCTGTGTATGTACGTGCTGAGTGGGCATGCTGTGGGAATGTGATGATGCATGGAATGTTGATGTTCTGGGTGAAGAGTGGTAGCAGAGCACACAAGGAGGGAGAATGAAGCCCTAACGGGAACTATCAGACTGTGACTGTAACCTAAGGGCCTAAGATGGAATAAAGACCTCACCTCCTGAGATCTTAATATGAATGTGTGTTGAGCAGAGTTGATACAGGTTATTGTTAAAAGATGCGGATTAGCTGAACACAATCCCAGTCTCTGTTCAATTGCAACTATTAACTTTCAAATAAAATAAAGTTTCTTCATATGTATATATATATATATATTTATTATTATTATTATTTTTTTTTGGGGGGGGATAAAATAAACAATAAGCCAAGAGCTGGCCCCAAAAAGTGTCAATAGCAAACCATGTCTATACTTTCATAGGACAGCTTTCCATGCTCCACAAGTTGCGCTAAAACAACTGCACTGTTGAAAAGTTTTCTCTAGTTACAAAATTCAAAATCCAGCAGAAAAAGACACAATAATAGTTGTTCAGCTTTTGCAACGACCTAACTGACCATGAAGGCTTTTCTTTTGTATTACCCTAAAGCGACTTTCCTCAAGTTTCACTCATTCTTCACAGCCTATCCATGGCTCTGCTAAACTGTTCCTGGATGTGCGTATTTATGCGTGTACACAACACATGTGACGCACAGGCTTGATTAATCTTATTTTACTTGAGTATGATACTTTAACAGTGCTGCCCGAACTATTTCCAGAGTGGGGGTGCTGCTATCAATGTTACATCTCCGAAGTTACAGGGCTTGTGCAAAATCATAGCACTACATAAAAGACATGTCTAGCAAGTGAGTTACTTCCATGCAGCAGGAGTATAGTGGGAGTTGTAATGTGAGTTCAGTGGTGCATTTTGAAGTATATTGAATCAAATATATGAATAAAGGATGGAGTGGTAGGTCACTCCCAGATACAGACAGGATATTTTCCTTTAAAATGTCCTCTTTAAATTGCCATTAAATTTGCATCAGGCATGCAGCTTCACTGCCAAATGTATATGGTGCATACACAGCAACTTGTGAAAATGTGGTTTCTGTGCATATTTATCATACAAGTATAGTGTCTTGGTTTCTTTTGATCCTATAAAAGTGTATGCAGCCGTCATAATTTAGAACTTGGAACAACTATGCCTTATTTCCTCTATACTTGTGCTGCTGATATATTTTGGAATATTTTCAAAATGTATTTACAAGAATTTCAATTTTGTTGTATGTTAAAAACAATTGTCAAACCGCAGCCTTCTCCTTTCACACATTCAGTGCCTCATTTGTGAAATAATAAGTGTCTGGCAGAAGGTTTTGTTCTGAAGCTCACATCCGGCGCTGTTAAAGGTTGTGGTAGGAGTAACAAAACAGCGTAGTTTTAATTTTATCTCAATGTTCTCCATCTTATTCTGCCTCCTTTCCACCTTTTGTGTTTACCTCTCTCTTGCTTTAGATCAAAATCTGTTGAGGAAAAATAAGTGCTGCTTCCCAAAAATGGGTGCAGGTGCCCCCACCTGCAACCGCTGGCTCAGCTCAAGGATTGTCTGTACCCCAGAAGGATTGTGCCTTCCTCGCAAATTCACTCTTGCTGCAGTAAGAGAAGAGAAAAGTAAACAGCATCTCCCGGTGAGAAAAGAATAATGTTCAGAGGACATTGTCTGGCATTTGACTTCTGTGTTTGAGCGCACAGCAAATGCTGCACAACAAAAACCAAATGTAAAAGACTCTGTACTGGTCATTCTCAGTTTGAACTTCTGCAAGGTTATATTGCATACCTAGTTCCAGCGCCTCTGCTCTGTCATGAAGTGTGAAGCACAATTGATGTGAAGACAGCAGCATTTAAGATCCCATCTACACAAATGCTAATAGTGCTACTCTTGACAAACTGAACTATGACTAGTTGTCAGTGCCCAGCTTCTGAAGAACTTTTTCACTAACTCTACTGTATCTCAGAGAGTCAGTACTCCTGGTGCTCCACGTGCCAGTGCTCCCCCACACCTTTAAATATCTTTCCCTCATGCCCCTAAAGAACCGCGACCTTTGGGACAATGTGGTCTGGCACTTCGAAATGATGGGAGATGTCCAATTTTCCTATGAGTTGCACCAGCTACCAAGGTCACTGTGCGTCTGCCCACTGGACCAGGCCCTCTCTGCTTCTGTGACTCCTGCAAACCGATAGAAGAATGCCCCACAGAATTCCACACACAGCTCCAGAAATTACCCGTTCACACTTCACCTTAGAGATCAAAGAAAGAACAAAGATAAGGTTAATGTGCAGGTATCCAGCTGAGCAGAGAAACCAGACTATAGGATTTCCTCAAGGGAGAATAAAAGCCTTTATAGAGAATGACAAGACAAAACTAAATGCATTGCCAAAAGAAGGCAATTGTTGGTAGTCCTGAATTACTGCCACTACAGAGTCCCAGTATTAGCATTTTCCTTCCGCATACAGTGTGAATGTCTAACATCTCATATGCTAGTGTCGAAGTCACCATACGGAGTGCTAGTACCAGTTGTAACTGGTTTGTGTTGTGCATGTATGTCGCCAACAGCAGCTGGTGCAAACCCCTTCAGTAATTAACAATGACTAGATGATGTATCTCACAAATCCAGTATGGGAGTTCCCTGGGCCCTCAGAAGCTGCTGGGTCTCAGCTGTGTCAATGAGGGCATTTCACCCGTCGTGTCCTACTTTTAGCACTTGATTCTCAGGAGAACAAGGCAGAGAACGTCAGGGCTGGCTCAGGGAAGTGCTGGGGATAGAAGCTCGGACCTCAGCAACAGACAAAATAATGCCAATAAATAAATGTCTAATGCTTTTTGTTTGAAAATGAAAGTGCTTTAATGTGCACATAGCTACATAATACAGACAAAGTTACAAAGTTACAAAGCCTTACCAGATTGCAGGTAGAATTGCAAATTAGAACCCCTCCTAAAAAAGAGTCACATAATAAACAGGGTGCAAAATAAATACCTTAAACAAATGCCACAGGGACTACACCCTAAAATCCTGTTTATTTCCGTTGTTTGCAAGGTATCATGTGGCAGTTTGCACAGAAACAACTCATCTAGAAACAGCAATACGCTATGTTGTCCTAAAGCAAACGTATTTATGGTTTTTCACCATTTATAGGTCATGCCTACAGACTCTGCCGATGTATTCACAAGTGAACAGAAAATTCCTCTAGCCTTTAACATTTCTTTTTACCACCAAAGGAAAGAACGGCCTACATCCTTTGACAATGCCTTTTATCCTTGCATTGCACTTTGCTTGCAGCTTGCCTAGCAACCGCTCCTGACTCCACAAGATAAGGGGCTGGTTGCCCTGAAGCCTTCAAACCACCGCTCTTGATAACTTGATTATTTTGGCTGTGGTACTCTTCCTAGGCACCCACCTCCTCCCTCTTTGGAGACCTAGACCCTGACTTCAAGATGGAGCTAAACTTAAAAAAATGCCATTGGGATTGAAATTCCAACTGTGCGATAACTATAGCACCCCCAGTGTTTTCCCTTGACTGATTTGAGCAGGTCAAACCTGCTGAGATTTATTGTGGGAAAAGGCAAACCTATGACCGCAGTGTGGAAGAGCTGTGGGGGAGGGCACACTGTAGTTTCTGGGTGACCCCTGACCGAGTTCTTTGGTCCCACAGTGGCACGCGCTTTAAACTACACAAATGTATTTCCCTTCACCTTGCACACAGGGGTTTATGGGAGTGTGCTGTAACTGCTGCTCTTACTCCGCTGCTTTTAATATTCTTCCTTTTCATTTTCTGCCATGGCAGCAGACAGTTTCTATAATGCAGGTGACCGTGACTTGCCCCTCTATGGGGCACCAACAGCAGGACTCGGACCCATGTGGTGGCCTCCAGGGCCGGGTGGCCTTCGCTGTCTCCTCTGCCCAGCCTGCACTGCTCTCCTGGGTTCCAGGCAGTGGAGGCCATGTTCTCCCTGCTTTCAGTGCTGAGGGAGCCATGGATCATGCTCTGCATCCATGGCATAGACTCACAGGCGGATCTCCATTAACATGGATCTCTACATCCAATAACCGTCTGGCACATGGAGAGGTCCCTAGAGTCTGCAGTTGGTTTTCTTAAGGATGCATCTGATTTCCTGCTTACAACAGTCTTTCCAATGCAGGCAAGTGATTAAAGGTAGAAAGCCTAACCTCTGACCAACTGAGAGGTCATGGGGAGAATGTGTGTGTGCAATATCAAATAGTAGATTTATTTGTGTGCTTCCACCATTGTCGGGAACTAATGTTCTCTGTTGTTCTCCTTAGAAGTGCGAAGGACCTTTGGTGTGTTGGAGCTGGAAGAACCTGCCAGAAATAGAGTTCCTGCTGTCCTAGACAGTCCTCTGCTATCTTGGAAGTGGGAGCATATGGCATGTGAGAGTTCTTTAAGCTCAAGTGAACTCTACAGGTGTTAGATCATGTCACTTCCTAGTTAAAGGGAAGTGGGTCACTTAGGAACAGCTGTGGTTTAGTTTAGGATACCCTCCAGTAGGTTTAAAAGTTAGATATTCCTCCTTCGTTCCAGGACCCTCCCGCCTCTGCATGTGCTTTGAAAGAAGAAGAAACTGAGGATAGCTCACTTTGTGCTTATGGACCTGTTGGACTTATATTTAGCACCAGGGCTACAAAGACACATCTTCAGACTTGACACCCAGGATCAATGGAGCCAATTGATTTTTCTGTAGTGCCTGCAGTCTGTAGTCTGGAGCAAAGTATTTCAGGTCTGGGTATGCTTTCGTAGAGTGTCTGTGGCTCAAAAGACAAAGGTGGCTGAAAGCCACACGAGTGGACACGTGTAGTCATGTTGTTTGTTAAGGTTGTTAATGACTTTTGGACCTGCTGCATCGTCTCTGGTGATCCCCAAGTAACAGAGGCTTGGTGGAATGGGTTTGGTAGATCGAAACACGGCAGAACACTAAGTTTTACCACCAGGAGACACTCATTCGAGGGTAAAGGGACCTAAAGCCCATATTCAGAAAAGATGTGAGCTGCTTGGAGTAAAACCGAGCATCGTTAACCCAGGAATTTCAAGTATGCAAAACATGTCCCGTGAGATCTCCTGTAACCTCAGGTTATGCATGAGGAATGCTTCTTGCATACACGTTCTTTACCTTCATGCTTGACCTGAATTAAATCAAGGGAATCTGCAACAAAAGAACCCACTTAAGACTGTCGACACTGTTTCCTGCATCAGCTGTTAAAAGGCGCTTTCTGCCATCTGGAGCTTTGGGTTCAAAATGTCATTAAGTGCTTCCGTGCAGCTTGTTGAAAGCCAAGGATGTCTACTTGGACATAGCTTGCAGCCTTGTGTACAGACTTATTTTTGCTTCATGCCAAAGTGTAAGCTCAAAGTTAAATCTCTGCCTGCTCGTATAGTTCCTAACTCTACACAACCTCCTTCACTTGCAGTTCAGCCTCACCTGAGCCTATGTCCCACTAATAGTTACTGAAAGGCACCCTGGCCATTATTTGTGGTTTGTTGGAGCAGGAAGTCTGTTACCAATTGGCACAGCTTCTGTCCACCACACCAACTCCCCCACCTCACTTAGAGGTAGGGGGTCCCCATCATTCCAACATCCTAACCTCAGCTGACTCTGTCATAAAAACCCTTGACCTAGTGGTCCATCCGTCAAGGGGCTGCCAGGTCACAGAGGCAGATGCCCTGACCCAGGTAGGACAGGGATACCGCTATTGATTGTTCCTGCTCAGGACCAGCACACACCGCATGGTGGTCTCATTTAGGACAATAGAAAAATGTCTCTGAAACTCGCAGCAAATGTGAAGCCCGTGAGAGACATTTGAGTGGCTGGACAAGGAAAAAGAATGCAGAGTGTGATGCAACTACATGGAATCAGACTCAGCTTTCAGGTTTGTGGCTTGATGAAAGGGCATATGCATTATTGCTGGATGCAATTAAGGCAAAGAAAACCCCTCCATCTCTGAATGGGGCAGGTAGTCCTCCACCAAAAGGTAAATACATTTATTTATCTCTTTACTATATTCCTTTCAAAAGTATTACTACTTGCACTCTCACATAGCTCTGAAACAGAAGTTCTTGCGTTCACCTAAAAGACCAAATCTTATTACTTTGCTCTTGTAATGTCCCTCCAACCATGTTTTGTGAGAAATCGGCCACAGTACACCTCCGATTTGGGGCCACTGCCTTCAGCCTTCCATTCGGATTTCCTACATTGTATTTTAGACTTTTGCCTAAAAGTGATCTGTTGCGGTGTCATAAGCCCTTCCGCTCCTCTCACCAAAAGATCCTTTGAGGTGAAGTTGAACTTCTATTTCCCTTCTTAACTGGTTGGGGTGAGCACATCAGCCATCTACTACCACTCTCCATGGCTTTAAAGCACTTGAGATCAAACAGCAGAGAGTTCCACAACTCCAAAATGGGTCCCGCTGATTCTACGGATGTTGGTAGGAGATGGGCAGAGCCCTCCTGAAAGCAATCTTCAGTTTTTCAAAGAGCTTTTTCAACCCAGCTGAACATCCCTGGAACCACTGCAAGTGAACCATTCTGACTACTTTTTTTTTTCAGTTTAAAGAGGATTTTATTGAAAAACGAAAGAAGTTGCAGTACAGTAATAATATAGACTTGTGATAAAAAATACAATGTAAAACATTCCAAAATAATAGAAGAAATAGAGAGAGAAAGAGAGAGAAGAAAAGAAGGAAAGAAAAAGGGATATCATCAAAAACATATTTCAACACTATAATAAATAAATGGCAGTATAAAGAGCAAATATGATTTCATAATGCAGGAATTAATAATTAACAAGAGATAGAACAGATTGACAAAGGTACATATGTTGATACCATCAGAATCATTGATAAAAACAAGAACATCAAGGAGGCTTAGGTACTTCCTCCCTGCAGGGGTTATGTAAGGGAATGGATTGGGCAGATACATTTAAAAAAGAAGTAATGGGTAGCCATAATAAGTCTCTTTTAATCGCAAGGGAAATAGGGTAGACATATGCTCTATCTAACCTATGGTTATAACAAACCCCATACCACCATGCTTGGTAGGAAATAAGAGAAGTATCCTTCCAAGCTTTCGTGATTTGTTGAAACGCCACAGCAAGAAGGAGATCAACAATGGAGGTATCAGTGTTGGAGGAGGACCACATTTGTGAGAGACTCCCAAGAAAAATATGAGAAAAAGAAAAGGGGAAATTGGTAGAAAAAATTGAATTAATTTGTTGCCAAACTTTGCCCCAAAAAAGGTGAACATCAGGGCAAGTAAACAACATGTGTTTAAGATCAGCCACTAAAGCCGAACAGGACCAACAGGTGGCCGGGATGGAGGGGTCAATGTGGTGTAGTTTGGATGGGGTGATTAAAAGTCGATTGTATATAAAAAATAGCGTTTGGGTTGTATTTGCCGCTCTAGACGATTTCCTTATTTTGATCCAAATGTTATCCCAAGTAGTGAGAGGAAAACAATCCTCTAAATCTGATTCCCAAGCACATTCCACAGCAGATTTCACTCGATCAGCAGATGAATCTCGCAATTTTTTGTAAATTTGAGAAGCGGATGGAGAGGAATGCAAAAATGGCAAGGAAATGAGAGAGGAAGTATATTGAATGGAAGTACCCGTAAGAGCATCAAAAGTAGCTTGAGCCGCCGATTTTAATAGAATATATTTAGGATAAGAAGAGAAGGGAAGAGAGAAACGATCCTGAAGAACAGAAAAGGGGATAAAAGAACCATCATGGAAGAGTTGATGAGTCCATTTAAGACCTAGAGATAGCCAATCATTCCAAAAAATAGATCTATTTTTAATCTTGATAAGAGAGTTATACCAGATAGGGGATTGTAAAAAACGAGCACGGTCATCCAAGTTATGCAAAGTAATAGGTTGAAAAGTTTTGCAAACATGTTGAAGAATAGGGAGAGAAAATTTCTTTGGAGCTTGTGACAATGAAACAAATTCTTCAAACGTAAAGGGTTGAAAAAAGGAAGTCTCAACCTCTACCCACAGAGGACAAGAAGAGGGGTTGGGGGTATGATCAGAAATGAGAAAAGCAGAATGAGTAAGAAAAAAGGAAGTATGATACGACGAAAAATTAGGAAAATTGACACCACCCAAGTGTTTAGGAGATTTAAGTCTAGAAAAAGACATTCTGGCAGTTTTGTTTTGCCATAAAAATTTAGATAAAACGGAATAGATATTCTTGTAATAGAACTTAGGAATGTGAACCGGAAGATTCGACAAGAGAAATAAGATTAAAGGAACCAACATCATCTTGATAGAATCTAACCTACCCCACCAAGATAAGAACAAAGGATGCCATTGTTTCGTAGAGGTGGTAAGAGCTGTTAGTAAATTTTTAAAGTTCAAAGCCACTGTGTCCTTAATAGAGGGTGTAAACCAAAGACCAAGATATTTGATTTTGTTCGGGCTCCAATTAAAGGAAGAAGTTCAGAAATCGGCATGAAAACAAAATTTATTAAGAGGAAGGATTTCGCACTTGTCTACATTAAGCTTATAGCCAGACACTGATGCATAGTTCGAGACTTCTGATAAAAATGCCGGAAGAGATGTATGGGGATTCGAGAGAAATAACAAAATATCATCTGCGTATGCAGAAATCTTTAACTGTGTAGAGCCATAAGGGAAACCAGAAATATCAGCGTTCATACGAATTTTAGTTAAAAAGGGTTCTAATGCTAATATAAATAGGAGGGGGGACAGCGGACAACCCTGTCGAACCCCACGAAGAAGCGGAAAGGAAGAGGAAACAAGGCCATTGGCTAGAATAAAGGACCTAGGAGAAGAGTAAAGCATTGAGACATAAGAAAGAAATTTAGGGCCGAAACCAAACCAAGAAAGGGAGGAAAAAATAAATTGCCAGTTGACTCTATCAAAAGCTTTCTCAGCGTCCAATGCAATAGCTGCCAATGATGACTTATGAGAGTGCGATTTACTTAAAACATTAAAGAAAAGACGGGTATTGTCAGATAAGTGACGTCCTTTGATAAATCCACATTGTTCTTTGGCAATTAATTTTGGAAGAATTTTTTCTAAACGAAGTGCAAGGATCTTGGCAAAAATTTTATAATCTAAATTAATTAAGGAAATGGGCCTATAATTCTTACACAAGGTGTGATCCTTACCATCTTTGGGGAGAAGACAAATAAGGGCCTCCTGAAAGGTACCTTCTGATCTTTGGGATGATATAAAGGATGAGAATAATTGGTGAATCCTAGGAAGAAGTAGGGAGGAGAAATGGGAATAAAATTCTATAGTAAACCCATCAGGGCCAGGGGCTTTACCCCTCTTCAGAACTTGAATAGCCTCCAGAATATCATTGCGAGTAATGTCAGACTCTAAAGGGGAGAAATCAACCCCTGAAGGGGAAGGTGGGGCAATGGACGATAAATAACGAGTAATTTCGGATATGTCTGGGGAGGATTCCGGAGTATATAAACGCTGGTAGAAATCCGTAAATTCAGCCAAAATATCTTCGTCTTTATGGACCACAACATTAGAGGAGGTAACAATGGATTCAATTTTAGTACGTTCTTTCCTGACTTTGAGGTATCTAGCTAAAAGATTACCGGCTTTATTTTGGGCAGTATAATACTTAGCACTAGACTTAAGTAAAAATAAATTGGCAGAATCAGTGGAAATTTTATTAAAGGAGAGCTTAGCCTTAATAAGACTATCTAGGTCGGATTGCTTCTTAGAGAGGTAAAAGGAGTGTTCTAATTGTTTAATTTGTGTGTTAAGCAACTGAGTCGATTGAGAAGCTTTACGACGTTTACGGGCAACAAATGCAATAATGAAGTCTCTAGAGGCGGCTTTAAATGTAAACCAAATAAGGGAAGGAGTTCACTGAGGTGAGTCATTGTCTACAAAAAATGAAGAGGCAAATTCCATAAAAGCTGGTGTAAATTGCGGGTCCAGTAAAAGAGAGTTATTAAACCTCCATCTCCTAGTGCCTTTCACTGGGGGGAGTAATTCCAGGCTTAAGGAGACTGGAGCATGATCAGAAATTAAGATAGAACCTATGTCTGAATGAGTGATAAGCTGAGTGAGGGCTTTGGAAATGAAAATATAATCTAACCGGGACTGGGAAGAGTGAGGGGGTGAGTAGAAGGTGTACTCTCTAAGAGTAGGGTGGCAAAGCCTCCACGAATCAACAAGGGCTCTTTGGGAAATAGTGGAGGAAAACAAAGAATGCATGTGGGAGGGGGAGAACCTAGAATCAGATCTTCTGTCCAAAAAGGGGTCTACAACCATATTACAGTCTCCACCCAAAATCAGATAATCATCGGTGACTTGCATAAGCAATGAAAGAATATGGGGCCAAAAGACTTTATCTGGAACAGTGGGAGCATAAATATTGATAATAGTCAGAGGAATTTTATTAATCAACAAAGAAACTGCTACCCACCTACCATCTGCGTCATTATCTTGATTGACAAGCTGAACATCTAACTTCTTATGGCACAGAATGGCAACACCGTTGCGCTTCCCAGACCCCGGAGAGGCAAACACATGACCAACCCAATTACGACGCAATTTAGGAATTTCAGTATCTTTAACATGAATTTCTTGCAGTAAAACAATATCCCCTTTTAAATTTGCTACATGAGATAAAACTCTTTGGCGTTTGATAGGTGACCCAAGACCTTTAACATTCCAGGATAAAATATTCAAAGTCATTCACAAATAAGGAGGAAAATGTAAATAAAAGGAAAACAGAAGAGCATAAGTAGAGAAAAACTGGATAGTAATCCTTACATTAGTAAAAGAAGGAAAGACAAAGCATTGCAAGGAGAAGAAATAGTATTAAGTACAAGAAAGAAAAGCAGATACATAATTTAATAAATACGACCAAGGAACCACCATAAAACACATTATATTGAAAAGGGAAGAAAATCAAAGAGTACAGAGATGAAACGAGAATGAAGTAGGAATAAGCAAATAAGGGAAAAAGGTAAAAAATAGATTGAAGGAACTGGATCAAGAGGAAGAGAGAAAGAGAAAGAAAAGAGCAGTAGGTAAGAGTAAAAGAAAAAAGAATGAGACAATGGTAATGAGAAAAGAAAGAAGGAGTAAGAGAAGAGAATAGAATAAAGAGAAGAAAGCAACAAAGCAAAAACAACCAATTCCATAAACAGAAGAACACAATGGCAAAAGACATACCACAGAAGAACAAGAAAGGATGAGGGTGTTGGAACCACATCAGGGAAATGGAACGCCGAACGGGAAACCACAGGGCAACAACGGCAGGAAGGGCGGCATCCAGGAAAATTGAAGAGGACAACAAACAGGGGCCCAAGTATCCAAAACTAAGGGGAAAAAGACCAAATACAAATGTTAACAATGTGGAACAATAAAACCATATACAATAAAACAGCAAACATTCTACATGAGGGAGACAGAATAATTATAATCTGGAGACATCCATGGACTCATGACGACAGGTATTCAAAAATTGTTGGAGAACAGCCGGATCTTCATAAGAGACAGTCTTGTTATTATATGTCACTTTAAAAAGGCATGGATGAAAAAGGCCATATCTCGCATTAAGACTCCGGAGAGCAGGTCTCATTTCCAGGAACTTTTTCCGACGATCTGCAGTCACTTTGGCGTAGTCCTGGGTAAAAAATAGATTGGAGCCATGCCAAGAGATCTTTCCTTTTTGTTTGGCAGCTTGGAGTACTTTGAGGAGGTCCGTATATTCCAGAAAATATAAAATAGTACCTCTAGGTCTCGCTGAGGAGGAGGAAGAAGCAGACAACCGGCCCAAACGATGAGCGCGTTGAATGTTCAAAGGAGGAGATTCAGGAAGACCAAGAAGAGACGGTAGGAATGACTGGAAAAATGAAATTGGATTGGAACCTTCAAGGCCTTCAGCCAAACCATAAATACGCAGGTTGTTGCGCCTGTTGCGGTTTTCCAATTGTTCGACTTGTTGTTTAAGACGATCAATTTCTGTATGTAAGATGGGTACTTGACGTAAGGTATCTTCGGACACGTCAACTCTTTGTTCAAGGGTCACAACTCTCTGGATGGTGTGAGACCAGTTGTCTTCAAGGCTTTGTAGGCGCGAATTAGTTTCTTCCATATAAGGCTTCAGAGCACGAATTTCATCAAGGAGAAGCTCCATAGAAACTGAGGAGGATGGATTAGTAGGAGAAGGGGGGTTAATTTTTGCCCGTTTGCCAGAGGGCGAGGCTGCTGGTAATTTGGAGAGTTGTTTGGGGCGAGTATCCGCCGAAGAGGAAGTTTTAGGATCAGAAGATTCCGGAGGAGCTTCATCCATATTGTCTCGAAGGACATTAAAAGGATTGTTATCAGCCAGTGGCGGGGAGATAGCTTGATGAGCTCCAGCGCGAGCGCCACTGCGAGCACCACGCGGCATTGCCATGAAGAAACGGAAGACAAAGTCTCTTTTGGTGACGGAAGAGACGGTCAGAAGGAGAGATGATTCAAACAACAAAATCTGTCAAAATTGGGAGAAGTCCGCAACAGAGCGTTGATAAAAAGAGAACGAAAAACTGAAGAAAAAAGGTTCTGTAGGAGGTACTCCAATAATTGTCACAAAGAAGACCAGGAAATTACACCGTAAATGAAGAAAAACCTTTGTTCATGTGATATAATATCAATCCCGTAGTGACTGGTACTGATACAAAGGGTAGCGAATGCATCAGGAAACTATCGTCACAAAAAACAAAATGGCGGCCGTTGTTCTGACTGACCGCATTTTTCGAAATAAAATCACCTTAACGGCATGGAAACTCTCCGCTATTCCTCACACCGCTAGCTGAGGTATTCCGACGGAGGACATGCCGATTTCTGTGACCCAGTACAGAAGAAAAGAAGCCTGGAAGCCCTTCACTGTCTACGTCGCCGCGGAGCTCCCGAAAGCAGCGGCCATCACCAACGGCTCCGAAGCCACGCCCAACCATTCTGACTACTAATCTCTGAAATGTGAGTGTGCCTTCCTCTCTTGGTGGTTTTATAGTAGGTTGTTTTCCATACACACATTGGTGCCGATCACGATCCGGTAAAAAATTCCCCCGTGCGACTCGTATCGGGTCTTTTTACCGTACGAATCGTCCAAGTGCCGTACGAACTGGCAATCACGATTCGCATGGTAAAAAGTCCATACGACCCGCACCGGGAATCAATCCCCACACGTCCTCGGGACGGAAAATGTGTCCGACACGTCCTCGGACGATTTACCTTACAAACGTAAAAATCCAAGTCCGACCGAGGAATCACGATCCATCCCGTGCGTCCGAGCCTACAACCGTATGGAAAAAACACCGTCCGCACCGAACACCAATAGCAACCATGGAGACATGTGCCCGCATACGCGCCCAACACTCCCCCCAGCCCCCGTACGTCCGACACGTACCCCCCGTATATGTATACCCCCACCCGTCCATGTACACCCCAGTACGTTCCAGTCGTACCCCCACCCCAGTACGTGTCGTACCACCGCCCATGTACACCCCCCCACCCCTGTACGTGTCGTACCACCGCCCATGTACACCCCAGTACGTTCCAGTCGTACCCCCACCCCAGTACGTGTCGTACCACCGTCTATGTACACCCCCCCACCCCTGTACGTGTCGAACCACCGCCCATGTACACCCCAGTACGTTCCAGTCGTACCCCCACCCCAGTACGTGTCGTACCACCGTCTATGTACACCCCCCACCCCTGTACGTGTCGTACCACCGTCTATGTACACCCCCCCACCCCTGTACGTGTCGTACCACCGCCCATGTACACCCCAGTACGTTCCAGTCGTACCCCCACCCCAGTACGTGTCGTACCACCGTCTATGTACACCCCCCCACCCCTGTACGTGTCGAACCACCGCCCATGTACACCCCAGTACGTTCCAGTCGTACCCCCACCCCAGTACGTGTCGTACCACCGTCTATGTACACCCCCCACCCCTGTACGTGTCGTACCACCGTCTATGTACACCCCCCCACCCCTGTACGTGTCGTACCACCGCCCATGTACACCCCAGTACGTTCCAGTCGTACCCCCACCCCAGTACGTGTCGTACCACCGTCTATGTACACCCCCCCACCCCTGTACGTGTCGAACCACCGCCCATGTACACCCCAGTACGTTCCAGTCGTACCCCCACCCCAGTACGTGTCGTACCACCGTCTATGTACACCCCCCACCCCTGTACGTGTCGTACCACCGTCTATGTACACCCCCCCACCCCTGTACGTGTCGTACCACCGCCCATGTACACCCCAGTACGTTCCAGTCGTACCCCCACCCCAGTACGTGTCGTACCACCGTCTATGTACACCCCCCCACCCCTGTACGTGTCGAACCACCGCCCATGTACACCCCAGTACGTTCCAGTCGTACCCCCACCCCAGTACGTGTCGTACCACCGTCTATGTACACCCCCCACCCCTGTACGTGTCGTACCACCGTCTATGTACACCCCCCACCCCTGTACGTGTCGTACCACCGTCTATGAACACCCCAGTACGTTCCAGTCGTACCCCCACCCCAGTACGTGTCGTACCACCGTCAATGTACACCCCCCACCCCTGTACGTGTCGAACCACCGCCCATGTACACCCCAGTACGTTCCAGTCGTACCCCCACCCCAGTATGTGTCGTACCACCGTCTATGTACACCCCCCCACCCCTGTACGTGTCGAACCACCGCCCATGTACACCCCAGTACGTTCCAGTCGTACCCCCACCCCAGTACGTGTCGTACCACCGTCTATGTACACCCCCCACCCCTGTACGTGTCGTACCACCGTCTATGTACACCCCCCCACCCCTGTACGTGTCGTACCACCGCCCATGTACACCCCAGTACGTTCCAGTCGTACCCCCACCCCAGTACGTGTCGTACCACCGTCTATGTACACCCCCCCACCCCTGTACGTGTCGTACCACCGTCTATGTACACCCCCCACCCCTGTACGTGTCGTACCACCGTCTATGAACACCCCAGTACGTTCCAGTCGTACCCCCACCCCAGTACGTGTCGTACCACCGTCAATGTACACCCCCCACCCCTGTACGTGTCGTACCACCGTCTATGTACACCCCCCCACCCCTGTACGTGTCGAACCACCGCCCATGTACACCCCAGTACGTTCCAGTCGTACCCCCACCCCAGTACGTGTCGTACCACCGTCTATGTACACCCCCCACCCCTGTACGTGTCGTACCACCGTCTATGAACACCCCAGTACGTTCCAGTCGTACCCCCACCCCAGTACGTGTCGTACCACCGTCTATGAACACCCCAGTACGTTCCAGTCGTACCCCCACCCCAGTACGTTCCTGGCGCACCCCCAACACAACCTTCTAAGTACGGAGCGCACCCCATGCCCCAACATCACAACCGCATGTACGAGTCGTACAAAGCCACACACAAGGACCAAATCGTACAACCAAATGGCCCATGTACACACCGTACACACGCTCAAAACGCACGTACACAACAAGGACAAAACAAAACAACTCAACAATACACCATTCGCAAGGCACACAGCCACTAAACATGGCCAACAACCACTAAAATAACACAATCACTGACCTGCAACTGTCAAAAACAAACAGAGGCCCAATACACCACCACTCCTTATAACACACCCACCCAAAATTCAAACACTGCCACACCCACCCATGGACCAATAAAAAGGGCCCACACACACAAACCATGAGCCTTTGCAACAGACCCACTGCTGCCAGACACCACAGAACCAGACTACAAGCGACACCACATCTTACACTTGCACACCTTCACACGACCACCCTCACAAACACCCTCTCATCACATTCACACACACACACAACCATCCACACCCCCCCCCAACATCCACACACCCCCACACCCACACCATCCCCACCCACACCCCTCACCATGCCCACTACCAAGAATCCAAAGTTCAGTCACCGAGAGTTGGAGGTCCTTGTTGATCAAATCCTCAGAGTCGAGCCACAGATCTTTGGGACATTGGTCAGAAGCACCAGCCAGGCAGCCAAAACAGCCATGTGGCAGACCATCGTCGATGCTGTGAATGCTGTTGCGGACACCAGGAGGACCAAGCAGGATTGCCAGAACAGGTGGTACGATCTGCGGAGGAGGGTCAGAGCCAAGAGACAGGAGGAACACGACCAGGCCAACGCCACCGGAGGAGGGCCCTCCCGCAGACCCGTACAGTACCATCCCTGGGAGGAGAGGGTGATGGCCATACTGCCGGTGGAGGCAGTTGAAGGAGTAGAAGGACTCCGAGACCCGGGTGAGTACACAAACAACGCACCTCACATGGGGGGAACTGCAACCACAACCAAAATTAATAACAGGCACGCAAACACCACAAGCCATCGCATTACTCAACCACACTCCATGAGCAGGCACATGCCACTGCTGCCACCATGCCCCATGCACCCAGCTGGACAATGTCAAGTCACAGGCCACAGAAGACAACAACACATGACACGGTAACCCGGATGGCGGGAGGCTGGGCACCAAGAATCACATAGTGCGACTCCAAAGCAGACAACAATGCCCTCTGCCCATATGGCCTAGGTCACAGCCAGACAAACACTGTGTCCCAACACAGGAATGACTTGCCAGCAAATGGCGGATGCCTTGCATCAACACATGGGGGTGAAGGCACTGTTTTGCACATGCCAGCAGCTAATGAACAGCCAACAGTGTGAAAGAGTGGCAGCACACACCACCACAGCAGCAGCGCACAGACACACAGCAGACAAAATGGGTGCCTGGAGATCAGAAACAAACTCACATCAACAGGCCAAGGGCCACTCAAAGATCTGCTAACAGTGTGTGCCCAGGAAGCTGGGCCAAGGTGACAGAGGGTGACACACGGAGGGAGGGAGAGGGGGACACAGAGGGAGGGAGAGGGGGACAGAGAGGGAGGGAGACACAGGAAGATGGACAGAGGGAGGAGGCTGACACACAGAGGGAGGGAGAGGGGGACAGAGAGGGAGGGAGAGGGGGACACAGAGGGAGGGAGAGGGGGACACAGAGGGAGGGAGAGGGGGACAGAGAGGGAGGGAGAGGGGGACAGAGAAGGAGGGAGACACAGGGAGAGCAAATCAGTCCTTTGGTGTGTGGGAATGTCTGCTCGTCAGCAGGTGGACTGCGTGCATGTAGACAAGGGTGCCCAGTGCCAGAACCCCCCCTCTTCATCATGGCAAAACGCAGGGCCATGTCACAACCTGTACACGAGCACAAGGACAGCCACCTGCATCATATGAGTGTGTGGATCCACTCCATGTGCACATGTACAGTGCTACAAGGAAGGCGCAAACGCATAGCTCGGCACACATGCACACTCCACTGCTGACTGCAGTCACACTTGACGCAGCAAGTAAGACTGTGCCACACATAGTTAAAGGGGCCAAATTGGTGCCCAAGGGACACACACATGCACAAGTGCACTGTGAGTGGAATGCAAGACAGATCCTAATTCCAAGAGGAAATGTGCCAACTTTGTAACGGATGCAACATGGATGTTGCATGGATCCAAAGTAACATTGTCTCTCTCACACACAGGTCAACGTCGTGCTGCACCCCCCAACACTGGGGGGGAACACTCACAGGACCCGGATCTGCAGGAGACCGATCCCACCGGCAGCGACCACTCTCACCACTCTGCGGACGACCCCGACCGACCTGGCCCCTCTGGTGTCCAACCACCTGCAGCACCTGCGTCAGGTACAACCGTGCCAACCACCACCCCCACTCCTGCCACATCCCAGGAGACACCCAGGATCCCTGCCCCAACACCACAATGCAGCCAGGCTCGCCAGGAGGGACACGGTGTCCCGGGCACCCAGGAGGAGGCAGGCGACAACGCCAATGCCACCCCTCAGGGGTCCCGGAGACCCCATGTGCCCACAAGTGCAGGCCAGACGCAAGTGGGCAGGGGTGGTGGGAGTGGAGAGCGGCGGAGGCGCGAGCCTGACCAGTTGGCTGGGGATCCGGTATTTTCACATGTCCGTAACATCCTGGACTCATACCGGCAGGACACCACGGGCATGGCCCAGGTTGTGTCCGTCCTCGAGGGGATCAAGGTCCAGCAGGCCCAGCAACATGCGGAGCTAATAGCCTGTCTACAGCTACACCAACGGAGGATGGAGGACAGACAGGCTGAGCAAGTGACGGCGTCCCAGGGGATTCACGCTGAACTCCGTCGGATGGCCGACACCATGGCCGACCCTCCCTGTGCCAGAAGGCGGAGAACATCACCACCCACAGGGAGGGATCATGAGGAGGAGGAGGAAACATCCGACGGAGCATCCCAGACGTCGTCACGGCCTGCTGCTGAGGTTCCCCGCAGGAAGCCGGGTCGTCCACGGAAAGGACCGTGAGGGTGGCTGCTACATCACCATCTCCCAGGACACCTGGCCTGGCACCTGGCCCACTGGAGCAACAGCATCACAGCATCAAGAGACATTCTCTGCCACATGGCCCTGCTGGTCACTGGCTGACCAATGTTGACAAAGACTGTGGCATGGACTCTGAGGATTTCCAATGGCAAGGACACCAACTCCCCTACTGAACTTTGGATTCCCTAATCCCGGAAAGGCCCTCACTTGGCCCCCCCCCCAATAATAAATCACACTATTATGAGTTGATGCCTGCTGGTAGCATTATTACCTAACATGTGTCTTGTACAGTCTAAACATGCCTGAGTCATCTGTTCACTTCAACCATCCACACCCTGGGGCCTGAGTCTGGCACAGGACACATGGGTCACAGTTTTCTAGGCAAGACAGACATGGAGCACCATACACACCCGTGATGGTCAGAACCAGCTGAGGGGGTGGCCGAACAACCGTGCTGACAGACACATTGAGTACAGCAACAGTCATGCGCAGAGGTCAGGGATCCTGGCCCGTGTCCTGGGGGGCACCCAGGTACGTGTAGACAGGTGGCAGAACCATGTCCTGCAAGCTTGAGTCCGGTGGATGCAGAGAATGGGGTCATGGACAACGTTGGATGCATGGGGATGGCACATGTCACAATACCCACACAGTCATGGACATCATGCCCATTACACAGTCTCAGCACACACACACAGCTTGCATCTTGCCACTCGACACATTGACACATAGCCACAATCAGGGAATACCATGCCAGACATGCAGGATGCACCGTGCCAACACACCAGCATTGACTGAGAAGAGGCACCTTGGAGGCATAGGGACATCTTTAATAGTCATGTGTTTGGGATTGCAGAGGCAACTTGAAGTACACATGAACACATCATGTGGAGTAACATGTGGCTCCAACACTGGCACCCCACTCTGCAGCACAAATGCGTGATAGCCATGGAACTGGCACACAAGTGTCGGATAATAGCTAAATACCCACAGCTGCTCACGGAGAGCCTGCCATACACCATACATCCGCTGATGTGGAAGTCCCACGCCATGTCAAGACAATGTTAACCGTATGTGTCCGAGGGCAGTGTCACACACATTGATGCCTTCATCACAATCCACCATCCCATCACTGATGACTGACAACCAGGCAGCCCATCTATTCAGGTGTACCCAGCTGCATGTCGTGTCCCATGGGGATGCCACATGTCTGCAGAGGACCCAAACCCCGACCGGGGCAGTGTGCACACATCGTGAACAACTGCCACACCCAATACACCCCAGATGCATCCCTTACCCCATGGAGACTTCCAAACGTGTCCGTGCCTGTAACGCTGAGTCAGCCCACGATGCCATGTCCATGAGGAATAGCAGTGCCACAACAATGCAACCAGCAAACGGCATGCGCAGGTACCTGGGGAAGAGAGACACACAAGAAGTCAGCCACAAGAAGCACAGCCACTTGCATGTGCATGTACTCGACACATGTATGTATGACAACATGCTAGGTCACAATTATGTCTGGGGAAATACTACCATCACTGCCACCATCACTCCAGTGACACACCCACACACACCTCTGACCCACGTGCCATACATGCAGGTGGAGACACACATCACAACGCATGCCACACGTGGACCAATGCGTGCACACTCAGACCCTGGTACTCACCACTAAGCAAAGAAGTCGCGTATGAGCCGAGTCCGGATGTCCTCTTGAGGCTCCACATCCTCCACATCACTAGCCCCATTGCCAAGCCCTTCGTCCTCCACGGGTGGATGGTCCTCGTCATCTTGATCCAGGATGAGGGGCACAGCTCTTTCAACTGCCATGTTGTGCAGCATGCAGCAGACCATGAAGATCTTGCAGACCTTCGCCGGGGCATATGGGAGTGCGCCGCCGGTCTTGTGGAGGCACCGGAATCGGCTCTTCAGCATGCCAAACGTCCTCTCTATCACTCGCCTTGTCCGGCCATGGGCGGTGTTGTAGCGGAGCTGGGCCGGCGTGATGAGGTTGCGGAGAGGTGTCAGCAGCCAAGGCATGTTGGGATAGCCAGCGTCCCCTAAATGGAAAGCACATGGATATCGTTAGAACTGGCGAAGCGGTAGTGCTGCTCGGCCAAACAGAATACAGGACAGACAGACTGTACCCACCAACAACACATGCACGTTCGTTGCGCAGCTGCATCATCATATCAGGCATCCCGCTACGCCTCATGATGTAGGCATCGTGTGCTGATCCTGGAAAACGAGCACAGACATGTGAAATCACCATGTTGGACAGACACACCACAAGGGCATTGATGGAGTGGTAGTGCTTCCGATTGCGGTACGCCACCTCCCGTGCGTGTGGTGGTACCAAACCTACATGTGTCCCATCTATGGACCCAATGACATGGGGCATCCCTCCCAGGGCATAGAAACCACGTTTGACCTCAGTCATCTGTTCAGGGGTTGGGAACTTGATGAAGTCATCCAGGTGAATCAACATGGCCTCCAAGAAATCATGCAGCACACCGCTGAACATGCTCTGGGACATGCCACCAACATGGGCTATGGTATATTGGAAGGTACCCGTGGCAAGGAAATGTAGGGCAGCCATTACCTTCAGCTGGGGTGTCAGTGCCGTAGGATACCTGTGCTGCGGTTGCAGGTGTGGTGCCAGTCTCGCCGTCAGCTCCAGAATCAACGGTTGGGTGAAGCGGTAGAGCCGGATCCTGTCATTCTCCTGCATGGTGGCCAAGTCTGGAATTCTTCGGGCAACAGGAGGCGCTCTGCAGTAATTTGGAAGTGACAAGGAAGAGTGAGTGCACTACGAGAACAACTCATGTCTACTGAGCACATGTAAATCTGCCAATACACACATGCCACATAGGGAGTCAGGCATGTGCTACATGCCCAGGACACGTATGGATGCAAGGTGACACTCCTTCCAAGACCCAGCTACACACGGTGATTGAGAACCTCCCCATGCCACGCCATGGGAATAGCTGTGTCCCAGTGCAAGTGAACAGCCCGACGCAAGACAGAAGTGACATACACACACACATCAGCAGAAGTAGGATGCCGATTGTAGAGACTGGTAGCGGAACACCGGAGCCACAGGTCACATGACATTACACTAGGCCTGCCCACACACCTTGCCATGAAGGTGCACATGTCATGACTCACCACACATTCCTTGTGAGGATGCTGACATGGCCTTGTCACGCTACTCCGTGTCCCATGCATACATGTGCAGCTCACATCAGATACCACATGTGGCATGGTGTGCGGAACAGTGTGCAATGACAATCTACACACAGACACATGTTGGTTGCTGCAACGGCTGCAGCTTTTGAGGGTGCTACAACATCAACCTGATGTAAATCCCGGACACATAAATGACATAGTCACATTGTGCACTGTGGGTAGTGACAAGTCAGGTGTCATGACCCCTGTACCGGGCATCATGGGACACTTCCGTGTGTTGGTGTCCGTGCCATGCCAGTGACGCTCACCCCAAGTGCGCAGTACGACATGCACACATGTCAAAGGAGTCAAGGGCATGCCTGGCACACATTGCACCCTCACACAGTACACCTGTACACATCTCATCATACATCTGGTGCCTCCTCCACTCAGGAGGCATGTTCCACATCACAGCCTGTCACACCTGTGCCCCACACATGTAGTAATGCACAGACGATGCCTTGATGTCCATTCCTGGACAAGTATGTCCATCCATGGGCAAGTATGTCCGCCCTATTCCTACCTGTGTGTCGACTATCACCACAGTGATGTGTACAAACCGGCGTACTGCTGCTAAGAGGGCCTGTGTATGTTCCCCAATCACTGTGGGAGTGCTGCCGTATGTGTACCCATCGTGATGGCGAGCGTACAGGCATTTGTACGGTCCGTACCACAACGAGTACGCATACGCGTGCAGACCCATAGTGATAGTGAGCGTACATGCGAGTGTACGGCCCTCTCACTATGGGTCTGCACGCGTATGCGTACTCGTTGTGGTACGGACCGTACAAATGCCTGTACGCTCACTATCACTATGGTTCTGCAGGCGTATGCGTACTCGTTGTGGTACGGACCGTACACTCGCATCTACGCTCACTATCACTATGGGTCTGCACGCGTATGCGTACACGTAGTGGTACGGACCGTACAAATGCCTGTACGCTCACTATCACTATGGTTCTGCACGCGTATGCGTACACGTAGTGGTACGGACCGTACACTCGCATCTACGCTCACTATCACTATGGTTCTGCACGCGTATGCGTACTCGTTGTGGTACGGACCGTACACTCGCATCTACGCTCACTATCACTATGGGTCTGCACGCGTATGCTTACACGTAGTGGTACGGACCGTACAAATGCCTGTGCGCTCACTATCACTATGGGTCTGCACGCGTATGCGTACTCGTTGTGGTACGGACCGTACACTCGCATGTACGCTCACTATCACTACGGGTACACAGACCCATAGTGATAGTGAGCGTACAGGCATTTGTACGGTCCGTACCACGACGAGTACGCATACGCGTGCAGAACCATAGTGATAGTGAGCGTACAGGCATTTGTACGGTCCGTACCACTACGTGTACGCATACGCGTGCAGACCCATAGTGATAGTGAGCGTACATGCGTGTGTACGGTCCGTACCACTACGTGTACGCATACGCGTGCAGACCCATAGTGATAGTGAGCGTACATGCGTGTGTACGGTCCGTACCACTACGTGTACGCATACGCGTGCAGACCCATAGTGATAGTGAGCGTACATGCGTGTGTACGGTCCGTACCACTACGTGTACGCATACGCGTGCAGACCCATAGTGATAGTGAGCGTACATGCGTGTGTACGGTCCGTACCACTACGTGTACGCATACGCGTGCAGACCCATAGTGATTTTGAACGTCGGCATGCATGTACGGGCCGTTGCCATGCATTTGGGGTGCCCTATGGCCCGGAAACGCACCGTACCTGTGTGTGATTCTCCTAATTACATAGGGGACAAGTATTAAGGCCTACATGCATGCTGGTTGTCATGGCGACCAGGTTCAAATTTCGATTTTGTTCTGGAAGGTGCACAGCAGAAGTCAGTTGGAATTCTTCTACTTTGTTGCAATGTGTTTGTGGGGCTGACATCATGCAGGAGAATGAAACCGATAGAGAACCCACAGACTGCTAGGTTTGAAGGGATTGGTGGAAACATAGGATGCAAATGTGAGTGACCAATCACTCTGTACTCCTGTGCATGAGACTGGGCAGAAGGCCACATATAAGGCAGCCAGGTCCCATGAGGGATTACTTGCCTGCACATCTTTGCATTTGTCGACCAAGCTGCTGCTACTGATTCCCTGGAACCATGTCAAGGGCTGTGGAGAGGACACAGCCATTCACCCTGGAGGAGAACATGGCTCTGCTGGATGTGATCCTCCCACAGTACCCCATGCTGTATGGGCGACCAGGGTATCAGGTGAGTGCATAGGCCACTGCCACAGACTGTCCCTATGTTGTGACTGTGTCTTCAGGCATTGTGACCCGGTGTGACACACATGCCATGTACTGTCGGGGGGGTACCAGGGGGGGGGGTGCCTGATGTCTCCCAGCAGTGCCCTGAGACAGGAGGGGTGTGTGCAGAGTCCTCCCAGCAGTGCCCTGAGACAGGAGGGGTGGGGACCTATCACTAACAGCAGTGCCCTGAGACAGCAGGGGTGGGTGTGGAGTCCTCCCAGCAGTGCCCTGAGACAGGAGGGGTGGGTGTGGAGTCCTCCCAGCAGTGCCCTGAGACAGGAGGGGTGGGGACCTATCACTAACAGCAGTGCCCTGAGACAGGAGGGGTGGGTGTGGAGTCCTCCCAGCAGTGCCCTGAGACAGGAGGGGTGGGGACCTATCACTAACAGCAGTGCCCTGAGACAGGAGGGGTGGGTGTGGAGTCCTCCCAGCAGTGCCCTGAGACAGGAGGGGTGGGTGTGATGCACAGTGTGAGCCTTGATCATTGATTGTGACATTGCCATCATTCCACCTGAGTACCCACTATGGCACGTACTGCCTTTTCCCTCACCAGAGGATGATGTCCCTATGACAGAGGTGCAATGCGTTGTCTGCATTACATGCCATGTAGTAACCAGCTATTATGTTCACATATGTCTCTCTGTGACATGTGGCTGGTGTATTGATGTGGTGTCACTTGTACTTCCTCACAGGTAGGCGCCTCTGCCAAGGAGCAGATCTGGCTGACCGCCGTCAGTGCCGTGAGGCGTGTGGATGGTCGGAGGCGGAGCCTGTCCCAGGTGAGGAAACGCTGGCAGGATATCCGGTGCTGGACGCGGAGGATTGCACGGCTCCTGCTGGGGGACTCACCTGAGAGCCACAAGAACCGCGGCCGCCGCCGTCTGACCCACCTCCACAGGCGTGTGCTGCCGGTGGTCTTTCCAGACCTGGAGAGGCGCTTACAGGCGATGCAGCAGGCGGAAGGGGGTAGGTACATGTGCGTTTGTTGTGTGTCACCGGCATTTGTAAGGGCACAGTGGCATTAATTCACTGGCAGGGTTTAAAGGTGCTGTGCCCATCCAGTTTGCCCAAGTGTAGCGCTGCGCCCCTGCCACCCTTCCCCTCCTTGCAATGTGTTCCCTGGTCTGTGTGTAGTCACTCCTTCACAAGGTAATGTAGGCTGGCGCTTTGTCCACGAGAACAATGACTGTAGCATCATGGGTGGTGGTGGTGGGTAACAGGTTGTGGGACCTTGCCTGTGAACTGTCAAGTTCACTGCATGTGGGTTCCATGTCAGTTGGCACTGATGCTGGCTCCAGACATGGGAGTTGGTCTCTCATGTGTCATGCCTTACAGCGCGCATGTCCTATGTAGTGGCCTGTGACATGATGTGCATGAGTGTGCGCTACGCATAGTGCAGGGATGGTGACGTGTGTAGCAGTCATTCCCATTCAGCCATTCAGTAGCATGTAGTTGCGTGCCCAATACTGTCCCCTGGGGCACCTTATCCTCAGTGTTGTTTGTGTCATCATCAACGTGGACACTCTCACTGTCTACAGCGTAGGTTGTGCTCTGTGCCATTGTCCCCTGTCACCATGTATATAGACGTGCTATTATGTACAGGTGTCCACTGTGCAGCCTGACCTGATTGTCCCTCTTCATACTCACAGTTGCCAGTGCCTGTGTGTCTTGTTATACTCATCTGAGGATGGGCACTGGTACCTCATTATTTGTACAGGCGCACCTTTGCTGTTTTGCGTCCAATCTAGCCTTTTGCCTGCCACTGTGTTTATCACCCAGACTATGAGATGTTGGTGCCACCTGTGTCTCAGCAATTAGCATCGTGTGGGGGTTGCTTGGGGCGGGCAATGCCTATGTGTCAAATCCTGATTCCTAATTGCTGGGTCTGGACAGTGTGTGATGTTACTGGACACACACGCAAGGTGCAGTGACCGAGTTATGTTGGGCATGTTTGCAGCATTACCTATGCAGCATGTGTCTCAAGTTCATGGATATTGTCCCTGGTCATAGGTATTTTCACAAACGCTGTGTGGTGCAGAGGCAGTGCAGGATTGTCCCCAGGGCCTGGGTGCTATGTCAGACTCCGTTTCCTGTCATCAGCTATTGTCTCATGCTCTCCATGGTATTTCAGTGGCATGGTGGCTCAACCAACTGTGTTTCATGCCCTACATCGGTACCTTGTTTTGCAGATGTTAGGGATCTGCCTCTTCAGGCTATGCAATGTTGACTATGTAGATTGGACTCATGTGACAGATGTGTACAGGTGTCTGATTAATTTCTGTCTCTCCACCCTGCCCACAGCATCGTCGGGGGACACAGAGGGAGACATGGACACGGACCAGGCGGAGGGACCGAGCACCAGTGGCAGCCGTGACATCGGGGCTGGCACATCGAGTGGGACAGAGGCGGAGGATAGTGTGGCCGAGGACCTGTCGACTGGCACATCAGACTACGAAGCTGACAGGTCCGAGGAGGATGTCTCAGGGTTGGCGGAGGCTGCACCAGCAGCTGACAGTGGAACAACACCTGCCACCGCCCCCTCAGTTCCCACCAACCGCCTCCCACTTGCTCGTGTCCCTTCCCAGCGTGCCCGGTCACCGCATGTCTCCTTCCTGCCAGGCACCGCACCCCCTGCCCCTGTCTCCACTGCTGCCGCCAATGCTGAGTCTATGGACATCCAGCGGCAAATGCAGGTTGGTCAGGCTGTGATCCTGAATGTCCTCCATTCCCACGGGAAAACCCTCACCAACATCGAGGCATTCTTGGAGGGCATTCATTCTTTGCAGGCTGACCAACGCAACTTGCTGAGGTCCCTAGACTCCACACTGACTGCAGCAGTGGGTCTCCTGCAGCGCGACCTCCCCCCACCTACCCCTGCCCCATCCACACTTCCCACTTCCATGCCTGTCCCACGTACACCCAGACGTCGGCATGCACCCACCACAACAGACACAGGCACCACACCAGCAGGGAAGGTCCACCGCACTCCTCCTGACACGCACACACAGGGTGAGATAGGCACACCCACTGGGTCGGGGGGCAAACGTGTGACACGCAGCCAGAGTGGGAGTCCGCATTCCACACAATCCACTCCCTCCAAATCCCCTCCCCTCAGCTCTCCTGGCCACATCTCCCCCAAGGACTCCTTCATGGCCGCTCTGTCCCTGAGCCCCACAGTGACGCCACCACGCAAGCGGTCAAGGAAGTCCTCGGTCAGGGTGGTTGAGTCTCCCCCCCTGTCTCCACCCTCCCCCGGTGGCGCTGCAACCCATCCCTCTGAACCCCCCCCCTCCTTGGGGCCTGAGGTCACTTCGGGTGCAGGGGACTCCCTGGAGGACCTTGCTAAGGTGTGTAGTGCCATCCTGGCCTCCGCCTTTGGCCATGACACACCCCCTGTGGTTGAGTCCTCCATCCCTGCACCCACAACGCCGCCCCTTTGCCCTGATGTCCCTGCGGTGCCTGTTGCTTCCCCCCCCCCTGATGCCCTCACCAGTATGGAAGACGATGGCATTTGACTGTGCAGGCAAGGTAGGGGACACACATCCCACTGTGTCCCCCATGCAGCTGGGAATAATTGACTGCCCTATGGCCTTTGTTGACTTTGAACTGCCGTTGATCCACGGACATTGTGCTCATGCTGATTAAAGCTTATTTTTTTTTTCATTATCACACTCCTGCTATGGTGGTATTGGTGTTGGTGGGGCTGCTACATTGTTTTGGGTGGTGTTTAAGGCTTTGGGTGTGTGGGATTTGTAGTAGTGTTCTGCTCTTTGGGGCCACCCTAGGATCTGTGTGCCATCACAAGGTGTTGGCTAACTTTCTTTGTTCATGTAAGCAGTTACTGCATGGTGCACTTGTCCCAGGGTGTATTCCTTCCTCTGTGTACCCAGCTTTCTTCCCTGCAGGGTGTTCCCAATGTTTAGCGCAGAGCTGTGTCTACATGAGCTGTGCGTGTGACGGAGCCCTTCTACTTTGGCCATGCATGCATGGCCATGTCTCCACCTGCAACAATCGTGGCATCCTTGGTGATCACTGTACTTGTGTGTGGAGTCAGTTGACATGAGTTCATGGGGACATGTTCCCTTGTAGGCAGTATGGATGTGGGTAATTGTGGCATCACACACATGTGTTACACCCCTCCTGGGTGTGGACACTGCTGGGAGGACTCTGCACCCACCCCTCCTGGGTCTGGACACTGCTGGGAGGACTCTGCACACACCCCTCCTGTCTCTGGGCACTGCTGGGAGGACTCACCACCCACCCCTCCTGGGTCTGGACACTGCTGGGAGGACTCTGCACCCACCCCTCCTGTCTCAGGGCACTGCTGGGTGGACTCTGCACACACACCTCCGATTTCTGGATATGTGCGCTTGGCACATACACGGTGGGGTTACGCACACTGCATTAGAGGTGAGGGTACGTGTCTACTGACACTGGTGTGGTGGGGGTACGCTCCGTACGTCCGCGGGTGTGGGTACGGGTCGTACTTACACTGTTGGGCAGGGGGGTACGCTCCTTGCATTCGTGGGTGGGGGTTCGAGTCGTACTTACACTGTTGGCATGGGGGGTACGCTCCGTACGTCCGCGGGTGGGGGTACGGGTCGTACTTACACTGTTGGGCTGGGGGTACGCTCCGTACGTCCGCGGGTGTGGGTACGGGTCGTACTTACACTGTTGGGCAGGGGGGTACGCTCCTTGCATTCGTGGGTGGGGGTTCGAGTCGTACTTACACTGTTGGCATGGGGGTACGCTCCTTGCATTCGCGGGTGGGGGTACGGGTCGTACTTACACTGTTGGGCAGGGGGGTCCGCTCCTTGCATTCGCGGGTGGGGGTACGGGTCGTACTTACACTGTTGGGCTGGGGGTACGCTCCGTACGTCCGCGGGTGGGGGTACGGGTCGTACTTACACTGTTGGGCTGGGGGTACGCTCCGTACGTCCGCGGGTGTGGGTACGGGTCGTACTTACACTGTTGGGCAGGGGGGTACGCTCCATGCATACGCGGGTGGGGGTACGGGTCGTACTTACACTGTTGGGCAGGGGGGTACGCTCCTTGCATTCGCGGGTGGGGGTACGGGTCGTACTTACACTGTTGGGCAGGGGGGTCCGCTCCTTGCATTCGCGGGTGGGGGTACGGGTCGTACTTACACTGTTGGGCTGGGGGTACGCTCCGTACGTCCGCGGGTGGGGGTACGGGTCGTACTTACACTGTTGGGCTGGGGGTACGCTCCGTACGTCCGCGGGTGGGGGTACGGGTCGTACTTACACTGTTGGGCTGGGGGTACGCTCCGTACGTCCGCGGGTGGGGGTACGGGTCGTACTTACACTGTTGGGCTGGGGGTACGCTCCGTACGTCCGCGGGTGGGGGTACGGGTCGTACTTACACTGTTGGGCTGGGGGTACGCTCCGTACGTCCGCGGGTGGGGGTACGGGTCGTACTTACACTGTTGGGCTGGGGGTACGCTCCGTACGTCCGCGGGTGGGGGTACGGGTCGTACTTACACTGTTGGGCTGGGGGTACGCTCCGTACGTCCGCGGGTGGGGGTACGGGTCGTACTTACACTGTTGGGCAGGGGGGTACGCTCCTTGCATTCGTGGGTGGGGGTTCGAGTCGTACTTACACTGTTGGCATGGGGGGTACGCTCCATGCATACGCGGGTGGGGGTACGGGTCGTACTTACACTGTTGGGCAGGGGGGTCCGCTCCTTGCATTCGCGGGTGGGGGTACGGGTCGTACTTACACTGTTGGGCTGGGGGTACGCTCCGTACGTCCGCGGGTGGGGGTACGGGTCGTACTTACACTGTTGGGCTGGGGGTACGCTCCGTACGTCCGCGGGTGGGGGTACGGGTCGTACTTACACTGTTGGGCTGGGGGTACGCTCCGTACGTCCGCGGGTGTGGGTACGGGTCGTACTTACACTGTTGGGCAGGGGGGTACGCTCCTTGCATTCGTGGGTGGGGGTTCGAGTCGTACTTACACTGTTGGCATGGGGGGTACGCTCCATGCATACGCGGGTGGGGGTACGGGTCGTACTTACACTGTTGGGCAGGGGGGTACGCTCCTTGCATTCGCGGGTGGGGGTACGGGTCGTACTTACACTGTTGGGCTGGGGGTACGCTCCGTACGTCCGCGGGTGGGGGTACGGGTCGTACTTACACTGTTGGGCTGGGGGTACGCTCCGTACGTCCGCGGGTGGGGGTACGGGTCGTACTTACACTGTTGGGCTGGGGGTACGCTCCGTACGTCCGCGGGTGTGGGTACGGGTCGTACTTACACTGTTGGGCAGGGGGGTACGCTCCTTGCATTCGTGGGTGGGGGTTCGAGTCGTACTTACACTGTTGGCATGGGGGGTACGCTCCATGCATACGCGGGTGGGGGTACGGGTCGTACTTACACTGTTGGGCAGGGGGGTACGCTCCTTGCATACGGGGTGGGGGTAGGGTCCGTACATATCCGTCCCCACGCTATGTGATGTTTGTGCGGCCCGTACCCAGGCCTTTGCCACGTGGGTGCGATCCGTCCCGCCATTGTTGGGGTGACGTGTGTGGGCGTGGTCCGACTCGTACCCACGCTCTTCAGGCGTGGGTACGGGACGTACCTGTCTGGTTGTGTTGCCGGTTCGCGTGGTGACGGACTTCCGTTGTGGCGGTCGCTGGATTATCAGGACACGCCCCCACCCCCTCGTGGTGACCAGGGCATGGGAGTCAGGTATGTCCAGGCCATGTGTAGTGTGTCACTCATGTGGTTGTTTTGTGGCCTGCCCTGGTAGTGCCACCCCCACCCCACCCCACTTTCCCCCCTCCCTTAGTTATTCTGACCTTCTGCGGCGTCTGCGTCGTAACCTGTAGAGGAGGTGTACTGCTATGAGGGCAGGGATGACTCGTAGGTTCGGGTCCATGTCTGTCCGTCGCGTACTGGTACTCCTTGCTCGCGTCGTCCTGTCGCGTACGGGTCCTCCTTGATCGCGTCGTCCTGTCGCGTACGGGTCCTCCTTGGTGGCGTCGTCCTGTGTGTCCGTCACGTACTGGTCCTCCTTGTTCGCGTCGCCGTCTGTCCGTCGCGTACTGGTGGTCCTTGTTCGCGTCGTCCTGATTTCCCGGCAGTTTTTGGGTGCCGCAAAATATTCACCGTGCGGGGTGACGTCGGTGCGAATCGTGATTCCTGGGTCGTGAATGGCTGGCTGCGTGCGTCCCGACGTCAGGTCGGCGCTTTCCCGGATCGCATTGGTAGGTGTTTTTTGTTCGGTCGGTCTTTTTTACGATTCGTACGGTAATGGTGTTTCCGTGCGAATCGTAATTCCATGTTTGTATATTTTGACGAACGGGTACGCGTCGGACGGAGAATATGCTCCGTCCGACGGTTCGTACCAGGTTTTTACCGGATTGTGATCGGCACCATTGTCTTCTATGTTCTTCCTTGCAACCACAATGGGGCACTGGTGGCATGAAGAAGGAAAACAAGGCATACTGACAGACAGTGTAGGCCCTTGAAATTGTGATATGACCTGCATATCCTCCACCAACCGCCAACTGCCATCCCACGACTCAGAACAGTAGCTTTGGTAAAGCATGTCCCAGCCTACTTCGGTGTCATAGAACCTCCCTAACTCTAAGACTGGACCAACGCATGCGCCAGAGGACTGATATGACATCGTGAAATGCCAGCAAAGGAGTTAGTTGAAACTGAAAATCCAAGGTGTTCATTATTAGTAATTTGGAGAACGCCACGTGCCTCAACCAGACATCTGTAAACGTCGTTTAAAGCCAAAATAGAAATCAACTGAGGATAGGACGGAGTAGTATCCGATACCCCTGGCTTGTACTGGGCACTCTCAACCGCTGGTGTAAAGGGACATGAAGGGGGCTGAAGGAACAGAAAAAATACAGGGCTATCGACTTGTTTCTGTAGTTTTCACTCTATCATTGCTTTAGGCGCTCAATGTCCTCCTATGTGTTCATCAGGACTAAGTGTGGGACGAGGGATCAACACTGTGGGGTCATTTGGGGTCAAACGACCTTTAATAAGGCCCTTAATAAGGATCCGTTTGCTACTCATGGCATTTGGTGAGTCAAGTGCAATAGAATTGTAGCGCATTCATTACAGATGCGCGGGCAGCGGAATCTGTGGGCAGCGGAATCTTGTATCAAATCGTGTACGGTTTGAATACTTTTATTTAAAAATATTGGGGCCAAGTGAAGGATGAGAAGATACATGTCAATGCATTCTTCCTGTAGCTCCAGGGAGCCCGCTGGGTCTTGCTTAGTTTAATTGGTCCTATTTTTAGCCTTGCCTTGAACTGCAAACCTATTTAAAATAAACCAATTTATTAGACTGGAATGCTCAAAAGTGATCTACATACTGCAAATAAAGCGCACATTTTAACCGTTCATCCAGGTTTCTTTAGCAATTGCTCTAACACGCTAATAGTAAATATTCCACGCTGGAAATATTTTAGTACTGTTTTGAAAGCCCCACACTTCTATTTGAAGCTGGAAATGGCAAGTTTCCATAGCGTCGATGATGGCTATTTGTTGTTGGAATAGCAGTGGCGGCTGGTGGGCTTTGAAAGTGTTGAGCCTTGAAAGTGTTGAGCCGGGGCGTACAGCAGGATGTGCCTCGAAGCCCAAAAGCACTGTTTATTTACAATGCCAACATATAATTTTTGGCTTTTTTTTATTGCAAGCACAGCACAGTCCTGCCACGTTTATGTAGTGCATTTTTTTTTAATTCAACGTTATTTATCTAAGATGTTATTGCTGAGTTTTAGGCTTTTGAGGCACTTGATATGCTTGGCAGGGTTGGGCTTGCAATACAAAAATAAGAACAAAATGTAATACAGCACCGAGCAGCGATCTTCCTTGACGTTGCTTACTGTTGGCGTCTCCAGCTGCTGTCCTCTGGCCTTGCCAACCACCGCCCCGAATACCTCACAGGCTTTCAAATTGCATGCGCACACTTATACTTATATACGCGTTCAGGCATACTGGCAAACACTATTGCAATATGTATTGCTATTATTATTATTATTGTTGTTGTTGTTGTTGTTGTTGTTGTTGTTGTTGTTGTTGTTGTTGTTGTTGTTCTGATTATTATTATTATTATTATTTGTATGGAAGCTGGAGGAAAGGGCACGCTCATGAAACAGAACTGCCCCATGGCATACCTTGTTGGAAAGCAGTTTGAGTCAACAACTAAGAATACAATGGTAATTAGGGTGCAAAAATAAAAGGTGGACATAATCAATGCATCATTGACTTTAAACGAAAAATGAGAAATATGCTAATTATATATTAATTTATTGGTAAACAAAAATTAAAATGCTAGCATGTTTATGTGGAAGGATGTAAAAGCCACCACACGTTGCAATGGAAGCAAATGCTAAATATGGTACATTTTAGATGCAAAGAAAATATTAGACACAGTTATAGATACACACACAAAACAGACAAACGTGCACTCCCCAGCACACAAACACAAACTGAGGCAGCTAAACACAAAAACTGGTTGAGCAGGGGCAGCTCCTCTGCAATGATGGATGAGCGTCGCCCCATTGGCTCAGAACCAGCAGTTGAAAAATAAAAATGATATACTATAATCGTTTTATTTTTCATTTGCCGGCTCTGAGCATGTGCAGGGAGGGAAAGAGGCAGGGGCCATGGTAGGGGTGTGGGGTACTGGTTTGTGCACTTATAAGTGCGCATGTGTGTTTGGTCGACCGTCTCAGGCACATGCGCACGTGGGTTTCTCCAACCGGCCTGTATTGAATTGCCAGGTTGGAGAAACAGCACAGACTCCCAGTCCTGAGTGGAGCATCAAACCAGCCCGCTCAGGCCAATCCCCGCGCTGCTCTCATAGCATGAGAGCAGCACGGGGATTGTGCAGGGAGTCCTAGTGTCTGCTGGGACAAGAAAGCAGCAGAGCACCGAGGCGTGAGGAGCGATGCCGCCAGCAGCTTCAGGGAAGTGTTTACATTTTTTTATTAAACTGCCAACCCGCGCTTACCCTCCCATGCTCCCCCGTGCCCCCTCCAACCGTCTCACCGCCTCTTCATTGTGTCATCCGCCACTGTATCTGAGGTAGTCTTCGACATGAGGGTAGGTCCACAATATCCTACTGCCCAGTCCATCTGCAGGATACCAGCATACCAGAGGCAGGTCCATGAGCTACTATCCAATCAGAAGCTGGAAGATAAAGAGTTACATCGTTTTTCTCTATTCCAATTATTGTGAACTATTTGGAAATCCACAAGATTCTACACCCCCGGCAAGTTGGTTTTCAACCACATTATTCCAAGGAATTGATCCTTTTGGAAGTGTCAGAAATCATAAATTTACACTAGTAATAATGCAGTTTTAATTCTCCTTGCCCTTTCAACAGCTTTTTATAGTATATCTCATGATATTTTATTACAGCGACTAGCCGACATTGGAATACAAAGAAGAGCCATAGCATGGTTCCAGTCCTTCCTTACCAGTAGGAAACAAACGGTCACAGTGAGCCCTTTTAGGTCAAGGGATAAAACACTAAAATGTGGTGTTCCACAGGGCTCCTTGCTGAGCCCTACTTTGTTTAAAGTAAATATTTCTCCTTTAGTCTCTTTGATTAATTCATTTGGCATTTCTACTATGTCATATGCCAACAATACTCAAATGATTTTGTCTTTGGATAAAAACTCTTCGAGTTTTGGACTTAATTTTAATAAAAGTTGTCATGGCCAAGTTATTAAATGGATGAACTGGAATCACCTAAAATGTAACACGGAAAAAAATACAATCCTTTGTTTTGGTATGAATAATCAAATTTCTGCTTCAGACTGGTGGCAGAAGGTCTTACCAAACCTCCTCCCCTTACGGATGACGCCAGAAACCTGGGAGTTAAATCTGATACAGACTTATATTTTCATCATCAATTTTTGTGGTGGAATAGCGAGACTGCACACTATACTGATACAATAGTAGTGTCAGGAGATTGACTCTAACTGGTCAACGTGAGTAACACCTTCCCACTACGCAGATTATTTAAGGATGCCGTCACCTCTCTGTGCTTCTAATGTTCAAGGTCACCCTAACTAATGTATGTACTAAAGCAATCCTAATGAGCTCCAATTAACTATGTATGTGGAACCTATGGATAACGTGTTATATTGCAACATTGAACATTTTCAAAAACAGATAAAAAAATAATCAAATTGTTGTGGTAGAAGGAACTTGCTTTTCCACAATCAAAGCACTCAGAAGGTTCTTGAAATGTCTCCCTTTAGAAGCTAGAAAAATAGTAGCTTATGCTTTGATCACCTCCATGATTGCCTGCTGCAACATCCTCTAGTTTGAAGTAACTAAATAACTGATTAAGAAACTCCAAGTAGTAAAAAAATGACACGGTTTGACTTGTACTAAAACTTCCCCACAGAACATCCATAACTAGATGGCGGAGGGCACTCCACTGGACTCCGGTGGAACAATGGATCCAATTTAAATCCTTCACAGTCTTTAGAGCCATGTGTTGGATTGGACCAAAATTCATCTCAGACCGATCCACACTATACGCCTCTACCAGAGTCTTGAGATCGGCCAATGCAAAACTTCTCGCAATCCCCAGGTTCATGCTGAAGACTAGAGGAGGGAGATCCTTCTCAGTGCTTGCTGCTAAGCGCTAGAATTTGCTTCCTCTATTCTTGGAGCAAGCAAAAAATGGAACCTTTTTTAGAATGCATCTTAATACCTGGTTTTTCTCTGAAGCATAATCTGACCCTTTCTCTGGTCTGTATTTCCGGTATTGAATTGTGGATTTTTAGCGCTGAGATGCCCCTTCGGAGTCGATTGTCATGCTTTATAAGTATCAAATGTGTTAGAGCAAACGAATGATGGACGGAATGCTGACAATGCAAACATTCTCCCCCAGTCAAAAGATCTGGGTTAAATCCATCGTTCTTTTGCCCACTACGCCACAGCCAGTGGAGCCCTTTTCAACTGGCAAGGTAATATTACTGCTTTTAAAAGCAAAGAAACAATCTGCAAGATAGTTTGTTTTCATGTAAAAGCTTTAACATGCCAAGCAAAAAGTGTCAGAGCAAGGCAATGGGTCAGCACCCTGGTGGCCCCTTTGAATAGCTGCCACTGGGAGTATGGCTCTAGACTTAGCACCTGAACTATAGTTTGGCAGACATTGTACTCCATCGTAAACCCTGTTTAGGGGCAGGAAAACTGCCACCTTTCTGTTGATGGCGTTCACATTGGCCCCATCAACAGAAAGCTCCTTCCGATAGCCTCTACTCCATTCACTACCCACCATAATTAAGATGGATGGTATGTTGTCCTTTTTTCTGGACGTGACTGCCAGGTAAAAACTCCCTGGGTGTGTAGGGGTAATTTCTTTCAGACACAAAGCCACACCTTGAGGGTCTGTTTTTGAAAAACAAAAAATGGTTAAAGTTTTGTGGAAAGCCATCAAAACCAATGGCAGCCTCACGCGAAACCTTTTGTACCCTGATAGGAACCGCCATATTGGAGGTTTCTATGAAGGTACAGAGATCACTGATGGGCCAGTGGTGTCCTCTAAACAGTAGTCCATCAGGGTGGTAGATGTAATGTCTTCTGTCAACTGACTGATGGAGTACCTTCCTCCAAACTATAGATCAGGCCCTTATTTGCAACTGGGAGGCATTGGACAAAACTAATATTCTTAGCAGGTCGAAGAAAACAAAAGCCATGGAGAGTGCACCAAGGGCTTCACATATATTTACGCACTCAGTTTCAGAAGGGGCTGGTTGACTGGTGACCCTTTGAGTATAAGACCACAGTCTGAGGTCACAGTCACTGGAATATGGATAAACACCTTGAGCAGCAGCCTAACCTACACACCACGGGTGCAGAACATGTACCTCTTCCAAGAACTATCACACAACCAGGACAAAAAAGGTGTGGCGCAATTACTAGTATCACCACCAATGAGTACTGATGCACTGGAGCTCCTGCTTACATGACTCACTGTAGGTGATGACCAGGATTACCTTAGTCAGGGAGTCAAGAACAACAGTGGCAACATTCAACACTTCTGGGAGGTTCTTAATTAATGTCTCTGCTATTAGATGTGTGGAGTTAGTGTGCCTCACCCCGTGGCTCAGAATGATATTGGACAATAGAAATTGTGTATGAGTCTGACGTTGCAGCTAAAATGAATAGGGCTTGTAGCATTAAGTGCAATACACTGTAATACTGTGGATATACTACACAAAATCAGCCGCAGCCAATGCAGGTAAGAGTGGTGGGGCAGTGGAGCCAGTTGGCGGGGTCCGGTGGGGGGCGATTTTGACAGGCGACGACATGGGAAAATTAATTATTTATTTAACTTTCCTTTGTGGTCGTCTTTCGACTCCCCTTACCCTCAACCCGGCCCCACCAAGCTTATCTGCGCAGGCCCGGCTGCACAAAACAGGTACAACAAATAAAAACTCTTCTCTTTCCTGAACTTTGGAGAAACTTAATAGTCCAAACAGTCAAGAAGTACAGTCTTATCCTGGAGAGCAATTCTACTCTGCTCATGCATAGCTGTAGGATTTGGGGAAGGAGATAAAGTCTTCAGAGCTGAGCAAATGTGAACGTTTGGAATGTCTTGGAGTGGCAGGTGTAAGAAGTGACAGTGGTTGGTTGTGATCATAAAGCAGCCTGGACCCAAACCCATGAAAGATGTCAGCCTGGAAGCTAAGAGGCTAGAGATGGAGAAGGTAAGCAGTCCGGCAATCGTGTGATGGGTGAAAGAAGATTGCAGGGAGCAAGTAATAATCTAAGAGTGAAAGGAGATACAGGGCAACATTATTTAATGATGGCAAATTTCAAAACAGTGTTTGTGTGCAAACAACAGTTCAGCAGTAACTGAGGTGTGAGCATCATTTAAAAAGTGGAAAGCCTCTCTCTCAGAAGCCGAAACATGAAAAAATAATTTCCTACTTGATGAACAGAAGAAAGGTGAAACGTTCTTACCGTCACTGGGTAATTTGAACTGGATACAAGCTGGTTCTGAGAACAGGGTTGTTCTGTGGCTGAAAAATGTTGCTATCAAAATATCAACAACCAAAATAGTGATTTTACATACATCTATTATAAAGTACAAGAATATCAACTACAAAACTATTGTGGACCAAAATATTGAAATTCCATTGATAAGTATATATATTGAAATGTAATTAACATTATTGAAATGTCAAGTATTAAAAAATGTAATACATTTAAAAAATGGGAGTGAGGGTGTGGCATTACAACCAGAGATGCAGACTTTGGAGCGGGGAGATCAGGTTAGAGTTGCAGCATCAGCTCAACATCATGTGATTCTGGGTAAATCATGTAATCTCCCCGTGCCTAAAAAATTTGACATTCTGTAATGTAAATGATGCTCATGTAAAGCCCTCCAATACCTTTGGGTCGAGTTTGCTATTCATAATGCTGCAAATTATCAAAATTGTATGAAATTAAAAATACAAAACATAACAAATAACATATAAACAATAATTTATTCATTTAAAAAATGTATTTCTTAAAAATATGTCATTTTAAAATAATTTGAAAAATAAAAAAGCAAATGTTAATTATTAATTAAAAATTATGTATTACACAGATAAATATAATGTTTAAATAAAATTATATTAACGTATATTAAAAAATAAAACACAGTACCTACATGTATAAGCATTAATAATATTTAACAATATTCGAAAATAGGAAATAATTTAATGAAAAAACACAGAAAAGTATTACATGAAATCAAGTAATTAAAAAACGATATCAGTTTAAATGAAATACCTACCCTCAAAACATCTTATAAAAAGAATATAAAAAAATATGCAAATAAAAAAAACAATTCTAACTCCAATCTTTCAAACGCTGTGAAATATCCATACATTGTAGAGGGGGCAGATTTACTGTTCTTAATCCAGTGTAATAAACATTGGGCCACATGCATACATTGCAGATTGCATATTTACTGTGTTACGAAAAATATCGAAGAAAAAATATTGTGTGGCTTAAATATTGTGTCACGAATATCTAGGACAAAAAAATCATGCATAACTCCATTTATGTAAACATTAGCAATATATATATATATCTTCAAGGTACGTAGATGTAAAGTTAAAAATAATAAATCTGTACTCACCTATTTGCACTTACCTTCTAAATTTTTGCGGTCCTCTATATTTTTTACACAATATTCTGTCCACACTATGTTTTTCACTTTGATATTCTGTCAGACAAACAGATTTACTATTCTATCTCCAGTTTAACGAACACTAGGGAAAGCGTATACATTAAGGAAGATCAGATTTAATATAACTCCAGCTGAAGAATTATTTGGAACAGTACATACACGGGGAAGGGGTGGAAAGATACGTTTTAATATTCTGACTTCAGTTTAACAATCACTTGGGAAACTGCTTACATTAGATTGGATTTAACCCAGATCTCTTGACTGGGGGTGAATGTTTTGATTTGTTCTGCATTCCGTCCATCAATAGTTCTTTTTGCATTTGTCACCCCAAGTGGGACGGGTATGCTCAGACGTGAGTCCCATACTCTCCATGCCACTGGAATCAAGCTATCCTGGCTGAAGAGGGGTGAAACCCCGAAACCGGTCCTAGGATGCTTGTTTCCGGTCCAGGGAGGACCTGGCTTGGCAGTTCGGGCTGGACTGTTCCCATGAGGCACAGGGTCAAGACTGGTTTGCATATGGCCAGGTCTAAACTGGGGTGGCATGGTGAGCAAAAGAATGATGGATTTAACCCAGATCTCTTGACTGCCCCGGCTGCGAGTTATTCATGATGAATTGGTTTGCCATAACTGATCTTAATTCTGGCGTCCTCGACCTCTGCCTCGCTGTACTCCCCCTCTGTTGCCTCTCTCGTTCTGTCCTAAAAAAGACCTTAACAGAGCTCCTAGATGTTCGTTAGAGCTAGTCTGGGGTTAAATCTCACTCGATTCTGATTTAAACGTTGTGCACCTGTCTCCTCTTCCTCACTTCTGGTGTTGTCAAAAGTCCAGTTCTGAGGAGTTCTTCTGGCCTGCAGGCATCCACCCCTTTGGTAATTTGACTGGTGTCCTTGCTCGTTACCCGATTGGTAGTATTAGTCTTCTACGTATGGGAATGCCCACTTGTGGGAGAACCGATCTAGGTTACGTTTGAGCCCTTTGATTTTCTGGTTGACGATGTAATTCTTATAATCTGCAAGGTCCCCCTGAATACGCAGCAACTGCTCCTCAGTATCAATGAGGGTAGTATCCGCTTGATTGTTTCTTCGAGCTCCAAAATGTCTTGAGTGATAATGTGCAAACATCTTGAAATAATATGGGAATCATTGCAGGGAGGGCCCTTGTATACTAAGAGCTGCAAGTCGGTCCCACTTTTAGCCTTGTGGCTGGAAATGGAACAGGTGCACTATCGGACGTGTGGGAAGAAAATATGTTTTGACGCGACCATATTGTGTTTTGGCAGCCCGGTGAAATGTTCGCGTTTAAAAGAAGAGTTTGGTGCCCTGGATGCAGCACATTAATATGCATAAACGGGTGCGCCTTGACAATAAGTAGTTGCGTTGTACAGAGGGACCGATAATTTTTTAATAAACATAGGCTTTTGGAATTTGGTGATGAAGATAAATTGCAACTAGTCTGCTGATTTAAAGATTATGCCATTTTTAGGTCCCACATGTTTGAAGTGAAAATGACTTCGTTTCAAAATGGCGCTCGTGTTGGATCGGTGACGTAACATGACCATTCCACAGTGTGATGATGGGGTCACGAGACGACGCTCTTCCGGTACGCGCACTTGAAAATGCCGGAATGAGATACAGCCTAAAATACTGACGGACATGGTAAGAGTGTACGTGCAGCGGTTATGAGGACCAGTGTGAGGCATGATATATATAATTATTCAACAAAATATTAATGTAAAGGGGCTTTTAATGTGCCCTAGTGAGTGATTGTGTGAACGACGTGCAGCATAAACAGGCTGACATGGAAGTAAGAGGATGACTTGCGCAGCTTAGTCGTGTGAATTGTTTGGGTAACATGGCAATGTTTGATGCACCGCAATGTTGTGAACTAGGCAGTTGGTGATTTTTGAGTGAACATTTGTAGCATGTCTTCGCAGGTATATTAACGGCAACGGACTGTGCCGGCGGGGAACTTGCAGTTGAGGGAAACGCACCCCCGGATACAGTGGGAAGCTGGTACGATTGACTTTGGCTACCACTTGGTAAATATACGCCAACTACTGTGCAGTATATGCCTTTTTTGGATGTGATGGAGGATGTCCTAATTGGTTGGTGTAGGAGAGTAGGATCTGCTTCTTATGGTTACGCCCACTGTTTTTCGACTTTAGTCTGGCTGGGGCCCTGCTATTCAGGACCCCAGTCTAGCTGCTTCCTCTCTAAAGTGATTCCTTGTACCTTAGGTACACCACAGATTGGATTCTGGGGTGCCCTTATAAGTCCCTAGTGTATGGTATACTATGTACCCAGGGCATAGGTACCCCAGAGGCCTACCAGGGGCTGAAGCATGTATTATGCCACCCCTGGGAAGCCCTCCAAAATGACACCACAGGTCTGCTACTGCAGCCTGAGTAAGGTGGTGCATGCACCCCTTACTGAGATATAGGTTCACTATATCTCACCCTATCACTGCACATATAAACCTATCAGTCACCCCTATGGCAGGCCTTATCAATCCTGAAGGCAGGGTGCTTGGTTTTATGTGAGAGGGTGCCCATGCGTGAGCAGAGCCCCTCTGCAGCCTTCGGAATCTATTCTCTGGGGTGGTCTGTGATGTAGCCTGACCATATACTTTTAAGTGCATTATAACTAAACTGTAAATGCTAACTTTGGACTGGCTGCACGGAAACATGTTGTGTTTGGTGTCAAACACCTTGGAATCATACCCCCGCACCAGTAACTGGTGTGGGAATATGATCCCACCCTTCTAGAGGGAGAGACATGACAGCACCGGTACCAACTTAAAAGAGACCTGGCATCACAAAATGGATGCTGCAGCCACAGACACGAGTCTGACCTCCTGCTGCTGGACAAAACTCCAGCAGGGGAGGCCTGGACAATAGGTTTCCTGTCACAGGAAGGTGAAACCACCACCCAGACAGGCTTTAGTGTATTGGGGCTGGGTTGGAGCACTCCAAGAGTGCTTTGAAGTCTGCACTGGGGGCACATTTGGTGTCCCTGTGCATAGTCCAGTTCAAACCGGTCCCAGGGGCTACCAGCCCCTGCTCTGGCGCGAAACTGGGCAAAGGAAAAGGGTGTAGCCACCCTTTTTTCCAAACCCTCCCATAGGTGGGTCCCCTGAGTTAGTCTAACCCCTTCCTTGGGTATAAAATAGGAACCCCTGGCAACAGGATTTTAGATATCCCTGGACGAAACTCTGAAACTGAATCCTGGTCCTTCGACGATCTGTTCAATGCCAGATGACTGAAGAATCTCCCTTGGGGTAAAGGAGTTACTCTCCTGCTTGGCAGACACCAAAGAAGCATCTGTCCGGTCTGCATCTACGAAACTCCTGCCGGACACCGAAGACTTAGCAACACCAGAGGTGGATTTCCAGACTTCCCTGAGGTTGAACCGAGTCCCCAGCAAAGCTGAGACCCACAGCCCTCGTTGGTACCGTGGAACTGGAACCCCTAGACACCATGCACATTTGCAAGTGCATCAGCTTCTCGACGTCCCATGAGGCTGTGCATTGTGCTACTTGTAGCCCAGACCCCGAGCAAAGAATCCATTGAAGATTGTTGGCCTACCCACTCCGAGTGACCCGTGGGCCGCCATTTTGTGATTCCTCTTGAGGTCCCTTCACGATCCCTGGTCCATCGACTGGTGGGTCCCTGTGAAGGTAACTCTGACTTTCCTTGGGCTTCCCTGGTTGCTCCAGATGTCCTCCTTGCTGGGGGAGTCCCTTGGACCTTGCTGGTCCGCACAGAAGCATTTCTTCTCTTCCTGCATGGGTTGCTGTTGCCAAGGCTTCTTGTGTCCAATCTGGGCACTGACACTGCAGCACTCGACATCCTTTGTGGTACAGCTCGAATGTAGCTCCTGGTCATCCTCAACGCCTCCTGGTCCTCGTGGCTGAAGAGTCAAGCTTCACATCCTTCACCTGAAACACCTGACATCGGTGGGCATTCGTCTATCTTGCCCCTGGTCACTGGCAAGTGACCCAGACTCTGTCTCCTCTGCTTTCAGGTTCTCCACATCTTCAATCCAGGCTTGGATCTCTTCGGACACTTCTCTTCCCGGCAGCAACACTTTTCAGCAATCCGCCATTGAAAACGACGATGCAACCCAACACCATTTGATACCTATGCACCCGGCTTCCCTGGGTGAGGTAACTCGAGTACTCTGGTGCCCCTGTGGGTGTGGGCCCTAGAAAGCCTAAAGGCTAAAGGGGTTTGCTGAAAGTCCTTTCCTAAGTGTCCTTAAACTTTGTATTTCCAACAGCGACTTTCCCCATAGAAGGTAATGGAGTACCGCTGCTGTGTTCTCACACTGCACACGTCCTCCGTGGGTCCCCTTTGTCACTACCTTGGGTGGTTCCTTGGGGGTCCCAGCGATTCTACATGCTCTAGGCCTTGTGTATAATCAAGTTGTGGTTCTTATACCACTTCCTTAGTATATGGTTTGGTCTCCCCCTGGAGCTTATTGTTTACTGTGCTATTTACTGTTGATTAAATGCTTGTAACTTGTGTGCTTTGACCTCTAGCCTCATAAAGAGACCAGTGGGAGTGGTTTAGTAATAAATACATATATTTTATATATATACACCTGTTGTGGTTCTCCTTTCATTTGGTCATTCATGAGATTATAAACTGGTGAAACAAGCTGCTTTACATTCCTTCAAGACTTAGCCTGAAGGCGCTCTCCATAGCTACCACTAGGATAGCTTTCAATAAAGGTTGTCTTTAACCTATCATCAATAAGGGGTTGTTTGGACTGGTGCAAGGTGCCCACTATAACTAGTGGACAGCACATACCAGGCCAACTTCAAACAGTTGGGAGTTGTAATTAGTGTCTCTTTTGCTTATCAGTCATTCTTCATATAAAAGTTGGAGTCCAGTGGGGTGTCTGTCGACCTCGAGCCCTGATAAAAATTGCTGCATCAGAGTACAGACAATGAAACATGTTGGCCCTGCTGAAAATGGGCTGCAACATACAGTTTGTTTTTAAATTTTGAGTAAGCTCACAATTTTGAGTTAGTCTTTACCCAATTTTAACTGGAGGAATACTTTATCCTTATGCACTTTACGGGGTTCAGGCACACTTCCAAGGCTCCAGGACTGGGGTGGCACCACATGGAGGATAGGACTCACAATAGGCAGAGTTCAGGTGCAGGGTTCAAATCAGTTGGAGCCTTTTTTGTCCCAGAGGCTCAGATCAGGAGGCCAGCCAACTATTCCTTGGAGTCACGCTGGTGGTCCTGGGTTCAAGGTGCAGGTCCACTCCTTCTCACTCAGGCAACAGGGCAGGAGAGCATCAGAGTAGCAGGGCAGCAGAGTAGCAGTTGTTCTTGCAGCATAGCAGCACAACAGTCCTTCTGGGTCTTCCACAGGTTCAGAGCTGTACTGAAGAGTTTGATCTGAGAGTCTATTATTTATACCTGGTGTCTACTTTGAAGTGGGAGACGCTTCTAGAGTGCTCCCCCTACAGAAGTGTCTGGAATTTGCTTCTTCCCTTCTCTGGCCCCCAACTTGTCTGATGGTACAAAGACTATTGTGAAACCCTTTGTGGGTGTACTCAGGCAGAGACTTTGTGATGTGCAAGTGTGGTAAGTGATAGCTCCACCCCCTATCAAGTGAGAGATGGCCCATCCTGCAAACACCTATTCGCCCTTTGTCTCACTGTCTGGGAGCAATACACAAAGACCAGCCATACCTGGTAATGTGACCCAGGATATCAGCTGCAGGCACCGAATGGTTAGGACAATAAAATGCCAACTTTCTGAAAGTTAACCAAATTAATCCAAAGCATACCAAATAATGTACCACTCTTGTGTAATCCGTATCTTTGCGATTTATAGCTTCACTCTGGAGACGGCGGTCTTGAACCAAAATATTTTATTATCGCATTTTCAGATGCCTTCTGCTGCCCATCCAGGCTTTAACATTAGCACGTGCTGTCAACTTTACAGTGGACTCTTTAAAACACCCAATGCATTTCGAACCACTTGGTTCTTTGTAAGGGGTCACTTTAATAGACTGAAAAAAACTGCTAAGCCAACCACTCATTAACGAAAATAAAACAGGAAAAGACTGTGCCTTTAAATGCAGAAAACAACCCTGAACTCTTCCCAAAATTGACTCTCCTGAGCCACCCTTTTACAGCATCTTGTGAATCCATTTGCTAATTACAATAAAAAAATAAACTTGACAACCCCTCTACATCGTATGCACACAAAACGAAATTATGCCCCGTATGAACTTGGATGAAAAATTTACTTCACAGGATTGTTTTCCTCACTTCAGCAGTGCTACAGGTGGGTGCACGAAAGTTGCACCCTTCTAAAGTATCTTTGATATGCTGTGCTGGGACGAATCACAGCGCTGTGTGCACGCTCTTACTCGGCAGTTAAAGCAAAAACTAACTTACGAACTAAGGGAAGGAGTGCATTCGCTACTTTTTATTAACTTTCTGAAAGAGGCATTTTCAGAATTGTGACTTAAAATCCAATTGTGACTTAAAATCCAATTTTACCATTATAGAGGGTTTTAAATTACAATTCTTTAGAGACAAACTTGACATTGCCACCTGCTCCCAATTGGAAGTTATCACTTAGTAAATGTAATATGGTAACACAATGTTATCCTGTGGGAGAAGCAGGCCTTACAGTAGGGAAAAGCAAATGTAACATTTTTCCCTACAAGGACATTAAAATAGTTAAAAGGAAATTATCAACTTTTTAAATACACTGCATCCTGCCCTAAGCTGCTTAGGGCCTTCCCCAGGGGTGATTTATATGTATTATAAAAGAAGGTTTAGACCTGGCAAAAGGTTTATTTTCCCTGGTCGAAAGGGCAGTTTAAAACTGCACACGCAGGCTGCAATGGCATGCCTGGGACATGTTTTAAAAGGCTACAATCAGTACTGCAGGCCCGTTAGTAGCATTTAATTTACTGACCCTGGGTACATGTAGTACCACTTTACTAGGGACTTACAAGTAAACTAAAGGTGCCAATTGGATGCAAGTCAATTTTAACATGTTTACAGGAGAGAGCACAAGCTCTTTAACACTTGTTAGCAGTGCTAAAGTACTCAAATTCAACAAAATGGTTTCAGAAAACGTTTCAAAAAGAATGATTGATTAAACCCAGATTTGTGACTGAGGGTGAGTGGTTGAAAAGTTTTAGCACTCCGTCCACCATCTTGTTGTGTTTGCTATGTACACCCTAAGTAGCCAAGGGTATGCCCAAACGTGGGTCCTTTGCTCGCTGTGCAACTGGATTCTCACTAGCCTGATGAGGGGTGAAACCCTAAAACTGGTCCCAGGGTGCTTGTTTCTGGTACAGGGAGGACCTGGCCTGGCAGTTTGGGCTTGACTGTTCTCATGATGAGCCGGGTCAAGACTGATTTGCATATCGCAGGGTCCAAACTGGGGAGGCATAGAGAGCAAAAGAACGATGGATTAAACTCAGATCTGTGACTGGGGGTGTGATTGAAATATTTCAGCACTCCGTCCATCATCTTGTTGTGTTTGCTAACTACTGAAGGTGAACAAGTACATTTAGTAAGATGTCTGACATTGTGTTGCACTCCATGTTTATAATTTATATCCACTTTCAGCTTACAACAAATTCAATTGATTTATGCACATTTTTCAGCAGAAGGTGGATTTTATAACAAATGTAGCAGAATTACACTGAAAATGACACAGAATTGCATAATCCAATGTGCATAATTCCAATGATCCAAACTATAATTCATATCAAGCGCTTTCACATATAAGCTCCAGAATAACAGCACATCCAGATCTTTTGCTGACTACTAATTGACTACTGTTTTGTCTTATTGGCAACATCAAAAATCTCCCTTTTGCCATGTGTTAGCCTGCCATGTGATGACCGTATCCTTGATACGATTACTATAATCTGGTACAGTCTGCATGTTGTTTACGTTATGTACCCTGCATGTTCCGGAGGTATTGCAATTTTCAAAATGTTGTTATTCCAGATTCATCTGCTTTCCTTACAGGTACTTGTAGGGCTATGGCCCAAATCTCATTGGAATAACCAAATAAAATGTGTTAAGTCTCCCTTTTGTTCACAATACTCGTCTCAACGACCATTGTTTTATACTAATGCCTTGACGAAACAGTCAGTAGTTGACCTAGCACCCTGATGCTTCAGCGAATATGCGCTCAATAAGTACTCTCTCATAGACGATAGACCAATAATACAGGAAAAAAACAGAAAAGCAATACTATATTTCCCTACCAAACAAACCGAGGGCAATACGTCTGCTCACTGGTTCCCATGCCAGTACATCTTGAAACCTGATGTGCAAGCACCATAACAAACTATTTGCAAATGCCATCACACTTGACACTTAGCCAGTCATATTGATACACAACTTAAACTGTCCAGAAAAAAATTCCACACCCCCAAATCCTACAAGATCCTAGAGTTAACCCGCACTCTGAGATGCTGCTTTTATGATTCTTCATAACAAATGCTGTGTTGCTGCACACAGAGACTTTCTGAATAAGTCAGTCTGTATGCAAATTTCCAGTGCCATAGGAGCTGCTGCACCTTTCAAACCCTTACCCGTCCATGTATTCCCTTCAATATTACCATCTTGTTCTTTGGCAGCAGTGGCACTGTGGCCTCTAAGCAGAGCTCAGTTTCAAGTGGATTTATCCTTGCTGCTGGACTTTCCTACTAGTCAGGCGTCAACAACACCCCAAAGTTCCGAGCCATCTTCTCAGAATAATTAAATAGAGTTTGATGTTCTGCAACCAACTGGCCCTGCTCCCCAATATAAAGTGATCTAAGTACTGAAGCCCATGTTTAGACCCCCAGCTTCATGTAAAACACCTATTGCAAAGAGTGTTAAAAATATCAGCTTACACATAAAATTGAACAGCCTATGGGCATAGATGTATCTATAACAATTGTTCCACTCAGCTGTATCTCCATAAACAAAAATCATCCAGGTGCCCCAACTGTAGACCCCATGGTGATTTGATGTTGCAGATCATCATTTTTCCTCCCCTCGCAGAACTCCTGATGGGAACGCCATTTGATCAGGAGGATGGTTCCGAAAATGTTCCTACTGTAAACCTTAAGCATTGTAGGATATCTTTCCCAATGGACCCTTTGCACCACTTTTGCACATGGACTGTCACTCTCAGCACTGGTGCCTACTCCACATCTGCTGACACCCTTCCCCAATCTGCACAGCATGCCCATGCCCCAAGTAGGGTTCTCCCTCCTCTCTGTTTCATTAGTGCTCCCCTGTCCCTCGTGCGCTGTGCCACTCATACTACGTTCTGCTGCCCCAATTTTCCGACTGCGGGACAACCCAGGCTCCCACACCCAATATATTTTCGATTTTAAATTCTGTAATGAGTTGAAGTTCTCTCAATTTGGGGGGGAATGGCTACCTTGCTACAACTGAAGCTGACATCACATTGATCCTAATTTATTGGGGAGCCCTCCAGTTCCATTTGCCCCTGTGATAGCACTCCCTACCTAGCCAGTAAATCCACCCAGCTAGCAGCTTACTGTTGAAATCTCTGAAAATCCTGACTATCTCTGGCAAGGACTGGATGTTGAGAAGCGCTTTTGATTTGCCTTGCTGCTTGGTTGAGAAAAAGGAAAATCGTCTCACTAGCGACAGGGCCACCAGGTACTTAATAGTACACAAGGTGTCAAGTGTCTTCTTAAGAAGGTCCTGGTTATGAAGAAAAAAACCACAAAGGTAAAAAAAACTCCTTGTCAAACTTGTAGCTCGTGACTGAAGATGAAGAATAATAAAGGACTTAATAGCAGAGTCCCAATCTTCACCTGACATCAGGAAAGAGCCAAGCAAGGACATCCCAAAGTAGATTCAGGAGAAGTTCCAACTGTAAGAGGCAACATTTAGTGAAACATTAGCAAAAATATGATCTTAATATTAGCAAAAATATTATCTTAATAATTGCAAAAATGTTAGCAAGTGGGCAAAGAACCCAGAAAATATATATGATTCAAACAGAAACTGAGGTCACAGGAAAAGGATCTACTTCATCTTTGATTGAAAACCTCAGATAGAACTCTATGAACAGATCACCCTTTTTTTAAAGGGCAGTTTATAAGGGCAAAATGCCGTTCTTCCTCCATCACCTTCCGCATAACCTGGAGCTGCTCCTCAGCAAATGTGAGTTTGCTTTGATATCCTGACATCCTTTGGAATGTGCAAGTGGTAGTGTAACTGGTGGTATTAGTCAACCTTCAGATGGCCTCGTGATGTTCATTGCTTACTTGCCGGTGTCTCCTCCGCAACTGTTAGGCAGCAGAAGCCCTATTAGCCAATGATATTGCAAAGAAGTGCACGGTTACACTGGTGCCAAGGTATCTACGGTCCTGGCCCTTTGTGTATGCGCCCACAAGTTTGAATACCTTTTGCATACATGCTCCATTGTTGCATAGGTTTTTATGCATGTGTTTAATCACGTCCAATGTATTTGAGTGTGCATTACTGTTCTCAGCCCAAAATCCAAAACAGTATATTTTTTGACCGCTACACAGCTACTATTACAACAAACAAAGAACAACGGGCAATTCTGACAAATTTACTTTTTGATGCTCTAATCTCTGGTTGTATATTTCTATGACGTCATTATTTTATTCAAGAATATATATGCATTGAAAGCATTTCGTTTGAAAAATTCCATAAATTACAGCTGTTGTGTGCTGTTTGCCCCCTGAAGGCTCTTTAGAGCACACACTGTTTCCAAGGAGTCCCTTTCTCCATTCACCCTCTCCAGTTCCACTGAATAGTGGGCTTGTCAAGCAGTACAACTGCTTCCATTACCATGTTAATCAATGTCAGAGGGGCTAAAAAGAGAACGAGAGCCTGGCGCGAGCCTCAGCTGCATTCACGATTCTGGATCTAGCCAGCTTGGTTGGCAGCAGTGCACCAAGTGTGTGGTTTGTTTGACACATGCTGTGAAACCTTCACAGCACTTGTGCTCAGTGGTGAGCGCCCCGTTCACTAGGGGATTTAAAACACCCTTATTATTGTTGCTGTAAACCCCTGCGCGTTTCTGTATTACACAAATTTATTGCGCGGGAAATGTATTTCTGCGAATGAAGACGATATGACGTGCATTTTATGTGTCGCCCTCTATGCGAAACCTTTTGACAAAACCCAAATGACAATCTCGTTGTTTGCCACAGTGCACTAACTGCAAACTGCCTCTCTTCGTGGGGACAATGACCTATGTTTCTTTGGTACATTTTGGATTAGTCTTTTTCGCAGCTGTTAAAGCCAGTTTCATTTCATGTCACTATTACTCTGTTAGGAGCTACAGTGTTTTATTATAATGGCCTTATGTCCATAGTGAGAATCACAGAAGTACTGCTTTCGACAGTTACATTTTTTTTGGAAACTGAGAAACACGGATGCCAAGAGTTGTCAGGGAGCTAAAAAGAGAGGAGTCCAGTTGATCACGGCTCAAATAACTGGAAAAACATATTTTATTGTGGGATTTACCCCCAAAAAATAAAGTAATGAAGAAATGAGAAAAGGGATGCCAAGTAGGTATAATCATCAACATTTGACGAACTATAACCCAGCCAATAATCTTTGTTTTTGCTGATCGCTGAGGGCAGCTACCTTATACTAGGAAATACAACTCTTCAAACACTTGTTACATTAACGCAGTTTGGGAAAAACACGGACATTTAAATCACGAAAACTTAGGACGAACAATATTGCAAAATCTGCATGGCACCAAAATAAATCATCATCTGTGCAAGGAGTTACTCTTGGAAAAGAGCACACACCATCACTAACAAAAACATGCAGAAGATATGACTTACAGACCTGGGGGCATATTTGCAATAAACTGGCAGAGTGCGGTGTAGCTCCAAAATTGCGAACGCCGCACTCCGTCAGTTTAGAAACCCAGGGATGCGGCGTTTTCACAAGAATGTGGCACACACCTGCGTCTCCCCTAGCGTTGACGCTAAATCTAGCTGCCTAGCGCCAACGCGGGCACCCTTGCACTATGTTGCAAGGGTGTCTGCATTGCAGGAAATTATTGTTCCTGTGCAGGAAGGTGTCCCTTCCTGCAGGTAAACAATCACTAATGGCGACAGGCCCGGTTCTAGCGGGTGGGCCAGGCCCACCCAAACATGAGCCTGGCCCACCCAAACATGAACCGTGGCCCTCACAGTGACGTCAGGAAGGCCAACAGAAAATGGCCACTGCAATTTAAAATGTTCCTCTGAACGCTATTTTTCTATGAGCTGCGTGATTGGGCCTGGGCTCTTTCTCACAGGCACCCCCAATCACGCATCTCCTTTTAGAAAGGTGGGTTGTGTCCCGCCCACTGGTGCAGGTACAGGGACATGGCGAATAGGAGAAATCCTCTTTGGTACACTGTAATCTGTGCGTACCGTCCTGCTGCCTGGATATATCCTGCTTTGCAGAGCTGGAGAAAAGGAGTTTGTTGATCCCGATTCACCTTTCCAGACCCCTTCAGCTGTTTATCAGATCCGGCTGTGACAGAGTTTGAACGTAGCTGTGGCTATTGGTCTGTTTTTTTAAATTTGCACAGGCCTAGGTAGATACATACTTCGTTTATGCTTCGAGGATGTGTGTATATTAGTTATTATTTAAAAATTCTGTGAGGGCCCAGCAGGACACATACTTCGTGTATGCCGTGTATATTTAATTTATTTCATTGTATCGTTATCATGACGGATGCAAGACACAACTACTAAAATCTCCAGATAACTCTGGCGATTATTAATCCTGCTGGAGAGCAATATTTTGTATGTTCGTAATTTTTAAATGCAGATAAACTGTATTTTATGTGGATAGCTCAGTGGGTTACTTGCAGTACAGAAGTTACAATCCTAAAATAGGACAGTGACCTATGAACTGACATCAAGGAGCTGCTTACAAACCTGAATGGTATAATTAGAACGTATTTTTTTGTGTTCCAATATAGTTAGAATTTTCCCAGTCTTTCATTACTCTAATGTTGCTATAAAGAGTTTGTTTTGTCAGATATACATTCTAATCAGTAAAGCCAACCCCGTAACCACTGAGGTATGCTTTAAATCCTGCGTTTGTGCGTCTCCAGACCAAACCCTCCTAAAACATACTGCCCACCAGTATGGATGACATGTGATTCCTACACCTTGTAATCCTCGTTGGATTATGTGACATTCCCTATAGGCTGATTTACATACTTGTAGGATTCATTATCTCTGCATAATGTGTGCATGATGTAAGTACTGTGACACCCTACACTATGAGTAGCGCTATACAACAAATTAATTCGAATATGAGAGAGGGGCTACAGAGAGATGAAGAACACTGTTGGAAGATGGCAGTGGGGGAATCCAAGGAGGAGGTCATGGGGGGGCTATGGAAAGATGAAGTGCACTGTTGGATGGTGGATTGAGGGAGTCTGAGGAGGAAGTGATGAGGGGGGAAGGCATGGAGAGATAAGGGGCACTGGTGGAGGGTGGTAGTGAGGGAGTCTGAGGAGGAGGTCATGAGGGGGCGGGGCTATGGATAGATTGTGAGGGGCACTGGTGGAGGGTGGTAATGAGGGAATCCAAGGAGGAGGTCATGGGGGCAGGGTGGGAGATACAGAGAGATGAGGGGCACTGTTGGAGGGTGGCAGTGAGGGAATCTGAGAAGGAGCTCATTGGGGAGGTGCTGCAGAGAGATGAAGGAACCTGTTGGAGGGTGGCAGTGAGGGAATCTGAGGAGGGGGTCAATAGGGGGGAGAGGCTATGGAGCGATGAGGCACACTGGTGGAGGGTGGCAATGAGTGAATCCAAGGAGGAGGTCATGGGGGGGCTACGGAAAGATGAAGTGCACTGTTGGAGGGTGGTAGTGAGGGTGTCTGAGGAGGAGGTTAATAGGGGGAGAGGCTATGGAGCGATGAGGCACACTGGTGGAGCAAGGCAATCAGGAAATCCGAGGAGGCGGTCATGGGGGGAGGGTGGGGGATACAGAGAGATGAGGTGCACTGGTGGAGGGTGGTAGTGAGGGAATCTGAGAAGGAGCTAATTGAGGGAAGGGCTACGGAGGGATGAGGGGCACTGGTGGAGGGTGGCAATGAGGGAATCCGAGGAGGAGGTCAATATGGGGAGAGGCTCTGGAGCGATGATGAGCACTGGTGGAGGGTGGTAGTGAGGGAATCCGAGGAGGAGGTCATGGGGGCAGGGTGGGAGATACGGAGAGATGAGGGGCACTGCTGGAGGGTGGTAGTGAGGGAGTCTGAGGAGGAAGTCGTGAGGGGGAGGGGCTACGGAGAGATGGAGTGCACTGTTGGAGGGTGGTAGTACAGGTATCTACAGAGAAAGAGGTCGGTTGTGGGGCACCAATAAATAACTCTCCACATGCTCTGTATACACACAGAAGCAATCCTTGTATCATAGTGACTGTTTGCAAGTACATATGATGTAATCTATGGCTTGTAGACTACCTCCTGAAGCGACAAATTGGGCCGGCAGTGGCCCACCCAAATGCCCCCTTGGCCCACCCAAACAAAAATTTCTGGAGCCTGGCCTGAATGGCGATTTGTAACTTCTATGTGTGCTGCTTTGTGCACCACACATAGAAGTTGCAAATCATCATTATTGAATGATTGTTTATGTGCAGGAAAGGAAACCTTCCTGCACATGAACGTGTGGCTGAGGTTGCCGCAAGCGAGGCTTTGACGGTGCTGTGAAATGGCAGAATTCACTGATGGTCACCAGTTGGACATTATTTTTATTACAGAAACCTGGGCCAATCACTCCTCCAGCCCTGGCGTAATTAATGCAGCTCCCTCAGGTTATTCCATTTTCAGAAATGACGACCCTCTAAAAGAGGTGGAGGGCTCGTAATCATTTACAGAGACTGGCTTCAGGCCAGGTTTCTGCCCATATTTAGCACGGAGTGCGAAGCACTATCCTTCTGCTTTAAGTTAACTAAAAACCAATCCTTTAGAGAATCACCCTTATACCGTCCACTTGGCTCCAGGAGTTGCTTTTTTTGGGGGGATAACCAATTTTTATTGATTTTGATTGCGACAAAGAAAACAGCGCCATACAAAAGTACATCATAAGAGGCACGATCAAGGCACAAACATCACATTGGCATAAAAGGTAGACGAACATAAGGCTGATATCAGCAAACCCACTCCCAATCTTGATAGCGTAGCAGTCCAAATTTTCTATCACCCCAACCCACTTGCCCCACATTCGACGAAATTTCGTAGGACAACCCCTGGCCACATAAAGAGGCCTTTCCTGCATGGCACACCAGTCTACCCCTCTGCGCCAGCACGCCAATGTAGATGCGGTCGAGTTCAGCCAATGAGCTGCAATGTCCCTCTTGGCTAATGCTAGTGCTGTGTTAAGGAAAAGCTTCTCAGCCCTGTTGCCATACAGCCCCTCGGTGATGCCCAGGAGAACGTGTGTAGGGTCTATAGGAACCTCCCAGCCCAGGACCTCCGTGAGCTCCCCCGTTACGGATTCCCAATAACCCTGTATCGCAGGGCAAAGCCATACCATATGATAGAAGTCTTCCTGGTAGTGAAGACAGCGGGGGCAGAGGGCATCAGGTCGAAGCCCCGGCCGGTGAAGACGCAGCGGTGTGAGATAGGCAGCATGTAAGTAGTATATTTGGACTAGCCGAAGCCTTGCCGAGACCGCAATTATTTTAGGAGCCATCAGGGCGTCTCTCCAGTCGGCGTCTTCCAGGGTCCCGAGCCAACCCTCCCACTTATCCCGGAGTAGAGAGAGGGAATTTGGCTTAACCAGTGGGGTGACGTTAAGTGATCAAGCAAGGTCGGGAAGAAGGGCCACCCAGATCGCCAAATACTTGAAGGACTGCCGCCGAAAGGGGATCGTCGACTGCCAGTCAAAGAATTCCCGTGACAAGTGAAGGGGAACCAAAACGGACTTGGCTGGATTTAACCGAAGGCCGGAGGTATGTTCAAGGAGGTCCAGGGCCCCGATCAGGCCGGGTCCGCCAGAAACAGCAGCACATCGTCTGCATAAAGTGCGATCTTATCCTCCTCAAAACCGGGCCACCTCCATCCAGTGAGAGATTGGTCAAATCGAATAAGGCAAGCAAGGGTCTCCATTGCCAAAGCAAATAGGATCAGCGAGAGGGGGCACCCCTGCCTCGTACCTCTTCTAATGGGGAAGGGACAAGATAGAGCCCCATTGACAAGGACCTGCGCCCGGGGCCGACAATACAGCGTCCTCACCAGGTTGCGGAAAGAGATTCCAAAGTCCATCTGCTCCAACACTGCCACCAAATAACCCCAGTTGACCGAGTCAAAAGCCTTCTCAAAATCTACAAGAAGAAGAGGCAAATAGGGGGAAAGCAAGTGCCGGTTCGCAAGAGCAAGATGAAGGCGTCTGAGACAGTGCCTAGTCCCTCGGAGAGGCATATAGCCGCACTGATCCGGATGAACCAGACGAGCCAGGTGAGGTCTTATGCGGTTGGCCAGGACAGAGGCGAAGATCTTAAGCTCGGTGTTAAGAAGAGAGATGGGACGCTAGTCCGAACTGCAGCTCAAGGGGGTGTAAACAACAAAACATGGACAGTGGACCAATTCACTAACAAGGGCACCAGCTTTGAAAGTTATACCAACATTTTATATGTCACTTAGTTAATTTGAGTGCAAGTCTCAAAAGTGCCCTCTGTCCAAAGGCACCACCCTAGAACCCAGGGTGAATCATACTTTTAAACAATATTGAAGCTGCACTACATGTCAAATTATAATCAGAGCAAATCAAATTGTTCAAGTCCGTATTGTGAGAATATAATGTTGCTTCTTTATTTATTCCTTATTAAAGACCACAGCCAAAGCGTTTCGTTCTGAAAAACAGAACTTCTTCAGGGCGATTGGAATATCAGCAAATGCATTAGCAGCTATATGGAATTGTAATCGCAATTCGAAATATTCCTCAGAGATAATACTCAAGTATCTCTATTATATACTTGCGTCGTTTGTTCAAACCACCTTGTCATATCAGATTAGTCTTTTTTAGTAATAACTGAGCGGCAGATATCAGAGAAGTGATATGATAATCACAGCAGACAGTCCCAAAATGTATATACCATGGGACATCCACCGGTCCTTAGAATACGGTCCTAACTCCTAGTCCGAAACTCCGGTTCCCGCCCGCAGCTCGAGGGAGGCTGAGACTTAGGGATCACTACAATAGCAGCTAGGTCCATCTCCGGGCAAAAAGAGCCGCAGTCTACTGCTTCACGGTACATCGCCACTAGAGGTGAGACCAGGATGCCTCAGTAAGACGCATAAAATTCTTGGGGGATCCCATCCGGTTCAGGCGTCTTACCAGCCGCCATGCGTGATATGGCTTCTGACACCTCCTCGGGGGTGATCGGGAGGTCTAGTGCCTCCGCCTCAGATTCACCAAGGCGCGGAAGGGGGAACCGTTCCCGGCCCTGCTCCACACCCTCCGAAAATCCGATCAGGTGTAGGTTGTTGCGACGGGACCGATTTTCAGCATCTTCGGCCTGCCGTTGTAGCTGCTGCGAGTGGGACTGGAGTTGAGTAACCTGAGTCTTGAGCTGTTGAACGTCATCCTCCATGGTAGATATGTGGGACTCCGCTTCTTTAATCGGGGCAATAGCATTGCGGAGGTCCTGCCGGATCAGGGACATGTCCACGCGGACTTCCGCGATCTTACCCTCGACAGCCTGGAGAATGGTAGAGAGGTCTGCCCTGGCAGGAGTTTCCTTGTCTGCGGGACCACCAGTTGACCCAGAGTCCGTGGTGGTGAGCCGATCCATCTTGGTTTGGGTTCCGGGAGTCTTGGGCACCTTGTCTCTGCCCATGGCTACTGTTGAATAGTGCGAGAACGCAGCGTGGGCTCCGGGCGGCCAGGCAGGCTGGGGAAGGGATGGCGGCCAAGGAGGAGAGAAAGGAACCAGACACGTCCAGGCCACACCGTGCCACGACCACCGTCGATGTCTTCAGTAGAGGACCCACGCGGGTCAGCGGGAGGAGCCCAGGTGCACGGATCCACCGGGGACCAAGGTTGGTGTTAAGCCAAGACTCCCAGCTCGTTGGAGGGGAGGGACCAAAGCAAGCCAACCGCCGGCGAGGCGAGGGAGGAGGTCCGAGTCCCTGGAGGGACTAGTAGGAGGTCGAGACCAAGGAGACACCGCCACCCAATGTAGTGGCCGAGACTCACCAGCGGAGGCCACAGCCGACCGCCACCTCCCGGCACAAGGCCATCCAAGATTGACACCTCGCAGGCAGGTCCACCACTGACTGAACCGGCAGCTGAAACTCCCCTCACAATCCACCAGAACACCAGGGGAAGGAGGGGGATCTCACCGCAGCAGGCCGGCCGACGCGCTCAGGCACCGCAACTGAAGGTCAGGCAGGGTGCGGGGGACCGTCTCGAGCCAGGACGCCAGTACCACCGTGCAGCAGGAGAGATGGGAGGAAGGTGACGCCAGGGAGGAGGTCCCCCATCACCGCCCGATCGGCGGCTGATTCTCAGCTTCCCTGGCCAGCACCTCAACGAGACCAATGGTGACTGCATGCACCGCCGCTCCTCAGTCCCACAACAGCCCCGCCTCAGGCCCCAAAACTCAGTTCTCCTGCGGAGCCCTTGACCAGGCAAGTGCCACCCAAGAGGGGGGGCGGCCTCAGAGGCGCCACTGCCCGAAATGGCAGTCGAGTTGCCCCCGTATCGTTGCAGCACAGAGAGGGGGAGGTTTCACAGCCCGGTCGGGCCATGGTACTGCTCTCCCACAGTCCGGGTCACTCGATGGGGGGACAGCCGCCCAATTAACAGCTGACAAACCCTCCCTCAGCCAGGCACCCCTGTGGGCAGTCAAGCAGGTAAGTACCCCTTCACCTCACAGTAGACAGCGCAGGACCTCAGGCCTGCAGGCCTCCAAGATCAATTTCCGGGGAAGTCACCACACGTGGATCTCGGCGTCCGACCAGGGGGTCGTAGAATCCACAGTTACCACTCCGCGGCAGAGCGAGACCCCCGTGAAATCCCCGCGATGGAACCAGCGGCGGAATCATGCTCACAGCAGGACAGCAGTAATCTCCCACGAGGCAGCTGGGAGACTCAGCCAGCAGCTCTACTCCGCCCGATCGGTGGTCAGACAGGCCCAGGGACTTCCAGAACGCAGGAGGATCAGGGCCAGGCCCAAGCCCGGGTGAAGCAGCAGGCTACCAGTGGCACAGTCCGAGGGCGCCGAGGGCATGTTCCAGCACCACTCACCTCCCCCCAAGGCCGATCCGAGGATGATGGAGCACGGCCGGGTGGGGGTGGGGGCGGCTGCCCGGACAGGCAGCAAGACGTACAGTTGGGCCAGGGGCAAGGCCAGGGGTACCGCACACGATGGCATGGAACCTCGGGGGGGGGTCACAAAGCCCACAGGGAGCCAGCGGTGCAGAAGAGTCAGGGCTGGGAGCCGGTTGTCGCCATTTTGAGCCCACGGAGATCGGCGGCCTGCGTCTCGGCTATGTGTTCCCTCGCAGGCTGTCCAGTCTGGGAGAAACAGCAGGTAGGGAGCTCCTGTCTCCGGCAGGCACACTACGGAGGCAGTGGGGGTCTTTGGGGCACCGATGGCAGCGGATCTCAACGCGGATGACGGAGGGGTCTGGAGCACTATCAAAGTGCGACCACCATATCGACGCGTTGGCCACGGACCCGGAGTTGCTTTTTAAACTTTATCAGCACCCTCCTAGAAAATGAGATCCGGAGCAATGACTACACAGTTTGAGGTGATCTAAATTTCCATCTGGATATTCTTGATGATAAAGATACCACAGCTATTTTACAAACCATGAGCAAATTTGGTTTTCCAATGCTGCTACAACAGGCCACTCACTCAGTGTGTCACACAATCGATGCAATCTTTTCAAACAACACATCTATCTCAATCATAAAATACTTACTACTATCATGGTCTGACCACACTGCCATTGTCTTTGAATTAAATAGCCCTATTCCGATCCCTGATACAAAGGATTACGGAGGTTCCACCACCTATCATGCATGGAACAAACTCAATTATAATCTACTCCAGCAACAGCTTATTTATTCACAGCCTACACACTCCCAAGACCATGAGCTAGATACTCACAAATAATCTAACTGGCTCAACACTGCCTTTTCAAATTTAGTCCCTACCAAAACTACCAAAGCAGTAAGGAAAAAATCTTTGGTTCCCTGGTTTACAGAAGCCGTGCGACTCTAAAAACAAAATTCCTAGAAGGCAAGAGTGGAAATGGCGGTCTAACTATGACTCTCGTGATAAAGAAGTATATAAACTTTCTCTGTCAAAATATGTAGGACTTATTAACAAAGAATAAACAGCATTTTTTACTCTACAGATTGAATCCCCCAAGAACTCTGCTAGGGAGCTATATCCATTGATAAATAAACTGCATAAGCACCCTCAAAATAAAGGAACCACCAGTAGTCCAGCGTTCTGTAACACCATAGCCCAACACTTTTGCAAAAAGGCAGGTCAAATTTATCATTTGTTCACAACTACTAATTCCTCAGGGGGTATGAATGTCTCTTCACACAATCTTGATCATGCCTGCATCCCTACAATCCAAAACAACTCTACTCTAGCCTGTTTGGTTGAATTTGTCCCATTGTCCACCAAACAGATGAGGGGATTATTCACTTCATAAATTCAGGATCTCCTTACGATCCTTGCCCACCGGCAATGGTAAAATAGACTCAAGAGCCTATAGCAATTACTCTGAACAGCATCTTCAATTCTGTGTTCACAACTGGATTCTTCCCTACCATCTGGAAGAAGGCTTCAAACATCCTTCTTCTCAAGAAACCAAATCTGGATCCAAAGGATCTAGCTAACTACCGCCCTATCACCAGGTCATCATGTCCAGCGAAAATCATTGAGAAAATCTGAACACCCAATTGGCTGAGTTTGTTCAGGAAAACCACCTGCTAAATCCAACTCAGTTTGGGTTTAGACATGAACACAGTACAGAGACCACTCTGATTAAAGCCACCCATGAGGAAAAGGCCATTTTAGATTTATAGCCCTTATCCTTCTGGACTTATCAGCAACTTTCAATACGATAGGACCACACCATCTTTTCCGACACCCCGAGACACTGGGCATAATAAGCACAGCCCTGGCCCTCTTGAAATCTTTTCTGAAGGTAAGGGAACATACAATGATGCTGGATAGTGTTGTAGCGTGATTTCTCCCCTTCTTTCTTTGCACCTTAATACTCTCCCTTCTGCTCACCCTGAATGACTGGAGAATGTAGGATGATGTCACGGAATGTTGGTGTGTGGTCTTGGTTAGAGTGTCAGTTGAAGATGAGAGGCTGAGCAGCAGGGAGGCTGCTCCTGGTGGGTCTATATTACCCTCTTACTTCCATCTTACTTCATTTATAAACGGAACATAATAAACCAACTACTTGGAACTTATTACCTGTCTTCATGTGGATTCTCTTACTTCAACATTTAGCTTCACCTACAACACTTTATCCCTTCCTTGTTGGGTTCCGCAAGGGTCCTCACTTAGAACAACACTTTTTAATCTCTACGTCACAGAGCTAGCCTCTCCAATTCGATCATTTGGTTTTTCTCTCACTTCCTACGCAAATGACACACAAATTGTGTTGTCAGCCTCTAATGATGTGAACCACACAAGCTCTCAGCTACATAAATGCATGAGAGAAATTTGTGTTTGGATAGGCAATCACTGCCTAAAACTAAACTCGTATAAAACATAGGTCATTCTTTTTGGGAACAGCCTTTAGTTTTGGACCCCCACCAGCTGGCCCTCAGAAATGGGCCCTTTCCTACCCCCATCTGTGAAGGCTAAACGATTAGGGGTGATAATCAATGACAAACTGAACTTCAGTAAACAAGTCAACTCTGTCATCTCTTCTTTCCTTAACACCCTGAGAATAATTAGAAAGATTCTCCCGTACATTCCCACCAACACCCGGAAAACAGTAATCTCATTGCTAGAGTTATCTAAGATAGATTACTGGAACAAATTGTACATAAATCTTCAAGAACAATATCTGAAAAAATTGCAATTTTTGCAAACTGTTGCTGCCAGATTACTCCTAGGCCTCCCCAAACATCACTAGATCACGCTAGCAATCAAGGACATCCACTGGCTGACATAAGGAACCATATCAAATTCAAAACTCTATGCATAGCATATAAGGCCTTGCACGATAATGGCCCTGAATTTCTAACACAGGCCTTCTCCTGGTATGAACCCAGCAAAAACCTTTGATCAAGACCTCCCTTGGGGTGCTTCCTGAGGCTTCCGCCTCCTTGGTGGCCCGCTTTACTTCTGCCTTGGCCTTCTCATCTGCCTAGGCGGTGGGACCCAGTTGTCTGTCTCTGATTTAGGGGGTCCCCTCCTGGTCTGATTCTGTGAGGGTCTCCCGGGACAGTGGTGCTCCTGATCCAGGGATTTCCTTACAATCGCGGTACCAGTCTCCTACTTGGCAGCTTTAATTTACCTGGCTTGTGAACTCTGGTGACTGACCCGTTCTGTGTCCATCTTACTCGTGCATGCCTTGGCTGCTCCTGCTGCCATGTGGCAAGCGGGCTGGGGGGAAATCTCTGCACTTTCTACTCACTCTGCCAGCAACGGATTTTACTACGTTCTGAAGCCTGCTGCACTCCGGTTGCTCATGCTACCAACTGGTAAGTGGGCCAAATAAGAGTTCTCTCTCCTACAAGGCACTGTGGGCTTGGCTCCTCACTGTTCACCATGGGTAAGGGCAAGGCCCCACCACCTGCCCAGGCCCAGACACAATTGGATCACTTCACTACAACACAGACAGGGCATGGGGGCTCTTGGGGGCACTCCGGTGCGACAGACTCTGTGAGACGGGCCCAACCCGACTTGGCCAATATTATTAAGGCCATACAAGACTCAAACATGGCCCTAGAGAACAGGATTGGTGAAGTCCAGATGGGTGTGGCACTCATTCACCAGGATCTCTGTAACATGGCTGTCAAAGTCAGTGAGGCCAAACGCCGGGTGTCCCTTGTGGAAGACAATGTGTCCATCCTGAAGAGGCAGGCCTGGAGGAGTGGGCGTAGGACAGCAAGAACCACTCTCACCACAATAAAATGTACATATTGGGATTCCCGGAGGGCTCAGAGGCGCCTGATGCAGAGAAGTTCCCGAGCCCACAGATCCCTGATCTAACGCCCCGCACCACACCTGGGGCCACAGCATGGCCTTTGATTGCTCGGGTCCTTAACATTCAGGACGGGGATGCGATCCTCAAGGAGGCTCATGAACAGTCTGAGCTCCACTTCCAGAACACAAACATGGATTAGGTTGTTTCCTGACTATACTAGGGCTGTCCAGCAGCATTGTTGCTCCTTCACTGAGGTCAAGCAAAAGCTCTAGGCGTTAAACCTCAAGTATATGCTCCTCTTCCAGGCAAAGCTTAAAGGCCTCTTTAATTCCATGGCTTTTTCTTTGAGACTCCTGTGCAGGCTTGGGAATGGGTTGAGGAAAGGAGGGCCCCGTGTGCCCCTTCGGATAGACCAAGCCCCAGTGGCGGACTGCGCTGAGGCGCTAACAGCCATCCCTCGAGGCTTCAGAAGAGGCAGTAGACCCAGCCCTACAAACCTCTTAATTGGGAGGATGGCCAGCATGATTCATCAGGTTCAGACTTGGAGGCCCCTGCACCCACGACAGCAGGGACTGATGACTGCCTTGGCGGGGACTCGCCAACGTATACTCCTGAGAGAGGAGCCTCACAACCTGACCCTGTTTAAGCCTATCTCCATGATCCTGGAACTGTAAAGGCTGACGACTGACTCCCACGGCAGCTGGATCTGCCTCTTGGTAACTGTATGTTGGTCTTGTTATGACTTTCTCTGCCACAGTATCTTTCTAGAGGATGGTCAGTTAGGCTTCCTACGATCACTGTATCCTTCCCTCTTTGTTTTTCATTCTTTCTTTTTGTGTAGTCTTTATCACCTTTGTTAAGATTCAGTTTGAGTGACAGATGCTTCAGGGGTGGATTTATGGGGTGAGGGAGTTGCGGAGACATTTGGGGAATGGTTTGTTGTCTGGGGGTGCTGGAGCAGAGTTTTCTATTGAAAATTCATTGAGATTTAAACTCCAGTTTACGTTATATGTCATGATTAAAATTACTGATTTATAATCATTAATCACTAACTTTGTTAGAAGTCTTGACTAATCAACATTACTAATGAGAGAAATTACACGCGGGAATGCATTTATGTTGCTTTATTAACACGTGAACTTAAATGGTGAGCGGATTAATTAAATATGTGTATGGCTAAAGTGCTATTTGTAATGTGATTGCGTTTTAAAATAACATGCTTCTGATGCTTCTTTGTGTTGCAGATGGCTAGGTAATTACATACACATAAGGGTGTTAGTGGGAATTAACACTGTTTAATCATTATGATGTAGTAACGTTGTTTTGTGTTCCTTTTAATTAAGATGGTCCGTTCAGGCCTAATCCAAGATGGCCGATATTTACAGCCTGCACTCGAGTGATTGAAATTTAACGAGAGGCCTTGCTGAACATGGTTGGAAGTCACCTGACCACAGCCTCTGTCTGAATTAAAAGTTTCCGTGAGGACAGCGGCTCCAGGCTCGCTGCCAAGTGCCCTTGGAGAAGAATAAAGCCACAATAAACTTTGATAATCTTGCGGTGGCTTCACTGTGATTCCGAGGAAGAGCATTCATCAATGTATCGTTTTAGCTTGAAGCTTCCTTCTTCCGTGTTTTATTTTTGTGATTTGTCGAGAGCGGAGGTTTTTCTAAATGTTGCAAAACAACATCCTTTCCTGCTCGCTCTGCTCAGCAGCTCAACGGACGTTTAGAGATTGTTTGTTATTTTCAAATTGATATTTTTCCTATAAATATTACTAGACTAGAGAGGGTCTGTTCCGATTTGGCCACTTCTTCCCGAACCTATGCTCGAGAGGATCGACGCTGATTGAGAGGACGGCGACTCAGGAGACTTTACTGAGAGACCTGTCCTGACCCAAATGACACTTAGCTAGAATAGGTAACTATGAGAATAATGATTTTGCTATTGATTGACTTTCATTTGAACTAATTTAGATAAACAACCATTTGTTTGAATTCCAGTGTTGGGTGGTTATTGCTTTGTCATTTATTGAGTTTCAGATGTATTTCCTGTGTTTAAAATCATGACTCAAGACAATTTCTTTATGGTCGCATTGACCTCGCATTAGATGCAGATTGGTTTAGGATTTCTCTCGTATATTCAGTACGGATAGAGTATTAGAATGAATGTCAGTGTGATGGGCCCTAGCGTATGATGAATGTATGTGCGTGTGACTGTGGAATTACTCTGTCCGTGGAAGTAGGGAGAATTTATATGTGCCGATCTGCAGCATGAATACCTATTACTCCTCCAACAAAAAGCTTTGACGGCAAACCTTACGGATCCCTGGGACTTAAGACCAGAGTTTCACAGATAACCTTCGCTACCATACGCACTCCTTTTATACTGAAAATATGTCTCTAATAGTAACACACGACGATGTCACTTATTCCGAACCCAGACAATGCGACGCGCAACTTCAATTGTCACACGTTTTTCCTGCATACGTACAGGTAATTCCAACAAATCCGTCTTTCCCGAGAGCAGCACACACTTCCCTCTGCCCTACTATGAAACTGTCACCAGCTCCCCACGTTCCAGAAGCCGTACACACTACATATAACTCAATACGACGACTTCAACATATAGTATTAGTACATATATCAACATCAATCAATACATCAATGAATCAAAAGCCTATGTACAAGCAATCTATCAGATCAAGACAATAATCTAAAACCATCATACTGCTACCAGGAAACTTGATCATAAGTAACAAAATCATCTCCTTGTCCATGAGCAGCACATTTTACAACTGCTAGTTCTTTAGGCAGCTGTATCGCCTCAAGCAACTTTCCAATCACTTCAGCATTCTTTATTGGAGTTACACTTGCATGAACCCAGTTTTTCACACCAGCACACTTTACTGCAGTTGTCGTAGTCAAAATGACTTGTCTTGGTCTTCCCCACCTTGGAACCAAGCAATTTCTTCTTCTGTGCACTTTTATCCTCACCCAGTCCCCTGGACTCAGATCATGGGCTTGCTTCTTTTCAAGTGTTGTAGCGTCTTCTCCAACCTGGTGAAACACAGAATGAACTGCGTCAGCCAGGCCTTTACAGTAATCCAAAATCATGTCATCAGTTATTGTCATCAACTTGTTGACAGGCACGAAAGCATGTCTCATCGCTGTTCTCGGGAAAGGCAGGATTCTGTGTGTATGTGCTACATTTCCTGGTGTGAAAGTGTGTGAATGTATGAGCATTTAGTTGATTGTGAGACTCTTTGGAGCATTCCAGGAGGAAACAGTTGATGGATGCATGTTAGAAGGGCAGAGTAGAGGGATGTGCTACTGTGTCAACGAAAGTGGTAATTCCGTAGTGGAGCAGAGGTAAGCGCTGTTCTAGAGAGAAGCGGGATTCTTGTGAAAAAGACTTTCTTTACTATTCTGTGGTTAGCGAAGCAGACAATGGAGATGTTTATATGTTGTAACTAATAGATTTTGTAGAATCTGAAACAAAGTCTACTAAGAAGGCTTTGTAAAGGAGGGGTAGACGAGTGACAGGAGACAGGAGTAGAAGCTGCAGTCAGCGACTGTTGACGTCAGAGACAGACCGCGCTGTAATTGGACAGTGGATTAGTACAGTGCTCGCGCTAGGATTGGTGCGTTGGTGTGAGCCGCGCAGGGATTGGAAGGAGTACAGGGTGACGTAGACGCTCCAGGATTGGTGCGTTGGTGTGAGTCGCGCTGTTATTGGACAAAAGACCGTACAGTTGCGGAAGGGACTAGAGGATAGTGGTAAAAGCTAAAATGTATTACCAAACGGAGGAAAAGAAAAAGAAGTCCTTGTTCGGTAAAATAAAGAGATGGTTCGACAAGGATAAGAACGTAATAACTAGAGAAGGTGAATTGCTACCTCCGACAAGAACACCTGCATCCTTCATGGTTGCGAAATATGGGTATCATACCTGTATATGGTTAGACAACTGGGCTAAGTATACTAAGGACGATGGTGTTTTAGCGTTCCCTGAACATGGTTCATTTAATTTGGCCATGTTGAGAAATTTACGGGACAAGATGATGTGTCTAGAGCCTAGACCAAGGCCGACACAGTTTGAGGCGTTGGTAGAATGGGAAGATGAGGTGCATGAGCGAGAAAAGCAGAGGAGTGGAGCTAACTATAGGTATATTTTCGGGAGGAAACATGATCGTGAGACTCATCATGATCGAATGAGGAGATGGCGAGATGCTAGTATGACAGAGGGATTATATCCTATGAGAACAGTTGACGAGAAAGAAGAGAGGAAGGGTACGGAAAGGATACCTGATACAGAAGTGAGAAGGTATGGGGCTAATGATTATGAGGATGAGGTCTTGGATGACATGATTTATAAGAGACCACCTCTATATAGACCAGAACCAGAAGAGAGGACGCCAGTTGCTACTCCCATAAGAGATACTTTACGAATTGTTAAAACTGAGATTGTGACACCTGATTTGAAAAGTGGTAGCTCTTTCACGGAAAGGGAGAGAGAGAGAGAGCGAGAGAGAGAGAATCGGATCAGTGAAGAGAAAACAAGAGAATTAGCCAGAACCACATCTGAGCTGACTGAGAAAATGAGAGAGCTGACGAAAAATCTAGAAGCTGTTACAGTGCCTGTAACCATAAGTCCGGTTGTGCCTATTTTTGATAAACAAAGAATGGGTGAAAATGGTTTGACAGTTCCCTATGTAGGAAATGGTTTGGTTGGTTCTTGTTCTTTGGAGGAATCAGGAATGAGGACGGGAGAAAATAATTTGAGACAGCTGAGACATGACACATGTAGTGGAGGATCAGATGTACAGCCTAATTCAGGATTGAATACTGGTTGTTTGGGAGGATCAATTTTGGAACCAAAGAGGATGGCAGAACAAGTGAGTACAGTAAAAAGGTCTACAGAAATAACAGCTGAGGATTTAAATGATTGGTTGAAGGTTCTTCAAAAGAAGGATAAAGATTCACAGGCAATTGATGTAGCCAGGTTGCGCATAGAATTGGAAGAGCTTATTGCAGGAACAATTCCTACAGAAATGTTGAAAAATCATCATGATGGAGAGTTGTTATACATGTGTAAGAGTATAACCTGGAGGGCTAAGAGTACACATGACAGATTAAAGAGCATAGCGAGTGAAATGGGGGTTGACATGGATAAGGTGAAAGCTCTGCAGAAGCCTTACAGAGTGGACTTCTCGGATAAGGACATTGAAAATCTAAATGGTGTTGGCAGAACAGGGCAGATAAAGGAAATGATTGCCTTATTGCGAAAATGGGGTGATGTGGAAAAATGGAAGGATAGGTGGTACAAGAAAAGGGAAGATTCAGTGGACAGAACTTACTCAGCTTTCCCTATGAGAGAAAAAGAAAAAACAGTGGATGCTTATCCTATGAGAGAGATTCCGGGAGGAGGATATGTACATGTCCCATGGACTAGACAGGACATTTTGTCATTTACGAATGATTTCCCTCGACTGAGAGAAAAGCCCGTCGAGTGGTATAGGCAGGTAGACAGGTTTGTGAAATTGTCAAAAGTGCTGTGGATTGACCTGAATAGATTGTTTGATATAATTGTTCCAGCAGACTTGTGGGCAGAGTGTAAAATAGTTGTAAATTGGCCTGCTAAGGAGTACCCAAGAGATCTGAAAACAGGAGCTCCAGACCCGGAGGTCATGAGGAAATATGATCAGGTTATTGTGTTCCTGAAAAATAAGGTACCCCCGAAAGAGACAGACTGGGTTAAGATAGATCGAACACATCAGGAAGCAAAAGAATCAGTTCATGCTTTCTATGAAAGGCTGATACTGGCTTTTAAACAGTTTAGTGGAGATGAACACCTGGGTGATAAGGATTTGAGTCGTTCTGTATACAGATTTGTATATGGCTTGAGACCTGAAATCAGTGAAATGATACGTGAGCATACAGTTGACTGGCAGAGTAAAAAGATTGATGAAATCTTGAGACATGCAAAATACTTTAGTGATGAGATTGAGGCAAAGCAGAGAAAGCTGAAAGAAAAAGCAATGTGGGCACAGGTGAAAGTTGCAGAAAGACAAGAAGCACAGCTGGTGGAACAAGCAAATAATCCAGGAAATAGGCCCAGATATGGTGCAGGAAAAGGAAAGGGGAATTTAGAAGAGGCCAAAAAGAAGTTCCCTTGTCACAACTGTGGACAATTGGGGCATTGGAGATCCGAGTGTACCAATTCACCATTAGTAAGTAATGAAAATAAATCGTTAAATCAACAGGTGCAGAACGAGGGGTGTAATCATCAGCAGCAACAGCAACAGAAGGTTGTCAGACAGCAGAGTCAAGAGCCAAAACCGCCCTTGCCGCAGAATAGAGGGTCCCAAAAGTATAACCAGGACTCAGGATTCTACAATGATGAGCAGGTAAATAAACCGAGACGAACTAACCCGGTACAGCAGTACTGGTTAAAGAATGAGGGGAGTGAGTCTGAAGGGGACTATTGACGGTGCCGAAGAGAGGAGGAAGAGTGCATACTTGGTGCAACTCTAGAAATAGACCAGGCAGGACCATTTGTAGATGGGAAAATAAATGGGGAGAGTGTTACTTTTTTAGTAGACACAGGAGCAACGAGATCAACTGTCAGGTCAGCAGATATTAGAAATCTTCCTCTCTCGGACGAAGCAATCCAAGTGGTTGGTGTAGCTAATACACAGATTAAGACTCGTCTTACCGAACCAGTAAGGGTAAGAATAGGGAAATTTTCAGACATGCACAGATTTGTAGTCTGTGACACTAGTCCAGTGAACTTGTTAGGTAGGGACTTGTTGTGTAAGATGAACTGCACAATTTTTTGTACTCCCGATGGAATAGCTTTTGAGACACCAGCTGATGATGTTTTGTACAGGATGACTCTAGATAATAGAGAAAGTGAGATTGTTGGTACATATGCTGTGTTTAATCCAGATGATTTGCCTCAGGAGTTGAGACACACAGTAAAAACAGTAGTTTGGGATTTTACTGGAGAAGATTTCAGTGAAAGAGGGAATCGTTTATCCTAATATCCCACAGTACAGATTGACACCAGAGATAATTGAGGGAATAACCCCTATAATTGATAAGATGATTCAACAGGGTGTTTTGAGAGAGTTACTGAGTAGCCCGTGTAATTCACCGATAATGGGGCTAAAGAAACCTAATGGAAAGTTCAGGATTGTCCAAGATTTGAGAAAAGTTAACAAAATTGTAGTGGCATGTTGTCCCATTGTGCCAAATCCATCAGTGATTTTGTATCAGATTCCTCATGATGCTGAATGGTACACAGTAATTGATTTGTGTCATGCTTTCTTTTCAATTCCATTGCATCATGACAGCCAGACGATTTTTGCATTTCGGTTTGGACAGCGTATTTTAGCATGGTGTCGTATCCCACAGGGGTATACAGAGAGTCCTTCGATATTCAATCAGTTGCTGAAAAAGTCATTAGAGAGTTTGATCATGCCTGAAAGCTCAGTACTAGTGCAGTACATCGATGACCTACTGGTGGCATCGAAAACACGTGAAGCTTGTGAAGTAGATACTATAGCTTTACTGAATCATCTGGCAGATGGAGGATTAAAGGTATCTCCAGCTAAATTGCAGTTTTGCAAGAAAGAGGTGCATTATCTTGGACACAATATTGAAAAGGGTCTGAGAAAGGTGACCGATGACAGGATCAAAATCATCAGAGGAATGAGAGCCCCAATGACCCAGAGAGAAGTGAGGATGTTTCTGGGGATGGTGGGTTATTGTCGTCAGTGGATAAGTAATTTCTCCCTGATAGCAAAGCCACTGATTAAATTGACCAAAAGTGAGGTGAGAGACCCATTGGAACTAAATGCAGAACAAATGGCAGCATTTGAGGAGTTGAAGAGCAGAATGTGTGAAGCTCCTGCTTTGGGAATGCCAGATTATGAGAAAGAGTTTGAATTGTACTGCAGTGAGAGAAATGGATGTGCACTTTCAGTGTTAATCCAGAAACATGGACAACTGAGAAGGCCCATTGCATACTTCTCATCAACACTTGACCCCGTAGCTGTGGGTTTGCCAGGTTGTCTGAAAGCAGTAGCTGCTACATGCAGAAGCTTGGAACAGAGTGAGGGTATAATAATGGGATATCCTGTAAGTGTGTTCGTACCTCATGATGTGGCAATTCTTTTGACAAGAAGCAGAACTCAAGATATGTCACATAGTCGATTGACTAAATATGAGAAAATCATTCTAGGAGCATCAAATGTGACTCTTGAGAGATGTGTGAATGTGAATCCAGCAACTTTGTTACCGGATGCTGAAAATGTGAATGTGGGAGATGATGTTGATCATGATTGTTTGGATGTGCTTGATTACTGCACAAAACCAAGACCAGACATAAGAGATCTGCCACTACCTGAGAGTGATCATGTGTTGTTTGTGGATGTGTCATGTCTGAGAACTGATGATGGTGTGCTAAGTACAGCATATGCGGTGTGCAAGGTTTCAGAAGTTATGGAAGCTTCGTCTTTGAAAGGAGTGAGATCTGCTCAAGTGGCTGAATTGGTGGCATTGACGAAAGCTTGCAAGATTGGGAAGAATCTGAGAGCGACTGTGATGACTGATAGTCAGTATGGATTTGGAGTGGCTCATGATTTTGGCCAACTTTGGCTTCAGAGAGGTTTCTTGGCGTCGAGTGGAACTCCAATAAAGAATGCTGAAGTGATTGGAAAGTTGCTTGAGGCGATACAGCTGCCTAAAGAACTGGCAGTTGTAAAATGTGCTGCTCATGGACAAGGAGATGATTTTGTCACTCTTGGTAATCGTTTTGCCAATGACATAGCACAGTATTGTGCAAAGAACAATCATTCGATTAACAGGGGACGAGAGAGGGAAATGTCTTTTTGTTCTGTGATGTTTACTAATGTTTTGGAAACGTGGGATGAAGTGAAACAGTTGCAGGATGAAGCAGGAGATGAGGAAATGAGAGATTGGATTAAGGCAGGTTGTGCCCCAAGAGAGACAGATCATGTTTGGATCTATAGAGATGGAAGACCAGTCATGCCAAATAGCATGCTATCAACAATGGCAAGGCTGTATCATGGCCAGGGACATCTGGGGAGGGACGCAATGATTAGGTCCTTTAAACAAACCTGGTACAATGCAAAGTTCAGGCTGATTGCAGAGAGCATCTGTCAAAGATGTTTGATTTGTCAGCAGTTCAATACTGGAAAAAAGACAGTGGTGAGCCTAGGAACAATAGGCAGAGAAGGAGGTCCTTTTACCAGAATGCAAATAGATTTCATTGAAATGCCCCAAGTGATTAGATTGAGGTATGTTCTAGTGGTAGTCTGTTTGTTCTCGAGATGGGTGGAGGCCTATCCGACTAGGAGAAATGATGGAATAACAGTGGCAAAATTACTGTTAAGAGAGTTGATTCCTAGGTACGGGTTCCCAGTGACAATTGAGTCAGACAGAGGTGGACACTTCTACAATGAGCTCATGGGTTTAATTTGTGAAGCATTGAGCATACAGCAGAAGCTACATTGTGCATACAGACCAGAGGCTTCTGGCGTTGTTGAGCAGATGAACGGCACAATCAAAAACAGAATTGGTAAGATGTGCTTAGCTACTGGAATGAAATGGCCTGATGTCTTGCCTCTAGTACTAATGACCATTAGGTCTACTCCAGATAGAACCACAGGGTTGAGTCCACATGAAATTTTGATGGGACGTGCGATGAGACATGCTTTCGTGCCTGTCAACAAGTTGATGACAATAACTGATGACATGATTTTGGATTACTGTAAAGGCCTGGCTGACGCAGTTCATTCTGTGTTTCACCAGGTTGGAGAAGACGCTACTACACTTGAAAAGAAGCAAGCCCATGATCTGAGTCCAGGGGACTGGGTGAGGATAAAAGTGCACAGAAGAAGAAATTGCTTGGTTCCAAGGTGAAGTAGAAAAGTAGAAAATCTAAAATTAGCTGTTTTGAATAAATCTAGTGTTCTAGAGATTCAGTAGTGGAGTAATAGAGGCTAAGTCAAAAGACACTGCCAGAGTAATAACATGGCTAACACAGAAAATAATCAAAGTAGATGTGCCTTCTTGAAAAGATGGTGTAGAATGTGCTGCTGCTGTACAGGATTATTAATGCTACTATGGGGTGTACTTGCTTTACTAGTTACTTTTAGAGTTACAATAGACACCTTTGGAATACATACTGAAAATGTGACTAACATAGAGAAGAGTTCACAGAAGGTAGTTCCAACAAGAATTAGTAACATTTACATACATAAAGATAGGTCAATTAATGATTTTTCTAGCAATGTTTTTTCAAAGTTGTTGTACGAATACGTAAAGACAATGGAAGTAAGAGATTGCTACGTCTGTATGCCATTACCTGCATCCGTTTCAGAGGGTGTTACTTATCACCATCTACCAGCTACGTATGGGATTTCATGTAGTGTGTTGAGTAGTGTTTTTTATTCGTTAGGGAAAATAGATTATGAGATGTCTAACAAAGATAACATTTTTGGGCAATTGCCTATGGATAAGAAACTGAACCCTGCTAAAGAAGCTAACATTTTAGGTGAGATTTTTATTGAGACAGAAGAATTAACATTAGATTACATTTTTAGAAACAATTTAACTTGCAGTTTGAAAGAAGAGGAAAAGGCTTTCCTAGATATGGTAGAGAAAAGAAGAGTGAGCATGCATGAAGAGGCAGGGAAATATAAAATGAGTGAGACAATATGGGACATTGAGATGGGAAAGGAGTTGAAGGAAGGGGCCAGTCCAACTTTGGCTTTAGATGCACCACAGAAGGGTAAACTATGCATTACCAGAAAGAAGTCTCAATATGATACTTATTTTGTTGGGACTAGTGAGTGCCATGATACATACTTTATTGCAACCGGATGGGGATTTAAAGGAGGAGAAGATCCAGTTTTCCTGGGAGTGTATTATATTTGTGGGAATAAGGCTTATTACAGGTTGCCTGACCATTGGTATGGCACATGTTATGTTGGCCTGGTCTTTCCAAAGATTTTTCATATAGATAAGATAGAAGATGTAGAACACATTAATCTACTAACACGCTTTAAGAGAGAAACTTGGTCAGAAATTGTAGGTGATATTTTTGGAGCTTTAATTCCAGCAGTGGGAATTTCATTAAATGCATATGGAATTCGGAAACTGTCCACAGTGGTGGATCGCTTATCGACAAGTACCGCTGGAGGGTTTCTTTTGGTAAATACGGAGATGATTGCTGTACGCGCCATGTCTATGCAAAATCGACTTGCCCTTGATATTCTATTGGCCAAAGAGGGTGGAGTCTGTGGAATGCTGAAAGTTCAACATTGTTGCACTTACATTCCTGACGAAAGCAAAGATCTAAAGGTCTATATCAAAAGTATTACTGATTTGCATGAAGAATTAGTACCACTGGAAGCTGAAAGTATCTGGACTAAAATAGCTAATAAGATAGTTGCTGTTAAGAGTTTTATTGCTAAAATAGGTAGTACTATTATTGGTAAGATATTGTTTCCTTTGACATGTGTGATTGTTGCTTTATTGATACTTAGATTGGGGTGTTTGTGTTGTAAAAACAGGGGAGGGAAAAAGAAAATAATAAGACAGAATACTGAAAAGAAACAAAGGAGGTCAAAGAGAGACCCACAAGAAATAGAATTAGAAGAATTGAGGGAGAGTGTTTACTTGGAGTCAAAGAGGGATGATGAAAGAGAGTCTGGTCTGTAGTGTCGTAAAAAGACATTTCAATTTCTCCTAAGAAATGGGACTAAATTTTTTTTTTTTTGGGTTGGTTTTGTGGTGATAATATATCACCAAAGGGGGGATTGCTGGAGCAGAGTTTTCTATTGAAAATTCATTGAGATTTAAACTCCAGTTTACGTTATATGTCATGATTAAAATTACTGATTTATAATCATTAATCACTAACTTTGTTAGAAGTCTTGACTAATCAACATTACTAATGAGAGAAATTACACGCGGGAATGCATTTATGTTGCTTTATTAACACGTGAACTTAAATGGTGAGCGGATTAATTAAATATGTGTGGCTAAAGTGCTATTTGTAATGTGATTGCGTATTAAAATAACGTGCTTCTAATGCTTCTTTGTGTTGCAGATGGCTAGGTAATTACATACACATAAGGGTGTTAGTGGGAATTAACACTGTTTAATCATTATGATGTAGTAAAGTTGTTTTGTGTTCCTTTTAATTAAGATGGTCCGTTCAGGCCTAATCCAAGATGGCCGATATTTACAGCCTGCACACGAGTGATTGAAATTTAACGAGAGGCCTTGCTGAACATGGTTGGAAGTCACCTGACCACAGCCTCTGTCTGAATTAAAAGTTTCCGTGAGGACAGCGGCTCCAGGCTCGCTGCCAAGTGCCCTTGGAGAAGAATAAAGCCACAATAAACTTTGATAATCTTGCGGTGGCTTCACTGTGATTCCGAGGAAGAGCATTCATCAATGTATCGTTTTAGCTTGAAGCTTCCTTCTTCCGTGTTTTATTTTTGTGATTTTTCGAGAGCGGAGGTTTTTCTAAATGTTGCAAAACAACATCCTTTCCTGCTCGCTCTGCTCAGCAGCTCAACGGACGTTTAGAGATTGTTTGTTATTTTCAAATTGATATTTTTCCTATAAATATTACTAGACTAGAGAGGGTCTGTTCCGATTTTGGCCACTTCTTCCCGAACCTATGCTCGGGAGGATCGACGCTGATTGAGAGGACGGCGACTCGGGAGACTTTACTGAGAGACCTGTCCTGACCCAAATGACACTTAGCTAGAATAGGTAACTATGAGAATAATGATTTTGCTATTGATTGACTTTCATTTGAACTAATTTAGATAAACAACCATTTGTTTGAATTCCAGTGTTGGGTGGTTATTGCTTTGTCATTTATTGAGTTTCAGATGTATTTCCTGTGTTTAAAATCATGACTCAAGACAATTTCTTTATGGTCGCATTGACCTCGCATTAGATGCAGATTGGTTTAGGATTTCTCTCGTATATTCAGTACGGATAGAGTATTAGAATGAATGTCAGTGTGATGGGCCCTAGCGTATGATGAATGTATGTGCGTGTGACTGTGGAATTACTCTGTCCGTGGAAGTAGGGAGAATTTATATGCGCCGATCTGCAGCAGGGGTTTATTGGTTTGTGTCTCATTTACCACTGATTTTCTTTGTGCTTGCATTTCACTTTGCGCGTGACCCACTAGGTCCTGCCCTTTTCCCCTTTTTGCAATTATTCATGTGCGCTCTGCACCGGGCCTCTACCTGGCTTATCTTGCATAGCAAGGACAGTCTGCCATGCCATACTTTAAGCTGATGTCTTAGATTGTGAATGGCCTACTGGACGTATCAAATGCTCTGCTGTCCTGCGCTTTACCAAGCCCTTTCAACCAGCGGTCTTTATGCTTCAGGAGGCTTATTTGCTAAGGTTCCACTGCCCTTTTCTCTGCCAGTATGGGAATGATAGAGTGTTCCAGGCATGGTTCAGTTCGGGCTCATGGGGTGTGGTCATACTGCTACACAAAGGGTTTCCTTTGATAGTTTCCAACTCGCATCTAGACCCTAAGGGGTTTTTTGTGGCAGTGGAGGGCCTTCTTGAGGGTCACCACTACAACTTTCTCTCTATTCACTGACTGCCTTCCTTGCTGGTTTGCCCAGAGGCATCTCCATTCTTGGGGATCACTTTAATGCAGTGCCTAATCCTGATCTCGAAGCATCCAGCCTCTTACACAGGGGCATGTCTCCTGGGCACATCAACTCTCTGCTTGGATGGATGCTTTGAGTCTCTGTAATGTCTGGAGGGCCTAGCACCATTGGGATTGGGTATACACTCATACCTCGGACACACATAAATTTGACTTTCGCATCAATATTTTCCTATTGCCGGCCACGTATGTGAGCCAAGTGGACATGCATGGCTACTTTCGGCAGCCCAGAGTCAACTATGGTGCCTTGCTCTTGAAGACTCCCGCCAGTGTTGGCAGGTGAGAGCCCATGATATTCAAGAGCATAGCAATAAACCCCAGAAACTTCTCTATTAGTTCGCCACTCGCAATGGCGTCTCCCGCATGCGTTGACCCCCTTCCTGCTTAAACGTTATGCTGAGGTGACCAAAAAGGGAACATTGTCCCCTGAATTAGATCTTGCTTTCATAGTCATCCTTCCCAAACCGGAACATCCTCCTGAGAAGTGCTATTCCTTCAGGCCCATTTCATTGATAAACACAGAAATTAAACTCTATGCTAAAATCATGGCCAACTGGCTACAACCCCTCTTTACCATACCTGATCCATCACGATCAATGTGGCTTCATTTCAGGCCCCAGCATCAGAAATGGCATCTGAAGGGTCCAGGTGACATTCTCTCAGTTGTGTGTGTCCCATCCTCCTGCGGCATTGCTTCTCTTAGGTTTTGAGAATGCATTTGACACAATGGATTGGCCCTTTCTCAAGGCTGTCCAGTAAACAAGCGGGTCTGGGAGAGTACATAAGGTACCTAATTGGGGCCCGCCATCACCAGCCTCATGCCCAGATTCGGGTAAATTACTCTTTGTTAGATCGTTTCCCTGTCCAGCAAAGCATGTACCAGGGCTGTCCTTTGTCCCTAATACTGCTTGTGCACACGATCGAGCCCCTGGCACAGCTTATCCACTGCGATGCCCAGCTCAGGGGGTGGTCATGGGACACTGACTCAGTAGTTTTCCACACACAGTTTGGCAAGCAGAAGCACATTGAAATCTGCAGCATAGGTGGGAACTGATGCTTGAGAGTGGAGTGTAGATACATGCTCTGGCGTTATAGGTGGACCCTGATGTCTGTGGTGGGCCCCATCGATATCTACCAAGTCTAATGTATGGCTGGTAATAGACATTTTATTACATTTGCAGAGTGACAGTACATCTTTTGGTCCTGACGAATGCCCTTGAACTTCATTATGTCACCCATGGGCAGAAACATGTTGACCCTTTAGGATAGGGTAGTTGTGTTGCCCCCCCGTCCTCTCATTTATTTGAACCATATCCAATGGTGGCACCAAAATAAAGGACAATTTCAGCCCACCATGAGATAGTTTTACTGATGATTTACTCATTTGCATTCTGCCCCTCACTCCAAAACATCCTTTGCTCATCTTGCACAAAACACCTCTGCTCCTCCCTCTTTGGCATTTGAGAGTTGTAGCCCACACTAGGTATCTTGCGGTCCTGGTGTGAGGAGGGCACCCTATGATGAAGCATTTCATCTTCAGGTGAGTGAGGGTCCTTGTCCTAACAGCATTGTGCTCTCTTTGGTCTCTGATTCCCATACTTGGCTATTGTGTTTTCTACACTTGTGTTACCAGACGTACAATTGTGTGCAGATTCTAATTGGTGTAGGAGCAGTAAGTTGTTGGCATGGTTAATGCTCCGTTCTGACCCTTTGTGTTTAGATAGTACAGTATTGACTTTGTCAGTGCTTGAACAATTGCACCACAAGCAATAGCAAAGTCTAAAGAATAACAAGGCCGTCTTAGTTTCTATTTGTTATCTAGTCTACATTATGGTTAAACCTTTGCAAGATGGCGGTCAGGTTGCGTCAATCAGCTTTGACACTTTTGGCATTGTAATTGTAAACGCATTGTCAAATTGTCAGCAGTGGAAGGATACAATACATTAAAACAAAAAACATGGTAAACCAGAGAGAATCCCAGGACAAACACAAAAATAGGAAGGAAAGCCATCAAATAAAGAGCAGAGCATTGAATAGAGAAGAAGGCCACCAAATCATCCAAAGCCTAGCCTAAGTAAGAGTTAAAGTACTGGTTACTGTGCTGCTGAACTATTGGCTTAGCCAATGTTTGTTTAAATTGGAATTAACCTATACCAAACTGACTCTCAGTGCATCAGGATGTATGCACACACATGTGTCAGGACACATATATGCGAACACATCGGTGGCCATCCTAGAATTAGTTTTCTATTAAAGAAAAGCCATTCCAAGATGGCCACAGATAAGTAAGCATTCGTCTTGCTGCATGTGACTGCGTGCGCTGTGACGCATGTGTCCATATGACACCATTCCACGAAGGTCCCTGATGTACACTGTGGTGCATGCACACACAGTCACCATAAGGCATTAACAGACAGTTCAGGCTTTTTTTTACCATTCCGACTGGGCCAACTGCCATTTTAGACTTTCAAATTAAAAGTGAAAAGAAAGGGCAATAAAAGCAAGTAGGCAGCCCAGTAGAACTTTGTATGGCACAGTAGGTGGAGCATCTGGGAGCAGCAGATAAGCATTGGAAGTGGAAGTTAGTAAACGAAGAGCTGAGTTTCGCTGGAATGTCAGGAAGAACAAGCGGATGGAGGAGAGAATTAAGAAAGAGAGATGAAGGGGAAAAACAAGACGGTGCCCTCAGCTCATCCAATCTGAACATTGAGACGCCAACATTTTCCTGCACGTGACAAACAAAAGACTAGATAGGAAAGCCGTCTACTCAAGAGCTGAGACCTAAGACAGAAAACCATACACTGGTGTAACACAAAATGATGAGGAACCTCTGCAATATGTGATGACAGCCCCTGAGTCTTCGATATCTCACAGATATTTAGTGACCTTGGACTTAATGGGCCTGTTGGACCTGGCCCATTCTGCGGGGTCATCCCCAAAGTTGTTGCCTACATCCTTCCCATTTTTCTGAATTTGTTTTTGTTGACTTTAGGACTCTGGGCACTTTACCACCACCAACCAGTGCTAAAGTGCATGTGCTCTCTGCTTTAAACATGGCAATATTGGCTTATCCCCAATTGGCATATTTAATTCACTTATAAGTCTATAGTAAAGTGCAGTACATGTGCCCAGGGCCTGTTAATTAAATGCTACCAGTGGGCCTGCATTACAACAAACAATTGATGGACGGAATGCTGACAATGCAGACATTCTCCCCCAGTCAAGAGATCTGGGTTAAATCCATCGTTCTTTTGCCCACTACATCACCACAGTTTAGACATGACCATATGCAAATCAGTCTTGACCCTGTGCCTCATGGGAACAGTCCAGCCCGAACTGCCAAGCCATGTCTTCCCTGGACCGGAATCAAGCATCCTAGGACCGGTTTCTGGCTATCAGCCGTCATCAGCCAGGATAGCATGACTCCAGTGGCGTAGTGAGCACGGGTCCCACGTCTGGGAATACCCATCCCACTTAGGGCGAAAAGCGTTACAACAAACAATTGATGGACGGAATGCTGACAATGCAGACATTCTCCCCCAGTCAAGAGATCTGGGTTAAATCCATCGTTCTTTTGCCCACTACACCACCCCAGTTTAGACATGGCCATATGCAAATCAGTCTTGACCCTGTGCCTCATGGGAACAGTCCAGCCCGAACTGCCAAGCCATGTCTTCCCTGGACCGGAATCAAGCATCCTAGGACCGGTTTCTGGCTATCAGCCGTCATCAGCCAGGATAGCTTGACTCCAGTGGCGTAGTGAGCACGGGTCCCACGTCTGGGAATACCCATCCCACTTAGGGCGAAAAGCGTTACAACAAACAATTGATGGACGGAATGCTGACAATGCAGACATTCTCCCCCAGTCAAGAGATCTGGGTTAAATCCATCGTTCTTTTGCCCACTACACCACCCCAGTTTAGACATGGCCATATGCAAATCAGTCTTGACCCTGTGCCTCATGGGAACAGTCCAGCCCGAACTGCCAAGCCATGTCTTCCCTGGACCGGAATCAAGCATCCTAGGACCGGTTTCTGGCTATCAGCCGTCATCAGCCAGGATAGCTTGACTCCAGTGGCGTAGTGAGCACGGGTCCCACGTCTGGGAATACCCATCCCACTTAGGGCGAAAAGCTTTACAACAAACAATTGATGGACGGAATGCTGACAATGCAGACATTCTCCCCCAGTCAAGAGATCTGGGTTAAATCCATAGTTCTTTTGCCCACTACACCACCCCAGTTTAGACATGGCCATATGCAAATCAGTCTTGACCCTGTGCCTCATGGGAACAGTCCAGCCCGAACTGCCAAGCCATGTCTTCCCTGGACCGGAATCAAGCATCCTAGGACCAGTTTCTGGCTATCAGCCGTCATCAGCCAGGATAGCTTGACTCCAGTGGCGTAGTGAGCACGGGTCCCACGTCTGGGAATACCCATCCCACTTAGGGCGAAAAGCGTTACAACAAACAATTGATGGACGGAATGCTGACAATGCAGACATTCTCCCCCAGTCAAGAGATCTGGGTTAAATCCATCGTTCTTTTGCCCACTACACCACCCCAGTTTAGACATGGCCATTTGCAAATCAGTCTTGACCCTGTGCCTCATGGGAACAGTCCAGACCGAACTGCCAAGCCATGTCTTCCCTGGACCGGAATCAAGCATCCTAGGACCGGTTTCTGGCTATCAGCCGTCATCAGCCAGGATAGCTTGACTCCAGTGGCGTAGTGAGCACGGGTCCCACGTCTGGGAATACCCATCCCACTTAGGGCGAAAAGCGTTACAACAAACAATTGATGGACGGAATGCTGACAATGCAGACATTCTCCCCCAGTCAAGAGATCTGGGTTAAATCCATCGTTCTTTTGCCCACTACACCACCCCAGTTTAGACATGGCCATTTGCAAATCAGTCTTGACCCTGTGCCTCATGGGAACAGTCCAGCCCGAACTGCCAAGCCATGTCTTCCCTGGACCGGAATCAAGCATCCTAGGACCGGTTTCTGGCTATCAGCCGTCATCAGCCAGGATAGCTTGACTCCAGTGGCGTAGTGAGCACGGGTCCCACGTCTGGGAATACCCATCCCACTTAGGGCGAAAAGCGTTACAACAAACAATTGATGGACGGAATGCTGACAATGCAGACATTCTCCCCCAGTCAAGAGATCTGGGTTAAATCCATCGTTCTTTTGCCCACTACACCACCCCAGTTTAGACATGGCCATATGCAAATCAGTCTTGACCCTGTGCCTCATGGGAACAGTCCAGCCCGAACTGCCAAGCCATGTCTTCCCTGGACCGGAATCAAGCATCTTAGGACCGGTTTCTGGCTATCAGCCGTCATCAGCCAGGATAGCTTGACTCCAGTGGCGTAGTGAGCACGGGTCCCACGTCTGGGAATACCCATCCCACTTAGGGCGAAAAGCGTTACAACAAACAATTGATGGACGGAATGCTGACAATGCAGACATTCTCCCCCAGTCAAGAGATCTGGGTTAAATCCATCGTTCTTTTGCCCACTACACCACCCCAGTTTAGACATGGCCATTTGCAAATCAGTCTTGACCCTGTGCCTCATGGGAACAGTCCAGCCCGAACTGCCAAGCCATGTCTTCCCTGGACCGGAATCAAGCATCCTAGGACCGGTTTCTGGCTATCAGCCGTCATCAGCCAGGATAGCTTGACTCCAGTGGCGTAGTGAGCACGGGTCCCACGTCTGGGAATACCCATCCCACTTAGGGCGAAAAGCGTTACAACAAACAATTGATGGACGGAATGCTGACAATGCAGACATTCTCCCCCAGTCAAGAGATCTGGGTTAAATCCATCGTTCTTTTGCCCACTACACCACCCCAGTTTAGACATGGCCATATGCAAATCAGTCTTGACCCTGTGCCTCATGGGAACAGTCCAGCCCAAACTGCCAAGCCATGTCTTCCCTGGACCGGAATCAAGCATCCTAGGACCGGTTTCTGGCTATCAGCCGTCATCAGCCAGGATAGCTTGACTCCAGTGGCGTAGTGAGCACGGGTCCCACGTCTGGGAATACCCATCCCACTTAGGGCGAAAAGCGTTACAACAAACAATTGATGGACGGAATGCTGACAATGCAGACATTCTCCCCCAGTCAAGAGATCTGGGTTAAATCCATCATTCTTTTGCCCACTACACCACCCCAGTTTAGACATGGCCATATGCAAATCAGTCTTGACCCTGTGCCTCATGGGAACAGTCCAGCCCGAACTGCCAAGCCATGTATTCCCTGGACCGGAATCAAGCATCCTAGGACCGGTTTCTGGCTATCAGCCGTCATCAGCCAGGATAGTTTGACTCCAGTGGCGTAGTGAGCACGGGTCCCACGTCTGGGAATACCCATCCCACTTAGGGCGAAAAGCGTTACAACAAACAATTGATGGGCGGAATGCTGACAATGCAGACATTCTCCCCCAGTCAAGAGATCTGGGTTAAATCCATCTTTCTTTTGCCCACTACACCACCCCAGTTTAGACATGGCCATATACAAATCAGTCGTGACCCTGTGCCTCATGGGAACAGTCCAGCCCGAACTGCCAAGCCATGTCTTCCCTGGACCGGAATCAAGCATCCTAGGACCGGTTTCTGGCTATCAGCCGTCATCAGCCAGTCTAGCTTGACTCCCGTGGCGTAGTGAGCACGGGTCCCACGTCTGGGAATACCCATCCCACTTAGGGCGAAAAGCATTACAACAAACAATTGATGGACGGAATGCTGACAATGCAGACATTCTCCCCCAGTCAAGAGATCTGGGTTAAATCCATCGTTCTTTTGCCCACTACACCACCCCAGTTTAGACATGGTCATATGCAAATCAGTCTTGACCCTGTGCCTCATGGGAACAGTCCAGCCCGAACTGCCAAGCCATGTCTTCCCTGGACCGGAATCAAGCATCCTAGGACCGGTGTCTGGCTATCTGCCGTCATCAGCCAGGATAGCTTGACTCCAGTGGCGTAGTGAGCACGGGTCCCACGTCTGGGAATACCCATCCCACTTAGGGCGAAAAGCTTTACAACAAACAATTGATGGACGGAATGCTGACAATGCAGACATTCTCCCCCAGTCAAGAGATCTGGGTTAAATCCATAGTTCTTTTGCCCACTACACCACCCCAGTTTAGACATGGCCATATGCAAATCAGTCTTGACCCTGTGCCTCATGGGAACAGTCCAGCCCGAACTGCCAAGCCATGTCTTCCCTGGACCGGAATCAAGCATCCTAGGACCGGTTTCTGGCTATCAGCCGTCATCAGCCAGGATAGCTTGACTCCAGTGGCGTAGTGAGCACGGGTCCCACGTCTGGGAATACCCATCCCACTTAGGGCGAAAAGCGTTACAACAAACAATTGATGGACGGAATGCTGACAATGCAGACATTCTCCCCCAGTCAAGAGATCTGGGTTAAATCCATCGTTCTTTTGCCCACTACACCACCCCAGTTTAGACATGGCCATATGCAAATCAGTCTTGACCCTGTGCCTCATGGGAACAGTCCAGCCCAAACTGCCAAGCCATGTCTTCCCTGGACCGGAATCAAGCATCCTAGGACCGGTTTCTGGCTATCAGCCGTCATCAGCCAGGATAGCTTGACTCCAGTGGCGTAGTGAGCACGGGTCCCACGTCTGGGAATACCCATCCCACTTAGGGCGAAAAGCGTTACAACAAACAATTGATGGACGGAATGCTGACAATGCAGACATTCTCCCCCAGTCAAGAGATCTGGGTTAAATCCATCGTTCTTTTGCCCACTACACCACCCCAGTTTAGACATGGCCATATGCAAATCAGTCTTGACCCTGTGCCTCATGGGAACAGTCCAGCCCGAACTGCCAAGCCATGTATTCCCTGGACCGGAATCAAGCATCCTAGGACCGGTTTCTGGCTATCAGCCGTCATCAGCCAGGATAGCTTGACTCCAGTGGCGTAGTGAGCACGGGTCCCACGTCTGGGAATACCCATCCCACTTAGGGCGAAAAGCGTTACAACAAACAATTGATGGGCGGAATGCTGACAATGCAGACATTCTCCCCCAGTCAAGAGATCTGGGTTAAATCCATCGTTCTTTTGCCCACTACACCACCCCAGTTTAGACATGGCCATATACAAATCAGTCTTGACCCTGTGCCTCATGGGAACAGTCCAGCCCGAACTGCCAAGCCATGTCTTCCCTGGACCGGAATCAAGCATCCTAGGACCGGTTTCTGGCTATCAGCCGTCATCAGCCAGGATAGCTTGACTCCCGTGGCGTAGTGAGCACGGGTCCCACGTCTGGGAATACCCATCCCACTTAGGGCGAAAAGCATTACAACAAACAATTGATGGACGGAATGCTGACAATGCAGACATTCTCCCCCAGTCAAGAGATCTGGGTTAAATCCATCGTTCTTTTGCCCACTACACCACCCCAGTTTAGACATGGTCATATGCAAATCAGTCTTGACCCTGTGCCTCATGGGAACAGTCCAGCCCGAACTGCCAAGCCATGTCTTCCCTGGACCGGAATCAAGCATCCTAGGACCGGTTTCTGGCTATCTGCCGTCATCAGCCAGGATAGCTTGACTCCAGTGGCGTAGTGAGCACGGGTCCCACGTCTGGGAATACCCATCCCACTTAGGGCGAAAAGCGTTACAACAAACAATTGATGGACGGAATGCTGACAATGCAGACATTCTCCCCCAGTCAAGAGATCTGGGTTAAATCCATCGTTCTTTTGCCCACTACACCACCCCAGTTTAGACATGGCCATATGCAAATCAGTCTTGACCCTGTGCCTCATGGGAACAGTCCAGCCCGAACTGCCAAGCCATGTCTTCCCTGGACCGGAATCAAGCATCCTAGGACCGGTTTCTGGCTATCAGCCGTCATCAGCCAGGATAGCTTGACTCCAGTGGCGTAGTGAGCACGGGTCCCACGTCTGGGAATACCCATCCCACTTAGGGCGAAAAGCGTTACAACAAACAATTGATGGACGAAATGCTGACAATGCAGACATTCTCCCACAGTCAAGAGATCTGGGTTAAATCCATCGTTCTTTTGCCCACTACACCACCCCAGTTTAGACATGGCCATATGCAAATCAGTCTTGACCCTGTGCCTCATGGGAACAGTCCAGCCCGAACTGCAAAGCCATGTCTTCCCTGGACCGGAATCAAGCATCCTAGGACCGGTTTCTGGCTATCAGCCGTCATCAGCCAGGATAGCTTGACTCCAGTGGCGTAGTGAGCACGGGTCCCACGTCTGGGAATACCCATCCCACTTAGGGCAAAAAGCGTTACAACAAACAATTGATGGACGGAATGCTGACAATTCAGACATTCTCCCCCAGTCAAGAGATCTGGGTTAAATCCATCGTTCTTTTGCCCACTACACCACCCCAGTTTAGACATGGCCATATGCAAATCAGTCTTGACCCTGTGCCTCATGGGAACAGTCCAGCCCGAACTGCCAAGCCATGTCTTCCCTGGACCGGAATCAAGCATCCTAGGACCGGTTTCTGGCTATCAGCCGTCATCAGCCAGGATAGCTTGACTCCAGTGGCGTAGTGAGCACGGGTCCCACGTCTGGGAATACCCATCCCACTTAGGGCGAAAAGCGTTACAACAAACAATTGATGGACGGAATGCTGACAATGCAGACATTCTCCCCCAGTCAAGAGATCTGGGTTAAATCCATCGTTCTTTTGCCCACTACACCACCCCAGTTTAGACATGGCCATATGCAAATCAGTCTTGACCCTGTGCCTCATGGGAACAGTCCAGCCCAAACTGCCAAGCCATATCTTCCCTGGACCGGAATCAAGCATCCTAGGACCGGTTTCTGGCTATCAGCCGTCATCAGCCAGGATAGCTTGACTCCAGTGGCGTAGTGAGCACGGGTCCCACGTCTGGGAATACCCATCCCACTTAGGGCGAAAAGCGTTACAACAAACAATTGATGGACGGAATGCTGACAATGCAGACATTCTCCCCCAGTCAAGAGATCTGGGTTAAATCCATCGTTCTTTTGCCCACTACACCACCCCAGTTTAGACATGGCCATTTGCAAATCAGTCTTGACCCTGTGCCTCATGGGAACAGTCCAGCCCGAACTGCCAAGCCATGTCTTCCCTGGACCGGAATCAAGCATCCTAGGACCGGTTTCTGGCTATCAGCCGTCATCAGCCAGGATAGCTTGACTCCAGTGGCGTAGTGAGCACGGGTCCCACGTCTGGGAATACCCATCCCACTTAGGGCGAAAAGCGTTACAACAAACAATTGATGGACGGAATGCTGACAATGCAGACATTCTCCCCCAGTCAAGAGATCTGGGTTAAATCCATCGTTCTTTTGCCCACTACACCACCCCAGTTTAGACATGGCCATATGCAAATCAGTCTTGACCCTGTGCCTCATGGGAACAGTCCAGCCCAAACTGCCAAGCCATGTCTTCCCTGGACCGGAATCAAGCATCCTAGGACCGGTTTCTGGCTATCAGCCGTCATCAGCCAGGATAGCTTGACTCCAGTGGCGTAGTGAGCACGGGTCCCACGTCTGGGAATACCCATCCCACTTAGGGCGAAAAGCGTTACAACAAACAATTGATGGGCGGAATGCTGACAATGCAGACATTCTCCCCCAGTCAAGAGATCTGGGTTAAATCCATCGTTCTTTTACCCACTACACCACCCCAGTTTAGACATGGCCATATACAAATCAGTCTTGACCCTGTGCCTCATGGGAACAGTCCAGCCCGAACTGCCAAGCCATGTCTTCCCTGGACCGGAATCAAGCATCCTAGGACCGGTTTCTGGCTATCAGCCGTCATCAGCCAGGATAGCTTGACTCCCGTGGCGTAGTGAGCACGGGTCCCACGTCTGGGAATACCCATCCCACTTAGGGCGAAAAGCATTACAACAAACAATTGATGGACGGAATGCTGACAATGCAGACATTCTCCCCCAGTCAAGAGATCTGGGTTAAATCCATCGTTCTTTTGCCCACTACACCACCCCAGTTTAGACATGGTCAAATGCAAATCAGTCTTGACCCTGTGCCTCATGGGAACAGTCCAGCCCGAACTGCCAAGCCATGTCTTCCCTGGACCGGAATCAAGCATCCTAGGACCGGTGTCTGGCTATCTGCCGTCATCAGCCAGGATAGCTTGACTCCAGTGGCGTAGTGAGCACGGGTCCCACGTCTGGGAATACCCATCCCACTTAGGGCGAAAAGCTTTACAACAAACAATTGATGGACGGAATGCTGACAATGCAGACATTCTCCCCCAGTCAAGAGATCTGGGTTAAATCCATAGTTCTTTTGCCCACTACACCACCCCAGTTTAGACATGGCCATATGCAAATCAGTCTTGACCCTGTGCCTCATGGGAACAGTCCAGCCCGAACTGCCAAGCCATGTCTTCCCTGGACCGGAATCAAGCATCCTAGGACCGGTTTCTGGCTATCAGCCGTCATCAGCCAGGATAGCTTGACTCCAGTGGCGTAGTGAGCACGGGTCCCACGTCTGGGAATACCCATCCCACTTAGGGCGAAAAGCGTTACAACAAACAATTGATGGACGGAATGCTGACAATGCAGACATTCTCCCCCAGTCAAGAGATCTGGGTTAAATCCATCGTTCTTTTGCCCACTACACCACCCCAGTTTAGACATGGCCATATGCAAATCAGTCTTGACCCTGTGCCTCATGGGAACAGTCCAGCCCAAACTGCCAAGCCATGTCTTCCCTGGACCGGAATCAAGCATCCTAGGACCGGTTTCTGGCTATCAGCCGTCATCAGCCAGGATAGCTTGACTCCAGTGGCGTAGTGAGCACGGGTCCCACGTCTGGGAATACCCATCCCACTTAGGGCGAAAAGCGTTACAACAAACAATTGATGGACGGAATGCTGACAATGCAGACATTCTCCCCCAGTCAAGAGATCTGGGTTAAATCCATCGTTCTTTTGCCCACTACACCACCCCAGTTTAGACATGGCCATATGCAAATCAGTCTTGACCCTGTGCCTCATGGGAACAGTCCAGCCCGAACTGCCAAGCCATGTATTCCCTGGACCGGAATCAAGCATCCTAGGACCGGTTTCTGGCTATCAGCCGTCATCAGCCAGGATAGCTTGACTCCAGTGGCGTAGTGAGCACGGGTCCCACGTCTGGGAATACCCATCCCACTTAGGGCGAAAAGCGTTACAACAAACAATTGATGGGCGGAATGCTGACAATGCAGACATTCTCCCCCAGTCAAGAGATCTGGGTTAAATCCATCGTTCTTTTGCCCACTACACCACCCCAGTTTAGACATGGCCATATACAAATCAGTCTTGACCCTGTGCCTCATGGGAACAGTCCAGCCCGAACTGCCAAGCCATGTCTTCCCTGGACCGGAATCAAGCATCCTAGGACCGGTTTCTGGCTATCAGCCGTCATCAGCCAGGATAGCTTGACTCCCGTGGCGTAGTGAGCACGGGTCCCACGTCTGGGAATACCCATCCCACTTAGGGCGAAAAGCATTACAACAAACAATTGATGGACGGAATGCTGACAATGCAGACATTCTCCCCCAGTCAAGAGATCTGGGTTAAATCCATCGTTCTTTTGCCCACTACACCACCCCAGTTTAGACATGGTCATATGCAAATCAGTCTTGACCCTGTGCCTCATGGGAACAGTCCAGCCCGAACTGCCAAGCCATGTCTTCCCTGGACCGGAATCAAGCATCCTAGGACCGGTTTCTGGCTATCTGCCGTCATCAGCCAGGATAGCTTGACTCCAGTGGCGTAGTGAGCACGGGTCCCACGTCTGGGAATACCCATCCCACTTAGGGCGAAAAGCGTTACAACAAACAATTGATGGACGGAATGCTGACAATGCAGACATTCTCCCCCAGTCAAGAGATTTGGGTTAAATCCATCGTTCTTTTGCCCACTACACCACCCCAGTTTAGACATGGCCATATGCAAATCAGTCTTGACCCTGTGCCTCATGGGAACAGTCCAGCCCGAACTGCCAAGCCATGTCTTCCCTGGACCGGAATCAAGCATCCTAGGACCGGTTTCTGGCTATCAGCCGTCATCAGCCAGGATAGCTTGACTCCAGTGGCGTAGTGAGCACGGGTCCCACGTCTGGGAATACCCATCCCACTTAGGGCGAAAAGTGTTACAACAAACAATTGATGGACGAAATGCTGACAATGCAGACATTCTCCCCCAGTCAAGAGATCTGGGTTAAATCCATCGTTCTTTTGCCCACTACACCACCCCAGTTTAGACATGGCCATATGCAAATCAGTCTTGACCCTGTGCCTCATGGGAACAGTCCAGCCCGAACTGCAAAGCCATGTCTTCCCTGGACCGGAATCAAGCATCCTAGGACCGGTTTCTGGCTATCAGCCGTCATCAGCCAGGATAGCTTGACTCCAGTGGCGTAGTGAGCACGGGTCCCACGTCTGGGAATACCCATCCCACTTAGGGCAAAAAGCGTTACAACAAACAATTGATGGACGGAATGCTGACAATTCAGACATTCTCCCCCAGTCAAGAGATCTGGGTTAAATCCATCGTTCTTTTGCCCACTACACCACCCCAGTTTAGACATGGCCATATGCAAATCAGTCTTGACCCTGTGCCTCATGGGAACAGTCCAGCCCGAACTGCCAAGCCATGTCTTCCCTGGACCGGAATCAAGCATCCTAGGACCGGTTTCTGGCTATCAGCCGTCATCAGCCAGGATAGCTTGACTCCAGTGGCGTAGTGAGCACGGGTCCCACGTCTGGGAATACCCATCCCACTTAGGGCGAAAAGCGTTACAACAAACAATTGATGGACGGAATGCTGACAATGCAGACATTCTCCCCCAGTCAAGAGATCTGGGTTAAATCCATCGTTCTTTTGCCCACTACACCACCCCAGTTTAGACATGGCCATATGCAAATCAGTCTTGACCCTGTGCCTCATGGGAACAGTCCAGCCCAAACTGCCAAGCCATATCTTCCCTGGACCGGAATCAAGCATCCTAGGACCGGTTTCTGGCTATCAGCCGTCATCAGCCAGGATAGCTTGACTCCAGTGGCGTAGTGAGCACGGGTCCCACGTCTGGGAATACCCATCCCACTTAGGGCGAAAAGCGTTACAACAAACAATTGATGGACGGAATGCTGACAATGCAGACATTCTCCCCCAGTCAAGAGATCTGGGTTAAATCCATCGTTCTTTTGCCCACTACACCCCCCCAGTTGAGACATGGCCATATGCAAATCAGTCTTGACCCTGTGCCTCATGGGAACAGTCCAGCCCGAACTGCCAAGCCATGTCTTCCCTGGACCGGAATCAAGCATCCTAGGACCGGTTTCTGGCTATCAGCCGTCATCAGCCAGGATAGCTTGACTCCAGTGGCGTAGTGAGCACGGGTCTCACGTCTGGGAATACCCATCCCACTTAGGGCGAAAAGCGTTACAACAAACAATTGATGGACGGAATGCTGACAATGCAGACATTCTCCCCCAGTCAAGAGATCTGGGTTAAATCCATCGTTCTTTTGCCCACTACACCACCCCAGTTTAGACATGGCCATATGCAAATCAGTCTTGACCCTGTGCCTCATGGGAACAGTCCAGCCCGAACTGCCAAGCCATGTCTTCCCTGGACCGGAATCAAGCATCCTAGGACCGGTTTCTGGCTATCAGCCGTCATCAGCCAGGATAGCTTGACTCCAGTGGCGTAGTGAGCACGGGTCCCACGTCTGGGAATACCCATCCCACTTAGGGCGAAAAGCGTTACAACAAACAATTGATGGACGGAATGCTGACAATGCAGACATTCTCCCCCAGTCAAGAGATCTGGGTTAAATCCATCGTTCTTTTGCCCACTACACCACCCCAGTTTAGACATGGCCATATGCAAATCAGTCTTGACCCTGTGCCTCATGGGAACAGTCCAGCCCGAACTGCCAAGCCATGTCTTCCCTGGACCGGAATCAAGCATCCTAGGACCGGTTTCTGGCTATCAGCCGTCATCAGCCAGGATAGCTTGACTCCAGTGGCGTAGTGAGCACGGGTCCCACGTCTGGGAATACCCATCCCACTTAGGGCGAAAAGCGTTACAACAAACAATTGATGGGCGGAATGCTGACAATGCAGACATTCTCCCCCAGTCAAGAGATATGGGTTAAATCCATCGTTCTTTTGCCCACTACACCACCCCAGTTTAGACATGGCCATATGCAAATCAGTCTTGACCCTGTGCCTCATGGGAACAGTCCAGCCCGAACTGCCAAGCCATGTCTTCCCTGGACCGGAATCAAGCATCCTAGGACCGGTTTCTGGCTATCAGCCGTCATCAGCCAGGATAGCTTGACTCCAGTGGCGTAGTGAGCACGGGTCCCACGTCTGGGAATACCCATCCCACTTAGGGCGAAAAGCTTTACAACAAACAATTGATGGACGGAATGCTGACAATGCAGACATTCTCCCCCAGTCAAGAGATCTGGGTTAAATCCATCGTTCTTTTGCCCACTACACCACCCCAGTTTAGACATGGCCATATGCAAATCAGTCTTGACCCTGTGCCTCATGGGAACAGTCCAGCCCGAACTGCCAAGCCATGTCTTCCCTGGACCGGAATCAAGCATCCTAGGACCGGTTTCTGGCTATCAGCCGTCATCAGCCAGGATAGCTTGACTCCAGTGGCGTAGTGAGCACGGGTCCCACGTCTGGGAATACCCATCCCACTTAGGGCGAAAAGCGTTACAACAAACAATTGATGGACGGAATGCTGACAATGCAGACATTCTCCCCCAGTCAAGAGATCTGGGTTAAATCCATCGTTCTTTTGCCCACTACACCACCCCAGTTTAGACATGGCCATATGCAAATCAGTCTTGACCCTGTGCCTCATGGGAACAGTCCAGCCCGAACTGCCAAGCCATGTCTTCCCTGGACCGGAATCAAGCATCCTAGGACCGGTTTCTGGCTATCAGCCGTCATCAGCCAGGATAGCTTGACTCCAGTGGCGTAGTGAGCACGGGTCCCACGTCTGGGAATACCCATCCCACTTAGGGCGAAAACCGTTACAACAAACAATTGATGGACGGAATGCTGACAATGCAGACATTCTCCCCCAGTCAAGAGATCTGGGTTAAATCCATCGTTCTTTTGCCCACTACACCACCCCAGTTTAGACATGGCCATTTGCAAATCAGTCTTGACCCTGTGCCTCATGGGAACAGTCCAGCCCGAACTGCCAAGCCATGTCTTCCCTGGACCGGAATCAAGCATCCTAGGACCGGTTTCTGGCTATCAGCCGTCATCAGCCAGGATAGCTTGACTCCAGTGGCGTAGTGAGCACGGGTCCCACGTCTGGGAATACCCATCCCACTTAGGGCGAAAAGCGTTACAACAAACAATTGATGGACGGAATGCTGACAATGCAGACATTCTCCCCCAGTCAAGAGATCTGGGTTAAATCCATCGTTCTTTTGCCCACTACACCACCCCAGTTTAGACATGGCCATATGCAAATCAGTCTTGACCCTGTGCCTCATGGGAACAGTCCAGCCCGAACTGCCAAGCCATGTCTTCCCTGGACCGGAATCAAGCATCCTAGGACCGGTTTCTGGCTATCAGCCGTCATCAGCCAGGATAGCTTGACTCCAGTGGCGTAGTGAGCACGGGTCCCACGTCTGGGAATACCCATCCCACTTAGGGCGAAAAGCGTTACAACAAACAATTGATGGACGGAATGCTGACAATGCAGACATTCTCCCCCAGTCAAGAGATCTGGGTTAAATCCATCGTTCTTTTGCCCACTACACCACCCCAGTTTAGACATGGCCATATGCAAATCAGTCTTGACCCTGTGCCTCATGGGAACAGTCCAGCCCGAACTGCCAAGCCATGTCTTCCCTGGACCGGAATCAAGCATCCTAGGACCGGTTTCTGGCTATCAGCCGTCATCAGCCAGGATAGCTTGACTCCAGTGGCGTAGTGAGCACGGGTCCCACGTCTGGGAATACCCATCCCACTTAGGGCGAAAAGCGTTACAACAAACAATTGATGGACGGAATGCTGACAATGCAGACATTCTCCCCCAGTCAAGAGATCTGGGTTAAATCCATCGTTCTTTTGCCCACTACACCACCCCAGTTTAGACATGGCCATATGCAAATCAGTCTTGACCCTGTGCCTCATGGGAACAGTCCAGCCCGAACTGCCAAGCCATGTCTTCCCTGGACCGGAATCAAGCATCCTAGGACCGGTTTCTGGCTATCAGCCGTCATCAGCCAGGATAGCTTGACTCCAGTGGCGTAGTGAGCACGGGTCCCACGTCTGGGAATACCCATCCCACTTAGGGCGAAAAGCGTTACAACAAACAATTGATGGGCGGAATGCTGACAATGCAGACATTCTCCCCCAGTATAGAGATCTGGGTTAAATCCATCGTTCTTTTGCCCACTACACCACCCCAGTTTAGACATGGCCATATGCAAATCAGTCTTGACCCTGTGCCTCATGGGAACAGTCCAGCCCGAACTGCCAAGCCATGTCTTCCCTGGACCGGAATCAAGCATCCTAGGACCGGTTTCTGGCTATCAGCCGTCATCAGCCAGGATAGCTTGACTCCAGTGGCGTAGTGAGCACGGGTCCCACGTCTGGGAATACCCATCCCACTTAGGGCGAAAAGCGTTACAACAAACAATTGATGGACGGAATGCTGACAATGCAGACATTCTCCCCCAGTCAAGAGATCTGGGTTAAATCCATCGTTCTTTTGCCCACTACACCACCCCAGTTTAGACATGGCCATATGCAAATCAGTCTTGACCCTGTGCCTCATGGGAACAGTCCAGCCCGAACTGCCAAGCCATGTCTTCCCTGGACCGGAATCAAGCATCCTAGGACCGGTTTCTGGCTATCAGCCGTCATCAGCCAGGATAGCTTGACTCCAGTGGCGTAGTGAGCACGGGTCCCACGTCTGGGAATACCCATCCCACTTAGGGCGAAAAGCTTTACAACAAACAATTGATGGACGGAATGCTGACAATGCAGACATTCTCCCCCAGTCAAGAGATCTGGGTTAAATCCATCGTTCTTTTGCCCACTACACCACCCCAGTTTAGACATGGCCATATGCAAATCAGTCTTGACCCTGTGCCTCATGGGAACAGTCCAGCCCGAACTGCCAAGCCATGTCTTCCCTGGACCGGAATCAAGCATCCTAGGACCGGTTTCTGGCTATCAGCCGTCATCAGCCAGGATAGCTTGACTCCAGTGGCGTAGTGAGCACGGGTCCCACGTCTGGGAATACCCATCCCACTTAGGGCGAAAAGCGTTACAACAAACAATTGATGGACGGAATGCTGACAATGCAGACATTCTCCCCCAGTCAAGAGATCTGGGTTAAATCCATCGTTCTTTTGCCCACTACACCACCCCAGTTTAGACATGGCCATATGCAAATCAGTCTTGACCCTGTGCCTCATGGGAACAGTCCAGCCCGAACTGCCAAGCCATGTCTTCCCTGGACCGGAATCAAGCATCCTAGGACCGGTTTCTGGCTATCAGCCGTCATCAGCCAGGATAGCTTGACTCCAGTGGCGTAGTGAGCACGGGTCCCACGTCTGGGAATACCCATCCCACTTAGGGCGAAAAGCGTTACAACAAACAATTGATGGACGGAATGCTGACAATGCAGACATTCTCCCCCAGTCAAGAGATCTGGGTTAAATCCATCGTTCTTTTGCCCACTACACCACCCCAGTTTAGACATGGCCATTTGCAAATCAGTCTTGACCCTGTGCCTCATGGGAACAGTCCAGCCCGAACTGCCAAGCCATGTCTTCCCTGGACCGGAATCAAGCATCCTAGGACCGGTTTCTGGCTATCAGCCGTCATCAGCCAGGATAGCTTGACTCCAGTGGCGTAGTGAGCACGGGTCCCACGTCTGGGAATACCCATCCCACTTAGGGCGAAAAGCGTTACAACAAACAATTGATGGACGGAATGCTGACAATGCAGACATTCTCCCCCAGTCAAGAGATCTGGGTTAAATCCATCGTTCTTTTGCCCACTACACCACCCCAGTTTAGACATGGCCATATGCAAATCAGTCTTGACCCTGTGCCTCATGGGAACCGTCCAGCCCGAACTGCCAAGCCATGTCTTCCCTGGACCGGAATCAAGCATCCTAGGACCGGTTTCTGGCTATCAGCCGTTATCAGCCAGGATAGCTTGACTCCAGTGGCGTAGTGAGCACGGGTCCCACGTCTGGGAATACCCATCCCACTTAGGGCGAAAAGCGTTACAACAAACAATTGATGGACGGAATGCTGACAATGCAGACATTCTCCCCCAGTCAAGAGATCTGGGTTAAATCCATCGCTCTTTTGCCCACTACACCACCCCAGTTTAGACATGGCCATATGCAAATCAGTCTTGACCCTGTGCCTCATGGGAACAGTCCAGCCCGAACTGCCAAGCCATGTCTTCCCTGGACCGGAATCAAGCATCCTAGGACCGGTTTCTGGCTATCAGCCGTCATCAGCCAGGATAGCTTGACTCCAGTGGCGTAGTGAGCACGGGTCCCACGTCTGGGAATACCCATCCCACTTAGGGCGAAAAGCTTTACAACAAACAATTGATGGACGGAATGCTGACAATGCAGACATTCTCCCCCAGTCAAGAGATCTGGGTTAAATCCATCGTTCTTTTGCCCACTACACCACCCCAGTTTAGACATGGCCATATGCAAATCAGTCTTGACCCTGTGCCTCATGGGAACAGTCCAGCCCGAACTGCCAAGCCATGTCTTCCCTGGACCGGAATCAAGCATCCTAGGACCGGTTTCTGGCTATCAGCCGTCATCAGCCAGGATAGCTTGACTCCAGTGGCGTAGTGAGCACGGGTCCCACGTCTGGGAATACCCATCCCACTTAGGGCGAAAAGCGTTACAACAAACAATTGATGGACGGAATGCTGACAATGCAGACATTCTCCCCCAGTCAAGAGATCTGGGTTAAATCCATCGTTCTTTTGCCCACTACACCACCCCAGTTTAGACATGGCCATATGCAAATCAGTCTTGACCCTGTGCCTCATGGGAACAGTCCAGCCCGAACTGCCAAGCCATGTCTTCCCTGGACCGGAATCAAGCATCCTAGGACCGGTTTCTGGCTATCAGCCGTCATCAGCCAGGATAGCTTGACTCCAGTGGCGTAGTGAGCACGGGTCCCACGTCTGGGAATACCCATCCCACTTAGGGCGAAAAGCGTTACAACAAACAATTGATGGACGGAATGCTGACAATGCAGACATTCTCCCCCAGTCAAGAGATCTGGGTTAAATCCATCGTTCTTTTGCCCACTACACCACCCCAGTTTAGACATGGCCATTTGCAAATCAGTCTTGACCCTGTGCCTCATGGGAACAGTCCAGCCCGAACTGCCAAGCCATGTCTTCCCTGGACCGGAATCAAGCATCCCAGGACCGGTTTCTGGCTATCAGCCGTCATCAGCCAGGATAGCTTGACTCCAGTGGCGTAGTGAGCACGGGTCCCACGTCTGGGAATACCCATCCCACTTAGGGCAAAAAGCGTTACAACAAACAATTGATGGACGGAATGCTGACAATGCAGACATTCTCCCCCAGTCAAGAGATCTGGGTTAAATCCATCGTTCTTTTGCCCACTACACCACCCCAGTTTAGACATGGCCATATGCAAATCAGTCTTGACCCTGTGCCTCATGGGAACAGTCCAGCCCGAACTGCCAAGCCATGTCTTCCCTGGACCGGAATCAAGCATCCTAGGACCGGTTTCTGGCTATCAGCCGTCATCAGCCAGGATAGCTTGACTCCAGTGGCGTAGTGAGCACGGGTCCCACGTCTGGGAATACCCATCCCACTTAGGGCGAAAAGCGTTACAACAAACAATTGATGGACGGAATGCTGACAATGCAGACATTCTCCCCCAGTCAAGAGATCTGGGTTAAATCCATCGTTCTTTTGCCCACTACACCACCCCAGTTTAGACATGGCAATATGCAAATCAGTCTTGACCCTGTGCCTCATGGGAACAGTCCAGCCCGAACTGCCAAGCCATGTCTTCCCTGGACCGGAATCAAGCATCCTAGGACCGGTTTCTGGCTATCAGCCGTCATCAGCCAGGATAGCTTGACTCCAGTGGCGTAGTGAGCACGGGTCCCACGTCTGGGAATACCCATCCCACTTAGGGCGAAAAGCGTTACAACAAACAATTGATGGACGGAATGCTGACAATGCAGACATTCTCCCCCAGTCAAGAGATCTGGGTTAAATCCATCGTTCTTTTGCCCACTACACCACCCCAGTTTAGACATGGCCATTTGCAAATCAGTCTTGACCCTGTGCCTCATGGGAACAGTCCAGCCCGAACTGCCAAGCCATGTCTTCCCTGGACCGGAATCAAGCATCCTAGGACCGGTTTCTGGCTATCAGCCGTCATCAGCCAGGATAGCTTGACTCCAGTGGCGTGGTGAGCACGGGTCCCACGTCTGGGAATACCCATCCCACTTAGGGCGAAAAGCGTTACAACAAACAATTGATGGACGGAATGCTGACAATGCAGACATTCTCCCCCAGTCAAGAGATCTGGGTTAAATCCATCGTTCTTTTGCCCACTACACCACCCCAGTTTAGACCTGGCCATATGCAAATCAGTCTTGACCCTGTGCCTCATGGGAACAGTCCAGCCCGAACTGCCAAGCCATGTCTTCCCTGGACCGGAATCAAGCATCCTAGGACCGGTTTCTGGCTATCAGCCGTCATCAGCCAGGATAGCTTGACTCCAGTGGCGTAGTAAGCACGGGTCCCACGTCTGGGAATACCCCTCCCACTTAGGGCGAAAAGCGTTACAACAAACAATTGATGGACGGAATGCTGACAATGCAGACATTCTCCCCCAGTCAAGAGATCTGGGTTAAATCCATCGTTCTTTTGCCCACTACACCACCCCAGTTTAGACATGGCCATTCGCAAATCAGTCTTGACCCTGTGCCTCATGGGAACCGTCCAGCCCGAACTGCCAAGCCATGTCTTCCCTGGACCGGAATCAAGCATCCTAGGACCGGTTTCTGGCTATCAGCCGTCATCAGCCAGGATAGCTTGACTCCAGTGGCGTAGTGAGCACGGGTCCCACGTCTGAGAATACCCATCCCACTTAGGGCGAAAAGCGTTACAACAAACAATTGATGGACGGAATGCTGACAATGCAGACATTCTCCCCCAGTCAAGAGATCTGGGTTAAATCCATCGTTCTTTTGCCCACTACACCACCCCAGTTTAGACATGGCCATATGCAAATCAGTCTTGACCCTGTGCCTCATGGGAACAGTCCAGCCCGAACTGCCAAGCCATGTCTTCCCTGGACCGGAATCAAGCATCCTAGGACCGGTTTCTGGCTATCAGCCGTCATCAGCCAGGATAGCTTGACTCCAGTGGCGTAGTGAGCACGGGTCCCACGTCTGGGAATACCCATCCCACTTAGGGCGAAAAGCGTTACAACAAACAATTGATGGACGGAATGCTGACAATGCAGACATTCTCCCCCAATCAAGAGATCTGGGTTAAATCCATCGTTCTTTTGCCCACTACACCACCCCAGTTTAGACATGGCCATATGCAAATCAGTCTTGACCCTGTGCCTCATGGGAACAGTCCAGCCCGAACTGCCAAGCCATGTCTTCCCTGGACCGGAATCAAGCATCCTAGGACCGGTTTCTGGCTATCAGCCGTCATCAGCCAGGATAGCTTGACTCCAGTGGCGTAGTGAGCACGGGTCCCACGTCTGGGAATACCCATCCCACTTAGGGCGAAAAGCGTTACAACAAACAATTGATGGACGGAATGCTGACAATGCAGACATTCTCCCCCAGTCAAGAGATCTGGGTTAAATCCATCGTTCTTTTGCCCACTACACCACCCCAGTTTAGACATGGCCATATGCAAATCAGTCTTGACCCTGTGCCTCATGGGAACAGTCCAGCCCGAACTGCCAAGCCATGTCTTCCCTGGACCGGAATCAAGCATCCTAGGACCGGTTTCTGGCTATCAGCCGTCATCAGCCAGGATAGCTTGACTCCAGTGGCGTAGTGAGCACGGGTCCCACGTCTGGGAATACCCATCCCACTTAGGGCGAAAAGCGTTACAACAAACAATTGATGGACGGAATGCTGACAATGCAGACATTCTCCCCCAGTCAAGAGATCTGGGTTAAATTCATCGTTCTTTTGCCCACTACACCACCCCAGTTTAGACATGGCCATATGCAAATCAGTCTTGACCCTGTGCCTCATGGGAACAGTCCAGCCCGAACTGCCAAGCCATGTCTTCCCTGGACCGGAATCAAGCATCCTAGGACCGGTTTCTGGCTATCAGCCGTCATCAGCCAGGATAGCTTGACTCCAGTGGCGTAGTGAGCACGGGTCCCACGTCTGGGAATACCCATCCCACTTAGGGCGAAAAGCGTTACAACAAACAATTGATGGACGGAATGCTGACAATGCAGACATTCTCCCCCAGTCAAGAGATCTGGGTTAAATCCATCGTTCTTTTGCCCACTACACCACCCCAGTTTAGACATGGCCATATGCAAATCAGTCTTGACCCTGTGCCTCATGGGAACAGTCCAGCCCGAACTGCCAAGCCATGTCTTCCCTGGACCGGAATCAAGCATCCTAGGACCGGTTTCTGGCTATCAGCCGTCATCAGCCAGGATAGCTTGACTCCAGTGGCGTAGTGAGCACGGGTCCCACGTCTGGGAATACCCATCCCACTTAGGGCGAAAAGCGTTACAACAAACAATTGATGGACGGAATGCTGACAATGCAGACATTCTCCCCCAGTCAAGAGATCTGGGTTAAATCCATCGTTCTTTTGCCCACTACACCACCCCAGTTTAGACATGGCCATTCGCAAATCAGTCTTGACCCTGTGCCTCATGGGAACCGTCCAGCCCGAACTGCCAAGCCATGTCTTCCCTGGACCGGAATCAAGCATCCTAGGACCGGTTTCTGGCTATCAGCCGTCATCAGCCAGGATAGCTTGACTCCAGTGGCGTAGTGAGCACGGGTCCCACGTCTGAGAATACCCATCCCACTTAGGGCGAAAAGCGTTACAACAAACAATTGATGGACGGAATGCTGACAATGCAGACATTCTCCCCCAGTCAAGAGATCTGGGTTAAATCCATCGTTCTTTTGCCCACTACACCACCCCAGTTTAGACATGGCCATATGCAAATCAGTCTTGACCCTGTGCCTCATGGGAACAGTCCAGCCCGAACTGCCAAGCCATGTCTTCCCTGGACCGGAATCAAGCATCCTAGGACCGGTTTCTGGCTATCAGCCGTCATCAGCCAGGATAGCTTGACTCCAGTGGCGTAGTGAGCACGGGTCCCACGTCTGGGAATACCCATCCCACTTAGGGCGAAAAGCGTTACAACAAACAATTGATGGACGGAATGCTGACAATGCAGACATTCTCCCCCAATCAAGAGATCTGGGTTAAATCCATCGTTCTTTTGCCCACTACACCACCCCAGTTTAGACATGGCCATATGCAAATCAGTCTTGACCCTGTGCCTCATGGGAACAGTCCAGCCCGAACTGCCAAGCCATGTCTTCCCTGGACCGGAATCAAGCATCCTAGGACCGGTTTCTGGCTATCAGCCGTCATCAGCCAGGATAGCTTGACTCCAGTGGCGTAGTGAGCACGGGTCCCACGTCTGGGAATACCCATCCCACTTAGGGCGAAAAGCGTTACAACAAACAATTGATGGACGGAATGCTGACAATGCAGACATTCTCCCCCAGTCAAGAGATCTGGGTTAAATCCATCGTTCTTTTGCCCACTACACCACCCCAGTTTAGACATGGCCATATGCAAATCAGTCTTGACCCTGTGCCTCATGGGAACAGTCCAGCCCGAACTGCCAAGCCATGTCTTCCCTGGACCGGAATCAAGCATCCTAGGACCGGTTTCTGGCTATCAGCCGTCATCAGCCAGGATAGCTTGACTCCAGTGGCGTAGTGAGCACGGGTCCCACGTCTGGGAATACCCATCCCACTTAGGGCGAAAAGCGTTACAACAAACAATTGATGGACGGAATGCTGACAATGCAGACATTCTCCCCCAGTCAAGAGATCTGGGTTAAATTCATCGTTCTTTTGCCCACTACACCACCCCAGTTTAGACATGGCCATATGCAAATCAGTCTTGACCCTGTGCCTCATGGGAACAGTCCAGCCCGAACTGCCAAGCCATGTCTTCCCTGGACCGGAATCAAGCATCCTAGGACCGGTTTCTGGCTATCAGCCGTCATCAGCCAGGATAGCTTGACTCCAGTGGCGTAGTGAGCACGGGTCCCACGTCTGGGAATACCCATCCCACTTAGGGCGAAAAGCGTTACAACAAACAATTGATGGACGGAATGCTGACAATGCAGACATTCTCCCCCAGTCAAGAGATCTGGGTTAAATCCATCGTTCTTTTGCCCACTACACCACCCCAGTTTAGACATGGCCATATGCAAATCAGTCTTGACCCTGTGCCTCATGGGAACAGTCCAGCCCGAACTGCCAAGCCATGTCTTCCCTGGACCGGAATCAAGCATCCTAGGACCGGTTTCTGGCTATCAGCCGTCATCAGCCAGGATAGCTTGACTCCAGTGGCGTAGTGAGCACGGGTCCCACGTCTGGGAATACCCATCCCACTTAGGGCGAAAAGCGTTACAACAAACAATTGATGGACGGAATGCTGACAATGCAGACTTTCTCCCCAGTCAAGAGATCTGGGTTAAATCCATCGTTCTTTTGCCCACTACACCACCCCAGTTTAGACTCCGGTCCAGGGAAGACATGGCTTGGCAGTTCGGGCTGGACTGTTCCCATGAGGCACAGGGTCAAGACTGATTTGCATATGGCCATGTCTAAACTGGGGTGGTGTAGTGGGCAGAAGAACGATGGATTTAACCCAGATCTCTTGACTGGGGGAGAATGTCTGCATTGTCAGCATTCCGTCCATCATTTGTTTGTTGTAACGCTTTTCGCCCTAAGTGGGATGGGTATTCCCAGACGTGGGACCCGTGCTCACTACGCCACTGGAGTCAAGCTATCCTGGCTGATGACGGCTGATAGCCAGAAACCGGTCCTAGGATGCTTGATTCCGGTCCAGGGAAGACATGGCTTGGCAGTTCGGGCTGGACTGTTCCCATGAGGCACAGGGTCAAGACTGATTTGCATATGGCCATGTCTAAACTGGGGTGGTGTAGTGGGCAACAGAACGATGGATTTAACCCAGATCTCTTGACTGGGGGAGAATGTCTGCATTGTCAGCATTCCGTCCATCATTTGTTTGTTGTAACGCTTTTCGCCGTAAGTGGGATGGGTATTCCCAGACGTGGGACCCGTGCTCACTACACCACTGGAGTCAAGCTATCCTGGCTGATGACGGCTGATAGCCAGAAACCGGTCCTAGGATGCTTGATTCTGGTCCAGGGAAGACATGGCTTGGCAGTTTGGGCTGGACTGTTCCCATGAGGCACAGGGTCAAGACTGATTTGCATATGGCCATGTCTAAACTGGGGTGGTGTAGTGGGCAAAAGAACGATGGATTTAACCCAGATCTCTTGACTGGGGGAGAATGTCTGCATTGTCAGCATTCCGTCCATCATTTGTTTGTTGTAACCAGTGGGCCTGCAGCACTGATTGTGCCACCCACTTCAGTAGCCCTTTCAACATGTCTCAGGCTTGCCATTGCAGAGCCTGTGTGTGCAGTTTTAAACTGCTATCTTGACCGCACAAGTAAACCCTTTTGTCAGGCCCAAACCTTCCTTTTTAATACATATAAGTCACCCCTAAGGTAGGCCCTGGGCCACCACAAGGGCAGGGTGCTGTGTATTTAATATGTTGTACATGTACTTTTAAGTTTTACTTGTCCAGGAAGTGAAAAACTCCTAAATTAGTTTTTTTCACTACTGTAAGCCCTATCTCTCTCAATGGTTAACATTGGAATTACTTCAAAGATGAAGGGCTCCAGTATCTGTCAATGATTAATCCCCGCATATCTGTCAGACATCCCCGCAGCGCCTTGCCCAAAGGCTCTTAATGGTGATTGCTGCACTACCAGCCTTCCGCTGAGAACTCTGTGGTGGCGGTGGAGGCCCAGTGAGACAAGAACCGACATTTGAAAGCGCGTCCATGTGGCCTGCAAAAGATGGTGGACGTCTGAGATCGGGCCTGCCAGGAGTGAAGTTGTTATTCCCCCTCATGGGTGTGAACGTGGGTGCGGGCCCTGGCTGCTGTGGTGCGGGAACGCCACGATCTGGAGGGCGTGTGGTGGCGGCCGAGGTGGGCTTTAATTGTAGCAGTTCCCACCCAGTGGGTGCGCAGTGGAAGCTAGTGCAGATCGGAGGACTGACCCCTCACCTGAGCCTTCCCTGAGGAAAATTGTGGCAGCTATACAAGACCTTTGGAGCACATTGGAGCCCAAATTAGACCCTGTCATGATGGATGTTGTCCTGCCATGGGTTGACGTCCGCAATATTGCTGAGAAGGTAACAACTGCTGAATCATAGATAAGTGGCCTACTTTCCAAAACAAAGAAACTGGAGGAGCGGGTTGACATACTCACCAAACAGAACGTTGCAATCACAGCCTTTCTGGAGGACCAGGAGGGTCGCACCAGGCTCAATAACATACACGTGGTGGGGGTCCCTGAAGGGGCAGAGGGGCAGAGTGCTTACCTTTTCCTGGAAGACCTAATCCTGAAGATACTCCGTCCTAAGAGGCTCTGCAATTATTTTTCAATAGAGCGGGCACATAGAGCGCTGTGCCTCCAGCTGCGCCTGGGGGCCCCTCCATGCATTATTATAGCCAGGATATTCAATTATAGAGACTGAGATGTGATTCTCCAAGCTGCCCACACTCACGGCAATCTCCACTTTGATAACACGATCATTTGATTCTTTACTGCTTTCACCGCCAGGTGCAACGTATGAGATGGAACTTCAAAACTGTCAAAAGGGCACTTCAAGAACAAAACATCAAATACATGATGTTGTACCCAGTCAACCTCCATGTGGTGGTGGATGGGATATCGTTGGACTTCACCTCACTTGAGGAAGCATGGGACTGGCTTGAGGGATGGAGAGTCACACACCAGCACAGAGGAGGACACAGCTGGACCATCCCTGTGCGTACTCCTAGAAGCGCACTGCTCACAGCTACCTGGAGCGGCCACTCCTGTTCCCCTACTCACCTATCTGTGCTGTTGCTGGCTGCCGGCCGCCAATGCCGGAGCAAGGACCGAGACCCCAGATGTCTCCCTCGCAACCTGGGAATCCACGAGCTGAGCCGGTTGGTCTCTGGAGTTTAGTGAGTGCCGTCCCACTCCCCTGCTCGGCTTGGGACCCCTGCGCTGCCACTGATGATGCAGGAGAGGCTGTATTTCCAATGCAGCACGGTGGATAAAGGTCCAACATAGACTGAACTAGTCCACCCTTAGAGACTCAATGAGAGTCAAGCTGCACAAGCACCCATAGGTTGACGCGCTCATGGTGCGCCTCCGCCTATGTCTACTATCTGTGCTCGCTGACCATATGCTGAGCACCAGACTATGTATCTGCACATCATCCTACCTGGCGCAGCCTGCATCGCTGGAATGTGCTGTGGGTTTGGGGTAATGCCCACCCCTGTTTGAGTCCTCCAAAAGCGCCCTGTGTTTGCTTGGCTCCTGTGGCCCTGTGATCCAGAGGGGGCCCATGCTAGGATGGCCTATACATCCATTTTAGGTCTTAGATCACTAGGAGGGCACTCCTGAAATGGCAGTCTCTAATTGTAGAAACTGTCACAGGACTGCATACATGCAGTATCGCAAAAACTAAAGTAGGACTCAACCAACATTTAAACTCCTCTAGGTGGTGGCCATCTTGAAATGGTCCAATCTGCTGAATTCTTCCCGAAGCTGCACAAACGGACACCTTCCAACAAGCGAAGTTATAGACTTTGAAGCTGTCTGCATGCCCCTTAGACATTTCCCTCCAATTCCATCCACAATCTACATCAAAAAATAAATAATAAAGAACTACAGAACCTGCCCGGCCCAGTGCTTCTCTGAGAGGGCAAGTAAACTGTAGACTATGCTGAAATCCACTGCACTGGTGCTCCACTAAGTGACCAAAACATAAATTACTGCCTACTTAAACCAAGGAGCCACCGATCTTTAGACTTCCCTCATCTTCTGGCCGGCTCACTGTCACCCTATTGCCTCTTATTTTGAGGTCTTTCCCTGCCCTATGCACAGCATCCTGGCACCCCAGTTGATAACCGCTAATCAAGAATCTCTACTTGGGGGGAGGAGCCAAGATGGCGACCGGGACGGCAGCGTAGACTCCCGGCTCCGTGAACCTCCGCATCCCGCACGGATATCCTGCACGAGATCCTCAACCTGTGCTACGCGGTCGTGTTTCTGAAGGAGAGTGGCACCCGACTGTGTGACTCCGAGGTTTCTGGCTGCGGTATCGCCGGAGAAACGAGCATTTGAACTTTGCGGCCTGTGCGGCCCTGGAGCCGGGACCTCAAGTGGACGCCGTGGCCGGGTGGCAGTTCAACAACAGCGGCCTGTTGTGACTGGGCGGAGGCGGTCCACCGGAGCGGTGCCAAACTCGGCCTACATTTCGTCGTGGTCGTTTCTACTGTCAAGTGTAGCGGTCCGAGTGCATGCCCGTGGGTGCAATTCTCAGATCCTCCGGTGGCTGCCCCTGCCTTTGATGGTGAGCTGCCCGGCTGCCGCCCGTATCCTGCCCTGATCATTGCGGGCCGCCCCCGGCTTTTTACGGGAGCGGGTCCGTAGTGGGGACGACTGTTGCCCATGACCACGCAACGGATAACTTTTCGCCTGCCCCCGGAACCCGGTCACCAGCGACGTGGCCATCGAGACGCTTGTCCCAGGGTCCCGGCCCCGGTGAGGGTCGGGCATACTTGGCGGCCATCTTGTTGCGATGCAGCCTACCATCCTGTCCGCTGGGTCGCAGCGGGCTTGTGAGAGTGCGACTTTTGGGAGTGTGGCGGCGCGATTGCAGAGAGCTGTGCTGGGGTACGGCGACCTCCTCGAGGCCCTTGGTGCTCTTCACTCCTCCTTGATTCATGGTGTCGGGGTCTTGGGGAGTAAGCTCGACGGTGTGGCGTCGGCGTTGGGGCAATGGCGGCCCGCCTGTCCGCACGTACATAGGGACTACCCACACTGCGCACAGGAGGACACTTTGGCGGCCACCCCTGAGGTTAGTGCACGGCTGGACACTCAGGCCAGTCTGCTACAGTGTGTTCGTCCAGCTGAGGGCCTGATCTGTCCCGGAGGCATTGGACCTGAGTGGGGTGTGGTAGCCTCGTCCCGTACGTGCCCTCCTGCGACCCAGGGACAACTCCAGCAGCTATTGTCTGCTTTGGCTGCTTCTGCCTTCCTGGACCTTGAGTGCAGTGCATATCCTGGGGCAGCACTGGGAAGCCTGTTTCTCCACGCTGCGGACTGTGTTGATGCTCAGAGACTTCCACCCCACCTGTGTGCGTCGCTTCTCGGACGTTTTTGGACAATCCTCTACCTTGGAACGTCGGATATGGTGCTGGGTCGAGGGGTGGGCATGGGCAGAATTCCAAAGAGTGGTCAGGGATAAGGCTGATCCTTCAGGGGTGGTCATCTAGTGGACGGGCGGGCTCAGGGGTTGCGTGCTCTCCTGGCATAGCTAACAGCATAATAGGTGCATAGTGCTCCCCATCTTTCTTTGAGAAGATCGCTTTTGTGCTGTTTATTGTTCACTTTGGGGGAAACTTACCGTGCGGGAGGGAGAAGCCGGGGGTATGTTTTGAAGGCCCTCCTCCAGTTTATTAATACTTTCTCCACCCCCCGTCTGGTGGGGTTCTTTTCCTACTTCTTTTTCCCTCTTCTCCTATATTTCGGGTCTGGTTCCAGGGCGACAGGCACACTGCTGGGGGGGGGGGCCGTACTCATCTGCAGAGGTGCAGGGTGGGGGGTTGGGGGAGGGGATTCTTTCGTCTTTTATCTTTTTTTCCATGGCCTCCTTTTTCTTCTCTGATTCTTTTTGTTTTTCTTTTTCTGGGATCAGTGTGATACACCTCCTTTGCTATGACTCGTTGCCGCTCCATGTGTACCACAATTTCCGGGGTGCTCTCCGGGAGTGCTGGCGGGGGACTGCAGGCGCAACTGCTTATGATACTCTTCCTCATCCTGATGTTCTTGTGTTTGCGCCATTGACCTAATAGATTGCTGTAAATCGTTTACGTCTATTACTCTGCATACCTGTAATTGCTGTTTGAAAATTGTCTGGCACCTGATCCTTCTGCCTTGTTTCATTATAAAACGAAAACCTTTTTCTCCTGGTGCCCTACCTACGCTGTTCACAGTATTAGCATCACGATTCTGCTCCCCGATGTGCTGCCTGTGTTTATACTTGCCTGTTTTTGCTCTGATTGCTTAGCGGCCGGCCCCGGGGGGGTTGTAGGCCCATACTTGTTCTCTATTGAACTGTCAATAAAGGTTTTCAAAAAAAAAAAAAAGAATCTCTACTTGAAGGCTCCCTCCACATGACCCACTTAGCGAGGACGATGACAAGAAATACACGACAACACCGCCAGGCCATCACAAAATCACCCACCCCTATACATCTCAACAACCTGAAACCCCACGGCCCATATTCTTTCTTCATCCCCTACCCCCCCAACCTCTCAACCAATGCCACTAATCTCTTTAAGCATAGATTACTCAAACAACACCTTGAAACACTCATAGCAGACCTCCACCACAACACCTCTGAAAAACCAAAAAAAAAACAGATCTACTTCTACCCGCCAGGCTAAATGGAGAAATAATCTAGCAAGCCACTTACTAGTTACTAATGCCACCACAATCCACCAGGCTAAATGGAGAAATAACCTAGCAAGCCACTTACCAGTTACTAATGCCACCAATATCTACGGCCGAAAATTGCTGATATCCAACTCACCCGCCTTCAAAGGGAACGCCACCATGACAATATACCGAAATGGCAAAGTCATGGTTCAAGCCAATAACATCAGCCTGCGTCAATTTGAACAGATCTTTCCTACGCTACGCAACTCCATTTCTAGTCCCTCCAACAATCCAACTACTACTCAACCCGCTCTCCAGAACTCAACGCAAGGAATAGCTCACACAAAACTTTCCAGAAGATCCCTCTCACTGCACACCTCAGACCAACACTCCACCCCTACACCATGCGCCCCAGTCCCCCTACCCCTATCCTTCACAACTCTACCTCCTCCCTCAGGTCACCGCTCCCTATTTCTCCCCTCACACCACACAATACACTAACCCAGAATTATCCACACCCGGTAACCCCAACATATGCCTAATCACCACCAAAACTATAGCCAAGAAAGCACAAGGATACACACTAAACACACACTCATACCCCACTCAATGGAAGATACTTGTGTAACTACTACCCGCAGTCCAACTAGCCAACAACCCTCCAACCCCGACCAACACCCACAAGCTATCCTGCTCCTTACTTCCCCCTCTCCCTCTACTCCGAACCTAGTGTCCACGCCCGAATTAACCGAATGACTAACATGCTTGGAAAACCACTCAAGTCTCTCTTGCCACAGAACTCTATGCCCACTATTTCTATAACTGAAAGCCGAACTCGCATTCAAAGTCAACTCGACATAGCTACTCAGGGCATTGACAAAATCCTTATCAACACCAAAACCTCCTCTATCCCTACCCAACACTCGTAACTCCCCGCTCACAAAATCATCAGTGAACCCTCTCGGCTACCCAACCAAACAGCTGGTGCACCACCCTTCTCAACAACCAACAACACAGGCCCAAAAGAGCAAGCCCTAAGATGTCCATGAGATAGGCAATTAATATAGCCAAAACATTTGACGTTAAGCCAGCCCAGACCTCTCCCACCTCTAACATCCAGGTGATCACTGGACTTGGCAAAGACATCAACCAACCTAGAATTATAAGACCACCATCACAACGCATCTTTGGCTCCCCTCCCAAAATCCCACTATCAGCTGCAAGGTAAATTGCATGCTACTAAACTGTGGATCAGCAATCAAACACGCAATAGAGTTGGCTGAAGCCATTGAAGGAATCGGGTTACACGTTCTAGATTTACCCTGGAACCCTCAGCTGAAATCTTTTTTTGTCTGCATGAAAGTGTGGAGGGGAGGAAGAATCATTAGCCAATTTACGCATCACTGTTCCAATGAACCATGAATCCGAAGAATCACAGACTCTCAATTAAAGTTAGTTTGCTTTATTACAATGCCAAGAATAGTTGGACATACAAGCACCCCAAGACGAGGCTATAGAAATACATTGGAACTAATACAAAGCCAAACCTACAGGTGAAATTAAGACGATGCAGCATACACAGGATAACCAATTCCAGAATCAGGACAAAAAAGATGACAGCCCCAATATTGAGTGTCCCCTTCATTAGAGGTTCGTAGGTAAAAAGCATTAGTCTGTCCCTACACTATTATTATAGTGACAACCCTACTTAGCGTTTCCCCAAGGCAAGGTCTGATAAGGTGTCAGCACGTAAAGGCTTCCTAAGAAAGAAGTCCATTTGCTTTGAATGGGTCAAGTAGCATAAAGCTACAGAGCTCGTTCTAAGATGCTTCTCTCTTATGGCAAGGCAGAAGATTCCCGGACTCTGTCTCTAACTCTAATACATGAAATTGTAAGGGACGTCCCACAATGCTATGCAGCATCACCCCATCCACACAAGCCACCTCCTCATAGGTAACATTCAATGCTGCAGCAACGCTCCCAGGCCTTGGCTCGATGACCTTGCTTCCCAGGCTCTCTCCAGTGAGAAAGAACACCATCCCACAATATCAGCTTCGGCGTTCAATGTATCTTCTCCTCCCTAAACCTAAATCCTAAAACAAAGACATTATTCTAACTAACAAAGATGAATTTCTCCACTTGCAACAGAAACATGAGAAAGAACAAGTTCTACACACACATGAATTTTACCAGCAAATCTAATATGAGAGCTTCAGGGAGAAATACACGTTAGGCCTACAGAATTTGGCCAACATAAGAAACATCACGTAAATTCATAAAGCACACGTATAAGTGAACATTATTACTCAGCACACTTAAATCAATACATTACATAAATACACGAATTATGAATTCTTCGTTAGCTACATGCATAATTCTACACATTAAGGTTTTCATCTAGTCACATGTAAATGCAACGCTGATTTCTGCACGTTTCTCTGGAATACCCCTCACTTCACTTTCCACGTTGTTACAGTACAAGATCTAATGCCACAACTGTTTACACAATAATGCACCTCTACAAACAACAGAGCAAATCTGCGCTCTATCACCATACTGAACTATGACATTGACATTGCGTTCATCACTGCATCCTGGCTCAATGAATCATTATATCTGATCCTTGACCTCCTAGTCCCGCCAGGTTTCGCCATCATTAAGAAGGACAGATTAGACCATCACGGGGTGGCATGGCCGTCATACATAAGAATAGCATCAAAATGGCTGAAACTAAAACCTTCTCCTATACAACAGTCAAATACCTCAGCACCAACTTAACGTGAAAAGACAACAAAGTAATGAAATGCCATCTAATCTACCACCCGCCAGGAAACACACACACATTCGGGGAACAACTATCTGACCTACTAATAGACTGCTGCCTCTCTAACTCCGACAACATTATCCTAGGTGACTTCAATCTCTACTGAAATAACAAGGACACATTAATACAGTCCTTAAATGAACTTCTACTCAGCAAAGATCTTACCCAACACTGCAAGGCACAAACCCACAACAAAGGCTCTACCTTAGATGTTATCGTAGCCAAAAATGAATTAATAAGCATAAACAACATTCTCCCAATCGACTGGTCAGACCACCACATCATTCTGTCTGACATTAACCAAGCCGCCTAACCGAGCTCGGATTACCTATCAATGGTGCAGAAATCTCAATCCAATCCCTCTGTCTGACCTAAAAGAAACATTTTCATCCCTACTCCCGCCTACCACAGACAACCTCAAAACGGATGAGCTCATTACCCTCTACAACTCGACAATGAAAACTGCCCTGGACTAACAAGGCCCCTTGAAATACAAAAGGGTCAGGGAAACCCCATCAAGAGCCTGGTTCAACAAAGACCTTAACTCTAAAAGAAGACAAGTAAGAGACAATGAAAGACTCTGGAGAGCAAACCCATCCACAACCAACTCAGAAGAGAATACAGGAATTACAAAAAACACTTCCTCAAAGAGAAAGTCACCTTATTCCTGAGTGCCCTAGACAAAGCTAAAAACCGCCCCAAAGAATTTTTCAACATCATCCAACAACAAACCTTCAAACCTGCCAAAGAAAATCCCCCTGCCTCAAAACTACAATGTGACAACCTGGCCAAATTCTTCAATGAGAAAATCACCAAAATTGTGCCCTCCCTGGATCATCTCCCACAAACTCAACCCAGCAACTCTTCACCCAAAACAGAGATTAACCAACCCAAGATTACTCCACGATCCCCAATACTCCTCCCCATGAACCACCAAAATAAACCAATACCCAAGACTCTCCTCAACACCCAAGAGTTGGAAGGCTTTCAAACCAAGGACTGGAACTGGTGCACTATAAGAGGGATCAAATTTATTTTTGTTCTCCAACTTTTCTCGGGCCAGGTCACCAACTTTCGGGAGCCAGCCGGCAACCGGAATCAGGAGTGCAGCGTCAGTGGAAGAGGGCAAATGTTCAGTTGCAAGATTGTCACGGGTCTCTTGTAGGTACTGCAAAATAGTAGAATGATTATCCACGTCAAAGTTTGCAGCAGCTACCACACCGTCTAGACCATCAAGGTCTGGCACAAACGTTTTAATGCAGAAGAGCATTTTGTATGGAATCCGCCCACCCAGAGATCTTCCAGGGAGATTATTAAGTGCATGTTGAACTCATTACAAATGGGCCAGCCAGTTCCTACCAGTACCTATGACTCTAGCTGTCAAAGATTGCTTTAAATCACGTTTCATTTGTTCCACAATTCAATTGCCTTCAGGCCTATATGGAGACAAAAACTGCACCATCACCCCAAAAGACTTCATCGCTCCTTGTACGTCTTAGAGGCGAATGCTGGACCTTGGTCTGAATGAAAGGTGCCACTAACCAAGCTCGGATTACCTATCAATGGTGCAGAAACCTCAATCCAATCCCTCTTTCTGACCTGGAAGAAACATTTTCACCCCTATTCCCGCCTACCACAGACAACCTAAAAACAGATGAGCTCACTACCCTCTACAACCCGACAATGGAAACTGTCCTGGACCAACTAGCCCCCTTGAAACACAATAGGACCAGGGAAACCCAGTCAAGAGCCTGGTTCAACAAAACAAAACACTTCCTCAAAGAGAAAGCCACCATATTCTGGAGTTCCTTAAACAAAGCTAAAAACCGCCCCAAAGAATTTTTCAACATCATCCAACAACAAACCTCCAAACCTGCCAAAGAAAATCCCCCTGCCTCAAAACTACAATGTGACAATCTGGCCACATTCTTCAATGAGAAAATCACCAAATCGAGCTCTCCCTGGATCATCACCCACGAACTCAACCCAGTAACTCTTCACCCAAAAAGGAGATTAACTCAACCCAAGATTACTCCATGATCCCCAATACTGAGGCTCCTCCCCCATTAACCACCAAAATAAACCAATACCCAAGACTCTCCTCAACACCCAAGAGTTGGAAGGCTTTCAAACCTCTTACATAAGAGAACATCTCCATGGGGATTGTCAAATCCAAACCCTCCCCCCACCACGCAGACCCACTCCCTGCTTCCCTGGCTAAAAGAGTCAACATCACCTTAACCCCTCTATGGAACAAGATCATTAACAGCCCCTTGAACAACGGGCTGATGCCTGACTGCCTCTAATCAAGTCAGCCCCTGCTAAATAAAAAACAATGCAGACCCGAACAATCCCAAGAACTTTGACCCATCACCAACCTTCCATTCCCAGCAAGAAATGTGTTCTCTCCCAACTCAAACAACACGTGGACTCCAACAACCTACTCGACTCATACCAGTCAGGTTTTATGAAGGAATGCAGTACTGAAACAGCTATATTGAATATAACAGATGACATTCATAATTTCCTAGACTTAAACAGATGCTGCCTGCTTGTCCTCCTAGGCCTATCAGCGGCTTTTGATATGGTAGCTCACAAGTTATTTGTGGATACCCTACAAAAGCGTATCGGAGCTGTTGGCACTTTTCAGAAGTGGTTCCCCTCGTTTTTGCATAACCGATCCAACTAATAAAAATCAACAACTCGATGCCCGACATCTGACCCATACCCCAAGGTGTCCCGCAAGGCTTAGTCCTTTCGCCCACACTCTTCAACATTTATATGCAACCCCTCACTACCATTCTAAAATGAGCAAATATCTCCTATCATCTTTATGTCAACGACACCCAGCTCTACCTTGAAATATCCTCTCTAAACGACATTCCCCTAATTAACTCTGCACCCTGGGAGGAGGAGCCTAGCGCGCACCCAAGATGGCCGCGTAGGTGCGAGGCTCCCGAGGACCTCCGCGACCTCCTGCATAAATCCTGACCGAATCCTGTCCTAGATGAGGGGACTGTGTTTGTGAACCCGAGTTGAGGTGACGCCCGTTTTCCGTTTTCAATTCGGACCTCGGACACCGGCGGGAGCACCGATTAAGGTTTGCGGCCTTCTCCACGCCGGCCCCCCGTACTGGAGTTGTGGGGCGATCCGGCGACAAAGTGAATAACAGCGGCGGGCAAGGCTGGGCGACTCGCGCACCCCGCACTTTCACTTTCGCTTTTGCGCCCTCCTTGCTGCCAGGCGAGGTAGGGTTGCGAAGCGGTGTGCGGTGGTGTGGCCTTGTTGGGGTGCCCTGCCGGCCCGCCGGCTGCGGTCTGTCCTGCGGAGCGGTGGTCACCCCCCCCGGAGCCCTTGAACGGGATTGTTTACCCCCTTTTTGAGGAGATTGGCTCGATTTGGGACCACGACCATGGGCACAAAACAAGATGGCGACCGGGCTAAGGTGAAGTCGACCCGTCGTGGAGCGGCCCATCAATCCAACAATATGGACCGCTACACCCTCCAGAAGGGATCTCCAGAGGCGCTGCGTAGATCCCCTACGGGCCCGACTGACGCTCCTGCTCTGCCCACGGACCTGACCCTCCGAGACGTCATGGGCGCCATCGCCGAGATGAAGGCCTCGGTGGACCAGCGCTTTGACACTCTGGCGCAGAAGATCGACTCGGTCCTCGTGGACGTGGGCCTCGTGAGAGCCGATCTCTCAAAAACAAATGACCGGGTCGATTCTTTGGCCCACTCTACTTCGGGCCTCACATCCGACGTGGCGGCCCTCCAACAGGAGGTGCGCAGGCTTGGCCAGGCGAGCGCCCTGATGCATTGTCGACTGGAGGATTCCGAGGGTCGGGCCGGGAGGAATAATGTCCACATTATCGGGGTGCCGGAGGGACGCAAGGCAGAGGCAGCGGATCTATTTGTGGAGGAATTGGTCCTCACCCATCTCCAGCCTCGGGGGCTGAGTAAATTTTTTGCAGTGGAACGTGCCCACAGGGTCCCCGGGGGTAGGCCTAAGGTCGGAGCCCCTCCGAGGCCTCTCATCGCCCGGATTTTCAATTTTCGGGACAGGGACGCTATCCTGCAGACCTCCAGGCTACAAGGGCCGGTCAGACTTGACAATATGGATATCAATTTCTATCCTGACTTTACTCCGGCGGTCCAAAAGCAGCGACTGAGTTTTCTCGGTGTCAAACGTCGCCTACGGGACCTGAATCTCAAATATGCGATGCTTTTTCCGGCTAAGCTGAGGGTGGAGGTGGATGGCCGCACGCACTTTTTTGATCGTCCCGAGGCGGCCGGGGACTGGCTGGACACTCTGCCCGGAGATCGGGGCCGGGGAGGTGGGGGGGAGCGGTTGGTGGGGAGGGCCCGCTGGATCAGGACTGAGGGACTAATGGTAGGCCTTGCTCTGGACTGTGTTATTGTCACCATTGACTGTTAGGGTAAGTTCCCCTCCTGCGGAGGTCGTGTGGGGTCTCTTGGGGGATCTCCCTCCTCCTCTGGGGGACTAGTTAGTTTTCTTTCCATGGGGCGACAGGCACACTGCACTTTGGGGGGGCTGTCTGGGCTCATGCAGGGGTGCAGGGTGGGGGGAGTTCTGTTGGGATGGGTGGGTTGGGGTGGGGTGGGGTGTGGTTTGTTTCTACCGCAAGGCAAACCCTTTATTGTATTGGATTTTTTGAGATGCTCTCGGGGGGACAAATGATGGCTTCTGTATGTGATGGGGGGTAGGGACCTGACTTTGTTGTCCTGGAACGTTAACGGACTGGGTGATAGGATTAAGCGGGGTGTGGTCCTGCAATATCTGAAACGGATTTCGCCTGATGTGGTCTTTTTGCAGGAGACACACCTCATTGGTAACTCCTATTGTGCCATGAACCGACGTGGTTATCGTTTGGTGGCCCACTCGGGCTTCACATCGGGCTTGCGAGGGGTGGGCATTATGGTCAAGACCTCGCTCCCGCTAGAAATAGACGAGGTGCGCTGTGATGAGAGGGGACGCTACACTGTCTTGGTGGGGAGAATGGAGGGCAAGGTAGTCGTCTTTGTCTCAGTGTACGTCCCACCGGGGTTACAGTCCACCACCTTTGCGGACCTGGGACGCCTCCTGCTTGACCTTCCGGGGGGGGCTTCTGGTGGTTGGGGGGGACTTCAATGCGGTGGCTTCTGGGACTCTGGATCGCTATCCCCCTAGGGACCTCCCCCGGGCACAAGCGTGGCTGTCTGGCCTTTTGGACACGCTGGGATTGGTGGACTGTTGGCGTCTAAAGCATCCCACTCAGCTGCAGTACACCTTCCATTCGGGGGCCCATGGTAGCCTTTCGCGGCTTGATTATGTCCTTGTCCCTGCGGCCTATGCCGGGAGAGTGGGGGAGGTGCGCCACCTGGCGCGGGGTATTTCAGATCATTCCCCACTCCTGTTGCACTTTGATGTCTTCCCGAGGGGGGAGGGCAGGGTAGCGCCAATCAATGCCTGGTACCTGCGCGACCCCACTATTCGTGCTGACTTGATTAAATCCTTGCAACGGTATTTTGAGGAGAATGTGGGGTCTGTCCCGTCTGCCATTTCCCTGTGGGAGGCTTTCAAGACTGTGCTTAGAGGGGAGGCCCTCTCCCTTATTTCCCATGCCCGGAGGCGCGCACAGGAGGAGGTGACCCGGGTGGAGGCCGAAATCACTGAACTGGAGGGTGGTCTGGGGAGTGGGGTGACTGACGCTGCGCTGCACGTTCTACACCTTAAGCAGGCGGCCTATAGGTCCCTCGTCACGGAGGCGGCCAGGGGCCTCAGCAGAGAGCAACAGGGGCGATTGTATGATGTGGGTGATAAGGCTGGTAAGTTGATTGCGTGGTTGGATAAGAAGGAGAGAGCTAGTCGTGTGGTCCCACTGATTGAAAGAATGGATGGTGTACGTGTCACTGAGCCGGAAGGCATTGTCTCTTGCTTCGCGGATTATTTCCGCGAGGTATATTCCCCGGTTTCTCCCTGCCCGGAGGAGGATTCCCATGCCCTGCTGCGTGACATCGCGCTGCCCTCCCTCTCAATGGAGGACAGGGAATTGATGGATGCCGCCCCCACCTCGGACGAAATTGCCCTCGCCATCCGCTCGGTCGCTTCTGGCAAGGCCATGGGCCCGAACGGCATTCCTATCGAGTTGTATAAATTGCGACCGGACGTACTGGCACCCCACCTCCGCGCTATGTTCCTTGCGGCTCACTCGCGGGGCTCCCTCCCGCCGGACCAGCGTCTGGCTACCATCGTGGTTATCCACAAGGAGGGCAGACCGCGGGACCGGGTTACATCCTACCGGCCTATCTCGCTCTTAAACGCGGAGCCTAAAATCCTTGCCAAGGTGCTCGCTAACCGGCTGGTCGGCGTGGTGGGCGATTTGGTCCACCAAGACCAGTCCGGCTTCATTCCCCATCGCAATACGGCCCTTAATCTGCGGCGCTTGCACGGGGTGCTCGCGCGTGTTCCGTTCGTGCGGGAGCCGGCCATCTTGGCGTCCCTGGACGCCACCATGGCGTTCGACACGCTCGAGTGGCCCTACATCTGGGCGATGTTGGCGAAATTTGGATTTGGCCCGGGATTCATCAGTTGGGTCAAATTGTTGTTCTCGGACCCATTGGCACAGGTGGTGGTGAATGGTCGAGTCTCGGCCCCATTCGTGCTGGGACGGGGCACGCGACAGGGTTGTCCCCTGTCGCCGCTCCTTTTTGCATTGGCCCTGGAACCCCTGGCGGAGTGGCTGCGGTGGCACCCTTCTATCCGAGGTCTCCGTTGGACCCCCGAGTATGAGGACCGCGTGTCCCTCTACGCTGACGATATCCTTTTGTACCTAGCCTCCCCGCGCAAATCACTGATTGTCCTGGTCGATGTTCTGCGCTCCTTTGGCCGTAATTCAGGCCTTGTCATCAACTGGGCTAAATCCTGTGTCTATGTGCTTTCCGGGGAGGCTCCTGTCCTCCCTCGGGGCTGTCCGATCCAGATTGCCTCGCAGGGATTTCGATACCTGGGGGTCTATATCACGCTGGACCCGGTGGCCCGCTACGAGCGAAACTTGCTTCCCCCCCTCCAGCGCTTGAAGGAGGACGTCGCGCGCTGGCGGCGCTTGCCGCTTTCGCCGCTCGGCCGGGCGGCATTGTTCAAGATGATGTCATTGCCGCGCTTTTTGTACGCTCTCCAGAACACAATGGACTTGGTCCCGGCGCGCTACTTCCGTGAGGTGGAAAGCTTACAGCGCCGTCTGTTTTGGGACGGGAGGCCGCGTATAGCCCTGGCAAAATTGACGCTCCCGTGGTACGACGGAGGGATTGCCCTCCCGGATATTAAGCGGTATTACTGGGCCTCCCAGTTAGCTGCAATTAATCACGGCTTCTATGGGCCCGCCCTAAACCCGGCATTTGAAATGGACAAAATGCTCCTGCCCGGTGGCGACTACAATCGAGCGCTCTACACTAGCGTGCCCGATTCCCGCTTGACGGGACCCACGCGTGTCATGGTGCGAGTATGGCATGCGGCTAATGCAGCTATGGGATGGAAGGACCGTTTGACCCGGGCGTCACCGTTGTATGCGTCGGAGAGGCTTGGCTCTTTGTGGACCTCAAAGGGCTTCGAGAGGTGGGACATGATAGGCATCAGTACAGTGGGAGATCTCTGGACGAGGGGAGGATTCAAGACATTCGAGACGCTGCAGGCAGAGTTTCAGCTGCAGGGCAGTGAATACTTTCGCTACCTGCAGGTCCGTCACGCACTGGGTTCCGTCTTCCCAGACGTGGCCTCCATCCCGGAGTCCTCCCCCCTGGAGGATAGAGTGCTAGATGGCCACGTTCCGGACAGCACGATCTCCCTCATTTATAAGAAATTGATAAATGACCGCTCGGGCTTACTGACTGGCCTCCGCGAGGCTTGGGTTGCCGATGGGCTGGAGTTGGACGACGAGGACTGGATTTCCGCGGTGGCCTCTCCGAAGGAGGTGGCCATCCCGGCTCGCCTTCGCTTCGTCCAGCTTAAGATACTCCACCGGGTGTATATGACGGGGCCAAGGCTTCAGCGTATGGGCTATGCCGAGGATGGATTGTGTAAGCGTGGGTGTGGTGCTTTGGCGACTTTTTTACACATTCTGTGGGAATGTCCGAGGGTGGAGCGATTCTGGCGTGGTGTGCATGAGGTCCTGCGAGCGGTTACACATGTCGCGCTGTTGCCTGAAGCGAGGAGATGCCTGCTGAATGTGTGGGAACCGACTGATTACTCGGTTCCGCAGACGCGGTGGGTGACTCTGGGATATATGATAGCTAAACGTGACATTGCTCAGCTGTGGGGATCTCAGAGACCCCCGGCGGTGTCGGCTTGGAAAGAACATATGGATTGGTGCATGTTCCGAGAAAAGGTGGTATATGTGGCGCGGGGTAAGCCTGGGGCATGGGTGAAGATATGGGGCCCCTGGAACGCTTACCGCGGGGGTATTTGCGAGCCGCCGTTGTTGCCTCCCGCTTCACCAGTTCCATCCCCATAGTTGACCCCCTCCCTCAGCCCTGGGCACATTGTTCTCCCAGTCCTGGATCAGTTTCCCTCCCCCCCTCTGGATTTCTTTAGATGGTTGGGGTTCCCCACTTGAGGAGCACATGTCGTCATTTTTGATCGTGGGTTGCCTTGCGGGTGTGGTTTTATGTTGTTGTGTTGTAGAAAACGAAACCGTATTGTGGGTTCAGAGTTATGTGGCCCACGTTGTTGATACCTCCTGCTTTATCGTCTATGCAAAGCCAAGTGCCTTATCGTATGTATGTCATGTGCTTTTGTCACTTTAGCGGCCGGCCGGAAGGTTGTAGGCCCATACTTGTATATATTTGAGATTGCAATAAACGGTTTCAAAAAAAAAAAAAAAAAAACTCTGCACCCTGAAGAGCTGGCTATCACACAACCACCTCAAACTCAACCAAGAAAAAAATGATATTCTTGTCTTCTCCAATCATGACCACCCTCCATAGATTCAAGAATGGATAAATAGCGTGGACTCCCTAAACTGCAGGCTTATTCTAGCTGACTCACCGAAATCTTTGGGGATCTCCCTGGACTCAAGACTAAACATGAGCTCTCACATAAGATCCACTACAAAGAGCGCTTTCTACAGCTTAAAGCTCCTCAGCAAAATCAAGCCCTTCCTACCTTCTAATGACCTAAAAACCGCAACGCAAGCTCTAGTTATGTCAAAACTAGACTATTGAACTGCCACACTCACTGGCGCAACCAAAGCACTCGTAGCCCTCATGACAGCCGGCCTAAACGCAGCAGCAAGAATAGTCACAAGAGCCAAGAAACACGACCACATCACCCGCACTGCAAAATCTAATGTGGCTACCAATCGAAGCATGTTGCTGCTTCAAAACTGCCTGTCTCACCTATAAAGCCCTGCACACTGGCAAACCCGGTTACTTCGCAACCAAACTCACTAAAGCAGAACAATTGAGAAACCTAAGAAGCTCCAAGATGCTCCTTCTCATCCTCCTCAAAAGACATAAACAAAAAGCCCTTTCCCGCTTATTCTCAGGCAACGCCCCTAAAATCTGAAATTCTCTCCTAGTACATATCAGAACTAACCCCTCCTTCATGAGTTTCAAGAGTCTACTAAAAGAATTTCTCCTCAATCGACATCTCTATCCCTCTGGCTATTAGCTGCTCTGTTTCACCTTGTAATCCCCAACTAACGACTCTTACCACTGCTGCAAAGCTTCTCTTAGATCTAATGCTCAACTCCTCAATCGAACTTCTCCACGCTGACTGTGAACTGTCTAGCCCCGAAACTGAACTTTTACTACAAGATACTGAACTGATAACTGTCTAGAAACTGTGTTTATTAGTGTACTGTGACTGTTTATTGTTCTGTTGTGTAAGTTGCTGTAAAGTGCTCTGATACCCCTCGGGTCGTGTCAGCGCTATATGAAACTCCAAAAAGTAAATAAATAAATTTAAAAAAAATATCAAAGCCGTGGTTGCCCTAGAAAATGGGACAAGGCATGGGGGACCTGGAGAGACTTCAGGGAAGCTGGGCTTGAGTCCTGTTTGGAGGGAAGAGCTGAGGCTATGTGATTATATTGTGCTATGCATGCTACCCAGTTTATATACTGTACCATTACAGCATGATGTATTGATCCCAATGGTGATTGTTCAAGGTAGGAATCTGTCCTGCCCTGAAAGATGAGCATTGTTTCAATAAAAATATTTTTCTTTAAAAAGGAATTACCTTATTGCATTTTATACGTGTAATGTCCGATTGTGAAAAGATAGAGGTTTCGAGTTTGGTGTCTCTGGACTCAAAATTGAAAAACACAACTTATGATAAAGTTGTATTTTAAGTTGTAAGTCTGAAAATGCCACTTTTAGAAAATTGTAATTTTCTTATTTAACCATTCTGTGCCTTCTACCTGTCTCTGAATGCATGTCTGGGGTGGGTGACAGCTGAGCTTTGTGAATTCCCCCTAGACAGCCGCACACAATGGGAGTTTAGGTGTGACTTGATGTGCCTAAATGGGCCATTAACTGGGGGGCAGGGCTAAGCACAGACCCACTTGTATCTGAATAGGCTGTGCTCTGTCTCCACACAATAGGCTTAATGACACTTTATGTCACTCAAGCCAGCTTAGAGCCTGGTGCAGGGGGGAAGGATTTCCTGCACTTAAAAATCACTGTCTAGAAGCCTCTCCCACCATCCAGAACCAGGGAACAAGAGTATAAATACTCAAGACCTCAGACACCACCACTTCAGTACACTTCTGGACTTGAGAATACTCTGCCAGGAAGAAGGACTGATGCGCTGCTGGAAGGACTGCCACTCTGCTAGACAGCTACTCTGCTGAACTCCTGCTTTGTTGTGTTGACCTGCTGCCCCCTTGCCTGGGAGTGAGAACGACTGGATCTGAATCTCTACAACCCAGAACCTAGAGTGACTCCAAGGGCCAGCTGACTAGTCTCCTGTTTTCTGAACTCTCAGGGACACATAAGACTTCCAACCATTCTGCTAAGGCACCTGGACTCTGCCATCTGGAAGTTCTTGCCCTGCCAAGTGGTGCTAATCCTGTCCTGGGCCCTTGGAAGTGGGTATAAAGTGCTGCTCTTGTAGAACATTGACGCATCGCTTGGCTGTGAAGGAAATGACCCGAAAAATGGGTCATTCGTGTCATTCAGGACCACCTCTATGCCTTTCCAATAATGAAGAGTCGGTCAGACAAAGGAGAATACAACACACTCATTTATTAGTAATTGAGTTGCAATGGAGCCCAGTCTGACCTGTCATCTGGGAGGACAGCCGAGGGACTGACTGCCCCCAACTCGGGGATAACAATTATACAATACTTGCACCTTCAAGGGTCCGCCCAGGCTGGCAAATTCCAGTTCAGGCCAGGATGAACAAAGGAGGCACACAAGGATGAGTCATGTTACAGAGCCGGGTACAGGCTATCTCGACCCTAAGGCCGCTCGGCTGGGACCTACCATTCTAAGATTTGGGAACGATCATATCCAACAGTAAAGGTATGCAAAACAGATAATACATTTGACTAGGGCAGCAAGATTTCAGCCTTGAGTAGAAGAGGTGAAGGGAGGGGCGGGAGCAGCGGCTCCGCTAAGACAAGCACCATGTGACAGAAAGCTCGATCTTCAGTCATAGTACAGTATGGAACGAATAAAAATGCCGCCATCAATGCTAACATAAGAAAGTACACTGCTTATGAGTGCAAGGGAAAAGCATTCTGGGCCTAAGTAACACAGAAATGAAATTTCAAATCTTACAGCTGCACCCCGCTTCTTTATTGACAGAACCAGGATTAAGGTACTTTTGTTCAGCGGACCTGACCGGGTCTGTGCTTCATCGTGGTTGGCCTGAACTCTTGACTTGGGCCCGGTCCAGCGCGACCAGATTACCTACATAAGTCCTTTTTGCTTCTAAGCTTTATTTTACAGTTTATTCCATAACAATTCACATCTCAAGTTCTTGTGTTGCTCAATAAATTAAGCTCTATTCTTCTAACCTTGTGCGGTTCCTTTTTGAGCATTGTTTTAATATTTCAAGTGTTGCACAAATACTTTACACAATGCCTCTTAAATTAAGCCTAAATGCTCTGTTCCAAGCTACCAGAGTAAACACAGCTTAAGTTAGGGTGTGTCTGACTTACGCTTTTTTTTTTTAGTTCAAAATGTTTTATTAAACTTTTCATAATAATGAACAAATATAGACAATACAGAAAACATTTATCATAAGCGAAAATACCTATATAAAATAAGAAACTTCCAAAAGCAACTCTAAATTACATTAGGTAAAGAAGTATAAATAATCAATTAAAGGAGGGAAGATGAACTAAAAAGAAGGGAAGGGAGAGAGCCATGAAAAATTGCAATGTCAACTTATTATAAAAAAGAGCTACGTTCATCATATAAGGCTTTAAGTAGAATGACTGTAAAACAGGTGGATCAAGTATAAATATACAATTATAAAGATAAGTATACATCTATAGGTAACCAAAAAGAGTGAAACAAATTAGAGTTATGATTGATCCCTTTCAGGGATAATTGAGCACCTCTTCTTGTAAAAATGACCCATGACCACCAAGCATGAACCGATAAAGACGAAATATCCTTCCAGCAAAATGTAATGGACTTTAAAGCAGCTGACAGTAGGAAATTAAACAGTTTACCTTCTAATTCAGTTAAGTTATGCAAAAGACCAACAGATTTACATATTAATATTTTGTAAGAAATAACATCATGAATATGAAATATTTGTTGAATAATATCCCAAACATCAGACCAAAATTTAAAAATGAATGGACATTCAAAAAGCATATGTCGGAATGATCCAGGAAGTAATTTACAATGCCAACAAATGTCGTCTTGCATCAGTTTAGCACGAAATAAATGTACTGGGGTCCATAAACAATTAAATAAAATATAAGAATTGGTTTGGTAAAGTGAAACAGGCAGCCAGCCTGAAATACTATTAAGCCAAACAGTCGTCCAAGTATCGTTGGACAAAGAAAGTGAAAGCTCAGCATTCCAAAATGTTGAAACAATATTTAAATTGTTTCCTACAGAATTAGATAATTTTTTATATAAAATAGAGACAGTATGTGATGACGTAGAGATAGTTCGAATATATAGTGCTAAATCTGCTTTAACATTAAACGGAATACCATGAGGGAAGGAGTCTAAAATTGAATTACATAAAGACTCATATTTAATAAAATCAAATTGAGGTAAACTAAATTTCATTTGTAAAGCTTCAAAATAAATAAAAACATTGTCGAAATAGATATCTTTAAGATAAAAGATACCAGCTTTAATCCAAGCGTTCCAAAAATTAATATTTCTATTCAATTTAATCACATTACTATGCCACAATGACATATCTTCAGTATGAATCATAGGGGGTCAAAAAAATTGAATCCAGGTCATTAAAAATGAGTTTAGTGGATTTAATAATAACCGATTTATGCACATATGTTGACCTATTAGACATTGTTACCAAGGTGGTCAATGGAAAAGGATCCACAAGAGACTGCTCTATATGAAGCCATGTGGGTTGGATATTTAAAGAGGACGGAGGAAACCATATGGAACTTTGTTTCAGTATAAATGCCTTGTGATATAGAAAAAAGTCAGGCAAGCCAAATCCAGCATTGCATTTGGGTATTTTTAATTTTTTATAACCAATACGAGTTGATTTATTGTTCCAGAGAAATTTGGAGAGAAGTCTATCAATGTCTTTATAGAATTGTAATGGAAATTGAATAGGAATCATAGCAAGTGTATAAAAAATTTTGGGAGCAATAGTCATTTTAATGGAGTGCATTCTACCCCACCAAGAGAGGTGAAGTAAAGACCATTTAGACGTGTTATCTTTGATATAATTCAGAATAAAGTTACTATTTAATGTTTATGTTGCTTTTATGGATGACGCAAATAGAATCCCAAGATATTTCAATTTATCTTTTTGCCACACAATATCAGCCATGGGTAACATATCAGGAGTACAAAAAATGTTTAAAGGGATGAATTCAGTTTTATTAATATTAAGTTTATAGCCAGAAACCATGGAATATTTTGCAATAATTTCTAATAAGGCAGGCATTGAGGATATAGGTTCACTAATAAATAACAGCACATCATCAGCATAGGCTAAAGTTTTGATATTAATCTCCTTAATCTTAATACCTTTAATATTAACACATTTTCTTATATGAGTAAGGAAAGGTTCAATTCCAATGAGAAATAAAAGTGGAGAGAGGGGACAACCTTGTCTTGTGCTTCTAAAAAGAGAAAACTGACTAGATACTTGGCCATTGATAAATAAACGAGCAGTGGGGGCATAATACAGAGCAGAAATCATGCGTATAAACGAAGTACCAAAATTAAATGATAATAAGGTTTGAAATCAAAATTGCCGATGGATTTTGTCGAAAGCTTTCTCTGCATCCAAAGCCAAAATTCCTGCGGGGGAACTTAAAGTGGAACTCTGTTCAATAACGTGTAATAAGGTTCTTGTGTTATTTGTAGAATATCTATTCTTCATAAAACCGGATTGATCAAAATGTATAATAGAATCCAATATAGGGGCCAGTCTAGAAGCAAGTATTTTAGCATACAATTTACAATCTTGATTAATTAAAGAAATAGGGCGGTAATTTGAAACAAGAGTGGGGTCTTTATCTGGCTTAGGAAGTACAATAATTAACGCATCAGTAAAAGAACCTGAGATCGTTCCTGAAGAACCAAAAAAAGTAAAAAGTTGAAATAAATAAGGCAAAAGTTGGGACTGGAACTCTTTATAAAACTCAGCCGGGATACCATCTGGGCCAGGGGATTTATTTTTTTTAATGGATTTAATAGCAGCTAAAATTTAATCTGTAGTAATGGGTAAATCTAGCCAAAGCCTGACTGAGTGTGCAATTTTGGGCAAATCACATGTATTTAAAAAAGAATCCAGTATGGAGGGATCATGAGGATCAGGCTTATTATATAAAGTAGAGTAAAAATCCAAAAATTCCTTAACAATATCGTTATGAGATATTGCAATTTTACCATTAGGGCCATGAATTGAGGTAATTTGTGTTCTATCTTTTTTTATACGTAAGTAATTAGCTAAAAGTTTCCCAGATCTGTTGGCATTATAACGGAATGTAGCCTTAGAATTGGAAATTTGGATGCCAGCTCTTGTACTAAGGATTGAGTTAAATTCATATCGAAGTTTTTGTAGCTTGACTTTAAATTGAGGATCGTTTGATGAAATAAAAAGCCTTTCAAATTTCGCAATTTGTTTTTCCAAACATCTGATACGTGCGTTGAATGTTTTATTTTCATAGGCCATAATTGAAATAGTTACACCCCTAATGTAAGCTTTACAGGCGTCACATCTATTGACCATAGAAGTGGATCCTTCAGGATTGAGTAAAAAATAGTCTTGAATGACATTTAAGATTTTAGGCTTATTATGTTCATTAAGAACAATTCCAGTATTCATACGCCATCTAGTTTGGTTTGCAAAAGTTGAAGTTAAGTTCAGAACAAAAGAAATCAAGGCATGATCTGAGATGTCAATATTACCAATCTTAGGAGTCTTAACAGATTGGACTAGTTGTGTGGAGATTAAAAAATAATCAATTCTAGAATGCGAATTATGTGGATTAGAGAAAAATGTAAAACATTTTTCTGTAGGAAAGTGCAAACGCCAAATGTCAACTAACTTGGTGGTATGAATAAATGATTTAAAAGCATGAAAAATCTTAGGAGGGCGAAATTTAGTACTGGATATTCTATCCAATAATGGGTCAGCAATAACATTAAAGTCACCTCCAACAATTAAAGGAACTTTACCCAACTTTAGAACCTCAGTGGTAATATTAGACCAAAAAAGAGGGTCATCCGCAGTAGGACCATAAACATTGAGTAAAAATATGACTGAATCATGAATTTTAATTTTAGCTATTGTTAGAGTCGGGGATCTCTGGTTGGCGCAAGGTTGCCCTTGTGTCAAGCAGGAACCCTCTCCTCCACGTCAGGGCGCAGGATAACCCCTCGCGAATGACCCTTGCTCACCCTCTAGGTGCGTGGCGTGAGCAGCCAAGGCGATTCCTCAGGCGTTGTTGGTTAAGCACTTACAATCATACACACAGTAAATACATCAATCCCCCCAGAAACGGACACCAGACTTGGATATATATAAAAATACGATTCTTTATGTAAAAATAAGGTATATATATCTCAACAGACTTATCACAAGACCAATAACGTTTTCGCTAGGCCACCAGATTATACCGCAGGCAAATGTTCTTGGTTCGTGGTTTCAAATGGATAGTTCGTAGTCTCTTTACTTGTAGTACCAGTACTCACAGAGATCGGTTCCTGCGAACGGGGAAATAAGGCGTTGCGGGCCCCGAGCCCGATACTGGAGCTTCTTTCGTGATGGGGAGAGTCGGCACCGGTCGGTGCGACTCTCAGCTTGGGAAGTGTTCTTGGGTCCTCAATCAGCAGGTGTGGGCACGTAGGCAGGCGCGGCCAGCGACCCTTTAGCACGGCGGTGCAGGAGGGTCTCCACAGCGGGGGCGGCGCGGCCTGAGATGTCCGGGGATAGCGAAGCGGGGTCGCAGGGCACAGTCAGTGCAGCTGGATGACCCGGCGTAGATCACAGTCGTCGGACGGCTTCCGGCAGGAGGGGTGATAGCACGTTCAGCGCACTCCAATGGCAGGCGGTGACAGGGATGCAGGCGGCCTGGCCCGGGGACAGAGAGCGGCTCGGGACGGAGCGGGGCTCTCACGGGATTGAGGCAGGCGAGCTTCTGGGTGTCACGGCCCTAGGAGGGGCGATGAGGGGCGCAGTCTCTTTTCCAGCGGGATGCACACACGGCTCGAATTGGAGGACGAGCAAGAAGCACAAAGAACCCACTGTTCCTGGGGTTCAGTTCAGGGGGCAAGCTCAGATCAAGCCCTTGGAGAATGTTCAAGCACAAAGTAGCAAAGTCTTTTCAGTAAGTCTCTTCCTCTCCTCTCTCAGCAAGGCAAGCAGCAGGCCAGCTCCTCCGGCGTCTTCTTCTCCTTCTAGTCGGGCAGAGGTTCTTTGTGGTAAACAGGATTCTGATTTCTTAGGAGCCAGGCTCCTACTTTTATACCATGATTCTTTTGTTCTTTAGCGCCAGGGGGCCTAGGCCTGGCTCAGTCCAGTTCTGGAGCACTTTGTTATGGTGACTCTGCTCTTTCCTTTCAGCAGCAGGGCAGAGACATCAGCCGCCCCACAGGGGGTGGCGCCGGCTTTGTGGTGGCAGAGCACAGGTCTATTCAAGAGTCAAGGTGTACTCCTCCCACCCATCCAGGTGTAATCTCTCTACCCACCACCTGGCAGCCAACCTGTCTCTGGGGATTCCCCAACCCTGCTCCTTACTGTTGCTGGGCAGAACACACACACATACAGCAGAGGCGGACTGAGATGGTCAGGTCAGTAAATACTAACTTTCTAAAAGTAGTATTTACAAACCCAGGATACTAAAATAAACTTGACTACAAGAAGTATTTTATCATCCTGAGTTCAGGCATACTAAACTTGACACTTCTACCATGCTCTCTGAGTCCACTGGGGTCACAGCGTTGGCGTGATCCCGGCAGCCCATTCTGGCCTATGGAGAGCAGGTAGCCTTCAATAGTGAAGAACGGAAAGGGCTGTAATTCACTACTAAGACATGCCACCCACATCAGGGCATGTCCTACCTTATGCCTACAATGCACCCTGCCCTTGGGCCTACCAGAGGGGTGGCTAATATGTAGGTAAGGGAAGGTTTAGGGACTGGCAAGTGGGGGCACTTGCGCAGTCAGCGCGACGGTCCGGGACCGCGCACAGGGTCTGCGGTGGCAGACCCTAGACACACTTTACAAGGCCGCTTCCGTGGGTGGCGCAACCAGCGCTGCAAGCCCACCAGCAGCATTGGCATTCACAAGCCCTGGCACCGCTGGTGCACTTTACTGGGGACTGACAGTGAATCCAATAACCCAATCATGGACATCAATTACAGGTACACTTTACTTAGGGAGCACTTGCACTGCGGCACGGATTAGCCGTGGCGCAGTGCCCTGAGCGGACAACACCAGCAAAACAGTCGAGGCACACCATCAAAAAGTGGAAGGGAAACTCACGCCAAGGTGCCAGGTCTAACACGTGTCCCCTCCAGCTGAAATGTGGGGAGAACTACCCTTGCCCAGGGGGTTCCTCGTCACTAAGGCGGAAATACCTGGACAGACCGTCAGCGTTGGCGTGATCTGTACCAGGACGGTGTTCCACCGTAAAGTCCATACCCTGTAGGGAGATGGACCACCTCAACAGCTTCGGGTTTTCACCCCTCATTTGCATCAACCATCTGAGGGGCCTGTGGTCCGTCTGAACCCGGAAGTGAGACCCAAACAAGTAGGGTCTTAGCTTCTTCAGCGCCCAGACCACAGCAAATGCTTCTCGCTCAATTGCACTCCACCTACTTTCCCGTGGAAGTAACCTCCTACTGATGAAGGCTACGGGTTGGTCCCAGCCCTCCTCCGTCATCTGTGAAAGAACAGCCCCTACACCATGCTCTGAAGCGTCTGTCTGGACTAGGAATTCCTTGGAGAAGTCAGGGGCCAAGAGCACGGGCGCCGTGCACATGGCCGTCTTCAGGGTGTCGAAAGCTTTCTGGCAGGTGTCAGTCCAAATCACGTTCCTGGGCTGCTTCTTCGAAGTCAGCTCTGTCAAGGGGGCAACGATCGTTCCATAGCCCTTGACAAACCTCCTGTAGTACCCAGTGAGCCCCAGGAAGGCCCTCACTGCGGTCTGCGTCTTGGGGGGTTCCCAAGCCAGGATGGTCTCAATTTTGGGTTGCAAGGGTGCCACCTTGCCACTCCCCACTTGGTGTCCCAAGTACACCACGGAACCCTGCCCGATCTGGCACTTGCTTGCCTTGATCGTGAGGCCTGCTCGGCGCAGCGCCATCAACACTTCCCAGAGGTGGCGCAGGTGTTCAGGCCAGGTGGCACTGAACACCGCGATGTCATCCAGGTAGGCGGCACTGAACGCATCCAGCCCAACCAGTACCTGGTTGACCAACCTCTGGAAGGTGGCAGGGGCATTCTTCATCCCAAATGGCATGACTCGGAACTGGAAGTGCCCATCTGGTGTAGAGAATGCTGACCTCTCTTTGGCCCCATCGGTCAAGGCGATCTGCCAGTACCCAGACGTTAGATCAAACGTACTGAGGAACCGGGCAGCCCCCAGCCGATCAATGAGCTCATCAGCTCTGGGGATGGGGTGCGCGTCAGTCTTCGTGACTGAATTGAGTCCTCTGTAGTCCACACAGAACCGGAGTTCAGGTGTGGCTCCCGGCGCAGCAGCCTTTGGGACCAAGACCACGGGGCTGGACCAAGGACTGCTGGAGGACTCAACCACCCCTAGCGCAAGCATTTTGGAGACCTCCTCCTTAATGCAAGCTCTGACCCTGTCAGTTACCCTGTAAGCCTTGTGCTTTACAGGTAAGCTGTCTCCTGTGTCCACATCATGGACGCACCAATCTGTGACACCAGGAACCAGGGAGAATCGGTCGGAAAATTGTCCCAGCAAGTGGCGGCAGTCTTCCTGTTGTTCGGGCGTCAGGGTGGGTGAGAGGTTAACTCCATCCACTGACCCATCTTTCTCAGAGGCCACTAAGAGGTCAGGAAGGGGCTCGGTCTCCTCTTCCATTCCATCATCAGTGGCCAGCAGCATGCCCACTTCGGTCCTCTCTAAGTGGGGCTTAAGGCGGTTAACATGTAGGACCCTCAAAGGGTTCCTGGGAGTCTGCATGTCCACCAAGTAGGTGATAGGACTTTTGCGCTCCACAACCTCGAATGGACCTGTCCACTTATCCTGAAGTGCACACGGCTCCACTGGGGCCAAGACCCACACCTTTTGTCCAGGTTGAAGCTCTACCAGAGTGGCATTCCGGTCGTACCACCGCTTCATCTCCTCCTGGCTGGCTTCCAGATTTGCCTCAGCAAGTTGCCTGAAACGCCGAGTCTGGTTTCGGAAGGCCAGCATGTAACTATATACATTCTGGGGAGGTTTCCTGGGAGATTGCTCCCAGCCTTCCTTTACCAAACTCAGAGGTCCTCTTACCGGGTGACCATACAGAAGCTCAAAGGGGCTGAACCCTAGAGACTTCTGTGGCACCTCTCGGTAAGCGAAGAGCAGGCATGGCAAGAGGACGTCCCACTTACGCCTCATTGGACCGTCCAGGCCCATGATCATGCCTTTGAGGGTTCGGTTGAATCTCTCAACCAACCCATTTCCTTGGGGATGGTAAGGAGTGGTGAACTTGTACGTTACCCCACACTCCTTCCACAGGGATTTCATATACGTGGATATGAAATTGGTCCCCCTGTCGCTCACCACCTCTAGAGGGAATCCCACTCGGGAGAAAATTCCCATCAGTGCCCGTCCCACCACGGGGGCCGTCACTGTCCTCAGAGGGATGGCTTCAGGGTACCGGGTGGCATGGTCCACCAAGACCAGGATGAACCTGTTGCCCAGGGCTGTCTTGGGATCCAGAGGCCCCACAATATCAATACCCACTCGTTGGAATGGCGTACCGACCACAGGGAAAGGTTGCAGAGGAGCCTTGTGCTTCCCTCCGCTCTTACCACTTGCCTGGCAAGTCTGACAGGTTCTGCAGTAGGAATCTGAATTCTTATGCATTTGGGGCCAGTAAAAGTGGGTGACAAGCCTGTCATAGGTCTTGTCCATCCCCAAATGTCCTGCTAACGGCACATCGTGAGCCAGCCCCAGTAGGAAGGTTCTGAACTTCTGGGGTACCACCAGCACACGGGCTGACCCAGGTTCAGCAGCCTTAGGCTCGGAATACAGGAGGTCACTCTCCCAGTACACGTAGTGTGTTTTGGCCTGAACACCATTGGCCTGGTCTGCAGCCTGCTGCCGCATACCCACGAGAGAAGGGCATTCTTTCTGCTCCCTGCAGAATTCCTCCCTGGAGGGACCTCCTTCTTGCTGCCAATGGGTCAGCTCAGGCAGATCTCCCAGTTCGGCAATCTGTTCCCCGGTAGGCTCCAGAGCATCCCCCTCAGGGTCTACTTCCTCCTGGGCCGTGGGAACTTCGGGGGCCGGTTTCCCGCGCCTCCTGCGCCTTCTCCCTAAGGCCGGTTCCTGGACCTCTCCCTCAGGCTCCAGGACCCTCTCAACACCCCTACTGGCTGCCATGGACCGGGTGGTCACGCACGCCCAGTCGGGTAGACCCACCATCCTCAGATGCGTGGTCTTCTCCACCTTTTCCCAAGGGGAGCTCTCCAGGTCGTTTCCTAGCAGACAATCTACAGGCATGTCAGTTCTCACAGCGACTTGTAGAGTACCAGAGACCTCCCCCCACTCAAAGGGAACTTGAGCCATTGGACAACGACTCTCTACGTTGTCAGCATTGACAACCCTACAGTAGGCATTGGGTACAATCTGCTCTTGAGACACCAGGTGTTGCCTCACCGAGGTCACGCTGGCTCCTGTATCTCTAAGAGCCTCCACCTTCCTTCCATTGATGGTCACCACCTGCCCATATTTCTTAGTGTTAGAGGGCAGGTAGGTTACAGGGACCATCTCACTGTCTCCTAGCGAGACTAGGGTCATCTGCCCGGGACCCCCACCCTCCTGGACTGCTACTTCCTCCCCAAAGTTAACACTAGCTACTTGCCGGGGGGAAGCACCAGTGGGTGCGGTCTTACCAAACAGGCGACACTTAGGATCAGAGGCAATGTGACCCGGATCACCACACTTATAACAATTGAAGGGCCCCTTTGGAACAGGTCTACCTGTCGGGGCCCCGTTCTGCTGCGGGGGTGGGGGAGGCTGAGAACCCTTCTGCTGGTTCCCTTGGGAGTTACTTTGGGGGCCTTTTTGGAACCCCTTCTGTTTACCCTTGTCCCCCCCACTCTTCTGCTGGGGACCCTGCCCACCTTTGGCGGAGTCTCCCACTTGACCCTTGTGGACCCTGGTGCTGAGCCAGCGGTCCGCCTCCTCAGCAAGCTTCCTCGGGTTGGACAACTTGCTATCAATCAGGTGCTGGCGTAGCTCAGGAAAACATTGACTGGACAAGTGCTCCCATGCAATTAAGTCAAGCAGCCCTTGATAATCACTCACTTTGCTACCCTTCACCCAACCATCCAGCGCTCTGCAGAAAAAGGTCACATATTCCACATACGTACTCTCAGGGATCTTCTTGGTCTCCCTGAACCTCTGTCTATATAGCTCAGGAGTTAACCCATACCTGGTCATTAAAGCTTCCTTCATATGGGGGTATGAGGTCTGGACTTCTAAGGGCAAATCTAACAGTGTGTCCCGCCCTTCCGCAAGGAACCTTCCCCACAACCCCGCTCCCCAGTCTTTCTCAGGGACCCGGTGTGAGGACATGGCCACCTCGTAGGCTCTAAACCACTGCCCTATGTCATCCTTTCTAAAATACTCCTTTACTACATCTTTGGGGATGTACACCTTGGACTCTACCTGCGCTGGTGGAGTGCTGCCACCAGAAGGAGCGGTGTCCAAACTTTTCGCCTTCAGCTCCAACTCCTTCAATCTGATATCATGATCCATTTGGCGTTGTTGTGCCTCCAGGGCCAACTTCTGCTTTTCCATTTCCATTTGTCCTGCCAACTTTGCCATCTCCATTGCATGCGCCCTGTCGGCTGCCCTGTCTGCCAGCTCCTCTGGCGACCGGACTCTGCTGGGCTCCTCAAGGTTGTCGGGTGGAACGATGTCCCCCGCATTCCGTGGGTCTCGTGACTCCTTCCAGGCTCTCAACGCCTTGAGGTACTGGTTCTTCTTCCTGAAGCCAGCATGGGGAACTCTGAATTTTACACTGTAGCCTTTCAATTGCTCCGTCGTGTAGCCTTCCAGTCTCTCCCAATCCACCTCATCTATTCCAGAAATCACAGAGAGTGCTCTTCCAGCGGAGTGTGAGCCAGGCATGGTTGCAGTAATGGCAGATGTCTCAACAAAGTTCCAAAAATGAAAACCTGTGGCTGCGTTACTTGGTCTGCTCTCTCTATCTGGTGATTAATAATTCACTGTATGCAAATTACAAGTGCAAATCCGAAATCCCACCCGCTGCCAACAATGTTAGAGTCGGGGATCTCTGGTTGGCGCAAGGTTGCCCTTGTGTCAAGCAGGAACCCTCTCCTCCACGTCAGGGCGCAGGATAACCCCTCGCGAATGACCCTTGCTCACCCTCTAGGTGCGTGGCGTGAGCAGCCAAGGCGATTCCTCAGGCGTTGTTGGTTAAGCACTTACAATCATACACACAGTAAATACATCAATCCCCCCAGAAACGGACACCAGACTTGGATATATATAAAAATACGATTCTTTATGTAAAAATAAGGTATATATATCTCAACAGACTTATCACAAGACCAATAACGTTTTCGCTAGGCCACCAGATTATACCGCAGGCAAATGTTCTTGGTTCGTGGTTTCAAATGGATAGTTCGTAGTCTCTTTACTTGTAGTACCAGTACTCACAGAGATCGGTTCCTGCGAACGGGGAAATAAGGCGTTGCGGGCCCCGAGCCCGATACTGGAGCTTCTTTCGTGATGGGGAGAGTCGGCACCGGTCGGTGCGACTCTCAGCTTGGGAAGTGTTCTTGGGTCCTCAATCAGCAGGTGTGGGCACGTAGGCAGGCGCGGCCAGCGACCCTTTAGCACGGCGGTGCAGGAGGGTCTCCACAGCGGGGGCGGCGCGGCCTGAGATGTCCGGGGATAGCGAAGCGGGGTCGCAGGGCACGGTCAGTGCAGCTGGATGACCCGGCGTAGATCACAGTCGTCGGACGGCTTCCGGCAGGAGGGGTGATAGCACGTTCAGCGCACTCCAATGGCAGGCGGTGACAGGGATGCAGGCGGCCTGGCCCGGGGACAGAGAGCGGCTCGGGACGGAGCGGGGCTCTCACGGGATTGAGGCAGGCGAGCTTCTGGGTGTCACGGCCCTAGGAGGGGCGATGAGGGGTGCAGTCTCTTTTCCAGCGGGATGCACACACGGCTCGAATTGGAGGACGAGCAAGAAGCACAAAGAACCCACTGTTCCTGGGGTTCAGTTCAGGGGGCAAGCTCAGATCAAGCCCTTGGAGAATGTTCAAGCACAAAGTAGCAAAGTCTTTTCAGTAAGTCTCTTCCTCTCCTCTCTCAGCAAGGCAAGCAGCAGGCCAGCTCCTCCGGCGTCTTCTTCTCATTCTAGTCGGGCAGAGGTTCTTTGTGGTAAACAGGATTCTGATTTCTTAGGAGCCAGGCTCCTACTTTTATACCATGATTCTTTTGTTCTTTAGCGCCAGGGGGCCTAGGCCTGGCTCAGTCCAGTTCTGGAGCACTTTGTTATGGTGACTCTGCTCTTTCCTTTCAGCAGCAGGGCAGAGACATCAGCCGCCCCACAGGGGGTGGCGCCGGCTTTGTGGTGGCAGAGCACAGGTCTATTCAAGAGTCAAGGTGTACTCCTCCCACCCATCCAGGTGTAATCTCTCTACCCACCACCTGGCAGCCAACCTGTCTCTGGGGATTCCCCAACCCTGCTCCTTACTGTTGCTGGGCAGAACACACACACATACAGCAGAGGCGGACTGAGATGGTCAGGTCAGTAAATACTAACTTTCTAAAAGTAGTATTTACAAACCCAGGATACTAAAATAAACTTGACTACAAGAAGTATTTTATCATCCTGAGTTCAGGCATACTAAACTTGACACTTCTACCATGCTCTCTGAGTCCACTGGGGTCACAGCGTTGGCGTGATCCCGGCAGCCCATTCTGGCCTATGGAGAGCAGGTAGCCTTCAATAGTGAAGAACGGAAAGGGCTGTAATTCACTACTAAGACATGCCACCCACATCAGGGCATGTCCTACCTTATGCCTACAATGCACCCTGCCCTTGGGCCTATCAGAGGGGTGGCTAATATGTAGGTAAGGGAAGGTTTAGGGACTGGCAAGTGGGGGCACTTGCGCAGTCAGCGCGACGGTCCGGGACCGCGCACAGGGTCTGCGGTGGCAGACCCTAGACACACTTTACAAGGCCGCTTCCGTGGGTGGCGCAACCAGCGCTGCAAGCCCACCAGCAGCATTGGCATTCACAAGCCCTGGCACCCCTGGTGCACTTTACTGGGGACTGACAGTGAATCCAATAACCCAATCATGGACATCAATTACAGGTACACTTTACTTAGGGAGCACTTGCACTGCGGCACGGATTAGCCGTGGCGCAGTGCCCTGAGCGGACAACACCAGCAAAACAGTCGAGGCACACCATCAAAAAGTGGAAGGGAAACTCACGCCAAGGTGCCAGGTCTAACAGCTATAATATATCTTCCATCTGCATCCGAAATTTTGCTTAAGACTTGGCAATGCAATTTTTTTGCAACAAAAATAGCCACCCCATTGTTTTTTACCAATAGCAGGTGATGAAACAATAGTATCTACCCATTTCTTCTTCATATAATTTAAGATTTTGTCATCTATATGAGTCTCTTGAAGAAAACAAATGTCTGCCTTACAACTACCTAAATAATCTAAGATTTTTGTACGCTTAACTGGATGACGTAAACCTTTAACATTTAGTGAAACAACTTTAATATTGTGGATATCAGCCATAATGAAGAGAGAAAGAATAAAAAAAAGATCAAGAAGAGGAGAAAAAGAAAAGAAGGAGAACAATAATAAGAGAAAATAGTAGCTCCAGAACAAGTAAAAGGAGATGAAAATTTTTTAAAAAGGAGAGAACGACAAACAGGGTCCCAAAATATCAAAGATGAGACGCACATACGCTTAACAAGCATGACAGAGCCGTTGGAGCCCAATGTAGTAATGACCCATTAAAGTGTCAGAAAATACGTAAATTAGCTATAATCAAGTATTAGAGTCATGAGTATCCATGGAATGCTCTGAACGTTGATCCAAAAACTGACGCAAGTCATCAGGACGCTGAAAAGATTTTGAAAGATTGTCTTTCCAGATACGCATTGTTGAAGGGTCAAAAAGACCATATTTGAACCCAAGACTTCGCAGTTGAAGCCGAAGAGCAGAAAATTCCTTGCGGGTTGAGACTGTTTCCTTGGCAAAGTCTTGATGAATAAAAATGTTATTCCCATTGACCATCAAGGAAGGAATCTCTTGTGCTGCCTTTCGAATCAAAACCAAATGATGATGCCTGAGGACTTTGAAAATCATTTGACGAGGTTTGGTATGTTGAGGATTGCGCCCTTGTCAATCTCAAATTTTTCTGGAAATTTAATTTGTAGAAGCCGAGGAATAAAATTTTCCAAATACAATCTACAGTTGCCACCCTCCACATCCTCTGGTAAATTAAAAATGCGTAAATTGTATTGTCTGTTACGATTTTCCATCTCTAGAAGTCGGGTAGACAAAGGAGATATTTTAGCTACAAGTGGAGAGAAAGTCTCAAGCTTAGCCTTATTATTGTGTATTTTAATTGCATTATCAGAGATTTTCATTGACAGACTCGCCATTTCCTTTCGAACATTTTTAATCTCTGAGGCAATAGAATCTGTGTTGACACGAAGCGCTTGAATTTCCTCTAAAATTAAGGATAATGAAGGTTCTGCTGACTCTATCGCCTTTGATTTAATTGGCGGAGGTGAAACCTGCTGCTTTCTTTTAGGATGAATATTTTTATTATCCATGTTGATTTAGTATCGAAAGTAGAATAATAATAATAAAAATAAAATAAAATAACAAAATTGCGAAAATAACAGCAACAAAGCAAGAAAATGAAGGAAAAAATACTGCAGCAGTGAGAAAATCCTTATTAAAGCTGGTGCAGCAGCTATAACAGGCTATGGGAGTGGCTAGGACCAAGCCAGGCCCTTTCCTAAAGGCTTGCTCCGCCCCCTGACAGACAAAGCTGGAAATACCTGAAGGCAGAGCTGGAAGCAGAGGCTGGACACCGAAAAAACGCCTCTAACACCGTCCAAATCCCAAGAAAAGCACAGCAATCTACAGGTCGGATGTAAAGAAGTCAAGCGACCTCATTTGCGCCACAAAACTGACAGGATTCGTCGTTTAATAGCGAAAAACGGGCGAAAAAGCGCCGGAGCTCTCTACACGGCGGCCATCTTGTTTCGCGCGTTCGCGCGTCTCGTGTCTGACTTACTCTGACTGGGATTGTGGTGCCTACTTGGACAGGGTGCATACCTCTTTCTACAGGAGAACCACATTCTAACAGGGTTCTCTTGAAGGGTAGCTGACCCCCCTCATTAACCACCTACTCCCCCCCCACGTGTCGCTGTGCTGGAGAGGCCTCCTTTACCCTTCTAAAAAACAAAGCTATTCAGTCATGAGCCCCAAGCTTAACAATGGTTTTAAAAGGCCATACTTTCAGAGAATCTCTTGTCATGGATAGTGCCATGAACTGTTGGCTGCAGGCGCTATCACCCACAGAAGCAGTAATAGTATTTTAAAACATATTTCTCTTGTTCTCTCTTTAGATGGACATTTGTACTTCCTGTGAGAGCTTATAACTCTCACAGAAGCAATAGGGAAATAGGCTAAGCAGAATGTCCCGTTCTACCTGTGAAAAAACATCTAAGAATTGTCCAGATCAAAGCTTTTAGCTTGCTGATTCATTTTTTTATTTACATAGCGATTTAAAAGTTTTGTTTTGACATCAATGAGGCTAACTGGTTTTTCAGGACTAATCACAAAATGCCTGCGTGACTCACTGGAGCTGTCTCTGGTTTGACTGCTCTCTCTGGAGGAGCATTAGCTGTGCACGCCTTTCATCTGAACATGCAGTGTAAATGCCAATGGGGTTAAACAACTCTGGCCTTCGTCCATCACCTCTTTCACTGTAGAACGAGTACTGCAGTCTCATCAGTTTCCCTTTGACTTCCGCCTGTGAATGTACACGTTTGCCAGAGCCCTGTCATCATGTACCTTTAAGCTCTGGTCCCACACTGCTTGTAATCCTGACTGGTGAAAGGCGATTGCTGCAGGTGACTTTCAACACACAGTATCAGGTGCACAAATGCCTAGCTAACACAGGTAGCTAAGTGGGCACAGCTTGTGAGTGATGCCAGGTGAGTTTTATTGGTGATGTGGGTGAAGCAGGAGAGTGACCCAACACCTAAGGCTGCAGAGGAAAGGACCCTGGCTCGCATCAAGGCAGGCTGGCATGGACGTCAGCCTGTATGCTTTGCCAAAGGCTGAATGGACAGTTCCACTCCCTTGATGTGGGCAACGTGGCTCCAAGCGTGGCTGATATACTTAGTTTGTGCCCTACGCCATAGCGCACGTTTATATGCATCTACTACAAGAGTGTAAACTGTCCACATATCCTGTGCAGGTGAGCAGCTACAATTGGTGCAGCTAGTGCAGTGCACCGGGGCCAGGAGGCGGGAGGGGGCCCAGTCTGCCCTGCACTAGCTGAGATTATTTCAGAGGCTGTCTGTTCTCATTTTGTTAGCCGCAGTACATTCTGGGGGCTTGGATGTGTTTACTTTTCCGGGAGTCGAGGATAAGGGAAGAATAAAAAACAGAGAGGAATGGGGTAAAAAAAAAGACAGGGTGAAAAAGGGTGAGGACGGCAGGAAAAGGTGAAAGAAAGGGAGAAGGAAATAAGGATGAGGGAGAAAGACGAAAGGAGATAAGGATCAGCAAAGTGGGCAGCGGAAAAAGAAGGGGAAGGAGCCAGGAATAAGGAGAGAAGGGAGGAAGAAGATGAGGATGAGTGAGAGACATAAGAAGGGGAAGAGAGACTGAGGAAGGGAACACAGAGGAGAGCATTAAAGGAATGAAGGAGAGGAGAGAAGGAAAGACGAGTGGCGTAGGGAACTTCGAGACCCATAAATTACGTTAGTGTAGCAGGTGCTGTGGCACCAGGGTCCATGGGTGGGATGGGGTGTTGCACCTCACTTTAATACCGGCAGGTGTGCCTCGTTTCATTGCTTACACTTGGGCCCATGACACCCAGGCTACACCACTAATTCTGGTTGACTAAAGAGAGTCTCTGATCACCTTGCCAGTCTAAAATCATTGATAGCAAGACTTAGAACCCACCGACCTCAACACGCAGGGTCATATTTACAAGGAAATGGTGCAGTGTGGCGGTGCGACAAATTTAATAGGGCTGTGCTGCACCATTTCCAAAATAAAGGGATGCACCATGTTTACAAGGATACAGCGCATCCCTGTGTTTGGCCTAGTGTTGGTGCTAAAAATAGCTGCCTAGCACCAACACAGATGCCCTTGTGCCATAATGCAAGGGATGACTGTGTTGCAGGGATGATTATGTGCAGGAAGGTGTCCCTTCCTTCACATAAACAATCAATAATGGCAACTTGCTACTTCTATATGAGCTGCGTGTGTGATTCTGCAGCACACATAGAAGTAACAAATCTCCATTATTTGATGATTGTGTATGTGCAGGAAGGAACACCTTCTTGCACATAAACAATCATTCATGGTGTTTTGCCAAAACAAGGAGAAATAAAAGTATTTCTCCCCGTTGCGCCAATCTAATGTCTGCTTTTGCATGGCGTTCGTTTTGGGCGCTTCCTCAGGTTTACAGATCCTTGTAAATCTGAGGCAGCATCAAAAAGCGATGGGTGTTGTGGTGTAAGGCCACAGCAACACCCATTGTATGCTCCTTTCATGCAGAAAACTGTGTGAAAGGGTACCATATTTAAAAAGCTGCTTTAAGCCACAAATAGTGGCTTAACTCCCCTTTGTAAAAATGGAGTAGGGCATTGCGCCACCGGAACATCAGTAAAAGTGACGTTACGGTGGTTAATCCCCTTGTAAATATGTCCCACAGTTCCTTGATACATTCTTCATATGGTGCTTTCTATGTTCCTCTAAAGAAAAAAAAGGAAAATGGTATAGGAATGCCAGGGGAGTGTGAGTACGAGTTACATCTGCAGTGGAGCTAGGCCAACTAGTCCACCACCAGTGTTTCCATGGGTACTGTGAATGGAGTGAGGAAGATGAGACCACTGCTCATGCAAGCTTCCACTTCTGCTCTTTGAGTGCTTCCCCATACAGTACAGGAAAGGTTGAAGTTAGAAGAGGGACCCAAACATGTTTTAAAGCCTGGTCACAGATGACGTTTCAGCTTATTTGGGAGGCAGCCTGTGGCAGGGCATATCAGCTTACACAGAGAAGAACAACTCCTGCAGTTTCACAACCCAAATGACCTTGGTGTGCAACTACTTTCTCCTGTGGATTATACCCTAACACTTCAGGCAAGGAATATACCCTGTGTAATTATGGATAACTGAGATGATATATGGGTGTTTACAAAGTTTCTTAGGGGTGCACAGAGTAATCAGTGTTGTGGTCTGGGAGGAATGCACTGCTCACAGCGCAGAATGTGAGATCCAGTGGCAACGCCCATCAAGCGTCACACACACATTGTGAGACAGGGTGCAATGTTTTTGGATAAACAAAAGGTGGGGTGAAATGTCGAAATGTGGTTGTCTGCTAGGGCTGTCATGTTGCGGGTGGCTACCTAAAGTTTCGGTTGATGGGAGGAAAAGGTTTGAAACCCACCGTTGGTGGTCTAATGCTGAAATCCTAAACTGGGATGCTATGACATTTAGAATGAACTGTGCAGTTTTTAAGGGTATGTGTGGGTGAGCTGCAAAAGATAAGAACATCTGAAAGCAGTAGGTGAGCTGTATGGCATGCTCAAAAACTGTAGATTGAAAGTAAGAAGAGAACGGCAGAGAAACAAAGGGCATAGTGTCAGCAGCACAATGGTGGTTTGCAGTGCAGGGGCTGGTGAAGCCATTTCTTATAACCCACTAAGGGACATGATGCCAGGTGTGAATGCTTGGGGTGTGTATATGGGATCTAAGACATCCAAAGTGGGTGGTGGAGCTGGGTAAGGAGGTGTGGAAGGTGGTAAAAACAAGGAACATCTGGCTGGGATAAAAGGCCATAACAGGTGGAAGGCCGAATACAAACGAGGAAGGTGGGAAACTCAATACAGGCGTTCTTCCTGGTGCCTGCAAGTATTAGGAGTATGTGTGTAGAAGAGGGCATAGAGGGGCACGTCATGGATGACATCACCCCATAGGAAAAGTACAGGTGTTTGTCCCAGGCAGTTCAAATGGAGGCTACTATTGTGCGGTATGGCAGTGCTTTTTGAAGATATAGGTCTTTAACCCCTTCAGTGCCCATGACGAGCTGGACTCGTCATGGGCTGCGGTGGCGCTGTGCCCATGACGAGTCCAGCTCGTCATGAACTCCGCCCGCTAATGCAAGGCGCGGCACTGGGCGGGGAAAGGGGCGGGCATGCAAGGGGGTTAATTGTTTTATAAATTGCAGCAGGATAGGACCCAGTCTGCGTTAAAATTATCTATAGCGGCGATAATGGACTTGATAATATGCCCTTGAGAATTCCCATAGAAGCCCATGTTCTGGTGTCAACATGGGCTTCTATTGGAATTCTCTGCGGCATATTATCAAGCTCATTATCGCCGCTTTAGCGGCAGTTTTCTGCCACTAAAGCGGCGATAATTTTAACGCGTGCTTGATAATATGCCCCTATGTTGTTCCAGACCCTAGATGCGTAGATGGAGAAGGTCTGCTTCCTAATCTCTTTTTCTTGTATTTCTTCACCTCCACTTTCACTATTCCTTGACTCCTGTTTTTTGTTCCAGGTATGCCGGGTTTCCTTTCAAGTTGTAAAATCTGGTCTTGAAGAGGTTGCATGCTTGGAAGGTAAGCCTAGGAGTTACTCCAGTGTTGAGGTGATATGGTCAAACTTCAGAAAGCCTTTAGCGAGACATGCTACAGTGGGTAGGTTGTCCTTCAGGGGTGCCTTTGAACAGAGCTTTGACTCCATCAAGTGAAAGAGGACCAAGGTTTGCACTGTAATCTTGAGGTCCACCTAGTCTTCAGATAGCGAGGGAAGCGTGGGTCATTACAAGGTCATGGTTTATTGAAGCTCATTGGAAAAAAGTTGGAAGCTCGGTCCTAGAACTGGTGGTGGACATTTTGGGGAGCAAAAGGTCTGTGGACAAGACCTGGACAAAGGACGGGGTGGGCCATGTCAGTGATGAAGATCAATTAGCCAGGTGTAAGAGGCGCACCAGCTGGATGCTGAAGTCGGGTCTGAGGACCACAAGTGAAGCACTGCAAAAGGAATTGAAAAGTGGTCAGGTTTCCTTATGCGATGAATTCAACTTTATGTCCTAGCAAGGGTGGCTTGCACGGTGGAAAAGGTTCAAGATATAAAGCATGAATGGCAGTTCGTCAAGGACCTGGCCCATCACATGCTAATCATACGGCAAGAGGGATGACGGCGTAACCCACATATGCCGCTGTTGTGCTTCCTGTTCCACTGGCCCCACCCACAACGCTGTTCGGCTGTTTGGCGCTCTCGCTGCTACTTGCCGTAATGGTGCTGTCACGGAGGTTTCTTCATTGCTCAACTTTCTGCTCTCCTCGCTGAAATTTTTGGGAAATCAGCTTGATTTACCGCTCCTCTCCCCGCTCTTCTCCCAGCCACGGCGCGCTGAACTTTGGTTGGCGATTCAAGCTCAGACAGCCACGGCATTTATAACAACTATGGCGGCGCGAGTTAGAGGTAAGCAGAATAAAATCGACACAGCAAGGGGATTGTTAAAATCGCCACCAGTGATTATATTGACACCCAAGTCCAAAGGCGCTGAAAGGAAAGGTGCGGGGAAAACACGACAAAAGAGCGCTTTAAAGATTAAAGCAACGGAGGCTGTAGAAAAACATAGACAAAATAAACGCAGCGCTCTAAGACAACAAGCAGGAGAGGAGGAGGAAGGGGGGGAGGATGAGGACTCCGAAGATGAGGAGATAGACGAAGATTACGAAACTCTATTGGAGCTTTCAGCTGAGCTGAACCTCCGGGCATGTGGCGAGTTGAGAGAGTGCAATGTGGAAGACCAGGTGGAAAGAATGGACAGCATAACTGATGGTGCAAGTACTGCCCAGGTTCTAGTCAAGAAGGTCGACACTCACTCAGGTTCTAAGCAGTACCTCCTCTTCTCCAGACCACTACAACATCAGGGGCAGCCCCCTAGTACTCCTGGACAGGAAGAGAGAAACCAGATAAGTGTCAATGGTGCTGTTGAATCGGTGATCTCTAATGGGAAAAAGGGGAATCTATCAAATCCAGAAATGTCCCTGGTTGGGCCACAGTTAGGCCCAGGCTCAGAAGGACTGTCCCTGGGAGTGTTCAATGAAAATTAAAGTCTCCCCCCTTCTATAAACATCTCACAAACCTCCAAAATCCCGGCTCTCTTATCACCTGGTCTGCTCTCGTCGCTGCCTTCATCTCAGACCCCTCTATGTTCCGTTTTCCAACCACACGGTCCCGACATGCCTGGAAAGTCCGGAAAGACGCTTGTAAATATCGATTTGTTATATCTACCACCCTCATTGCCTCCATTGTTGAGTCCAGCAGCCTCAGGACAGGGCTTATGTCCACCTGAGGCTCTAGAATTTGATATCTCTGAGCCCATTAACGTTCCATAAACAAATTCTGTGGAAGATATGCTCCTTACGATACTCCGCGAATTAAGGGATTTTAAAATTTCCCAAGCTCAAGAAGTATCGCTTCTACACATTAGACTTACAAAATTGGAGGAGTGTTTTGGGAGTCTTCCCTTGAGGGTCTCTAAGGCTGAGACCCGCATCTCGACTTTAGAGGACACTTTGACATCGATGTAGAAAGATCTCCAAGTAGCAAGTAGAGCGAAATTACAGTTGGCGGAAAAAATGCAGGACTTGGAAAATTTTAACAGGCGTTCCAATTTACGCCTAGTAGGTATTTCTGAGGGCCTGGAAGACAAAGATGTGGTAAAATGGTCAGAGTCTCTTTTAAAAAAGTCTATACCCGATCTTCAATGCGATTTAACAATCACCAGGGTGCACAGAGTCCCTGCACATAAACCTAATAATCTGAAATTCCCTCGCACAATATTGTTGAACTTTTCAGACTATAGGATTAAAGAGAAAATTCTTAACATCGCCTTTGCAAAGAGGACATTTAACGCAGACGGAATAAATAATTTTCGAATTTTCTCAGATATGTCAGCGGCATCTGCTCGCAGGCGCAAGGACTTTGTTAAGATGATTGATTCTTTTAAAGCCAAAGGAACTCAAGCTATGATTGTGCAACAGTCTAAATTGAAGGTGTTAGCTAAGGGGAGATTCTTTATTTTTACGGACCTACAAGAAGCCCAGTTGTTCCTCGAGGGTCTCGGTACATAATCACTAGGCAAACAAAAGGGGGAGGCGGAGGAGGGGTGGTGAGAATGAGGAGTAAGCATTAAAAATTCCCTTTTTTTTTTAATCTTTTTTTCTCTTTCTCTTCTTTTTTCTTTTCGGTTCTAAAAAAAAAAGGGGGCAGGTTCTAGTAGGGACAGGAAGCACACAAGGATGCAATAAGATGGCATCCATGCAGAAGGATAAGACACAAAGAGGGACGGAAGTGGGTCAAGGGGGGTTACCGTCCTCTTTGGGGGGAGGGAGGAGGGTTGGGGGGGTGCACGGTGGTGTTGTAGGGGAGAAAAAGAGAGTTCATATATTAGGAAATTGTTTGACCAATTAGTGCTACAGAATGGAATGGAGAATTTAGGAATAAAAAAAATAAAAATAAAAAAAAAGTAGTGGATTGTCAGTGTGAGAAGATGCAGGTGGAGTTTTTTCTTTTTTTGTCTAAATTTTCTTGCTTTTCTCCGTTTAGATGCTCATACTTTTTCTTGTATTTTTTTCCTCTCTTCTTATGGTTTGGCAAAATTTGCACTTTAATATTATAGTACTAATTATTTGCTGCTATTGAATTATCGAAGTACTGTTCTTTGCGTATTTGTACAATTAATGAGGGATGAGTAATACATCGAAGTCTGTCTTTCCTCCTTATTTTAACTGCTATGTTTGCACAAATGCTTAGATTAACTGATGTTTTTTCCTAAATTAATTGCTATTATTGAACTATTGAAGTACTGTTTTTTGCGTATTTGCACAATTAATGAGGGATGAGTAATACATTGAAGTTTGTCTCTTTTAATGCAAACGGTCTGAATTACCCCCGTAAAAAAATCGCTATTGAGTGTTGGCTAAAGAGCCTGAACCCAGATGTCATTTTCTTACAAGAAACTCATCATAGAACCCAGACTGAATCTGATAAAATTTTTAAGGGCTGGGCTGGCCAGAAAATCTCCTCAGTAGCTGGATTGGCGCAGAGAGGGGTTTGTATTCTAATAGGAAGACATGTAAGCTTCATTTTGGAAGGTACACTTTCCGACCCAAGTGGCAGATGGGCACTATAATTTTAGCTACAATTTATGCTCCAGTTATAGACGACCCTCTTCCAATTTTACAATTGAAGCAAGCACTAACAGGACTACCTGGGCAAATAATATGGGGAGGGGATTTCAACTTTTTACAGAACCCTTTAGTTGATTCTTCGAAAAAAGATAGGCGCCAGAATAAACCCCAAGTGGCCATCGCTGAACAGAGTTGCAAGTTGGATCTTGATGTTGCCGATTACTGGCGATCATGCAATACGCTTGGACGTGACTATTCTTGCTACTCGGCAAAATACAATTCAGCGTCCAGGTTAGACTTTTTTTTAACATCACATGGGCTAGAGGTACACAAATATGCTCATTTAATAAACACATTCTCCGACCACGCAGCAATTTTTATGGAGTTAAATGTAGGAAGACAAGAATTTAAACCACTTAAGAGATGGTATTTTAATAAGCTTAACTTATTGGATACACAATGGTGTGCAGACATTGAGGAAGAGATTTGTGAGTTTTTTGCAAGGAATAGAGGTACAGCTCCACTCAATGCGACATGGGATGCCTTTAAGGCCACCTTGCGTGGTATAATTACATCTCAAGAAATTCCAAAGCTGAAGGCAAGAAGGGAGGCTAAATTTAAACTACAAGTAAATCTGACGCAGGCAACTCAAGAACAATATAGGGCAAGATCCTTACATTCTGGGCAAAAGCTCCTTGAGGCAAAGAGCAAAATGAAAGATTTCTACTATAATCGGGTTAATATTAACAGCAATCTTTATGCCCAGAAGATATATGAGGAGAGCGAATATACAGGTAAACTTTTAGCCTGGCAAGCCAAAGAAAATCAAGTACGCAATAGGATTGAGAGATTAATGAACCCTGCCACTAATATTCAGGTAAAAACCACAGCTTCCATTGGTGAGATTTTTTTAGACCATTATAAGGAAGTGTACCAAGCTACTGAACCGGCTGCACGCAAAGCTATTTCTGCGTTTCTAGAGCCACTCGCAATACCCAAGTTAGCCCACGAGGATAAAAAAAATTTGATCAAGGACTTTACAATGTCAGAACTAGATGAGGTAATCTCTTCCCTACCCAATGGTAAGGCAAATGGGGATGATGGGCTTCCCGCGGAATTTAAAAAAAAAATTGAGGGACTTTGCGTAAAGAACTCCTCCTTTTGGCTAATTATTTAATACAAGGGGGATCTCCCCCAGAAAGTTTCCATTCAGTGGTGGTGGTTAGTATTTTAAAAAAAGGAAAGGATAAGGAAAATTCAAATTCGTATAAGCCCATAAGTCTTTTAAATACAGATTATAAAATTTTTATGAAACTTTTAACAAACCGGCTGAATAAAATAATAGGGCCTCTTATAGGCCCGGACCAGTGTGGTTTTATGACAGGAAGGCACCTCCATACAAATACAAGATTTTTACTTGAGGCACTGGATTATTTTAATCAATAAGGTGAAAGCACAAATTTGGCTCCTGGATGCTGAAAAAGCTTTCGACCTGGTGTCTTGGGACTGTCTTTTTGCTATTTTGCACAGTTTCGATTTTCCGCAGGCTTTTATCTTTCTCTTAAAACAACTCTTTATTAAGTCTAGGGCACATATCATTATTAATAATTGCAATCTCGGGACATGTAATGTTAGTAGAGGTACACGGCAAGGATGCCCTTTGTCGCCAATTTTATTTGCTCTCTTTATTGAACCTCTAGCCATCGCAATTAGGGGCATAACGTCCGATACAGTACCAGTAGCCGGAATGGCAAATATTAAACTTTATGCCGATGATATTGCCCTTTTTTTTAGATTCAAAGCCTGCAAGCCAAGCGAAAATTTTAAAAATCTTTTCTGATTTTCAAACATTAGAAGGTTATAAGATAAATGTTAATAAGACGGAAATAATTTTAGTTAATTGAACTGTAGACACTTTATTGCCGAAATTTAGGCAGAATTACAACTCATGCCCAAAGAGATACCTGGGAATATTTATCTCGGATAACTTGGAAGATCTATATTCTCTGTTAAAAAAGGTTGGGTCCCACCTTGATCGTTGGAATTTACTGCCACTTTCCATAATGGGTCGGGTCGCTTCAATACGTATGTCAATTTTACCTCTTTTTAATTTTCTTTTTAGCGCTGCCCCTTGCCCAATCCAGGTTTCTTTTTTTTAAAAAGTGGATGCTTTGTTTTCCTCTTTTCTTTGGACTAAAAAAATTCCAAGGTTAGCACTCAGCACTTTATCTCTTCCAACAGTGCAAGGAGGATTGTCCCTCCCAAATATTAGAGAATATTATTTTGCTACTTTTGCACACCACAGTTTTAGATTTAGTTTTTTAAATGACTATGTGGCAGATAATTTTTTTATGAAGAGGATGCTGCTGAAATCTAAAATAACGGATCCTGTCAGAATTAGGAAATATCCAAAGAAAGTCCGCTATAAGTTTCTCCAATGGCTATTTAAAATTAAAACCCAGCTCCTGACATTTTATGGTATTTTTAACTTAAGCAGCTCAACTGAGCTAATTAATTTTAGTCTTGGCGAAGGAGGCTGCTTGGATATTAACACAGCGAGACTTTGGATTGAGAATGGCTTCGAGATAATAGAGGACTTCCTTGTGGGAAATAGATGGCAATCCTGGGAAGAAGTCTCTAGACAGATCCACCACTCGAGCACAATCTTGCAATGGTCTTTTTTTATGCTACATGCGGAGCTTAGACAATTTGATATAGCTAATTTATTTTATAAAAGAGATGTATCAATAGCATTAAATAATCCCTCACTAAAGAAAATTAGTATGTGGATTAAATTATTAAAACAAGATAATGCAACTGAGGCATTTTCTAAGGCCAGAGATAGGTGGAAAAAGAGGGAAGACATTCAAATTAGCAAACCAACATGGGATAAAATTAATAAATTTAATAAAATAATCTTCCGCGGTGCGAACTTTCAACGCATGCAATTTTACAGTAAATGGCTTATTTATAGAACTCCCTCATTTCTCCACAATGTCTACCCTCGGGTTGAAGATAGGTGCTTCCGATGCGTGGAGAAGGGCACCTGGAGTCAAATCATTTGGGAATGTCCCAAAATAATGGAATTCTGGAAAGAAATAGGAAATTATCTTTGTATTACGATTAAAGCCAATATCCTGCTTGATATATCAATCGCAGTTTTAGGTTGCTCTCCGAGCCCTACTCCATACGATGAGGCCTTGTTTATAGCATCTTTAATAGCTAGATCCTTAATCCTACAATCTTGGAAATCAGAGAAAGCTCCAACTTTTCAAGCATGGAAGGCAAAACTACTTCGGATCCAGGGTAGGGAAAGAAAATATGCATTAAGAGCAGGAGCCCTTAGGAATTACCATAAGCATTGGAGCATGTTTGATACTTAGATGGATTGATAATTTTTGCTATGAGAATGACATTTTGCATATTATATGTTCAGACAGGTTTGTATAAGAGGTGAAACCTACAGCGGAGTCCGTTTTTTAAAAAAGGAAAAGGGGAGGGAAAAAGGAAAGGAGAAGAAGAGAAGAGAGGAAAGAAAAAGGGAAGGAAAAAGAGGGGGAAAAAAAAAATTATCTGTGTTTTTCTATATGTTTTTTTTTCTTTTATACACTTATTTCACTATGCACTTTATTCACTAAAATGGCTGCTAATGTTTAATGTACTGTTTTTGTCGTATTTACATCGCTGCTATGGTACAATGAATTATCTATATTATGTGTATGCATATCCATTCCATTCTCAATTTTTGATGTTAAATCCTACGGCTGATGAGCCTTGAAATGTTCATTCTGTGTCTATGAACTCTCAATAAAAATATAACCTAAAAAAAAGAAAAAAAGATATAAAGCATGAATGAAAGCTTACAACGTGCAACCGAGCCGTTTTAAGGCATGGGCAAAAGTGCAACTGCCCAGAGCCCACACCCTCCAGGGTGCCCCCCAACCCAGGAAAGTGAACTTCCTCTCTCTGACCTCTGTCTATTCTTTTTCTCTATCTAAACGTTTTTCCCTAGATGCCTATTTCTACCTTTGACTCTGTCTCTCTACCCTGTGTCATCTTAAGGAGTTTTGGGGCCCTGGGTAAGATATTCCAACTGTTTTTGTGCCTTACAGTGGCCCCCAAAATTCGCCTTGTCCAGGGTCACCCAAATCCTAAATTTGACACTTGTGGTGTAGCTTGTCCTTTTGGGAACCAAGGGTGTCAACACTGAGGGAAACTTCCAGAGTTGAGCAAGCATTTACCAAAATGCCGTCTCCAGACATGGCCTAATGTGAGAAACAAACATCTACTTTGCTTGTTCTCGCTGTGTTATATGTAATATAGATCCTAGGATTTCTGCTGTTGACTGAGGCCTAACAGACAGGTCTCACTGCGTCAACATTATGTCCTCAATGTACCTGGCTTGAAACACTCCGACATATATTAGTATTGTGACTTTTCAGACATGTGATACTGGGTCTAATCAACTTGCAGTGGCTTAGCTCCGTACCTGTACCCCAGGCCTTGTCACATCTTTTTTCATGCCTTTTTTCATATCTCTGCCTAAAGAGACAAATATCACTTTACCATTGGCACTTTTTGTGAATTATATCTGTCCATCGACTTTAAAAGAACTCAAACAATGACTGCAAAAGGTGTGCTGAAGTGAACAGGTTGCAGTGTATGGGCGTGTGTGCAATAGTGTGAGGGACAGGACAGGCTGGACGGTTTAGCATGATCACTACAGAGAGATGCAAAGAGTCGGCTCTGTCCCACAGTTCATACCCTACAGCTGGAGACGCTCCCCTGTGAAAAACATGAAAGACATTTGGCTATATTAGTGTAACAATCGCCTGCTTCAGTCATGGTGTCTTGCTTAGGATAACATTTCCCACAGAAAATGTTAAAGCACTTTGCTTTTTGGCTTTCAAGGTGTGAAATAAGTGAATAGCTTGTTCAGCCAAAAACTGTTTTGGTTTTTATTAGTGAAGGTCATTCTCTTGCTTTCAGGCTCTCAGTTAGGTACCTGCTTCTCTGCCTTGTGTAATATATTACCGTGTCACCAATGCTGGAAGCTTGTTCGTAGTAGACACAAAATGTGGGTCTTGCCAGACTGAGTAGCATATAAGATTTCTTTGACAACCCTTTAGCTGTTTATGTGTTGTGCGATCAAAGACTGTTTTTGAAAGTTCATCCACTACGAGAATGTAACACGTTGTTAGACCTGGCATCCTTGGCATGTTTTCCCCCTAGATTTTTGCCTTCATACCTCCTGTTTTTTCTGACTTCGTTTTTGCTGGCCTTTGGACTCTGCGCACTTTACCACTGCAAATCGGTGCTAAAGAGATTTTGCTCACTACTTAAAACATGAACAATTGGCTTAAACCTAATTGGCATATTTAATGTACTTAGTCCCTAGTAAAGTGACACTACCTGTACCCAGAGCCTGTAAATTAAATGCTACTAGTAGTCCTACAGCACTGATTGTGCCACCCACTTAAGTAGCATTTTAAACATGTCTCAGGCCTGCCAATGCAACCTGTGTATGTGCAGTTTTAAACTGCCATTTCAACCTTGCAATATAAACCTTTTTCCTTTTTAATACATCAAAGTCATCTATAAGGTTGACCCTCGACAGCCCAAGGGCAGGGTGCAGTGTATTTAAAAAGTTGAACATGTACTTTTCAGTTTTACATGTTTTCGTAGTAAAAAACTCATAAATTAGTTTTTCACTACTTCAAGGCCTACCTCTTCCATAGGATAATGTTAAAATTGAGAAACGCTATGTCAATATGAATAACAATACATTCATGTATAAAAATAAGATTGTATCTTTATTGACAAATTTGCCGTTGTGAACTCCACGTCAACCCTGACTTAGAAATATGTAGTCAAGCAGGCACTGTGGCCAAAGCCTGAGGTCACTGATTGACTGATCACAGGTGGGGTGGCAAGTAGATGGCAGACAAATGCGCGAACAGGAAACCCAGATCAATCCCACAGATAGGTGCAGCGACACCACAATGGTCCATTGTGATTGGCTCCAATAAAGCACACATGGCTGGAGTGGTATATGCATTCCCAAAACACCATAAAGTCAGATGCCACATGCAGTTAGGAATACACAGCCAATCAGGACATAGCACATACAGGACACGCAGTGATCATGTGCTCCCCATGCTGGACATTTGGACACATTACACACTGGCCGCATTGTGTCCACACAAGGTCGAGAACCACCTGGATTCCTCATCGAATACATTCATTTATGACTCCAAAGACAGCAGTTCGCATTCCTTACCAAAAAAGGACTGCCGGAACTGCTTTATTGCATTCAACAAATTGTATAAAATTCACGGCCGATCGATTGTAAGTTGAAGCAGTCCTCAGACCCTATGCCTAATACTGTTCTCCCGGTCGCACTGTTAAATTAAATAAACAGTTCTGTTCCTGTTTTGCCAAAAGCCCCTTGTCTTTTGTTTTTTCAAGGTATTTCAGGTTCAAGCAACAATAACATTGAAGTTACCTTATTACATTCTACAAGTGTAATTTCCAAATGGGAATCAGTAACCTCTTCATGTTTGGTTTCTCTGGAATCTCAATTTAAAATCTTAACTTCTGGTCAAGTTGGATTTAAATTTGCAATTCTGAAAATGCCACTTTTAGAAAGTGGGAATTTTCTTCCCTTAGCCATTTGGTGTCTGCAGCCTGTCTCTGGGTCACATGACTGAGTGTGGGTGGCAGCTGGGCTTTGTGCATTCCTCCTAGACAGCCTCACACAATGGGGAGCTTAGGTGTGACTGGATGGGTCATCAACGGAAGGATGGGAGGGAGGATCTGGACCCCACTTACAATTGATGAGACTGTATCCTGTCTCCACACAAAGGGTGCATACCCCCTGCAGTTAGTCTGGAGACAGGGCCAGGAAGGCAGGGCACCTGCGCACTTCAAAGGCAATCCTATAGAAGCTTCTCCTCACTTAAAAGGTACAACTGTTTATAAATACTGGACCACAGACACCAACTCTTCAGTAGACTTCTGAACCTATGGATACTCTGCAAGGAAGATGGGCTGTTGTGCTGCTGAAAGGACTGCCACTCTGCTGGACTGCTGCTCTAAAAGAACTGCTGCCCTATTGTGCTGACCTGCTGCACTCTTGCCTGGGTGAGGAGGTCTGGACCTGAATCTGTTGAACATAGAACCCAGAGTGGCTCCAAGGGCTAGTTGGCTGGCCTCCTGATCTGAAGCTGCAGGGATACTACAAGTTTCCAACAATCTTGCACCTGCAGCTGGATTCTTCCCTGCCCTGGACCAATGGAAGTGGGCTTAAGGGGCTCAGGCAAACTCTTTGGATCCAGCAGGAACCAAAACATCTACTCTGCAGTGCATTTCAACACAGAGCAGAACAGACGTATCTCCACTGCTTTGTGGATTGGGCCTGTCGCAAACACTAGCAACGCAGCCACAGTCCATCAGAACCTCCAATATGCATGTATCCTGGGCACGTGCCCTGGCATCCCTTGACGACGGTGCTTGAATCTGCAATGCAGCCTCGCAGCTCTTCGGAACCGACGCATCATCCCGACTGCATGCCACATCCTTGTCCCCATGCTTCGCATCGCAAGCCCAGTCAATGGGATCCCTGATGACAACACAGGCCCTCACATCACAGCCTCGCCGCATTTTAGAACTGAAGCATCGCTTCAGCTGCACGACGCATCTTTGATGCGAATCCTCGCAATGCTACACAGACCAGGATTTAAGGTACTTTGCTCAGCGGGCTAAATTGGGTCCCTGTAGCCAGCCCGCACTCCATGTTCACCCTGAACTTGTGACCTTGTCCAGGTTTGGCACAACCAGAGATCCACAGGTGGCGTTTTTTTGCTTTTTGGTGCTATTTTCCCTAAAATCTTTAAACTTGACTATATCCTGTTCTACTGATTGGATTGTTGACACTTTGGTCTTAAAGAAAGCTCTATTTTCTAACATGGTTTGGAAACTTTTCTTGTGCTAGGTTTTCACTTTAATATTGTTTGAAGTGTTTCACAAATACTTTAAAAATTGCCTCTAAGTTAAGCCTGATTGCTCTGAGCCAAGATACCAGAGAGTTGGAAACGGATTAATTTTGGGTTGGCTTGTGCCTCATCCTGACAAGGATTGTGGTTGCTGCTTGACCAGGACTCACACCCCAGCCAACCACCAAGGCAATTTCTTTCATAAATACATTCTGTAACTTCATCCCAATATAGGAAGTTTGGCATTCAAAATTATTGTTTGTGTTCATTTGAAGAGAACAACATGCATAAGCGATAAGAACGTGGGGGGAGACTATTAGTGAAAAAGGAACATGAGAAGGGCAAACATATCAGGGCATAAGGGTGGAGATTGAGGGAGATGTATATAGGCAGCGAAAGAACAACACAAGGGAGCCCAGCGGAGAGGAAGAAGTACACCAGGGAGACAGATGGAAAACACACAAAGGGGCATATTATCAAGGACGGCGTTAAAAATTATCGCCGGTTTAGCGACAGAAAACTGCCGCTAAAGCGGCGATAATGGGCTTGATTATATGCCCTTGAGAATTCCAATAGAAGCCCAGGTTCTGGTGTGAATTTGGGCTTCTATTGGAATTCTCTGCGGCATATTATCAAGCCCATTATCGCCGCATTAGCGCCAGTTTTCTGTCACTAAACGCCCTCCTTGATAATATGCCCCAAAGTGCTTAAACAAAAAGAAAAAAGTAGCACCTGAAAAGGGAGCAGTGGAAGGATACGCCCATGCTTCAGGGGAGGGACAAACTCACGAGGAGGAAGTAAATCCCACACAAACCAGTGAATACTAAGTAAGCAATGAGAGTGACTATGAAGCCAACCAGTAGTAAGCAATGGGCGGCTCTAGGAACACTGTAAGCTAAGAGTATGCTTCATTACAGTGCATGCACTATCCAGTAAGTTAAACCTAAAAAACAAAAATTGGATGGAAATGCTTGAGGGTTACAAATAAATGTTCCCTTTGGATAAGAACTACCAGCGATGAATTATAATAGATATCCGACCACATTCATACTAGACATAATCGGCTTTCCACGAAGGATGTTTAGGGCACTTTTATTCACACAAGTAGATATGTATAGAAATCCTTTTAATAAATACAAAAGTACAAATTTTAAGTGGACATGAACAATTTAATAAAAACTTTAAAAACACAATGATTCCTAGATGAGATTTTTCATGTATCTAAGAAGGAGAATTAATTTAGATAGTTAAATTTGTCTTACACATTTTAATTTGGACACAAAATAGACAGCACAAAGCATAGATGTAAATTCCCTGTCTAAGATTAGTTGCTGACTTTGCCAAATTTAACACCAAAAAACACTGGGCGTCGACGCGTTTTGGTGGTATAATTACAATGGGACCACCTTCTTCAGGACAAAACTGCTTTCTCTTTAGTCAATGGATCTCATATCGATCAATAATCACACCTATTGTAAAATAGAATAAAAGAATATACATATCACTTCAAAAAAATGGATTATCATAGGCAAGCAAATATTCTTACATTCCTGCTATTTGCAATAATGCTATACCTTTATATGGCATCATAATTTTAACAATTACATTTATAAGTTAAGGCCTACAAGTGCTCCAATCATCTCCTTTTGGGAGTCCGTCTAAAACAGACATCAGTCCGCTCACACACCATTTATTCAGCACCGCTCATCATCAAACATTCTTCATCTCTATTCGTTATTTCAACTCACCGGTGCAACTGCACTCAGGTGGATGTTTCTCCAGATCAAAGGGACTAAATCGATGGTGCTCCAAGGATAACTACAATGATAAAAGGGACCTATCATTTAAAGGCATACCCTGTTGTATCATTTCTACTACTTGCTGAGTCATTTAAAGTGAAACCAACTATAGTTACCTTTGACAGATGTTAGTAGAATTTAAGGTAATCTTTTTGGAGTGTATCTGGGTTTCGATGAGGATTCAATCTCTCTTGTCCCTGTATAATAGTGGAGATTGTAACATACGATGACCCCACCATTCTTTTGTGTAGAGTTATATAGACACACCTATATTTAAAAGGTATCACCATGTTGACTATGGAATATATTTTTATATAATCGCACCCTCAGAGTGATTTCTGATTAAGGGGCACTCCTATGCTTTTAATCTTCAGTAAGAACTGGAACACATCTCGGTTCCTACAGCTTAAGATATATTCAATAAGTTGAGATTCATAAAAAGACAATCAGATTCCCATGATTATTAGTACTAATGATGAACCTCACCACATGTATTGTAGGTTACGGATCTCAATGTCCCCTGTATTTTTGGCACCCAGGATCACGTATCCCAAGCTAAATGTAACAAGATATAGACCAGTAAGTGGGGGTATACAGATACAAATATTTTTATTTTTCATTTTTTGCACAACTTTCTCAATGCTATCTCACATTGTGCAGACATGGAAATGTTTGAGTACACCACTGCGAGTTACTCCATATACCATCCCTCTGAATAATTGTTTTGTGCCTCTTTGTCTGTTTTGTGTTCCTGTTCGAGGGCGATGGGGGACGTGGGAGATGGCTTATCACTACAGACGGGACTGTTTTTTTAGGTCTCGCCTGAGCCAGCTCATGCGCTGCCCTGCGAGACATTTAGTAAGTGGTGTTTTCAAAGTGCTACCACACGTTTTTGCTGGCCTAGCGCTTGCGGTTACGGGCGCGTGCACGCGCGCAGCCGGTAGCTTTCAGCACCTGAGGCGCCATCTGACGCGCGATCACTTTCCCTTTTGCCGCTGCTGGGCGCGCACTGCGCGCACCACTCACGTGCTTTTTTAAAATGTTATTTTGGCGCGTGCGCACACAACTCCCGGGCTTGCTGCTTTCAATTTTTCAGCCGGGCGCACGCAACACTCGCGTGCTTTTTTAAAATTTAATTTGATTTTGCTTTCCCTGTAGCTGCTGGGCGTGCCGTTGCCCGTATGCACTGAGCTCTTTCTTGCCCGCTGCGTTGTATCCTACCCATGCGTTTTAAGGATCTCTCGACTTTTTATTCCCCTCTGTGCATGTTGCTACCCTTACACTCTGTGCTTACTGCGGGCCTTACCTTGGGTGCTCCTGCTGCCCTTACACACTTAACCTGCTCCTGCCTGTACCTGCTGCCGCCCTCGCCTTTGTCCCCTGTGGCTTAGTTTCCCCTTACCCTCTGGGTGGTTTGCTCCTATATTCATGGTTTCCCTTGCCCGCTGTGCTGTATGCTATCCGTCACTTTTAAGGAGCAGTCTCTTTTTGTCACCCTCTGAGCCTTCAGCCCCCCCTTACTCTCTGTGCCTTCTGTTCCCCTCCCAGTGCTGCTCTGCTTCTCCGTCCCTATGTGTTTCCCTTACCCCTTCCTGTTGCCCTGTATCCCACCCCTCTGTGGTAACCGGGGACCCAAGTGCGCTAAGGTTATGGGTGCTGCAAGGTGGTGCTCAGCCTCGGTTCCTTGCTCAGAAGTCACTGAAACATTAACAATACAGTGCGGATATACCAGTCCAAAACACACAGAAAACGGTCGCCCAAGCTTAGGGTAAAATATAACGCAATGCGAACGACTCAAGGTTACAGAAGTGCACGTTATACAAGCTCAAAGATCATCCTTACCCCCGGCGTGAAGCAGGAATTGCAGTTGAATCAGACCAAATGCATTTCGGGGCTCTAGTAGCTTGCTGCTGAAATCTAACGTAGTACCTCGTGTACACGCTCAGTCTCATATGAAAGTGCTCGTCCTCCAGTATGTATGTAATACTGGAGCCCTCCTTGTGCGTCCATAAAGGCAACCTAGGTTGACGTTGCAGAGAAATTAATTAAGTAGTTGATTTGAAACTGGAATCTGCATGTGTTTACATATATCCTATATACACCACACATGTACAGTGAATGTAGAGATCCTTCAAAGAAGTGAAGCAGAAGCTAAAAGTGTTGCAGCAACTTTGAAAGCCATACACTCATGGAAAACGTTCTTCCTTGAGTCCTTGCTTAGGATAAGACTCATACTTTGCCTGTCTCCATATTTGCAAGCAGTTCATGCAATTGTATACAGCTTCAGGGCATCATCGCCCCATCTGTTGTTTTTAATGCTTCCTTTTTACATAAGAAGTAACTCCAAAGTCATGAACCTGGAGTCACCGTTTTGAAAGAGCATCCTTAGGTTAGGCTGTTACACTACTTGTCTGCTACTGTCGGACAATGACCATGTTCTTGTCTTCAGGGTAGGACACAAGGCACTCACTCACGAAAGTGGAGAGTTCTCTAGTGATTGAAGCCATTCCAGTCATTAATAGAGTTTGGCCGATATATTCTGCATTCATGTCTCAATCCTAGTTGGCCTATCTGCAGATCTGTAGTCATTCATCACAGCTTTTCTTTTCCCATTTTTTGGCCAATCTATTCTACTGGTCCTGGTGGGAGGGCTTTAGTTGGCTTTGTTTGCTTGCCCCATTCTCTGCACCAGAAGCCGGGTTCACAGACCTCCGATCATAAAGGACTGAAGTATTATTAACAGACTGTGACTGTCCCAATTCTTGTCACATAGCAACTGAGTGAGTAAAACGGAGGTCACTTTTTCTCGCTCCTTCTGCCCTGATGTTGAACATATTTGCCTGTTTTCAGAGGTTGTGCCTTCATCTGCCCTTTACTCCAGAGTCTTGCAGACACACAACCAAACAGTGAAAATTCCCTCAACTAATACGAAAAGTGTGTCACTCTTGTTCCATTTACTTTGAATGCTCTGTCCTCATTTACTCAACAAGAGGGAAGCATTAAGGGACTAACGCATTGTAGGAAATGTCTGTCGCATTTTCATGGTCCATCCCTTCCCATACTCTACACAAGTATGTACCATTTGTGTTCTTTCACATTTTTTTTTTTTTAGCAGGGACAAAAATCCTGAAGTCCTTTTGTGCAGGAGAAAGGGGCAATATAAATTAATGTATTTGATATATTATATAAATTAATTATTTAACAAATTCCTAACGGCTAGGGTGGTGGACCTCAAATCTAAGGAACTGAGTTCAAGTCTCGGCAACGACTCTCAACATCCTATGATTCTGGGCAAATCACTTAATCTCCCTGTGCCTAACAAAAATGAATGTGTCCTTATGTAACGCAACTGGTGCTCATGAAAAGCGCCCTGATACCTTTGGGTCAAGTTTGCGCTATATAAAACTCCGAGAAAAAAAAACAGACAGCTATAGCTGAGCATTTTAAAAAGATCACCTTGATTTCAACAACATCTGATTGGTCAGTAGCCTAAGATAGTGCCAACTGTACAGAAAAATTCAAATCTCCGTGCAATGTAAACTCCACAAAATGTTCCTGCACCCACGCAAAATAAAAAGGCGAGCAAGCAGAGAAGACGGTAATATGTCGCACAACATGCCATTTTACCAGGAGATAAAGGTTAACCTGAATGGCTTTGTAGGTCTTCTTCATTGATGCGCATGCATCACTGTGGGGGGAAAAAACACAATTTGGCTAGAACCTTGTCTTCCTATTGACGCGTTTTAAGGGTGTGCGTGAGTGTCTTATTCACAGACCACTTCACAAATGGTGCCTAGCCCTGAATCAAATTTCAGACATGGGTGTTTGGAATTGTTAGCTTCGAAACCAAGCATTGGCATAGCCAATAGGTCTCGCCTTTGGGACCGTAGAAGTGTTTAGCCATGCAACAGTTGGTGTTGTTGCACTAAGGATATTGTGCTGCATAACTAAATACTTATACGGGTCCAAAAGCGAGACCTATTGGCTATGCCAATGCTTGTTCTGGTCAGGGCCGAGATCTATTTGCATATTGCAGGATCTTTCAGTGCTTAAAGATAGAGCATTGCCAAACATATCTTGTGTTGACTGTCTGAACATTCTGTCAATCTCGTGTTTGTTCTGCACACTCGTTAATGTGCTCGAATACTGCGTGACCTCTGTACATCCAATAAATTAATCTCTTCTATTAATGTTGTCGTTATTAATGTGTAAGAGGTCATTATAAGGTCGAAAAGCGTGTCGTGAATTTCGTTCAACAATAATATTGAAAAGTCGTGAAATCTAGACGTTCTATTTGTTAAATTGCTGCTCAGATATGTCCCCCGCCAGCGTCATTGTATAAGATTTTTGGAAGCAAAACCATGTCTGACAGAAATTCAGAATGGTACAGCTGTAAAAAAAAAAAGGAGTACACTTTTTTCTGTTGCAAAACCATAACCTATTGAAGTCGGCCTTTAACCTCGCCATGATTTAGCACTTTTAAGGTTGCATTTAACATGCTGTTATTGATCTGGTCAGCTTGGGGCCGATACACAATGACATCTAGTGGTCAATGGTGGCAGTGGACTCGTCAGTGGCAGATGCTCTTTCCCCTCCCTAAGTAGAGGCTTCCTGTGAGCCACTTACGCTGCAGAAATTTGACCTCATGAAACAGAAGCTGCTTAATGCGGTTTTTGTCTGGTTTCCAGATTTGGTGTCCTGCACGCGGCCAGTACACAGAAGTTTGCTGACCCAGTGAAATCAAAGAAATCCTGCTTACATTTGGCGCTTCCGCGTGACAGAAAGCAGGACTGTTGATCCGATAACTTTGTATCGAAGATCTCCCCTTTTGCAGCGTGCAGACACTGTACCAGGTTTGGGATTCTCCAGACTATGAAAGAGAGGCTGGGCTTGGCACACGACAGTCTAGGGCTCCTAGGGCCATATTCACAAGGATCTATCGCCGACTTAACAGCACTTTATTGCAACCAAAGCTGCTATAAATTTATCACCCCAACCACAAGCTGGTGTTAACATCCCACAGCACCAGTTTACCCGCTATAGCAGACGCAAAAAACATCGCAACAGATGATCCCCGCAACGATCGCTAATAAGATGCAGAGTAGGCGTTCCCGTGCCAAAAGCTGCGACAACACCAGTCCACAACATTCACAACGAACAGCCAGAACTGCGATAAGAACACAAAACAGGAGATAAGGCGCGTTAGCACCAGGAAAATAATACCTGCTCTGACCTGGTGCTAAGTCGGACCACAGCCTGCACCACAAAAGGGAGCCCAGCCCACAACCACATCGGAAGGGCAACAGGTGCCATGGAGCCACTGGTCATGCGGCCCGGACACCCAAGAGGGCCACAACACCCACTGCCACCACCCCAGGACCCTATACAGCACCCGGAACACCCCCCCCCCCCACCCCTGGGACCACCACAGATGCAGCGCAGACAAAGACAGCGGACCCCCAGGAAACTCACCAGACTCACAGACCCAACACCTGACAATGTAATTGCCCATTACAGGCTCAAAAGGACAACCATCGCACGCATCATGACCAACAACGCCCAACAGGCTGACGTCACCAACACAGCGGACAACCAACATCCCTCCCCACACAAAGCTGCATGCTGTGCTGCACCTGTTGGCCCCTGGTATACCCCAACCAACACCCGCCAGAGTCGGAGGAGTCACACAGCCAGCCACATCCCAGTCCCTCACACCTGTCCTAGACATCACCATCAGCCTGGTACCTCAGTCCACATACGTCCAACATAATGCGCAGGATCCGCTGGAGACCAAGCAAGGACCATACGCCACAGCTGGATGCACACACGTGTTGGGGGCAATCCAAAGCACACATGTCCTATCTGTGCCCCCTGGTGACACAGCACACAATCCCCACAACAGAAAGCATACGTCTCACATCAATGTGCAGGCAACAACCGAACACCGTGGAACCTCCACCAATGTTGTCTCCTAATTCCCCGCCAGTGTGCATGATACCTTCAACTGCCGCCAGTCCATCAGCACCCAGTGTTCCCAGGATGGCACCAAGGGAAATGCACAGTCCCTTGGCAAGTACAAAATGAACACCCCACTCACCTCAACTCCAAAATCATGCAACTCACAACACTGTCAATGCACATGACACAAAATCACAACCAACATGCAAAATAACATGCCCACCCACCAGACACGACAGAACAACTCACAACAGTAACCTGGGCAAGCCGTGAACATGAGCCATCAACGGCATGGCACCTCAGCCACACAATAGCCGAATGTGGGGAGAGGTGGCAACCAGGCATGTGTGAAGGAGGCAGGAGAACCAACGATTGGGAAAGTACACAATGCTAAGAGTGGCGGAGATGTGCTGGACAGACTGCAGCATGCAGAACACACCCATATCCATGGCGAAATACACCGCTGGTGTATGGAGTGTACTGGACAGTGGAGGCAATCATGTCACCCCAGCCAGTGGGGTAGTTCCCGGAAATGTTGCCTGTTACGTTCCCCCCGTAAGAGTGAGCGAAGTGGGATGGCCCGGCGTACGCCAGGCCGGCGTAGGGGTGTGCATAAAAAGTACGTAGCCCTGGACGTGGTCCTCTTCCGAAAGCCCAACGTTTTTGCCGGGGCGGCGCCTCTCACCACGCCACGAGGCCAACGCTGTCCTGTTGAGCAGAGTTGCCTGCGATCCTGTGCACATGCCGTAACCCCGCACGCTGGACCCCTGCGCAGCCAGGCAACACTGATCACCTTCCGACACCGGCGTGTGTCAAGGAGGGCCCACCACGTGCCTGCGCAAGCTCCAAGCCCGAGAGCCGCGTCCTTGGCAGCCTCTCAGACCATCATGGCCTCCACAACACAGGCCCACTGTAGTCCTTTCATGTTGACGTACTCTACTGCCGCCTCCGGCCTACACCACAGTCATGCAGGTCACACATTTGGGACTGAGTCTTGATTACACGATGGCAGAGTACATATGTTCATTACAGAGTTTACATCAGTGTACTCACTTCGACGTGGTGGCACCAACTCTGTGCATAGCATTACAACCACACATGTCTGTGGGCCTATGCGGACTATTGCCCTCCGCCTACGCTGCGCACGAGTAGGTCACAGAATTGGAACTGAACATCGATTTTTCAAAGGCAGATTACATATCTTCGCATGCAAGGAGAGGCGTGAGAGGATGACGCGTTGCAGTCCGGACAGAATAGGATCATCGTCACGGAGGTGATCTAACACTACCGACAACTGCCCTGTTGCCACTAACTCTGTGCTTTGCGAGCCAACGACAGGTGTGTGTGGTCCCCTGCTGACTATTGTCTTCGGCCTACACTACGGACAAGTAGGTCACACATTTGGAACTGAGTCTTGATCGTACATTGTCCATGTGCACATTAAAAGGAAGATTCCACTTCACTGTACTCCTTTCTGTCAGGTGGCAGCAACCATGTGCATTGTATAACAACAACAGGTGGCTGTGTGCCCTTGCTGACCGTTGTCCCCGGCCTACACTGCAGTCGAATAGGTCACACACACTTTCAAATTCAGCCTCGATTTATTTATGAAAGACTTTGTCTTTGTACAGGCCTCATCGCAGACAGCATCTATCTGCAACCCCTGATTGAGGAACTCACGTGTAAGAACTGTGAGGTCTTTAACTACGCAGACGACACGCAGTTACTGGTCCAGCTGGGTGATACACCAGAGGCCCAGGAATCAGTCAGAGATCTTCTGAGATTCACGGTCAACTGGATGACTAACAACTTCCTTAAAGTTAATGCAGATAAAACGGAGGTTTTGGTGGTGACCAACATAGCCAATCCTTGGGACGATCTGTACTGGCCCCCAGAACTTGGCAAAACCCCCAGCCCTGGGACGGTAGTGAAGAGTCTTGGCCTAAAGATCGATGCGGCTCTCACTATGGCCCCCCAGGTGTCGGCTGTGGTAGGTTCCTGTACTGCCGTGATGCGGCAGCTGCGTAAACTTACTGCCATTCTCTCTGCCCCCACGCTGCAGACTATTGTCTCGGCAACGGTCATCTCGAGGCTAGACTATGGCAACGCTCTGTACCTGGGCCTGTCACAGAAGCTGATGAGGAAACTGCAAGTCGTGCAAAACGATGCTGCCAGACTGGTCTTTTCTCTTCCCAGAAGTGCACATGCATCCACTCTCCTTCGTAAACTGCATTGGCTTCCAGTGAAGCTTAGGGTCCATTTCAAAGGCCTCTGTATGGCCCATAAAGCACTTTTTGGCAATGCCCCGGAATATGTCAAACAGCGCCTAAGGAAGTATGTTCCCGGTAGGTCCCTACGTTCTGGGTCTGTCCCAAATCTGGTTCAACCCAGATTCAATTTAAAAACTAAAGGAGGTAGTGCTCTCTCAGTGCTCATTCCTCAACTCTGGAATGACCTTCCTTCTAGCCTGAAGGAGGAACTTAACCTTCTTTCCTTCAGAAAAAAACTGAAGACATTTTTGTTTGGTACAGTAACATCTTCGGTCTAATTGGAGTTGGCAGATGGTTGGGAGGCGGTACGATGTTGTTGGTCGCCTGTTTAGCGCTTAGAGACCAGTGGTGATAAGCGCTCTATAAGAACCATATAACATAACATAACATAACATCCCCTTTCAGCCCCGGTGCCAATATGTCTATTCCCCGAGACCCATGGTCACTTTCTGGTTGGACTTTGGGGGCGACTGACCCCATGGACCTGGGGTTGTTGTCGCCATCATGGCGGTGATACTGACTTCATGGCGAAAACGAGGCCGTGGCATTCCACTCCACCATTTGCTGCTTCCGGATAACATCAGACCTTTCACTTCATGCCCTGGAGGACACCTTCCACTGTCCTCCGCAACACTCCGCAACATACACCTCGGACACCTCGCTCAGGTCACATGTCCCATCTGACCTCACCACAAGTCACCTTCCTGTGGCAGGGTGCCTGTGCAGGCCGCTGTGCATCCGGGGCCACTAACTCTGCGCTGGTCATGTCCGTGACCCCTTCTTATGGGGTATTGGATGGCCTCTGAGGCGATGGCCTTAGTGTCATCAACGCCATGTGGCCTCTGTGCTGTCCGCTACCTCTGGCCTCAACTGCGGTCCACCAGGGCTCACACATGAAATCGACTCCTGACCAGCCCAGATGTCGCATCACCGCAGGAGGCACACGCCACCTCTGCCAGGACAACCTCCAACCGCCATCTGCCAGAGTCGAAACGGTAGTCCTGACATACCTACGGAGTTGCAAAACACCTGTCGTGGATGCCATCATCAGACTGATACCCTGCTCAGCACTCCATGTGCCACTAATTCAGTGCACCGCAAGCCATCGTCTGTTACTGATTGTGTTTTGTGCTGTGGAGAGGCTGCGTAGCAATGTCATCTCAAGCAGTGTGGGAGACCTGGGACGTTGTTGAGGAAGCTGATGCAGGTCTACCACACCCAACTGGATCTGTCTCAGGAATATCTCGAAGGGACACAATCCGAGACTTTTTCTTCACTTGAGCGTGCTCATCTCTAGTGTCCCAACCACAGTGCACTGCAACTCACGGACACTTCTGTTTGCATGTAGTGTGTCCTCTGGACTTTCTCTGGCTCCCTCCATGTTGCTCAGCAGTTGACTCTGTTATGCAGATGTTTTCAGTTCCTATTGCACTGGTGTCCACTGTTCAAGTGGTTGCCAGCACCAAGCACTCCTTGCGTGCTGACTTACACTCACCCCACACACATCCAGCACAGGCGTCACTGTACATGTTGCCCTGCCAATAAAGGGGCCGGGCGCACATGCCCATAGCCAGTTCAATATCTGCGTGTGTTCCTGTGGTCTTGTTGTATGCATGAGGGCCCTGGGCCCTACGACATTACATTGTGCTGTGTACAGCGGGTGCAGACATGTCACCGCAGCCAGCGGGTTGGAGCTTGGACATGTAGTTTTGTCGTCACCCACTCAATTCCTAATGGGAGTGGGCTGGGCCGTCGTAGGCAGAGCCAACGTGGGTGTGTGACTGCTATTTGCGTGCCCCTGGGTGTGGTTCTGTACTGTGAATGTGCATCTTCATGTCTCTCTATGGCTGTGTGGGTCTCCTTTGTGGGGTGTGGGTGGTCCCTGAAGTGTAATGGACACCAACGTATGTGATCTAGTTCGCCTTCCATGGGTTCGGACCCCACCCACGCCTGTTCGGCCACCTCCTTTTGGCGTGCTGACACATGGCAACAGGGTGCCATGTGTGGGTGGGTGAAGTGTCGTGAGCCAGCTGTGCTTGCGGGTGCTTCCTGCTATTTGGTCTGTTGTAGGCTCTGTGTCCTGCTCTGAGTAGCTTTGCTGACCGGGTCCTGGTGGTGGGTTGCGTGGGATGTCCATGGTCTGTTGTAGGGCGTCGTTGTCGAAGGTGTGGTGGTCCACTCCGGCATCACAGATGTGTTGTCTTCGGTGCTCTGCTGGAGGTGTTGTGTGCCCCTCTGCAATGTGAAGGGGAGATGCATGTTGATATTGTGTTGACATGTATGTTTGCGCATTGTTCTGGTCTTCATGTAGACTGTATGACAATGTACATTGTGACTGTTTCTGAGGTGCTGAATTCTGCTGCAGGACAGTGTACATTTGGACTACATGACGGATGTGAGGTCGTACGCCTACATTTCCATTTCACAGTTTCCTGCTCTTTCAGCTGTAGTAGGCATGTTTCTGTGCGTGTGCGGAGCCAGTTGTGTCCTCTGTTCTGGAGTGTCGGCTATGCGCATTGTACCATGTTGTCGTCAATGTGGGTGTGCTGTTCTTGCTTTGTGTGTGTGCTGCAGTGTGCCAAGGGGATGAGGGACATGATCCAGGGTAATTGTGGGTGTGCAGTGTGCTACACCTCGTTGTGCATGTGTGCCATTGTGCCCATCTCCCCCCATCCCCCCAGCCCCTGTTGGTTACTCTCCCTGTTGATGTTGTGTCAGGTTCTCTCGAGCTGTGTCCGTACTCCCTACTCCTTGCACTATCTCCACACTGATGACTGTGGCCTCGGTTTCCTCCAGGTCCTTCTGTGGCGCAGGACTCCCACCTCCTGTCGCCGTTGCTGCCTTCCTGTTGGCAGCGGGTTTGTGCCTGGTTTAGGTTGTAACGTCATGCCGGCGCCTCTTGGCCTCCTGGATTGGCCTCCTCGGCACTCCGACTGCATTCCAGGTGGTCTGCTTGTGGGTCAGTTGCTGGTAGTGTTCTGTCACCTCCGTGACGCTGGTCTTGTTTTCCTGCGGTCTACACACCGTCTTCCTCTCCCTCTTCTCCTTGGCCTTCCCCCGACCCTGTTGTTCTTTGCTGGTGGTCTGTGGGGGTTGTGGGGTTCGCGTTGGCCTCTGCGCTGGGTCAGGGTGCATCCTGTTGCTACGTGGTTTGGCTTTTTTCTGGTGTGTTGTTTCTGTGGTTTTTATGTTGCATTTTCCCACCAGACGCGTGGTATTTGCAGGCCTGTGGCTGGTTTTCGCTACTTTTTGTACCGCGATTGGCCTCAACGCATGATTTTTTGTGTTCGTGTTTCGCATTTTTGCAGCGTGGCGTTGGATTTTGCGTGGCCATTTGAAGCATTATCTGGTGACTATCGCATGCTACCGCCGCGTTGTGAATACTTGGTTGGCACAGCGTGATTTTGCCGCGATGGGCTGCGATGTTGAGAGTTGCGTTAGGCTACTCTTGCGGTAGTTATCACACGTTCTTGTGTATACCCCCTAATGTTTACATGATGTGTACACTTTGAACCGTGAGGCTTATTTACAAGCCCACTGCGCTGCTGGAGCGTCAAAAAAAGTGACGCACCGGCGGCGAAACGGGCTTGCCTATATTTACAAGGCCACGTAAAGTCACCCTGCATGACTTTTCATGGCCTTGTAAATATGGGCCCCTTTCACACATTATTCTGTGTGGAAGAGGCATTCCATGGAGGTTGCTGTGGGTGTTCCCATGCAACATCCATGGAGCTTGACGCATTCCCTGATTTACAACATTTTCTAAAACTGGGAATGCGTCAAAATCCTACGCCTCCAGAGGGGAAGCGTAGGAATGGCGCTACAAGGAGAAACCATTTTATTTCTCCTTGTATTTTTTTCCTCTTTTGATGCATGCTGCATTCTGTAGCACACATAGAAAAAGGAAAATGCCAATAATTATTGTTTTTGTGCAGGAAGGTGTCCCTTCCTGCACAAAAACAACCATCCCCGCAGTGCAGGCACCCTTGCAAAATGACACAAGGATGCCTGCGCTGGCGCTTTGCAGCCAATTGTGCGCCAGAGCAGGGAGAAAGCACAGTGATCCATTGTATTGTTGTTAAGTTAATACGACACATCCCAGTGCTTTGAAAATGATGCAGCATGGTGCAGCTAAATGGTGTGATTTTCTTGTGGATGAGGCCCCATAGGTTTAAACTGTCTGCCCCAGCTATCTAGCACTATGTTGTTTCTTTCAACGGCTTACTTTCTCTGAGTGCTTGCTATCTTAGAAAGACTTCTCCCACTATACTCCTTACACCATGCTTGAAAATGTGACCTTGACGTACTTTCTTTCTTCCGAGTGACCCTCTTCTTACCATCCATCCTCTGCATACCTGCTATTTCTGAGTATAGCTTCCTCCCAGTCTCATGCCTGCCTCCCTCATTCCTTCTTACTGTAACTGTGTAATTGATTGATACTTAATTTCATAGATCACAACCTCTCCTCTTCAAAGCCCTCTCCCTGTAATGTATCATTACCTAATCTCTGCCAGCCTATCTATCTCAACAACCATTTACCGGAAACCACATAGCCCCTACTAATGACCACACCTACCTGGATTAATGTATCACAAGGTAACCGGAGTAAATGCATGCAGTTTTTGTTGGGAGCACCTGACTAATTGCAGTAGCCAACATTAACCGCTAACCGTGGGTACCAGAGTAGCGTGGTACTCGCCATACAGCACTTCAAAGCCTTGTACGGGGTAGTAAGCACTATATAAATACAAAAAGAATCTCATCCAAATCTGAGCTGCCTGCAACCTTCATACCCAGAGAAACTCAAACCACTGGAGGATCGTTGTATTTTTCAATACAGCTCCCTTTCGGTTATGTGAAATGTTGTTCCTCTAGTTATTACTAAATATCAGGAAAAGACAATCCAATAATAGGAAAACAGGAATAAATTTTGGCTTTACGTAGGTGGCAGGTTTTCAAGTTTGCTTTTGTCTAGCATTCCCATTTTTTCCATGCCTGGTGTGTGACATTTCATTTTTTATCTTTTTTAAATGTTTTATAATTATTTTCGCCCGAAACGTTATCAGAAATTCATTCTAGAAAATACTGATTAAGGACAGTACCAAAAATATACATTTACGTAGACCGGAGAGAATAAGATTAGAAGGCACATTCCGTCATTGCTAATTAGCTCATCTCCAATACTGACTTATTCCACTAATCATATCAAAGTTCATCAATGATAATATTATACTTATATCAGTAATAAAAAGAAGAACAGATGCTATTGCACAGTAGATATATAGCTGATCAAATCAGAATTCATCCTTGATAATAATTAACTTATATCAGTGATAAAAAGATCTACAGATGACTATTACGCAAAAGAAATATAAGACACGGGTTATTCATTGCTGGCTGAGCCTCCTCCCTCCACCCCACAGATCTTCTTTCCTCTCTTTTTGGCCTTTTTGCCCTTTCTCAAGTATAGGCTGCCCACAGGGTGAAATAGTGAGAGCGGTCTGGCCAACCACTGATGGAAAGTAGGAGGGTCAGACTTTAGCCAGGCTGTGGCAATGCAAACGTGAGCTACCGCTGTTGTAATAGCCACCAAGAATTGCCCATCAGTCCCACCTACGTTGTCATGTACTCCCAAGAGCAGAAATTAAGGAGATAGTCCCACTTCAGTGTGTAAGACGTTCCACAAAAAGCAAGCTATCTCTTATTTCAGGGAAACTAGGGCCTGACAGCTAAAAAACATATGAACAATGTCTTCTTCCAAACTCTGACAACGTGGGCAGGGGACACTGGTGTCCCTCCTCCAGGTCGCTATTTTAGCCAGAGTGTAGTATAAGTAAAGAATTGTTTTGAAGTGCTGTGCCTGCAGCTCTGCAGATAATAGTGTATGGCTGAAATCTAATGGCTCATAGAGACAGCACTCAGTGGCCCATATCCTTCTCATCCAGTTACCTGACTGCTTCTCTAGATCGTCAGTCTTGAAGGCCCCAAGATATTAATAAATCTGACTTATCCTGCTGCGTTGCAGAGGAATTTAAATAATGTTTCTTTATTAAATCCAATTGGTGGAAAACATGCACAGGCTCCCACTGCCTGTCTGAGCACCGAACCATAGCGCTCAGACCAATCACGATGCTGCTAACAGCAGCGTGGTGATTGTCTTACGGGAGCCTGTATGCTTCCTGCTTCCGTACCAGCCGGATGTGGAGAGACGACGGAGGAGAGACGCGGTGACAGGTAAGTTTATTTTTCTTTTTCTACACCCCCTCCCACGCCCTGCCACCCTGGTCCGTGACAGCCGCCACTGCCGGTGACATCTTTCTCCACAGATTCCCTCATTATGACACTCCAATCATGCCCTTCATCTCGTTATCCCCTTTCTCACATTGATTTAATTTTTTTTATAGCGCTCCTCATACCAACATAGGGTGTCAGAGCACTTTATATCACGCACACACATATTATACAGAGACAATTAATGAATGTGTAAATCAATGTATAGGAAATGTTACAAAAAACAATGAGAGCTACAAGGTCTAGGAGTCATGTGTCTCCTCCTGGTAGGCATTATATCACATTCAGATGGGGGTGATCAGCTTAGCTCATGCGTTAATACAAAGGTTTGGCATGATATGAAGGCTTTATTTTCTTTTTAAAATTTAAGGTAATTTCTTTGGATTTTTAAATCTGGGACAGGAATATAGAGTGTGCTCACCATTTTAAGCCTTTTGTTTGCAGCAGTCACCAAACAAAATGCAGTGTGCAATTTTGTATGTTGTGTCTGATGTTAGTTCTTGCTTAGAGGAAAAATGGAAACAAAATTTGCAAAGGTAATCTTGGCCAGAAGAATCTAGGGTCTAATATACACTTCAGTAGTAACGAACGATCCCCTGGTTTTGTGAGAAAGCGGTACATCTGGTATGTATGTATGTATGAATATATATGTGTATGTCTGTATGTATGTGTTGGAGGTTGAACAGCGCAAATCATGCTCAAAAGCAACAGAGCACTGAACAGGGGGCATAGTTCAAGGGTAGACTCTCAGTTCAGGGGTGGTCAAGGGTAGTGCTCCTTCTTATGGTTTATTGTCAGCTATTTTCTGAATTGTAGGAATGTTAGTTATGATGAGGGTCACTGGAAATGTAAGATTTTGTGACTGTGGAGCTTGCCACATAATTTGGATCATTCAACTGTTGCATAATGTGTAGATTTTAACTGAAAACATGTTTCTAACTCAAACGGAACAAAAGGTACTAAAATTGCTGCAACACAAATTGATGCTCAGTAAAAAGCCCTTCTCATAGGTTGACTGGCAGGCTTTGAGTTTATGTATGCCACTTGGTGAGGATATGTCTAGACAGAGTAGGGTCTCATCTGCATACTGATGGATCCTTGATGAAGCTGTATCTGAGAATGGATCAGAGCGGTTCTATGTAGAGGATAAAGATGATAGGAGAAAGGATGGAGCCCTGGTGCACTTTGCAGGAGAGAGGGAGTGTCCATGTGGAACCTGTCTGTATGAACTGGCGCCCGTTGGTCATGTTGGATTTGAACCATCTGAAGAAAGTGCCTGAAAATACTAAGGGCATTGATCAGAGATGGATCATCAACTGTGTTGTAGGTTGCAGAAAAGACAAGCAGGACCAGGAGGCAGTGGTCATTCCTGCTGTTGTTAGTTGAGGTGTGGCTGTCTGGTCTGAAGTCTGATTGGTAGCCCTGGTGATGATTATTCTTGCTGATGTACTCCTGTAGCTGGGTGGCAACTGCTTCCTTTCTATGAATATAAGGGGAGAAATTGGGTGGACGTTGGTGTAGTCGGCTGGATCCAGGGATTTATTTTCTTCAGCAGAGGAGGATCTGAACTGTATTAAGGGGGCCTGGGAATTTTTCTTGGCTTAGTGAGGCAATGACAATGTGACAAAAAGAAGGAGTGTGAAAGCCTCAACTTGGAGTAACATTGGTGATGGAAGGTGGAAGGGAGTTGTCTTCAGAAAAATTTGCCCTGACAGAGGTCAGGATATTGGAGCGATCCATGTACCACACTATATTGAAGTAGGTCCATTTGGTGGCAAAGCAATGGAGACTAGCTGGAAATGAGGTGGCTTTGTAAGAGGTAATGGTTTTACATCGATTTTGTTGTTTTCTCAGTGAAGAAGAGGTTGTTGCTGTTGTTCCTGGTCCACAAGCATTATTGTTCCGATTTTAAAAAAAGGGATCGTTCACAACCCAATTGCTATAGGCCTATCTCCCTAATTGATAATACTTTACAAATCTTAGGTAGAGTCCTATACAATCAGATTTTAGAGTGGTCTGAGGAAAATTGAATTTTAGATCCCTGTCAACTGGGCTTCCGAAGTAAGGTGGGCACCAACGAACAATGCCTTAACCTTAATCTAATCATGGGCAAATGCACCATAGCGCAGGCTTCTCCAATCTATCTGGCCTTTCTGGAGTTGACCTCTGCTTTTAACCTTGTTAATAGGTCAAAGCTCTGGTCTAGCCTTCTGACCTATGGACTGGATGAGACCCTTGTGTATTTTTTGGCACACCTTCATAAAGATCTTAAAGCCCGGGTGAGGATTGAATGCGGGGGTAAGGTTACTAAAGCCATTGATGTAGGTAGGGTGGTCAGACGGGGTTGTGTTCTGGCCTCCCTTCTTTTTATTATCTACATTAATGGATTGAATAAAACTTTAAAACCATTAACCCAGGACGTCCCAAAAATTAATAGAAAATTACTCCCCGTACTACTCTATGCGGATGATGCGGTCCTTAAGGGCCGAACTCTTTACGTACGCTAGTGCAGGGCTTTGTTAACCATATGGACAGCCTGGACCTACGCACTAATTTTAAAAAGTATTTTATAATGTTGTGTGGTCCAAGGAAACATCTACTTAGTTCCATATATGTGGGTAACCAGAAGCTGATGAGTACCAGCACCTTTCCTTATCTTGGGGTGGTCTTTGCTGCGAATGGCTCCTGGAGTGAGCATATGGCCCACTTCAGGAGCAAGTTCTCGAAGGCCTCCAACTCGATTCTTAGTCTCCCACACCGAAAGAGAACAGGTGCCATTTTAGCCATTTAAACATTTTTTAAGTCCCAATGTGTGCCAACAGCTACGTATGGTGCTGAGGTTCGGGGCTTCGCCAATATTACCTGCATCCAACAGGAAGAGAATAGATTTTGCAGGAAGCTATTAGGCGCCCCAATCTCCACTCCCCAATATACCTACCATAAGGAAGTTAACTTACATTTTATCGAAGATTTTAATAGGGCCCGCCCTACCCTTTTCTGGTTATCGGTCTGCAAGAACCCGGCCGCATACCTAACGAGAGAGATTATCAGTGACTGTATAGGATGCGCGAAAGGGAAGGACATACCATGGCTGTCAGGGATGTATCAGAGTCTTTGCAGCATTAATAAGGGAAGAATTTTTTCAGATCCTAGCACAGCAATGGCTGCGAACAAAAGTGAGCTCATGAGTGCACTCTACTCACTATATAGGCAGGGATACAGCAGGAATCGATGCCTGACTCTCTGAAAGCCGGCCAAGTCCTCCCCATTTTGAAAAAGCCATCGCTAGATCCTGCTTCCCCCGACAACTTCAGACCCATCTCCAACATCCCCTTCTTAGCCAAAGTGCTGGAGAAGTGTGTGCAACAACAGCTAAGTCAACACATCAACAATTTCCACCTACTCGATGACTTCCAATCCGGATTTAGACCTGGGCACAGCACTGAAACCACCATGCTCCACACCGTTGATGATGCCCTCCAAGCCCTTGACCAAGGCAAAACGGCAAAACCTGTCTCCTAATCCTCCAAGATCTATCCTCGGCCTTCGACACGGTAAACCATGAAAAACTACTTGAACGCCTCAAACTCAGGCTGGGATTGGAAGGCTCTGTTCTAGAATGGATTAGGTCCTTCCTCCATAACCGATCACAGAGATTCCTAATCAACGACAACCTATTTGCTCCCTCTATGGTCACGGTTGGAGTCCCCCAAGGATCAACCCTGTCCCCCACACTCTTTAACCTTTACCTAGAACCGCTTGCCGAAGTACTACGCACTGCCAATATCTCCTACCATATGTATGCTGACGACACTCAGATCTACATCAAAACCTCATCTCTCAAGGAGATCCTCTCCCTGAACGAAGCCCTGAAACTGACTATCCAATGGCTCGCCTCCAATCAACTCAAACTCAACGCAAAGAAAACAGAATTTCTCCTAATTTCCCCTCCTAAAACCAACCCTGAGATGCAAATATGGATCAAGGCTATCTCAGCCTTAAATTGCCCACCGAACATCGTGGACTCTGCCAAATCCCTGGGAATCACCCTGGACAGCAACTTGAACATGCAGGACCACATCAACTTGATGGCCAAATCAGCCAGATTCCACCTGAGCTACCTAAGGATGCTCCCTACCTAAAAGTGGCAGTCCAAGCACTAGTCATCTCTAGACTGGAGTATGGCTGTTCTACCCTCTCGGGTTTACCGAAGATCTCCCTGGCACCCTTAAAAGCCTGCTTCAATGCGGCCGCCAGGCTACTTACCGGCACAAGGAAATTCACCACATTTCCCCACACCTGAAAGCTCTGAACTGGCTTCCTCTTGAGGCAAGAATACAGCTTAAACTAGCTTGCATTACACACAAGGCTTTATACTCAAACTCCCCTGCATATCTTGCATGGAAACTTGTGATTTCTGGAGGAATCAGAAAACTCCCGGTCCGCCAGAGACCTCCTGCTGCAACCTGCTCACTTTCGGGGAAAAAAAACTTACAATTGTGCTTTCTCTGTGGCCGCTCCTAGAATATGGAACTCTTTCCCACCCGCCATCAGAAGAATCCCTTCTCTGTCTCATTTCAAAAAGGATACCAAAACCTTCCTTATGGCTAAATTCCTTGTTTCAATTTTGCCTTCAACCACCACTATGACCATGAACTACGTCTGGCTATTGCCTTCCTTCAGATTACCTAGTCACCCCACCAAGAAACCTGTGGTCTTGTCTTGACTAATTCTAAATGTAAATATGTGTCCTATCGCTTATGTATTCTGCACCCCGCCACCTCCTAATTGATTTTTTACTCGTGTGATTCTAAGTCTTTTTGTACAATCCTATGATTCCTGTAAAGCGCTCTGATACCCTAACAGGTCAAGTTCGTGATCTATAAAACACAAAAATAAATAAAAATATAGCGCAGAAAGGTTCAAAAAGGAATCCAAAAAATCCCTTGTTCATAGATATATGGCTATTGAAAATTCTTTACACTCGCTGGCTAATTACATTACCCTGCCGATGAGTCATTGGGAGAGGAGCCTTCTGTTTCGTTTAAGGGCTAGTACTATTGAATTTGTATTATGTTTTCCCCTTGGTCACCACGCCGATCTTGATTGCAGACCTTGCCCGTGTGATGGCCAGGGTGGCCGATCTATCTTACACTTTTTTGTTTTTTTGTAAATACTATTTAAAGTATATTAAGTGGTTCTTAACTCCGTATTTTAAAAAGCATATGCCCATCAGCTTGGAAAACGCTTACTTGAGATTACTTACCCTGGATGATGAAAAGTTGGTCTTTCGCACAGGCACTTTTTTGAAAATTGCAATTTGAGCACGCTAAACGATGTCCAATCCTTGAGCTTTTATATCACTTATTAATGAATTTTTACGAACCCAAAGATTATTGTATACTGTATGCTGCTATGATTTTATTATTACTCTTTAATTTGCACATTTTTTACTTGCATGTTGTTGTGTCTCTGTACTTTTATGGATACGACGTTATCCGAATAAAGTGTCGTTGAACCTTGAACCTTGACTGAAGAAGGGACTGTAGGTTCTGGGAGGGAACTGGTGCAGTGTTAGTTGCCTCACTAATGATCGTCTTGTAGCAAGAGTCTTCCACCAGTGTGGAATCCACTGGTTGAATTCTCATCAATCTTTCACGCCTATGGCAGAGGAAGGATTCTTCATCAAATGTAGCGCTTCCTCCACAAATTTAGATGTGGATAAAATGCTTCTTTCAGAAATACTGTACAGAGTAGAGGGATATAACTTATCTTATTGGTGATAGAATGGTTACATAGAATGGTGGGGAAACTGATGGATGGCAGACTGAACAAAGCAATGACCTGATTTCCTCAGGCCGATGAAGCTAATCTGGGCTTGATTTTTAGGAGTGAAGATCAGGAGAGGTGAGACATATGGAAGCCCTTTTGTGACTGCATCAATTTTTACTTCAGAGTTAAAGATGAGGCAGAGAACATAGACTTTCATTTGGGTCAATTTTTAGGTCGAGCCTGGGCAGCGCATGTGCTGCTCTGCGAGGCATGCGGTATTCAGGTATGGACTTGAAACTCCGCCCATTTTCCGCCTATCTTTTCAATTGGCTCCTGTTACTGTCCTTTCTAAATCGTTGCTTTTCATTCCTGAATAGGCTTAATAGTCCCTCCTTGGTACCGCCTTGTCTGTATTTGTAACCTCCCATGAGGACTGGACTTTTTACTTGTTTTGTTACACTGTCTGCTTTATCTATATTCTGTGAGCATTATTTTCTTTAACGATTTTCCCCTATTCCACCTACGAGGTGTGTTCTTACAATGCAGCATGCCGCCCGCTTTCATATTTTTATTAGTAATGGCGGCCGGTCCACTTTAACTACAGCGGCCGCACTTCTTTATTTATTTTATTTGTCACCATGGTCCGCTTTAACTTTAGTGGCCGCGCTACAAACCTTTGTTTTTTTTTATTTTGGGGTAAAAGCACCCCATACCGTGTTTTCACTTTAATGGTGGCCGCGCCCCTTTCTTTAGACGCTGCGCGCCGTATCCAGTTTACAGAGAACCAAAAGCGCCCCATGCCGTGCTTTCACTTTAATGGCGGCTACGCTCCTTTCTTTAGACATGGCTCACTGTAAGCTGTATACAGCGAGCAGCGTCTAAAAAAAGGGGCGCTGCCACCATTAAAGTGGTAGTTTGAGCTACTGCCATTATAAATGACAATGCCTTTTATATGTGTGTTGGTTTTCAAAACACAAAAATCAGGCATTGTCATTTACAATGCAAATAGCTTAGACTTTTGCAAATGTGAGACCTATTGCATTGCAAATGCTTGTTCTCTTATGTTGTTGGAGCAGGAAAGGGGGATATATATCAGGTCAGGATGAGGAGGCTTTCTTTTTCTAACCATCAGAGCATAAGTAGATCCTGCAAATCCATCCTTGGCAGTAGGTAAGGCTATGAGAGATAATGAGCGAGGTCATGAGATGATCCACTCAACACTCAGTTCCTTACGTAAAGTATATCTGTGTCTTTGTTTCACATCTGGAATATAAGCTGTTTCCACTAGCAGTTGCTTGTGTGCAATGAAGAGGTGATGGGATAGTGCTTGTTCCCTGGGAACACATCAGGAAATGTCTATTGAATCTCAATCGACTTCAACCGGGCAGATTTTTGTTCATTCTGTTTGAGACAAAGAACCAGATGCTTTAATCTGCGTGGTGGCCATGATCAAGTTGGCTTATAGCGTCTCGCAAAGTGTAGTGTGGTACTCTCTCATGAATCACTGCCAGTTCAAGATAGGTTAAGGTTGCCACTTGCCGTTCGGCAGCATTTTTAGAAGATTTTGGCATGTATGATGAATGACAGAGCGGGAGCCGTGTAGAACCGAGCTTTGGAAAACTAGGCTGGGCATGGAGAGGATGGAGTTCTGTACGGATTCCCAGCCTTCACTAATTTAATGACGTCTTCTAGAGATATGCACTTGAATTTAAGGAATAAGAGGTTGCAGTGGAATTACAGTTGGGAGACCTCCATGATATTGGCTGAGATCATTCGACATCTAACTGAAATAATTATTTCAGCACTGATATCTTAAGTGGGAGTGATTTTGTTTCTTTTGGAAGTAAGTTTCCACTATCTGTTTAGGTATTTTAAATGTCTCAAAACGTGTCTTAGCTTACGTATTAATTTTGAAATGATGGTGTTTAATCATTTCGTGGCAAACTGACTATATCCTTTATGTAACTTTTATTTTTGAGACATTTCTATTCCAGTTTAGATTCTCTAGTTTAGAGAGGCAAGTCATTATTAAACAATTAACTATCAGGTGCGCCTTGCATCCCCCGGCGATCTGAGCTGGGGGCTAAAAGAAAGTCTGGATGGATCGGGGAAGCAGTTCACTCACTCAGCCCTGGAAGAAACTCAGGGGCAGATTTACAAGCCCCTTGCGCCACTTTTGCGTCACTTTTCCCATGTTAAAAGTGACGCAAAAGTGGCGCAAGGGACTTGTAAATCTGCCCCTCTGTCTGCAGAGAGCAGTGTCAGGCTCGTCAATTCCTTGAGGTACCGCGTGTTGGGCAGGTCCTTTCGGGCCTGAATGATCTGACATTCCCCTTTCAGCTGCTGTCCCCGCCCACCAGAAACCGAGCAGGTTCCTCTCTCAGTTAGTCTGACCCTTGACTGACGCAGACAGTCTTAAAGCGGCCACTAGGAAATCTGTACACTTAGCTGGACTCACGCGCCATTTATAAGAGTGTGCCGCATCAGCAAGTGTCACCGGCTGGATGTCACACACATGCACCACTGCACTGGGATGGACAACCCCAGCTCCTCAACCCCTGCTCACAGCTGCAGAGAGGGGCCCGAGCAAAGGGTGGGGCTGGGGTATGCTGACATTGTTTTTGGCATTGAGAAATTGGCATAGTGATAGTGCTTTACATTTTTCGGTAAAATACAAACTGGTATGGCATTGGCGTCCTGTAAATAAAGGGTAAAACCTTGGGCAGCGCAGAAACTTGCAACGAGTGGTGCCCCACAATCAGGGTGAAATGTGGCAACTGGAGGGAATGTATCATTCACATCTTGGAGAAAAGCAGTAAATGAAGTCATTTGGCAGCACAGCCGTGATGTACATAGTGGTGGGAAGGCAACACTGTCTAGGCAGGACTTCTGTACCTAATGAGTTCAGTCTAAAATTGACTTGGCGTCTAAGTTACCTCCTTGTCCGTGTGATCCTCGTTCTGTGCAATTATCTGTTCATTTTATTCTTTTTTTTGCCAATTTTTTACTGAACGTAGGAGGCGTTTTTTGGTTCCAATTTCACTCCAGAAAAACATAAGGTCTTACAAGATGGCATATCTCTGGGTACAGCCACTAACTTCGGTACATGTATTTCTGTCCAATGTTTATTTCATTATTCAGTGTATAAACATTCGGAATTCTATTCTTTAGTGAAAGGTCTGCTTTGATGTTCTTATATATGCATCCATTGGTATCTATTATCATTTCTTGGAATGTCTTTTAATGAGATGTGTTTTTATGCAGCGGTCATGTGCATTAATGATTGACTGATTGTGTTTATGATAATAATGAAACGTGTTTCTGTATTTATTAATTTTGATCTTTTCTGGCATTACGTTTGTCGAATAAAGTTGTTCTCTCTATGTTTACATATCGCACTCTACCTCTCACCCATATGTAGCGCTCATCTGAAACTAAAAACACAATTTAGCTCCTCTCCATTGGAGAGTTATAGCCCACACCAGGCACCATTTGCTGCAGGCATGAGGAGGGAACCCAATGATGAAGCATGCCATCCTCATGTGGGTGAGGCTTCTTGTCCAAAAGAAAGCATTCCCCCCTTTTTAACCGGACGTACTTTTATGTGTGCTTGATTAATTAGGGAGAAGTACGTGTTCCGTTTCTCACTCCTATTAGACCCCCATGTGTATTTAAAAAAAAAATGGCAGACCTAAAACTTCCTATTTGATACTTATAAGTCACCCCTAGGGTAGGCCCAAATGCCCACATGTCTACTTACGTTTTTCAGGTCCTGGCAGGCCTCTGCAGCACGGTTTGGCTCTCCTGTAAGAAAACACTGGGTTACATTAGAATTCCTTATAATGCATAACTTTAGTTTGGGATTAGCTAGAAAACTTATTTAAGTACTCATTGGAATAGGAATTAAAAATCCAAACTAATGCTAAAACTTGGATTTTAAATTACTACTTTGAAAATGCCACTTTTAGAAAGTTGGCCTTTTTCTAAGCCAAACGTGCGAAAATGTGAGTAGCTGCACCCGCCTGTAGGAGGATGTCTGCCTTTAACCCGTTGAAAGGCTGCCCTCAGGGAGCATGAAGACAGTGTGCCACCTTTTTGTGGCGCCCTATCAGTGCACCTCCTAAGTGCACTTTTGCCCTTGTGCCCGCATTGGTAATACGACGTGGGCGCAGAGGCAAAATGAGGGAATGGCCTGTCAGGATAGTACCGGTGCTACATGTGTGCTAGCGCTATGAGCAATAAATACAGGCGTCTGTGGTCCCTTCTGTAATACCGCAGCCAAAAAGAGGGTGCCCACACCCGTTACGGCCCGGGGCACTATGTGTAATATGGCCTCTGGTGTCTAGTGGAAGCTTCAGGTGATCACATCCCACTGTGATTGTTTGGCACTATTTGGGCAAGGTAAGTTATCACTAGGAAGCTGATTACCTCACATCTAGCCCAGTTCCCTGCGAGCACAAAGAATGGAGCTGTTTTCAGGGAACCCAGGCAGTCATTTCCTGGATGTGGGTCCTACAAGTGATGTCATCACATCAGTGAAGCAATATCATTTTCAGCACTGTCACACACCCCTGGGCTGGAGCGGGTGAGTCTTCCACTGTAACCCTTGACGTGACCTCTCCATCAACAACGCCCACAGGCACAACGCACAAAAAGGTGTCAGATGTTATTATGCTTCAAAACCAAACATGGAGAGCACAAAACTTTACATTTTGGAAAATGACCCGAGCTCTCACACATTTAAAATATTAAACAGCTTGGTTCAGGACCTCTTGCAAGTCGGTGGCAATTTCCCTCATTTCATCTGTTGTTTCTGCAGATCTCATTTCAATTTCTGTGATCTGATGATACGTGAGGAGGCGCTATTTGGTCTTTTAACGTTTGGCAGTGTAATGTATTTGTGCCACTCTTCTTGAAACAGCCCCAGAATTTAAAGGAATCCTCTCACGTCTGCTCTGCCCCATGACTGGTGCAGTTCCAGTGCACGTAAGGCATCCATTTTGCTGAACTGGGGATGAAGGATTTCTGTGTCACTTCTCCCCCATAAAGTAATACCCACGTGATGATGATGAAGAGTATTATAATTCATTTTGTGCTGGACTGAAGTATTCTTGTTGATTACTGACCCTTCAGATAGCAAGCACACTTTGTCTTAAGATGTCTAATGCTAGTTTAAGGCTTCTGGAGTCACTTAATCTGAGCCACAGATGGGTGTAGTCTGTGATGTGCTCAATGTCTGCGCCTTCATGAAAGACTTTAAGTGTGTGTCTGTTGTTCCTGGTTTCTTGCTCTCTGTAAAGGGCTGGTGTGCTCCCGATAATACATGTTGTTGTGATATCTAGCACGCTAGTACCCTTCTGGATGAGCTGAGCTTGACAAAAATAGGAAATACGTAAGTAAAGGGAATGCGTATATCAGGCTTTGTACTAAGCCTGGGTGGTGAACTCTGCTCCGCTTGTGGAGTTTACAGAGTTTTCAGCCCTCCGCGTTACACGGAGCTTGCAGAGTTCCAAAAAACTCAGTTCTGCGTAGCGTAATGGAGTTTTTTTCCTCGCTCGCGTTCGTCAATGTAAAGTTGGCGAGCGCAAGCGAGGAAAATCCACCTCCCAGCGAGATTTCTCCTCTTTTGCGATCGTCAACATCAAGTTGGCAAGTGGTTGCATGGAAAATAAACCTCCCAGCGAGATTTCTCAATGTGGGGGGTTAGATTTCTCATTGCGATTGGTCGCGTATGCTCGCGACCGCTCGCGTTGAGAAACTGCCCGTTTGCGTAGAGAAAGTTGCCGCTCGAGTAAAAATCTACTCGAGTGGCAGAAAGGAAAGCAGTGCCCGCTTGCGCTGTGCATGGTGCCGTTCGCAATGATTACACAGTGCCGACATGCATCCGGCACTGAAAATCACCGCAAACTGAATTTTTCTATCGCACTCCACCACTTGCAGAGCTCCGCGTAGCGCGGTGGAGTTTTTTTCCACCTGCGGAAATTCGCGTAGCGAAACTCCACCCAGGGATACTTTGCACCTAATATAGAATTAGTTTTCATGCACTTGTGGTAGTCTTTTTTGTCCCACCCTGGATAATTTTGGATCACTGTTGATCCCCTGTCTCCCTGTATTTCAATTATATTAATCACATTAATATTTCAATTCCAGCAGTTTTTAGGAGACCACCACTTTGTAGGCTCCTTAGCAGTAGAAGATTGACTCCTACTTTGTTGCCGTATATTAACTGGTCTGGAGAAAGGAAATAATTTTGGCATATCTGTAGTTAGGAAAGGATTTGCTAAGCTTCACTGAAATACCATAAAGGGGTTTCAGCAGTGCGAGTGTCCCTAAAATAACTGAGAGACAGGAGTGCCAGGCTCCCACGAATACACAGAACAGGTGCTACACTGGCAGCCCTACAGCTAGGAACAGTGCATGTATTATGAAACAAAAAGAACAGGCATTTCATGTGCAGCAGTAGTGCAAGCTTCACTCACTGCACAGAAAGGTAAATGCGCAGTCAACCGTGCATACTGCCTCATAAACACAGAGACAAGAACAGGACATGCAACCGCAGTGCAAATTATAGCACAGGCAGCGGCAGTGCACACTTCCCCACACACAGTTCATACAGCACGTGCAGCATCAGTGCGAGTTGCACTCAGTGGACTAAACAGTGAAGGCACAGGGAGCAGTGTATGCAGCAGTGTGCGCTGTGCTCAGTACACAGAACAGTGAAAGCACATCCAGCAATGCATGCTGCCTAATAAACACACAGACATCTACAGAACATGCAGCCACAGTACAGCAGCTGGGCACTATTCCTCATAGACAATTTATACAGCACATGCAGCATCGGTGTAGATATGAGTCCTGTACAAAATACATTTGCAGTAAAAGCAGCAGCAGTGCATGCATCCTCACACACAAACACCAGCACATCATTTGAATGCATGTTTCTTCATTATACACAGACCAGTAATGGCACAGCTATAGTATAATGTGTGCTTGTGGTGAATGATTGTTAGTAGGGTCTGTGATGTATGTGACATGTGATTGTGTCTTTGTGTGATGATGTTTGTGTGTGTGTAATGTATTGTTTTGTATGAATAGTTCGTATTATGGTGACAGTTGGCCTGTTTGTTGTGATGCTGTAATGCCTCTGATTGTGAGCTTCTCTGTGGTATATGTGATGCTGGTGTGGTGATGCAATTATGTGTGCTGGTGCCGTGGTCCTATGTGTTGAGAGTGCAGTATTATCTGTTGGTAATGTGGTGTGGTGTGTTGGATGCGGGGTATTATGTGTTGGTGTAGTGGTGTGAATGTGTTGAGGGTGGGCAATTATCTGTTGGTGTTTTGGTGTGATCTGTTGATGGGGGGATATTATCTGTTGGTTTTGTGGTGTCATGTATTGAGGATGTGGTCTTATCTGTTGGAGTTGTGAGTGATGTGTCAACGTGCTGTTGTTCCTCACAAGCAGTGCTGGACAGACCATTCTGACACTCTGGCATTTTCCAAACAGGCTGCAGTTTTGGGGCAGCTTTTATGAATGAATGAATGAGGATTTCTACCATAGCCTGAGGTGTCCCGGTGTTAGCGAAAGCTCACGTGTGGGTTGGGTGTGCCCGCAGTCACTTCCTGAAGAGCCAGGTTTTTAAAGCCCACCCGGAATTCTGTTTCTGATTCCAACAGATGGAGTGAGAGGGAGCTCCATAGTTTAGAAGACTGCACCTTTGCTGTATCGAGGGACTTTCAAGAGTCGCAGAATATTGGATCCCAAAACTTGATTTGGCTGGTATAGCTGCAACATTTTTTGATGGTACCTGGGTCCCAAGCTTCTGGTGGCCTAAATAAAAGGATCAGTGATTTGAATTCAGTCCTTCTGATTATGGGAAGCCAAAGAAGTTGCTTCAAATGTGGAGAGATGTGGTGGCGGCTGGGTACCCTCCTGATTGGTCTTGCCGTGGAGTTTTGAATAACTTAGAGCCTGTGCAGTAAGTATGCAGGTAGCCCCAAGTATAGGCTGTTTGCATAGTCCAATTGAGATGTGACTAATGCATGGACTACTGTCTTCCGAAGTTCCTTTGGCAGAAAGTATAAGAATTTCCTAATTGCCCTAATTTTTCAAACTTCTAGAGGATAATGAGCCAGCGATGACTTATGTATTATAAGTCCATAGGCAATGGTGCTAGCTTCTTCTTTGGTCCCAGGGTTCTAGGGTCCAAGTATGAATGCCTTATTTTTTAGTCCTCTAGATAGTGCTACAGCTGCTTCTCTTGTCCCAGTAGTAATTCCAGTGCTTAATGTGAGCCAGTGGTTTCTGGTACTCAGCACCGGCACTTAATTGTCAATACCGGCACTTATGACAGCTGCCACATGGTGGCGCTCTTTGTGTAATTTAAAGTTGAGCTGAACAACAGTTGATTATTATTTCAATGTGCATTTAAAACAACTAAAACCTGCTGCCAAGTCATTCCTATTGCTTTGGGGGCCTTGAACAGTCTGAATTGTCACATTTGTAGCAGGGTGATGGTTAGTAGTTGTGTAGGTACTGTCACTGGCAGTGGTGCAAGCTGTGGTGGTCTCCTGAGGAAGGCCCTGGCACTTATTCTTTTACAGATTAAGCACTGAGTAATTCCTTATTCTTATTCCTCTAGGCAGTGCTGCTAGCTATTTCTCTGGTCCAGTCTGTAATTCCTCATTCTAAGTCCTTTAAACACTGCTGCTGGGTGTAACTCTAGTCCCAGTGGTAATTCTTCTTTCTAAGTTCTCTAGACATTGCTACTAGCTGCTACTCTGATCCCAGTGGTAATTCCTCATTTCTAGTCCTATAAACAGTGCTTCTAGCTGCTTCTCTGGTCCCGTCGGTAATTCCTCATTCTAAGTCCTCTAATCAATGGTGCTATCTGCTTCTTTAGTCCGAGGGCTCCAGTGCTATTTCCTTATTTTTAGTCCTCTATATAGTGCTTCAGCTGCCTCTGTAGTCCCAGTGGTAATTTCTCATTCTTAGTCCTCAAGGCAGTGATGCTAGCTATTTCTCTGGTCCCATCAGTAATTCCTCATTCTAAGTCCTGTAAACACTGCTGCTAGTTATTACTCTAGTTCCAGTGGTAATTCATCATTCTTACTCCTTGAAACAGTGCTGCTAGGTGCTTCTCTGATCCCGTTGGTAATTCCTCATTGTAAATCCTCTAGACATTGCTACTAGCTGCTACTCTGGTCCTTGTGGTAATTCCTCATTCTTAAGTCTCTAAATAGTGGTGCTAGCTGCTTCTCTGGTCTTACGCATTATTCCTCATTCTCAGTCCTCTAGGCATTGGTTATAGCTGCTTCTCTGATCCCAGTGGTAATTCCCCATTTTTAATCCTTTACACAGTGTGTCAGCTGCTTGTTAAGTCCTCTACACAGTGCTGCTAACTGCTACTCTGGTTCCGGTGTGTTATATTCCATATAGGTACCCAAATATAGGCCCAGGTAACATCCCAACCTTTCACCTATATTCGTCCCTACATAATATACATAACGGGGGAAACAGCCATTACATCGCAGTCATTATAACGCACTACCTTTACAATGCAGTCATTACAACGCAGCATCCTTTACTTCGCATGCCATTACAACGCAGCCACTACAACGCATGCCATTACAACACATGCCATTACAACACATGCCACTACAGCACATGCCATTACAACGCATTATAAGGTAAGTAATGGGAAATAATCATTTTTACCCCTACACTATCCAACACTTACCCTACTGTTGCACTCACTGGAGTGGGAATAGTATTTTTTACCCCTACACTAACCAACACTTACCCTACTGTTGCACTCACTGGAGTTGGAATAGTAATTTTTACCCCTACACTATCCAACACTTACACTGCTGTTGTCCTAAAAGTATTATGCGTTGTAATGGTATGCATTGTAATGGAATGCGTTGTAAGTGTAGTTTCTAATAATGCGTTGTGATGGCATGCGCTGTAAAATTATTGCGTTGTAATGGATGTTACGATGTAAAAACTGCGTTGTAAAGGCATGCGTTGTAACGTGTCCTATTCATAACGGGCTGCTAGGACTGACCCTTTACCTAGTTACAGTACTGCTTACAGAACGTGGAGTTTTCCCTGAAAAATAGCCTCATACATTATGCATGAGGATTCTTGGAAACTCAGCAGGACTACCATCTCCTGCATATAAACTAGGTAGAAGATTCATGCTCGATGTCATCCTAAGTCCGACAATGGCACAACAAAGGTAGAACCCTTGGGGATAGCTTTGGGTATATAAACATCACATCTTGCTGAGATAGTCAGAGGAGATCAGGACTTTCATGCCGACACACTAACATGAGGCGCTGAGGTTCCTGCATGCAGATACTCCAGTTCGCAGTGGTCTAACATCCCTTTCGGGGTGTCCAGCTCGAGACCAAGACTGGGTCCCACAGTCTCTCACTTCAGGTAATGGGGTTGACTTTATCCTAGAGGGATTCTTGGCTTAACACCTACACACATGCTAGGTACACTTTGGTACATCTAGTTAGGGCAGCATCGTAGGAGTACGCATTTTTATCATCATGTTTTTTATGTACTTTCCTGTATTCATGGTTATAGCAAGATGGTAGAAATCTACCATCCTTTTACTTTCCTAGTGCTTCTAATCATTTATATCTGTTTCTGTCTAGTGGTTGTTTCAGCACACCTGTTGTACACTAGAATGACGAATGTTCAATAAATGCTTTTTGAAAAACGTCCATGTGGTTTATTCTGTGTATCTCTCTGAGACAAAGTGAGCACGGGTGACTGAGCGAAAAGTATTGCTCTGTTTCCAGGGTCCTGAGGGATCAGGGTTGTCATGTTTGATAGTTGTCAAGAATAATTCTCTCCTTAGTAAGAGGAGTTTCTAGTGGCACTGTCAGCTAGCTGGTATACAGGCCAATATACCCGGTGGGGGTGTCTGGAATTAGTCTGGACACCAGTCCTGCAGTGTATGTTGTAAACGTGCACATCCTATATCGGTTTTATAGGAACTACATGACAGGTGGTTATTCCTCATTCTTACTCCTCTAGACAGTGTTGCCAGCTGCTTCTTTGGTCCCAGAGGTAATTTCTCATTGTAAGTCCTCTACACAGTGCTGCTAGCTGCTTCTCTGGTCCCAGTGGCAATTCATCTTTTTAAGTTCCCTAGACATCACTACTAGCTGCTACTGTGGTCCCAGTGGTAATCCCTCATTCTTAGTCTTCCAAACAGTGCTTCTAACTGCTTCTCTGGTCCCGCCGGTAATTCCTCTTTCTAAGTTCTCTAAGCAATGGTGCAAACTGCTTCTTTGGTCCAAGGATACCAGTGCTAATTCCTTATTTTTAGTCCTCTAGCTAGTGCTTCAGCTGCTTCTCTGGTGCCAGTGGTAATTTCTCATTCTTAGTCCTCTAGGCAGTGATGCTAGTTATTTCTCTGGCCCCGTCAGTAATTCCTCATTCTAAGTCCTGTAAACACTTCTGCTAGCTACTACTCTAGTCCCAGTGGTAATTCCTCATTCTAAGTCCTGTAAACACTTCTGCTAGCTACTACTCTAGTCCCAGTGGTAATTCCTCATTCTTACTCCTCAAAACAGTGCTGCTAGGTGCTTCTCTGTTCCCGTTGGTAATTCCTCATTGGAAATCCTCTAGCCATTGCTACTAGCTGCTATTCTGGTCCCAGTGGTAATTCCTCATTCTTAATTCTCTAAACAGTGGTGCTAGCTGCTTCTTTGGTCTCGTCCATTATTTCTTATTCGAAGTCCTCTAGGCATTGGTGCTAACTGCTTCTCTGCTCCCAGTGGTAATTCCCTATTTTCAATCCTTTACAAGGTGCTTCAGCTGCTTGTTAAGTCTTCTACAGAGTGCTGCTAACTGCTACTCTGGTACCAGTGGTTATTCCTCATTCTTACTCCTCTAGACAGTGGGGCTAGCTGCTTCTTTGGTCACAGTGGTAATTCCTCATTCTTAGTCCTCTACATAGTGTTGGTAGTAGCTCCTCTCGTCCCAGTGGTACTTCCTCATTGTAAGTCCTCTGCACAGTGCTGCTAGCTGCTTCTCTGGCCCCAGTGGTAATTCCTCTTTCTATATTCCTTAGACATTGCTACTAGCTGCTACAGTAGTCCCAGTGGTAATTCTTTATTCCAAGTCCTGTAAACAGTGCTTCTAGCTGCTTCACTGGTCCCGTCCGTGATTCCTCATTCTAAGTCCTCTAGGCAATGGTGCAAGCTGCTTCTTTGGTCCCAGGGTTCCAGTGCTAATTCCCTATTTTTAGTCCCCTAGATACTGCTTCAGCTGCTTCTCTGGTCCCTGTGGAAATGTATCATTCTTAGTCCTCTATGCAGTGATGCTAGCTATTTATCTGGTCCCATCTGTATCTCCTCCTTCTAAGTCCTGTAAACATTGCTGCTAGGTACTACTCTAGTCCCAGTTGTAATTCCTCGTTCTTACTCCTCAAAACAGTGCTGCTAGGTACCTCTCTGGTCCCGTTGGTAATTTCTCATTGTAAGTGTTCTAGACATTGCTACTAGCTGCTACTCTGGCCGTAGTGGTAATTCATCATTCTTAATTCTCTAAAGAGTGTGCTAGCTGCTTCTCTGGTCTCGTCCATTATTCCACATTCTAAGTCCTCAAGGCATTGGTGCTAACTGCTTCTCTGCTCCCAGTGGTAATGCCCCATTTTCAATCCCTTACACAGTGCTTCAGCTGCTTGTTAAGTCCTCTACACAGTGCTGCTAACTGCTACTTTGGTACCAGTGGTTATTCCTCATTCTTACTTCTTTAGACAGTTTTACTAGCTGCTTCTTTGGTCCCAGTGGTAATTCCTCATTCTACATCCTTTACACAGTGCTACTAGTTGCTCCTCTGGTTTCAGTGGTAATTCCTCTTTCTAAGTTCTCTAGACATTGCTGCTAGCTGCTGCTCTGGTCCCAGTGATAATTCATAATTCATGATCCTCTAAACAGTGCTGCTTACTGCTTCTCTGATCCCATCCATTATTCCTCATTCTAAGTCCTCTAGGCATTGGTGCTAGCTGCTTCTCTGCTCCCAGTGGCAATCCCCCATTTTCAGTCCTTCACATGGTGCTTCAGCTGCATGTTAAGTCCTCTACACAGTGCTGCTAACTGCTTTTTTGGTCCCAGTAATAATTCCTCCTTCTAAGTCCTCTACACAGTGCTACTAGTTGCTCCTCTGGTCCCAGTGGTAATTCCTCATTGTAAGTCCTCTACACAGTGCTGCTAGCTGCTTCTCTGGTTCCAGTTGTAATTTCTCTTTCCAAGTTCTCTAGACATTGTTACTTGCTGCTACTCTGGTCCTTGTGGAAATTCCTCATTCTTAATTCTCTAAACAGTGGTGCTAGCTGCTTCTCTGGTCTCACCCATTATTCCTCATTTCTAAGTCCTCTAGGCATTGGTTATAGCTGATTTTCTGCTCCCAGTGGTAATACCCCATTTTCAACCCGCTAGACAGTGCTTCAACTGCTTGTTCAGTCCTCTACACAGTGCTGCTAGCCGCTACTCTGGTACCAGTGGTTATTCCTCATACTTACTCTTCTAGACATTGCTGCTAGCTGCTTCTTTGGTGCCAGTGCTAATTCCTCATTTTTAATCCTCTAATTAGTGCTGCCAGCTGCTTCTCTGGTCTCGTCGGTAATTCCTCATTGTAAGTCCTCTAGGCAATGATGCTAGCTGCCTCTCTGGTTGGATACTGAAACGTTACAATCTATAAACATTGGTAATAAAATATTAATGGACTGTTTTATTCTCAGTCCATTAGTAGAAGACTTGGCAGACAAATTAATGGACCATTTACCAGTAAGCTGTGAAATAATATACAGCAATGGATGCATCCGAAAATGTCAAAAGGAATTACCAAATGTATAAAACAAAAAAAATATTTTAACAACCACGTAATAAAGATTTATTATAATAAGTATTCAAAATAATTATGTGTGCAGAACAAAAAAAAAGGCAAAAAAATAAAACTCTTGTCTATCATTAAGAAGCTGTACTCCACAACTCTATACGACAGCACTCGATTCTACTCTACCTCACCACTCAAAAACACCAATTCACTCTACACTGCTTTACTCAAAACAAATGCTCACTATAGCACTGCACTCTATAACTGTATACTCTACAGTATACTAATATACTTCTGCCAACAATCTCATACTGAAGTGAATCACTAAGAGGGCGGGACACCAGCATTCTAGACACCATAATCACCTGTGCATACAGAATCATTTTTTTTATGCCAAGTTACATTTCACCTGCATAGATAAGATTGGAATTTGGGTTGCTAAAACAGTTGCTAGCCAGGCGCGAAGAATGCAAAATATGCTGGAACAATATCCAGAAAGCCGAACCAAGCATCCTGAACCACATGATGCTATGGAAATAACTATAGTGCCTCAACACATCGCCGGCAAGAGCCTACTTACAAGAGTCCCTCGACATCATAGGCTTCACAACTCTGGGATACACCTACAGGTTTTCAGGCTTTCAAGCGTCTGGGTATGAAGTCACTAACAATTCAGTCTGTCATTGAGAACAAGGCCACACTATAGAAAAGAGCACACGGGTGGATGACGCTCAACAATTACAAAAGCTTTAATCTCCAAAATTATTGTGTAACTGGCTACCCAGACTTCCTCAATCTGCAGTTCTTAAGATATCGGCTGGGGCTACTACCAGTTAAGTATCACTTAGCACCCTGGCTGCGCGGAAATCTCCCTGATGCCTGGCGCCTCCGTGGGACCGGTAAGGAAGACCTGTTGCATTTAGCCTGCACTTGCAATATTGTCAACAAAGAAAGAAGCCAGCTACTCACTAGGGCTTTTAATCAAAGGGGAATCCGTTTAAGAAGGCAGGCGGTTCTGGCCTGCTTTGATCCAGGGGACCCCCAGCTGAATTGCCGCTTTGTTACATTTGTGCTAAAAGTCAAACAAAGACTGCATCACAATACAATTTGTCCAGCCCATTAGATCGAAACCTCAACTTAATGGACACGTTATCATTCAGGAAAAGTGCGACCTTCTAATAGGCAACACTGCGGCAGACCCTGGCCACTATAACTTTGAACCCCAACTTTTCTTTTAACAAACCGATACTTTTAAATACAAATGTAACGATTCAATAAAACTGCTATTTTTTACTTGCAAAATCGAAGTACGTAACTATATCTAACAGGCAACAATGGGGCTGACCTTGGTCACTATAAATCTCTGAACCTCACTTTTCCTTTTTACAAACTGATAATCTTGAATATAAATGCAAAGATTCAATCTTATATTTAAATGTGTTTATTGGTGGACATCACATTCATGGATACAAAAAGGACGACAATTTTGACTGGCATATATGGTAAATGAACCATCATTAGACAAAAAGTATATATTACATCACATTTGCACTTTCTGTACTTCTATGCATGTCCAGCTCCACCATTGGAGACACCACTGGATCTCCTCGATATTTATAAAGATTCAATCTTAAACTAATTTTTTATGTACGTCGTCGAACCATGTAACTTGCCAAATTGTATTGCAATGGTTTTAAGTAACTTAGCAAAAATTTAATAAACTTAAACATAATATATTCTACACCACTGTACTTTCATTATACTCTACAACACTCTACACAACACACTACACTACTACAATATACTCTGCACAACACTATAATACAAAACGCACTACAACACTATATTACATTCTAATTGTATAATCCACTCTGTAACACCATACTCCTCCACAACAATTCACAACACTTCAACCTAATTCCTGGCACTACTCTTCACTACTATCCTGGTACTAAACATCACTATACGGCGAGTCCTATTGGCATCGCCAATGCTTAATAGTGTTTTCATTTTCGCATTGTGCGTGTGGTGAAGTAATCGGGCATAGTTCACCGTCCCGAGTTCAATGGTTCTAAAGTACACATTTTATTACTCAGTCTTGTTTGGGGTTTTGTAGGTAGGTATTCTTCCGAGCTCACAATTCCAGTTCCTTTTACAATAGTCTGGTGCACAAGAGCAGACGTGCAGACAACGAAGGCGTGTTGACTACGTTTGGCGTCGCAGATAGATATGTAAACATGCCCTTTACACGAACCTCGCCTTTCAGAGTCGAGTCCTATATTATTTCAGCGCTCTCTGAGTCACGACTCTCTTGCCATGCGCAGCTGTCATTGTTATGGTGACTGGCAAAACATTTTATTTACAAGCCCCGTCTCCTGAAATACTTGAGCAAGATGCCAAGGCAGCGTTCAGCTGATGCGTGAGGCATGGCAGGCGTGGCATGCGAGCTCTGCCTGGCAGGCTCCCCCCACGGCGCTGCAGACATGATTTGTTGTGCTGCGCCGCCCTTTCCTCACACAAACAGCCAGTGCATGCATGACTGAAAGCAAAGGTTCAAAAGACGCTAGTCATCGTCTGTGACAATGACAGTCACGGGCTTCAGTGTGCAAATAGCTACACACAACGTCATGACAGTTTCAAAAGCTGAGCTCAATGCGCTGCTCTCTCAAAGTAAAGCTCAAGGAGTGAGTTGACGACGGGTAATTACATATACAAAGGGAAATAGCAATTTACATATGTGATTGTTCGACAATCAGAACAACTTGTACCATACCAATTATCCATGCGCAAGCTCGGGCAACAATTTGCAGGTCCTTTTTCGGTCTGGCATAGAGCTAACTTTAGCTGTCTCGCCAGCCTAAAGTAATAAAAAAAATCTGAAACAAAAATACATGCATAGAAAGGTCAGCCCTCTACATCCATTTGTCTGCTCAACTGTCATTCACATTTTGCTTCTGCCGACCACAGCATCCCTCATGGAGGATGGGTTAGCCCACTTCTACCATTGGCTCTCTTGATCACGTGCACATCTGCCTGAATTTAAGTGCAATTTATTGAAAGTGTTGGCGGCCTAAATTCTTCGCTTTACCATTGCTTCTTTCTTCTATACGTTTTTGCCTTTTTATTTAGTCGCCATAAAATATTTAAACATTATCTTTAGTTTACTGTATTTCAAAGCCAACAGTACGTATTATTGCAACAGTGAGATTATGTATTTCCAGTAACGTGCATTAAAACTAAAAACGTCTCCTATACCTGTACTAAGCACACTTGTCTGCATGAATGCACCCATACTGCTCTGCTAAATAATGAATGCAGTGCGCATGTCATTGCCACAGTAAAACAATACAAAGAGAGAGGCTGTGGTGGAGCCCCCTTCAGCCATTGGTTGCTTTGGGTCACCCCTTCAACTGTTGCCTATTTGTAGTGTCCTTTACATTTTGTTTCAGGCCTCAGGAAAAGTGGGCAGGTATAGTTATGATGGGTAAAGTAGTTTGTGTCTGGGGCAGTCAGCAACAACCTCAAGTGATCCAGCCTCTCAGTAGTGCCTGGAAGCTACAGCATCTCCAATCTGTGCTCGTCACAGGGGTCATCTCCTGTTAGCTTTGGCTCCTGCCAGCAGCTCTTTTTCTCTATGTGCCATACCTTACTGAAATGCGAGGGAAAATACCGTAGCTAAAATGGCTGTCATGTCATACATTTGGCATGCAATTATCTTACATTATTGATCTCCCTTCAAAGTTCAATGGAGAACCACTAGATTCTGAGACAAATCACCTGACCTAAGATGGATGTTGAATCTTGACGTTAACAAGTGGCTGCAGGGCAGCAGCTACAGGCTTCCATCTTTATGACTAGTAAAAATGCTCACTCAAGTGCATGGCAATGAATAACACTCCTCTTCTGGCCAGTACTGGTTTGTGTGCCAATCATCATCAAATAAGGCTGGAATATCATTATTGAGACACAGCAGCAGTTGGAGGCTTCTGTCTTTAGATCTGGAAGAGGCAGGGAGGTTCCTTCTCTTGAAGTGCAGGGTCCTCAACTGTCCAGCTACAGTCGCAGGTGGCGGAGGCACCCGCTACAGGGAAGGGCACGTATATATACCAAATTATTCTCAACTCTGTTAATTTATCTTTTTTATTTTTGACATCACTAATTTAAACTCTTATGAGAAAAACTCACATTGTTTGAAATAGCTCGGGTATATCATGTTTTTAACTTTTTATTCATATAATTAATTGCAATAACTGCAGTTCTGCCTGGGAGAAACACTGTGGCTAAATGTGATACCTGTAAAGCTGCCTGAACTGTGGCGTGTGGGATCCAGACCTGCTTGAGGTGGTGTTTATTCAATGAATAGGGATCTTTTTTAAATGGGGCTGCTACGCATACCTGCAACAGTAAACCGTGCATGGCAGTTCACAGTACGTGTCGTGTGAGTGAGAAATGACGGAACACTTTTGGCTCCTGACGGACTCTGTAAACCGGTGATGTAACTGTTAGAGCATAGTGAAGGGAATGCAGGTTTAGAATGTTAAGTCCGCATTTACAAGCTGATGAATAAAGACATGTAAAACTATCCTTTGTGTGTGGCATAGTCATTGATGACTATGCTGTATATACTTGTTACCTACAAACTTGCAAGTTATCACGCGGCATCGTGATATTTTGACATCTCGTAATTTATACAGTTGAACTTGTATTGTTTCTCTCGATAATTATTGCGCATATAGCGTGTTAACTTTGGACCTATGTGTTACGGATTACAAAGACTCCTATTAAGAAGGGAACAAACATTGACTTGCACGTGATATGTAAACCTGTTTGGAATAATGTTTGTATAAAGAATTCTTTGCACAGATAATAAGTAGTTGATATAAAACTTACTACACAGTATATATTTATATATATATTCAGATTACATATCAACAAGTGACTATTATCAAGGAGCAATGGAGTTATAGGTATTGATCATTATTATATAACCACATGAGGTTTTTTACACTGTACTTATGAGCAGATTGATTTTCAGACTATAATTGATTCTTTGACTTTGATGATTAGGTATTGGAGATAGCACATATTTTGTGCTGGTGACGTGAACTGAATTATTTGTATTACTGTGGTGAGTTAACTCTCTCACACATTGGCATAGGGTTGCTCTGGTCTGAAACTCTTTTCTATACTTGCCCCTTTGGGTTTCACCTTGGGGCTTGACTAAAATAAATGCTCATTTGGTGGCACATTGGATTATTTTGGTTCGAATTATCATTATCCCTTTTCTCTTATTTAAAAACTATAATAATTTTTAAGACTTAGTGTTGGACTTGGCCCTTTTTGCAGGGTCATCCCTAAACTTTTTTCCTTCCTCCGGTAGTTTTTCTGACCTGTTGTTGGCTGTTTTATGACTCTGGGCACCTTACCACTGCTGATCAGTGCTAAGGTGCATATGCTCTCCCTATGGTAAAATGTATACATTGATTGGTGTCCATGATTGGTTCATTTGGTTTACTGTCAGCCCCTAGTAAAGTGCACCAGGAGTGCCAGGGCTTGTAAATACAAATACCGCTGGTGGGCTTGCAGCACTGGTTGTGCCACCTACAGAAGCGGCCTAGTAAAATGTGCCTAAGGTCTGCCACTGCAGAACCTGCGCGCAGTCTGGTACTGTCGCGCTGACTGCGCAAGTGCACCCGCTTGCCAGTCCCTAAACCTTCCCTTAACTACATATTAGTCACTCCTCTGGTAGGCCCAAGGGCAGGGTGCATTGTAGGCATAAGGTAGGACATGCCCTGATGTGTGTGGCATGTCTTAATAGTGAATTACAGCCATTTTCGTTTTTCACTATTGAAGGCTACCTGCTCTCCATAGGCCAGAATGGGCTGCTGGAATTACTACACCCTGTAATCCCAGTGGACTCATAGAGCATGGTAGAAAGTCATGTTTAGTATGCCTGAACGAATAATAAAATACTTCTTTTAGTAAAGTTTATTTTAATATCCTGCGTTTGTAAATACTACTTTTAGAAAGCTAGTATTTACTGATCTGGCCATTCAGTCCGCCTCTGCGCTGTGTGTGTGTGTTCTGCCTAGCAACAGTAAAGAGCAGGGCTGGGGAATTCCAGGAGACAGGTTGGCTGCCAGGTGGTGGGTAGAGAGATTACACCAGGATGGGTGGGAGGAGTACACCCTGACTCTTGAATAGACCTGTGCTCTGCCACCACAAAGCCGGCTCCGCCCCCTGTGGAGCGGCTGATGTCTCTGCCCTGCTGCTGAAAGGAAAGAGCAGAGTCACCACAACAAAGTGCTCCAAAACCGGACTGAGCCAGGCCCAGGCCCCCTGGCGCTAAAGAACAAAAGAATTGTGCTATAAAAGTAGGAGCCTGGCTCCTAAGAAATCAGATCCTGTTTGCGCCAAGAAGAAACTCTGCCTGAAGGAGAAGGACCTGGTGAAGCTGAAGGAGGAGTGCTGTCTCTCTGCCTGAGAGACTGGCCTGCAGTGGGTGCCTGTCTGCTGGAAGGAGAAGGAAAGCCTGAAGAAAAAGACTTTAATTCAACTTGTGCTCTTACAAACAATCTCCAAGGGTTTGCGTGTGAACTTGCCCCCTGACCTGCGCCCCAGGAACAGTGGGCGCTACCACCCTGAAAGAAGAGGAGAAGTGCCGTGGGTAATTCCGCCAGCTGACCTCAGGGAACCTGTGCATCCCCTGACCTCACTGAGCAACGCGACTTCTGCTGCTGGCGTGGCTGCAAACAAAGTAAAGGCCTGGCAGCCCGAGCACCGTGAACAGCTGCCCCCTCGAGCCGTAGCTCGCAAAGTAAAGAGGAGAGTCCTGCGTATGAGCGCCGAGCCCCTGTGACCCCGCCGGGTTGTGGAGGCTCTTGTAAGGACCTGAAACGTGCCCTGGTTCGCCGTACCGGGACGAAGCTGACAGCGCGCTGCGCTGGGAAATCACCCCAGAGGCTGCCCTTCTGCTTCAGACCCCCCTTCGTGGCAACCTGCATCCTGCCCGAGCGCCCCACGAAGCTCCGCCGTCCCCTGGACACTTGGGACGCCAGCACGACGTGGGACACCCCTGGACAGGACCGCGAGGCCGCCACGAACCTTCCCCGTGAAATCTGCAAGGTATTGTGCCAGCGCGTGAAAAGTACGGCCCGTACTTGCCTTCGTATGGACCGTACCTATCGTTACAGTGTTGAGATCTGGGTCGTTAGTTTGAAGCGTACTGCCTTGCCAGTTTGAACCGTACTGACGTCTGGAATCACCTGGTTCGAACCGTACTTTCCTTTGGCTAAGTTCGAACCGTACTAAGCCGTGGTTTGAACTGTACTGCCAGCTGAAGTCATTGTGCTTTGAAGCGTACATCCTTTTGGCTGAGTTCGAACCGTAACAGCCTTGGTTCGAACCGTACTTACACTGGGAGCAGCAAGGTTCGACCCGTACCTACATTTAGCCGAACTGCATTAAAAGACATTGCCGGTGCTCACGCGAGAAGCGTGGGACTCGGCAAGCGTACTCCGGCTCACGCGGGAAGCGTGAGAAATGGCAAGGCACTTTAAAAACCTTGCCCAGAGCATGACAAAGGCGCTACGAAGTGCGCAGAAACCCTAAGAAACTGATTTTAACTAAAACTGTGCCATTTTAAAACCTGTGGACTGCCCTTAAGTATTTGAAAGTAACTGGAACTTGAATTTACCAAGAGAACTGTATTTGTGCAACCTACCTGCAAGAGAGCTTATATATAAAGACTTCTACTTTTGATAAATACAGCCTTGTGTCTTTGTGTGGTGGGGAGGTGATTATAGTGTGGGACAACTTGAACGCTTAACTTATATGCCCTCTGGAAATTTAGCCTGACTGCTCGCGCCACGTTACCTAGAGGGTGAGCAGGGGTTATTTTTAAAGAGGTGATCCTTTGCCCTGACTTAGATGAAAAGGGTCCCTGCTTGTCGCAAGTGCATACCTGCGCCAACCAGAGACCCCGGATTCTAACACTTAGGATCATGATTCCTATGCATCTTCTAAATTTGGCAATTCACACTATACTAATCATGGGAAAGGTGAGTGGTACAGACAGTTTATGGGCCTTTTGTCTTATTGTAGCCCTGAGGAAGTCGATGGGAGATTGACCCCAGACGAAACACGTGTTCGCTACATCAGCGATAACATTTCAGAATAGACTTCAGTATCTATGAGGTCTTGGACTTCAATGATGAAAGACTGTTTGTAACATTGTGAACTTGCAATTGAAAATGGAATAATGAAAGAAAAAGTATTTACAACCAATACATCTGTGAAATCAGAACTTTACTGGACATTTGCTCAGGATAAAGTTCTTTTGTATACATTTCATACATAGGTTGTTGTTGATGCTATGTCTTTCGGGTTAAGCACAATCCTTGCACAGCACAGCGGACACCCATAATGTTCAACGACATATTGTTGCATACGCAAGCAAAAGTCTTTCCCGAACTGAACATGCCAATTCTCAACCTGAAAAAGACAGGTTAGTGGTGGTGTGGGCTTCTGAACAAGTCCATGTATTTTTATATGGAAAGCCATTTACACTTGTAACCAATCATCAAGCATTGGTGACTATTTTTGGCAATCCAGATGCAAAAATGCCTCCACATACTGAACTTTGGGGTCTGCGGTTACAAAAATACAATTACACAATTGTGCACTGTCCAGGGAAAGATCAAAATCCTGCTGACTATTTCTTAAGAGTACTATTGAGCTGCCCTGGTACCCCTTCCAAGACAGCTGAAGCTTACATAAATTCCATTGTGAGGTCTAGCACGCCAGCTGCCATTTCAGTGGAACAAACTGTCACTGTCACGAGTCCAGATAGTGACATGTTGAAACTGAAAGACATTATTACTCATCAGTCTTGGAACCAGCACTCTCGACCTCTCACCAGTGACAGTGAATACTAGCAGTTCAGAAGTGTCAAAGAGGAACTGTCTGTGACTCCTTATTTTGAAAGGTTTGAGGAATGTTATTCCGGAGAGTCTGCAACAACAGATAACCAAAGTGGCTTGTGAAGGACATCCTGGAATCATTGCTACAAAACAAGCTCTCTGAGAAAGTGTCTGGTTTCCTCATCTCGATGACTGGGTTGAAAGAGAGTTGAAGGCCTGTCATTTATGCAACTGCCTTTCATCGAAAACCATTTAACACTCTTTAAACATGTCAGAGCTGCCAAAGCCTTTATGGAGAAGAACTGCTGTTAATTTTTCAGCCCTCTTGAAAATAGACATCTCTTGATGGTGATTGTCGATGAATACTCCCTTTTTCCATTAATTGAGGATATCTCATCTATCACCTGAGAGAGAGTCATTGAAAGATTATATGGCATCTTTGCGACATGGGGTGTCCCTGTGATCGTACAATCCCACAACTGCCTGCCTTTCAACAGTCGAGAATTCAAAGACTTTCTCAGTCATCTTAATGTGAAACATCAGAAGAGCACTTCTCTTTGGCCACAGTCCAATGGCCTTGTCGGAGCTTTTATGACCATTTTAAAAACAGATGTTCAACGTGCTGTGTTGGAAAAGCACAGTCTTAAAACTGTTTTGAATTCCACTCTTCAAGCTTATCGTTCGACCCCTAACTCAACCACAGGTGAAAGCCCTGTAACCCAAATGTTTGGGGCGAGTCATGATGACCAAGTTACCTCAGTGGACCAACCAGAGATCAAGTACTGAGGAAGAAACTCGTACCTATGGCTAGGCTAAGATAATGCCTATGCCGACAAGAGATGACATGCCAAGAACATTACTTTCACTAAAGGAGATTGACCGCTCATACTTCAACCTTGGAAAAAGAAATCTGATGCTCTCTTTGAAACGGAGGCGTTTCAAGTTGAGACCAGGAGAGGACACATGGTGACCGCCCAGCATACTGGGAAGTCCATTACACGAGATTCCTTGCGTTTCAGACATGTGGCCCATTGCTTGTGGAGCATTGGTGTCAACGCAGAGACTGGGACTGAACAGACAGTCGAGCGTCCACTGACTGTTGTTGTTTCTACAGCGCCAATGCAGATTGTAGACACTTCAATGGCCTGTCCCCAGTTTCTCACGACACGATCAGGACGTGTGATGAGAGCGCCACGAAGGGTCATTGAAGAGTTGTATTTGTGTATATGTTTGTAATCATTTTTTAATCTTTTAATTAACAAAGGGGGAGATGTAGTGTCGTCTGAATTAGAAATGGCGGAACCCTTTGGCTCCAAATGAACTCCGGTGACGTAAGTGTTAGAGCGTAGTGAAGTAAATGCTGGTTTAGAATGCTGAGTTCGCAATTACAAAATGATTAATTAAGACGTGTAAAATTACCCCGTGTGTGTGGCATAGTCATTGATGAGTGCCCGGGCTGGGGAGGACGATGTGTCACAGTTGATAGTTCAGATTAGAAACTAGTAGTACTGCCATAGCACGGATGTTAAAGGCCTACCTAAAGGGAATTTAATAATATTTAAAAGGAGGGTTTAGGCCTGTCAAAGGGGGGGTTATTTTCATAGGTCACATTTTCAGGTTTAAAATTGTACAGACAGGCTACAGTGGTAGGCCTGCAGTCATGTGGCACAATGTGTGCTGAAGTCAAATAGTGGCATTTAACTTACAGGCCGTGAATAAACTTTGCACCATATACTAGGGACTTATAAATAAGTTGTATGCCAATTAGGAATAAAGCCAATTTTGACACGTCTTAGGGATCAGAAGACATGCCCTGGGGTCTGGCGAGCAGAGCTCCAATGCACAGAGCCTAAACAACAGCACAATCAGTCCAAAAACGTTGGTGTGATCATGCAGAGAGAGGCATTTGCCTACAATAGGCATTTCAATTAATATTTTATATAAATGTTCTTGGTTCCATCGCAGCCTTCATCCACTGTGAATGTCAATTTTACGGTGATATTAGAGTGAATGGATCATAGAGAGTCAACTATATTTTGGATAATATCTACAGTCCAAGTGAGAAATTACCTGAAGCTAATAAAATCTCCTAAAATACTCAGTTAAATTAAAATATTAATTTATAATCTATTTGGAATTAGATGTATGCCCAGCTAGCCAGAATCACAGGAATAGCTGCATTGATTCAACCACCTAAAAGGTCTTATTTGGTATTTGTCAAGCACCAAATTCCCAAAATCAGGCTTGAAGACCTAATTATGGTGGTTTTAAATGCAAATTGTAGAATTTCCATTCCTGATTCAAATACAATAATCAAGCATCATGTTAGCACTGAACTTACCCATGTGCAATGTTTACTGTCTTATCTCCCACCAAAATATTTCTACACACACAATCACTTACAACCCAAACCTATTAGAATTGCCACTAATCATGTGCAATGTTTGCTGTCTTATCTCCCACCAAAATATTTCTACACACACAATCACTTACAACCCAAACCTATTAGAATTGCCACTAATAGTGTGCGGTAAAAAATGTTAATAATGTTCCTGTTGAAGCCACAGATTCAGTTATGGATGGCTGATTGTTGCATAAGAGTTTCCAGTACTGATTTTCTTAAGAGATTGCTAGCAGCAAAGTGGGCAAGGACATCTCCAGTTTTATCACTAACAGACAAACAGCAAAAAACACGATAAACACCCCTCTTACACTAGCAATTAGAGCATTGAACTCTACCTAATGGAAATAGATGCACAATTACTTAGGACATCTTCGCATTTACATATGGTAGTTCTAATCATCAAGAGGAATTCATATCCTCTTGACAGGGTATTGATGTATCTTATGTAAGAAGTGATCCCATGGAAAACTCTGATTGCCCAAGCATCAGCTTTAGCCCCAAATTTATAGACCACAAACTCTTTCTTTCAGAAGACCAGAAGATACAATTGTAGAGGGCTACAGACACCTGACCAAGTGGTGAGTGGGCCACAAGCACCTATAGGGAAGAATCACCGAAGGTGGTCCAGGCAAACATGCATCAATGGGCAAATGATTAGATCTATCAGAAGACACTTTACCGCGGCGATCTTTTTGACCAGGCAGGAATTGTAGCTCAACACATAATCTGAACTGCACGGATCAATATCCTTACATCCTTACATACCTGACAGACCATCAAAAAGAATATATGCAAAATCTCACCCCATACCCCACGGAGGAGAAAGCCCTACATAAATTAATCCCCATAAAAGACTGTTACAAGAACACTCTGGCACCTTCACCCTCACAACTGACCTACAGGGTGCCGCTTCAAAAAACAACAACAAGCACTTGCAGTGCAATAGGTCTCGCATTACTGAAAGTTTGAGCTATTGGTGTTGCAAATGAGGTTAGTTAGATTTTGTTTTTGTCAAAAAATATCCCAGCAGTAGCATAAGGAATAAAAGAATATCCACAAAGCAAGGAAAGGGTGCAGTACCACAAGCTGTTACTAGGTATCCCTGTGGAGTTGTTAAGGGACCCCTATTAGCCACATACGGTACAGCACCCTTAATGCAATTATAAAGAGAAAGATTGCAGCTGAGCATACCTTTCCATTTGTTTTTATTGTAAGTGAAATTTTTGTTAGCTTGTGTTCTAAAAATGCACTATTGTTGTTTATTTAGCATCTCACTTCCAATAAAAACAAATGGAAATATATGCTGATCTGCAATCTTTTTTTATAATTAAATTAAAGGTGCAATACCTTATGAGGCTAATAGAGGTCCCTTACAACTCCACAGGGACACCTTGTAACAGCCTGTGATACTGAACCCATTTTCTTTTAGTACTTATGCTACTGCTGGGATATTTGTTGACAAAAATGCAATGCAATAGGTCTAGCATTGGTGAAAGTTAGACCTACTGGTGTTGTAAATGATACATGTTTTAATTAGACAGCAATGTACTTACAGTAGAGGAGGTGAATGCTTCAGGTCCCAGTAATGCATAAGAGGGGAAAGCCAGGTGTAGTGAACGTTTCAGAACGGGCTGAGAGTGGAGTAAGCGTTGAGTGCTAAGTAAGTGAAACTCTGCAAAGAACAATACAGGAATTAGTACCAGCTGTTACGTGGGAGTGGATAGGATTTCTGGCTGGTGCTCAGCAGGAGTGCTTGCCCACATTTCAGAACAAACGCAAGGCGCTTGGCCACCATTATTGGTGTGAAAGTGTGGCATGGCGCGCTGCATAAAATAAAAAAAATGTTGTTCGATAAGTTGAGTTGGGCAAGCAGCCCAGAAGAAAACGAAAGTGCGGCCACCATTTTTAAAGATGAAGTGCAGTGTGCACAAAAGCAAGGTGCGTGGCTGTTAATATGAAAGTGAAAGTGCGGTTTGGCGCCCTGACAAAAAGTTTAAGAATAATGTCAGAAAAGTTGAGTTGGGCAAGCCGCACAGAAGTAAACAACAGCGCGGCTGCCATTTTAAATATAAAGCACAGTGTGCCACACTGGGGGAAGTGTGTAATTGTCATCTAATACCAAATGCTACATGAAAGTGGATAGGATTTCTGGTTGGTGCTCAGCAGGAATGCTAGCTCCACGTTCTACATTTGTACTGACGCAAGCCATGCAGAACCAAAGAAAGGCAAGTGGCCGCCCTAACTAAAGTTAAAGCGGTATTATAAGGGCATTTCCTGTGCAAGTCATGCAGAACAAAAGCAAGGCATGCAGCCGCTATTATCAAAGTTAAGGTGCGCCAAATTAAACAAATAATTATAGAAAAGTTGAGTTGGGCGAGCTGGGCAGAAGAAAACAAAAGCGCGGCCACCATGTTAAGGATGAAACATGGTGTGCTGCACTGCAAAAATAAAATATAGAATGTTTTAATCCAGGCACTCTTACTGACCAGCTCACTAAGGGGAAACTGTGTAGCTGTCATGCCTGCAACGCCAGCTATCCCAAAAAAGTAATTCACAAAAGAGTGCTCAGAATTTGTCAATAAAACGTACTGAATAAGGTCACATGTAACTTGGGCAGTCTTCATGGGAGGTTACAACAGTAGAAAGAGAGGGACTAAGGAGGAACTAGTAAAGAAATGACCCAAAGAAAAAAAAGCATTTGCAAAAGACAGTCAAAGGAGCCAATTAAAAACATGGGCAGAAGATGAGTAGAGCATGGACGGAGCTTAAATCCCATATTCTGAATACAACATGTCTTGAAGAGACAACGCAAGCGCTGCGATGGCAAGACCTAAAAAGAAGAACAGATTTAGGTAAAAGTCCATTGGTTGTATCAGATGGGACATATCAAAGGGAGGTAAGAATGCTGAAGGAAATACAGCAGGCTTCGCATCCAAAAGAAATATGTTGCCACAAGCTTTAAGGACAAAAGCCTGGAGATGTTTATACTACTTGTTCCACCCTCTCATCAGGGTTCTTGCACACTGCTAGGCAGTGTCAAAAATGTATAGATATGTATGGCTACTGGTGGGTGAAGAGTCTTTCCAATGGAGTAATGAAACGTGAAGTGGCCCCCTCGCAAAGTACATGGAGCCCCCTCAACCCAGTAAGGCACTCTCAAGCCAGGGGCCCACTCCCCTTCCCTTGCACAGTGCAGGAGGGGGCCCCCTGGAGCTCAGGTCACCCCGTACCACAGGGGCTAATGTTACGCTACTGAGTCTTTCCATACTTGCACCTTACATTTTCTTGCCTGTACCTTACCAGCCAAGTGACTGACACCGTATAATCCCTACTAGTCTGTTAGAGTCATTTGTTGATCGTATATTCCAAGATCTTTCAGAGGTCTCCATAGATTATTCCTTTTAATGTCAGGGGGGTGATAGTATCACAAACCTTCCACCACTAGCATTTCTCCAGTCCTAAAATATTTTAAGTGTCACTAGTCTGTTACTGAAATTAACTTTGTTGGTCAATGTACCTCCTGCAGATATTTGGGTTACATCTGCAGAACCCCACTGCTATCCTGGTGGGATAGTTTGGTAGGTCAGTGGGCCTCCTTCAGTGGTCTGCATGTAACCTGCATGTTACAAACTCAGCTGACTGAGGTAATGACCTGTGTTTGCCCTGCTCAACAAGACAGCATTACTCTCCAGGAGATAATATCGGACCTTCTCAGCATGTAGTTGTACTGTTAATGTAACGTTAATCTAAAGTCCCCGCACTTCCCAGTGGCACAGCACATGGTGCTCAACATAGATCTACAATAAATTGAAAGAAAGAACACCAGCACTTCATGAGAGGATTTCTGCACCAAGAATTAGATGGTATACGCACATCTCATGTAGGATGTTGTATATGTGATCAGGTACTATTACTGGCATTTCTCAGCAACGCTATCATCCTTTTAGCAAAATAGAGCAACATTTATTAGTCGGGCTCTAATTTTTTCAGTAGACACTAAAGAATCTTCTAAATGGGGCAGATATTGTTTGGTGAGGCATATTAACACTCATCTTCAACGAAAATGGTAACATTTGTAAGGGACATTGCACGCGCTTCTGAATCTGTGAGTCAGGAGAAAGATGGCTTCCTACTACCATAGGCAGTGATCAGCAAGTCACACGTTTGAATACTGATATTGCAGACTCCGCGTTCTGCCCTCTTAGGGATTGGTAAATTGACTACTACTAAATATATTAATAGTAACATCTGAAGTGTATTATAAAGTACTATATATAAAGTTATTACGAAAAGAAGTACAGTTGAATTGTACTGACACTTCGAAACAGAATTAATCTACTTCTCCAGGGGGAAGGAGGTTCTGCTCCTGAGTAAATTGTTTGCAGTGAAGTGTGGAAGCTGAAACCCAAGTCTCTCTGCACAACCGCCTTCACAAATGTTACTGACCTATTGTACTACAACACATAATATTTCAATTATTTTCAAAAACATTAGACAAGACTCCACAGATCGCCAATGAAGTTATTTTTATAATTAATAAGTTTAAGCACATCTTAATCGTCCATTTGGCTTCAAAGTCTATCAAGCAGATTTTTAGGAGGATACCTGCCTGCCTCATCAAAATGTACCCAATAATGGCCAATATTACTGGCACTAAAGTGCACCATTTGTGAAGCATCATCCTTAATACCCTTTGGAGTAGAATGATAGGAATAATCAGAAACACAACAAAATATGAATGTGCTCTTAAAAATCTTATAGTTTTTTACGAGAACTCCCAACATCCCATTGACTTCACCACTGGGAGCTATGCCTCATAATATCCATTCATTGCTTTGGGGCTGCAGAAAGGGGGCCCTCGTTTGACTGTTAGAATAGTTAAGTGTCACGTCTGTGACATGTGACCTGTGTTGAATCACTTATGTTTTTAATGAGCTGCTTAGCGCTATTCAATTGAATGTAGTAGTTGGCACGCTCAGGGTTTGGACTTGGATCTATCTTAATACAGTAAATAAAGCAGAATCAACGAAAACAGTATGTGTGTCTTCTTTGTCAAAATGGATTGTGATATTCCCCCCTTCCCACTTCAAACAGAAAACATTCACATCACAATACCTAGTTGTACAAATGTTACTTCCACCAACTTGTTTTCATCTATATAGCAGTTTAATGCTTGCTGTATAAACTCTCTCGTTTGTTAGTGTCCCCCAGGAGTACCTGTTTAGTTGGGGCAATATAGGTGTGAATTGGTTTCTTCCAAATCTTGGGGTGTTTCCATGAATAAAGGTTTCTCCTTGGATTTTGAGTGTGAGCGTTTCCCCTGCTGAGGACAAGAACAGAGACGAGTCTGTCTTCCTCAAAACAACATGGCTCCTACTTCTGTGGGGAAAAAGTGGAGATTTTTAGTGTTAAAGCTAAATTTGTTAGGGGGGGTACCAAGCTAAATAGGAATCAATGATGTGGAACCTCCCTTATAATAGGTCTTGGTGTTGATCTCTGTTAAATAGGATTAGGGGATGTGTGAGATTTGTTAAGACAAATGACTCTGTTACATGATAATGTAGGAACACATCCTGATGCCTAACCCAGGCATGTGGCGTGCCGCTAATCAGAGGTAATGCATCTGGTTACCCGTGAGCGTAACATAGAATGAATTTATGATTATGATTCATGTGGCAACTCAAAAGAGGGTGGTACTCACTCTATTTTGATGTCTTTATAGGTAATGGGCAAAGTATGGGATAGTCCTTTTTAGGTCTTGCCTAGCGACGCAGCGCATGCGCTGCTCGCCTTGGCGAGATCTATTGTCGTCGACTTGGTTGCCGAAGGGGGACAGGAGATGTGCACGCTCACGGCGTCTCTTTCAGACAGCCGATGTGCATGCTCAGGGCGTCTCTTCCAGCTAGCGCCTGGACAGCCCATGTGCACGCTCACCGCGTCTCTTTCAACGTGCGCCTAGACAGCTGAGGTACACGCTCACGGCATCTCTTTCAGCGCGCACGACCCCAGGGACTGCAGGCATGCAGAGGTATTTTTTTTGTGTCTCATAATTTTTTATTAGCAATTTTAGAATATTATCGGCATTCTGGTACTGCCTTGCCGTGTTGTGTTGCAGTTTAGACGTGGAACGCACACAGCGCGTCTTCCCGTTTGTGTTGTGGTTTTCTTTGTTACCACCCCCGTCCCGTTGTCCGTGTTCTGCTTCCTCCCGTTGTCCGGGCGCATTCCGTTTTTTTATTTTAATTTCCCTCTTTCCTTTTCTAAAATGTTTGCATGTATGTGTGCCCTGTGTGAGATTCCGTCTTGTGTGAGTGTCTCTTAGGGCTGGAATGTTCGAGTTGTATGGTTTAAGTGACCCTAATGTTCCCCCAGAAACCCACTGAAAGCAGAGCAGTCCATGAGGTGCACTTGAAGTGGATGCCAGCAAAATATTTTTGCCCACACTACCAGCTATGAGATGGTTTCATCCAGCGACGTGGGAACATAGTAATCAGTAACAGCAAACCCCTGCCGATTGGTTAATTAGGGTGACGTGAAACAATGTGCAAGGCGAACCATGACAGTCACGCTCTAAGGGTGGAGACGCTGTATTCAGCTGCAGAGGCGTCTGTTCCTTGGTCCTGCTTGTCCTGTTACCTGGGAGAGCCCTCTGTATATTGTAGCCCAGGCATACTATAAACACCAGGACCGTATGTAAAGAATGTATAGCGCGTGAACCAAGCTACAAAACACCGACGCGCAGTACAAAAACGGGGTTATTGGTTAGATTAGGTGACTGTAACTATTTGGGTGAGGGTACAGCAGGTGATTGGGATTATATGAAGGGGTTGGAGGCTTGCGTGTGGGTGGCCTGCGCGGAGGATGGGTGGCTTTCTTATAACAGGATCTAATGAAGTTGGAGAGCAGTTTCACGGATTTACCCCCAAACATTTACGGTTTTCGTGTCTCTGTTGAAGGAGAATCTCTGCTCCTAAGCCCAGAGCAGCAGCACTTCGTACCCGCCTGCTGCCAGGAGGCATTAATAGTCCGCACCAGCCTCGCCTTGTCCAGCCTGCGGCGGGAGCTGGTTGGGTGTTTGTACATCATCTCACAAGTCTCCGCCGAATGAGGCTCAGAGAAGGGGGGCTTGGGGGGGGGGAAGGCTAGTGGCGTGTTCTTTGTTGTCTTTCTTGTCAGCAGTTCGAGTTTATTGGTGTTTGGTTCGCGATGGCTTCCCATGATTATCGAGTTCTGGAAGCTCTCAGGCTCTTGTCGGAGGCAGGCCGGATGGACTTGGTCGTCGGGGAGGTTGCGGGGCCGTCGCGTCCCCCGCGGCAGGCCTCGGCCGGAGTGGCGGCTGCAGTGGCCGCGTGTACTTCACCGAAGCGTGCGAGGCAGTTACCGGTGAGTGAGCGGGGACGCCCGCATGTGAGGAGGGCGGTCCCCGCTGGTTATGGCCAGGCCGGTCGGGCAAAGGTGCTGGGGGAGGCGGGTGTTGTTGATGCGGCGAGGCTCGGGGTGGGTTTGATTGGTTCAGCGTAGCGTTCCCTGTCTTCCCCCGCGGTGGGGGTTAAGCGCGGGGGCGGGCGCGGCATTAAGAGACGCTCGGCGTCTGTGCCGGAGGTGGCGATATGTAGCGCGAGGGAGGGGAGCGCTGTGTCGGGTGTGGGCGGGTCGGCGGTTTCGGCGCAGGTGGCTGGACTCGAGCGTGGGACGGATCTTTTGGTCGGGCCAGCTGGTTTTGGTTTCAGGGATACTTCGTTTGTTCCAGGGAGTGCGGGGGGACTGGAGGCAGGCTTTGAGCGGTCCAGGACGCAGGCGCCAGATAGGAGGGGTGTGTTGAGGTATGCTGAGGCGGGTGTGTCCGACGAGAGGCTCGGGGGGCATGGCGAAGCAGCGCCTAGCAGCCCCTTATTGTTTTCTCCGGGTTCTTCGGTAGGGGGCGCGGTTTGTTCTGTGGGGGGGAGCTCTATGGGAGAAGGGGAATGGGCGCAAGATGAGGGGTGGTGTCCGGCGCAGGATTTAAGGATGAAGGGGATATCGGAGTGGGGGAGTTCGGACCAGTTAATGGCCCAGGGAGGGGCGGATTGGTGTTCAGGGGGCGAGGAGTTCGGGGGGAGGGATGGGGAAGGGGGAGTGGGAGAGGAAGGTTGGTTTGGGGGAGACGGTGAGGCGACTGGGGGGGGTTTTGAGGGTGAGGGTTTGGACATTTTCCCCTCCTGGGCCGAAGGTGTCCGGGGTTGTAGTGGGGAGGGTGCAGTGGGCTGGTCAGGCGCTCGGGGGCAGGCCAGGGTGGAGGGTGTCAAGGAGAGGGTGGTTTATGGGGCGAGAGGTCATGCCAGGAGGAGGTCGGGCAGGTCGCTATCTTTAGGGGAGGAGTATGGCGAGGTTTCGGCGTCCGCTTTGGGACACGCTATGTTGGAGTGGAGCGGGGATGAGGAGGAGGTGGTGTCATCGCAGCTCGTGGGGGTAGGGCGAGCGGGTGTTTCTGGAGGTTCTAGATCAGGTGCGGGTTTTTTGAGCGGTATCGGGTCGCGGGAGGCTGGTAGTTTTATTGCTCCCGGCACACCAGTCCAAACTTTTTCTTTTCAGGATAGGACACGTGGCAGAGCAGCGGACTCGGTAGGGCGAGGTGCGGCCCAATATCGCCGAGGAGAAGGGAGGATGAGGCCTGGCACGGCACATTCCGTACCGACGGGGGATCCCGTCGCGGCCGGCTCACGAAGGTCCGGCGCGACCTCGCTGGCCCCAACGTCACGGCGGTCGAGGTGGATGGAATTTTCTGATAAAATGGATTTTTGTGTTAAGCGTGGTAGAGGGGAGGACCGGCGGGTACAGTCGGCTCCCCCGCAAGGTGGTTTTAAGGCCGTGGAGGCCGCTGGTGCTCATTTAGGGTCCGGTAAGGCCCGAGTGGTGGATTTTGCTGAAGAGAACCTACTGGTGGAGGAGCCACTACTGCTCGATTATGATGAAGATAGCCCCGAGGAAGGGGAAATACGGGGTTGGGAGGAGGGGGGACACTCTCATGTTTCTCGTAGTCTGTTACAGGTTCCGGGTGTGGCACCCATTGCACAGTCCGTGGTGGTGAAATCTAAAGGAGAGCACGGCCCGTCAACGAGGGCGCATCCTCCAAGGGATTCTTCTGCACGGGCGGTGAAGCGGTCGGAGTCGGTCCGCACGTCCTCTTTAGAGCCAGGTGAGAGCGCTAAAACACGGGCCAAACCTATTATGGTGTCTGTGGGGTCTGGGGAAGATGGGGGAGCGGGGGTGTCGGAGGGGAGGTTATATAGAGGGAAGTATGTGAAAGATACCGGGGTTGGCACGGGGACGGAGGGAGCGTTGCCGGGGGCCAAGGTGGAGAGTGGGTCAAATGCAGAGGCAGGCGATGGTAAAGAGAAGCCGCAGGGTAAAGAGTTGAAGATCAAGAAGCTCCCTTATATGGGAGTGACTAAGCCTCTATGTGCCCACTTAATGGTGGCAACAAAGGAGCGCATTTGGAAGGGCGAATATGTGGAGATTTTGAAGCTTTTGCACAGGGAGGTGAGGTCTAAGGAGGGCTCTAAAGAGGAGGAGTATGAGTTGGCCAAGCGCCCTAAGGTGCCGCTGACGATCGAGAATTGGACGGCGGCGTTTTTGATCTATGCCAGTGTCTACTGTGAAAAGTTTCCCGAGCGCTGTGTTGCCATATTCAAGTATATGGATGTTATACGAAAGGCCCAGATTACAGGTAATGGTTATGCGTGGGCTCAGTATGACGAGGAATTCAGGGCCCGTATGGCATGGGATTCGGAAGCGAAATGGGGTGAGCTGGATAATGACCTGTGGCAACATACCATGGGGGCTGCGCCAGGGGGTAAGACGATTTTTACGGCTCTAGTTTATCGGCCCTTTCAGGGAAAGCCCACCCGGGGTGGGGTGGGAGGCTCAGCCGCGTCACAGAGTGGGGTCAGGGCATGTTGGGACTTCAATAAAGGCCTGTGTACCCGGGAATATTGCAAATACCGGCACGAGTGTTCCAAGTGCGGCAAGCGGCACCCTCTCGTCAACTGCTGGGGGGTTAGGCCATCAGGCGGACAGCAAGGGCAGCAAGCAGGTGCAGGGATGTCTGGCAATGCGCAGCAGTCGCAGGGTGGACGAGGGGGTAGGGGCGCACAGGGTTCTGGGCCGAAGGGCTCCTACGCCAATTAAATTGGCTCAGCTTCAGGATGCACTGGAGGGCTACGGGGATTTGGTGGCAAAACAGACTCTTTTGGATGGGTTCAGGTGGGGTTTTCATTTGGGGTACCACGGGCCCCGGCAGAGAAGATGGGCGGATAATCTGAAATCCGCGTCAGAGCACAAGCAGGTGGTGCGTGAGAAACTGTGCAAAGAATTGCAGGAGGGGAGGATGGCAGGCCCGTTTGGAGAGTGGCCAGTTCATAATTTGATCATTTCCCCTATTGGTGTGGTGCCCAAGAAAGAGGAGGGGCAGTTTCGGCTGATCCAACATTTGTCATTGCCTGAAGGGTCGTCAGTTAATGATTTTATCGACGAAGACGCTGCTTCGGTGTCATACTCCTCAGTTGACGTCGCCATGTCACTTGTTGTGACCGCGGGTGCAGCTGCAGGCATGGCAAAATGCGATATCAAGTCGGCTTTTCGGCTGCTCCCGGTTCATCCGGATGACTGGCCTTTGTTGGGCATTCAATTTGAGGGCAAGTGGTATGTGGACAAGGCGCTACCGATGGGTTGTTCGGTGTCATGTGCGCTTTTTGAGCTGTTCAGCACTTTTTTACAGTGGTTTTTCACGCATCGCACGGGTCACAGCTGGGTCACCCATTATTTGGATGATTTCTTTTTTGTGGGCTCTCCGGGCTCTTTGGAGTGCCGGCATGCTCTGGTTTCCTTTCAGGAGCTTATGGGAGAGTTGGGGGTGCCGTTGGCTCCGGAGAAAACAGTGGGGCCTGATACTGTCATTTCCTTTTTGGGAATTGAGCTGGACTCAGTTGCGATGCAGGCTCGGTTGCCCGAGGATAAGAAATCCAAAATGTTGGCTTTGCTGGACGAGATGTTGGCGCGGCCAAAGGTGACGGTGAAGGAAAGACAGGTGTTGCTCGGCCATTTGAATTTTGCTTGTAGGGTGGTAAGGGCGGGGCGGACCTTCTGTAGGCGCCTGGGCCGGGCTTTAGCGGGCCAGCATTTACCTCACCATCACGTGCGTTTGTCGGCTGGTGTGAAGGAAGATCTGCGCATGTGGTCCTTCTTCTTGCACTCTTTTAATGGGGTGCCATTGGCCAGGGACGAGGATGTGCAGTGGGATGTGCAGATGTTTTCAGATGCAGCGGGCAGTGATGGTTTTGGCATTTACTGGCAGGGGCATTGGTGTGCGGAAAAGTGGCCACAGGAGTGGAGGAATGGTGGGCGGAGCATTGCCTTTTTGGAGCTTTTCCCGCTTTTGGTGGCTTTGACCATTTGGGGCAGGGAGCTGGAACATAAGAGAGTCATCTTCCGGGTGGACAACATGGCGGTGGTGCAAATAGTCAACAGGCAGTCAGCCAGGGACGAGCAGATTTTGAAATTAATGAGGGTGTTCGTGCTGGGCTGTTTGCGCTATGATATTTCATTCAGGGCTTTGCACGTGCCGGGTGTGGACAATGACATTGCGGATGCCTTGTCTCGTTCACAGTGGGGGAGATTCCATGGGCTGGCCAAGGAGGCGGACAGGACACCGACCCCGATGCCGGAGCACCTCTGGTCGGTCGGCAACGTAGGGTATTTCAACTGGTGGTAGGTCTTTGTCTGTTTCCACGCGTTCGGCATATGCATTGGCATGGCAGGAATTTTTGTCTTCAGGAGCCTGTAGGAGGGAGGAGGAGTGGCGCAGTTCGGATGATGTAGTTCATTTTATCCTTGACCTCATTGAGAAGGGTCTGTCCAGAGTCACTATTGCTGGGAAACTGGCAGGGATTGCTTTCATGGGTAAGCTTTTTTGGGGTTATGCCCCGTCTGCGGGGGAAATAGGACGCAGGATGCTTGAGGGTTGGGCTAGAGAAAGGGGTGCGACTGGGTTGTCTTGCTTACCTATTTCCTGGCAGATGCTGGCACGTTTGTTGACTGTTTTACCTGCAGTTTGCAGAGATGATTTTGAGGCTTCATTGTTTGCTACCCTTATGGTATTCATGTTTTTTGGGGCGTTTCGGGTTTCTGAGCTCCTTGGGACTAAGGTGAAACGGGGTATTTGTTGGCAGGACGTGTTCTTCACGGACACAGGTGTGAACGTTTGGTTGCCCAGTTCCAAAACAGATCAGAGGGGGGTTGGTAAAGGGGTGTGGTTAGAAGCAGGATCCCCCAGTTGCACATGCCCTCTGCGTTTGGCGAGGCAATGGAAGACTCTCTCAGGGGGTGATGGGGGTGATTTAGTTTTTCGACACATGGATGGGGCGCGCGTCTCTGACTATCAGCTGCGTATGGTCCTGCGTAAGGGGTTACAGCATATTGGTTTGGATGGGGCCCACTTTGGGACGCACTCTTTTAGGATTGGGGCGGCGACTGAGGCGCATAACCGGGGTTGGTCCCAGGGCGAGATAATGCGCTTAGGGCGTTGGTCATCTGCCTGCTTCCACAAATATGTAAGAGAAAATGCTCCACAAGCGCCTGCGTCCACTTCTTTGGTTTGAAGTCTCATGCCTGTTTTTCTTTTCAGGTTCGGTGGCTGGGCCACACACCAGGGAATTGACGGTGTGGATTGTGGGGCATTCCTTCGTCAAGTGGGCGCACGTGCAAGCGTGCAAAAGTTATTTTGGGGGGAGTTTGGGTTTTAATGACAGCCTTTTTCAATTGATATGGAAGGGTAAGGGGGGTATGCTCTGGAGGGAGCTGATTCCATGTTTGAATAAAGCCATGGTGAGGGGACAATGCCCGGATGTTCTTTTAATTCACTTGGGGGAGAATGATCTTTGTAGTGTGAAAGGGGTGGTATTGTTGCGCGCTATGAAAAGGGACCTAGCGTTGTTGAGGGAGCATTGGTCCGGTTGTCATGTTCTCTGGACGGAATTGGTCCCGCGGAGGGTTTGGAGAGGGGCTTTGAATCCTAGGGCGATTGACAGGTCCCGGAGGAAGGTGAATTTGGAGATCTCCAGGTTTTGTCGGGATCTGGGCTTTGGGAGAGTGACCCACAAAGATATCCGCTTTGAGGCGGTTGAGTTTTTTCGGGGAGACGGGGTTCACTTGTCAAGGTTGGGCATGGATCTTTATTTGTTGAAGCTCAGGGAGGTTTTGTCGCGGTGTTTGAATGTTCGGAAGCCGGGCTTGGGTGTTTAAAGCCCTCTGTGTTTTGGGGGGGCAGAAAGAGAGGAGGATGGTGGTACCACCGCCCCTCTCTTTCTGGGTGGCGGGGGTTATGGTGTATTCTGGTCAGTTTTACCGGAGGTTGGTGGAGTTATTGTTGTTGAGTGGGTTATCGACAGGGAAAGGTTAGGTGGGTAAGTTTGTTCGGTTACACAGTTTGGGGGCCGATAGCTGTAAAGGGGCAGGCAGGGGAGTTTTGGTTAACAGAAGGTTGGGATTTAGAGATTGTTGGGGGGGTTATACAGGAGTGTAATGTTTTATAATGTTTTATATTGTTGTAATGTTGTAATGTACGGGCGGGGGCGGGCTCGAAGGTATTTAGGGGAGGGGGCGGGGGGCGGGGCTAGGCATGTTATATTTAGTGAGGTCTAGTTTTGGAAGGCGTTTCGGCCAAGGATTTTATATTGTAATGTGCACCTGTTTCCAATAAAGCGGCCTTTTACACACAATAATTTTGTCAGTGGCCTGCTTCCCCCCCTCCACCCCTCCCTCCCAAGGGGGGCTTGGGGGGGGAAGGCGACCGTAGGGAGTCCCCACCCCCGGGCAGTTTGGGAGGGGGTGTGTGGGGGGAGGGGTTTGCTGGCCTCGCGCGGCCTGTTTTGAATTTGGGCTTGCTAGTAGCATAAACGTACCCCAAAGGTAGCCCAAATATAGCTAAAATCCTGCTCAGGTATAAATACCTTGGGCGCCTGCTCCCGGCCACCATTTTAGGTTTGGTGACCTGGTGGCCGGGAGCTAGGCTAGTGGCGTGTTTTTTGTTCCCACCCTTACCCCCCCCACAAAAAACACTTTAGGTTTTGGCCCGTTTTTGTTTTGAGGCTGGATTTTTAGGTCATCCTTTCAGTTTTTTCCCCTTTTTTGCGCATTTTTCAGGCGTTTTTTGGGGACAGGTGTGCAGGGGGTTTTTTCTATGTTTATATTTTGTCGCTTGGAGCAGGTGCTGTGCGGGGGTTATGGTGTATTCTGGTCAGTTTTACCGGAGGTTGGTGGAGTTATTGTTGTTGAGTGGGTTATCGACAGGGAAAGGTTAGGTGGGTAAGTTTGTTCGGTTACACAGTTTGGGGGCCGATAGCTGTAAAGGGGCAGGCAGGGGAGTTTTGGTTAACAGAAGGTTGGGATTTAGAGATTGTTGGGGGGGTTATACAGGAGTGTAATGTTTTATAATGTTTTATATTGTTGTAATGTTGTAATGTACGGGCGGGGGTGGGCTCGAAGGTATTTAGGGGAGGGGGCGGGGGGCGGGGCTAGGCATGTTATATTTAGTGAGGTCTAGTTTTGGAAGGCGTTTCGGCCAAGGATTTTATATTGTAATGTGCACCTGTTTCCAATAAAGCGGCCTTTTACACACAATAATTTTGTCAGTGGCCTGCTTCCCCCCCTCCACCCCTCCCTCCCAAGATGGTAATACTCCGGAAACAGGGTGCGGGTTCCGACAAGGAGTGCGTCAGAGAAGTTTTGTCCAACCACAGGCATGGGCATGGAGCAGGTCACGGAAGGACAGAGGGCACAAAGGCAAGCCGGCCAGAGAGATGGGTAGAGAAGGCTAAAGAGAGCAGGGTACAAGCTGGGCTAGTGATATGAGTATAATATTAACTGACGGGGAGGGCAGGGCATTGGAAAGAGCTGGAGACAGAAACTTACGTACCAAGGTGATAACAAGTTGAACCAGAACAGCTGGGTATAGAAGACTGGTGCCAGAGAGGCACACAAAGACAGATAACAGGGCCACTGGAATTCTGCGGCAGGGGAGGGACAAATTATGAGTCATATTTTCTGATACAGTTAGTTTTTTTTTATCATGTTTACACTTGTTAACACTGTTTGGCAAATGTTGCATCTCATTAGTACCAGTTTAACACCCACACATAGCAACAAGTAACAGAAATGTCAACCTTTGTAAAGGGCCTTCAACTGCGCTTGGCAACACATTTATCTGCGTTTTTAGTAACTCTTTGAGCAGTTTGAGCTATATACTATCTTTTTTTTTTAAAGATCGGCAGATGGACTATGTGGTAAATGTGGCAGAATCATAATTTTGCTAAAAACTCATCTGCCACACAATCTCATAATTCCAGTGGCCTTGCCAGAGAGTTGCAAACCAGACACTGGTTGCACACTGATAAACGTACAATGGAAAGGCAATGTTACCCATGGTGCAGCAGGTGCAGAGGCACCGAAGCCCTGTGTTGTATGGGACCCACGGCACTGCAATTATTACTGCATTTTACTAACGAACGAGAGTCTACGAGGGGCATTAGGGATTCCGTCATCTTGCTACGACACTGGGCAATAGTAGGACTGGGCACAGGAGAAAAGGGACACGACAATTCCTTAAAAAAAAGATCACCACAGCGCCCTAACAAGGGTGATACCTTTTAATGAGTAAGGAAAATTCATCATATCTAAAACTGCAACTAGCGTACAATTACACCAGAAACAAGGCACGCCAACCAGGTCCCTGAAAACACCATACAGGTAAACTATACAATCACCAACAAGCTGACCAGACTCAACAAGCAGATGTCAGTCAACAACAGCATCAGTGCCAAGTTGTGCATGTATAAATAAAGATATTCACTGTGACATAAACATCCCAGCTAGAAAAGATTACAGGTAGGAGTAAGCCTAAAAGAAAACTGTACTTTAACCAGCATCTCAATAAACCAGTAAGCTTGTCCATATGTATATCATGTGTTCTCTTTGTAAACATACCTGTGTGTTGGTTACATGTCCTGTTGCTATATGTAAAACTCTACAGCCCACTGGAGCTTGGTTTGCCATTGGAAAGTGAACATTGCAGCGGCTTTAGATGTTGCAACAAGTATGTACAGACACTAATGAGAATTGGTGTCATGTCCATTTTAGATCTCACCTCCTGCTGCTTATAAGATATTAATCATAAAAGTACTTTTCTCTCTTAATCCTGTGCATTTTTTGGGGGATTGAGCCTGGGCAGTGCTTGCGCTGCGATGCATGCTGTATTCGAGTATGGACTAGGAGCACCGCCCACTCTCCGCCCATATTTATCATTGGCTTGTGTCATTATCCTTCGTAAATGTTGGTTTCTGATTCGTTAATAGGCTTGTTAGTCCCTCCTTAGTACCGCCTTGGCTTAATTTGTAACCTCCTATGAGGACTGGCCATTTTACTTCGGGTGTTACACAGTACGTCTTATTTAGTCTGTAAGCACTATTTTCTTGTCCTTTTAAAGGATCACTTTCTGCTTTCTTTTTCCTTTATTAAACAGAATCTCCGGTTCTCGAGATTTTTTGGGAGTTTCATTGTAAATGACAATGCTTTTATTTACGTGTGAATTATCAAAACAGATAAATAAAAAGCATTGTCATTTACTATGTCAATAGTTTACATTCTCGCAAAAACGAGACCTATTGCATTGCAAATGCTTGTTTATATATGCTTCACAATCCATGTCAGTGTCTTATGATGCAATGCTGCTCGCATGATAGTATGCTGAGGCTATGTTGGTTGTATCTAAATGTTTCTAGGGTGTTTGCTAAAGTGCTGTGAGACAGTAGTGCTGGTTCGGCATCACTATGGCACCGAACTCTGTATATGATGGTGAGAGGGTTCTGTTTAACATGTGCTGTATTAGTTTGACCATTTGTAGGTGAGACTGGAACATCAATGTGTGGTGCCGCTGGGTAAAGTGCACTGTGAGACGTCAAATGTAAGCCCAAATATGGTATATCGAAGTTGTGCTTGATGTATATGGTAAGAACGGTCTATAATGCACTGATTCATGCAACGTATGGCAAGTTCAAGAATCATAAATTTTTATTAAAAAGAGCAAGGGGGCCTTGAAAAGAAGCAGGGGAAGGAGAAAGAGCCAAATAGAGGCGATGATGGGGTCGAGGATGTGTCCTGCCTTGTGGGTCGGTGTGGGGAAAAGTTGTTTCAGTCCGATGTTGGCGAGATTGGCACCCCTTAACAGCCCCAATTGTACCCCACTGAGTCATCAGAGAATCCACCCATAAGTCAACTTTACCATCAACTTTCACCATCCAGAAAAGTGCAATAAATTCCATAGATTTTCAAAATGATCAAGCATCCAGAAAAAATATCTACATCCCCAAACATGCTTAACTCTCTTTAATGTTCAATGGGTCCACCCTCCACTGGCAATCCGATCTCACTCTTCATAGACATTCAAAGACTGAGAGTTATGCCGATGACTAGAACTAAGATGCAATCATGGGCTGAAACAAGCACACAGAGGCCCGTGCACACACCCCGCATCACCAGTTAGCACATTTTACTATTTCACACATCAGCCTTGCTGCTGCAGTCAAAAACATCATACTTATTGGTACTGGCAATTCAGTAAGAAAAGAAACAGATGTTTTCAAATACCTTTAAGAAAGTAAACTATTAAACTAGTAGCCACCTTGAGCACACATAGGACCAAAAATCCCTCAGCCCTGTGTAGTAGGTGTATAGTCAGTATTAAGTATATGTCTATGCAATGCATGTTTGACATGCCGCGTGATCTTTGGTATGCAATGTTTACCTTAATCATATTGTGTAGGCCTTACATAGATCCCGTATCTAGTTTGTAGATTCCAGCAGAGGAAAATGAGCAGGCGGAAGGAAGGAGTGTCGATGTTGTGGCCAGACAAGTTGGTGTGCTGGGCCCTCATGACCGCAAGCTGTTCGGAAGATGAAAGGTTGTAACTCTCAGGGCTTTAAGTGGGATGAAAAAACTGGGAGGTCTCTAAAATGGGCGTGGCCAATGTAATTGAGGGCGTGTCTTAAAAACACGTAAGCTAAAAGTCAGTGCTTAGCATAGTGTGTCGCCCAACTTGCATTTTGCTGTTTCTGTCATTGCATCCAGATATATGATATAACAAGTATTATCATACCTACAACAAGTCACGACTATTGGCTTTGTCAATGGTTGTTAGTTGCATAAGATAAATAAGCAGCAACTATGGCTTGTAAATAATAATGAAAAAGCTTTGACTTAAAGCCCTGGAGACACCACGACAATGCTGCTGATCCTGAGTTTCAAAAAGAGAAGGGAAATCCGGACAGAAAATGACTCTCTTTAAAGGATTTCTCCTCCCCTACAATGCTCACCTGGCATGACGTCATGCCGTAACTTCTCGACTAGTGAGAAGTGAGCATCGATGTGCCTGCTGTCACTGCAGTCTGGAAAAAACGGACCGCCTGTGCCAGGGACAAAACAGAGCCCGCTAGAGACCCGTTTCGAGGCCCCCTTGCAAAAACTAACGGTGCTCAGACGGGGTGAGACCCGGCCCACTTAAAGCCCTGCTCCTTAGAGAGCCTAAAACCTTCATAGGGATCACATGAGATCGGCACAACACATCCCTGAGGCCCCCAGCGCTGTCTCTCCATACAAGCTACTGACTACAGCAGGCTCAGTTCCGGGTCTGATAAATCAGGGTTGCCTGTAGGGAGAAACTACCTTTACAACGCAGTCATTACAATGCACCATCCTGTACATCGCATGCCATTACAGCGCAGCCATTACATCGCATGTCACTACAACGTATATCATTACAACGCATGTCACTACAACGCCTGCCATTCCAACGCAATCTAAGGTAAGTAATGGGGAATAGTAATTTTTACCCCTACACTATCCAACACTTACCCTACAGTTGCACTCACTGGAGCGGGAATAATAATTTTTACCCCTACACTATCCAACACTTACCCTACTGTTGCCCTAAAAGTAATATGCATTGTAATGGTATGCGTTGTAATGGTATGTGTTGTAATGGAATGCGTTGTAAATGTAGTTTCTAAAAATGCGTTGTGATGGCATGCGATGTGAAATCATACGTTGTATGGATGTTGCGATGTAAAAACTGCGTTGTAAAGGCATGCGCTGTAAATGTTTGCATTGTAACGTCATACATTCTCTGTAGGGCTTAGTTTGAGAGGATCATGCAAATGGAGGACACGGAACTCATTTTTCTGATTCAGAAATTTACTGAGCACAAGAGGGGGCTAACACACAGATCGGAAATAAGGAAGAAGACGAAGACAAAAGACAGCAAAACTCACACAAATGGAGAAAGGGGAAAGCAGGAAACTGTAAGAGTGCGATAAAGGGGCAGGGAATGTCTGGACTCAGGGAATGGATTAAATAGGCATGAGATGGATTTAGGCATTACTAGCCTTTTTATTCGGCGAGTCGACGTTTAAGTGCTCTGGCCACGGACCTCTGAGCAGAGCTCGGCACTCTTTCTTTTCAAAATTCAGCTCTGGCTGCCTTATTGGTCTGTCAGGTAAGGTTCACCTAAGGAACACGAATCCAGAAGCTGCACATCTTCCTGTAACAGGAGCCTGAACTATGATGGCCTCAAGGGAAGATCTTAGGCCTAAACCAGATGAACAGAATACCTGTTTTCATTAACTAGCCCACAAAGAAAACACGTATGGGAGTAAAAATCCGGGTGTAGTTTCAGCATGTTTATTGTAAACATCAGAGTGGGGAGTGCTTAGTGTCGGTGTCAGCAGGCATTGTTGCCCCATGTGCAGTATCAATGTGGCTAAAGTGTGTTGGGGGTGAAGTGTCAGTGTACAGAACCGAGGTGAGCAGTGTCTGTGTGCAGTGTTGGGTGGGTAGTGTCAGAGTGGGGCGTTGGTATGTAGTGTTGAGGGTAGTGCCAGTGTTTGCCATGAAAACATGAAGCGTCAGAGTGCGCAGTGCCAAAGTCTGCAGTGTCAGGCTAGGCATTTTCAAAGAGGGATGTACCAGTTTGTGCCAGTGTGTGTGGATGTGTATGTTCCTATGTATGTGTGCGTGTGGCTGTGTTTGTACGTGCCAGTACGTCGTACACACACACGTCTAGCAATACAAAGTTCTAAAGATGTGCGTGTTTTTTGAGAGGACCTTTTTTCATAATTTCTATCAGTGTTAAAGGTACATTGTACATGAGGCGGACTCTGCCACATCTGCAAACAGTAAACTATACAAAGCATATGCGTTATACGAGAATAGCCATGCAGTTCTGCACAATTATGCTAAATTAAGGTATCCTTTAAAGAAGAAATGACAAATGACTGTGTTGTACAGTAGTCCTCGGACCCCAAATAGCTGTTTCTGCTAAGTACAGCCTCTTTCACCCAAAAGTGATGTGCAGGATTCCTTTCCTTTTAATTTCTCACTAACTCAATATGGCCTGAGCGTTTGCCCAGTCTAGATTAGGCTTCAAAAATTCAGTATACTTTGGCCAACTTAAAAAAAAACAACCATTAAGTTGCTTGCTGTAACTATAGAATATGGTTATTAGAAACTCTGGGAATTTGATCACAATCAGAACATCTTTGGCATCCCACTAGGAAACACATTTTATTTAAATCAGCACGATTGATGTATAAAGTTTTTTTATTGCTCCAGACCGAAATTGAGAAATTTATTAAGACTGATATTACATACTAAAATGGAATTAGTCATAAAAAAGTACTCACCTTTCATATGCAAGGAGCATAACCTTGGAATTCTGTTCTTCTTGAACCTAACTCCACACAATGGAACATAATTCCACTCCACTCCAGGCCACGCCACACAATCCCAATCCACTCCACTCCACTCTACACAATGCCACTCAATTCCACACTAATCAGTTCCACTCCACTCCACTCCACACTGTGCCACACAATTCCACTGCACTACACTCCATGCCGCACAATACCACACAATTTGATTCCACTCCACTCTACACAATGCCACACAATTCCACTCCAATCAGATCACTCCACTCAATTCCACTCCACGCCACACAGTTCCACTCCACTCCACTCCATGCCACACGATTTGACTCCACTCCACACCACACAATGCCACACAATCTCCACTCCACTCTGTGCCACACAATTCCACTCCATGCCAGTCCATGAGACCCAGTTCCACTGCACACTTCACTCTACTCCACTCCACACCATGCCACACAATTCTACTCCATGCCACACAATGCCACTCTACTCCAGACCATACAATTCCACATAATGCTACTCCATGCAACATAATGCCACTCCACTCCACACAATATCATTCCACTAAACACCACACAATGTCACACAATTACATTCCATACAATGCCACTCCACTCAGCTCCACAACACACAATGCAACTCCACTCCATACAATGCCATTCCACTCCACACAATTCCACTCCACTCAACACAATTCTACTCCACTCTACTCAATTGCACTCCACTTTATAAATTATACTTTACTCCACTCCATTCCACACAATTCCAATCCTCTCCACCCCACATGCCATTCCACACCACAAAATGCTACTCCACACCACAAAATGCCACTCAACTCCACTTCACACCATGCCACATGATGCCACTCTATATAATGCCATTTCACTCCACACAATGCCACTCCACACAATGTCACCCCACTCAATGCCATTCCACTCAGTGGCACTCCACTCAATGCCACTCCATGCCACAGAATGTCACTCTACTCCACGCCACACAATGCCACTTCATCCACTCAATGTCACTCCTCTCTACTTCATGCCACACAATTCCACTTAACGCCACACCACACAATGCCACTCCATTACACACCATGCAGTGCCATTCCATGCCACACAATACAACTGCACTCTACGCCTCTCGAAACTACACAATCACACTGCCATTCCACTGCACTCCACGCCAAACAATGCCACTCCATTCCACGCAATGCCACTCCATACCACATAATGCCACACCACACAATGCCACTGTACTACACTTAATGGCTCTTCACTCTACTGCACTCAATGCCACTGTACTACACTTAATTGTAGATGTATTTATACAGCACTTACTACCCCTGAAGAGGTGTTGAACTACTTTCCGACATGCCACTCCACACCACTCATTTTCACTCAACTCAATGCTATTCCACTCAATTTCACTCAATGACACTCTACTCCATGCCATACAATGCCACTCCACGCCACACATTGGCACTGCACTCAATGGCGCACTACTTTCAAAAAACTACAAGGTGGATAATGAAAGTGGCCCTACAAGAAAGGATCAATGCCAGCGCACTCAACAGTAAAGAACTCTTTACCATGGTAAAATAATTCACCAAATCCAGCACAGAGATAGTAGACATCCCTCCCTCCCAAGACCTCTGCAATAACCTAGGCACCTTCTTCCACCACAAGATTAAGGAGATATACGACAGCTTCGACAGCCTCAACACCCAGGACCCTCCCACCCGCAACCACCGCACCCACGGACACCGGACCCCAGTAGATCCTCCTCAGCTCGACTCCACTCACTGCGTACAACACCCTCAAGATCATGAGCAGCATCCACTTCAGAGCACCCTCTCACCCCTGCCCGTACCACATCTTAAAAACCACCATTGCCCCCCCAATTCTGCCCCACCATCAACATCAAAGGATAGCAGAGAAAATGGACATCTGAGAAAATGGATGGATAAATCAAAATCTGAGAGGATGGTTGGATGGATCAATTGGTAGATGAAAGGCTGTATTGATGGATGGGTAAGTTAAATAATTGATGTATGGGTTGATGGTTGTTCGGATGGATGCATGCACAGGTGATGGATGTGTGAACAGAAGAATGGGTGGAATGACCAATGGATAGATGATATGGTGAAAGATTGAATAATGGATAAATCAATAAATGGATGACAGAATGTAAAGGTTAAATGATGACTACCAGCAGGTGGATGGAAAAATAAAATGATGAATGGATAGATGCTTGGATTGAAGAGACAAGGGAGCTTTTTTGAGGAGGGTTAGGCTCGCTTGGTTCAAAGTGGGGAGTATTTTAATTTTCTGGCTACTCCCTTGTTCGGCGTAGTGATATTATTGCAAGCCAGAGTAAACAGGGTGGATTTACTGATCCGTCTGACCATGAGCTAAAAATCACATACAATATTTTATTGCATCTGATAAAAGCTGTATGTTCGTTGTACTGTGGTAAATATTCTTTTTACCTAAACTGAATTTCATGCGGAATCTTTAAAATAAAGTAAAATAGCTCAGAATAACAAGAGGCAGAATCCGTGGTATAAGAGGGTTTCTGAATGGGCTTTATTCCAAAATGGCCGACTCGAGTGGCGGCCTTCAGGTTCCGTCACCACGAGGGTTCAGGAAGTGAAGTACAATACTTTATTGACAAGAAGTAACTTTTATAGCTCATACATTACAATGAAATGAATGCAAAAGGCGTAACAATTGATAAGAGAAATGACATCGTGGTACGTAATCGAAACTAGGCGTAATAAGGAGCAGAAAGAAACATGATTGGCTCTGATTATCATGCATAGGTGGATCTATAAGATAATACTTAACATAGATGCGCGCGCAACAGCATGACGTGTGATTGACGTGCAACTAGGGGGTGAAGGGGACTTGACATTTAGCTCTACATGTGGAGACGAGAAGTCTGGGGGGTCAAGTCAACCTAATCCCAAATCATATCTAACATCCTATGTTTAGAGAACTATGTTATCCACAAGAAAAGACTCTCGGACAGAATCTATTCTATACTGACTGTGTGTGCGTGTACAAGCGTCTAAGTGTCTATATGAGATGCGAGGGGCAGAAAACTTTCCATGGCAACAGGGCTATGAATTACTTGCAGGAGGACGGAAAGGCCGGGTCCTTTGCTTGTGAGCTAAAGGAAATGTTTACCTAAATCACTGGACAGGAATGCATCGGCTGAAGAGCAAAGTAGATAATTCGAAGGTGAAATACAGCTTCTTGGCAGGCAGGCAAAACTGGCCGAGGCAGGCACCGTTAGCTGCACAGGGAGTAGGACAAAGTTCATGGATACAGATGCGAGCTCAAGCTGAAACTGTCAGAGACAGAGAGCAGGGAAAGGCTTTGAGGAAAGAATCGGGCCTACTTGCCTGAACTGTAAAAATGGAGTAACTTAGCCATATAACTTAGCCATATAAAGTCGGTGGCCTTTCATACTTAGGAATCGAATATCCAGCCCATTGATGGCGGATCTGACAGAGAACATGTTGACGGTGGACGCACATATGTTTGCGTTTTGGAAACTGGAACTGGAGGGAACATACATGTACTTGTGACATGCACATAGAACCGTTGGGGTCCAAGATAGGGGACATAACTGATCAGGAAAATCCACATTTCCACATTCCCTCCTTGTCCCCTACTTGCCCTTCAAGAGATATCAATCTTCATCATTCCATCGATTTGCTCATGGAGCATCATTTCTTCTTCCTTCTTCTTCCGGCATTTTGAACGAGAACCTTGATATGGAATGCATGATGTGGCACACAAACCACAAATCGCTGGTCCACATTGCAGGCATAAACAACAACTAAAGAGCATAAGAAGGCCAATACCTAGGAAGGATAGGACTCTCCATCCCCAGGCTGATATCACACTCCAAAACCACCCGGACCACGTCCAAGTGCCTGGATTTTCGTGTATCTGGCTCACAATCTTATGAAGGCGTGTTATAGCTTTATATACAGATGGCGAATTTTCTGGTATGAATATGCAGCAGCTGGATCCGATGACCCTGCAAGCTCCGCCCCTATCGGCCAGGATGACGTCAAGGACAAGACGATTCTGGAGAACAACAATTCTCATCACTGATTGTTCCTCTGTCAGATTGCCTAGGGCGGCTATAGTCTTGTTTACTACAGCTTCAAGAGTCTTGGTGAGTCTGCGTATCAGCTTACTATTTGATATTGTACCTATATAGGGAAAGATACCTTTATTGAAATCTACATACTTGTCCCATGCCGTCTCAGTATAATCGACAACTGGGAGATCTCTACGCTCTCTTTTGTGTACTAAATGAACATTTCGATAATAATCAGGGGGAGCTAGGAAAACAGGTGGCAAAAGGAATGCTATGTAACAGGTACCATCCCAATCTAGAGGCAGACGCATATATGCCGTCTGACCACATATAAAGTAAGAATGGCGAGAAGCTCTAAATGAAGATTTACCTTGATCACTATATTCTACTGTAGTAACGCATTGGCTATGGCCCATATGTATGGAACCAACTTTTCTTACACATAATTCACCCTTAACTGGAAATACTGACATAGTGGGCAGAATTAGTTCAACTTCGGATTTGACATTCAGAATCATAAGATTAGGTGTAAAATTACCTAATTTATACACTTCATTTTCTAGATCAGTTCCTGTTCTACTGGGGCGACCCTCCTTATTAGGATGACAGACTTTGAATAAAACTAGATTCAGATTTCCCCATATCCAATGTTGTTGATAAACTGCTGTGTCTGGGTCTATGGAATTTAGTAAACTAAACCATGCTCCACAGGAGCCATTGTGTGTGAACGGATGTGGAAAGAAAGGCAGAACTCCTTTGTTATTCTGATAGGGAGGGAGTCGGCCACACACCCAACAATTGGTGGCATTACTAGTCTGATGGGAATGATGTAACATACTAATGAAAGTGTTATTGCGCAGCGCAAGTCTATAAGATAATTCATGTGGCGGTAGGTCACTAAAAGAATGTTCAGTAGCAACATTATAAACATGTCCAGAAATAGGATGATATATGTGCAAAATCACACTCGTAATAATTATTAAAACACTCAATAAAAACAAAATTAATAATGTCCTCATACAGTAGCTACGCAGTGATTTACAATACGCCTGTCGTTTCAACATTTCTCGGGTATTTTCTCTACTCAGGTCCAAGGGATACATGTCGGAGACAATTCAACCGCTTCACCTTGGAGAGGACTTAAACAATCAAATTGCTCGACTGTTTGGGCCTAAGCTTTAATTTATAGCACTGAGAGTCATTCTGTTCAACAAAAGGAAGTTTTGAATCAGTCTGTGAGGGAGTGCAGGGCACAGTGTCTATATCCGAGGATAGTCCATGAAATTTCTTAACGTGGCTGGAATGTATCCATCCTTTGCGGCCCTCCACTTTCACGGCTGTTCTTGTGGTCAGCAGGACTAGCTTCGGTGTTTTCCACCTGGGCTCCAATTGGGTTTTCCGATCGAAATTCCTCACAAACACCAGATCCCCCGGAGCAACGTCATGGGGTTTCACCTCAGTGTTGTCAGGAAAAGCTGCAGCTACCTGTGAACGACAAGATTGTAGTGCAGACATCAAGGAAGCCAAGTAATCTGTCAGCATATTACAATTAACATCAGTTATTTTACGTGGTATAGGCGTCCCCCACATATTTGGTGGTCTTCCGAAGATCACCTCATACGGGGATAGCCCTGTTCGAGAGTGTGCTACCATTCTTATGTAAAATAGTGCAACTGGTAATGCTACTATCCAGTCAACACCTTTCTCCTTACATATTTTAGACAATCTGATTTTCAAAATTTGATTATGTCGTTCCACGAGACCTGCTGCCTCGGGGTGTCGGACACAGTGGAATTTCCACTGATATCCCAACAAAAGTGAGACATGTTTCATTAATTCGGATGAGAAAGGCTGGCCGTTATCTGAATATACAACACGTGGTAAACCGTACCGTGGGAAGAATTCTCGAACTAACTGTTTGGCAGTAGTCGGGGCCGTGTAATCTGATACTGGGTACGCCTCAGTCCATCGGGAGAGAGCGCAGACAACTACCAGAACATATTTGAATCCTCGACATCGTTCCATCTGGATATAATCCATTTGGAGCACTTCAAAAGGATGATCAGGAGTCTGGAATCCACCCTGTTCTACGGGAACACTTTTTCCCGGGTTGAACTGACAACATATCATACAGGTACGGACCTTTTGTTTAGCTGCTGCTCGTAAATGTTTATTGAACCAAATGTGTTGAATGCTATCTAGCATAGCTTTCTCTCCTAAATGCGCTGGGCTGTGAATTGTAGCTATAATGGCTTGGACCATAGAGTCAGGAAGAAACCATACAGATTTCTCCTTCGTCATCCATCCCTGATCTGTCTGGATCCCTCCTAGTTCAGTCCATTTCTTTAATTCTTCTGCAGTAGCATGTGTCTGTATGTCAATTACGTCAAGTGCGGGATCCTTAATTGTCATACACTGTGTTGGTGTCTGAACTATTGGCTTTGTCATGTCTAATGTGCGATTCTGAGCAGTCTGTTTAGCTGTTCTGTCAGCTAAATCATTGCCTTGAGAAATGATATCAGTAACCTTCGTGTGTGCTTTACATTTCATAATCGATATGGCAGTTGGTAGATGTATTGCGTCTAACAAGGCATGAATGAGGGTTCCGTGCTGAATGTGGGCACCATGGGAGGTTAAATAACCTCTCTCTCGCCACAGCACGCCGAAGTCGTGTACAACTCCGAATGCATAACGTGAGTCAGTGTATACATTAACTTTCTTATTTGTGGCTTGAATACAGGCTTGTGTTAGAGCAATAAGTTCTGCTGCTTGGGCTGACAAAGTATCTATACAATTTGTCTCAATAACTTCAGTGTCTGTTGTGACTGCATACGCGGCCACTAAGTCTCCTGTACTTGCTCTCATGCACGATCCATCTACATACAACGTCAGGTCTGGGTCTAACAATGGAACGTCTGTCAAGTCTTGTCTAGGTTTCGTCTTTATTTCAATAATTTCAACACAATCATGAGCTAGTGGGTCTGTTCCAATTACAGGTAATAGTGTAGCAGGATTCAATGTATTACACCGTCGGATCTCTATGTGTGGCTGAAACAATGTCAGTTCATAACCGGTAAGTCTTGCTATGGTCAAGTGTTGTGTTTGTGTTCGGTTCACAAGAACTTCTACTGCATGTGGTACTTGTACTGTCAATGGATGTCCTAACACTATGGCATCGCTTTGTCTGATTGCTAAAGCTGTTGCTGCCACTGATTTCAGGCACGCGGGCAAAGCCTGAGCTACGGGATCTAATGTACTGGAAAAATAAGCACATGGCTTGCGTGATCCTGCTTGTTCCTGTGTGAGTACTGACAAAGCAGTACCTTCGCGTTCTGTGACAAAGAGTGTAAAATGTTTGCTATAACATGGTGTTGCTAAAACAGGTGCTTGACATAAAGCTTCCTTTAAGCTTTCAAAAGCTTGTGTATGTTCCTGAGTCCAAGGGAGAACAGTCGATGTGGCTGCCTCCTGTGTGGTTAGCTGAATGAGTGGTTTTGCTAGAAATGCGTACTGAGGGATCCACTGCCTACAATATGAAGTGAGGCCTATGAAAGCCCGCACCTCCTTTTGTGTCTGGGGTATTGACATGTTAGCAATTAACTGGATGCGATCTGGTGTAAGCTGCCTTCCCTCCTTGGACAGCGAGTGACCAAGATAAATAACTCGCTGGACACAGAATTGCAGCTTAGAAGGAGACACTTTGTGCCCCTTGTCGGCTAAAAAATGTAAAACTGTCAGAGAAGCCTTTTCACATTCAGGTTCGCTTCTCGCGGTGATCAGCAGATCATCGACATATTGAAGCAGTGCAGTATTGACTGGCATGTGGATACTGTCAAGTTCTCGTTTCAGTGCTTGGCTGTAGATGCTGGGGCTTTCTGTGAATCCTTGGGGAGCGCGTGAGAATTTAAAGCTGCGCCCATTTAAACTGAATCCGAACAAATATTGGCTTTCCGGATCTATTGGGACGCTAAAAAAAGCATTCTTGAGATCAATTACAGTAAAGAATGTTGCTTCGGAATCAATTGCTGTCAATAATGATGATATATCGGGGACCACAGGAAATTGTGGCACAATGCACTTGTTTAGTTCACGCAAATCAATAACCAATCGGTATACTGGCGGAGCAGTAGGGTCAGTTCGTTTAAGAATCGGAATTATCGGCGAATTACATACATTGGAGTCTGTTTCTACAACTACTCCTTGGGCAATTAACTCATCAATGATTTTCAGCAAAGCCACTACAGCATCTTGCGGTAACTTGTATTGTCGCATTCGTGGTAATACCACTCCTGCCTTGAGTGTAACTCGGTATGGTGTAATGTTCATGCAACCAACATCAGTAGGGCCTTGTGCCCATAGATGTGCTGGTAAAGTCTGTAGTCGGGGATCCATGTCTCTAGACACATAGTGACCTTTAAAATCACGTAAAAACAACCTTATTCCTCCCGGAGAACAACATATTATGGCTCCTAGGGCTTTCAGAGTTTTAATTCCTAACAAATTTTCTGGGCATGATTTAGTAAGCAATAAATCTGTAGTTCGTGTCAAAGGTCCTATCGTAAGTGGAAGAGGCTGTGATACTTCGTTAACAATAGGTTTTCCTGAAAAACCAAGGGAAACATTTTGAGAGCCTGAGAGGGGTGCCCCTGGAACTTCACTACGTTTTATAGTTGTACGACTTGCCCCTGTATCGAGTAAGAATTTTCTATCTTGGCCTAATAATTCACTATGTACATAAGGTCCTTCTTGATCTACAGGAATCTCGATAAGCGGTAAGTCAACTTCCCTCTCTAGGCTGGTTCATGCGTAACGCTGATACTCTGGATATTCATACTGTGCAGTCTGATACATTTGTCGTGTGGTGGTTTGTGTGGCAGTAACAGGCAACGGTGGTGCAGCTGGCACAAACTGTATTGGCTGTTGTGCGGCTGGCATGGCCTGGGAATGTGGCATAGCTCCTTGTTCATTCTGATCTTGTCTGAGTGGCCGTGATCTTTCTTGTGTTTTACCTATGGCGATATTGTGTTTTAAAACTGGACAATCGTGTACGTAATGACCTGGCTTTTTGCAATAATTGCATGTCCCTTTTACCAGTCCTGCTGAATCGGAATGTGTCATACCCTTTTTATGTCCTTCAGCCGGTACTGTCTGAGACACTAGCATTTTCATTTTTGTATCTTTCATACGTCTTTGTTCGTGTTCTTGTTCATCTCTAATTCTATTGTGATGATACTGTAACATTTGTAGCATTTGTGACGGAGTGTTACTTTGCCAGGTACTCTCGAATTTCAATATTCTATTCTTTACTGGAGGTAATGCATTTTCTACTAATTTTGTCACAAATAAATGTGGATACGACTCACTACTTGTTTTTATACCACTATTTATTCCAAAACATTTTTCAAATCGGGCATAATAGTCACTTGTGTCTTCATCATGCTTTTGTTTACAGGCCGTGATTGCACCCCAATCTTCCTTTTTCGTAGTTAACAAACGTGGCAGTACTTGTACTAGTAAACCTGGTAATGCTTTGATTTTATCCCCGAGCCCTGAACCTGCAGCTCGGGCCTTTTCTTCCGTTTCTAATGCTGTCCAATCTATCTTTTGGTCTCCCACTTCCCACTCTTTTTCTTTCAGTTTTTCATAAATGCCAGCAGGTAAGAGCACCTTTAATATCGTCATAATATCAGGATAGGTATACTCTCCCATCAGCAACATGTCCTTAATTTCTCGGTGGAAACCCGCTGGGTCTTTGTCATGACTTGGTACTACTTTCTTCATTTCTAACAATTCAATTTTTGATATGGGTGTGTATACAAATACACGGTGAAACTCATTGTCTTCGCCTTTTATTGGGTGCACTTCTCGTAAGGGATTTTGTCTATCCATATAATACGGCGTTCTTTCTCTGCGGGGCAGCGGGAAAGAATCCGGATTTACAAAAAGGACATACTGTTTACGTGACACTAATATTTCTTTAATTAACTTGTTACTAGAACCTCTCCATCTGTTCGTGAGTAGTTCCGTTAATATATCAGGTAAAGGACCAGGGTCAGCATGTTGGCTCTTATATAGTATAAGGAGTTGCTGAATCATATAGATTCCAGCTAAACGTTGTTCATCTGCACTAAGGTTAAAAAAACGTGTGTGCTACGGTCTCATCACCGTATTTTTCAGGGCTGTCAATCCAGTGAACGGCTGATCTGGCTAATTCTTGCTCATCCATGGAATCGAGGAGGTGGTAACCCCTTCGTTCTCGTAGTAGTTTATCTGCGGCTTGGAACAGATGTTCAGGAGACTTTAAATTTATTACAGGCGTCGGATACGTTCTGCTATTATTTGGACATACAGAGTGTATGGGATCAGAAAAGCATCTAGTATTATCACAGGATCTTCCTCTGCCTACGTATGCTATGGTTTCTGACTGTCTTGCGGAATTCCCTGATTCGGAGACTTCATCTTGCTCGAACTCGTCTGTTTCCAATCTTTCTTCGTGAATACGTTCTATTTCTCTACGGATTTTTCGGCACATGGTTATTATACAGTTTTTCTTATCGTGTCTCCCTTCTGATATATTCTGGCTCCATCTTGTAAGAATAAGCATTGTATTCGGGTCTACCCCCGGACGGTCTTGATTTCTGATTACGCAGTTTATGAGGAAACGTAACAGTTCCCCCTGTATCTCTACTTTCTGGAATTCCATAGCTCTGTTAATACATTCTGGGTTTCGCCCTGTTTGGACAAAATGATATATGTTATCTAGATGCGTAGTCATTCCTGGTAACCTCGCTAAATACTCGGCGGCTCGTCTGATACGTAATGATGCCAGGACCATTTCGTCCTCTTTACCGACCACCGGGTCATACCTACAATCTATAAGGAGTTCCTTAAGCGTACGTTCACTTACGAATTTGGGTGTACGTGAATGCGCTGATTCTTGAAAAATAAGTTTATTTATTCTAGGTGGCGTAAAAGTATTGCTTGCACCTCCCGTGGCCCCTTCAGGGGCGTCGGGTGTGAATGGATTTGTCGAACGTGATACAGCAACTATAGGTGTCGATACCACTGTAGAATCGATTGCGGGGACAGATGCGGAAACAGATGTGCTTGCCGGAGCTCGCGTCGGGACTTGCTGTTGCACGGGGACAGATACCTGATCCTGACGTTGAATCCCTCCGCCAGACGGTCTATGTGGTGTGGGGTTAGCATACTCGGGAGCTGCGTCATCTAGATATGAGGAGAGAAAAACATCTTCTGCGGTTCTGGGATGCCCTTTTGGATGTACCTTAATTGGAAATAATGGGGGTGGCAAGTCTTTTGGCATCTCTGGAACAGCCTTAGGTAGTCCTTCGGCTAGGAGGGGATACATACCACTCATAAGAGCGTTTCTTTGTCTATCTACTTGTTCTGATTTTACTCGGATACCTTCCTCAATTAATATATTTTCTTGAACTTCCTTTGAACTCTCTTTACTCCTCTCTTCTTGTCTACGTGCTTTTTCTGTACGTCTATGAGATTCTTTACGCCATAACTCAACAGCGTCTTTCTGTGACTGTCTGACTTTTCTTTTCCATAACTCTTCCTCCACTTTCATGATGCACTCTGCATCCCAGGTTCCCGCTGCGGGCCACCTTTGACTTTCCGGCAATCCCTTGGTATAATCTACCCATAGATCAAGGAACAATATGGCATCTAAGCCATGCTTGTGGTACATAAAATGCCCTGGAGTGTCCCTAGGAGGAATAGGAACTGCTTCTTCAAGCACCCCTTTTCTGGTAGTAATCTGTCTTAACTTCGAGAAGAGCGGCATATTGACAACTGATCTGATACTTACTCTTGAATTCACTTAATACGAAAAACACAATAATGAACAGTGAACAAAGAACAATCATTCATACCACAATATGCAAGACATTTGAACACTTTAAACATTTAAACATTTAACATTTTTAAAAATGACCGACGATGATGACAGTCTGCATAACTAATCACCAAGCTGAATTCTTGACAATAACTGAATACTTCGGAATACTTGATATACTGCTAAACAGTACATATACACTGCTAAACAGTGCAGACCGGATTTGTGTACCCAAATCCGTCTTGACCGGCACAACCTATGTGCTGTCAACACGCCTCCCCGGCGATGGTACTCACCGAGTAGCTCCTTGAAACGGAAGGCCTCAGAGAATGAACGGGACTCGATGACTGCGGACAGCGGACCCTCTGGACATCGGGATTTCGAAAACCTGGTGGGCCTCTGTATACCTCGGATCTTGCTCTCTCAGCTAGGCTCTGGTCGGGATACTTCGCACTTCTCACTGCCTCGTCTGGGTTGATCGCAGCCTCAGTCGCCCCCGCTTGACCGGAGGGAGCTTACAGGAAATCCTGCTGGTACGCGTTTATGGTCCGTCCAGCTGTGGCAGGAGACCGGGCCTGCAACGCACCGCCGGCGCGTGAGATGAGAAAGTGTCCCTGTTCGGGCGCCATTATGTGGTAAATATTCTTTTTACCTAAACTGAATTTCATGCGGAATCTTTAAAATAAAGTAAAATAGCTCAGAATAACAAGAGGCAGAATCCGTGGTATAAGAGGGTTTCTGAATGGGCTTTATTCCAAAATGGCCGACTCGAGTGGCGGCCTTCAGGTTCCGTCACCACGAGGGTTCAGGAAGTGAAGTACAATACTTTATTGACAAGAAGTAACTTTTATAGCTCATACATTACAATGAAATGAATGCAAAAGGCGTAACAATTGATAAGAGAAATGACATCGTGGTACGTAATCGAAACTAGGCGTAATAAGGAGCAGAAAGAAACATGATTGGCTCTGATTATCATGCATAGGTGGATCTATAAGATAATACTTAACATAGATGCGCGCGCAACAGCATGACGTGTGATTGACGTGCAACTAGGGGGTGAAGGGGACTTGACATTTAGCTCTACATGTGGAGACGAGAAGTCTGGGGGGTCAAGTCAACCTAATCCCAAATCATATCTAACATCCTATGTTTAGAGAACTATGTTATCCACAAGAAAAGACTCTCGGACAGAATCTATTCTATACTGACTGTGTGTGCGTGTACAAGCGTCTAAGTGTCTATATGAGATGCGAGGGGCAGAAAACTTTCCATGGCAACAGGGCTATGAATTACTTGCAGGAGGACGGAAAGGCCGGGTCCTTTGCTTGTGAGCTAAAGGAAATGTTTACCTAAATCACTGGACAGGAATGCATCGGCTGAAGAGCAAAGTAGATAATTCGAAGGTGAAATACAGCTTCTTGGCAGGCAGGCAAAACTGGCCGAGGCAGGCACCGTTAGCTGCACAGGGAGTAGGACAAAGTTCATGGATACAGATGCGAGCTCAAGCTGAAACTGTCAGAGACAGAGAGCAGGGAAAGGCTTTGAGGAAAGAATCGGGCCTACTTGCCTGAACTGTAAAAATGGAGTAACTTAGCCATATAACTTAGCCATATAAAGTCGGTGGCCTTTCATACTTAGGAATCGAATATCCAGCCCATTGATGGCGGATCTGACAGAGAACATGTTGACGGTGGACGCACATATGTTTGCGTTTTGGAAACTGGAACTGGAGGGAACATACATGTACTTGTGACATGCACATAGAACCGTTGGGGTCCAAGATAGGGGACATAACTGATCAGGAAAATCCACATTTCCACGCATGTGTTATTTCGCGCATGCACCATTTATCACATGCAATATTTACTACATATACCTCCTCCACCTTCCCAGAAGACTGGAAAAATGCAGAGATCAAACCCTTGCTGAAGAAACCCTCTGCCAACCCGACGGACCTCAGGAACTTCAGACCCATCTCTCTTCTCCCCTTCCCAGCCAAGGTAATCGAGAAGGACATCAACACCCAACTTCCCGAGTTCATTGAAGCGAATCACATCCTGGAACGCTCCCAATCTGGCTTCCGAAGCAACCACAGCACAGAGACCACCCTCCTCGTCGCACCTGATGACATGTGCACCCTCCTCAACCGAAGCAAAACTGCAGCCCTCATCCCCCTGGACCACTCGCCTGTCTTTGATACCATCTCTCACGGCACCATATGCACAAGACTCCACGACGCCGAGATCTGCAAAAAAGCCCTGGAATGGATCCGCTCCTCCCTCACTGCCGAAAATACAGAGTCAGACTACTACCGTTCCACTCCGAACCCATAGAGATCAGCTGCGGTGTGCCGCAGAGCTCTTCCCTTAGCCCCACTCTCTTCAACATCTACATAGCCTTGCTCGCAGCCATCATTAGGAACCACGGGCTCAACATTGTCTCCTACGCCCACGGCACCCAGCTGATTCTCTTCCTCACCAACGAACCCACAGTCGCCAAGACCAACTTCCACAATGGGATGAAGGCTGTCGCCACCTAGATGAAGAACAGCTGCCTCAAGCTCAACTCAGAGAAGAACAAAGTCCACATCATGGGTTCCAACCCCTCTGCCTGGGTTGACTCCTGCTGGCCCAAAGCACTTGGAACCCCCCCCACAGACCACAAATGAAACCTAGGCATCATCCTGGGCTCCGTGCTCACCATAAGCCGCCAGATCAACGCTGTCCCATCATCTTGCTTCCATACACTATGCCTGCTCCGAAAGATCATCAATTGGATCCCCATTGAGTCTAGAAAGACTGTCACCCACACATTCATCAGCAGCAGAATCGACTACGGCAATGCACTTTACGTTGGTATTACCCAGAAACTCCTTAAGAAACTGCAGAACATTCAGAACAAAAGAATCACCTTCAAGCTTCTCACGCACGCCTACAAAGCTCTACATGACGTGGGACCTGCGTACCTTAAGCACTACCTCGCATTCCACGTACCCACCAGAGACCTCGCTCCGCCGAACTGGCCCTGGCTACCATCCCACATATCCGCTAGACCATGGACGGAGGAAGATCCTTCTCCTACCTTGCAGCAAAGACCTGGAATCTCAGGCAATCACCGTCACTACCTCAATTCAGGAAGGTCCTTACGACCTGGCTCATTGACTGAACCACATCGCCTCTGGTGGACCAGCTGTTCCACCCCTCCCCACCCCACCACACCCTCCACCAATGCCTTGAGATCCTTACGGGTGAGTAGTCATGCTTTACAAGTAACCTGATTGATTGATTGATTGAATGGCTGGAATTCCAACCAAATTAAATTTTTTTACTAAAAATGTATTGCATGAATATATGCAGTTATTTTGCATCTCTCTTTTCTGGTGGGAAGTGCATCATAGGATAGCATGTTTTCAAGTAGGTTGGCCAAGCAAACATGGACCATTTCTGACAGATGAATGTACGCTTCCAGTCTCACCAATGAGATAGCCACAATGCAATGGAGAAATGAGAAATTAATTTAAATAATGAATCCTGTTTGTATTCATGAGAACCCTTTTTGAATCTTGTTTCAAAGATGACAGATTTGGCATGAATGCACTAAAGGGAATTAAAGCCACACTTAAAAAGGGGACCAATGCAGTATACATTTTTGCCATATCTGCTAACATCACAACTGACAGTATAGTCGCATTTCTGAGTTTGGCATCAGGAGCATTATGAGCCCCCCCCCAACCCCTGCATTAGCATCTACAACAGGAGTGGGGTACTTTATGGGTCTTCTGTCTTCAATTTGGAAGATGAAAGCTTGCAATTAACACTAAGGAAGAGAAAAAGATGGGTTACTATAAAAGAAAAAGAAGGATGGGTGAGTGGATAGATTAGTGGCTGAAGGGATGGGAGTTAAAGGATGGATGGAGGAGTGGGAGTTAAAGGATGGATGGAGGAGTAGGAGAAAGGATGCTGGGTGAAAAGTGTCAATGGGTAAGTGGGTGCATTTAGGGGTGAGTGAAAGGATGGATAGATGGTTGGCTGAAAGGATGGATGGATAAGTGGTTGGATAGGATGGGCGGATGGATGGATGATTGGGTGGGTAGGTGAAAACATGGATGGATGTGTCAGTGAGAGAAGTATGGGTGGATGAAAGGGTGAGAGGATGGGTGAACAGATGGATGAAAGGATGGTTGAATGAGTGGGTGAGAGGATGGGTAGGTGGATGGGTGGGTGGGTAGGTGAAGGATGGTAGAGTAAATGGAAACTATGAAGATTGATGGATGGGTGAGTGAGTGGGGGATACGATAGCAGAGTAAATAGAAATCTGAGAAGATGGATGACTGGATAAATGGAAATCTGAGAAGACGGGCGGATGGGTGTGTGGGTGAAAGGATAGCAGAGAAAATGGACATCTGAGAAAACGGATGGATGGATAAATCGAAATCTGAGAGGATGGATGGATGATAGATGGATGGATCAATTGATTGATGAAAGGCTTTATTAATGGATGGGTAAGTCAAATTTTTGATGTATGGGTGGATGGATGTACAGATGGATGCATGCACAGGTGATGGATGTGTGAACAGAAGAATGGGTGGAATGACCATTGGATAGATGACATGGTAAAATATTGAAAAATGAATAAATGGATGACAGAATGTAAAGGTTAAATGGTGAGTATCAGCGGGTGGATGGAAAAATAAAATGATGGAAAGATAGATTTATTTTAATTTTATTTATTTTGAAGGTTTTATATAGCGCTGGCTAGACCCAGAGGTATCAGAGCGCTTTACAAGATAAGGATACTATAAGGCACATAGGGAATAAAAGCATATGAAAGGTAGTGCAACAAAAATGTACAAAGTCCAGACAGCATGAGCATTATACAAAACCAGATAAATAAACAGGGGCAGGAGCTAAACATTTAAGTAATTAGGTAAATGGTGAAACAGGAGAACAGGGTATAAAATTACTGAACAAATATTGTGTGATAGATAAGAAATCAGGAATAGGACAGAGGTTAGGAACCCCAATAATAATTGAGGAGGTGGGTTTTGAGGTCTTTTTTGAAACTAGAATAGGAGAGATTACAGCGCAGGTTTTTTGGGAGGGCATTTCAGATAATAGGGACATTGCTAGAGAATTAGCGAGATTGTGTAGCTTTCTTTTTATGCAGAGGTGGGATTAGGAGTCGGGTGATGGTGCTTCTCAGAGGTCGAGTGGAGCCCGCAGTGTGGCGTTTCTTTGAGAGGTAATGCGGAGTGTTTTGGTGGAGGACTTTATGAGTAATGCAGGCGGTTTTGTAGGCAGGTCTGCCTTCGATAGGGAGCCATTTAAGAGATTTGAGAGCCGGGGATATATGATCGAAGCGTTTGCAGTCCGTGATGAGCCTGGCAGCAAGGTTGAGCACAGCTTTGATTGGAGCTAGGTGTACTTTGGGGATTCCATTAAGGATGGCATTACCATAATCAATACGTGACAGAACAAGCGACTGAACTACGAGTTTGAAATCATCGGTGGGTATGAAAGGTTTAATTTTCTTGAGGTGATGGAGAGTGAAGAGGGCTCCTTTGGCAGAGTTTTTGATGTGAACATTAGGGGTTAGGGTGTTGTCGATAGTGATGCCAAGAGATTTGACGGAGTTGGACAGGGTGAGTGAGCAATTGAGTGCATTGAGGTCAGGGATCCATGATTGAACGGGTAGAGGGTTATTTTTGGGGGAGAAGAGAATGATTTCGGTTTTGTTAGGGTTGAGTTTGAGATGATCGGAATGGAACCAGGTTTTGATCTTGGTAAGGGTGTTGTTCAGGTGTAAAATGTCGGCATCAGTTTTAATCTTGTAATAGATTTGGGTGTCATCGGCATAGAGGTGGTAATTTATGCCTGCTTGGTTAAGAATGAGGGTGAGGGGTTTCATAAAGAGGTTAAAGAGGGAGGGAGAGAGAATAGATCCTTGGGGGACTCCAAGGGAGACAGGAGTGGGGGCAGAGAGACAGTTTTGAATTTTGATTTGCTGAGTACGGTGTTGTAGATAAGAGATGAACCATTTGTAGGTGGTGCCATTAAGGCCGAAACGGTTCCTAAGCACATTAAGTAGGGCTGAATGGTTGACTGTATCGAATGCTGCGGAGAGATCAAGAAGGATAAGAAGGCAGGTCTCGCCATTGTCAAGTGATTGATGGATGTCATCTATGACATTGAGCATTGCCATTTCGGTGCTGCAGCCTTTCCAGAAGCCAGATTGAAAGGGGTCGAGAAGGTTGAAATTCTCTATGTGTTTATCTAGTTGTAGTAGGACACATTTTTCAAGTACCTTTGAGAGAAGGGGGAGGTTAGTGATGGGGCGGAGATTATTTAGGTCATTGGGGTCAGCATTGGGGTTTTTGATTATGGGCGAGATTTGGCCAAGCTGAAGGGAGGAGGGGACACAGCCCGTGGCGAGAGAGGTGTTGATGATTTTGGTCCAGAATGTGGTGATGATGTGCTTAAGGGCAGGGACAAGGTTGGTGGGTATTGGGTCTTTTGTGTGGGAGGACGGTTTTAGATTGCCAATTATATTGAGGACTTCAAGCTCAGTGATGGGGACAAAGTTGAGCAAGGAGGCATTGTTCTTAAGATGAGATTTAGGGGAGTTAATTACTGGAGATGTGGAAGGTGAGAGGCCTGTGGAGTGGTGGGGGGTATGGAAATGGGTGGGTGAGGAGGCTCGCTGGGGAGCGGTAGGATAAGGGCAGAGGAGAGTGTGTGTCATCTGGAAGGGGGATGTGGAGTAGGTATTAGAGGTGAGGACAGGATTGGATTGGGAATAGGAGGATAGTTGTGTGGGAAGGAAGGATTGGTCAATTTTTTCCGAGAAGAAGTGGGCAATTTCTTCACATCTGTCTGATGAGGCTGTCAGATTTGGAGGTGCGGGGGAAGTTTGGTTTCGGATGATTTTGAAGAGTTCCCTGGGTCTGTTTTTGGCATGGTCAAGTTGCGTGCGGAAGAAGGATGCTTTTTGCTTGAGGATGTGTTTTTTGTAAGTGGGTTTGGCATGTCTGAGAAGTGTAAGATGGGAGGGTGAGGGATGGTGTCTCCACGTTCTTTCCGACCGTCTGAGTGCCCGTCTCTCATTATTTATCTCTGTATTAAACCAAGAGTTTGAGGGGGTGTTTCTTTGGTTTTTGAGTTTAGGCGGTGCTAGTTGGTCAAGAATATCTGTGACAGTATTGTTAAATATTTCAGTGAGCTCATTCGCATTTTGGGAGGGGGGAATGAGGAGAAGTTGAGCTTGGAGTTTCGATTGAAGAACTCCTGGGGGGATGCCTTTTAGGTTTCTGGTCACTTTCTTAGGTCTGGTAGTTTTAGGGGCAGGGAGGTTTGCTGAGGTAGCAATGGTGAAGAGTATAAGGTGATGGTCGGACCAGTCAGTGGGGATGATATTGGTAACGGAAGTCAGATCATCGTTGGACAGAATGACGGATTGAAGCGACAAGGGAGCTCTTTTGGGGAGGGTCAGGCTCACTTGCTTCGCTTGCTTGCTGCCGTAATAGCTGTGGTTCAAAGTGGGGAGTATTTTATTTATTGGCTACTCCCTTGTTCTGCCTAGTGGTATTATTGCAAACCAGAATAAACAGTGTGAATTTACTGACCATGAGCTAAAAATCACATACAATATTTAATTGCATCTGATAAGAGCTGCATGTTCGTTGTCTGCATGTGTTATTTTGCGTATGCACCATTTATAACATGCAATATTTACTACATACAAACACATATATCTGGTAAAAGCCAAATTCAATAATTGAAAATCGTGGAAAATAGCGCCTAAATATACTTCCAGCTGAAAACAGGTGTTAAAAATTCTAAAAAGTGTAGGGAATAAAGGAAAAGCTGAAAAATGCCTCCGGAAAACAATAGAAAACGAAAATCCACAAAAACACAGTACATGCACTGTCTGAGGTAAAAAAAAATGTAAATCACACACAGTGGTACAGAGGGCCAAACAATTCCCCATGGGCACCCACACAGCTAATGCCATCCAAGCAAAGTTGTATGCCACAGCGATATGTTTTTTATCATCCAAAGGGTTAATTGACTGCACTCATTTCCCTCTGGAGGTTCAACATAGATGGGAACAAGTGTACATCAATGGTAAAATGCAGCATACCATCAATGTGTAAATGGTGTGTGATGCAGATCTGCATTGAAATACAATGCTAGGTGTCCTGGGTCATATGACAATGCCATGATCCTGCGGCAACATCGGTCATACTATGTACTCGAAGTACTTAACTGCTAGTTAAGTAGACGAAAAAGAAAACCTTTAGCTCTTACTTTCCCTCTCCGACTACACGCCAAACACCCAGATCAATTTTTCAGCCTGCATGACCGAAGTCGCCAGATGGATGAAAAACAACTGCTTCAAGCTCAACACAAATAAAACAGAAGTAGTAATATTCGGGAAATAGACCTTTCTCTGGGACTCCACCTGGTGGCCTACCGAACACGGACCCACATCCCTCCTGGCAACCCACACAAAGATCCTTGGAATAGAAAATTGGCAATCAACTCACCATGACCGACCAAGTGAACACAATTTCCATCTCCTACACACTCAAGATGCTCAAGAAGATCTACACATGGCTCCTAATCGACACTCGCAGAACCGTCCCCTAAGTCCTCATTACCAACAAGATGGAATACAGCAACACACTATATGCTTGGATCAACGCTCAATCAGCCAGAAGAAACCAGATCATACAATACTGAGCCACCGTACTCACATCCCTGACCCCGTTCCCACCTCAGAGAGTTCCACTGGCCCCCAATCCACAAATGATCACTATTCAAACTCCTCAAGCATACATACAAAGCCTTACACAAAATTGGTCCCACATACCTCAACAACTGCATAAACTTCCACAAATCTACCAGACATCTCCACTCAGCTAGAATCCAACTCACACCCCTCCCCCCACATATATGCAGATTCGGCAGTCGGGCCTTTTCGTACCTTGCTCCTAATGCCTGAAACGAACACCTGATGCACATTAGAGCCACCTCCTTAGTCCTTGAATTTCACAAAAAAATGAAAACCTGGCTCTTCACCTAGTCAGGAACGTGCTTTGTCAAATACAGCTTGCTTCAGCACCAGGATACCCTTCCGGTGAGTTGTGCACCATACAAATACATATAACATCATCCTGATTGCAATGCATCATGGTTGTTGTAGTCCAATCTCAATAGGTCAGTAGAACTGTTACAGTGTTGATATGGCAGCATATATATGGATCAATGTGAAAATGTGTAACAAATAACATTGATGAAGATTCTCAGCAACATCAACTTCTTAACAGCTGCTTGTACTTCCACTGCAACATGTTGACTGTAGTAGTGGTACACCTATAAGCACTTACCCAATCACACTACTCACAAACATGTGTCCTTCACATGTAGGTGATGCCAGATATCTCCTTGTGCTTTGGCTGATGACATTAGTTTGAGATCCCAGTAATGCCCAAGATGAAGCATTTCGCCAAGCACACAGGCAGACCAGAATTGTAATAGTTCCTTTGTTCTCGTAAAGGGGAGGCTTAGTTGACTGCATGTACGCTAGGTGCACTACAGTACGCACCTGGTATGGTGCCACATCCCAGTGGTATTTGTGATGCTCCAAACCCTGCCACCAGGCAACACTCACCAATGCCTCAGGACATCAAAGATGGGCGAAGACAGCCCAGATGAAGATGAGGTTCAACAACAAAGAGAAGATATGCATTTTCTGATAGTATATTTATGCATTATGCTTTCACATGTTGATGACTGCCGTGCCCCTCAGACTAAAGTGACAGGAAGGCCAGGTGAATTAGGTAGGCCTTCTGGAACATTGGAAAATATTGTTTCAATGTGAACCAGACAAGGTACCCGTACAGCTAAGCTACGCTTGCGTTGCTGCTAGCGACTTAACATTTTAATAATATTCCTGTTTTGTATTTTCTTTTCTTTTTACTTATTTCTCCCTGGTTTTAATTGGGTTCATGCCAGGTACTCCCCCCCCCTCTCACCGCATATAATTGTGCATATTCACCGCCGTTTTGGTGGGTCCGGGTCTCGGGGGTTGTCCGGGTTGGGCGCCATCTTGGCTTGGGCACTGTATCCTCCGGCAGGCGCCATTTTGAGCGTGACTACGCTCGCTTTGCCTCGCGGGACGCCTACTTAAAGTTGCTTTCTCCCGCGCAGCGGGATCGCGCAGTGGGACGCCGCCGCTTAGCCGGAGTCGTGCCAGAGTCCTGCCCGTCTGCGTCCGTCAGCATCTCGGAGGCGGCGGAGAGGCGGTAGGCTCTGGCGGTATTTTGTTCCTGGGCAAGATGATCTGTTATTCTGGCAGGGAACTTCTTACATTGCAAAAACGTTCCTGTACATGCCGATCCGTGTTCCCGGGACGCTATAGGGGTAAACGGCTTTGCCCGGGGTGTGGTTGGGTGCCTAATTATGCCCCTGTTTCTTCACAAGGGAGAGAGGAGGAGCGAGCGAGACATCTTTTCTTATTGCTCAATACGAGATCGGTGGGCAAGCATGCTCTGGAGATCTTCGATCTCCTTGTGAAAGAAAAGCCACTCTGCCTGCTGCTGACCGAAACTTGGTTGGGGGAGCTGTCTAATCCGGACATCATGGCAGCGATTCCCCCGGATTATAACATCTTCTGGCATAGAGTCAAAGGCAGGGGTGGGGGGGTAGCGGTGGTAGTAAACAAAGCTGTTTCCTGCTCTGTTCTTCCTCTTAACGCCATTGCAGGATCTGAATCTCTTGCTTTTACCATCAGACTGTCCCCGCAGCTAGCCCTGAAAGGGCTGTTGGTGTATAGATCCCCTGGCCCAGTTGGATCCTTTTTCGACGATCTCCAGGCCGCCACTGCTGAGCTGGTCTTGAGTGCGCAGCACTCTTTTCTGGCAGGAGACTTTAACTTTCATATGGATGTCGTCGGTGATTCGGATGCCAAGAAACTGCAGGATATCACGGCTTCTCTGGGCCTTGCCCCTTTTCTCACAGGTCCCACTCATGATAAAGGACACACCTTGGACCAGGTCTTCTCTTCAATTCCTCTTTCTGATATCGAGCTCCTTCCGGTGCTTTGGACTGACCATAGGCTGGCTAGATTCTCGATATTAGCCAGCAAGAAACCCCCTTGTAATGGGCCGAGACAGCATGGTACGGCGCGGAGGGCTCTGCATAGAGTTACACCTGAGATGTTAAGTCAGGCGGCCGAGGACCATCCATGCCCTATATCTGGCAATTTGGAGCAGGACGTTGAGTCCCTACAGGGGTGGTTGACGGAGAGGTTGGATGATCTTGCCCCTGTTATGGCCCCGAGAAATAAGATCAAGAGGGTTTCGGCCCCCTGGTTCACTGAGGCACTGCTGGCCACTCGTCGCCAATGCAAGGTGGCAGAAAGGGCGTGGCGCCTCCATTATGATCTGGAGGCCAGAGCGGCCTATAGGTCAAGGGTTAAAGCCTACCACTGTGATATTCTCCGTGAAAAAAAGGTTTTCTTGGCCAGGAGGATTGAGGCTGCCTCAAACTCATGCAAGGAGATCTTTGCAGTAGTTAGGGAGTTTATGGCCCCCAGATCCAACCTGCCCCAAGGGGTTCCATCTAAGTTGTGGGTCTGTAACCTCGCCAGTTTTTTCACGGGTAAGATTAAGTCCATTCAGGACTCTTTCGCAGTGGGCTCAGCCGCGGTGCATGCGAGCGTGGCGATGGGACCAGTGTGGCGACCTTCACAGGCTGTGGTCCTCGCCGAGTTTCCACCTATTTCCACCGATGCTTCCTTGGCGCTTCTGGCCAATCTTAAGTCGGGTTCGCCATTAGATCCTTGCCTGGCCAAATTTTTGGCTAAGATGGCGACTGTGGTCAACCCTGTGGTCAACCCACTTTTGAATTTGTCTCTGAGGGAGGGGCAGGTTTCACCGCCCTGGAAAAGGGCTATGGTGATCCCCCTCCTCAAGAAGCCTGGGCTGGATTCGGAGGTATTGGCCAATTATAGGCCGATTTCCCTCCTCCCAGCGCTCGCCAAGATTACGGAGAAGCATGTGCACGGTGTTCTTTCCAGCTTCCTTGAGTCCAGTGATCTGCTACACCCTTCACAGTCCGGTTTCCGTCCTAATTTAAGTACGGAGACGGCACTGTTGGAGGTGTCTGAGATCATTAGGGAGACGCTGGACTCTGGAGGGCGTGCTATGCTTGTCATGCTCGATCTCTCGGCGGCCTTTGACACCGTCCCCCACGAGACGCTTCTCGCCAGACTTTATGACATCGGTCTGAGGGGGACGGTGTTGGATTGGTTTTCATCTTTCCTGGAGGGCCGCCGACAAACGGTCTGGGCCTCTCCGAGCTCCGCTGAGATGCCGCCATTGGGAGTCGGTGTTCCACAGGGATCTGTGTTGAGCCCGACTCTCTTTAACATCTTTATGACACCTCTGGCGGCACTGGTGGAGTCTTCTGGGGCCCAGATCGTTTCTTACGCCGATGACACGCAGTTGCTTTTCACGTGTGGGAAGGATCAGGCTTTTGATGGGGAGAACATCCGGGGCTGCTTGGAGTCGGTCTTTAGCTGGTTCCAGTCGAATGGCCTTAAGGCCAATTCAGACAAATCGGAGGTGTTGTTTTTTGGCTGCTCCCTCGACCCTGACTGGCGGGCCTGGTGGCCGACGGATATGTGTCCCCCTGTCCTGGCGTCGCTTCTGGCAAAGAATTTGGGTGTAAGGATGGATAATAGCCTGACACTGGTGCCACATGTTCGTGGTCTAACGGGCACTTGCTTTGGGCTACTCAAGATGCTCCGGAAGTTTTTGCCTCTGCTCTCGGAGGAGCATAGAAAGATCACTGTACAGGCCTTGGTTGGTTCCAGATTGGACTACGCTAATGTCCTGTACAGTGGTCTCCCGGACTATCTTGTTCAGCGGCTGCAGGTTGTGCAGAACGCTGCAGCTCGCGCTATTTTTGGCCTCCATAGGCGAGTTGGAGCCTCTGGTTTGTTGCAGTCGCTTCATTGGCTGCCCATCCGGAAGCGGATCATGTTCAAAGTTCTGACGCTGGCGCATAAAGCGCTTTTTGGCGTGGGCGCGAAATACCTCCAACGCAGGCTGCCAGATCCTTGCGTTCTGAATCTCTGTTCTTGGCTGTGGTTCCTCGATTTAGGAAGGCACACTCTGGTGGGCGCTCCTTTAGTCTGAGGGCCCCTCAGTTGTGGAACACCCTCCCTTTGGCCCTACGGTCCTCTACCAATCTGCTTCACTTTAGGAAGAGCCTGAAGACTTGGCTTTTTAACCTTTAGTATCTTTGTTATTTCCGTTTTAGTTGCTCGCTGTATGGTGTTATGTTTTTATCCGGAGCTGCCTTGATAAAGCGCCGGGACACTCCTTTGGAGTAGCCGTGCGCTATAAAAATAAATGCATAACATAACATAACATAACCTCACTCATTACAATCAATAGGTCATGATGAAGGATCGCCCATACCGTGTTACAAGACGACATTGTGTCTGTGTGTCGTTCGGCTCGTCATCATTGTTATTGAATGCGATGTAAACTCTATAGCTGTGAAGGGGGTTCCAAGAGTTGGAACGTCATTGAATGTTTTTTAAATGTTAGTCAGCATGTTTGTTGGCCATTGCTCACTATGCACACATTCATTAAAGTTGACGTCACATTTCCTATGAAGGCGCATGTGCACCACCACACCACCATCTCTCCTCCCATGTCTTATGTTGGGTTGCTCCGACCTGTTGGCTTCCAGTGATGACATCCACTCCAGACATCATAAGGATAATTTTAATTGGTTCTTTTCATGGCTTGAGGTAGAGCTGCAGTGAAGAACCGCCACCAATTGCCATACTTTTGTGGTTGTGCTTAGCCACTAGCTGATGTACCCAGAGTTTTAATTTTTGGAACCTTTTTGAAGTTCTAAAATTCTTAAGGATATGTTGATATAGCATGGATTGTGTCCCTTAATTCTTTCCACAGGCGTGTTTTTGTTTTCAGTGGGGTCTTTGCTTGAGAAGGCCCATGAGAAGGTTGTGGTGCCTTCCCACCTTCTTCACCAGGACCTCCTCTCTAGGATCTGTATACCTATACTTTCAAAACAGGATACATAATGAAGGATTTTGGCAGGTTTCTGCCCGTGATGATGCCAAAGGACTGCGTTGTACCAAGTTTAATTTACTTTAGCCACATAAAATGATAGCTTTCACAATCTCAAACAGGAAGGAGATGTTTGTGTGCTTTTGGGTTTCCCAAGGTCCTTCTGTTTGCTGCTCTGGCTGTTTCTGCTCTCTGGGGATCTGGGGACTCCAGGGACTTTCCATGCCAGAAAACAGGAACTTCATGGCCCTTAGTACATGCACTGTTTAGCGGGTGGTGTATTTACTCCACCAGTAAATGGCATAAATTCGGTATTTAACACATTGAGTTTTTGATGGTAGAATTTTTTTCACACACAGGAAATACTGATTCCGTGGGATGGGAAAAATAATTATAATCAATGTTATTTAGCAAATATGTTATTTAACAATCACCATGGACTTGTTTACCAAATATGCAAGTGTGGGCTAAAGGGCCTGTTACAACGGCCCATGCATTATGATTAGGGCTCCCGGTTTTATGGTATTTATTTTTTTAACATTTCCGTCTGAATTTATTCATATTTTGGCTATCTTATTAGCATTTGTCCATATTTATTTTGTGGTTTGCGAGTATGTGAAGTACAACATGGTCCATTTTACATTTATTTGACTGATAAACATGCATTCATACTTTGATGTATGTCATGTTTTAGCAAATTGTGCAACCAAATATAGTAAAACACTACAACCACAGGTAAATATTAGCAATTTACTCCAAATATATTTCAACATATGCCTGTATTTAAAGATATCTTCACCATTTTTTTTTAACTCCCCATGCTGTATATCTGCTCATCTGATGTCTTGGAATTCACAACTGACAGAATGGAAAGTAACTCATTAGAAAAACAATTTTCAGTATTTTTCCGCTATTACAAATAAATACAGACAGGAAACCCATTGCTTTCTGCCTGTATATATCCGAAAAATCTGTAAAAATGGAAAACTGGAAGCCTTAGTTATAATTATTGCACCTGATAGATCCCGGGCACCTAGGTGGTGAGTCTATATCAGGTGCATTTATGATCGGACAAGGGCCACTCATAATAAGGTCCATACATCTTTACATGGTTCAATTACATTTGCACTCGGTCAAAGTCACTTTCACATATGTTGATGTAAAAACTCAGTAAGGGGATATTCATATTCTAGGTTATTTATTTTTGCCCAACTTTGATTTCTTTTTCTCTGCTACCCTCTTCTGGACACACATAGTAATGATCAGTTAGTATGATATGTACAGTAACATATAACAAAATAAGCATTAACTGTCAACCCTGGAAAGGATGAAAACATACATAATAAAATGTGAACAATAGTGGGAGGCATGGGGGCAAATAGAGTTTCAAGCAAAAAATAAATTTCAACAGCTGATTGTTAAAGCTTCCTACTCCATTTTAACATTTATGACTATCAGTGAAAATTGTGCGCTGTGAAAGAAATGGTTACGAATAGTCCTGTTCTGCATCGAAGGCATCTTCATTTAAATGATAAATTATCCACCCTTCTCCCAAGCTTTTGTCTTGGTCCTACAGCATCCAAGTCTTTTTTCAAAGTGTGTGTAAGTCTCTTTCTCGTATACTCATCAAACAGAACTAACTCTGTGAGGCTTCTAGGGTATAGATGTACCAGGACTCTTAAAGGGCAGTGTGCTATTTTATTCTTTGAGACCAAGCCTATCACGCGGATCATTCCCCCTTTATTAGATATGTTAGGCAGTAGGCTCTCTTCTTGGGCTCTGCAATATAGTGTAGGGAACGTCAATCCTGATTCAATTTCATAGTGCAGAGTAACATTTTAGGAATAGTTCACCTGAATAGTCTTTTTGGAGGCGATTCCCTGCATTACATTATGCTGAACTGGTCACCCTCTCAACTATATATTGTGAATATCAGCGTTCAGCAACTATTCTGACATTAATGACTTTCAATGAAAATCCTACAATGCAGAATCAAGTTATCACAGGAATGCAGTGATGCGCTGAGAATAGTGTCTAAAAATAAGCTTGATCCTTGCAAATGCTATAATCCTCCATACCGATTGTGCCACCGCACCAGTAAATAGAAAGGTAGATCAGAAATGAGCGGAACCTGCCAACAGCACCATGGACCTAATTTATGAGAGGGTTGTGTCACGTTTGCACCACACAACGTGGTGCATGTGTGACGCAAACAACCAAGTCAGATTTTTGAAGCCACGCAAAGTCACTTTGCGTGGTTCTGAGTAGCTTAAAAAATCTTGTAAACCTGGGGATGCGCCAAAAATGTTCACCTTCCCACAGGAGGCGTAACAAGGAGAAATATCTCCATTTCTCCTCTTTTCTTCCTTTTTCTATGAGCACAGATAGAAAGAGGGATATGCCTCCTAGGATCTTTTTGGGGCAAGAAGGTGCTCCTTTCTGCATAAAAACAATCCTGCATGCAATACGGGCACACTTGCACCATGGTGCAAGGCTGTCTGCAGAGGCCAGAGCTGTTGGACCCCATCCAGCCACTACAACCCGAAGGCTGAGAAACTGCCCCGTTTGAGCCTGACAAGGGCAACAAAGAGAAACACGTTTCAGAAGTGTAGGTTTTCCAAAATCCGTTATACGAGGTTGATCATGAAAGAGCTTGGTGGGTCAAGGCACTTGTAAAGCAGCAAGCAGCTGAGCTGTCCCAAGTTTAGAACTCAGAACCATCAGCCACGGAGGAGTATTGAGGGAGTTTTCTACTTGACAAGAAAAGAGATAGAAACAAGCAAGCATGCCACACCCCCCAGGTTATGCCGGGTCATCAGTCAAATATAGCCTCAAACTGCGAGATGTAAAATGGTATTTCAGAAAACCTTAAGTATGACGCTGTCTATTTAAAAGTATTTACCTACATTATTTGCCAGTTTTAAGGACGATTTACTTTTCTCAATCAGAGTGAAACACTGCTACCCTGTCTATTTACTGAGTAACCGTATTCAGTTAGTCACTGCTTAAGCACGTTGTTTTTGCCAAAGATGGTCCCATATTTTATAATTTGTCCATGTTTGTGAAAAGAGAAAATACATTAAATACTGTTTTTCTTGTTTCCATGTTTTACCATAAAGAAGTAACATATAAAAGTATTTATATAAAATGTATTTGAAATATGCACGAACTGCATGTGTTTATGATATGTAAGCATTTAACCTGTTCTTCTATATGGATCCATGGTTAGTCGAAAGTGAGTCTTAATGTCAAATGTAAAAGCCCCTTAAACAACAAGCATTTGCAATGCAATAGGTCTCGCATTTATACGAGTTTGAGCTATTGGCATTGTAAATGACAGTGCCTTTTATTTATGTTTTAAAAAAAAAAAACTTAAATAAAAAGCATTGTCATTTACAATGCCAATAGCTCAAACTCGTATAAATGCGAGACCTATTGCATTGCAAATGCTTGTTGTTAAAGGGAATTCAGAGACATGGTAAGATCTTATTTTCCGGAGAAACTTGCCAATCCAGTCCCTGCCCCAAGAGGCAGACACCAAATGTTGCCACCCACACTGAGCCTCATAATAACCGTAGAGCCCTGGAATGTGCCAGCCCCTTCAGGAACAAACAATGCCCTGGCTTCATTAGAATACAGCTGACATTTGCAACGGCACACACACTTCCCAAGCGGACGGCAGCAGGGAAAAGCACCCCAAAACTGAAACAAAAATGCCAGCAACACGGGCCTTAAAAAAGACAAAAACCACAGAAAAGTAAAAACTTTCACTCATGTTTTAACTTTAATTATACACTTGTGGGCATTTAATTTGAAGGTCTACAAAAAATGCACATGATTTGCAGGATAAAACAGCAGCTATACTGCAATCTCAGTTGCCAAAGTTACTTCTTAATTAAACAACTAAAAAGCAAAAAATGAATGCATGTGAAAGCCACAAACTATTTGTAAATGTATAAAGTATCGTATAGTGAATGGTGTTTTACATGAATTTTTGTAAAATTATTTTCTTTTAATAATGGCCCGTTTTAGAAATGAAGGAGAAACGCTTAAAATTAAAATCGGCATTTGAAATAATTGTATTTCAGCATTTCATTGACAAACTCAACCAACTCTTCACCCCTCCCCCAGTCCCCTCGCAGCACACTGTAGTTAGCCTGCCTGCAACTTGCAATGCTGGCTTCAATGTAGCATGGAGGCAAGGTGCGGTTTAAAAACATGATACGTCCAGGGCGAAACGGCCGATGTTTATGCGCACAATAAATCACAGCGAACAACAAACAACAAGCGCTCACTGAAGTTGACGAGGAGGGAGTGGGAGGGGGGAGTGGGGGCGGGCACAGTGGTGCGGGACATCAAAGGGGCCGCGAAAGTGAAAGCAAACAAGTGCTTTCAGGCCTCCAAATGGTGCGCGCGCCCGGACGGCGCACATGCACTGTATTTGGAGGCCTGAAAAGCCACTGTTTGCACTTCCAAAACTCGCTTACTATAAGTCTCGCCAGCGCAGCGCTAAAGCGCTGTCTCAGGCGAGACCTAATAAACCAGCAGCAGTTAGCTCATCATTTAGCTGAGCTTCCTCTATATGTAGATTCTTGTCCCAAAGCACTATATTGCCGCCTTTGTCAGATGGTTTAGTTACACAATCAGTTCTTGTGCTCAGTGTACGGGAAGTTCTCATTTGGTACCAAGTCAGATTCCACTGAGTTTTTCGCTTCTTATACACTTGTCTCCTTAGATGTTTCAATTGATTCATTATCACCTCGGGGAACACATCAATGGCATCGTAGGGTGGTGTTGGAACCGAGCATGACGGGTTTGAACTCAGTCTCACCGCTTAGGATGTCTTTAAGCCCAGTTCTTTCAGAGTTTCGATCATCTCTTCCCCTCATTTCCTTCTGTGTTGGATCATCATTTCTATCCAGGTCATATGCATCTCAGAGCATCGCGCACCTGCAGCCAAGGAATGTTGTATTTGTTCCTGGGACGGGGCAGTCCTCTCCCTTTGCCTACATGTTGTGATGTGTCTTACATTAACTATGCGTGTAATTTCTGTATTGTACATGAACATTCTTACCTGGGTTGGAGCGCGCGTGTTCTGTGCGTTCTGTGCCCTCGTGTTTAGAATGTAAGGTACACAGCACTCCACGATTGTCAGTTGCAGCTGGGTGGCGGAGGTAGCTGGATGCAAGGTTGTGTTACCAGTAAACTTCTCTGTCTTATGAAGAGTTTCCTGTGCTTCTTTGATGAACCCATCTCAACAATTTTGGCGACGAGGATGGGAGGAGTGCTTACCATCAAATTAAATTGCATCCTGATTCGAAGTGTCTGACAGCCTTTATCACTACAGAAGGTATCTTCCAATTTACTCGTATGCCATTTGGCTTGGCTTCCGCTGCGAGTGTGTTTCAGAGGATGATGTCAAATTTGTTAAAAGGTCTACCGGTGGTAGTGTATTTTCAAGATGACATTCTGATTTCTGGTAAAACTATGTTGGAACATAATGTGTCGCTTAAGCAAGTTTTGTGGAAACTTGAACATCAGGGTCTCACGGTCAATAAGGATAAATGTCATTTCCTTACTGATTCTGTTGACTACTTATGGTATTCGATTTCTAGTGGTGGGATTGCTCCCCAAAAAAATTTGTTGGATGCCATTAGGGATGCCCCTCCTCCAAGAGACAAGGATCAACTTAGATCTTTTCTTGGTCTTGTTGAGTATTATTCAAAGTTTGTTCGTGGATTTGCGGACATGTCAGAACCACTTAGGGAACTTTTGCGTAAAGGGAGTAAGTTTGTGTGGGGGAGCGTTCAATCGGAGGCATTTTCCAAGATTAAAATTGAAATTTGTAATGCAGGAATTTTAGCGCCGTTTAACACTTCGTGTAAATCGGTGCTAACGGCGGATGCAAGTCTCACTGGAATTGGTGTGGTGTTGTTCCAGGTTCAGAAAGGGGTTGAGAAGACCATCGCATTTGCATCAAGAACCCTCACCCAGTCTGAAAGAAATTACTCATTGATAGAGCGAGAGGCTCTGGCTGCAGCCTGGGGTGTGGAATACTTCAGGGTATATTTGTGGGGGTCACGATTTGTCCTGAGGACTGATCACAAGCCGCTTATGAAAATTTTGTCGGCAGGTGGTGCAGGGAAGGGATCAGCACGCTTGGCTAGGTTTGCGGCAAGACTACAAGAATATTTATATGACATTGAATTTATCCAAGGTTGGAAAAATTCACAAGCTGATTGCTTATCACGCATGTCACTTGATTGGGAAACGGTGGACAAAGAGATTGTTAAAAGACTTGAGAATGAGGAGGCTGTTGCTTTTGTGTTTGTTGTGTGTGAGTGCAATTTGGGCACTTTTTCCAAGGCACAATGGTCTGAAGCTATGGTTGAAGATCTTGTATTACAAGAAGTCATGACTCTCATTAAGAAAGGTTCATCATGTGAGAGTATGGTTCCAACTTCCATTAGGCCTTATTGGAAATTGATAGATGAACTTTCTTTGAGTGGCAAGCATGTGATTATGAGAGGGGAGAGGTTTGTTCCTCCGAAAGTCATTAGATCACACATTTTTAAAATTGCCCATGAGGGTCATCTAGGCCAAGGTATGACAATCGGACGCATAAAACAAGAGTTTTGGTGGCCTGCTATGGATGACCAGATCAGAGAATGGGTGGTTGGTTGTACTATATGCAAGGAGAGCGAGAAAAGACTTAAGGTTGGGTCACAAAGTTCTATGGGTCGTATTGCAGATCCTGGTCTACCATGGCACACTATTTGTCTTGACTTTATTGGGCCGCTTTCAGAATTATCAGGGGACATGAGGTTTGCAGTGGTTGTTGTAGACGTACATTCGCGTTGGATACATCTTGAGTTTTTGAAGGATGTTACAACAAAGTCCACGATTATGGTGTTAGAAAATCTATTTTTGCGTGAAGGCATTCCTCAAGTTCTTCTTACAGACAATGGGACCCAACTCACTTCGGGTGAGATGCGGTGTTTTTTGGAAAGGTGTGGAGTAAAACATTCATGTACCTCGCTGTACAATCCAATGGGAAATGGGATTGTGGAAAGGGTGAATCGACTTATCAAGGGTACCTTACAACTGGCCTTGGTTAATGGTTGTCTCCGGCACGTCTTGTCCAAGACACACTGTGGGCTTATTGCACAACTTCTCATAGTGTTACTCTGAAGTCCCCAATTACTCTGAAGTCCCCATTTTTGATTATGAGAGGTCGTCATCCTGGTTCTCGCCTTGTTCCATCTTGGTTGAAAGGTTGGGTGTCGTCTGGTGGTGAACGTGATTTTCAAGTTTTCTCCTCCAAAATCTCAGTGGGTGACTGGGTGAACTTGAAATCTGGAAGGATTAGGGGCGGTCCTACCAAGTTTAAGGGACCTTGTCGAGTCATCAGTGTTGGGAAATATTTTGTTGTGATTGAGGGTGGAGAGCGTTGGAATTTGCGCAGGGTGGCGTTATACCAGAAAGGAGGTTCTGTTCAGAATGGGTCTCATGATAATGAGAGTTGTTCTGGTGCAATGTTCTTGCCTGACAGGGTAGGCGAAGATGGTTTGTCTTCCAACTCTGCTGAAATGGTTTCTCATCTCAATGTTCAGTGTCCCTCTTTTCAGGGATTTGGGGGTGAGGGACAAAATGGTGGGCCCAATTCCGATTTGGAGTTTGGGGTTAGGACTCGTAGACCACATAGTTATCTTAAAGATTATGTTAGGTCTTGAATGCTGGATTTTGTTTTTTTTGTTTGTTTTAATGGTTTAGGGTAGGTGGGTGGTTGATATGTGGTTTCTTCCCTGTGTTTGAGCATGATTAATTTCTTTTTGTCTTATTGCTATTGTTAAGGGGAGAGGATGTGTTGTGATGTGTCTTACATTAACTATGCGTGTAATTTCTGTATTGTGCATGAACATTCTTACCTGGGTTGGAGCGCGCGTGTTCTGTGCGTTCTGTGCCCTCGTGTTTAGAATGTAAGGTACACAGCACTCCACGATTGTCAGTTGCAGCTGGGTCGCGGAGGTAGCTGGATGCCAGGTTGTGTTACCAGTAAACTTCTCTGTCTTATGAAGAGTTTCCTGTGCTTCTTTGATGAACCCATCTCAACACTACACATAACTCTCCAATAGGAGTGTGTTCTCAGACATTGAAAAGCTTATCCGAACTTTGTCTGATTCACTCAAACAAGCATGGGTAAAGGCATGTTTGCCCGAAACGCTAATGCCTGATATTAAATGTTGAATAATGACCCCGGCAGTGCCTGTGTCCCTTTGGAGTGTGCAGCTTTGAGCCATGAGTCCACCCTCACGGATGAGAGCACCTGTTTGGCAAGAGTTCGGCAGGAAATCTGGTGGATTGGTTGATGGATATATATGTATATATATATATTATCTACTGGCGGTCGCCAGTAGATAGTTATAGTTAGGACCCTCTTACCATAGGAAATCCGCAACATTCTATTTTGAATAACTTTGGCGCCGGTCGACGAATCCTCGCGAAATTTTCAAAATATGTGGGGCGTTGAGCTCCGCTCTTACCCTGAAAGTCTCGGGGGGATTCGTCAAGCGGGGGCTGAGATAAAAGGGGGGTCCCAAAACGCGTTTTTCCCATGCATTTTTCCATAGGACCTTTAGACAGAGCTACAGCCCGAACGGCTGAACAGAATTTAAAGAAATTTGGCAGAGAGGTAGTCCTCAGGTCAAGGAAGTGCCTTTTGTAGGTTTGGTGTAAATCTGTTCAGTAGATTCTGAGGAAATAGCCTTTAAATCAATATATATATCTGAGCCAGCTTACGGTGCGCTTACGGTGCGCTTACCGTACGCGTACGGTGACGTGCGCGAGCGCGATTCTGATTGGCTCTTAGATCTTAGTAAACATTCGAATCGGTCGAAACCAGGAAGCGGCGGCCGCCATTTTGTGTGTTTCACTCAGGAAAAAAAGGGTGATAACTTGAAAAGGGGGCAAGGAATAGAGTTACAGACCCCATAACATTTAAAAGGGGGTCAAAGAAGGACAGAAAAGTACAAAAAAAACATTTATTAATTTTAAAAAAAATCGCGGGGTACGCGTACGGTAAGCTCAACGTACGCGTACGGTAAAAAAAAAATAAAAAAAAAAATGAAATGCAGATTTAAGTGTTTAGATATTAGGGGGCTCTAAAAAGAGCCGTTGTGTTTATGAAGTGATTTTTTATTGGTACCTACAAGTAAGTACCGATGCAGAGTCTAAGGTTCAAGAGGAAGACTCTGTTCCCTTCATCATTGAAGTGCACACCATCTCCTCTATAAATGTCTTGCATGTCGTAACGCAAGTTGTTGTGGTAAATGGAACCCATACCATAGTCTCGGAGGAAAGCAGAAACAGATTTGTTGACGTGCTTTCTTGCTTTGTCAATCTGTGGACAGAAATAATTGGACCAGTTCCATTTTTGCCTTTGGCATATGTTAGAAAACACAAAGGCAGTTTTAGGGAAAAGTGAAAACAGTTGTGCAAAGGTCTCCTTCATAAGCATTTCCAGACCTACCCCAGTCAAAGTGCCTAGGTCATTGCCACCACAGTGCACTATTATGAGGTCAGGGTGTTGGATTTGCATGAAGGATTTCACCAATGGCATCAATTGGTGCCACTTTAACCCTCTCTGACCAATCCATTTAATGTCTACATTTGGCAAAGCAAGGTCTCTCACCATACCTGTTTTCTCTGCATACTTTTCACTCCAGAAGACATAGCTGTGCCCTACAATCCACACTGTGAACATCTTCAAAGGAGAACTGGATGCACTCAGGAGGTGTAATTCAGTAGAATGGTAAAAAGAAATGAAAGACAGTTTGGAAATGGAGGCATACATTTTTTTTTTTTTAAACTGATTGGCTGTTTCATACCATTCTAGAATAAAAACTAGGCTGTATGTGTAAATTTATAGAAGCATGTTTTGTATTGGTACAGAAAAATGTGTTACCAAAGAACAGTACTATGGATTTGCTGTTAGGTTTGAAAAGTCAAGCACTCCTGCTCTTTGTAAATGAAACATTGTTTGGTGAACTTCTGACCTAACTCTGCACAGCAGTGTTTCAAGAGCTGTTGCTATGGTAGCAGGCAGAAGTCAAGTTGGGGGAAGGGTACTAGGCAGAAGTCAAGTTGGGGGAAGGGTACTTTTGGAAAAGGGTTGGTTTTCAACCAATAGAAATGTGTGATTACATTTGAAAAAAAGGGGGAAGCACTGAGATTTGAAACTTACATGTATATGTGTGGAAAAAGAGAGGGAAAGTTTGCCATTATCTCGTTCTGCTGAGAGGAGAGAGGTGTACAGAACAGAGATCCTGGCTCTGATAATCTGCTGTTTGAGTGCCACATTTCTTTCACAACTAACTAATTTTAAAGGTGAGTTTAGAGTTTGAGAGGGGATGTATATGGTAAATTAAGAAATTAATAATAGAATTGGAATTCGTTTTGTTGAAGTTGTGTTTATCATTTTCTGTTTTGGGAGAAATTTAAATGTGAGGAACATGTAAAATAATATGGACTATGTTTTCACGATAAATTAAGGTGTACTGGTATAAATAAGGAATACTTTAAGGGTTTGAGGTTGCACTCAGTAATGCAAATACATTCAGCATCAGTAAGGCTGGTTGCCCTTGCTGGAGTGTAGTCAGTCACCCAGGCTACACATGTTGTTGGTCTCAGAAAGCTGTTTGGTATTGCTCTGGTGATTTTACATTTGCATTAGATGGAAAGGGGGAGGTATTTTTTTCTGCAGAAGCAGACTCTTAGCACACAGCCAGCTGCATATCCTGTGGAATCATGCATAGTATTCACAACCGAGTGGGGTTTGAGGTTTCAGTCAGTAATGCAAATACATTCAGCATCACTAAGGCTGGTTGCCCTTGCTGGAGTGTAGTCAGTCACCCAGGTTACACATGTTGCTGGTCTGAAAATGTTGTTTGGACATGTTGTTTTTTAAGAACCTGAAAAGTGGATTCATAATGTGTCAGACTGTAAAAGTACTTATCACTTGCCAAAAAAAAGAGTAGTAAGTGTGCTTTGAAATTGGCAAAGAAATTTCGTTTTTTGACTAATATGAAAACATGACTCTGTGTGCAAATAGGAATTACAGGCAGAGATTTATTGCGTATTGCTCTGGTGATTTTACATTTGCATTAGTAGGAAAGGGGGAGCTATTTTTTTATGCAGAAGCAGACTCTTAGCACACAGCCAGCTGCTTATGCTGTGGAATCATGCACAGTATTCACAACCGAGTGGGGTTTGAGGTTGCAGTCAGTAATGCAAATACATTCAGCATCACTAAGGCTGGTTGCTCTTGCTGGAGTGTACTCAGTCACCCAGGTTACACATGTTGCTGGTCTGAAAATGTTGTTTGGACATGTGCTTTTTTAAGAATCTGAAAAGTGGATTTAAAATGTGTCAGACTGTAAAAGTATTTATCACTTGCCTAAAAAAAGAGTAGTAAGTGTGGTTTCAAATTGGCAAAGAAATTACGTTTTCAGACTAATATGAAAACATGACTCTGTGTGCAAATAGGAATTATAGGCAGAGATTTATTGCGTATTGCTCTGGTGATTTTACATTTGCATTAGATGTAAAGGGGGAGCATTTTTTTTATGCAGAAGCAGACTCTTAGCACACACCCAGCTGCTTATCCTGTGGAATCATGCACAGTATTCACAACCGAGTGGGGTTTGAGGTTGCACTTAGTAATGCAAATACATTCAGCATCACTAAGGCTGGTTGCCCTTGCTGGAGTGTAGTCAGTCACCCAGGTTACACATGGTGCTGGTCTGAAAAAAGCAGTTTGGACATGTGCTTTTTTAAGAATCTGGAAAAGTGGATTTCAAATGTGTCAGACTGTAAAAGTATTTATCACTTGCCAAAAAAAAGAGTAGTAAGTGTGGTTTCAAATTGGTAAAGAAATTACGTTTTCAGACTAATATGAAAACATGACTCTGTGTGGAAAGAGGAATTACAGGCAGAGATTTATTGCGTTATGCTCTGGTGATTTAACATTTGCATTAGATGTTAAGGGGGAGCTATTTTTTTGTGCAGAAGCAGACTCTTAGCACACAGCCAGCTGCTTATCCTGTGGAATCATGCCAGTATTCACAACCGAGTGGGGTTTGAGGTTGCAGTCAGTAATGCAAATACATTCAGCATCACTAAGGCTGGTTGCCCTTGCTGGAGTGTACTCAGTCACCCAGGTTACACATGTTGCTGGTCTCAGAAAGCTGTTTGGTATTGCTCTGGTGATTTTACATTTGCATTAGATGGAAAGGGGGTGTTATTTCTTTATGCAGAAGCAGACTCTTAGCACACAACCAGCTGCTTATCCTATGGAATCATGCACAGTATTCACAACCGAGTGGGGTTTGAGGTTGCAGTCAGTAATGCAAATACATTCAGCTTCACTAAGGCTGGTTGCCCTTGCTGGAGTGTACTCAGTCACCCAGGTTACACATGTTGCTGGTCTGAAAATGTTGTTTGGACATGTGCTTTTTAAAAAATCTAAAAAGTTGATTCATAATGTGTCAGACTGTAAAAGTACTTATCATTTGCCAAAAAAAAGAGTAGTAAGTGTGCTTTCAAATTGGCAAAGAAATTTCGTTTTCTGCCTAATATCAAACCATAACTCTGTGTGCAAAGAGGAATTACAGGCAGAGATTTATTGCATATTGCTCTGGTGATTTTACATTTGCATTAGATGTAAAGGGGGAGCTATTTTTTTGTGCAGAAGCAGACTCTTAGCACACAGCCAGCTGCTTATCCTGTGGAATCATGCACAGTATTCACAACCGAGTGGGGTTTGAGATTGCAGTCAGTAATGCAAATACATTCAGCATCACTTAGGCTGGTTGCCCTTGCTGGAGTGTAGTCAGTTACCCAGGTTACACATGTTGCTGGTCTGAAAAAGCAGTTTGGACATGTGCTTTTTTAAGAATCTGAAAAGTGAATTTAAAATGTGTCAGACTGTAAAAGTACTTATCACTTGCCAAAAAAAAGAGTAGTAAGTGTGGTTTCAAATTGGCAAAGAAATTACGTTTTCAGACTAATATGAAAACATGACTCTGTGTGCAAAGAGGAATTACAGGCAGAGATTTATTGCGTATTGCTCTGGTGATTTTACATTTGCATTAGATGTAAAGGGGGGAGCTATTTTTTTGTGCAGAAGCAGACTCTTAGCACACAGCCAGCTGCTTATCCTGTGGAATCATGCACAGTATTCACAACCGAGTGGGGTTTGAGATTGCAGTCAGTAATGCAAATACATTCAGCATCACTAAGGCTGGTTGCCCTTGCTGGAGTGTAGTCAGTTACCCAGGTTACACATGTTGCTGGTCTGAAAAAGCAGTTTGGACATGTGCTTTTTTAAGAATCTGAAAAGTGGATTTAAAATGTGTCAGACTGTAAAAGTACTTATCACTTGCCAAAAAAAAGAGTAGTAAGTGTGGTTTCAAATTGGCAAAGAAATTACGTTTTCAGACTAATATGAAAACATGACTGTGTGCAAAGAGGAATTACAGGCAGAGATTTATTGCGTTATGGTCTGGTAATTTTACAGTTGCATTAGTAGGAAAGGGGGAGCTATTTTGTTATGCAGAAGCAGACTTTTAGCACACACCCAGCTGCTTATCCTGTGGAATTATGCACAGTATTCATAACTGAGTGGGGTTTGAGGTTGCACTTAATAATGCAAATAAAAAACATGTAAAATAATATGGACTATGTCTTCACCATAAATTAAGGTGTAGTGGTATAAATGAGGAATACTTTTAGGGTTTGAGGTTGCAGTCAGTAATGCAAATACATTGAGCATCAGTAAGGCTGGTTGCCCTTGCTGGAGTGTAGTCAGTCACCCAGGTTACACATGTTGCTGGTCTCAGAAATCTGTTTGGTATTGCTCTGGTGATTTTACATTTGCATTAGATGGAAAGGGGGAGCTATTTTTTTATGCAGAAGCAGACTCTTAGCATACACCCAGCTGCTTATCCTGTGGAATCATGCACAGTATTCACAACCGAGTGGGGTTTGAGGTTGCACTTAGTAATGCAAATACATTTAGCATCACTGAGGCTGGTTGCCCTTGCTGGAGTGTAGTCAGTCACCCAGGTTACACATGGTGCTGGTCTCAAAAAGCAGTTTAGACATGTGCTTTTATCAGAATCTGAAAAGTGGATTCAAAATGTGTCAGACTGTAAAAGTACTTATTACTTGCCAAAAAAGTATTAGAATGTGTGCTTTCCAATTGGCAAAGAAATTTCGTTTTTTGCCTAATTTCAAAGCATGACTCTGTGTGCACACAGGAATTGTTTTTAGATATTTAATTTGTGAATGTGTTATTGTGATTTTCACTTCTAGGAAAGGGGTACTTAGTATTTTAAGATTTGAAAAGATCATAAAAAATGTAGTAATATATTTAAATATAAAAAAGGAATTTTTTTTTAGTTTTTTTCAGGTATTGCTGAAGAGAAGTGAACAAAATTTAAGATGCCTACAAAATCCAGAGTAACGAAAAACCACAAAAAAAAACTATATTTGAACACAACTGGAGGACCTAAGTTAGTTGGAGATGCTCATGTTGGGAAAAAGAGAAAGTCTTCTGGTAAGCAGACAAAAGATTTTTTAAAGAACATCTTCAAAAAAAGGAAAAATGTACAAAATGTCTGTACTGGAAAGAATGTTTTCAATAGAAAAGAACAGGAAAAAATTGAGAATTTAGTTAATGCAAATATACCTTCTGCAATAACAAAGATTAACTTAAACAGAAAAACAGCGTTTAAAGAGATACGTAGAAAAATGTTTTAGAGAAGAGTTATGTCCAATTTGATAAAGGATGTGAAGAAATATAAGAAAAAGGCAAAATATTACAAGAGAAAAAAAGAAATTGAAGCCATTGCAGCAAAGGCATTAGAATTAAAAAGGAAACTATTCATTTTAATTTTGAATAGGATGCGTACATTAGATAAAATGGTTAATGTACTGAAATCACAAAGCAAAAGGAAAAGAGTAGTGAAAAGAACAAACTTTTGTAAAGTGTTTTTAGGAAAATGGATGCATAGTTCAAGTAGTGAACCTTTTTTTAATGAAGAGAGTTATTTTCAAAGTAATAGTTTGCTGCATGCAGTTGACACCAGAGGTCGTGCTTATGAAGTGAAAAATGGTTGCATAATGGAGAAGGAGATAATGGTTCCAAGAGATGAGGTACAAGTGATGGCGGATGAGGCTATGGGGAGACGTCCTAAAGCCCCAGTGTACACTTGGAATTGTAGTAGTATTTGCACTGTGCGTCAGGAATCTATTGATAAATTTCGTGAGTTTCTAAGAGAATATAGTAAAAAAAAGTGTAAAACAGAAGATTAAGGTGCTTCAAAGTCTAGATCCATGCAGAGTGAGAGAGAATACTGGTTTGCAGGGTCATTCTCTGGCTTGTCTATCTAGAAAAGTGTGTAATAGTGTTTTCCATCATTTTAGGATGCTGGCTGTTCATCATACTGAAATGAGAAAGTTTGTGAGACGGTTGTATTTTGCTAAAAGTCCAGCAATAAAGTTAGATGAATTGAATAGGGCTCTGTTCCGTGGATCGGTATCAGATGTAGAGAAGGTTGTTGATGAAATTCAGTTTTGTTACTTTGGTCCTGAACAAGACAGTGCAGAAAAGGACACAGTAAATGAGGAAGAAGTGGAAGAGAATGTAGAACCCTCTGTAAGTAAAACATTTAATGATCACATAACAAAATTTGCAATAATCTCTAATGAAAGACCAAATATAACTTGTATTTGTTGCCGCAGAACTCATTATAGAAAACAAACCAGGAATGTTGATCTCTACAGAAAGAGTGAAAATGAAGATAATTATAAGTGGAAGGATTTTGCCACATATATATTTCTTGAAAATTGTTTTGAATTGGGTGAAGATCAGCGTATTTGTAAATACGGTTACAACAAGTTAGAGGAAAATAGAATGCCAACCAGAGCTGTACATAATAATTTAGAATTGGATGCTATTCCTGCCGAACTTTCTGAATTTAATACATATGAGTCTATACTTATTCAATGTGTTCATCCGTTCCAGACCATAGTACGTATGGAGCCCAAAACTGGTAAAATTACCTCCTTCAGATTTACTGAGAGGTTTAAAAGGTAGAGTGGTGTATTTGCCCTTGGATTTGAAAAAAAATATGGAAACTATTGATGCAGATACTTTGGAAACTGAACCATTAGTTATTCTGGTTAATGGTGTACCTACAAAGAATAAGAAGATTTGGCAGGAGCTGGTAGATGTACGGAAAGTACAAAGAGCAAATTTGTATTTGAAAAGGAATAACAAATGGTATGAATCAATTTATATAGAAGAAGAAGAAGAAGAAGATTTACAAGAAGACACAGAAACACCAACTGGACAAATTGAAAAAGTGGACAAGTCAAAGGAAGAAGAAATTTATGAACATTTTAGCATACATCCTCTACATTCAAAAGAAGTTTTGGGAGACAATATTGATCTGTTTCAGATGAAGAAAGCAAAAGGAACTCCCGTGAGTGTATGGGAGGAGAGCTTGGAAGCTCGATGTTTTCCCAGCTGTTTCCTAAAGGAAAAGGAGGACGATACGATGAACGTCCAGAACAGATTCCAGCTTCTGAGTATCGGACTACAAGACTATATGCAGAAGATCCCAGATTTCGACAAAGTATTCCTTATTTGTTCCATCTTTTATTTGAAAGCGACTTGTCTGCACTATCTTATGCAGTAAATCACATTTTAAAAAGTGGAGTACATTTACCAAATGTGTCTGCTAAGGATTTTATGGAGAAAGTGCAGCACCGAGATGATCATTTGGAAACACAACTGATCAATCTGATGGCTTGTCAGCGTGGGACAAATGAATATTGGTACCGACGCCTTGGTGAATTAAAATGCATGTTACGGAATTTAGGAACACCAACATGGTTCCTTACCCTAAGCTGTGCTGAGTACGCTTGGGATGATTTACTGGATTTTCTACGAGAGGCAAATTCAAACATTAAAAACATTGAATACAAGACAGCAGGAGAACTGTGCTCATTGGATCCGGTTAATGTTTGCAGATATTTCAATCATAGATTTGAGGCTATGATGTCCTTCATCTGCAATAAAAAAAATCCACCCCTTAGAGAAGTAGTGGATTTCTTTTGGAGAAAAGAGTACCAGGCAAGAGGTGCTCCTCATATTCATATGCTGTTGTGGATCAAGGATGCCCCAAAGTTTGGAACAGATACTGATGAAGCAGTGTTATCTTACATTGAACAATATGCAACATGTGCTATACCAAAAAGCACAGAAGAGAAAAAGTTAAAGGAGCAAGTTTTACGTTTCCAAAGTCATCGGTGTGGAAAATACTGTCGACGGAAATACAAGAGCAAAGATAAATACTACACTAAATGTCGATTTGGATTTCCTAGACCTGTTCTTTCAAATGGAAGAGTAAACAGTTTTATGTCATCTGTGAGACATACTATCACAAGAAAATCACCTAAGAATACCTACAACCTTAAAAGAAAAGAAGAATCAAAAAATATAAATGACTACAACCCAGTCATTTTATCCATGTGGAATGCTAACATGGATATACAGTATGTAGCTGACAATTCCATTGCTGTTGCTCGATATGTAACGTCTTACATTACTAAATCTGAAAAAACTGAATTGAAAGAAATGTGGGAAGAGATTTCTCACGAGAAGACTGTCAGTAAGAAGCTGTACAGTTTCAGTTTAAAGATGTTATCGCATTGAGAAATTGGATCCTACGAATGTTCAGATAGGTTATCTTCTGCAAGTCTCTACTCGAAATCAAGAAGAATAATTTGGGCAAGTTTAGGCCTTGCAGCAATGAGAAATCGAGTACTGAAATCTGTTGGAGAAATTGAATATTTGGCCGAGAATGACCCAGAAAGTACAGATATTTTGAAATCAAACATGTTGGGCACATATTATCCAAAAAGAAGTCATCATCTGGAGAACATGTGTCTCTATGAAGTGCTGCAGAACTACATTTATTCACGGAAAGCCGCAGAAGACATCAACAATGGAAAATATAAAGTCATTGGTGAGGAAGGATGTTTGGTGAAGCAAACAAAAGGAAGTTTGATAAATCACAGGAAGCTGAGTTGCGACACTACTGACAAAAAGGAATTTTACTACTTGGCTCTTTTACAGCTGTTTAAACCATGGCGTACAGAGGATGAACTACTGGGAGAATTTCAAAGCTATGAAGAATCTTTTAATGCTTGCAAAGACAGCATACAATGCAGTACATTCTCAACTTATCTGCAAATGTTAAATGAAGAAATTGAACAGGATACTACAATTGCAGCTGAAGTAGCTAGAGACAGTTCTCAAGACAGCCAAAGTTCAGGAACACTCAGTCAAGATCCCCTAGGACAACCAATCGTTGAAAATGAAGCATCAATAGCCATGAATGAAGTGGAAACGGCTATGAATCAAGCTCAAGAAGAATTTATAGACTTACAAAATTTGGAAAGACAACTGAATGAAGAGCAGCAACAAATTTATGAAGAGATCAATTGATCACGGATTTCTACATGAAAAAAAAGAGTGCTCATGCACATCATTTCATCCAATCAGGATGTATGTAAGCGGACAAGCTGGAACGGGAAAAAGTTTCTTAATAAAAGTCATCAGAAGCTACCTACAGCAAAAAACGGATTCTACTTTGTCTTGTGTGGTTACTGCTCCAACTGGGTTAGCAGCATATAACATAAAAGGAAGCACCTTACATCGTTTGCTAATGTTACCAGTGGAGCATGAGAACAAAATACAATACAACAAGCTAACTGGAGAAGCATGCTTGGAAGTTTCAAGAGTATTGAAGAAGATGCAAGTTCTCATTATTGATGAGGTGAGCATGGTATCAAACTTAATGCTTGCCTTTGTGCATTTAAGAATGCAGCAAATTCTAAGGACAGACTATGACGTGTTATTTGGTGGAAAACATGTCATAGTTTTTGGGGATCTTCTACAACTTACTCCAGTTAAAGGACAACCAGTGTTTAATACTGTGACACATGAAGACACAAAGAAGTCATTGGGAAGCATCGGTATTGCAAATATTTGGTCCTTCTTTGAGTACAAGGAACTTACTACTAATATGAGGCAAGCAAACGATGAAGAATATGGAAGTATTCTGAAAGATATCAGAATTGGACTACTCACAGAAGTTGGCAAAAAAGCATTACAGAGTCGGCTGCTACATAATTTATTTCCAAAGGAAGAAATAGTTGCAGAGAAGATATACAAGAACATTGCAGAAAAGAAAAGTGTCATCTGCTTAATGCCAACTCTACGTGAATGCTCAATATTCAATGAGGAGCTTTTAAAATTGGAAAAGGAAGATATCAGGAAATTGGAAGCAGTGGACAAAATTGAGGATGGAAGAATTACTATCACATTAACAGGCACACTGAAAAATAAATTGGATTCACTAGAGAAGAACATTTCCAAAACAGCTGGATTAGAAAAAAATCTAAATGTTTGCATGAACTGTAGAGTATTTTTAAGGAGAAATTTGGATGTTGAAAAAGGTTTAGTTAATGGAGCTATGGGAAGAGTTGTGGGTTTTATTAATTATCAGAAAAAAGATGGAATTGAATGTTTAAAAATAAAATTTGATCAGATAGAAGAAGTTAAAGACATTTGTCGTTGTTCAGTTCGTTTCATGCTTGTGAAAGACTTATATGTACGTAGGAAGCAGTTTCCGTTTTCTCTAGCATATGCTGTAACTATTCACAAGTCTCAAGGATTGACTGTAGATTGTGCTTTTGTGAACATTGGTTCAACTGTGTTCAAAGAAGGTATGGCTTATGTAGCTTTGCCACGAGTGAAAACATTATCTGGTTTATTCATGATAGACTTTGATGACTCAAAAGTTAGTGCTGATACAAATTGTGTAAAGGAGTATAATAGATTAAGAAGAACCTATGCTCCTCATTTAGGTCAGTATCCTGTGTTGGAGAAACGTGTAGTTTCTCGTAAAAGGAGAAATGAGAATATCTGTAATGAAGATGTAGAGAGGAGGAAAAAAAAGAGGAGTGATGTAATTGCAAGCAAAAAGAAAAAGGAAAATGTTCAAGAGGTTGTAGGTTGTCATTTTGAAAATAGCTCTGGTGTCAACTGCTACGCTAATGTAGTGCTGAATGTTGCATTTTATCTGGAAAGTGTGCAAGAGCAGATAATAGTAAATCAGAGAAAAAGATTCTGTTCTGAGTTGAGTCTCCTTTTTCAAAAGCTGAGTAATGATAAAACTCAAATAGAAAGTGCTACTGAAATTAGAAAACTTTTAGATGTATGTTCAGGACGAACACAGTTTTCTCAAAATGTACAGCAAGATGCACAGGAATTCTTGATGTTTTTTCTTCAGGTACTGGAAGAAGAAGGGGTTCCCATTGAAAATATGTTTGGTGTCTCTTATAAATGGGAACATAGTTGTGAAAACTGTTACAATATATGTGGCTCTAATGTTGATTCTGAAAGGTTTATTTATTTAACATTGCCAGAAAGTAAAACAGTCACTTTTGCTAAATTAGTTAAAGATGCTAATCATAGCATGGAATGCGGTGAGTGTCAATCTGAAATGTTTTCAACGTTAATTTTAAAGGAATACGGACAGTATGTAATTTTAATGATGCAACGATGTAAAGCTGATGGTTCAAAATTGGATACTTTAATAAAGAAGTTTACAGGACAGCAATTATCAATTTCAGGAAAAACTTTTGTAACAGTTGCAATAATTTTCCATGAAGGACCTACTGTTACTTCTGGACATTACACAGTTTATCTTAAATGTGAAAAAGGCTGGACACTGTGTAATGATTCAAAATTGATTTTCAAGCAACGTTTGCCTTTTGATTTAGCAAATTCCTATCTAATCTCCCTGAAACCAAAATTTTAGAGAGACTTGGCAAGATCTGTACAAAACAATTTTACCATTTTTTTGGATTAGCATTGGAATTTTCAAAAAAAAAGATTTTTCAAATTATCATTTGGCCTAAGGGAAAGGTAACCAATTGTAATGTGGACTTTTTTTAATTTTTAATGAAACTTTCGAAAACCAAAAATTTAGAGAAAATCGGTAACATCTGCACAATTTAAATTTTGGAATGTTATTGGATTACCATTGGAAATGTATTCAAAAAAGATTTTTAAAATTACTATTTGGCCATGAGGAAAGGTAAACAATTGTATTGTGGACTTATTTAATTATTAATTATTCTTTCGGAAACCAAAATGTTACAGAGAATCGGTGAGATCTGTACAATTTAAATTTTGGAATTTTATTGGAATAACATTGGAAATTTAATCAAAAAAGAATTTTAAAATTACTATTTGGCCTAAAGGAAATGGAACCAGATGTATTGTGGAGTTATTTGAGATATATTTTTGTGATTATACTTCTGAAACAAAAATGTTAGACGGTATTTTAAAGAAATAAGTATTGATATTAGATGATATTTTTTTAGAATATTATGGATTTCTATAATGTTATGTTTAAGTGAGAAGAGATTCTGGGCTTTTTTAAAACAATCTTTGAGATTGTTATTTTTTTTTTGCCCGCTGTTAAATGATGAATGCAATTGCTTTCACAATTTATAGTGAAATGCAATATATTCTGAAAACAGCAAAAAAAAGGCAAAACATTTTTGGGGGAAAATATGTAAATATGTGTACTGTATTATAAAATGTTTTATTAAATATTAATATTAATACTTTTTTCTTTTTTTTCAGATTGAGATAGAAAATTTTCGAAAACTTGAACCATTTTTAAAACAATAAAAATTAAATTTTAATTAATAAATAATAAAAAATTTCATGGTCCCTTTTTTCCACTTCTCCACAATCACATTTTCAGTTTATCATTGTAGTCTCTCAAGGACCTTGTAATGTGATAATTGATTTTTAGTGTTTTTTTAAAAAAAAATAATAATTACGCGTACCGTACGCGTACGGTAAAAAAAAAATAAAAAAAAGTTTTAAAAAATATATAAAAAAAAGTTAAAAGGTAAGGTTGGCTCTTAAAAGAGCCGTTGTGTTCATGCAGGGACAGAGGAAAGAAAGAATGGGAATATTAGTCGGTACGACAAATGTGCTGATCTATTAAATTGTTCACTAGGGCAACACTGGTCTCCCTATGACAAATTAGATCATGACAAGTGGCGCACCGAATTAAAACCCTCGCAAACCGATGGTTGGTTTCCAGAGGACGAGAAAAAGGAGATGCTCCCCCCACAGATGAAGGGCTCAGCTGACCTACCGAAGATGGACTCGGCCCTGCAGATGATGGACCAGGCTGAGCTGCTGTGGATGTGCTTGGTTGACTTACTGAAGGGTTACCTTCAGTATGTCGAGCATGTGTCCTACCGTGTACATCTTGAAGGTGTCTCAACATGGTGTGATTCCCGAAGGAATACTTCTTGTTGGGATTCCCTCTTGAAAGTACACGGCCACAAAGCTTACAAGTCACTAAGGGTGCATTTACCTTTTTCTTGCCCTCTGGAAAAGAAAAATACTCCCATATGAAAGAGCTCTTTTGTTTCCTCCTTCTCTGCCTCAAGGTAGTGCTGCTAGCCTCACTCTCAGAAGAGTTCTGCTGTTCTGCCATCGTATCACAAAGACAACTCAGCTCCTTCTCCTAAGGGATCACAAGCAGAAATGAGGGGAATGGGTGTGGTGTAGGAGAGTTCTAGAACTGAAAGTAGTTTCAACCAATCAAAAGTTGTGTTTCTTGATCACATGACCCACCGTGCGCGTACGTTACGCTTACGGAGCGCTTACGGCAAAAGTACGCATGCGCGTAAAAAAGACACGCGCACGCGCGCATGCGCAAGACAGGCACGCCCCTTCACTTCCGCGTAACATGCGCGTGCAGCGTACGCGTTACGCGCTGCGCGCGCGTGACGTACGTCTATGCAAATTGCGTAAATGAACGCAAACAGCGTAGAAATCTAACGTTATAAAAGCAAGACGTGCGCTTACCGTACGCGCACGTTAAAAAAATAATAAAAAAATAAAAAAAAGGGGAAAAAAAAACACTATGTTATACTAATAAATCTTACCTGTTTAGTTTAAAAAAATGGAAAAAATAAAAAATATATTGTAGAATTTTTAAAATTTCACCATAGTCTTTAAAAAAGGATAGAAAATTAACATAAAAATATGTTAAAAAAAAAAAAAAAAAAAAAAAAAGAATTAGCATTTAAAAAACCTTACAAATTCACTGAAAAAACCATGGGTTTCACACACGTTGTAGTTAGGAATTAGCATTTAAAAAACCTTAGAAATTCAATGAAAAAACCAAAGGTTTCACACATGTTATAGTTAGCTGGACATTTCACTCGTAAAAAACCAATGAAATTCCCCCGTTATAGTTAGTTCAGCTAACTATAACTCGCGCGCCCGCAATGCACTACTGATGACGTCACATATTACATCACTCATGACATGGTCACTGACATCACTCATGACATCACTGATGACATCTCAAATGACATCACTAATGACATCACTGATGACATCATCCTTGTGACAGAGTGGCAGACCTCCTCTTCCCCTAATATAACCTTTGATACACACATTCAAAAATAGAGACAAAAAATTTTAATGGTTACCCTCTCGGCGCGGACGCGGGGGGTCCGGTACTTGCCTCCGGCTGATAGGGCTACATACACGCATCGGGGCGAAGAAATAGAGCCACTTGTGAATAGGACCCGACTCCCAACTGTATTCCAGCACTTTAAGATTCGAAGGCATCAGGAACTGCCTACGTTTAGGCGGGGAGGTTTTCTCTGTATTTGAACTAATATAGATGGAAAACAAACAAAAAACTCTGTACTGTTTTCCAATTGTTTTCAAAACACGCACAACGATCCATTGCACAAAGGGTGCTGCCTTGTGAGGGAACTTGCCAGTAGCATGGAGAGTGACAGCGAGAGGCGCAAAGAGGCACAAGCATTGTTTGCAAGAGCTCCAGGCAAAGGGAGTCATGCACAGGACATAACCAACAAACCTGAGCTTAACACGCTTAATACCCAAATGCGCAGGTATGAGAAATTAAAAAAACAGGAAGCATCTAAATGGTGGGAGGCAGTCTCCCTCCAAGACTATGTCTACAAGGAAATGATACCACGTGGACTACGTATATATATCATGCCATCACAGGAAGCAAGGAATCCACGTATGCTTGAGGAATGGGCAGGCAACTCAGCCTTAAGCTCCAAGAATATGCTCCAGATTCTCATAAAATACGCATGGGAGGATAGAGAAGAAATAGTTAAGGAATTGGAATCAATTGAAGAAGACTTCCAGAAAAACACTGATCAGGAAGACATCAAAAAATTCAAGAATGATCTGGCAAATAGGTTGAAAAGGTATGAAGAGGACATTAAGTTACGGAAACAGAGGAAATTACACAGGGATTGTGTTGACTATGAGAGTGGACGTATATTAACTTACAGCCAGAAATACGACCATCTATACAAGCAACAAGACAGTCAAGGTAATGTATCCGCACCTTCACAAACAACAACTGAAATATTAATAACTGATGAGTCTGACGGAGATCTATCAGACACCACAGCAAGCACTTCCTCTGAATTGGAAATAACAAGCAAACCAGCGTCTTTTTTAGACGAATTCCGAGTCATGAGGACAAGGCGACAAAAGGAAAATATCCAAGCAACCACACCGAAGAGAGGACGGTGCCGTGGCCGGGGACAAGGACGAGGAAGAGGAAGAGGCAGAGGCGGTCCAAACAGAGGAGACTCAGGCTCAAACAAAGGAGAAACAAGCAAGGCACTCGTGGGAACCGCAAGAGGAGGCCAGAAGAGAGCAGTTTAACTATGGATGATCAAATGGTAAATAAAACTATTATTAATCTATCCTCAAGATTTTTAACACCCATAGAAAAAACTACATTGTGCCTAGGCCTGACTTTTTGCCCTACTGAACTGTACAATTATGCAAACACCAGGGTGGATATTTTTAAATTCATAAGGAAACTCAAGCTAAAGAAGTGGCATATCTTGAAGAACACTAGACCACCTGACAATACCGTGGGGAAAACTATCAGTTGGTCCCAACCCAATCTCAATGTGGGTGATGCTGATGTCCTTGAAACTATGTATGTACTGGCGGACCCATTAACGGATACTGGGGATTCTCCAGTGGTGGACACACAGGACAGCATTAACACTCACAGAGCTGCGTGCACCACATTCAGACCCAAGTCAACCTTTTTTCCAACTTTGCCACATGACACTATAGACACTTTTTATGATGTAGTCACTAAGGAAATGATTACACATAAACACAAGATAGCTACACTTGGCCATAAAGATTCCAACCTATCTAAACAGCAAAGAACCTTTATCCTCTCACTAGCACAGGATAAAAGATTTGTAATTAGACCTTCTGATAAAGGGGGCAACATCGTCCTATGGGATAAAAGCATGTACATTGAGGAAGCAATGAAGCAATTATCGGATGTAAATTTTTATTGTAAATGTACTTCTGATGTCTATAATTGTAGCATAACAACAACATGGGAGAAACTAATGAATTGGCAAAAGGAAGGGCTCATTTCGTGGCAGGAATACTGTTATCTCAAAAAAGATTTTCCCAAACTACCCATTTTGTACCTTCTTCCGAAAGTACACAAAAACCCCGAGGTGCCACCAGGGAGACCAATTGTGTCGTCCTTGGGGAATGTCAACGAGAATATATCCAAGTACGTTGACTTTTTTCTAAGAAAATACGTCATCCAATTACCATCTTATCTCAGGGATACCAAGGATTTTTTGAATAAAATCGCAAACATTACATGGGTGGAGGGTTACTTACTCATTGCCCTGGATGTGAGTTCCCTGTATACCATCATCAACCACACCCAGGGCATTGAGGCTTGTCTACACTTTCTTAAGGCAAGGAACATTTGCTACCTTGAGCATACCAACATGCTTGCCGACATGATGAAATTATGCCTTGTAAATAACATCTTTCTGTTTAATGGGGAATTGTACAAACAGGTGCGAGGCACGGCTATGGGAACGTGCTTCGCACCTAGTTTTGCGAACCTCTTCCTGGGCAAATGGGAGGAGGAGTTACGCAAGGATAAGAATATGGACTCTGATTTCAGGAAGGTGGCAGTATGGTTGAGGTATATTGACGACCTCTTCGTCATTTGGAAGGGCAGTGAAGAAGAAGCTAGGGAATTCATAGATAGGTTGAACAACAATATCTATAATATACAGCTTACTTCAAGTATAAGTGACAACAGAATTGAATTCCTAGATACTGTCATCACAATCCAGAATGGCAGTATGGTATCAAGCTTACACCGGAAGGAAACTTCCGGCAATAGCCTATTGCATGCCCACAGCGCTCATCCTGAATCACTAAAATGGAGTATTCCATTTGGTGAGCTACTCAGAGCGCGGAGGAATTGCAGCACTGATGACGATTTTCAGCAAGAACAAAACATCATGCTAGGCAGATTCAGAGAACGCGGATACCCTGAATGGGTACTTACGAAGGCTAAGGACAAGATCAGGCACATCAGTAGATCTCAAGCCCTTGAGTACTCCGCCACAGATGATCAAGAAGAAACACCTGTTAGGATAATAACCACATTTAATCAGGAATCTAAATATGTCCAAAAAATCCTGACTAAAAATTGGAGTATCCTGAAATCAGATTCCATAATTGGCAGCAACATCAGTGACAGACCCCTTATTACCTACAGGAGAGGGAGAAACTTCAAGGACACTTTGGTCAGAGGAGACATTACGGAAAACCCCAATAGAAACCCATTCAATCTGAAAGGTTTCTATCCATGCGGCCATTGCAAGGCATGCAAATTCAGCCACATGATGAAAGAATTTGAGACTACACGACCAGGTCAGAAGAAAACCATAACACAGTTCCTCACTTGTAGCACCAATTTTGTTGTATATATTCTGGAATGTCCGTGCAAACTCCGGTATGTCGGAAGTACAACATGCATGGTTAAGAAGCGAATACTAGAACATCTAAGAGCCATTTCCAACTTAGATCACAACTATCCGATTGCACGACATTTCCAAGACAGGCACCAATCCAACCAGTCTCTTCTGAAGTATTTTGCCATAGAACAGGTTAATACGTCAAAAAGAGGGGGAAACAGGGAGCTAGCCCTCAGGAAAAGAGAATCAAAATGGATTATGGAATTGGAAACCAAGTTTCCGGGAGGGCATAATCTTGATGAGGAACTGGCAACGCATCTACATGTTGACTGAATTTGTGTACCCATCTGTTCATGCCCTTGCTTGCTTTTTCTGTGCTTCCATTTACTGTAACTCTTCATGTCAAAAAATGGCGACCATAATATTTTTCAGACTGATGGGAGTGTAATGTAAATTTTGTAATAATGTACATATGTAATTTTGGGCTATTAGTAATTTGTTTATGTTTTTTTCCATTTTCCAGGAGGAAAGGAAGGGACCACTCACGTCTCACGGATACGGCACCGGTTCCCTACCCTTTTCTTCATGCGGATGCCACAACACGCCCGATAAGATAAGGACTGCACTTGCGTTATTCACTGTTCTTTATCTTTAGTTTGCACAAATCTTTACACATTTAGACTTAATGGATTGCCCACACTGCCATTTCCCTCACCCGCAGCACCATATAGCTTCCAGAATAGTAGTACTACCGTCTCCAACCATGACCTTGCTTTCAGGCTGCTGTTGTATCCTGGTACAGAGTCGTTTGAGCATATCGTATAATAAAGGCACTAGTCCTCATCAATCATCATCAGGCACAGAGGCTGGATATTATCCAGAGGCTTGCAGCATGCTCACAGGACACCCACTTGCATCACCAGTATGCAGACCGGGTTCACGGCACTATGTCTGTATGTCATTCTGATTTGGTAGGGCATGGAGCCTGGATATTTCCAGAGGCTCATTGAATGCTCATACGACACCTACTTGCAATTACGATTCACGGCACTAGTCCGACTGGCATGTTGCTCTGTACCTGAACATATGGCTGCTATAGCTTTGGTCTGTCATCATGTGTGTTAGAATCGATAAAGATTGGCAAATTCAATTATATCGAATTTCGAGTAATCTAGACCATGAGGGAAGACTGTGTTATGAAGTATACAAACATGTATGCACAAATACTATGATACATTTTGTTTTATATCATGTTTTGTAAAGAATTTTGGTTTAACAACTAAAGAACACGCATGAATCTCGTTAGGAGATCTAGTTTGTAACCCATTCCAAAATGGCGACCAGTTGCAATATTTGAATTACAGGAAATGGTAGTACTTCTTCTATGTTTGAGTGCATATATGGTTGTTTGAAAACTTCGTTGATATCGTGTGACCAAGACACTGTTGTGTCGAAACGCGTAACGATAGCTTAGTAAAATACGAGTATAACCTCCGAGTGTGCGTTTTTTCTTGTTCTTTGAACTTTGTTGGATTATCCGGCCGTGGGTTCGCCGGACAACGCACCACCTGACAAGGGTTTTCATCCCGGAAGGACCTGACGGTATTTGTTTATATATATATATATATATATATATATATATATATATATATATATGCAAAAAAGAAGCAGAGAACTCTGGGTAGTTCTCAAGTTTAGGTGGAAAGCAGCTCCTGTATGGAGCACTCTCAACACCAGCGACACTCTAGATCTGCTCACCTCAAATGTCTATTTTTCTATCAAAATCTTTAAGCATAGGATTAGCACAGTGCCATCCACGCCGAGATAGAAAAGGACAAAGTCTTTTGCCATTTGTACAGCAAAGTCTTTAAGCATAGGACTAGCACAGTGCTGCGCTTGCCGAGCTGTAAAATGACAAAAGCCAATTCGTCACTCTATGCCTGAAAGGGTATTTCTTTGACTTATACTGGGTGCTCCCTTGTGTCTGGACAAAGCTATACCTCTCTGAAGAGCTCTAATTAGAGCGAAACACTGTGTCAGGGGTTGCTTTTACTCATTTCAGGTTGGCTTAATTGGTATTTTACCACTTCAAAGCTGTAATACTGTGCCTGGAGTGGTAATTGGCTTTTGTCATTTTACAGCTCTGCAAGGGCAGCACTGTGCTAGTCCTATGCTTAAAGACTTTGCTGTACAAATGGCAAAAGACTTTGTCTATTTGCATAATTTATTCGTCACTCTATGCCTGAAAGGGTATTTCTTTGATTGATATATATATATATATATATATATATATATTCACTGAAAAAACCATAGGTTTCAGGGGCGTTATAGTTAGCTGGACTTTTCACTCGTACAAAACCATAGAAATTCCCCCGTTATAGTTAGTTCAGCTAACTATAACTCGCGTGCCCGCAATGCACTGCTGATGACGTCACATATTACATCACTCATTACATGGTCAGTGACATCACTGATGACATCACTGATGACATCTCAAATGACATCACTGATGACATCACTGATGACATCATCCAGTGAATGTGTGTTTTTCTGAAAATTACATATGTTTTATATATGTATATCTCAAGGTCGATGGAAGAATAAATGGGTATATAAGTGTCTAAATGGATGATTTGTTTTTGAAAAATTGATTGTATAACTGACTGATTAAGTGTATCTTAGTGAATACATGGCTTAGTGAGTAATGTTTAAATATGTAAATATCTGTATCAGTCTCTCACTTTGTGTATAAGTGGCTGCATGGGTTGGTGAGTAGCTCCATGAGTGTCTATATAGGTTATTAGTTGGTTTTTTGAGTATCAGTATAAGTGTCTGATGTCTGTATGGTTCGGTGGGGGGTATTACGTAGTGCATAGGTGCATGAATGAGTGACTCACTGTTTGTATGTGTTGAAGACAGCATGTGTGCAGGACTGTATGGGTGGATGAGTGTGTGCATGGGTGTGTTAGTGAGTGAATGACTGTCTCAATAGTGTCTCTATGAGTAACTACATATGTTTTAAACTAGTGTATGTGACTATTGGTGTATATAAGTGAGTATATGTGAGAGTGAGAGATTGAAAGAGTTCCTGTATGAATAAGTATGTGTTTCTATAAGTGATTGTTAAAAAGACTAAGTATGTGTAAGTTTCTGTAGAAGTAAGTGTGGTGGTGTGTGTATAACTGTATATGCAGGTAAACGGATGTTTGATTCTTTATTAGCATGAGTGACTATGTGTGTGAGTAACTTTATGGATGAGTGGCGTTGTGTAACAGGATGTATAGGTGTATGAGTACATATGATGAGTGAGTACATGTATGAGTGACTGTATAGGACTGTTGGTGAATGAGTGGATGTGGATGTGGATCTTACAATTACTGAATAGGTTGTTGTAACTGGTATTGGTATGTCCATTGTTTTGAAAATTTTAATTTCTATTTTTGAATGTGTGTATCAAAGGTTATATTAGGGGGAGAGGAGGTCTGCCACTCTATCACAAGGATGATGTCATCAGTGATGTCATGAGTGATGTCACTGACCATGTCATGAGTGATGTAATATGTGACGTCATCAGCAGTGCATTGCGGGCGTGCGAGTTATAGTTAGCTGAACTAACTATAACGGGGGAATTTCTATGGTTTTGTACGAGTGAAAAGTCCAGCTAACTATAACGCCCCTGAAACCTATGGTTTTTTCAGTGAATTTCTAAGGTTTTTTAAATGCTAATTCCTAGCTATAACGTGCCTGAAACCTATGTTTTTTTCAGTGAATTTCAAAGGTTTTTTAAATGCTAATTTCTATCTATGCCTACAGAGATAGGACATGTGAAGAAAGAAGGAAAAACGCACAGAAAGAAAAAAAAGAAATGCAGAAAGAAGCAACAGAAGTCCTCAAAGACGAAGAAAAGTGCAGGAAGAAGTATAACGTGCAGAAAGAACAAACAGAAGAGCGGAAACAAGCCTTTTTGCAAAATCATCCTGTACCCTCAACTTTTTCAGACGGATACTGGTGGTAACTGAGTCTGACTAACCAGTCCTAGAGCCAGTGCTATGTTAAAAGACACTCAGAATACAGTGAAAACACCTACATACACTAGGGCACACTATGTGTTGGGGTTCCCCTGTGATTAGCATGACCTCCTCTGTAAGCCCCTAGTATATAATAGGGCAGGGGATTAAAACTACCTCTTAAAACGCACCACAGGGCGTGTTTGAACACGTCACCTCATGCTCCGTCCCCTCCCTTCCCCACTGTGTAAACACGCCCTGTAGCCGTTTTAGGTTGGGAGATTAAGTCCCCTTGAATCCTGAGGGTCCCTAGGGTCCAACTAGACCACTAGGTACCTCCAGTAAGCGCCACAGAGCTGCGTTGCAGAGAGGTGTAAAAAGTGGCACGGCCTGCACCACCTCTCTGCAACGCAGAGCAGTGGTGCTTACTGGAAGCACCTGGTGGGCTAATTGGACCCCAGGGTCCCTCAGGATTGAAAGGGAATTATTTCCCCAATTTAAAAACGCGCCATAGGGCCTGTGGGCGTTCTGAGTTGAGAGATTAAGTCCCCTTGAATCCTAAGGGTCCCTAGGGTCAAACTAGCCCACTAGGTACCTCCAGTAAGCGCCACAGAGCTGCGTTGCATGAGGTGTAAAAAGGGGCGTGGCCTCAGAACACCTGTCTGCAACGCAGCTCCCTGGCGCATACTGGAGATACCTGTTGGGCTAGTTGGCCCTCAGGGACCCTCAGTATTGAAGGGGAATTAATTCCTCAACTTACAACTGGCCAGGGGCGCATTTGCAGAGTGCTGCAAGGAGGGGGCGTGGCCTCCGGCGCAATGCCAGTCTTTTATTTATTTATTTTTAAGAAGGAGGGCTGTGTGGCCCCCTTTCTTTTTCTAATTTATTAGCCCTGGGGACCCCATCCCCCAGGGCCTGCACCCTAATTTTTTTTGTTGAAAAAAATTAATTTGGCCCTCCCAAGGCCTTAATCGGCCCCGGTGACCCCAACCCCCAGGTCATGGCCTTTTTTTAATTTTTTTATTCTTTAGGAGGGGGGCTGTGTTGCCCCCCTCCTCAGGCCACTTATGGCCCCGGGGACACCATCCCCCGGGGCCGGCCTTTGTTTTTAATTTTTTTTAAAAAAATATATATTTATAGAAACACCTAGGACATGCTGGACAAACCGTATGTACCTATCACCATGACAATTTGCGTGATATTCATTAAAAGGCGTCTATGCATACAATGAATCCACGTAGAATGTATTCACACCGCTAGTGAAGTTCTGACATGTCTGACACCCTACCGTGCCTAATCCCGGCGCCCCCGCTGGTGGGTACTCTCCAAGTAGACACCCTTGTCGTTTATTTATACCAACATGGGTAGCTATTGACGGGCACATTTAATACACATGCACACCAAGCCATTCAAAGGGGATTCGACAAAAATTCGACCAAACTATGCAAGAAACCCCCTCACAGTTAATAAAACACACATCCACCGCCGGATGTGTAATACTTTTTATTTTACTCACTGGAAAGGAGACAAACCTCACTTGAGAGTCACAGCGTGCTCCTGGCTGAGCCCAATGCTGTGTTACACCCACCAGTGCCCGCCGAGTGCCACACACCTCTGTGTTGTATTCCACCAGCTAGTGCGTATGCTTTGACACTCTCTAGCCCATGTCCACTGTAACACCACCCCGTGAATATGTCATGCCACACTTGCCTTCGCACGGGTTATATTGCTCCATCTAACGTGCCTTCCTCGATGCCTATGTTATAAAGCACAGCGCTATGCCATACATATTACAATCTGGGATCCATATCTTTGTCACAGTGCATATGCAACGTTACACTCCCCAGCACATATTTTATATTACAACTTTAGAGACTACTTAGGTTACACAACACTGCCCTGTACATATTACACTCCAAGGCGCATATCGCATAGCAAGCGCTAGTGCCTGTGCTATCTCGCGCTCTCCAATGAATCTGTCATTGCGCACAATGTATTGCATATTATATTTCACGCCCCGGTTCATCTTATATCACACTTTTTGGTGCATAGTTTATACCATATACTATATCTAGTTTTCATTTTCAATCGTGCTCTCAGGACTATGTTCTATATAACACTGCGTCCACCTTCCCTTTTCACGGGCATTACATTTTGCGATGGGGGGTGGAGGGTCAGGGGATGTTTCTGCCAAGTGAGCCCGGAGTCACAGTCCCAAACTTCCTCTTCTTCCTGAATAAAAGTGAGATTATGCTGCATACTTGTTCATATTTTAAGTAGTTCGCACAGACACACATTTTAAAAACAATAAAGTTCCTAATACCCACCTTCTATGAACAGTTAGCTTGCTGCCCCATCCACCTCCTCCCTATCCTCTGTTGTCTGAATCCATGGACTAGCCTCCTCCCTTCTGCCATGCATGGTCTGATGTGCTGCCACTGCCCTGCATTTAGCATGATGTACCAGTCCACTCATCCTGCCCTCCATTGCCCAATTCTATGGCCCATCATTGACCTCCTGCTTAGCCTCTGTGCTTTGCTTGCTGCCCCTATTCTCCTTCCCCCTGCCCTCCGATGTCTTTGTGCATGCCCCTGCTCCATCCTTTTTGACCACCATGTTCCATGGACCTGCCACTCCTATCTACTCTGAGTGTTCTGTTGCGCTGCCACTCCCCTACCACCTGCCTAGCATTGTCAGATGACTGTAACCTGTCCCTGCCACCTCCACCCTGCCTGTCCACATGTCATGCCCCTATCCCCTTCCTCCTGTCCTCCATGGTCCATTTTACTGCCACACCCTTCTGCCCTCCCTGGTCTGTTGTGCTGCAACTGCTCCTCCTGCCTGCTCCGCGCGGTCTGTTGTGAGGCCCCTTCCCCTGAACTCTCTTGTCTGTGCCCAGGTCCTGACCCTCCCTTCTATCCTCCATGGTCCTTTGTGCATGCCCCTGCACCCTCCTTCTTGCCCATCATAGCCATTGTGCTGCCACTAACCCTCCCGCTTGCCATGCATGGCCTTCTGTGCTGCCATGGCCCCTCCCACCTTCCCTGTGTGGTCAGCTAGCTGCTCCTGACCCCCTCCCACCTTCCCTCCATGGTCTGTGTGTATGCCATCATAGTCTCACTGTTGCTCTCCATGGTGTGTCTTGTTTCTAGTGCCCATCCTGCCTGACCTCCATGGTCATCTTGCTGCTCCTGCCCTGCCCCCTTGCCCCCAGCCCTCTGTTTCCATGTGCAGACCCCTATTCCCTCCCTCCTGGCTTGTCGGTACCATTGTAATGCCCCTGATCCGTCCCTCCTGCCCTTTATGGTCTGTTATGCTGCAGCTTTCTCTCCTGTCTGTCCATTATGGTCAGCTAGCTACCATTGCCTCTTTCCGCTCTGTTGTCTGTTGTCCATGTGCATGGTCCTGTCCCCTCCCTATTTCTTTCTATGGATTGTTGTGCTGCACTCCCGTCCCGCATGCCCTGTGTGGTGTATTGTGCTGCTGCAAACCCTGATGCCTGCCCTGTAGGGTCAGTTTGGTGCACCTCTCAATGTCCCTCCTGTCCTCTCCGAGTCCATGTCCCTACCCCAATTCCTCCTGCCTACCATGATCCAATGCACCATACTTGCGAACACTTTGAACTTGGTAAGAGGGAGATTTTGAAATAAAACTGGGGTATTGATTTTCCCCTTTGAGTTACATTGAAAAAGAGAAGATTGTAGACAGGAAACAGATCAAGTAAAGCCCATTTGAGCTTAAAAACATTGGACGTTTCCAGGCTGAAACGGGTCTGTTGGCATGTATGGTTGTATGACCACTGCCTCTTCCTTCTGCCCACAATGGTCTATTATATTGCCACAGCCTCTCTTGCCAGTCCTGTATTGTTGGTTTGTTGCCCCTGCCCCCCTTTCCACTGCCCTCCATAGTCTGTTGTGCTGCCACTGCCCTTCCTGCCTGCCTAGTGTGGTCAAATTGTTGCCTCTGCACTCTCCTACCTTCCTTCAATTTTCAGAGTCCGTGCCCCTGGCCTCTGCCTCTCAACAGTATCCCAATGAACAACTAGATTGCTAACATTCTATATTTATTACAAAAGTGTGGAATGCCTGACATCATCTTGATGTAATCAAAACTGTAATGCCTAGAGCATTTCCTTTAGAAATTACATATATGAGAGGGTCTTATTTGCATCAAAATTATGGTTAGTGCTCTAAAAATCTAAAATGAGGACATATTTTCTGAGTTTTCAAATAGCGACAAAGAACTTTTAAATTATTTGTAATCTTAGTTTTTTTATCCAGTTGACCACTTGATTAAATGTTGCATCCAAGGGGAGAGGGTGTGGTGTTACTTCCAGAGCTGCAGACTTTGCAACTGGGGAACCAGGTTGGAGTTTCTGCTTCAGCTCAACATTCTGTGATTCTGGTCAAATCACTTAATCTCCCCATGTCTACAACCAAAATGAATTTGATCTTGTGTGATGTAACCAATGTTCATGTAAAGCACTCCAATACCTGACAAGTCTGCACTATATAAAACTGCAAATACACAAAAAATAAGTGTTTTGCACACTTCTGTCATTGGGCTACATTTGGGCTACATCTGGGTGATATTTGGGCTACATTTGGGCTCTTTTGTCTCTGGTGGCTATTTTAGGAGATTTATTTGTGATGAAGTTTCCTAATTTCCTCATTTACTGCAGTCTCCTCAGTAGGAAATGCTTTCAGTTTTTTACTTTGATTCCATCAAGAAGGTATTCAGATATGTCACACATTTGCCATAAATTCTGAATGTTAGCACTCTAGTTGCTCATTAGATCACTGCAGTAAAGCTACTGCTCACCACGGAAGTCTGCTGCTGGTATTAAAAGTGCATGTTTCAGTCTGCATATCAGAATTTGTTAATGAAATAGAAGAGTATTTGAGAAGTCACTCAAAATGTGCCCTAATTTTTCTTTCTTCAGCACTAATCATAATTTCTATGGCAAAATGAACCCCCTTATTGTGTTCCCTTTTAAATTAAATGTTTTAAGTGTTACCAGTTTATTCCAATCAAGATGGCTTCAGGTGTGCCATACCTTTGTCATAAGTAAGACAGTAAGCGCTCTAGTTGTTCTTAAGAACACTCTGGGACATTCTGTCATTGGGCTATACTTGGGCTACATCTGGGTGATATTTGGGCTACATTTGGGCTCTTTTGTCTCTGGTGGCCATCTTGGGAGATTTATTTGTTATGAAGTTTCCTAATTTCCTCATTTACTGCAGTCTCCTCAGTAGGAAATACTTTCATTTTTTTACTTTGATTCCATCAAGAAGGCATTCAGATGTGTCACTCATTTTCCATAAATTCTGAATGTTAGCACTCTAGTTGCTTATTAGATCACTGTAGTAAAGCACCGGCTCACCAGGCAAGTCTGCTGCTGGTATTCAAAGTGCATGTTTCAGTCTGCATGTCAGAATGTTTTTATGAAATAAAAGCGGATTTCAGAAGTCAAAATGTGCCCTAGTTTTTCTTTCTGCAGCACTAATCATAATTTATATGGCAAAATGAACCCCCTCATTTTGTTCCTTTGTAAATTAAATGTTTTAAGTGTTAACACTTTATTCCAATCAAGATGGCTTCAGGTGTGCCATACTTTTGTCATAAGTAAGACTGTTAGCGCTCTAGTTGTTCTTTAGAGCACTCTGGGAAGCTGCAGTAGAACACAAAGGAATCAACTGACAGTCTCTGCCCTTGTTGGATGTACATGTTTTACTGAGAATGTCAGACTTCATTCTTACATGACTGAGAAAGATAATGTGAATTTACAGAAAATATGCTCTCAGTTTAGCTTATAGATCACCTTCCAAACCTCTGTGGGAAAAGTATGAGAAAATAGTTTTCTCTCAAACATGGTTCGTGATATCACAGCAGAAGGCTTTTTCACATGGTAAAATCACCTTAGAACACACCACAATTCCTAAAATGAGTATGGTACCATCAACAAATGATTTATAATGTAACTAAAGTCTTAAAACCTTCTATTAACTGCAATGCGTTTTAATGAGGTGCTATCATGTATATTGGTCCCAAGATGGCTGCCAACGCTTCTTGGATGAAGTACTGACAGCCAATCAGATCTCACGATGAGATGTGTGGTTAGGCTCTGGCCAGATATGTATGTGATTTTACTTTTGATTTTCTCAGGAACTACTGAACAGATTGACACCATATATGCAAAAGGCACATGCCTGACCTGAGGACTACCTCTTTGCCAAATTTCAAGTAATTCTGTTCAGCCGTTCGGGTTGTACCTTGGACAATTGCATGGGGAAAACGTGTTTTAGGACCCCCCTTTTTTCTCAGCCCCCGCTTGACGAATCCCCCCGAGACTTTCAGGGTAGGAGCGGAGCGGAGCGCCCCTCCTATTTTGAAAATTTCGCGAGGATTCGTCAACCGGCGCCAAAGTTATTCCAAATAGAATGTTGCGGATTTCCTATGGAAACACGGTCCTAACTATAACTATCTACTGGCGACCGCCAGTAGATAATGTGTGTGTGTTTGCATGTTTATATAAGTATATATTTATATATATATAGTAGTAAATATTACTGAAATGTATGCAATTTTTTCATATTAAAATATTTTACATTTAATACTTTAACCTCTATATAAAAAAAATCTATATTTTTGTCTATTTTTGGACGATATTAGTGTCAACAACATTTGTTTCCAATATGTTTGTACTTACCATTGTAAGTATGGGATCACGCTATTATGGAAAAAGGTACTTTCTACACCATATTTTTGTCAACGGTTTTGTTTGCTGCGATATTGAATCAGTGATCGGCAAAGGTGCATGTGGGAAAACAAATATGAAAAATGATTCGTCACAGTAAGTCCCTACATATGTCGGTCACCTTTGTGCTGAAGTATGGTGCTGGGTGAGACTGTCTCCTTAATCCATGTACCAACGCAAAAAGAGTTTACATTCTTGAAGGAGATCTAATATATCATCACTAATTTGTAGAAAGAGATCTAAACACTTGACCAGAAAATACCTGGCATAAAATGCGTCTCTTCAAAAGGCCAGATTGCTTTTTTACATTTCTGAACAACGAAGAACTCCTAGAGCCGTGATAACCTAGATTCTAGAGAATTTAATTTCTAACCTCACTCCTACCAAACCCATGCCTGAACTGACTGCATTCTCATCTGAGAAACAATATTGATCTCAATGATGAATCCATCAACATCTTAGATCATGTCCTACTTTCTATGCTCCTCAGCAACAACGAGTACTCTATAGAGTCATCCATATGGCCCTTCAGTACAACCCTCCTATGGATTACCAACTTGACACATCCATTTAATACAAATTGGATACGTTCAAAGCTGCTCTTAAATTTGAAATTGTCTTCTTTGTGTCACGTAAAAGAATAGTCTTCCCTTATAGAAACTCTGGTCCTGCTCAGCAGGATATTAGAGAATTTGTATTCGTCAAACAGCCATCGGCGCCCCCTGCTATGCTCAGCAACTTCTGCCCAACCTCTCTACAGAGAGGTGGGTTTTCAAGCAGATCCAGGCATGAACGTGGCACTAGTGTGTGTTTTGGACCGGTTGAGGATGATTACTGATCATGGTGGTGTGGCTCCTTGATCCTGTGGGACCGCAGTGCAGCTTTTGATGCTGAATCTCATGTAGTCCTTATTTCTAGGCTGCAGGAGGTCGGTATCATAAATAAACCCCTTTGCTGACTCGCCTCTTTTTTTTTATAGGGGACGTACTCCCTAGCTGCGACTATAGTCTTATTTAAATCTTCTTTTAAAACCTTTTTCTTGCAGGGTGCCACAGGGCTTTTCCGGTCGACCCATGTTATGTGACTCCTTTAGCAAGATTTACAAGATCTGTTGGCCTTTCAATGGCCTATACAAACACCCAGTTAATACTGAGGCTGGGTGGCCTCTTCAAAGTAGTCTGATCCACTTTCCGGAGATGCTTTTCAGACGTTGCAGCTTCAGGGAGTATTTGCACATTGTATAAGACAAATAAATATATAAAAATATTGAGACAAACTCAAACCATACTGCAGAAAGTCAACAACGTGGAATTCAACAGAAAGTGCACTCTGGCTCAAAGCTAAGAGCCATGAAGGAAATAACTGGTTAGGCAGGTTCCCACCAATTATTTGAAAGCCAAGGAAAAAAGATCTAACATTTTTGCCCTTCAAAATAACTTGTTGCACATGTAGCTGGACGTTAAAACGATCACAAATGTTTTTGCAGAGTTCTCCAAAAGTCTAAAGTAAAGTGGATTTTTTCACTTCCTTGTTGGAAGATTTTCCTAGATCTCTCCATACTAACGACCTAGGGAGGCTGGGTGTGACTTCCATAGCAGCCAAGATAACTGCTTACGAAAGGCATTCTTTCATTGCTGCTGTCAAAGGAAGCAAATATCCAGGATCAGAAGCCCCGCCTAGAATGACATCATGCATATGGTAATTTTGTTTTCATTCTACTTAAGTTGAACCTACCCATTTCAGCAGCACCTAAAGGCTCAGTCAACTCTCCAAAAAGCAGAGACCCAAATCACCCACAGTTATCAATTTATTTCTCTCACAAAGTTTTACTGCAATTTATAAATTAAAATTCCCAGCTACTTGGAATGGTTATTAACATTTTAAGCTTTAGAGGAATATGGCTTCCTGGAAGGCTTTCTCCACTTGATCAGAACATTACAACACAGTCCAAGGCATGCATCTTTGCCTATGGCAATCTCGAAAACACTTCTCTCTTAATAGTTGTGCTCCTCAGGGGTGTCCTCTTTCATTCCTCTGCTTTGCCTTAAACATAGAACCAATTCTAAAGTAAATGTGATCCGGCAGGCATCTAAGACTGCAGCCCCTATGACCCCCAAGCTCCCAGTCACCATAACAATGAAAAGAGCGTTTTTGCAGGGTGCAAGAGATTAACATTTGTTAGACAAGACACTAAGCCCAAATTCACCTACATGGCACGATTAGTGATGGACATTCGAGACCTCTTGGGCATAGAATGTACAAGATGACAAGCACAAACTTAAGGGTAGGGGAACCCGGGGGCTACCAAGATGATGTTCTGCTGCTTGTGGATCAGGGGATAAATGAAAGGCTTCCGAGAAGATACTGAAATCCAGAGCATTGGCAACCGAGGCTTGGATGATATTGCTACCCAAAGACCGGGAGTGCAGAGAGACATGATCTCTCCCCCTCAGCATTTGAGCCTAGAGACTGGTGGCTCCCGTTGACTAGATGAATGGTTTGGATGCTGTATCAAGTTCTACAGACTTTAATGGGACAATCATTGGCATGTGCCCCTGTTCCCTGCACCTACTACGATAAAAGATTTACACAGCAGAAACCGGTATGCAAACACTGTCTGGTATTCCAGTTCTTGCATGCACTTATGACCGGTTACACTGGATAGGAGAGTATGAATTACAGTGGTTCATACCTCTCGCAGGGGTGGGCAGTCGTGTAGAGTGGGAACTGGACTTTGGAAGATCCCATGGGATGCGTGTCCAGGGACACCTGATTAACTGTGTCCCAGTGCAGTATTCTCAGAGAGAAGGGAGCCATGGCAGAAGCCTGGCATATCAAACACACAATTGGTGATGGGAGGAATTTGTATTAATAGTCCAACCACTAACAATCACTCGGCTTCATAACAGCCATCATTTTTTACCGACTGTGTCATTTTATACACGTTTTGTGAATTAGAAGCCTGGCACAAACTGGCCACTTGGTCCCCTACTGGGGAAAAATTCTAAGATAGAGGAAGGGTAACCACAGAGGAAACACCATGCAGAGATGTTTCTGAGGTACCCCCGAGGGCTTCTAAAAATGGTGCCATCATAACACAGGAATGTGAGGGCTACTTGCTATATGTTACAAATGTGAGCTCCTACACAATATCAAGGGCCACCCTGACCGTTTAGACTCTATGGGGTCGATTCCGATTCGGGTCGGACAGCTCTCCTAGAGCGGTTCGTAGCCTTACCGTGCGACCGACACGTACCCGTAGCCGGTCCGTACTGTTGATGAAGTACGATGCGTATAACTGCCAAAAACCCGAACGACACGTAGGCTGTGATTCAAGCTCCATTCTCTGTCCCAGCCGTAACTCCCAACGCCGAACCGAGTCGCCCGGAAGCAGTATTCATAGCACTTTCTGCCCTGACAAGTACGATCCGTACTTCCTACGCGCTGGAAGGGTCGCCACGTACGGCACGTCATCCAGAAAAGAAGCATATCAGCTACAATTCGCGTAACAACTCAATCCACGGCTACGAGACGGACCAGCTTGCAACTGGTATGAGACGGAGCAACAAGCAGCGTGTACGAGACAAACACATCATGAATCCCATTGCGCAGGTCATACCAGAACTTTACATCTATGACCGGATCAGGAACAGACGCGGACAGCGCAGACGGTATGTCAGACACCTACCACACAAACAAAACGACACGTACCCGCAAAATGGCACACACACACAGGGGATCCACATCTTGGCTACTAACAGGCCACCATAGGGGTTGTATGGCCAGCACCACTACCACCTCCACCCATAGGGCTTATGTTGCCCATCACCCCTACCACCCCCACCCATAGGGGACCTGTTGCCCATCACCCCTGCCACCCCCACCCATAGGGGACCTGTTGCCCATCACCCCTGCCACCCCCACTCATAGGGGACCTGTTGCCCATCACTACTGCCACCCCCACCCATAGGGCTTATGTTGCCCACCACTACTGACACCCCACCCATAGGGGACCTGTTGCCCATCATCCCTGCCACCCCCACCCATAGGGCTTATGTTGCCCATCACTACTGCCACCCCCACCCATAGGGCTTATGTTGCCCATCACCCCTGCCACCCCCACCCATAGGGGACCTGTTGCCCATCACCCCTGCCAGCTCCACCCATAGGGGACCTGTTGCCCATCACTACTGACACCCCCACCCATAGGGCTTATGTTGCCCATCACTACTGCCACCCCCACCCATAGGGCTTATGTTGCCCATCACCCCTGCCAGCTCCACCCATAGGGGACCTGTTGCCCATCACCCCTGCCACCCCCACCCATAGGGGACCTGTTGCCCATCACCCCTGCCACCCCCACCCATAGGATGGGTGATACGCCACACATCCATCATACTCCAACATTAGGTATGTCAGCAAAATACATCCCCCCTAACATCATGACAACAGTGTGTAGTCTGTGACAAATGCCCACAACAGTGATTATGACTTCGAACATACAATGTAACTACCATCACATGTGTGACCAAAAAATGAGTGTGGCCTACACAAGGCAAGCATCACTATAGCACCCCCTCACTGTGTAGAACAAAAGTTAAGTGTGGGGTTCCAAACTGCAGCAAATGTCGAGCATTGTGGTGATGGGGTCTAAACCCCCCCCTCATCACAGTGACCAAAAGGTAAGTGTCATCATGGTCAAAGCTGCAAATGCCAAACAGCATGTATGATTCCCGGTACCAACACATGAAACACTTTTGTGGCAAACTATTGGTTGTGTCCCATACCCACAGAGATGAGGTGAGGCAAACAGTGCTGTAAAAACATAACATACACTCGGCCATGTGCAGACAAGCACCACCCATGCGGGCTGACAATGCATACAGTGTACAATCAATCAATCAATCAGAGCATTTATATAGCGCGCTACTCACCCAGGGGGGTCTCAAGGCACTTGGGGGGACTGTTACTGCTCGAACAGCCAGGTCTTGAGCTGTTTCCTGAAGGCGAGGTGATCTTGAGTCCGGCGGAGGTGGGTCGGGAGGGAGTTCCACGTCTTGGCGGCCAGGTAGGAGAAGGACCTTCCTCCTGCGGTCGCCCTTCGGATGCGGGGGACGGCGGCGAGGGCGTGGTCGGTCGAACGGAGCTGGCGTGTGGGAGTGTAGAAGCTGAGGCGGTTGTTGAGGTATCTTGGGCCTTGGTTGTGGAGGGCTTTGTGTGCATGGGTTAGGAGTCGGAACGTGATTCTCTTGTTGACCGGGAGCCAGTGCAGGTCTCTCAGGGGTCCTGAGATGTGGCTGTGCCGGGGGATGTCGAGGATGAGTCTTGCTGAGGCGTTCTGGATCCGCTGGAGTCTCTTCTGGAGTTTGGCCGTGGTACCGGCGTAGAGGGCGTTGCCGTAGTCCAGTCGGCTGGTGACGAGGGCCTGGGTGACCGTCTTCCTGGTCTCGGTAGGGATCCACCGAAAGATCTTGCGTAGCATGCGCAGGATGTTGAAGCACGAGGAGGAGACGGTGTTGACTTGTCTGGTCATGGAGAGGGAGGAGTCCAGGATGAAGCCCAGGTTGCGTGCGTGGTCTGTTGGTATGGGTGCGCTGCCCAGGGCGGGGGGCCACCAGGAGTCGTCCCAGGTGGAGGGTGACGAGCCTAGGATCAGGACCTCCGTCTTGTCTGAGTTCAGTTTCAGGCGGCTGATCTTCAACCACTCGGCTACGTCTTTCATCCCTTCGTGTAGGTTGGCTCTGGGGGTGGCGGGGTCGTTGGTGAGGGAGAGGATCAGCTGGGTGTCGTCGGCGTAGGAGAGGATGTTGAGGTTGTGCTGGTGTGCGATGGCCGCGAGGGGGCTCATGTCGACATTGAAGAGGGTGGGGCTGAGCGAGGAGCCTTGAGGAACGCCGCAGATGACTTCGGTGGCTTCTGATTTGAACAAGGGGAGGCGGACTCTCTGTGTCCTTCCGGCGAGGAAGGAGATGATCCATTCGAGTGCCTTCTCTTGGACTCCGACGTTGCTGAGGCGCTGCACAAGCGTGCGGTGGCAGACAGTGTCGAATGCCGCGGAGAGGTCCAGGAGGATGAGGGCTGCAGTCTCCCCGTTGTCGAGCAGGGCTCGGATGTCGTCGGTGGCTGCGATGAGGGCGGTCTCGGTGCTGTGGTTGGCCCGGAAGCCAGACTGCAAGAGGTCGAGGGATCCGTTGGTCTCGAGGAAGGCGGCAAGCTGCTTGTTGACGGTCTTCTCGATGACTTTGGCCGGGAACGGGAGGAGCGAGATGGGGCGGTAGTTTTTGAGTTCGGTGGGGTCCGCTGATGATTTCTTCAGTAGCGCGCGGAGTTTGGCGTGCTTCCAGCTCTCCGGGAAGGTGGCGGTGTCGAAGGAGGCGTTGATGATGTCCCGTAGGTAGGGTGCGATGATGGAGTCGGCCTTGTTGAAGACGTGGTGTGGGCAGGGGTCGGTTGGCGATCTGGAGTGTATGGAGTTCATCGTGCGTTGGGTTTCTTCGGTGTTGATCGGGGTCCAGGTGCGGAGGGTGGAGGTGGGGGGTGCCGGTGCGGTCGTGGGGTGCGTAGGCTGTGCGCTGAAGCTGTTGTGTATCTTGTTGTGGAAGTAGGAGGCGAGGGAGTTGCAGAGGTCTTGTGATGGGGTGATGTCGTTGATTCCGGCGTTGGGGTTGGAGAGCTCTTTGACGATCTTGAAGAGTTCCTTGCTGTTGTGTGCGTTGTTGTCCAGTCGTTCCTTGAATGCGGTTTTCTTGGTGGCGTGGATCAGTTGCTGGTGTTTTCGAGTGGCGAGCTTGAGGGTGGTCATGTTGTCTGGTGTAGGGTCTTTGCGCCATGTTCTCTCGAGGGCTCGGCAGTTCTTCTTTGAGCTCTTGAGTTCGTCTGTGAACCATGGTGCTTTCTTACTGCTGGGTCTGCTGGGCGGGGTCCTCAGCGGGGCGAGATCATTCGACCAGCTGCTGATCCACTTCGTGAGGTTGTTGGCGGCCTGGCTGGGGTTCGCTGAGCTGGTGGGGGGGTCCGGCTCAGGGATGCGGTAAGCTGGTCGGCTGTGATCTTGTTCCAGCTTCTGCGTGCGACCTGTTGCTGGTGGTGGTGGGTCGTGTTCTTTCTGAAGCTGAAGTGGACGCAGCTGTGGTCCGTCCAGTGGAGTCTGGTGGCATGGCTGAAGGCGATGTCCTTGCTGGAGGAGAAGACGGGGTCGAGTGTGAGGGAGAGGATCAGCTCGGTGTCGTCGGCGTAGGAGAGGATGTTGAGGTTGTGCTGGCATGCGATGGCCGCGAGGGGGCTCATGTAGAATGACACAAAAGCAGAAGTGACCATCACAAAGCATACACACATCTCGAAAATAGACACACTAATCAAAACAACCTCTGTAGACTGTAGGTGTCAGGTCACAAACTCCCATTACATGCCAGCAATGGGACCTAACAACCAGGATGAATGTGCAGAATGATGTGATATGACTCGCAGGGACAGCAGGGTAAATCACAAAAACAGCATCCAGACAATGGCCCACAACAGCAATACCAATGCACTGGTGCAGATGCACAAACACAAACAACCTCACACTGCACATCTGACACAGCATGTGTGTGTGTGTCTCAGTATCCCCAGGCAACTACACAACACATGAGGGGGGCTGAACCACAGTGACACAGATGTGGACACAGTGCCATACAAAAGTAACCCATAATTGGGACCCCCTTAGTGGGCAATCAGGCATTGAGATGAGAGGGAGCACAACAGACACATGTGACACAAGCTGGAATGAACACAAACTAACACAGCAAGAGACTGACACACAACAGCACTACCCCCAGGGACCAGACATTGGGGTGACACAAGCATGCATGACACCTCCACTGTGATGACAAAGGTAGATGTTATACAAACTGTGAAACCCAGACATGTGTCCTTTGCCACAAACGTACATCACATCTACACAAACACAAATCACTCAGCATAGCCCGTCATCCATAGACAAACGAGAGTTAGGGGCACATCCATGCAAACATTTACATCCACCCTCAACACACACACCCTGAACTGCACCAAGGTGCATCTGTGAAGCCCACATGGACAGGTGACATTGCGCATGCACCCATGACAAACACAGGAATGTTGGGAGGAACTAAGGTGCACAGACTCATCACACAAGGACAGTTCACAACCCTGGTGAATGACAGACATACTGCACAGTATGTCTGTCATGATGTCAAAGCTCACGTAAACTTCAGAATACCTGCCACAGTCCCAGGACAATGCAGAATCCAAGGCGAACCACAAGGCACACATGCTGACACCTGCAAACATTGCAGCCCTGAACCGGACAAGTGGGAGCAGTCCCACACACATACACATGTCTCAATCACTGAAAGGTATCACCTAGGGACAACTACATGATATTGCGAACAAACAAGTGCCTTGGGGAACCCTGACTGTGTCCCATCTGCGTCTGACAACATCATCACCACTCAGAACTGACAAATCCCAATGAAGAAACACCAATTAACAGTAGTGTGTCATGCACCCACACATCTGGTAGTCCATGGCAAAGTTGTGGGATGAACACAGTACCACTCAGCAAGCATCAACAACAGGAACATATCAAGGGAACACTGTCTGTGTCTGAAAAGGGATGTGGACACACACACACATGCTCACACAACACACAACATGGGCCCAGGCTAGGTCACGGAACAACACACTTACTTGAGGGGACCCAACTCCTGTGGAAGCCCAGCCGTGCCAAACATAGTCACAGCACGTCTCGCTCATGTCAGCAGAACACTTGGTCAGTCAGCCATCAGTAACCACCCAATGAAGGCTCTGGTCACAACAGCCGAGGTACGGGAGTCTCCCTTAAGTCATCTGCACATACTCAACACATATGTACTGCAAGTTGCACAGAGGACCCAGCTGCCCCTACACCAATGATACCCACACCTGTAGGTCCAGTGGAGAGGTGCCCAAAGTCAGGGAAATAGACAAATTGGACAATGGGAAGCACATCATATGTGCATGTGGGCAAGCCACAGATGTGACCATGCCAATTAAATGTTTACAGAGATGTTCACAAATTGTTAATCATGACACACCCAGTTAGCTGCAAAGGATGACATTGATACCGACCAGAATAGGATACATATCTCATGGACCACATGGAGTACCTCACATCAACACCTCAGTATTCAACATTGGAAATCAAGCATTACAGGTGCAAGGTCATGCTAAACATCATCAACATAATGTACAGCTAAATCAAGTTCACAAGGATAAAGAAAAAAGCTTTATTCAGAAGATGAAAATGTAAACATCCGTTCAAAACAAAGGCCAATGGCCAGTCCATTATCAAATGACAAGGAGTGAACTTGAGTGACAACTGTCACACGTTGCTTGCCTGCACTGCTAAGGACAGGGGACATCCCCTCACAGGGGCATACATGAGGGCAGGCCAGGCACCGCAGGGACAGGATCAGGGCGCAGCAGAAGGAGGCAGTGAAGGGGTGGTGGATGCAGGAGAGTCACTTGCAACTGCAGTGGAGCTGAATGAAGTGGTGGGTGCAGTCACAACTGTGGGGCACAAGTCAGATGGGGTGGGTGCAGACAAAAATTCAGTGGGCAGGTCAGATGGAGTGGATTGGGTCCCCACTGCAGTGCCAAAGTCAGACGGGGTGGTCGTGGACTCCACTGCAGTGCCTAAATCCATGTGAGCGGAATGGGTTGGCAGGACAGAGGGTGGGGGGGACACGGGCCCCACATCAGTGGCACTACCGTCTGACCGGGTGTGGAGGAGCAAGTGGTAGGGGGGAGGGCCTCAGCATTTTGGGGATGGTGTATCTGTGGGTGGGGGCACCCGGGGCAGGGTGTGGCAGGGGAGCCTCTGGAGTAGTGGCCTGGGGGATGGAGGACGGAGACTTCGTCGTGGAGCTGCGTGGCGGGGGTGGGGTCTTGCTCTTCCAGCTCCGGGGGGACATGCGGGTGGGGGCCTCAGTCTGACTGCGCCTGGGGGAGGGTGTCCGGGTGTGAGGGGCACTCCTCTCTGTGTGTGGGGACTTCCTCTTCCCCTTGCAATCTGGATCTGCTGGGTCGGTGGGGAAGAGGCCAAGGTCACAGAGGAAGAGCTTCTGTGGAGATGGGGTTGCAGGTGAGGCAAGGGAAGGGGGCTGGGAGGGAGAGGTTTCGGGGGACTGCAGAGTGGTTGTGGATGACTGTGTGTGTGTGTCTGCAAACCAGCCCCTGTGAGTGTGGTATCAGTCCCCTGCGCTTGCTTGTGTGCACGTCTAGAACTTGGTTTTGGTGTTTGTGTGCTGCCCGTGTCTGTGGCTTTGTGAGACTGTGCAGGTGTGTGTGTGCTTGGGACAGGTAGGGTGCTAGGAAACGTGGGTGGTGCAGGGGTAGGAGGGGTGTGGGACTGTTGGAGGAGGAACATTGCTGGCGTCAGGGAGGAGGCCACGGACTGATTGGTCCTCTGTAGGGCAGACATGCCCGATGAAATGCCCTCCATAAACGACACCAGTTGGGTCAACAGACTGGTGTGTGCATGGAGGACACTCAGCATTGATGTCTGCCCTACATGGATCTGTATAAGTAAGTCCACAGACTCCTCACTCATGGCATCAGGGGACACAGGGGCAGGGGGTGCGGTGCCTGGCACAAAGGAGACATGCTCCCGAACACGGGAGCCTCCACAGACCTCTGGGATGGGAGCCGATGGGAGGGTGGTGATGGTGGTGGTGGGGGCGGTGGCGGGGACATCCTCACTAGCTTGGGTTTGGTGGCTGCTGACACCCGCCTCCACAAGGGAGTCATCCTCAGAGCTGCTGTGGCCCTCAGCTGGGGTGGATGTTGCTGAGGACTCCTCGGTGTGGCTCCACTCGCCCTCCGTGCCACTGGGTCCCCCCCGACTCCTCTCTTTCTGTCCTAGTCAGGCTCTGTGGCTCCTCCTGGTCCGTGGAGCTGTCCCCTCCTGTGGCCGTGAATGTATCTGGATAGACATAGGAAAAAAGAGATCAGTCACCTGCACTGACTGCACAAACCACAGTGAAAACATCACATCACAGGGCAAGGCCTGGCATCATCAGCTGAACACTGCTCAACGTGCCAATACTGTTTAGAATAAGCCAATTGTCATTCTCACCATCAACCATGGCACACATATCCCTCCTGGACTTGCACCCATATGTCTGTTGCATGTTGGATGCTAATACCCCAATGTGCCGACATGCACCACCCACACATTTGTTGGACATGCAAGTGAACATGTAGGAGTATGTCACTATACACACAGCACATCTCTTGCCACTGACTCAGTACAGGTGTCCCGATGAAGGGATGGGCAGAGTCTCATTTCACATGCTTGTGATGCATGCCAGCAACACACACCATGATGTTCTCATGTCCTGATTGTCAATGTCACACTGAGGTGCATGGAGCACACTTGAACACAATGCAGGATCACTCGTAGCAAGTTAAATGCCATGGCACTGGCATGCCTGGAAAGTCAGTCAACACTGTCTCCTGTCACAGGGGCAGGGCATCCAGACAACAGTATGCACTGTGTCACAATCATAGCTCAGGGGTAAAGCAAACTCTGCAGATGACAAGTGCACTTGCCCATCCCCTGCAAACAACATATCCAGGACCCAGAAGACCCCACATCATGCAAATCAGACATATGAGTCTCTGCGAACACAACTCCCTGTACATTAGCACTTCACAGTCTGCTGTGCATGTAACACAGCTGCCTGAAGTGCACAGTTGCATACACCATTGTGCGCTGTCAAATGATCACACACCTATATGTCACACAGGTCTTGTCTGTCACAGTCACATCTCAGATGTCATGCTGACCGTCAAAATCATGAACAGCCCAGTTGTACGTAACAGGAAGCGACACCATAATGACGTAGAGGCAGACACCTGAAAGCACATGTCACTAAGCACAACCTGTAAGTTGATACACAGGAGTTGGATACCAGGGTGTTGCTAAATGCCCTTGAGTAGGCATGACTGCCCAGGTGTACGTGAAACAGTGTTTGGCCCTCGACAGTAGTCAGGTGGCTAAGCAAGTGTGACATACTTGATATACATACTCCTGAGGCCAACAAATTGGAGTCTCCTGCTGCATGTTTTTGTTTGAAATACCCCAGCCACATGTGGCGACTCAGACCAGCAATTGGAACACATATCAAGGGCACACACTGATCACATGTCAGATCCCAGGCATTGGGTAAACAATTGACCCACCCATGAAACACACAACAGTCACGGGAACAGATGCTGTCCGGAAGCTGAAGCATAGCTGACTGCAGGGACCCAGTGCCCTAGTGACACAAGCAACAGTCTGTAGGGGCCACACCTGTGGAACAGATGAGAAGGGTGCATCACACAATTGAGGGACCTGAGTATTGGACTACAAGACATACGTAATGTGGAAGTGTGACCAGGCCAAAAGACTGCAATTAGCATGTCCGACATAGTACACAGATTAGGCATGGACTTACACCCTCCTTGCGCTGTCTGGCCTTCAGCTGCCTATCTAGGTCCGGGAAGACCACCGCCAGTATCCGGAGCATGTGGGGGGTCAGGGTCCGGTGTCCACCCATCCTGCGAGGAGGTGACAGCTTCAGCTGGACTCTTGCGATCCTCCGGGTCCAGCCCCGAAGGTCCTGCCACCTCTTCTGGCAGTTGCGGATCTGGCACTTGTAGACCCCCACCGAACGAACTGCCCGGGCGATGGTCAGCCATATCTCCTGCTTCTGGTGGGCATCAACCTGTGAGGACGACAAAGTTAAAAGTCCATTAACACACAAGCCCCATATTTGTGCTGCACACATCGGGATATACATGTCATCATCACAAAGGGAGATGAGTGACACAGGTAGTGCACCCCTGTAAAAGGACAAATGCCCTGCATGTCTGACATGTTAACAATGCCTGGGAAGTTTAAGCAAGCACAAATTCACTTTAGCAGCAGAACACCTGTTCATTACATATACCTACACACTGTGGGGGATGAAAGTACTCAGCGAGAATGCTTGCCACTGGTGTACACACTGCTAGTACTGCTAGTCAGACAACATGCATAATTAGGAAGGCAGTGGACTGCACACTCACCTGCTCCCCTGGTTTCCCATACAGCTTGCTGTACTGTGGAAGGAGCCCGTCCAGCAGGGCCTGGTTCTCCTCAGTGAAGGCTGGGGCCCTCTCCAGAGTACGTGCCATAGCAGGAGCCAGATGATGCATAGACAGCAGCAGTGGTAGCAGGGATGTGGTCCAGTAGCATGTAGTGCAGGCAAGTGAGCTCCCTGGGGGCCAGCCAGCCTTATAACTGTGCTGCAGAGGCAGACTCTGTGCCATGTGTCTCCAGTGATAGGTCCAACACGGTTGCATTCTATGAATCTGGCCAATCCATGGAAATGTACGACTCGTACACGTCTTCCGCATCGTTCAAATCTTCACCTTCATAAAACCATAGGAATTTCAACATTGTTGTAGGCATCCAACTGAATTTCCAGCGCACAACTTGTACAAGTTTTGAATCCGCATCCGTCTCCATGACAGTCCAGAGCCAATGGGTGCGCACGGATCGGTCAACTGATTGTACAACGCGTATTTTGAAAATACACATGCACCAGTCTCCATACGATCCAATGGCCAAGGCGTATGCCTGTCTCGGAACATGCCTACCCGACGCGCATGCATGATAGTCACCCGCGTTGGACTTCATTGCAGTCAACAGCAAAGCGTGCGCACGGCTCGGTCATGAACCGTGCAATGCGTACGCATTGTCACCCGCGTCGGACCTCATTGCAGTCAATGGCAAAGCGTACGCACGGCTCGGTCATGAACCGTGCAATGCGTACGCATTGTCACCCGCGTCGAACCTCATTGCAGTCAATGGCAAAGCGTACGCACGGTTCGTCATGACCCGTGCAATGCGTACGCATTGTCACCCGCGTCGGACCTAATTGCAGTCAATGGCAAAGCGTACGCACGGCTCGGTCATGACCCGTGCAATGCGTACGCATTATAACCTGCATCGGACCTCATTGGTGTGACTATTTGACAGCTTCAACACACAATTACTTGCCAGGGACACATGTGCACACCTACCAAACCACAGTGTCCCATGGCATGTAAGGCTGCATTCCCTGTGTGTTGGGGGGGGCAACATTTGGCTTGTTGTGTGGCACTTTTGTTCAGCCACTCCCAGGCTGTGCACGTGTTCATGGGGGCATAATCCTTTGTGTGTTGTGCACATTACCACTGTGATGTGCAACTGTACAGTAATGGGCATGAGTCATGGACACAGTTGCAGGGTGGATATGTTTACGACATCTCACATACACCCTGAGTCCTGGGGTTGATGGCATATACGTCAGTGAGACCTGTAGCCACAATTCTGATGTGCACCCACAGTCTGTGTGCATGTTGTGTCTCAGATGTGGATGATCAAATGTGCCCAATGGGAGACAGTCTCCACATCCATGTGGTATGTGCATCAACCTTGATGGTGTGTGTGTGTTTAAGGGACGTACATTTAGGGCATGCAGAGACAACTGTGGCCACTACCTGTGGGACTCACGCTTGCCTTGTGGCGTGTATGTGATACGCCATGTCATGCCAGTGTTGATGTGGCAATACAGGGACCCTGGGTATTTACATGGCAAAGATCTGTGATGCCTGGGGGACATCAGGCCTCACTTGTTACTGTGGTGTGTGTTTGTAACGTCACAGTAGTACATAGGTAGGGTGACACAGCCCAATGATTGGCCATTGCACTACATGGGACTTAGGTGGACATGTGGAATTGAGATGTGAGGTGAAGGTCATGTAGGTGACATATGTGTCCATGCCCAACAGCACACACCTCAGTACATTGTGTAATGTCATGATGTATCATGTGATATTGAGCCTGGTCATGGCCACATGGGTGGATGACCGACAATCTTCCTTTGAGCATCTCTGTTCTGCAGGGCACCAGCTGTCCATAGACCGTTCCCAGACCTTGGAATCATGCAGGAACGTGACTGCATCCGACGGTACTGCTTCACCAGGCCACTGATTGAGGAGTTGGCAGAGCAGTTGGCGCCACATCTGCTACCTGGCCGGACATACCCTACAGCACTGACCCCAGAGGTGCACTTCTTTGCTACTGGTACCTTCCAGTACACTGTGGCTACTGCTGGTGGGATGTCGCAAACTATGTTTAGTCGTGTGCTACGCGATCTCTTGGAGGGGATGTTGCATTTCCTTGACCTATACATCAAGTTCCCTAGCCCAGCTGAACTCCCCGAAATAAAGGATGCCTTTTATACACTGGGGAGGATGCCGAACGTCATCGGATCTATTGATGGTACACATGTGGCCCTGATACCACCACAGGCACATGAGCAGGCATACCGGAACAGGAAACATTTTGATCATTGCTCTGGTGCTATGTCTTGCAGACATGTGTATCACATGTGTGTGCACAGTTCCCCGGTTCTGCGTACGATGCCTACATAGTGAGTAGTAGTCACATTGCAACACTGATGTCACAGATGCCGGATCAACGTGCCCGGTTTGTCGGTGTGTACTGACTGTTTACCATTGTGTGTGTTTGGCAATGTTGTATTCCGCACTCCTACAAAACTCAGCTAATTGTTCATTTTTTTGTGTAGGTGACCCCGGATACCCCAACATGCCGTGGTTGCTGACACCCCTCAGGAACCCTGTGACACCAGCAGAGATGCGCTACAATGAGGCACATGGTCGGAGCAGGAGGGTGATTGAGCGGACATTTTGCCTCCTGAAAAGCCGCTTTCTCTGCCTGGACAAGATCGGAGGGGCCCTCCCATATGAGCCTGCAAAGGTGTGCAAAATAATCCTTGTATGCTGCATGCTACACACCATGGCAGTGTGGAAGAAGGTGCCTCTCATCCAGGATGACGATGACCAACCTCCGCCACCTGTGGAGGATCCCGGCCTGGGCCACAATGCCAGTGATGATGAAGATGAGGGCGATGTCCGCTCACAACTCATCAACAACTTCTTCACCTGAATGGGAGTTTACAGGGTTAGGTCAATGGATGGAGTTAGCCTGGAATGTTTTGTGGCTGCTCTGTTGCTGTCTGAGTGTGTCTGTGTGCCACTTGACTGGATGCGCGCAGTGATGTGTCCATTCAGGTGGTGTGTGCTCCACAATAGGGTAGTACTGCTAACTTGTTTCTGTGTAGGTTTCTTGTGACATGTTTTGTGCATGTGTATTGCATTTCTCTCCTGTTCTTCTGTGCTTTTGACTGTCTTGTGTCTGTCCTTCCCAGGGTACTTTGCCTGTTGTTTGGTCAACACTGATCCCCAACACCCAGAATCCAACACCAGTGTCGGAGTAGTCAATTGCCATCAAGTTATGTGCCACACACCCCTGGACTTCAATTCTCAGACACCCTGTGACCTTGTGTCCACCGTAACGTACAATTGCCTTGCAACTATTTTTGAATAAACATGTTGCTGATGTGTAATGAACCTGTGCTATGCTTTGAAAGGTGCGTTGTCTGTCTTCCCACATTTGAGTGACATTTGCTTACCTCACCTGTGGACTTGTTGCCACTGACTGTGGATAGGTGTTGTGTCTGTGCATACCTATGTGTTTCAGGTAAACATAATTGTGTGGGATGAGTAACATGGCCATGGTGAGTATGTGTTGTGTTGCCATAGTGGTGTGTCTCCCTCACATGTGTCACATAGCCATGACTCTCCTAACGTTGGTCACATTGTTGTAGTATTTGGCATGCACTGTGTTGTTTAGCCCCTTCTGTGCCCATGACGAGATGGTCTCGTCATGGAGCACAGTCGCGCTGTGCCCATGACGAGACCATCTCGTCATGACACCCACCCACGGGGGAAGCGCTGGCGCTCCCCCCGTGAGTGGTCGATCTTTTTTTTTTTAACTGGGAAGGCAGGGGAAGACCTTCCCCTGCCTCCCCCCGCCCCCCTCCCCCGCGTCATCAATGACGTGAGCGCGCAAGGCGCACTGACGTCATTGGAGGTGTCCCCTTTGCTCTCCGAGGCGCAGGAAGCCATTTGCTTCCTGCGCGTCGGAGAGTAAAGGTGAGTTTTGGGGCTGGGGAGGGGGGATTTTAGCGATCGGTGGGTGCTGCTAGCGTGGGGGGGTGGGGGGCGAAATAAAGTAAGACAGAAGGGTTGCAAAGTGGCCAGATTGATTTTATTTGCATCCAAGTACACCAGCATCACAGAGTTTGCCAGTGAAGTGCTACTTTCGTTTTCTCGTCTTCCTTTGAACAGTATTGTTGTTCCCAGGGGGGGCGAAATAAAGTAAGACAGAGGGGTTGCAAAGTGGCCAGATTGTTTATTTTTTATTTTACATCCAAATACACCAGCATCACAGAGTTTGCCAGTGAAGTGCTACTTTCGTTTTCTCGTCTTCCTTTGAACAGCATTGGTGTTCCCAGGGGGGGGGGGGCGAAATAAAGTAAGACATAGGGGTTGCAAAGTGGCCAGATTGATTTTATTTACATCCAAATACACCAGCATCACAGAGTTTGCCAGTGAAACGCTACTTTTGTTTTCTCTTCTTTCTTTGAACAGCATTGTTGTTACCAGGGGGGGCGAAATAAAGTAAGACTGAGGGGTTGCAAAGTGGCCAGATTGTTTTTTTTTATTTTACATCCAAATACACCAGCATCACAGAGTTTGCCAGTGAAGTGCTACTTTCGTTTTCTCGTCTTCCTTTGAACAGCATTGTTGTTCCCAGGGGGGGGGGGGGGCGAAATAAAGTAAGACATAGGGGTTGCAAAGTGGCCAGATTGATTTTATTTACATCCAAATACACCAGCATCACAGAGTTTGCCAGTAAAGCGCTACTTTCGTTTTCTCTTCTTTCTTTGAACAGCATTGTTGTTCCCAGGGGGGGCGAAATAAAGTAAGACTGAGGGGTTGCAAAGTGGCCAGATTGTTTTTTTTTTATTTTACATCCAATACACCAGCATCACAGAGTTTGCCAGTGAAGTGCTACTTTCGTTTTCTCGTCTTCCTTTGAACAGCATTGTTGTTCCCAGGGGGGGGCCAAATAAATTAAGACATAGGGGTTGCCAAGTGGCCAGATTGACTTTATTTACATCCAAATACACCAACATCACAGAGTTTGCCAGTGAAGCGCTACTTTCGTTTTCTCTTCTTTCTTTGAACAGCATTGTTGTTTCCAGGGGGGGGGCAAAATAAAGTAAGACAGAGGGGTTGCAAAGTGGCTAGATTGTTTTTTTTTTACATCCAAATACACCAGCATCACAGTTTGCCAGTGAAGTGCTACTTTCGTTTTCTCGTCTTCCTTTGAACATTATTGTTGTTTCCAGGGTGGGAGAGTGTACCATTCCTGGAGGTACTGCAATACCTGGTTGATGGGTGAATTGGAAAACACAATGTGCACCATGGCTCTGTGTTTATGGATGTGGTCTACCATACTGCTTATGTTTTGTAAGGATGTAACCAATGGACAGTGAAACGGTTCCCTTCAGGGCCCTCTAGTCATGTCCATAACTTTTCAGGTGAAACCACTCGCTGATTTGTGAATAGTTAGTGAGAGATCGTTTAGGTAACCATGTTGTTTCTGCTTACATTTCACATGCTTTGCATTCCCTATGAGTGTTTTTTGTTTTTGTTTTAGGCAGCGTATTACTCTTATCAAGTGCATAATTTGAATTGAGCTACATCCAAGTGTTTATAGCGGGCACAATTAGGTTATAGCTGAAGGAAGTGCGAGTTTTTCTTAGTGGGCAAGTATGGCGTTCAGTGGGGATGTGGCACTATGGCCGGAGATGTTGAATTTGAAACTGTGGAACCGGGTTCAGCATTCATGACCAGTCCACCACACCACTGTACTGAGGGAGCACATTCCCATGCTAGACCGTAGAAGGCCCCACTAGACCTTAGAAGGCTTGATGTCTTAGCACAAGCAGGTGTACTGTAGTGGTGTCAATTGTGGGTTATCCTTGAAGGCCTGTCCACCACAATCCATACTGAAGTTCATCTACAGTGTTGCTGACAGGCCTACGAAGCAGCACACCCTCGAGCAACAGTGATTCAGTCGCTGTGACTGTCACTGAGGTCACATGAACCTTGAGCAGGTTAGGGCGATGCGAACGGTGTGACCTCACTGGGAACCTATTTCGGGTGGGTGTTTGCATTGTGATGAGGGGATTACCAGGTAATTATTCACGCAGCACTCTGATGGATGTCACATGAGGTAAAATACTGCAATAAATGGCCGACACTCTGAAAACAAGAGCAAACGTTATGTTACATGAGGCAATGGTGGTAATTGTGCATGTATCAAAAGCAAACAAAATACAAGAGGTAGCAAACAATACGTTACAAGAGGAAAAGAGACATGTGTGCAACTTACAAAAGAGTACAAAGTACAAGTAGAGGTATAAAAGTGCAATAAATGGCAGACACGCAAAACACAGGAACACACTGGGAAGGCACTTCTACGGGCATGGAGAACAGAATTTCCTATAATGTAAAGACTTCCTTCAGACAATAGAGAGGGTGTGAATTAAGTTTGGAAGTGTCTTTGCAGGAGGAGAACTTTGAGGTCAGTTTTGAAGGACTGGGAAGAGGGAGGGGGTGGTCCGGAGCTGAGGCTCAGTTCCAGATTCTCGCCGCGTTGCTTGTAAAGGATTGGGCCATCGATCTTTCCTTCTTGAAAGTGGGAGGTTCTACTAATACATTTTGCGCAGTACGTGATGGTCTAGAGCATTATATGCATATGTTACAATAAAGTTTTTTTCTCCTTTTTATTCTAGTCTAAAGCTTTTCGACAGTGGTTGTTCTGCAGTTTTGTGTAGTTGCATTGTTTTGGTAAGAATTTTTTTTTTGTTGTATTTACACCAAATGAGTAATAATATAATGTCTGAATGAATTTTTTTGTAAGTAATGTCATAATGGTGGCATATTTAGTTAGTGGTTTGAGCATGAAATTCTTTGCAATGTGTTTTGCATAGTCTTATGTGTAATTGCTTTTCTCTTTCTTTTTTAGTGGGATATTGTTGATCCATACTGTGTCTGTACAGAGTTGGTGGTGGTGAGTAGTTTAGCTGCCTCTGGCAAGTGAGTGGTATTGTTTTGGAGTATATTTGAGTTTTTGATAAAGGTGCTTTTTGTTTATTACTTATTTTACAAAGTGTTTGTTGTTGTTGACTTGTTTGACAAGTTACCTTTATTAGTAAGCAATATGGCTAGCCGTAGAATGAATGCTCAACAGGTGGTCGGTATGCTTCTTGAATCTTCCTCTGAGCATGATTATGAGACTGACAGTGCGTCTGAGGGAGGGGAAGATTCTGGCAGTGAGTTTTCACTCAACATGGAATCATCGGATGATGAAGGTACTCTCAGTGCAGATGAAGGTACTCTTGGTGTGGATGAAGCAACTCTCAGTGCGGATGAAGTGCCTGTCTTAGAGGAGGAAACTGCTGTGCCGATGGTGCAAGAGGCATCTGGATTGCAGTCTGAGGCTGCTAGACTTCCTACTGGAAGTGCTGGACTATGGGTTGATCCAAACATGGTGCAGCCGGTGTTGCCTGTCTTTAGCGGTGATGCAGGGTGTACAGTGGATTGTGAAAACTTTTTGCCTATACAGTTTTTTCAGTTGTTTATGGATGATGTATTTTTGGGTGAGATTGTTGAGCAGACGAATTTGTATGCTGAACAGTTTTTGAGGGACAACAGCGACAAACTTAGGCCCCAGTCTAGAGCTACCCGGTGGACTCCCACATATCTGGAAGAGATTAAGAAGTTTTTGGGTTTGACTTTATTGATGGGTGTGGTAAGGAAGCCAACCTTGGCTTCATATTGGTCTACTAGCCCCTTGTTGGCAACTGCCATATTTCCTGCAGTTATGACTCGTAATCGGTATTTACTTTTGCTACGTATGCTGCATTTTGTTGATAATTCTATGGCGTTGCCACGAGATCACCCTGACTGTGACCGTCTTTTTAAGATTCGGCCCGTTCTTGATCACTTTGTAGATCAATTTTCTGAGATCTATACTCCAGGGAAAGAAATATCTATTGATGAGTCTTTGGTCTTGTTCAAGGGCCGTTTGGTTTTTAGGCAGCACATCCCTAGCAAGAGGGCACGCTATGGAATTAAGCTGTATATGTTGTCTGAGAGTAGGACAGGATATGTTTTTAATTTTCGTGTGTACACTGGTAGAGATTCTACTATTGACCCCCCAGGTTGTCCGTCCACTTTTAGAGTTGCAGAGAAAATTGTGTGGGATCTTGCTAGAAGACTGTTTAACAGAGGCCACCATTTGTACCTTGATAACTTCTATACTGCTGTGCAATTATTTAAGGAATTGTATAAAGTGGACACTTTTGCATGTGGCACAATCCGCTCTAAATGTAAAGGTTATCCGAAAGAGCTTGTTTGCAAAAAAACTTCAGAGGGGGCAGTGCAGTTCCTTGCGTAGTGATGAACTACTAGCTGTAAAATTTGTGGACAGGAGGGATGTGTACATGCTGACTACCATCCATGATGAGAGTACTTCACCTGTGGCTGTTTGGGGTCAGGTTGCTGAAGTGCGCAAACCTGTGTGCATTCTAGACTACAATAAGCACATGGGTGGTGTTGACAAAGCAGATCAGAGGTTGGAACCTTACTCTGCTATTCGGAAGGCTTATGTTTGGTATAAGAAGTTGGCCATCCATTTCTTCGAATTAGCAATTTTCAATGCTTTTATTGTGTTCAAGGAGTGTTCTCCTGCGTCAAAGTTGACATTTCTTCAGTTTCAGCACTCTGTGATAGCTAGCCTTGTTGTTGTGGAACAGGCAAGTGTTCCTAGATTTGGAGTGGTGGAGGATGTGGTTCGATTGAAAGATCGCCACTTTCCTGATTTCATCCCTCCCACACCGGCAAAAGATTTTCCCACTAGGAGATGCAGAGTCTGTTGGCGAAGAGGTACGCGGAAGGAGATTCGTATGTACTGCCCCGACTGTCCATCTAAACCTGGGCTGTGTGTCCCTGCTTGTTTTAGAGCGTACCATACGCAAAATAATTTTTGGGAGCATTCATGAGTGGTAAAGTTAACTGATTGGTTTGTATTCTTTGAAAAATTTGATTCTGTTTCAAGGTTGGCGTTAGTGCAATGTGTTTAGTTTCTGATTTTGTGTTTGTTGATTTGTATCTATTTGCTATTTGTTTGTGTTTTTATTTTTGTCTAAAAAAATCCTAAATGTGTTGGCGGTGTGTGTGGACTGGCACTTCTTTGGCGGTGTGCGTGGAATGGTGCTTGGCTGGTGGTGTGCGTGGACTGGTGCTTGGCTGGCGGTGTGCGTGGACTGGTACTTGGCTGCCGGTGTGCCTGGACTGGCGATTGGCTGGCGGTGTGCCTGGACTGGCGCTTGGCTAGCGGTGTGCTGGGACTGGTGTTTAGCTAGCGGTGTGCGTGGACTGGCGCTCGGCTGGCTGTGTGTGAGTAGTGACTTGCTGCTGGTCACTACACACACTGCTAGCTGAGTGCCACTCCACGCAATCCATCAGCTTGTGTAGTTGCTGTGTCAGGAATGTGGGCGTGTGAAAGTGATGGGCCCTTGAATGGCGCTGTGTGCTGGTGTGAGTTTTGTTATGTGATGGGCCCGCGGCTGGCGGTGTGAATGGTTTTGTATGTCTCACACGTATGAAAGGTGTATGAATGGCCTGTAAAGAGGTTGGTGCCTTGTCGTGGCTTTACAGCTCACGAGCTGTGAGTCAATGGTTCAGTTTCTCGCCCTTTCAATTATTAACAGTGCATTTCATTTTTGTGAAATCACTTGCTAATACAATTGTATATACTGAACCATCCCTCGTGCCAAATCCAACCAGTATGTGTGTGTGCTTGAGGATTAGATGGCTGTGCAGTAATATTTGCCTTTCTGAAGCAGGGTGTACCTTGTCCCTTTTGTGAATTTTGTAATGTGTTGTTTTTGTGCCTGGTGGTGCGAATGGTCTTGTGTGTATCACGTATGAAAGGTGTGTGAATGGCCTGTAAAGCGGTCGGTGCCTTGCCGTGGCTTTACAGCTCACGAGCTGCGAGTCATTGGTTCAGTTTTTTCTCCATTTAATTATTGACAGTGCATTTCATTTTTGTGAAATCTCTTGTTAATAAAATTTAATATACTGAACCATCACTCGCCCTCGTGCCAAATCCAACCAGTATGTGTGTGCGTTTGAGGAATAGATGGCTGTGCAGGAATCTTTGTCTTTTTAGTTTCTCTGCCAAGGTGTATGTTCCATGTAAAAATAACCCACCAACTGTAGATATTGTCGTAAACCCACGGGAGTTCATGGTGATGTCTCTCTTGTGAATTCCAAAACGTTTTTTATCCTCAATGTCCTGCAAACCTCAAAATATCTGTCACATTTTCCATGCAATATTGTGCCGAAATTCTCACGCTGTAGAAACAAACAATGTCAAAATGATCTGGTTTTGCAAGGGGGTCAACTGTCTTTTTGGCCCGTGCTCGGCGGCCATCTAGGGAAACCTACCAAACCCATACATTTCTGAAAACTAGACACCCGGGGGCTTCCAGGGAGGTATGGCTTGCGTGGATCCCCCAACGTTTCCTTACCCAGAATCCCCTGCAAACCTCAATTTTAGCTGAAAAAGTCACTTTTTTCACACTTTTTTGTGTGGGAAAGTTGTGGCATCTTAATACTGCCCTCACACACTTGGTAGTGTCATGCTTCATCATTGGGCCGCATCATACACCCAGGTGCAGACCAACACCTTGGATGGAGCGCAATTTTTTGGTATATACGATGAAGAGAAGTGGTGAGTGTAAAGTATAATAAAGAAGACAGACAAAAATCAAACACAAAAGTGTAACTCTCAACAAAACAGGAAAACAAATTTTCTCCTGGAAAAAGGGACCAAGAGAGGTGCAGAAATAGATATAAAACTGTCTCGAGGTAGACCCACAAATTTTATTCTTGTCAACCTCTGGCAGGATTAAAATTTCCAAAACGTAGTGATGCGACATTTGGGATAGGCAATGTTGATGTCGCATCACTACGTTTTGGGCCCTTGCCTGTCGCGGGTACTTGGGCCTCCCACACAAGTGAGGCACCATTTTTACCGGGAGACCCAGGGGAACGCTGGGAGGTGGGAAATTTGAGTGAGCCCGGTGATGCCACAACTTTCCCACACAAAAAAGTGTGAAAAAAGTGATTTTTTCCAGCTAAAATTGAGGTTTGCAGGGGATTCTGGGTAAGGAAACGTTGGGGGATCCACGCAAGCCATACCTCCCTGGAAGCCCCCGGGTGTCTAGTTTTCAGAAATGTATGGGTTTGGTAGGTTTCCCTAGATGGCCGCCGTGCACCGGGCCAAAAACCAAAGTGACCCCCCTTGCAAAACCAGGTGGTTTTGAGATAGGCAATTTTGATGTCACCACACTACGTTTTGGGCCCTTGCCTGTCGCGGGTACTTGGGCCTCCCACACAAGTGAGACACCATTTTTACCGGGAGACCCAGGGGAACGCTGGGAGGTGGGAAATTTGAGTGAGCCCGGTGATGCCACAACTTTCCCACACCAAAAAGTGTGAAAAAAGTGATTTTTTTTCAGCTAAAATTGAGGTTTGCAGGGGATTCTGGGTAAGGAAACGTTGGGGGATCCACGCAACCCATACCTCCCTGGAAGCCCCCGGGTGTCTAGTTTTCAGAAAAGTATGGGTTTGGTAGGTTCCCCTAGATGGCCGCCGTGCACCGGGCCAAAAACCAAAGTGACCCCCCTTGCAAAACCAGGTGGTTTTGAGATAGGCAATTTTGATGTCACCACACTACGTTTTGGGCCCTTGCCTGTCGCGGGTACTTGGGCCTCCCACACAAGTGAGGCACCATTTTTACCTTGAGACCCAGGAGAACGCTGAGAGGTGGGAAATTTGAGTGAGCCCGGTGATGCCACAACTTTCCCACACAAAAAAGTGATTTTTTTTCAGCTAAGATTGAGGTTTGCAGGGGATTCTGGGTAAGGAAACGTTGGGGGATCCACACAAGCCATACCTCCCTGGAAGCCCCCGTGTGTCTAGTTTTCAGAAATGTATGGGTTTAGTAGGTTTCCCTAGATGGCCGCCGAGCACCGGGCCAAAAACCCAGGTGACCCCCCCCTTGCAAAACCAGGTGGTTTTGAGATAGGCAATTTTGATGTCACCACACTACGTTTTGGGCCCTTGCCTGTCGCGGGTACTTGGGCCTCCCACACAAGTGAGGCACCATTTTTACCGGGAGACCCAGGAGAACGCTGAGAGGTGGGAAATTTGAGTGAGCCCGGTGATGCCACAACTTTCCCACACAAAAAAGTGTGAAAAAAGTGATTTTTTTTCAGCTAAGATTGAGGTTTGCAGGGGATTCTGGGTAAGGAAACGTTGGGGGATCCATGCAAGCCATACCTCCCTGGAAGCCCCCGGGTGTCTAGTTTTCAGAAATGTATGGGTTTGGTAGGTTTCCCTAGATGGCCGCCGTGCACCGGGCCAAAAACCCAAGTGACCCCCCTTGCAAAACCAGGTGGTTTTGAGATAGGCAATTTTGATGTTACCTCACTACGTTTTGCGCCGTTTCCTGTCGCGGGCACTAGGCCAACACACACACGTGAGGTACCGTTTTTCTCGTAAGACTATGGGAAACGCGGGGTGGGTGGAAATTCGTGGATCCACGCAGATTCCGGAACTTTCCACGACAGAAATGTGGGGAAAATGTGTTTTTTTTGGACAATTTTTTAGGTTTGCAAGGGATTCTGGGTAACAGACCCTGGTGGGAGGCAGTCAAGTCACCCCATCCTGGATTCCCCTGGGTGTCTAGTTTTCAAAAATGTATAGGTTTGCTAGGTTTCCCAAGGTGCCCGCAGAGCTAGGGTTCAAAAACTACAGCTAGTCATTTTGCCAAAAAAGGGTCATTTTTCACTGCGAAATTGAGGTGTGACCACGTTGCGTTTTGTGCCGTTTCCTGTCGCGGGCACTAGGCCGACCCACACAAGTGAGGTACCGTATTTCTCGTAAGACTTTGGGGAACGCGGGGTGGGTGGAAATTTGTGGATCCACGCAGATTCCGGAACTTTCCACGACAGAAATGTGGGGAAAATGTGTTTTTTTTTACAATGTTTTTAGGTTTGCAAGGGATTCTGGGTAACAGACCCTGGTGGGAGGCAGTCAAGTCACCCCATCCTGGATTCCCCTGGGTGTCTAGTTTTCAAAAATGTATAGGTTTGCTAGGTTTCCCAAGGTGCCCGCAGAGCTAGGGTTCAAAAACTACAGCTAGTCATTTTGCCAAAAAAGGGTCATTTTTCACTGCGCTATTGAGGTGTGACCACGTTGCGTTTTGTGCCGTTTCCTGTCGCGGGCACTACGCCGACCCACACAAGTGAGGTACCGTTTTTCTCGTAAGACTATGGGGAACGCGGGGTGGGTGGAAATTTGTGGATCCATGCAGATTCCGGAACTTTCCACGACAGAAATGTGGGGAAAATGTGTTTTTTTGGACAATTTTTTAGGTTTGCAAGGGATTCTGGGTAACAGACCCTGGTGGGAGGCAGTCAAGTCACCCCATCCTGGATTCCCCTGGGTGTCTAGTTTTCAAAAGTGTATAGGTTTGCTAGGTTTCCCAAGGTGCCCGCAGAGCTAGGGTTCAAAAACTACAGCTAGTCATTTTCCCAAAAAAGGGTCATTTTTCACCGCGAAATTGAGGTGTGACCACGTTGCGTTTTGTGCCGTTTCCAGTCGCGGGCACTAGGCCGACCCACACAAGTGAGGTACCGTTTTTCTCGTAAGACTTTGGGGAACGCGGGGTGGGTGGAAATTTGTGGATCCACGCAGATTCCGGAACTTTCCACGACAGAAATGTGGGGAAAATGTGGATTTTTATGACAATTTTTTGATTTGCAAGGGATTCTGGGTAACAGACCCTGGTGGGAGGCAGTCAAGTCACTCCATCCTGGATTCACCTGGGTGTCTAGTTTTCAAAAATGTATAGGTTTGCTAGGTTTCTCAAGGTGCCCGCAGAGCTAGGGTTAAAAAACTACAGCTAGTCATTTTGCCAAAAAAGGGTCATTTTTCACTGCGAAATTGAGGTGTGACCACGTTGCGTTTTGCGCCGTTTCCTGTCGTTGGCACTAGGCCTACCCACACAAGTGAGGTACCATTTTTATCGGGAGACTTAGGGTAATTCAGATTTGTAAAGGAACTGTTATTATCTATTAACTTTCGATGCATTTCTGCCTTCCAAATGAAAGATATTGTGTAAAAAAGAAGTCATTCTAAAAAATGACTGATAATTCTCATGCTAGTATGAGTATTCCCAATTTCAGAAATGTGCAAATATCTACTGTTTCTAAACTCCATATTTTGTTCCCATTTCAGAAATACATAGGTGTCTTTCATACCGATTTTTCCATGTGCACATTTTTACAGAATAATTACTATATACCCGGTACATAATAAAAAACCATTGCAAGTTGCTGCTCAGTTTTTGGCTCTGGGTTCGTCGGGTTCTTGGTGAACCTACAAGTCCTATATATCCCCACAACCAGTAATGTCCAGCGGATGCAACGGTATATTGCTTTCAAAGAGCTGTCATAATTAGAAGAAGTTACAGGTGAAAACGTTGACACAAAAGGCTGTTTTTTTCAACTAATTTTCAATTTATCCTATATTTAACTGTTTGTTTCTATAAAAAAACCTTGAAGGATCTACACAAATGACCCCTTGCTGAATTCAGAATTTTGTCTTCTTCTCGAAAATGTATAGCTTTCCAGGATCCATTATTGCTTTTGTACCCATTTCTGCCATTAACTGGAAGGAGGTCAAAAGCACAAAAAATAGCAAAAATCGGCTATGTCCCAGAAAAATGCCAAAACTGTGTAAAAAATGTTGGGTTTCTGACAAAAGTCAGGTATCCCCGAAAAGCTGGGAAAATGATGATTTCAACCCCACAAACCCTTTTTTGATAACATTTACAGGGAAAATCCCAGATGCTTTCATTTGCAGCCCGTTTTTCCCATTTTTCCGAAAAAACACAAAATTTTGCTGTATTTTGGCTCATTTCTGTGACCCCTCTAGGAGAATCCACAAACCCTGAGTACCTTTAGAATCCCCATGATGTTGGAAGAAAAGGACGCAAATTTGGCGTGGATACCTTATGTGGTCTAAAAGTTACAGGGGCCTAAGCGCGCACTACCCCAAATAGCCAAAAAAAAGCTTGGCACAGGAGGGGGAAAAGGCCTAGCAGCGAAGGGGTTAGCAGATCGACATCTCCATGACACATGACAGGTTGGAAACATAACGAGGTGCGTATGGTGTACTGGTGAGTTTATTTTCGAACATGTGTAGGGAAAGCGCACAGGATGGTGGGTGCTGTACTTTGGTTTTTGAATCCAAAGTTCACATTAGAGTTGGAAGTGTTGGTAGATTAAATGTCCAGACTAAAGTCCACAGTCATCTGCTACATTGGACCAACATGAACCCTCCATGTCATGTTGGCGAGTTGTGTGCGATTGGACAAGGTGAACGGGTTGCGCACAAAGAACATTGTCCAGAACAGGTTTAGAGGCCCTGGGGGATGTGCTGGAACATCTGCGTATCACATGTCCTTCTTCGGACGACCCCTCTTCTTCTTGGGGGGGTTCCTTAGGTGCAGGCCTCTGCGGTGCTGGGGACTCTCCGCCAGAGTCCTCCTCCCGCCCTGTGGCACTGGCAGATGGTGTTGCAACAGATGTGGCCACACAGGGAGGTGTGGACATGTTTGTGGTGATCTGGCGGAGGCATTGGAGAATGTCCCGATGCACCGTAGTAAGGGCATCCCACTTTGCCTCCATGCAGGCATGGTGGGCAGCCTGCTCCTGTTGTATGTCCTTGAGGATCCCCACTAACTGGCCAAATCCTCCTGTGCTATCCTGGTACGCATCTATGATGCGTGCCAGTTGGGGGTCATCATGCAGTCCAGACCCCTCTGCAAGGCACTCCCTCTGCCTCCCAGCACCCCTATCCACACGGGCAGGACCAGCGGCGTGCCGCACAGGTGACACTGGGACTCCTTGGGTGGTGCTGCTGGTGGAAGAGACACACAATGTAAGTTATGTTTCTACAGGCATCAATGGTTCACAAACATGACATTTTACTGTACGAACGGTTGCCTGCCTGTACACTTCTTTTTTCCGGCTTGTCACGGACAGAGATTGATATTGTTCTTGCACATTGCCCAGCCATTAAGAAACATTTCAATGTGCATGTCAAAGTGTGCGCATGCCCAGCTCATGGATAGATTTTTCTGTACATGACCATTACTACTCAAGGGCCATCACGTTGCTGACACAGGTGTGTCATCCCAGTACACATGTGAGCTTTAACAAGGACATGCGTGCTATTCCACTGGGGATATGTTGTACTATTGGGGCATGTGTGGTAGCAGAGTTTGCTAGTCTTTGTGTGCCACATTGGTGTATTGGTACGACCTGGTCACAGTCCGGTATGCCTGCGATCTATTTGGAGGAAGTGTTTTCTTCCAGTGTTCCTATTTCCCATCTCATTTCATACAAGTGAGGATGTCACCATGGTTAATGAGTCTGGTGCGGAGTTTTGTACGTACATATGTGATTTGACTTGTCAATGTTCCCCATGTTGACATGGATTGGGCAAGGTAGCACTCTGGCTTTTCAATGTTCATGACGGTGAGGGCCGTTGGGGTGTGTGTTGCAGTTTGGCTGCTGTGAGTAGCATGTCTCCTCCAACAGCCACGGCCCGTATAGGGCGTGCTACCAGGGCGGTGACGTAGTGTGGGGGATTGTAAAATGCGGCATACGGCTGATTTCAGGTAAGTAACAAAAATAAAAAAACGAATTTCGTAGCGCGCGCTGCATCGCCAAATGCGATGCAGCGCGCGCAACAATTTTTTTCCCCTGTTACTTACCTGAAATTGGCCGTATGCCGCATTTTACAACCCCCCCACCCTGCCCCTCCCATGCCCTACGTCACCGCCCCGGTAGCATGCCCTATACGATCCGTGGCTGTCCTCCAATGCTGTCCAGGTTTGACCTTGTGTCTACAGTGTCTATGTCAGTGAGTGGTGTGTTGTGTGAAGGATGCCTATGTTTCAGCATGATGTAGGGGTGGAATGCAGCTCACAACAGCACCAAGTGTGAATGAGACCATGTTATGGTGTCGGCTATATTGGTGTGTCCATTCCATTCCCTCTCAGATGTCCACTGTAGTTCCTGTGTGTTTTGTACAATATACCATATATATGGCTCTCCACATTTGTCATCTGCAAGACACACCTCCCCTGCCCGGCCAGGGGGCACCCCTGGACACTGCATCCCCAGACAATGATTTTGAACATATGGTTGCAATGGCTGTGTGTGTGACCGGGTTTTGTTTGGTCAGTGCATATGTGTGATTGTCAGCCACATCATTTCTCAGGCCCAGTATCAGACATCTTGTCAGTCCCTTCCCATTCCCTGTGGGGCGAGCATGTTTCAGTGTGAGCTTGCTGGGCCATGTGGGTGGGTGGGGATTGTCTGTGACTGCAACTCCCATCATGCTCTTGGCTACACCCCCTTCCCAGCATGCCCATACTTCCTCCCGCTTGACTCTGCTTCCCTGTGACAGTGTGTGACAGCAATGGCAAGATGGCTGACTGTAAAGTCCTGGTGTTTGTTGTTGCCCAGTTCCCAGCATGGCCTTGTGCTCCCCACAACAGAGCCCAGTGTCAGACTTCTTGACAGTCCCTTCCCACTCCCTGTGGGGCGAGCATGTTTCAGTGTGAGCTTGCTGGGCCATGTGGGTGGGTGGGGATTGTCTGTGACTGCAGCTCCCATCATGCTCTTGGCTACACCCCCCTTCCCAGCATGCCCATACTTCCTCCCTCTTGACTCTGCTTCCCTGTGAGGGTGTGTGACAGCAATGGCAAGATGGCTGACTGTGAAGTCCTGGTGTTTGTTTGGCACCAAGTCCAAAGAGAGCCCCTGTGCTTCACACAGCAGCACCCAGTACGGTGTATCTTTTGCTGATATTTCACTGAGGTGTGGGTCAATGCATTCTAACTGGTGAGTTGTCTGGAGTTTGAGTTGAGGGGTGTGTGTGGCTCCACATGCTGGTAAGTATGGTCAGAGCGGTAAGTCCTCCTTCCCACCCGGCCAGACATCCCACCATGAAACGTGCTTCTATTGGAGGGCGTGCAAGTTGTCTTTCAGGATGTCAGTCAGTGGTGTCCTGCTTCTAATTTGCACACAAGCCCTACGAGGGACTTGTGCTCCCCACAGCAGGACCCAGTGTCAGCCATCTTGTCAGTCATTTTCCACTCCCTGTGATGTGGGCATGTTTCTGAGAGGTCTTGATGGGCCAATTTTGAGGGGGAGTATTATCTGTGACTACAAACCCCATCATGCTTTTGGGTACACTCACTTCACCTGCATCCCCACTATTCCTTCCTGTCAGTCAGCTGCACTGTGAGGTAATGTGTTTGTGGTGGCAAACTGTCTGGCAGTGTTTATTTGGCTTTGTGCCACTGCCTTGCTCTATTTGTTTGTAGGTTGGTACATGTCATGACACAGTTCAAAGTCACTATGAGATGGCAGGTATTGCGTTTGTCTGACTAGCATACACATCTTGGGATGATTATCTATTGGTTACTGTGGCTTTGCTTGCGGTGCATGGTTTCACTGTCCCCTTGCAACACAATATTGGGTATGTTGTTTGTGTACTCACCAGGCTCTGGTATGTCTGTTAGACCATGGACGCTCTCTGATGATCTTTTTCAATGAATTTCTTGACCCTCCTGCGCATGTCATACCACCTGTTCTGGATATCGTCCTTTGTGCGCCTTGCTGGTGCTTGTGCGTTCACCTAGTCCACAATCCTCGCCCACATCTTGGTTTTCTGTGACATGGGGGTCCTTTGGACCAATGTACCAAACAAATGTGGCTCTGCTCTGATGATCTCGTCTACCAGCACTTCTAACTCACTATCTGTGAACTTTGGATTCTTCTTTGGGGGCATGGTGATGAGTGGTGAGGGTGAGTGATGTGTGTGTGAGGGTGCAAGTGAGGGTGGGTTAGTGTTGGTTTAGCTAGCTGTATGTGAGTGCTTTTGGTGAGGTGCTGATGGTGTGTGAGTTGTGTGATGGGCGAGTTGTGAGTGTGTCTGTGGTTGCTGCGTGATGGTGTTTGCTGCTGGCTGTGTCTCCTATTTGCAAAGGATCATGGTAGTGATTGATATCCTTTATATAGGTGGAGTTGTGGGTGTGTCTTTGTCCCAGGTTTTTAAAAAATATTTATTGGCTTTGTCATTGCTTGTTTGGTCCTTTTTTTGTCTTTTTTCCTTTGGGTTTTCTAGGCATGAAGGAGACGTTCTTCTGACCAAGACGGATGCTGATGTTGGCTCGTGCAGGATTCTCCACCTCGTTCACGCTGACTATCTTCTGTGTTTCATACGCTTCGGTCACGGAGATCTCTATTACTTGTGGGCCCGGTTTTCTGTGCGTGTCGGTCATGCGGCTTGGGCTCCGTGCGAGTTGGTCTGGGTTTATACGCATTGCATCGTACTGCGCGGGTCGGACATCGCGGGTATGTGTCGGTCGGGTTCATTCCGGGTTATTGTCGGTCGGTGAAACTCGCGTCGGTTTTCCGGCCGGATCACTATTTTCCCTACGGCTCGGTCGTATGGCTTGTATTCCATACGTGTTGGTTGTAATTCACGTGCGTTGCATCGTACTGCACAGGTCGTACGGCGCTGGTCCGTGTCGGTCGGTCGGTCTCCGGTCCGGGTCCGTTTCGGTCGGTACGTTTTGCGATCGGAATCGGCCCCTTTGTGCTCTTTTTTTTGCTTCAGGGGCACCTACCGTGTGTATCACTAGAGAACAGGTATTCTCTTAATGACTATATTTACAAGAAGGTAATCATAATATTTCACTTGTAATTTATACGCAAACAGGTGTATTTTAATCACAATTTCCCCTTTAGGATTTCCCTCAAAGCAATTCATTGTCCCGTATCTATGTCTAAACTAAATCAACTTTTAGTCCAGAAGCTGCAAATGTCCAAATGAGGGATATAGTGACCTAATGAAATGGGCCTCTCAAAATCTGTTTTATGGACATTGGCTACAAGGCCTTATGCCTTTGCCCACTGATTTGTCTCATAGGGTTAGCTCCCTTTTCAGATCCATTCAATGGCCATTAGAAGGGAGTAGACACACCGTTTTGTTAATTGTTTCTACCTCAAAACAGCTTATTGGGGGAATCACCAAACACTCTACAAAACATATATACAAGCCTGGGGATACACCTGCCCAACATGATCTCTAAAAAGGACATCCAATGCAGTACAATCACTACTTTATTTTGCCTGTATGTGATTGCATGGTTCAAAAATGTAACCTAGACGTTGTCATTTCAGTGACTCACAAAAATACTAGTCAACTAATTCCTGTGCTCTTATCGCCAACATCTACAACATAAATAAGGACATCCAATTTTCCCAAACGTCAAAATGAAAGTATTAAAAATCCCGACCACAAAGGATACACAACTTTCTTCTGTGCACTACAACTACGCACTGTTTTCATCATTCACCTTGCATGTGTGCCAGAACAATACTCCTAGAGGTGAAGTGCTGCTACAGCTGAATCCCTGGAATGTCGTGCCAGACACCTATGTTAGTGCTTAATTTAAGCCGGTTCTTTCCGGTGCTCTGCACAGGCATTTAACTGGCAACACCAGCACTTATGACAGTCTGCCACATGGTGGTGCCACATGGTGGTTTTAGAGGTAAGCTCAACAACAACAGTTGTTTATTAATTCCAAATACATTAAAATGGCTAATGCCTACCACACAAGCCATAGCCTGTGGGCCTAGAATGGTCTGAATTGTCACGCTTGTAGGAGTGTGATGGTTTGTAGTTGTGTTAGTACTGTCATTGTCAGCACTTGTTGGAGCAATGTGTGGTGTAAGCTGCAGTGGTCTCCCGACGTGGACTCTAGCAGTTATATTTTTAACAAATTAAAACTGCCTAGGGTGTATGAATTCTATTGCACTGAACTAGTGGATAACCTCAAGATACCCATCAAGAGTGCGAGTCTCGGTCACCATTCTGTTTTAGAGATGGATGAAAAAAGGATGAGGTACCCAAAGCTGGTTTTAAATCCAGTGTGCTAGACTTACAAAATGACTAGAGGAGACACTTGAACGAGGAACTGGAGAAGTAAGTAGCCTTTAGCAGATATCTTTGAACAAACTCGGGTCAGAAGCATAGAGACATACGAAAAAACTACAAGAAGTGATGACTGTGGTGTTGATCAGACTCAAGATTACAGTTGGCAGAGGAGTTCATCACAATGCTGACCCTAAATTATGAGGATCTAGAATACAGAGCTCAGAGGAACATCATCAGGATCCAGAATGTCAGGAGGAAGATGAAGGATTAGATCTTGCGAGCTATGTAACATTCCTGTTGCTCAAATGCTTAGGGCTTCATTTACAATAGAATGACGCAGCGCAGTGCCACAATCAATTTTCCAGCACCGCGCTGTGTCATTCTAAAAGTGCAGGAATGCGCCGTATTTAGAAGAATACAGTTTATTTCTGTACTAACCCCTGCACTAAAAGCAGCCTAGCGCCCAGCGCAGTCACCCTTGCACCATGTTGCAATTGTGCCTGGGTTAGGGGGGATGACTGATTTTGTGCAGTAAGGGACTTCTTTCTTCACAATCAATCAATCAATGGAGGCAATGTCTTCCTATGTGTGATGCAGAATGCAGCACATAGAAGGAAAAAACAAGGAGAAATAAGGATATTTCTCCTACTTGTGCCTCCATAACGCCACCCCTAGGATGGTGTTAGATCCGACGCATTTCCAGGTTTATGGTTCCCCGTAAACCTGGGAATGCTTCAGATTCCAGCGTGTTGCATGGGAACACCCACAGCAACACCCATGGAACGCCATTTTCACGCAGTGTTCTGAGTGAAAGGGGCCCATAATAACAAGGCATGAAAAGCCACGACAAACGTGGCTTTGCGTGGCCTTGTAAATAAGCTGTGGCACATTGCACCACTGAACATCAAACAAGCATTGGCATAGCCAATAGGTCTCGCCTTTGGGACCTTATTACGTTTTTGGGCATGCAGCACATTATGCTGGGTGAGAGACGGAAGGGCGTGGGCAAAGAGAGCAGCCTGTAAGAGCCGGAGCGGTGGAAAAGTAAGGAGT